>NC_134371.1:9902500-11250000 GCF_035582795.1 Mycteria americana
TAGAGAAACACCAGCTATAAATTTAGAGGACCCTCAGTGACATCAGTATAACTGAGAGATGAATTTGGTTCTGTATTGATATAACAGGTTATATCACTGGCTGAGGCTGCTCAGCACTGTTCTGAATACAGATGTCAGTTATGTACCATCAGCCCAGTGCATTTTTAGTAAATTCTGTTTTCCTAGTGATCACTTACCAAATGATTTCTTTTCATTCCTTTTGCTTGAAGAAGAATGTAGTCTGTCCTGTATGTTATCACTTTCCAACTCTGAAACTGAGATGGGGGAGGGAAGGAAAAGGAGCACCACGCTATTAATATAATATTTGCTACTGCACTGATTTTTGCATTACCTCCCACTGAGCAAAGCGTGGAGTAGCATTAGTGTTGCCTTGTCTGCTCATCACTTTGGCGAGAGGAAAATTCCTCAATAGCAGACTATGCTGCGTATGTCAGGAAGTTAAAAATATGCCACGGTTCTAAACCTCTATTTCAGATTATATTTTACTGTAACCAACCAGGATCAGACTTTCCATCAAATGGCTCTTAGAAATATCGCTTACTGCTACTCTACTGAAAGCCTTATCAAACATGCATTTGCTTGAGATGGCAAAAATGCACACTCGTGTGCAGCATGGAAAGGTGTTTGCTTTTGTTTCTGCAGTTCATGAAGAGAACTGGTGGATTATCTGCATTATGGCAATAGAGAGATGGCAGATAATTTTTACAGATGTCTCACAACAATCTGAATACTAGAGTGCAAAATGGGGGATGGGCAAATGGACAAAAGGTGCTTTGTAAAATTTTGTTCAGGACTAGTAAGTATTGACATTTCTAGATTACATTATCAAAACAATTGTATTCACTGCCGAATTATTATTATTTTCAGTTGCAATTGATTTGGGAAATATAAATGCATTTTTAACTTTGACATGTTTGATAATATTGTAATGATTTAGAATGCAACTCCACACTTTATTTGGAGCTAAGTGAAGAGGCAGCATTATTAGCTGCCATAGACTAAAATACCTTGTAGAGATATAATTGTATGCAGCCTGTGGAGTATAAAATAAGACTAATGACTGTGCTTGGAATGGGAAACACTGAGCTGATAGGAACACGATTTTAAGTATGGACCTGCAAATTCAGCGCATGGCAATAATGCATGGCATTGACAAATTGAAAAAATAATCTATAAAAAAGATCTTGAGTCGAGAGGAGCATGTCTGCACCAGCTCCGGTCTGCTTTGGAATGTGACTTGGCACTGGAAAAAATAATGTAATTTGTCAGTCTCCAGATTAGTATCTCATTCTGTTATGGGCTGCATTTATTAGTAGGTTAAGTAACGATTCACACTATTTCCATGGTTCTCTGCGTTGCTGGAAATGCAAAGCAATTTTGACTGCACGAATTCCTGTCCTTCTGAGAAAAAGGATGAAAAAGACCATCAAGAACTCTTAGCCCTTGATAAAACAGTGTTTGGTGAGTGGAATCCAAAACCTTAACAGGGACAGTAGAACATCTCCAAAACTTTCTTGTGAAATGTTATATGTGTTCCTCCTTGGTTATTCGTCTTTAATTAGGGATTATGATGATGAAGATTATTTTTACTTTAAAATAATGCCAGTTACCCCTTTCTCTTGAAAAGGATTTCCCCATGATGTGCTTAATGGTATGAGATGGTAGTGCTTATTCACTTTACTAACGAGTTTGAATACCAGATAACCTCACTATCAGTCTTCTCATAGTGGGAAAGCTTCAAAAGCAGCAGAAGTTATAAGCTCTTGTACTTTTTTATTTCAGAGATGAAATTTTGAGTCCTTTGAGTGGTGCATGCTGATGCAGTATTTAGTACCATGCAAAATAGAGACAAGCAGCCAATTTTTCTTCAGCATCACTTCAGCCACTGGTCTGGATCTCTACTACCGTTAAAGTGAGTCAGCAGAAAAGAGAATTTTCTTCCTTCATCTCATGGAATCACAATCTTCATTAAAGGAAAGAAAGAGATGACTAAATGTGTACTCATATTTATTTATGCTTTCATGCACATTAATTACAGAGCTAATATGCTCTTGTGTATGCAAGTGCCAAATCCATGAAATTTGGCACTCTCCAGATAGAAACCTAGGTGCAATAGGAGTTAATGTTTCCCATAGCTGGCTTTGAAAAGAAAAAATCTGTGTTATGTCAATGCCTTACACTTGAGTCTTAGCTGAAAATGAATAGAGGCCACTGGAATTTTTTAGGGTAACATCAACAGGGCTAGAGATAGGTACAGTAAGATATATCTAAACTGTTTGTTAGGAGACTCTACAGATTTCTAGATGATCTTGTATATTTAGAAGAGATAATATTATTGAAATGTATATATCCTTGTAGTTAGTTTCCAGGAGTGTTCACTGTGTGTATAAAAACAGTTATGAAATTCTGCTTTGTGATTTTTTTTAAAAATCCGAAGTGCCACTCATGATTAGTTTGTGTCTTGAAACTGCTTAGAGCAGTTTAAAACAAAACAAAAACAAAACTGCAAACCAAAATTACCTTTATGTAAAAGTAACACTACAACTATATTATGAAAGGAAGGTAAAAGGGAAGTCAGGAAGACAGTGTTACTATATGGTCAGAGAGAATCTTTTGTTGTTGTCTTTAATGATGAACTTCAGTATATTCAGAAGCTTCAATTCTTTCTATTTATTTTTTAGTGTAAATTTCCTGAGTTTCTATTGTGAATATTTTCTTGTAAGACTATTTTACTTCAAGGTACTGAACCTTAATGATTAATTTAGTGTAAGGATATAATATAATGAAGTGCTGGTTGTTTATTACTATTTAAACCAAAAACAAAACAAAAGTCCACCAAAGGGTGTTAGAAATACAAATCCTATTGATGTCTAATGGAGACTTGTGGTCTGAAGTACCTTAATGCTCCCCTATAACTACCAGTGATTCCCCTGTAATCTTGTTCTTTCGTTAGTAAACCCCGTAACTTACACATCCCATTTGTGTATGCACAGCATACACAATAATTCATAGCATTTTTTTACATACTGGATTCCAGAACATATTAGAGTTAAATACAACAGGAAAGAGAATTGTGCATAATGGTCAGCAAAGCACTCTTCTCACTAACAGAGCAAAGAAAAATATTATGAAAGAGAAGAATTATTTTCAGGTAAGATTTGTAATTACGGAGTCAGTGAGGCAGAGTTACAAGCAAGTAGTTTGAAAAGGAAGGAGGTGCAGACAAGGCTTCTGAGTCATAGAGGGAAAAATTCCTGAAGATTCTGTAAAAGTGGAAGGAACAATGTGGGATCAACTGATTACATCAGTGGAAAAAAAAGTAAATTAAGAGCTTTGAAAATGAGAGATGACTTTTAACTGATGTTTGAAATAACTATAAAGTCTTATGTTTTTGTGAGGAAGCATGAAACCCAATCCTTATCTTTATTTAAAATAAATGTTCGACATAGGCTTTTAGAATAGAAGATGGATTTTTCCCCTCTGCCCCAAAACAGGAAGATTCCCTAGCAGTGAGTGTGCAATAGATTAAAACATCCAAAAACTCTACGTGCTTCCCACTGTATATTTTGACTGCAGAACCTTTGCAATAATGGAGTTTTCAGGAGTTTAACTGTGGTGGGGATGGCATCGTTGATGTTCCTCAGACACCTTTAAACATCCCTGCTCTAAAGCTTCAGTAACTTCACAGCTAGAGAACATTTTGCCTACGCTGTTTATGTTATGGCCTGAGTAAATACAAAGCAACAACACGTTGCCTACATTGGTCTGCAGCTTAAGTACCTATCTTCCCTTTCCCCAACCCAGAAATGCAGAAATACTGTCTGAATGGGTCCAAATATAAGGTGAGAATATCACTTCCACAGTAACGATACTCCGTGGAAAAAGCTCTGTAGGTGTTCTTATGATAGCGAAGCTGGTGATTTCGGGAAACCTTGTATGTTAAGATAAGCAGAAATGCAGGCCAGATTGCCTGCTCAGGTAGCATGCTGATAGTAATTGGTAAGCTTTGGCCACAGGTGGGTTTGGCTAATGGCTCTTCAAAGCAACTTCCTACATGATCTGCTCAGCCAGTAGAAGTTTTACGTAAGTTTTGCAATAAAGGATTCAAAACTAAATTAACCTTGAAAAAAGTCTTGTGAGGAAGTTCTTACTTTTTGTTTACAGGGATGATTTTCATTATTAGTAGTTTTTGAAGGCTCAGGAAGATAAAACTGCTTTGTGATGGTGGATGACAACTGACTTCTGATGAATGCAAAGTGATGACCTATGCAATAACTCGATTTAGCCAGGTAGAACCTTATTAATTTTTAAAATGTATTTGAGCATCTCCTTTATGTTGCAGCTTATTGTGTTGCAGTAAGTTCTTGGTTTTAATCTGAACCTTAATAAAATTTCGCTTGAGGTGAAGCGATAATTTTTATTGAAGCATTCATTTTGAGGCACAGATACATATACATGTATCTCCAAAGCTAAGAGTGAAAACTACTGGGCTTGAAATACCATAATGAATTGTCCTTTTAAGAGAGGTACTAGGCAACAATTACATAATTATTCTTAATTTCTTTTTTTATATATTAGAATCATAGAATCATTTAGGTTGGAAAAGACCTTTAAGAGACAATACACTTTATCTTTAAAACTTCTAAATCAGTAAAAGCCCTACAAAAATTCTGAGATTCTGCAGTCACTGTTGATGTCTTTGGATTTTTTTTTCCCAAAAAGATAGAGGCCACTCATTGTCTTTTTATGTTTAATCCCTGCCAAAAGATCCCCCAGTTCTTTCATTTGGATTAATTATTTACAATATCCTATTCTGCAATGTTATGTAACAGTTCTGTGAAACACTTTATTGTTTTTCCAGAGACTGCTCTCCAGCACTGCTCTTATATAAGAAGTTGATAAATTACAAAATAAGAATTAATACACTAGCACTCTCAATCTGTGATTTCTTTTTCTCCCATATATGTGTATAAGCATAAAGAAATGTTGAACATGAATAATAACATTGATCTTTTCTATCACTACACATCTTGATTTTGTTTCTTTCCATGCATAAGCCCAGTAGCAAGGCATATGCAATGTTTTAACCAGCAGTACTGCCCGCTTGATGAAACGCTGCAGACTTTGTAATGCAGGAGGTTAGGCTAGATGATCAGACAGGTTCCTTCTGGCCTTAAATCCTGTGAATGAAACTGTAACCTCATGTGGGAAGGATCTCTCTAAAAATGCCTTATTTATGCATGCTTGGAATTTCAATAGTATTTGGTTTTGTTAGAAAGAGAATGACTAAAGAGACTGTGGCTCTATAGAAGTATCAGCTTATTCAGATCCTGTCACCTTTCTACAGAGTTAAACTTTCCAATGGTATAGGTTTTACTGTTGCCTAAGGGCATACAGCCCTTAATGCAAACCCCATTGAGGTGAATTGGAGATTTTTAGATTAGGTCCATGTTATCTGGTGTCATACTGATGTGCAGTCTTAGCACCACCAGGTTTCAGTTTTCCGGGAGTTGGTAATTTTTAAGATGGTTTGAAGTTCAAACAACAAACAGTGATTCAAAGAGCCATTACTCAGAATTCTGAATGAGCACCTATTAATTATTTTTGTCACTTTATACAATTATTTCATACCATGCTTTTACCTTACTTTTATGAAGTGGACTATCAATTAGCTACATTGGAAAAGTGAAGCAAATACAGTACCAGCTCCTTCAGCTCCAGTAAAAGAAATTACTTTTACTAAACTGCTTTATCATTTGTAACCCTCAGCAATTCTGGGGGGGAAGTAGAATCTCTTAACAAGAGAAATCATGACAGGAGGGTATGCAGAGTCAGTGCAGCTATAGTGCAGGTTATTGCTGGGTTTTGTTTGTTTTTCTTCTCAGCCAAGTAACCATTTTTTTGTTCCATTCAGCCTTCTAAGCTGAAGGTATTACCAGAAAGCTTTTCAGGGAGCCATTAGCTATGAAAAAGAAGATAAGCTCAGTTACTAATGTGTGTGCTGGGTACTCTGAAAGTGATATTCAGTTCTTTCCTATAGCACAGAATTTGTATATGACCTTGAACAACTCGGGTGGAGCTCTCATTCCATTTCAGTAGTGCTGGTTGTGCCATTGATTTTAATGGAGCTGGGATTTCTCTTTTTTTCATAGTTTCTCTGCATGAAAAATGAGAGAAATAGGAAAGCAGTAGCTTCCTCAAGATGTTGTGAATATAGTAGTGTGACGGATGCATGTAAGATGGTAGGGTTGCCCAAATGAATGCAGGAGTTATATGCAGTATACAACAGCAATTGAATAAAATAAATAAATCCAATCCAGGAATATTTGTGAAAATGCATCACCTCAACTTCTTTTCTGTATTGTTCCTTTATTCCTCTGACATCAATGTCTTTTCCTTTTGAATTAGTTCTCTTTAAAATATGTCTGTATTAACCACTCCATTCTGTTCGTGGTGTTCATGCTTCGTTCTGTAGTTTGTAGTCACAGCTTGATTAGCTGTCCTGCTTCTAAATGCATTTCTTGACAATGGCTTTGAATAAATTTTCTTTTATTTTCATCCTGCTTGTCCTGTACCATAATCACTGAATTGAAAAATAGTTTCTTATATTAGACCCATTGTCTTTCTACCCTGAATTTCTACTTTTAGACCTTTTTTATGCTATATCTAACTATGAGTTTGTATGCTGCCTAACATAAGAGTCCTGATCTCAGATAAAATTCTAGAGGCCACTGTAGTACAAGCAGTGATAAAAATATGTATTTATAAAAGCCTTAGTGTCACTATCTGAGCATTTCTGAAATAAAACTTGTTAATTAGTCTTATCTAATGGGATTCTCACTGGATATTCTCTGTATGAATAAGTTTCTTGAAAGCTGAAGCACTGTTTATTGATTATTACTGTAAATTCTTAGAAATGGAGACTTCTGTTATTTTTTTGCTAAGATAGATCATTAAGGGCATAATCATTAGAAGTAGCTGAAGTGTGTTTGCCTGAAAAATATCTAGGAATAATGATAGTAGTTTGTTCAAGTGATGTTGTCCCTTGTGTGTGTTCTTTTTAATGCACCGCAGAAGTCAGTCATGTGGAAACCAAAAGAGATCAAAGGGAGAGAGCCAGATGCTATTTCTATTATTTCTGATTGTTCTTAAATAAATGCAATTGTCTAACAGGAGACATATCTCCGAGAAAATGAACAGTGTAATTATTACTGAAGCTATAGTTAAGAGGTAAAATTGATGTTGCATAGCTATTTGTAGTGACATAAAGCAAAAATGGTCTTACATTATTTTTTTTCTTATATTTTGTTTTCAATTTTATTTTTCATTGCATCCATTCTGAGTGAGTTGCATGAGATTTCATGAAACATAGGTCCACTGAAAACTGTGTTCATTCTTAGCTTGGATGCAACTGTGTGATGCATTCTGCAATTAACAGCTCAGAAGACCTGTGAGGAAAGATTTTAAATGGCTACAGAATAGGTTTGTTTGTTTCTTTGATTTATTGTATGCATTTAAAAAGAAGGTTGTACTTTGTAGTACTTTGTACTACAAAGGCTTAGCTTTGACTGTTTACCGAGAGAGGGCTGCTTCGTCACTTGCTTATTTTAATCTAGTAGTACTGTTGTAGCTGTGATCATCTATCGATATAAGTGAAGCAAATTTTTCATAGAAAGCAGTGATATCTTTTATGGGAAGAATTTAAAAAAATAGAGACACCTTCAGGAATACATGCATGCTTTAGGCAAAGGCTTTTGTGCCCCAAACCATGTCTTTTGCTCCCAGTCATAACAGCTGGTCTACTAAAAGATAGTAGTGTATTGCTGTGTGTTTTGCATCTTGACCTAGAAATGTATTTCCTTCTCAATATATTTATGATATTAAAACATAATTCTGTTTGTTAATCACTTTCCTGTAGCTGCTTTTATTTAGCTGTTAACATATGGATTAGTATTCAAAATATCATCTGGACATTTTGAAGTTTAAATGAACCAGTTTCTCTGGTTTGTTAGGAAATGCTTGAAACTTGCAGTAGTTTTCCTCTTTTTTGGGCCATGTTTCTCCGTATTGAGGTCCTGAGCAGTCTCATGCTCCTTGCATTTATGAAGACTCTTAAGACTCCTGCTAATGGATCTTGATCTGTACATTATTTAAGGAACTCTAATACAAACCAGCCAATCAAAAGCCACTTATTTTCTGCTATGTCACTTAAAATTTGGAATGCTAATTACACAGAAAATACCTTGCTATAGTTTTTTGAAAGTATGATGTTGTCATTGTAATTATCATCTATTGCTAGTGTCATTATAATCATCATTCATTAACAACAGGAATATCAACTGCATTGTGTGTTTCTGTCATCAGAACTGTAAATAGGATATATTTGGTTTTGACTGTTTATGGTAACTTACAGAGTTAATTTCAGAAGTACAAAGTAAGGGTGTGGAAAATGCTAGTAGCTTAATATTTCACCTCAATTACTGTAAGAATCTCTGATATATAGATATAGATTGTTGTGGTTTAACCCAGCAGGCAGCTAAATACCACACAACTGTTCGCTCACTCCCCCCAGTGGGATGGGGGAGAGAATCGGAAGAAAATGTAAAACTTGTGGGTTGAGATAAAGACAATTTAATAGGACAGAAAAGGAAGGGAAAATAATAATAATGATAAAAGAATATACAAACCAAGTGATGCACAATGCAATTGCTCACCACCTGCTGACCGATACCCAGCCAGTTCCTGAGCAGTGGACTCCCAGCCAGCTTTTCCCCTAGTTTGTATGCTGAGCATGACGCCATATGGTGTGGAATAGCCCTTTGGGCAGTTGGGGTCAGCTGTCCCAGCCGTGTCCCCTCCCAGCCTCTTGTGCACCCCCAGCCTCCTCGCTGGTGGGGTGGGGCGAGGAGCAGAAAAGGCCTTGACTCTGTGTAAGCACTGCTCAGCAGGAACGAAAACATCTCTGAGTTATCAACATTATTCTCATCCTAAATCAAAAACACAGTACTATACCAGCTACTAGGAAGAATATTAACTCTATCCTATAGCATGGTTAAACTGGACCTTATATCTTCAGATGTTTTCTAATGTAATAAAGCGTTGACTTGAACATGGATGGTCATAACATCTGAGTATACTGGCTTCACTGCTTTTCTATTGAGAAGTCATTTGTTAAGTCTTCAGCTGATGGAAATGACCAGTTTAGAGAGGATGGTTGTTTATTTTCTCTTTGCAGTGATAGCTGGAGTCCCTCTTTTAATAATACCTTGTTATACAAGAGAGGCTTTAACCGCTTGGCTTGTTTGATTGCAGTGCATGTTTTACATTCGTGGATAATCTGTGCAATAGTGTCCATGGTCAAGTCCACCCCTCAATCATGAGCCCATATATATGTTGCATCTCTTCCTTGATGGCCTGAGGTGTCATGGGCCCACTGAGCTGTAAATAATTCACCCTTATGTTTCAATCCAGATCCACCTGAGCCACTTCAATCTTAGCAGCCTGATCTACCTGCTGGTTGTTTTGATGTTCTTCAGTGGCATGACTCTTGGGTACATGAGCATCTATGTGACATACTTTTACAACCAGGTTCTCTACCTGGGCAGCAATATCTTGCCACAGTGCCACAGCCCAGATGGGTTTGCCTCTGTGCTGCCAGTTGTTCTGCTTCCATTGCTGTAACCACCTCCACAGGGCATTTGCCACCATCCATGAGTCAGTATAGAGATAGAGCACTGGCCACTTTTCTCATTCAGCAATATCCAAAGCCAGCTGGATAGCTTTCACCCCTGCAAAGTGACTCGATTCACCTTCTCCTTCAGCAGTTTCTGTGACTTGTCATATAGGATTCCATACAGCAGTCTTCCGCCTCTGATGCTTCCCCACAAGATGACAGGACCCATCAGTGAACAGGGCATAACTGCTTCTCATTTTCTGGCAGTTTATTATACAGTGGGGCATCTTCAGCACATGTCACCTCCTCCTCTGGTGATATTCCGAAATCTCTGCCTTCTGGCCAGTCCATGATCACTTCCAAGATTCCTGGGTTACTGGGGTTTCCTATTCGAGCCCGTTGTGTGATCAGTGTGACCCACTTACTCCATGTAGCATCTGTTGCACGATGTGTAGAGGGGACCCTGCCTTTGAACATCCAGCCCAGCATAAGCAGTCGGGGTGCCAGGAGGAGCTGTGCTTCCGTACCAACCACTTCCGAAGCAGCTCGAACCCCTTCATATGCTCCCAATATCTCTTTTTCAGTTGGAGTATAGTGGGCCTCAGATCCTCTGCATCCCCGACTCCAAAACCCTAAGGGTTGACCTCGAGTCTCCCTTGGTGCTTTCTGCCAGAGGCTCCAGGTAGGGCCATTCTCCCCGGCTGTGGTGTAGAGCGCAATTTTTGCATCTTGTCCTGCCTGGACTGGCCCAAGAGCTACTGCATGAACTATCTCCTGTTTAATTTGTTCAAAGTCTTGTCGTTGCTCAGGGCCCCATTTGAAATCATTCTTCTTCCGGGTCACTTGATAGAGAGTGCTTACGATCAGACTGTAATTTGGAATATGCATTCTCCAAAAACCCACGATGGCTTGTGTTTCCTTTTTACTAGTTGGTGGAGACATGGCTGTTATTTTGTTGATCACATCCACTGGGATCTCATGACATCAATCTTGCCATTTTATTCCTAAAAACTGGATCTCCTGTGCAGGTCCCTTGACCTTACTTCATTTTATGGCAAAACCAGCTTTCAGAAGGATTTGGACTATTTTCTTCCCTTTCTCAAAAACTTCTGCTGTGTTGCCCCACATAATAATGTCATCAATGTATTGCAGGTGTTTTGGAGCCTCACCCTGTTCCAGTGCAGTCTGGATCAGTCCATGGCAAACGGTGGGGCTGTGTTTCCACCCCTGGGGCAGTTGATTCCAGGTGTACTGGACGCCCCTCCAAGTGAAAGCAAACTGTAACCTGCACTCTACTGCCAAAGGGTTTGAGGAAAATGCATTAGCGACATCAGTTGTGGCATACCACTTGGCTGCCGTTGACTCCAGTTCGTATTGAAGTTCCAGCATGTCCGGCACAGCAGCGCTCAGCAGCAGTGTGACTTTGTTCAGGCCACAATAGTCTACTGTTAGTCTCCACTCTCCATTAGACTTTTGCACTGGCCATATGGGACTCTTAAAGGGTGGGTGAGTCTTACTGATCACTCCTTGGCTCTCCAGTTGACGAATCAGCTTATGGATGGAAATCAGGGAGTCTCGGTTGGTGTGACATTGCCACCAGTGCACCGTTGTGGTGGCGATTGGCACCTGTTGTGCTTTGACCCTCAGCAACCCCACAACAGAAGGATCCTCTGAGAGACTGGGCAAATTAGACACCTGTTTAATTTCCTCCGTCTCCAAGGCAGCTATACCAAAAGCCCACTGGTACCCTTTTGGGTCCTTGAAATACCCTCTCCTGAGGTAGTCTATGTCAAGGATGCACGGAGCATCTGGGCCAGCCACAATGGTGTGTTTTTGCCACTCATTCCCGGTTAGGGTCACTTCAGCCTCCAATACAGTTAGCTGTTGGGATCCCCCTGTCACTCCAGAAATACAGATGGGTTCTGCCCCTTTATAGCTTGATGGCATTAGGGTACACTGTGCACCGGTGTCTATTAGAGTCTTCTTATACTCCTGTGGATCTGATGTGCCAGGCCATCAAATCCACACAGTCCAGTAAACCCGGTTGTCCCTTTCCGCCACCTGGCTGGAGCAAGGGCCCCTCTAGTCCTGGTCATAGTATTCGTTACCTGCTTCTTGTAAATACAAATCAGAAGTCCCTTTATTAAGATCAGAAGTAGGATCAGCCCTTCTACTCTGTCTGGGGAATTGCCCACTGGAAACTGGAGCAGCAATTTTCCTGGAAGAACCCCCTTTTGTGATTGTTTTTCCTTGCAACTCACGTATCTGTGCCTCTAGAGCTGAGGTAGATTTTCCATCCCCCTTCTTCATGTTCTCTCAATGGTCACGCAGGTAAAATCACAGGGTGGCCCGTGGTATGTACCCTCTATATCCTCTCTCTTGAGCAGAGGAACGCTTACTCCTAATAGCTGAGATACTGGTCCGTACAGGTGGGAAGTAGGACATAACTTCTTTATATTGTTGAACCTCCTGGGACAGTTTCTGCACAGCGAGATGCAGGCCCGTAGGGAGGAAGAGAGACTTTCTTCATATTGCCGGAGTTGGCCAGCCAATTCATCCACCGTTTGTCCTTCTCCATCTTTCCAGGTCATTACTGCCAATGAGTTGGCATATGATGATGGTGCGCTCTGTACCAACTTCCACCACATGGGTCACATGCGCTCGACTTCATCTGGACCTGTGGATAACTGCTCCTTGTCCAGGTCATCATAAATCACCTCCAGCACAGCTAATTCCCTCAGGTACTAGATACCTCTCTCCCTGGTGGTCCACCTGCCTGGGTGACATATAACATCTTCCTTGAAGGGATAGCTTTCCTTCACACCTGACAGGAGTTGCCTCCAGAGGCTGAGGACTCGTGGTCCTTTTCCAATCGCTCTGTCAATGCCCCCTTCCCTAGAAAGGGATCCCAGCTGCTTGGCTTCCCTACCCTCCAATTCCAGGCTACTGGCCCTGTTATCCCAACATCGGAGCAGCCAGGTGACAATGTGCTCACCTGGACGACAGCTGAAATCTTTTCGCGTGTCTCGCAGCTCACTCAGGGACAGGGATCAGGTGGTTACTGCATCGTTTATGAGTTCTGTCTCTTCCTCCTCCTGTTCTCATGATGGCCCTGCTTCAGAGTAGTCTGCCTCATCCACTTCTTCCCTTAGTAGGGGAAGAGTTTCTTCCCTTACTAAACAAGCTGACTTTTGCTTCCAACACTTCTTCTTGTGTATAGGGGTGACATACCAGCACAGGTTGGTTCTGTTGTTCAGCTGCAGTGCATGTTGCTGGGGTTGGAGTAGCCACAGTGCCTGTTGGAGGGGCTGGAGTAGCCGCAATGCCTGTCACCAGGGTTGGAGTAGCCACAGTGCCTGTCACTGGGGTTGGAGTGGCCACAGTGCCTGCCACAGGGGTTGGAGTAGCCGCTGTGCCTGTCACTGGGGTTGGAGTGGCCACAGTGCCTGTCGCCAGGGCTGGAGTAGCCTCAGGGCCTGTTGCTTTGTCATCAGATCCAGAGACCTTCTCTTCCCCTTGAGGGTACTGAATAGTGTTGAACAGAGCTCGGTAGGCATGGGCCAGGCCACAGCATGTTGCAGTGATTTGTGTCTCTCCGGAATTGCCAGGGTGACAGCATACTTTTTCCAAATATTTTACTAGTTTTTCAGGATTCTGCACTTGTTCAGGGGTGAATTTCCAAAACACTGGAGGTGCTTACTGTCCTAGGTACTTGCCCATACTATCCCACACACCCTGCCACTCGTAACTATCCAGCCTCAGGGCAAATCTCTGGGTGGTATTCTTAAATAGTTATTTAACCTTAAACAAGACCTGAAACACATTCAGGAGACATAGCAATAGGAACATGCTAGTTTGAACATCGCAAGGATATTCAAAATTCTCAAGAGCTATTTTAACTAGCCTGGAGGAGAAGAAGCAGCAGAAAGTGTCCCCCTTTGTCTTCCCCATAAATTGACTCTCCAAGGCGAAAAGCTAAAGGGTGTAATTATTAATAGTTTCCAAGAGATGGTTCCCGAAGTATGGAGATGATGGCAATGCTGAATACAAATACCAGATTAGTCTCTTGACCAGTAATTTTATCCTATCATAAGCCAGTGTTACACAGTGCAGCAAAATGATAGCCTTAATCCACCTCACAGAGGTAATAAACATTTATTTTCTCTTTGCAGTGATAGCTGGAGTCCCTCTTTTAGTATCTTGTTATACAAGAGTATTCAGCCAACCTGTCCCTGTTTTAAAAATATATAAAAGTGCTCCTACATATATCTTGAGAGCCACCTGTATTTCTCTTATAGTGTGTACCTCCTGATACCTCCCGATTGCTGTTTCCCAACTGCCATCCCTGGAAAGTCAGCAAATACAATCAACTGCTTGCTTTTCCTTTAGACTTTCAGATTTAGTGAGTATTTTTTTCCCCCTCTCTGCTTGGATTTCTTTCCAATGGTTCCCTTCCCCTCTTCTTTAGTTTACAGACTTCTCCAATGCTTTTTCTTTCTGTGCTGATTGCAGGAACACCCACCTTTCTGTGGTTTTAGTAGAGCCTTTCATGCTCTTTTCTCTGTACCAGCCCTCTAACCAGATATTTAGGCCAATTATTCTGTTCAGTTTCATTATTCTGCTCCCACAACTACAGTAATAGCCCACTTGAAAGATCACTTGGCTTCTTTTACTGTTGAGGCTGCTTGCTAGTTCCCAGAATGGCATCTTCACATCCTGTGATCTTCTGTTTCTTTTTTTTTATTCCAGAGTTTTATTTAAATTAAAAAGGGGCGGGGGTAAAAGGAAAACCACACACATATAAATGAGCAGGGGGGAAAAAAAGAAGCCCAGATATCAAATACATGCTTTCAGGAAGGGAAATTCCAACACTGGCAGTTTGCAGGAGACACTGACTATCACATACCATTATTCAGTACATTTTCCACAACAGGACTATGAATAAAAATCCCATGGAGATTCCTAGAGCAAGTGTTGCTTGCTCTTTGTTTTGCCATCACACAGAGTATGAATTTCACCTACAATTACAAAATGGCACACAGAAAACCTTTACTTCTGTTTTGCCCATGCACATTCAAATTTGAAGTTTTACTTCAAAAATCTTTATTAAGTAAATGTTTTAATAATGTGTGTAGACACTTCACATGATAAATTTCATATCACAGTATTAATGTCTCCCAGATTATATATATAATTTAAATTTAACTTTGGGTTTTAAAAAGTATAACTTTCCTGCCTCCTTTCCTCTTTCTTCTTTTTTCCCTTTTGTCTTCTGTTTTCATCACTAGTGTATGTATTCGGCCTCTCCACCCTTATCTCTTCTGAATTAAAAGATTGAAGATATGCAGAAATATTTAATGCTTATTCCTTGCGTGACAGTTACCATCAGATGAGAATTTTAAGACTGGATCTCACTCGTTATGTCTTGTTAAACATCCCTTTATACTATATGTAGATTCTGTTGTTCTTAATACTGAAATTATTTATCTGAGATGAAAATTGTGCATTGTTGTTGAACAATAGAGTAATCTGTTCAACCAATTTGCATGTAACTTGTTCATATCTCTTCCAGCTCTTTGTTTCTCCTTCTGTCATTAATAAAGTATTTTTTCAATTGTGTAGCAAAACACAGATGACTTGGGGTAGGGATTTTCTTCCCCAAATATTGTATCAGACATTGAAAGAGTATCATATACTTCTAAAGAGGAAAACAAAACCAAATGTGTCATACCTTTTCCAGTCTTATAAATAGCAAGAATATGCATCTGTGAAGAATTTCATAGCTCACTACCACTTATGCAGACTGCATGAACATACAAAGTGCTTAAATGATCAGGTATTTCTTGCCATAGGTTCCTTAATTACCTTAACTTTTAGAAGGTTTTAATTTCTGTCCTTTCAACCAAAGAAAATGTGAGCCTGCAACTGTATAAAATGTATTACTGACAATAGTGGTGTTGCTTGCAGAGGGGAGGATCAACCACACGTAGAAGAGTTCTTTCTATGTAGTGCTCTGTGCTGCGATGAGCTGATGCTCTTTCTCAGTCTACTCCCTAATGAACAGGTGCCTTGCGCCACTATGGTTGCCTTTCTTGTTAGCAGTTTCAGTAGAGAGGCTAATGATTAAACGGGCATTTCTCAAGGTCAGGGATAAATTACATACCCGGGAGAGTATGAACGAAAATTGCATTCCTATTCTCTGTACTGTACCAATTCAGAAGAAAGAGGGCTTCACTTATCAGAGCTGTCAGTCCAGCACCTTTCACAGCCAGTCATCTCATTTAAAGAAAATACTGAGAATTCTGAATTTCTTTAATTGTTCTTATACACACAATCATATGGTGAAAAGATTCTCTATAATGAGGGGGCTGTTATAAATCGCTTATGACAAACCGTTTCTATATTCAGAAGGAAGAACTTTTGCTCATTTATTTTTAGTGATATGGTGAACTAGCAAATAGGATGCAGGCCATGTTTGTGCTTCTATATAAGTACCAAATAGTTAACTACTTTGTTTGTAGAAATATATTCAGATAAAAGATGAACCCCTCCATTTCTCTGTATTTCAGAAGCTTAAACTCCTGATCTACAATGCTGTTTTCAAATCACAGATATGATGACTGAGGGGCTGTGTACTTAAAATAATTTTGTGGATCTGCATGTATCTTCTCTGAGGCAAGAAGTGATTTATGGAGAGAAGTGAGGATAGGGCCCAGGCCTAGAACCACTCTGTAATCAGTGGACCATGCTGACTGAGTATATCTGCATTTTCTTAAATTTTATGAGTAAAACCAATTTATACGAGTTATTAAAACTTCCCATGTGTCCAACAAGCAGAATTTTTTAAACTTTTTCCAATTTAATCCAATTTGTTCTTGGTATATGTCCAAATTACAGTGCCTAAACTTTTAGCTATATAATGGAGTGCATACTTTTGATGTTATGGTTTTGCACAGATAAAAAAAAATATTTGCTGACACCACTTACTATGTAAGGTGTATAATCCCAGTTATAACGTATTTTTGTTAAAATATTATTAATTGCCCCAGCTATGTTTTTAAGTTACAGTGAGCCATGCTTGAGTAGGGAAGTACACTTTTCTGATTTGTTCCCATTTGTCAGAAATGGTCCTGCTATTTTTTCTGATCTGTCTTTGCTTACTGTACTGAACGATTCAGGGATCATTTTTTTAAGGCGATGCTACGTACTGCAGTTTCATCCAGTAATTCCTGTACCTAGTGCACACAAGAAAGCCAAGTTCTGTTTCAATGTTCTTTAATAAAGAATCTCAACTGAATCCAAACACGGTGAGCAAAAAGACCTTTCTCTACCCTAACAGGTTTTCAGAGTGAGAGCACACCATCTGTAGCCAAGCATCCCAAGCCATTGGGATTGCCTATTACTGTGACTTGGACTTTTCAGCCTTTTGGGAGACTATATATATACTTATTCTGTGTTTCTAGGCTTAAGTGGAAGAGATAAATGCCCTGGCATGCTGTCTTTGTACTCTTCCACATTGTTGTTTTGTCAGATTTACTTCAGACCATAATCTAATAGGTCTATATGTTGTAAAATCTTGTCTCAGAGTAGTGGAGAAGGATGACAGAAAATAAAGGAGCTTGCTTTTCAGTAACACCTAAAGATACATTCTCATTTTCTCTGTTTAGGACTTGTGAGGTACATTCAGGGAATATCCAGCAGGTAGATATTCCCTGAACATACTGTGGCCTGTGGAGCGCCTGTGCTGGACCAGGTTCATCCTGAAGAACTGCAGCCTGCAGAGAACCCATGCAAGAGCAGTTCTTGAAGGACTGCAGCCCATGGGAAGAAGCCATGTTAGGGCAGGGGAAAAGTGTGAGGAGGAAGGAGCAGCACAGAGGCACTGTCACGAACGGACCACTACGCCCTACTTCCCCCTGAGCATGCAATGGATGCCAAGTAGTCTTGGCAACACTGATTTAATACATTTGCCAAATGCAGTTTTACCTAAACATTTTTGTGTCCAAGACACCTTTTTGGCAGCATTAGAAAATGACTACAGATCTCTGACAAGCAAATTAAAATTCCCAGCGAATATAAACTTTTACAAATGATTGATCAGGAGCTTGTTAAATTATTTGTTATGACATCAAGCAGTCTGCTGATTTTGTTGCTGCATAGAAAACAGCAAAAACTTTTGAATTCATTATCCCATTAAAATTGTCCAAAGGTACAGACTGACAACGCCTGACAACAGTTTTTAGGTATCCATGTCTGCAGTGTGGATATCTGATCCAGTATGGTCTCTCCACAGGCTGCAGGGGGACAACCTGCTCCACCATAGTCTCCCCCCAGGCTGCAGGGGAGTCCCTGCTCTGGCGCCTGCAGCACCTCCTCCCCCTCCTCTTTCACTGACCTGGGTGCTCACAGGGCTGTTTCTCAAACTTTTTTCCCTCAGTCCTGTGAGGAAAACACTGTCAGGCAGCGTTTTGCCCTTTCTTCAATACGCTTTCCCAGAGGCACCACCAGCATGGGTGGCCGAGGGGCTCAGCTGTGCCCTGCGGTGGGGCCATCATGGAGCTGACTGGAACCGGCTCAAACCGGCTGTGTCCGGCACGGGGCAGCCCCAACCTCTCCTCACCCAGGCCCCTGCAGCCCCCGCTGCCAGCACCTCTGTACAGGTGGTCCTGATTTCTAGTTTCCTAAAGTTAAAAGGGAGTGCTTTTCTAAGCTCACACATATTTTGAAAGCCTGGATACCGAGGAAGGAGAGCAAGCCTTGGGAATATAGTAAGCATCACATTGACTGAGGGTATACTGTCAGGAGAACGAGAAAAAGTCATTCCTGATATCTTTCAAAGACTTTTCTCTGTCTCCATGCTGTAGATAGAAACACCTTGCCTTTAGTTATAGCTATGCATGCAACTTCCAAATACCTTTGTAAAAGATGTATTTTAAGTACTTGAAAAATTTTAAACGGAGTTGCCTGTAAGGTCATCAGATCAAACATTTCGTTGCCTATTCTTGACCCTTGAATTCTTCATGCAAGGAAAATACCTCTGCATCTCTTTTATGACGTAGGAATCTATCAGAGATCAAAAGCTTACTCACAAAAAAGTAATAACAGAAGTAGCTGAAGCTTTATATCTTATAGGGTTACCTCAGGTGCCCAGAGAATGTAAAATTTGGCATGGTAAATCAGGAAGCTGGTTAAATTCATTATTTTCTCTGACATCAAACTGCTGTTCCTGTTGTCACTTATAAAATAGCAAAATCTTTTGAATTCATTAATGGAATGAAATTGTTCAAAGACACATTAACATAGTCTTTACGGAGAAATTAGACCTGAATGATAATGACTGAAGCTCTGCTATAAATATGACCGTCCCAATATGTGTTATTTCTTTAATATATGCTGTGAAAGTGTTTAGAAGATGCTCAAGATTCAGAGGAATACTAAGGATAGAAATTCTGTTATAAACTTGAAATTTACCTTAGAAAAAATAGTAATAGTAAAAAATATGATTAAAAAAAAATTGAAAGAAAGCAAGCAAAGGAGAGTTCTTGTCTAGCTTTGCAATTTCCTTATCAGACCCTACCGGCAAACTTTGTCTGCGAGTTTCATACAGAGGACATGGGAAAAGACCAGTGCCAGTGGGAAGAAAGAAAAGCTCTTTCACGTGTGATGTATTTCAAGACTGGAACTTGGTGCTACAACTGAGTTGGTGCACTGCGAACATAGCTTTGTTATCCCTGAAACCTGCAGAACTACTGGCTGGGAGGAGCAGTGAAAAGCACAAGATGTAACCCTCCTGCCCTTCCTCAATCACAGTTGTTGCCAGATGTAATCAATTATTGAACTCAACCACACCCATGCTGTTAAAGCAAATGCTAAACCTCATCCTGCAGGATCTAGTGTAGAGTTGTGTGGGAGTGTTGATCTGATTGAGGGGAGGAAGGCTCTACAGGAGGACGTGGACAGGCTGGATTGATGGGCTGGGGCCAATTGTATGAGGTTCAACAAGGCCAAGTGCAAGGTCCTGCACTTGGGTCACAACAACCCCATGCAATGCTACAGGCTTAGGGAAGAGTGGCTGGGAAGCTGCCCAGCAGAGAAGGACCTGGGGGTGTTGGTTGACAGCCGCCTGAATATGAGCCAGCAGTGTGCCTAGGTGGCCAAGAAAGCCAATGGCATCCTGGCTTGTATCAAAAATAGCATGGCCAGCAGGAGTAGGGAAGTGATCGTGCCCCTGTACTCAGCACTGGTAAGGCTGCACCTCGAATACCGTGTTCAGTTTTGGGTCCCTCACTACAAGAAAGACATTGAGGTGCTGGAGCATGTCCAAAGAAGGGCAATGAAGCTGGTGAAGGGTCTGGAGCAGAAGTCTTATGAGGAGCAGCTGAGGGAGCTGGGGCTATTTAGTCTGGAGAAAAGGAGGCTGAGGGGAGACCTTATCGCTCTCTACAACTACCTGAAAGGAGGTTGTAGAGAGGTGGGGATCAGTCTCTTCTCCCAGGTAACTAGTGATAGGGCAAGAGGAAATGGCCTCAAGTTGCGCCAGGGGAGGTTTAGACTGGATATTAGGAAATTTTATTTCACTGAAAGGGTTATCAAGCATTAGAACAGGCTGCCCAGGTAGGTGGCTGAGTCACCATCCCTGGAGGTATTTATAAGACGTTTGGATGAGGTGCTTATGGACATGGTTTAGTGGTGGACTTCACAGAGTTAGGTTAGTGGTTGGACTTGATGATCTTAAAGGTCTTTTCCAACCTATGTGATTCTGTGATGCTGGCTCTGGTTTGTCCTGTTCACATCTTTAAATTGAACTCAGCAGTGAGATTTTTTTTTTTTTCAATATATCCTTATATATGTTCTTAAATGTTTGAATATGTTTGGCGCTTTTGTTTCTGTAGTGATGTATAAAGCTAATTTAGATCAGTTTCTCTATGTGTTCAAAAGTGTGTTGTGCTTAACTTGTATTTCTTCCTATACTCTTTTTTGGGAGTCTTAGTGTGTAAGTAAAGTTTCCTTTGATATTAGTGGCCATAGAGTAATTTGGATGGATCCAGTTTGCAGAGCTTCATACATACTAAATTTAGTTTCCTACTGCAAAAGGAAGCCTACTGTAATACTGTCTTTTCAGAGACTGCAATCTTAATGGATTTGGTCTTTTTTTTCCTGATAAGGGTTTTGTTTGCTTGGGTAATCTAACAACTTTCCAAAGGATCTGCAAACAATTAAACCTACATCTGCAGAACCCTTTTTAAGTGTTATTCTCAATGGACTTCCCAAGCAAGATATTCTTTAGCTATTTTACATTTCTTTAAACTAAGCATTCGTGTTTATAGCTACGCTTGTTAATGTTAGCCACTATGTACAGACAAAAAATTTACAGATAAAAATAGATTATATTAGAAACGAATGCTAATTACCTCAGCCTTACCCATGGTAGAAATGGTTTCCTTAAGACTGAAACCTTGTTGTCTATTATTATGGATCTACCTAACTTTATCAGAAGGTTTGCATATTACAGCTTTTGGGATGCCAATTTGTTTATTTTGTTTAAGATATTTGACTGTTGTCTTGGTTCGTTGTTTACAAAGCTGCTGGTCTTGTTCTAACATTTTGAAACCTGTCTTGATCCTCTCTTTTTTTTGCTTTTCTTAGTCCTTTAACAACCTGATTTGTGGTATGAATATTTTGCCTGCTCAAGTGGTCCTACCTACCAAATTTGGTGAATATGGCATATTAATATTATGGGTTTTTGGCTTGGTACAGTCAAATTAGAACAGAAATAACTCATTTCCTGGCTACCACATGAAGGAAAAAGTGTAGTTTGTTCCCATGTGTCTGCACAGCTGACTTTCTCGCTGCTCCATGGCTGTGTGTTCAGATACCCTCTACCGTGGTAGTGAAGCCATTGTTTTCAGTGTTTTGGAGGCTTGAAATGATCACATTAAAGAACTTTCATAGGATCTCCTTCTGGGTTGTTGTGAGTTGTGGAGGCTTAGCGTGGATTAAATAGTCCATGATGACGTACACTGTCATAGAGGCACTGTCAGTGAAATGCTAATCTTTTTACTATGTCTTGTTTCATGAAAGACTTCTGTTTAGTCACAGCAGGACTGGATGAATCCTATTTTTAGTCATTACTATCAGAAATAACTTTCCTCTTTCGTACCCTAGCTCACTCTGTCTCTTTGGTTCTCATCTCAGACAAAATCTTGCTCCCATTAAAGGTTCAGAAAAGTACTATCACTCATTTAAATGAACTCAAATTCTCCCATCTTCTCCCCCCGCAATGGAAGTGCTTGTTTAATGTTTTCATACCTGTGTGATATTTCCTTTTCTGTATCCTGTTCTGAAGGATGTTCAAAGACATTCATTCTAGTAATTTTGACAAGTAAGGCATATGAATAGTCTTATCAGTTCTATAATATAAGTGCTGCTCTTTCAAATCAGCTTGGTGAGTGCTACTTCCTATTTCTGGTTTAAGTTTGTTATCTGCCCAAGTTCCTTTAGAACAACAGTCTGGGAAAGTAGG
Organism: Mycteria americana; assembly: GCF_035582795.1. Classification (NCBI taxonomy): domain Eukaryota; kingdom Metazoa; phylum Chordata; class Aves; order Ciconiiformes; family Ciconiidae; genus Mycteria; species Mycteria americana. The sequence continues at coordinate 9,924,718 of NC_134371.1, forward strand.
AATACCAAAGCTGCTTCCAAATACCAGTGAGCGATACGTGGTACTGACAAGGAGCTTCTGATCTCATTCTGGGAGCAGTGGCCAAATCCCATGCGCTGACAAAGCCAGAGCTTATAATGGTGAAAGGTTCTGTGTCCTGGGAAAAGGTGGGTGTTCTCTCTAGGGAAAATAGTGACCAGTTCTATACTTCTGAAGTCATAACTCCATTTCATTTGGATATTTTACAGCAAAAATAAACTTGTCCTGCATCCAAAAAATTAGATGTCCGTGAGAGAAATTGCAGGGATATAACTCAAGGAACTGAACTGATTTCTCAGAAGTATGATAGTAGACTTCTGCTCCCTACTCAATAGCTGCAACTAATGCCCAGATTAGCTACCAGCTTCAGTCTCCTAGTTAAATGAGTTTGGCGACTTCAGTCCTTGTTTAAAGACTTTTTTTTTTTTTAACCTCAAAAGCCACCACAGCTGCTACTAACTGATAATAACTGAAGTATTTGTTGATACCACCATAGGGATAAAAACTCAGCAATGAATAGGCATGAGGACTGAAATTGGAATTATTCACAACTGTGATGAAATATGTTACTGGGAACAAAGATGACTAGGCTATGATATTTAATAAAAATTGGGGATTTTTTTAAAGTGTTTCTTAATATATCTTTAAAAATATCTTTAAAAATCTAAATAAATCTTTAAATAGAAGACACAATTCTTTAAGCTCATTATTCCAATACAGGAAAGCTATATTTACAAAAAAAAGGAGGTTTTCAACACCTTATAATTGTCATTGTGTAAGTATTCTTATCAAGTAATTTATTTTGATAATAATAAATTCCCAGATGAAACCTGTAACACAAAGCAGTCCCTAACGACCTAACAAGTATTTATAATTATACAAGATCTCATTCAAAATCTGAACTGCATAGAAAACTTTTTTTTGTTAATTTTTTGAGTTTTTCTAGTGGAATTGAAAAATGTAATAATGAAGTTTGAGGTAATCATACTGTTTGATTAATGTTTTGTTGAATTCAAATAAATTTAATTCACTATTTTGCTAACCATTATGTTCCCCTGTAAAAATACATTTAAAAGAAATACATTCCCATCTGGGTTTTGGTTGCTGGGTTTTGTTTGGTTGGTTTTGGTTGTGGGGTTTTTTTGTTTGTTTACCATGCAGGTACACACACAAAGTTCTCCGGATGCTTTCTACTCCTCTAGTTTGCTTTCAATGCATGTGTATAATTATGTGTTCATGTTGTCATGGTAATTGAAACTGGAGTTGTTAGAATGTGGAAATCACTAGTGTTAGGTTGGAACATAGAAGTCCAGTTAAAGAACACCATGCGACCATATTGTTGGTTTAAAGTTGACATGGCCAGAGGTTATAGAGAGAGATGTTTATTTCATTTGTTTAATTAGTATCCAAGAAGCTTTCCAAGTATTAAGATTACTGAGCATTGTATCTTCATATGTTGGAATATCTACTTCAGGCTATTTACACAGATTTTTGTAATGTATGGGGTTTTTTGGACTTGATGCTGTAGTCCTATATGTGAGCAGATTCATCGTCATTTCATAAGCTCAGAGGCACTTGCAATGAGGTTTCATGTTTGGTTGATGCACCTGAAGGTTCAGAAGTAAAAGGGAAAGAGAAAGAGGACGGTTTAGGAAGAGAGGTACACAATTGTTACTATCCCTTTTGAGGACAGGTGATCCTGTAAGAAGGGTAAAATGGGACAGGGCTGTAGTTGATTCTATTTGGCTTAGAGAGCATTCTGACTTTATAAAGTTTGAGGAAAAGTTACTTTAAATCTTGACATGTATAACAGTTTTAACAGGATTCGATGAAATTATATATTCAGCTACTTTTGTGTTTTATGATTATTTTAAGATAAAAGAATAAGTGGAAAAAAGTCTGGAAGAAACCTTAAGCAATTGTCTTAAATACAGAATCTGTTATAACTAAACCATTCCTACCAGACGTTTTTCTAAGCAGTTTCCAAAGCTATCCAGGGATTGTCTGTTTTCCTTGCACATCTGTCTTTACCTGTGCAAACTTTTTTTTTTTAATTCAAGTCTAACTCAAATCTCCATTTCTAGAATAGAAGTGCATATTTCTGTTGTGTTAAAGTGATGGTTTTTTGAAGTCTTTTCTAGAATAAGGTCTAATATCTCAGTCTCTTCTTGTAGATATTTTTCTAGACTGCTGCTCTTTCAGATTAACTACATCTTATTCTTAACCTGCAGGCAGTGTCCACAACTAAACAGTAATCCATTTAAGGCCTTATCAAAGGCAAGTAAAGCAAAAAGATCATTTCAGGTGGCATTCAGGACATTCTTTGTTCTGTCTATAAGGCTTCCAGTATGATACCTGCTTTTATTTGCAATAGCTTTGTAGATTCAGGTTTCGCTTCTGATCCAGATCCTTTAGTGCAGAACTGTTGCGCCATTTCTCAACCTGTGTTTCTGCAGTTGATTATTTCTGAGAGTAAGAAATAACGTGCCTATCCTTGAATCACAGTTAATCTTTTGCAAGGCATTTCTACCAAGATCTTTTTGGACTCTAATTGTGTCTCCCAGGGTGCCTGCAGACGTTCCTAGCTTAGACCTACCTTCAAACATTATGGGAGCAGTCTCTCTTCTGCCATCAAGATTAATGATGAAAATAAAGAATAGTACTGGATTCAGTGCTGACCAAGAACTGCATTTGATGCCTTTTTCCTTTTAGACAGTGAATCACTGATAGCTATAGTATCATTTTTTTCTATAGCTATTTACCCTGTAGTAACACTATTTAGATGATGGTTCTTGGTTAGACCAGGAGACAGTACTGTGCGATGATGCCAAAATTTTTCCTAAAATCATGAAGTACGACATCAATTATTTCCCATGCTGTGAAGCTTGTTACCTTGTTATGCCTTGTTCTTGATGAATGCATGCTCAGTTACTCATTTCCTGTTTTTCTTTTAGGTGACTTACAAACTGGGAAAGTAAAGAAAGTTAAAGTAACTAGGCTTCCTCCTCCTTTTAAGGCAGGCATTATTTTTGCTCTTTTAAAGGCTTTTGTACCCATGTCCATCCATCATGTGCTTTCAGAAATTACTCTAATGATAACAGCTTTCAAGCAGTAACAGCTCTGATATTCATCCACTTCTCTAAGACTTTGGGCAAATTTAATATGGCATAGCCAATTTTGAATGATTTGACCTACATATTTTTCCTAATCTTTTCTTTCCCTGTTCTGTCCTGATATTGTCCTGCTCTTTTTTTTTTTTTTTTAATAGATTGTAATTGTGGACGCCAGTTGATTACAATTGAGCTTCTTGGTTACAACTGTCAATAAAGCAGTAAACACTTCAGACTTCTTGGCACAATATGTCAATAGCTTGCTTTCACCTTCAAGCTGCTGACCAAATAGTTTTCCTTGATCCACCTCTTACTCTGAAGTGTAGTTGTAGAATTTCTTTTTGTCCTTTGTCTCTTGCTAATTGTACCTCAATTTATTTGTTCACTTTTCTGACGCTGCCTTTGCATGCTCATGCTATTCTTTTATACCTATATTTGACAGTTTCCACTTTCAGATGTTTACATCTTATGCTTGAAGTCAGTGAAGAAATTAACTTCTAGCCAAGATGACTAAAACTTAAAATATTTATATCCTTCCTTTGTATTGGGGCAATCAACGTGCCCTTTTTTCTTTATTTTCTTTTTTGTTTAAAAAAAGCTGCCTTTTTTCTTGATTTCTTTTTTTTCCATATATCTGTCTCGAGTAACCTTGTCTGTCAGTTCTCTGGGTTTATTAAAATGTTACTTCTTAACATGCATTGGTTTTATTTGCTGTTGTCTTATATGATTTCCTGTTTGTGGTTACCTGTAAATTCAAGTGCTAGTCTAGTGAATTGTTCAGGCTGCAATTTGTGTAACTTCATCAGTTCAATCTGTGGTTCTCCTCACTTCTTATGCTGTATTTTTGAGTTAAAAAGCCATCATATTTTATATATAGTGATACATCAATGAAAAAATGTAATGAAGTTATGAATTTAGTGAATACTTTCGCATGTAGTATTTTCATGTATGACTTCATTTATAACTACCTAAATAAAAGCACCTCTCAATTCCTGAAACTAGATATCCCTGCTCACTGCAGGGGGGTTGGACTAGATGACCTTTAAAGGTCCCTTCCAACCCAAACCATTCTATGATTCTAAACTGAGTCAAACATGAAGTACCTTGTCCTAAAGTGTCTAATACCCCTGCCCCCAACTGGGGCAAAACAGACAAATCAGGTTCTGGATACTACTTTCACTGCCTTACAGGTTGTTACTAATACAACATATTTTCCAAGTGGCATAAATGCTTTTTTTTCATCCAAATCTGTGATTCACGTTTTTGTATTTTGTAATTTTAATTATTTTTTTTAAGACACTTTAATTTGAAATTATTGAATACCCAAATTCGGTAGGGGTTTTCTTAATCTTTGAGATAAGGAACTAAAACCTCCCTTTTAGAATAGAGTATTTTTCAGAAAGCATCTGCATCAGGTGTTCCACATATTCCCTATTTACAATGGTTTCAAAAATTTAGTTGGGAAAGTGGAAGCAATACAATGGAATGTAAGAAGGAGAAAAGAGCTGGAAATAAGACAAGGAAACTTTAAAAGGAACAAAGAGCTAGGTCAGGGGTGCGTGTGGAGGAGGGAGCCTTTTCCTAAGTACAGTTTCATGCCTAGAGTAAACCACACTTGGGCTCCTTGACTTACACTGCCTCCCTTTAGGTGGCAGGTGAAATTCAGGACGCTAACTTTAAAATCCTGAGTACTCTGGGAATGGCTTCCCAGCAAGTCATTTTACATGCCATAGTGCAGCAATCAGAAAGAACCAAATCACTTAAATAGAACTTTTATTGTACAAATGGGAGTGAGTTACTGGCAGAGCACTCTCTGGTTGTCTTGTGTCATGAATTTATCTGCTCTACCTGAAATTATTGAGCAGGCATTTATAGTTTTGTGGTTAGAAGCCACAAAACAAGCAAGCTTATGTTTTCACTTTCTCTGACCTGTAGCATTGCTTCCTCAAATGCTATTAATACTGCTTGGGTTTAGCAATCACAGTGGTTTAAAATGTTAATGATATGTGACAGACTCTTTACGCTTATTAGCTCTCTTCCTGCCTAGTACAATTAAAGCTGATAATGAGCCTTCTACAACCCTAAAGGAGGGAAACTTTTAAAAAAATAGCATTTTCTAAAGAAAAACAATTTATCCCAATATGCCTAAAAAGACTTTGAGAGAGATATATAGGCATGTAGCATCATTTATCTAGTTACTGTGAAATAACTTGAGGAAACGTGAGGAATAGTTTTACTGCATATGCTTAGGCACCACTTCATTCATAAACTGGGCTAAGAATTATTAGTGCTACTGTCTTCCTTCGCTGTAAAAAGTGTCTTGTACATCTATGTTCCTGTATTTGTAGGTAAAAAGTTTTCCTTTTTTTTTTTTTTGTTTGTTTTGTTCATTGGCAAGAATGCATGTTGAATTTCAATGGTAAACAAATTTCTAATTGGAGATTGTGCAAATAGGGATTTCTGAACGTTACTCTTGCAGGTCCCAGTTCAGGGAAATACGTAAGCGTGTGTGCAGTCCAGTTTTTTGATAAGATGGGCCTCTTCAGAACACCAGACATTTCATTCAACCAGTATGGCTGATCACGAGACATTGTGCTATGATGTCTGCTGTACTTCTTTAAAGTGCACTGTAAGAATTATTTGCAAAGTTATTCAGAAAATACATTCAAATGAAATTTGGAAAAAAAAAACTTGATGAGCACTTTCAAAAACAAAAATTATCTTAAGTCCAGTTATTTCACCAAGAACTAATGGGACAGGGAAAAGCAGTTAGCTATTATGCTGTTTGAAGCATCTGTGCCAAATACGGAAAGTGATAGACATTGAGGGTAACAGACCTTGTTTATTCCGCAGGTCTCTTGCGCTGAGTTAATGAATTAAGGAAAATGTGACAATGAGTTTGTGATGTGGAAGCTGAGAACAAACCAAACACATCTCAGACAAAAGACATCAAAAGCTAATGGAAACAGCTTTTATGGTTTTTCTATGAGGGGAGTTATTCTTGAGGTTTTGATTGGCTTGGCCCACTATGTGGACACACATTTTATAATTACATTACCTAGGTGGACATTTCTTATTCAGAGTGCTCTCTCTGAATTATTTTCATTAGCTTTGGCAATGACTGTGTTACCCTGGAATCAGTATGTCCAAACAGATTGAGTGCTTACAGAGGAGCACAGAATGCAGAAGTTAAGCTTAGAAAGAGCTTTGTTCATTTACCTGAGAAATTTAATTTAGATTAACATATGTTATCATTCAAAAGTGAAATAGCTGTTCACAAATTCTCATGAAAACTGCTTTAGGGGATATCAATTCTGGTTATTACTGGGGCTCACTATTTGACAATTATCAAAAATTAAGCCAGCCTTTGTATCAACAATGTTTTGCAGTCTGAAAATCATCTCGGATATTATTAATTCTGTCTCCTTGCACCAGTTACTGGTGCTTTTACCCAAAAGTAGGTGTTCAGTAGGATCCAAACTTGTAATACAAAAATAGCCCTTTAGCATAGAGAGTAACTGGTTGGGCAACAATGCTTTATTGTTATGGAGAAGTCCAGAGTGGGAAAAACAGCATGCACTTTTAGATACATAGTACTGTTGTTTGAGTAACAGGACTTGATTTGGGGTTGGGTTCCTGTTCCTTCTTGCTTCTGAGAGCAACGTAAGCAGCAGTAGTATGGCCAAATGTAACAATGCGCCTATACAGGCAGGTCTGCGAGGATAGGAAGTGGAATGTAAAGGCATGGACCTTTACCATTAAGGTTTAATCACAGCATTATAATGTGGGGGTGTGAGTGGAGTCCTGCTTAAATAAGCAAAGCAAAACAGAAAAAAAACCCAACTGTCATTGGCTTTTGATTAATTCTCCAGTGTGCATTACAAGATTACTAATTACATGTGTCCTGTATGAAATGTGTTCTGTGGGTCAAGTCTGTCTATGTCTTAGGGGCAGTCAGTGCTTGCTTAATTATTTCTTCTGAAGTGAGCGGTTGCACATACGTGTCTTTTTTGGTATGTTGCCTTGCTTCCTACTTCTAATATGGGGTACTCAAAGTATATTGATGCTGTAACAAAATGTATTTTCTGCTTGGGCTATATTTTTTTCAAATAGCTCTTAATAGTCAATTTGCCTTTCTCACTGCTACTGAGCACAGAGCCGATACTTTCAGAGAGCTATCTACAATGATTACAAGAGCTCTTTCTTCTGTAACTACTCAGTAGAGCCCCTCATAGAGGATGTAAAGTTGGGATTAATTGCTAATCATTTAGTAATCATCAGTGCATCTCTGGGATAATGGAAAGATACCATTACCACTAAGGCTTCTACTAATTTCAAATATGATGTCATGTATTTGAGCTACTTGAAGGTATGTGCTCTGGCAGTGATTCTCAGTTTTTTGCGTTGGCAGCCAAGGCTTAACACACAGTGCTGTTGTTTTGCCTGTCTTCATCTTGTCTTTACTTCCAGAAACGGTGTTTACAATGAGTTATTTAATGTTTCTGTGTAATAATGAATGTACATTTGTTTTCAGTAGGACTCGGTCTGTAATTCAACAATCCGTTGGCTTCTGCAGCAAAGTTGTGGTTCAGAAGTTCCTCCCCTGCACCAGTGTGTAGCCTCCCATGTGTTCTGTCTGGCTGTTTCTGGATCTTACCTCACTAAAAAGTGTTCACTTGTAGCCTGGATTATTTCAGTGTCTTTACATAAGTATTGTTATGCAGGCAGGTGGATCTGTGATCTGTGGCAAAGCACCATGAATCAGTGGCTAGCCTTATTTTTGAAACTGCAGTATCACTGCACTGGTAGGGCTGAAAGGAGACATTCCTAAATATCTCAGAAAACTCAGCACATACTGACTTCTTGGTGGTTATGTAGCTGGGACTTGAAACTAAATTCTAGACTGCTATCCTTTCCCCTGGGGTGATGAAAGTAGACTGCTGGGTACCATTTACACTTGAGCTGCTGTTAGCTGTATGTAAGGGGAATTCTCAGCTGTTTTAGCTAGCGTTTTGGCCTTCAAATACAAATATTTGCATGCTTTACAATTTTGCCTTAATTATGCAAATGTCATGGGAGGGAATATGAACACTTTGACATCTTACGGGAAATTTCAGCAGGGTTAAGATGTATCAGGAACCATAGTTCATTGTATGAAAGTGTTCTGGATAATTGAGTTTCTATCTGTACAGCAAACTGGAGGAAATCTTGATCTTGACAGAAATCAGTGAACATTTTGCTGCTATATATTTGGTTTCAGGAGAGCGAAGATTTCACCCTCTGTATCTCTAGCTGATCAGCAAAGCCGAATGCTAATGCTGTAGAAGGGTCTTCATCTCCGAGGAAGCAGCAGAAGAAATGCAGATAATATACTCATAAGGGTACCTAAATATATTATGGGCGTTTTACATGCTGGTTTGCAGACTGTATAAAATTACATGCCATCACAGTGAAAGAAAAAGGTGTCAAGACTTTCAAGCTCTGGGGGATGTTCTTGTTATATAACTCAGTTATCCAACTCTCACTTAATTAGCAAGGTTTAGTAAAAAAGCATACCAACCCAAAGGATCATAGCTATTCCTGTAATTTGATTATAAATGTAATGCCTGTGTGACACCTTTCTGCCTATGATGTTATGTGTAATCCTTTCTGTGTGTGGCTACAGCTCTTGGAAGTTCTGTATTAAACTCAGTACTGTGGTTACTCGTGAATGAAATTACTGGAACAGTGTTGGAGGAAAAAGTACACAGAAGGATTTAAGGCAGAACATGGCAAAGCAAAGGCTGCAATTATCTGCAGCTGAAAACAAGTAGCTTTTAATATGTCCATTCACCTAAGAAGGGAGAGAGAATTATAGACCACATGCTCTTTCTTTCCCTTTTTCTATCATTTCTCTTCTTCTTTTTCCTTTATACAGTTTATCACCCATAATTTCAGGATGTGTTTTGTTTCTTTAAGCTGTTTTATCTATAGGCTTATGAGGTCAGTCATGTGTGAATTCTTTTGTTAGTCACCTCACCTTTTGCCTTGATGATAGAAAATTGATCAGGCCTAAAGTACAAGTTCAATAGACAACCCCCTTGGTCCTTTGTCTAGGAGAATAGCTACCATTGAAGGCCATGAGCAGGTTGCTATTAATATGACAGCCTGCTCTATCTCCCACTGTAATTTATAATGAAATACCTAATCTCCATTATTTTGATCCAAGCAGGCGATCCCATGAAAAAGTCTTTTCATCCAGTTCCCAATGGCAGTTACATGAGAAATGGCAAACCAATAATTTTTGTCAAGTTTTTTAAGCCAACAGAAATGCTTTTCCACTGCTACAGTTTCAAAAGGCACAGATAAAGCTCATTCACTGAGATGAATGAAAAAGCCATCTGGGGTTTTTCTTTTTGACTTCCTTTCCTTTTCTCCATCCTTGTAATCAAATTTGAGCAAAATCAAATGGGGCTTTCTATGAAAGTACCTTTTGTTGATCTGAACGAGCTGGTAATTTACAAAATACCCTTCCTTTGTGAGGAAGGCTAAAGAAAAAAAGAATCAGTAGCTTTTAAAGCTGGGCCTTGGTGGGACTCTAAATGCAGTGAAAGCAGTCTGTGTTGAGAGATTGAAATGCATTTCAAAGCCAGGCCTGAGTCAGGGTACAGGGAAGAAAAAACCTATGTGCATTTTATAAGAAGAAAAACCTGAATGGGAAGGGGAAAAGAGAGAGAGAGAGAGAGGAAAAAATCTGGATAATACATTAATCGTTATTTTGGAAATTGTCTTCCTTACTGACACATACTGCGTAACTAGTGATTGAGAAGTTGGATTTTTGTTCTATTATAGGCATCTCAACGTTTGTCTGTGCTGCTTTAAAGTTTGAGAGGCAAGGATCCTTGAACACTGCTGGACTATGTTTTAAATGTGTATATATTTTTTTTCAACTTTGCTTTTTTTGGTTCTTTTTCTTTTTTTTAACCTTGCCTGTGAAGTATTATGGGGAGCAATACTTGCAGGAAAGATGAGTTTATTCTTTTTGGCATGCTAATGTTTATTTTTATTGTATTTCTGCTTACCAGATTTCCTAGTGGTAATTATTTCCCATTGACTCAGACCAAAGGACAGTGTGGACACCTAACAAACAGTAAGTTTTATGCCTTGTTTTTGTTATTCGTATTTCATGATGAATGTAGAAAAGCTGAAAATGTTTGATTAACTGCAAATTCTGCATTGTAAGAATGTTGTGCAGCTGTATGAATCTATTAACGTGAAATATTGATGTGGTTTAATTCTTCTTATCTCTGTTACTTACCATAACTGTTTAGTCAGATACAGATAAGTGTATTGTTCTGTGTAGAAGATAATACAGCTTGTGAAATAAACACTAATTTACATGTCATATTCAAAGATGTGAGCAAACCTAGCCCATGTTTTAATCATTTCATATTTACAGAGTTGCTTAAATGTAAAATGTTTCTCCTTTTCCACTTGTGTTTTTGAGTCAGGATATAAATGCATTTTAAAAACAGCTTCCTGGTTGCATGATATAAAATATTACCAGCAATTTTACAAAAATGTAGGCAGTCATAGTAGAAATTCTGCGGTTTATTTTTATTTTTTAAGAAAGCTTCTAGTGTTATTTTTAGCTTGGCTTATGCTGTATTTTTGTACAAGGAGTAGAGAGGTATGAATGTTACTGGATAAGATCTTATTGTTGTTAATGAAGCACTAGTAAAACCACATTGGCTTTTAAATTATACTTTGAAAAAAAAAATGGAAATAATTTAGAACTGTGAACTTCCAGTTATAAGCTGTTTGTTTTAGATTAAATGGTATGAGATATTATTTGTTTTGTGTTCCATATGCATATGTATGTACAATGTCGTGATACGAACTTAGAAAGCATACTATAGGAAGACAGTCTTTTGCTTTTTAACCTTACCAAAAATCCAAAGTCAACCGTACAAAGTTTGAGTGTGGTTTCCATTCATGAGATCACAAATTATTTAACAAATATCTTCCAAAGTATTTTCTTTGATGTGACCTGACATCTGATTGAATTGGAGAATGTCAAGAAGTCGCTTTTCTATCTGAATTAATTTCCCACTCCTAGTTCTTACTGTCCTGTTCACTTTCAATTTCCTACAGGATTTGTTTTCTCACATGGTTTTGAGCCATTTGCTGCCTCCTAATGACTGACTTATAAAACAGCAAACATGGAAAATTTCCAAAAAACTTTTTCTGGAACTATCACTGCTGCATATTTTGTGATTGTCTACCATTTTTCATATATTTAGAATTGATGAAGAAATTGGTGAAATTAATAGCTTTGCTCTTTGATATTTTTAGCAGAATATCAGACTTTCCACCTTGAGAAATACAGTATACAGTGCATTAATGGGAAACTTTTTCTAGTGCTGAGTATGGAAACAAAGACACAAGTAGTTGACTTTTTGGATTGTGTCATTTAGATAACGTAAGAATTCATGCTTTCACCTGCTTGCATACCAGTATCATATGACACTTATTTTGGTTAAATGATTGTCTCCTTCCCCTCCCAGCTTTTAAAAATAATGGTTAACCTTTCTTTATTTAGTTTTGTATCCTTCCTCCTTTATACCCTCTTAAACATTAAGAGATAGTCTTCAATAAAGACTTTGTCAAACCTAATAGGTTTTAATTGATTATTTAACAAATGAAATGATAACAAAGCAAGATAGCGTCCTTCATGGTCTTATCCTGGTATCAAGGCTTGTTGTCTTACTATGTACTGTTCTTAGCACAGTGCCGCACCAGTTTGCTCAAAAACTTTGGGACCTGTCAAAATATAAATAAATACGAAGAATTATATGTGACATGTAGAGAACATAGATTTTTTTTTTTTTTCTGTGCAAGCTTTTCCCTCTTACGAGTTCTTCTACAGTTTTTAAGGATGTGATCTTGTAAGTAGAACAAATGCTTTGAATTGGGATGAGTGTTGAATGGAGTTCTGACTTTGCCCCCTGCTATTTATGTATATTTCTGGTTACGCTCTGAACTTTTCCCTAGATTGAGTTGCACTCAGTGACAGTACTCCATTTGTGGCAGAATGCTTGTAAACCAATGTAAGGTTCTTAAACATGGCTTGGATATTACAGGAGTACCTCCAACTGTACCTGATTTCAAGTTGCCAGGTCTTGTGCTTGAACCTTTCAGGCTCAAGCACGTTTTGCATTGGAGTATGATGAATTAGTATAATAAATTACTTGCAGTACTTTTTTAAAATAAATGTCCTCCATCATTTCAGTCACCTGTTGGGAAGGCTTTGTTGCAGGAGAGGCTCACAGCAACAAATTACTACTACTTTTTTTGAGAATGTGTATAATTATGTACTTAATTTGTATGCATAATTATTATAGTCTCTAATTTGAATCTTTGAGAGGAGTTTACAGTAATGAAACAATAAAATGGGGAACTGAAGTTATATCTAGCAAGTTAAAAAGTACTTCCTCTGTTAGAGAACATTATACAGTGCAGCATAAACTGAGCAAGGAAATGCATGCTATGACAGGTGAGCAACACAATGGGTGAGCTGTTCTATCTGTTGAAGTGACTGTTGAATATGAGTAGATAATTCTAGTGCCCAAGGTTAGGATGTTTAATCAGATGGTTTGGGTGTTTAATCAGACTGAGTTGGATTGGGATGGGAAAAGGTTTTCAATGGACTTTTCACTGGCTTTTTTTTTTTTAAATGTCTTAAACAGCAAGAGGTGGGGACAAAGGACGATAATTCCTGAGTCTCATGTGCCCTCTAGGGTTCTGCATTGCCTGCAAGAAACACTTTTCCTTCCAGCTAAATTTTTCAGTGGCTGAACACTAAAAGCGTACTCAGCCTTAGTGAATATACGTAGCAGCTTACGGTGTAACTGGGTTCTCATAAAGATCATAAGAAATGCAGAGCTAGGCAGTCTCACAACTGGAAGGAGTCCCTCAAAGGAAGACAAAAGGAGAAAAAGGCTACAGAAGGATACGGGAATTGGAGTGAGTATAGAGTGTTAAAGAGGAGATAAGAGAAATTCAAAGAGTGGTGGGTGGTGTTGAGATAAGGAAAGGGCATTAACACTTGGATGTCCCCGGGCCTAGGCCTTCTCCTCAAGGTCGTAACCACCATTTAGATTCACTGTCCCAGGGCTGATGCTGTATTCAGTTGAAAGTGATGTCTGTGTTCACGTTACCCTAAAAATGGCAACTTTTTTAAACCTGATTTTTCTTACTATATTGTTACCATTCAGTGTGATCTTCTTAAAAGAAATGTGAGCTTCTCCTCTGAAACACTAAAGTGAGATGTTGCACTCAGGTGCTGATGAGCAAAACAGGATATGTCTGAAGTAGTGCTGGACAATCCTGTTTCAATTTTGCCTGGGGCTGATGGTTAGTGACATCAGGTTGGGGGGCTGCAGTGTTGTGGCATTGTTGATCTTAATTTGAAAAGTAGAGTAACATGCACAGTGTTCTCTTTTGTTCCATCAAGTCCATCCCCAAACATCTCGGGATGCTTCCAAAATTCATCAGATTTCAGACCTGGCTTTCAATGAGCGTGGTGGTTGTCAGTTAGGGGTGGGACAGTAGTATCAATGCATTAAACTACTGATATAGAGTATTATTGTGGTCACTTAGAACTGTTGTACTAGTGGTATTCCTGATACACTGTGAGTTTGGTGTAGTCGGGCCTATAATGCAGATAAAATTTGCTGTTCACATCACATGAACTGTGTGATAAAGCATGTTTTGTTTGGGGTTTTTGTGTGTGGGTTTTGTTTTTTTTTTTTTTAAACAGCTCATTCCTTGTGGATTCATAGAACACTTGCAAAATATCTCGGAAAATTCTTTTTGTTATTTTGAGCACCTACTTGGACTTTCCATGTAGTCATTCAATCAGATTTAACTGTGGATAGCAAACACTTTGCATTATGTAAAAGGTAATACAGAAAGAGGTGTTCTCGTAGAGTATTTCTGAGCTTACATATAAAACTCTGTAAGAAGACAAAATAGTCCAATAAATTACTACATGTAACCCATTGTAGTTCATCCAGTGACGAAGAATGTTCAAGACTTGAGATAATAAGTTTTTATCAAATTAGTCTTTAAAAATATCTTATTTTCAAATTTCTTGTAGTATACATTGCTACCCAGTAGAGTTGTGATGTCTGGATAATACTGCTTTAAAATACTTTCTGGCAGTTTTGCCCTCTGGTTTTGAGTGGAACAAAACCTCTGAAGGACAGAGTGTTGGAATTCATTGTAGAGCATAAGTGCTCATAATGTGGACATCACCCACAATGTCAGTGTCTGGTTTAATATTTTGTCTTCCTTCCCCTGCACAATTTAAAAAAAAAAAAAATGGATCCAGTGCTATTCTTGTAGTTTTGTTGGATAAGGAAGACTTTTTTTTTTAATTGATAATTTGTTATTTATCTGTTTTGTTTATTATTCAAAGATCATAAAATCTGTGACACAGCTGGGACTACGTCTTGTAGTCTTTTTATTTTCCTGGTTAATAAAGCAGACCTGGGAGACACTCAAAGGTATATTTATTGCTTCAACTTCTTCAGAGACTGTGTTTAATAGCATACCAACAGCAACATGAAATGAGCTGGTTCTATCTTCTCCTGACAATTTGTCCTCAGACTTAGAAAGCTGGCAGATAAGGGCAGAACTACAGGAGAAAGGGGTGTAGTAACCACTCTGTGAAAAAACTTGATCTGTAATAGGGTTCAGAGGTAAAAGTACTGTTTGCTGCAAGGCTCCTTGCTTTCATACAGCTAGACTGCTTTTTACCTGAGAGACCTCCACTGTGATCTCTTCTAACTGATTCAGGAAGTGGAAGCTGTGCGTTCATTGACATCATGTTAATACTGAGGGATGTCCTTTTCAGCATCAAGTGCTTGTAAGCCCTTAATGTGGTATTTCTGATTTTAACTGTAGGGCACACCTTCCATTTTACTTTAAAAATTACTGTGTTTAAAATAGTTTTGTTGCAGTCAGTCTCTGTACAGGTGGAATATTTAGAGCAGGCAGCACCAGAGCACTGTATGCTTTGTTAGAAAGTCATTTATTCCTCATTCTTCCAGTGAGTATCCCACTCACAGGGATACCTGAGGCTCCAGGCAGAGCAGTCTCATTCCTTGTGCCATGATGTGCAGACAAGCCACAATGGCACCTCTGCCCATGCTATCTTCTGAGCAGTCCAGGGTCTGGTCTCTGAAGTATTATGAACAAACATCTTCAAATGCTGACTCTTCTTGTTTTGAAAGAAGTGGTTTAAATCAATTATCTTGAGTTGAGCAGTGGTTAATTTTGGGTGGGAGCGAGTTATGTGCTGAAAGATCCCAAGTGCTATTGCTTTGTTATGTACATTGCTTGCTGTCACAAGGAGAGTCTGAGGTAGATTGCAATATCTGTTTCTGGTCAAAACGTCCTGAGTTTTATGTGATGTAAATGACTTGCAGCCATAGTTTCGTAGCAGTGCGTAACAGGAGCCAGTTGCTTAGAGGCAGCAGATAAAGTCTGTCAGAGTGGTAGTAGCTTGCTGGAGCTCCAGTAGCTTCTCAGGCCAGCAAACTCCTTAACTGTGCATAAGAAAGTGGAATTCCTCTGTCTAAAAGATAGTGCACTTGGTACTAAAATGCTGCATTAATGCTTGGGATAGCTATGGCTGAATTCTACTGACACGTGCATTCAGTTAGTTTAAACTAATTATATTAAATGTATTTTTGGAGCCTGAGACAAAGAATATCTGTTAAAGCAAAGGGCACGCACAGACTCTGGTAGTGTAAAGTCCTTTCTCTATGTTTCTGTGACAGATAAGCCTTTATAGACAAAAAAACACAAATAGTTTTGAGATCATAGGATGCCATGCATGTTCTATTCACAGCTTTATGTACATTACTGCAGCTTAGATTCCTGTTTGCAATAAACTGTATGTAAGTATTAGTGGGTGGAATTTAATTTAAATCATCAAAGTTCTAGACCACGGATTTATAGGGATGTTTCCTGTTCCTTTTATTTGGAACTGAAGAATGTTATGATGTACGAAGGGTATGTCTCTTGGATATTTTTTTTTTAAACTTTATTAATTTTCTTATATCCCTTTCCTACACTGTCTTCTCTCTCTTTACTACTCTGTACATCTGAGAGTTTTCTAGGCCACTGATTGATGACTTTGATGTCTGTTTACATATGCAGTAAAGACCCAGTTCTTGACTGAAGATTCTAGGTGCTTCTGCGCCACCTTATCTGTGAAAGCAGAGCAGTATTTTTGTTAGCCTCGTATATGTGTATAACAATAATTTTACCAGGAAAATAATGTCTCATTGGCAACCTTAATTTCAAAGGTCATATTTAGCATTGATGCTATGCTTTTTCAATTTAGAAGATTAAGGAAGGATAACTTTAGGGGCAATATGGGCAAAATAAAGACTTTTTATCATGCTGATGCAAGTCTTCTGTGTGTTGCGGAAATGTGCTAATTATAACATGGCACTATTTTCCTAACCTAACCTTGCAGATTCATGAGCTTAATCTGGTACTGTTGGTAAAATACTTTTGAATCTAGTAGGAGGTGGTACAGCTGTGTGAAGAGCTCTTGAAATATCTGGCCACTTCTAGGATTTGTGTTTGCTGTGTGAAGTGACTAAGATCATCACTGCCCATTTTGTGGTTAGCAAGATGCTTATTAGGAATTCTCATGATTCTTTATTTCAAAACTAAAAAGTAACAGAAATTTACTAAGAATATTAGGCTAAGTTCCATCATGATTCTATGGTTGACAGATCTGATGGTGTATGATGGCATCTCTTGAGTTAAAAACATGTGTGTATTTGCATTTCATTGATTTACGCATGCAGAAAACACAAATATCCTTGTGCAAAAAATGCTCTTTTACAGTTTAAGGGAGCAAATCCTTCCGAGAGCTCTGTCTGTTCTACCAGCTATTGTGCTTTAATGCCTCCTGTTTCCTGTGCTTGAACATCGTTCTGAGGCTTCTCTCATCGAAGCTTTGCAGTACAGCCTTTCTGGTGTATGTCAGGTCTAACAGGTAGGTGTGACTTTTGTTACGCATGCTGGTAACAGTGCAAGTCAATTAGAAGTATCAAATGGGTGGGGAGCAAATATGGACCAGAGGGAAATTTGGAATTACTATTTCGTAAAACAGGTATGCAGATTACTAACTACATAATATATGGGAAACATTGTGGTGTTTGAGGGCAGGGGAAAACTAAAACAATTTACAAATTCAGTTTCTGTCATCTGGAAATTTTTCCCCTGTGAAATGCATGTGGCAAGAGGCTGAGGTCTCATTTTAGTTTTGTATGTATTTTGTAACTTTTTAAAGCTGTAACTTTGTAACTTTGTAACTTTTGTAACAATGTAACTTTGTAACTTTAAAAAACTTTTTAAAGCTTAATTTCTTCCAGAAATTAAGGTTCTTTTGAGTGTTTTTTTCAGTCAAGTATATTTGACTCTGTTTAGGGAAAAAGCATAGCCTGTATGCAAGAGAAATGCATGAAGGGATTGGTAGCATACAAAAGTGGATGAAGGAAATTGTCAAGTCAGTGTAAACCCTGAATGGATTTGTAGCAGAGACTGAAGTTAAAATGTATTTGATTTTAAAACAGAATAAGCAACATCTTTTTTTGCTTGCTTTCAGGAACTTGCCGTGTAAATTCAGTGTATTAAAGATAAATGAAAAAAGTTATGAAATGAAAAGCAGCTGTAATACACAGATTGAATGTTTGGGTGGGAGTGAAAGTAGGAGTTACTGGGTTGGAACAGATTCCTTAAGATCTGTCACATCATACCATTAAAATTACTATGTCTAGCTCTTTATTTTAAAGGGATATAGTGTGAAAGTTGGGAGATATTAATGCAGTAAAATGCATTGACGGATTCCAAACTTACAGTCCATTATGCATATTATACATACATAATAACTGTAGATAGCAAAATATTTGCTTTGTGTACTGGATTACTTGTGAAGGGAATGATTACAATATATTAGAAAACTTTGGTTCCATCTGGTCCCTCTGTGTGTATTTGTAATGTCATTAGGCGATTCCTGTAATGGATTGATATTTGATCGGGTTTGTAATATAATCAAAGACATTCCTGAATTCTTTCATTTTTATGTGCTCATATTCTTAGCAGCTGCAGTCCTCATGTGAGAAGGCCAAAGGATGGAGAAATTGCTTCAGTTTCTTTTGTTCTGCCACAGACATCTTAATGGCCATGGGCAACTCGCTTCATCTATCTATTCTCCACTGATATCTAGTCTCATACTGATAGCATTTTGATGATAAATAAATACTTTAAAAAGTACTTAAACACTATGCATAAGAGGGTTGTATAAATTATCAAGATTTTTCATACAGCAGGGTATAAAACTGTATAGTTCTTTTCCACAGCTAGGTGTTTTATTCTAGATATTTTGGTTACTACCTGGTTTCCCACACTGCCTTATCTGGGCATCTCACTATTTATACCTATATTTGCAGTGCCCTACCTTCCCATTTTATTGTGGGGTCCTTAGACGTAGAAGTCAGTTTTTTTCTTAGGGTGTCACAAGACTTCTGAGGAGAGTAGTGAATTGAACTCGGATCTCCTAGCACTAAATTCTGAGCTGGTCTTCCAGGGATCTCAGGCTCCTTGTGAGGTATTGGAGTATCTTTGCTGACAGTAGGTTGTGCAGCCTTATACAGACATCCTGTGGAGTTTTGTGGTTTGGTTGTTGGTTTTGGTTTTTTGGGTTTTGTTTGGTTTGTTTTGTTTTTTAGTCTTGCAGGAGCCTTCCCAAAAGAGTAAAATAGGAAAGAATTATACAAGTGGGGGTGGTAAGTCCTATTTGTTGTATGTTGCAAAGGAGTAAGGAACTGGGAAGAAACATGAAGCCTGGATTTTCCACGCTGCAGAATCGCATCTAGTATGTCATCAAGACAGTGCAATATGCGCCTAAAAGTATATCTGAATTTTACAGCAGTATCTATCACTTGTTCTTCCATTACTTTAATGTTTTACAGATTGTATCAAGGAACAAAAACATTTTAAAAAACCTTCTTTAAGGAAAGAAGAAGAGATAGGCTTTTTTAAATTAATGTGAAGGTTATGATACGTATTTAACAAAGCCTGGGAATTCCAAAGTGTAGACAGCCATTGTCTTGTCTTAACCCAGCAGTGTGAGTAAAGGATACAGTGTCAGCCTTAACTTTGAATTTTCCTGGCTTCTGTCACTTCATGTCACAACCTTACCATTAGTAATATACATTTTTTTTGTCGAGGAACAATAGCTAAAAATGTATTTTGACTAGTAAAATTAAGAAGATGACACATAAGTCATAGAAGTTCACTGTGCAATAGTAATGTGTGTCATTTTTTTAATACAAATGTAATTTTGAGTACTTGGTAACGACTATCTATAGCTACAGAAATATCACTACCTCCTGCCTTTTAGCAAGAAACTGTGTTTTAAGTTTTATATATAGACTACACAATGAGAGAGAGGGAAAAACTTTTAGCTGAGCATTATACTTTAGTACAGAGCAGGAACTAAATATAGCAGCTATGTCATCACAGCACGGTTGCTTTGTGGGAAAAATAAAAAAAAATAAAACAGCAGAGACATACATTACTGCTGGTACACAGTCATTAGAGATAAATGAAGATGGTTACAGAAGCAGCTGCTTACAGGAGATCCTATCCTGAGTGATAATAGCCAAACCTGAGCAATGTCATTTCGGCTAGGACCTGTTTTGCTAACTCTCTCATTAATCTCATTTTAACTGAGGTTGGAGCAAGCTGGGAAAAACCTGAGATTTCAGCCCTGTGAGAGGGATACACACTTTAACCTTAACTAACCAAAGGAGTACTTTTGGCTACTTCTTCCTTGAGTGTAGCAGCTATTCAGGCCTGTTGGCAAGCCTCATATACTTCCCCCTAAGGAGGCAGTAATTGAGTCCATTTGCAAAGAAAGGAAGGAGAGAGCAAAGAAATATAGTAGCTCAGGGTGGCTGCTACTTTCTTCAGCTCTAAGCTGGTCTCTGTCTTTTCTGTCCTCTCTCTCCCTTTGCTCAATTCAGCATCAAGAGGAGGAAGAAGCAGCTTGAGGGCTGAAACTGCAGCTTCCGTGCAGCTCCAGGAGGGACAAATATGACTATGGGGAAAACTATAGAGTTCTGAGGGCTGGGTGAGGGTGGGTAACTGGGAAAGGGAGAAATCTGGCTGTTTCTGGGCAGGAAGATGGGCAGATGCTAATAGCAAACATGGAATTACAGGATTTACAATGGTTTTTTGAACTCCAAAACACAAATAGCCTGCAAGTGTGGGTCTGTTAGGAGCTTGTGCAGAGCACAGTTAAATCAGGATAGTTGGACAATGTTAATTATGCATTTTTTTTCTTACAGAAGCATAGCTGCT
Organism: Mycteria americana; assembly: GCF_035582795.1. Lineage (NCBI taxonomy): Eukaryota > Metazoa > Chordata > Aves > Ciconiiformes > Ciconiidae > Mycteria > Mycteria americana. The sequence continues at coordinate 9,945,279 of NC_134371.1, forward strand.
TGGCAAAAGCAAGAATAACCCAATATAACCTGGATTTTTGTTTTAACTGAGTTTTTTAATTTTGTGGGCTAGTTGAGCTACAATATAGAACAATTGAGTCAAATCCTTGGAAGTCGGTTCTGTCCTGTCCTGTCCTGTTCCTATTAGCATTCAGCAGAACTTGCAAGATAACGTCTGTGTGTAAGAAGTGTTTTCCAGCTGCTTAATTTGTAGAAGTCTAACTCCCAATTCCATTTATAGTCAGTGAGTAAACTCTCACGTAAGGTTCAGGACCTGATCTGCTCTCTCCCAAGTTAGGGCTTTCCCCTGGCTATGGAAATAGGATCGCCTTTGCTGAATCATGATGTCTTTGCAAAATAGGGCAATTTAAATTTAAAAGGGTTGTACTGCCAGCTAGCATATGGCTAGGTGATTATAGGCCCTTCATCTGGGATATTGGAGTGCAAACCTCCTCAAACAACTGATGACTACTTTTACAAAATCTGGACAGTGCTCTAATGGCTGAAATACTGTGTAAAAAGGAGCATTACCACCTCTAGCACCATCTTGTGTTTTCCCTTAAAATGAAAGGTGAGGAGGGTCTCTTGAGCTCCATCACAAAGTACAGTGGCAGTCCTGTAGGTATGTTAGTCACTCTCTGAACATGCTATTGGACTGGACCATTTGGAGATTTAACCAGAAAGTTATTTAGGCAGGATTCTTATTAGGCCTACTGTAGAATAAGAAAAGATCTCCTGCCCTGATTCTGTTTGTGAGGAATAAGGGGTGATTTGCCAAGCTTGGGGAAAAAATGCTCGCAATTCTTCTGCATATTTTAGTTGTCTGGCAGTTAAATTACATGCAATCCCTCTCTGGGATTTGGTTCTTTTGTGGATCTGGACCATAGTACTTGGTTGTGGTCGGGTTTTGTGTTTGGGGTTTTTTTGTTGTTGTTTGGTTTTGTTCACCAAGACTCAAATTCACACTATTTACATGCTTAACTCTCATTTTCTTAATTATATAATTAACTTTGTAGGTCTGGTCCGAAGAGCCTGATCCTGCAAAAATCATGACATATCATAGTACTGATGCTGAAGTTAGTGGAGTCTTACTTAATCTGTGGAGTAGAATAAGGTCACATACAATGTAGATAGTCTGTCCTGTATGTGAGATCAAGAATCACCATGGTTACTTATCCGGTATTTTGCGTGCTCTCTCTCATGCACGCTCTTTTCTTTCTTTCTTTCCTTTTTTTTTTTTTAAACTTTTGTATTATGCTGAAGACAGATCCTAAATCTACAGTGTAAAACAATTTTATTTGCAAAATAGCGGCAGGAACCTTTTGAATGTTTATTGCTTTGCAGCAGTGATGTATCCATTAGTATCAGGAAGCAGTGGCTGATACGATGTGCTGGAACTGCTGCTGGTCACCCAGAGCATGCTTCTTGACCTGTACATCCCTGCTTGTAAAATAAGAATTGTTTGCCTTATTAATGTGAAATAGTTATTGTTTGCAGCACCATTTCCCTCTTATTATGGGACTGTACATTTCCTACAACAGCGGCAGCCTGCTATCTGGATGTTAAGTTCTGCATAACTGCAGAATTTCTATTTAGTACTCGAGGAGAGTCTTTCACAACTTAACTGATGAAGCTTCATTCTCTTCGGTGGTCCCATTTATGAGCTAGTCTTCCTGGTGTCTGTCACTTAGCAATTCAGTGCTTTTAGTGATTGCTGAATGGCAAAGTATTAGCAGTGTAATCCAACTCCACAAATATATATAACAATTTAAGAATAAACAATAAAGAATCAAATGCAAGATTTTTCTTCTTTTCATGTGGAATAAATATTCTTGTTCATCAAGTATATCCTCCTGTTTCTTGACCGTGTCACAGGGGCAATGAGGGGTGGGCAAACAGCCACCTGAGCTTGTCATTATGTAGAGCAGATTGCTCAGCAGTTCAGTTACTAGTAGACCAAGTTCTGTAGAAATATTTTTAGCTTCTAATTTCTGTTTAGACACCAAAGCACTCCTTTGAATCTATGGAAAGTTAGGCACCAAATTAGGAGTTAGGAGTTGAATTGTCTTTGTGTGTATGGTAGATGTGTTTCAAGCATTTTTGACAGTGTAGGTGACAAATGTTGCTTTTCTAGTGGCATCTTACCTTAGTTTGGTGTTATGTGGTTGTTCTTAACACGTGGGATTGTAGGTGACCTTGCCTTTCTTGCTTATAGCCTTGAGGGACAGAGTGATACTGTGGCGTATTTTGGGAATTATGCTTCACTGCATAGAAATTGATATACTACTGCTACTATTCTGTTTTAGTCTACTTAGCTTCCTTACTTGCTGCAGTTAAACCATTGGGTTAAACCATTGGTTTTATACTACTGCATTTATAATGTAGGCTTATCAGTTTAAAAAAAAAAAAAGTAAGGAACCTAAGAGATTGCAACCAGCTAAAAGGGAAGTTAATGGAAGGAAAGTTGTTCAGGTGAAAAATAGAAACATTTTCTTTTTTTTTAAGATGCTTTGGAGCAGATTTTGAGCAGTGCTTCTTAAGGAAAGAGGATAATCAAGTAAAATAGAAGGTAGGATTTTTAATAAGGAAGGTAAAGATGGAAAACAACCAATAGGAATATGGACAGGTAAGGAATAATTAGAGATCATCTTTAAATAGCATAAGAGTAAGGTTTTTTGGTCTGTTCATATCATTCTGTGTTGTGCCTTTTGCTAGGATTTTGCACATTAAGATTGCCACGTATTGCTTAGTATTGTTAATACGCAAAATCCTGGCAAAAGGTTGACATTGTAATGGCTCTAAAGGACCCATTTCAATGTAAATCCTAAGGGTCTATCAATGTGCAGGGGATTTATGTGGGTGAGTCCCATTAATGGTAATGGGACTTATGTGCGTAAATCTCTTCTGCATTGATGGGAAAATAGACTCCTTAGTATGCAAAGTCTCATTTGAAATCAAAGAGCATTTGCATAAGATCCATACGTGTAGCATGGAACTCTGTGTGTTAAAAACAGTATGAAAAGAAGATAATACACCTCAACTACTTTAGTGGATAAATACTAGTGTAAAAAGTATGTTCTTTATATAATGTATTTTACTTTAAAAAATTGCATCAATGTTTACACAATTGTCTCCAACTATTAGAAGCCAAAATACTTGTATTTTTGCTAATGTGGATGGTTGCTTTTTACATCAGTGTAGCTGAGCAAAATAATTATGTATAGTTGCAGAACTTTTGCACTGTGCTCACGTCCCAACTTTCTGTATGAAATATTTCATTTTTAATGAATTAAAGACTATAAGCAAGAACCAAGAGATCTTTGCAGTCCCAGTTCTGCTGCATTTCTCAAAGCCTATTGATCTAATAAATACTCTCAAATAAGATTCTTTGTGTTTGCTTTTATTTGAAATACCAAAGAGTACTAAAAAAGTCATTGCATGCCACTTCTCCTCAGAATACTCCAGCCTTTGATACAAAAAGATTTAATTTTGTAATAAAAAGTGTCTCCACTGCACATGTATGTGCAAACTGAATTACATCACAGCAGCTTAAGTTAAGCTGTCATATTATGGCAGGAGTCTGAAATACAGAAAATATGAGCACACTGCTTTCCAGCAGGTGTCACTGTTGGCAAATGTAAAATTAAAACTCTGTGTTTATCACAGCTTATGTAGAGTTAAAAATATTTTGAAGAAGGCAATATACTTCTCTTTTTTTAATCTCCTCCTTGTAATATACAGGTGTTTATTTTGTTGAACTGTTTAGTATATATTGCTTACCTTAGGGAGGCTCAAATGGACATGAATATGTTACGACAAAATGATAGTATTGCTTGGAGAATATCTGAAATGTTACTGGCCTACTTTGTTCTTTGCTGTCTGGCATCTAGATTTGCAGTGTTATCTAGATTTGCAGTGTTATTTTAAAAACTAAGTATGAGCATAAACAATTCAATTATTTTGCTATTTCTGTGCTTTTGAAGTGGGTGAAGGAGAAGAGTAAGTTGATTTTGCTGATGCAGACAAGAAGTGGCCTGCAGAATTGTTATTTTTTTTAATCAGAGAAGAAGGAACCTGAATGTAGGTAGCTATTTAAGATGAGAGTTTTGATTATGTGTGACTATGCAAGGTTTTGTCTGCTTGAAAGAGGAAAAGCTGTATTACGTCTCGTGTAGTACCTCACCTCAGGAATTGGTATCAATGCTTTCAGTGAGACTTCTCTGAGAATGAGGTGCCCTCTAAGGAGAGAGATCAGAGTTGAATGTATTTTAATATTAAAGATATCTGCTTTTTGTGTTCAGGATGAATATACCATTTGCCACTATAGATATGAAATTTTTGAATCTAGGTGTTTTCCTTTATTTTTATGTGAACAATATTAATCTTGCAACCCTTATCTCATTATACAGTAGGCACTGGATAATTAAGAGTTGCTCTAGGAATGCAGCTTTAAATAAGCTTTAACAATATTTCCTGAGTGCAATAAACCTCTCCAAAATTCCCTTCTTTTCGGTGGACAGAATAAAAGTCTTTTATGGTTTATATCAGAAACGTATTTTTACATATAACACTTTTCTCTGTTTAGAGAGGGTGCAGTGTGAATGGCACAGGTGAAAGCAGTTTGTCTGTTTTTTTAACGAGTTGATATTTCTATGTGCATTGACTTTTGTCTTTCCCCTTCTATGTAGCACAGAAGATGAATTTATCCACCCTGATTATAGAGTTCCTAAAGGATGCTTTATATATGATGGACCAAGTTCTTAGTGAAAATGATGACAGCTATTATGGCATAAAGCCAGATTTCTTTTCTTTTTTTTTTTTTTTTAACTGGATAGTATCTCACTACTTTTCTTAAAGTCCTACTGGGAAGTCTGAAATCCAATGACAGCAAAGACACTGGGTTATATACCTGATATAATTACATCACACTCAGTACAGTCACATTAGAAATGAATTTGTGTTCCTATGTGTTTTTGAAGGAAAACTTTCCTACTCCTGTTTTTGTGAACAGGTGATTTAAGTGAAGGATGTACAGCTGTTACAGGGAAGGGGAAAACAGCATGCCTGATTGCAGCACCTGACTGCACAGGTAAATTGCATCAGAGACCCAAGTATCAGCTGAGTATTGTTCATCCACCAGCAATTAGTGCACCTCAGGTGGGAAGAATTTAGTTTAAAACCAAGCAGCCTTCACAAGTCAACTATTGAAAGACACGGGGAAAATGTGTCCTGAAGCTTTTCAGCTAAATTCATCAAGAGTGTTCTGAGAAGGAGGGATGACAGAAGGAGCTGTGTTTTGTTTCCAGGCTGAGTTACAAGCCTCAGGAACTGAAGTGAGGGGACTGCTCATGCTGCCTCCTCTCAGTGGTATGTCTATGGGGTGATGGCCCACTGCACCTGGGGAACAGCAGCATGGCTGCATGGGAGGAAAGCTCTGTCCGTGTTGCTTTCCTGGTAGCTACGCCTCCAATAGCATCATTTAGGTAATGTACCTGATGCTTTGCCTTTTTTTTTTTTTTTTAATGCCTGTAAGATACAAATGAGCTCCTTAAGGTAACTTTAAGACTAAAAGAAGACAGGCTCTATTAAAGAGAGATTGTTGTAGAAATAAGGTTCCTATAATAGCAGTTTGTAAGTAGCCCAAATGCGTATCTCAGTACTTGTGTACTCAGTAATGGTGCACAATAACATGATTAAATATTTTTATGGGTATATAAAGTCAGAAAAAATTCAGAATGTTTCAGAATCTGATATCCTTGTAACTTTACGTTAACAGAAAATAAAAAAAAAATTAGCAGATTTATTAAAATGGACAAAATGTAAAATAAATTTTTGTCTCTAAAGTCATGAACAATTTTATATTATAGTTGCTATATCTATGTCTAAGTATATGCTGAGTGAAGGCAACTTTAGCACTCTGTTCTTTCCGTGCTAAATTTATAAGCTCATTTGTTTCCTACAAAGTGATTTGACAATTAGACAGTTTATGATATCGCAATGTAAAAGGAATTCCTCACATAAAAGCTTTTCATTTGAAATAAGTGCACTTAAAGAAACCAAAAAGTTGCAGCTAAAAAGGCACAGTTTCTTGGATTCTACAAGTGCGCAGTATTAACTTACTTAATTTTAGTGAGTTTTATAACTTGGTAAATTTTTACTTGCAGATGTCATAATGAGACTGGTTCTCTTAGTCCTTGCAGGGTCTAGTCCTAGACAAATTTGGATACATGTAACGTTTACATGGGGAAGCAGAATACCTCCTCTTTGGTGGGTGTGTGTGTGTGTGTTGTTTCACTTGCTTCCTAAAGACTTTTTTTTTTTATTTGCCTCCATTAGAAGTTTAGGGCACTTCTTAAATTCAGGAGCTTAACCCTCTCTTTCTTTCTTGAATATTTTATTCTTTGCATTATTAATGTCAATTTTGCAATCGGTATCTCTAGCTCAGGGGAGGAGGGGAAGGCAGGGAGTGCAGTGCTATTCTGCTCTGCAGATTTGGCAACGGAATGCGTTTTGAATAATGACTTCAGCAATTAAGTCTTTAGAGAGCTTTCCATTGTGCTTTTTGCAATTTATTTTGCCTTAAGAACACAAATGCTGTTGTGTTCAGAAAGGCTGTGTTTGTAGGTACAGAACATATAAAGAGATACATAGGAAGTAGCGAACTGCTGCTGGTTTTAGTGTATTCTGGAATTCTGCGTAATTCTAACCAGGAAAAATGTCATCTTTTGAAAGCAGAGTCAGCCCTGAAACCATTCTGGAAACATGATAATGGGCCTGAGAAATCTAGACTTTGTGATGTTTCAAAAGCAGACACAATGTGGAAAACTATAAGATATGAGTCTTGGTTAATCAGCATGGAAACTAGAAGGGTGATGATGAAGGGAAAGAGGGGAATATCTAAATGTGATGACTGTGACTTTTGTAGTCTGGGTTTTAACTGATGTTCCCTGCAGTTAGCAATAGAATTGTGTCTTCAGGTGCCTACATTTGGCCTTGCAGGAAGTTTCTGCAGTCACACAGGAGTAAGTAATGAGGCAAATTGTATATAGTGGATTCAGAAATCAATACATGAGATTAAAATATGATTTTATAAAATGAACTTCTGTCTGAATGTATTGTGGGATGGATGAAATTCTGCTAATGCAGAACAGTACAGAATAATACTCTGATGCAATGGTAACAAATAAATGCATTTCTCCCTTGAGTGGAAATGATAATCCCACAATTATCCTGCAATACAAAACAATCTGTAGTCTAAACAAACAAATACTAGTGTAGTCCTTTATCTTACTTAAGATAAATTAATTAGGCTTTTCACTTCTACCACCTTCCACAAAGTGATAAATGAATAGGCTTTTCACACTTAGCTCCAAATTTAAAGTGCTTTTTGATTTTAATTTGGAAGAGTTCTCAGTATTGTCAGTCCTTTCTACATTTCATCAATAAGTAGATCATGTATATGGGTTTTTATCAGATACACTATAATACTGCCAGAAAAAGCAGTGTGTGTAACACTTAATAATTCACTCCTGTAAGTCCCTAATTTTATATCCAACTACCCCCAATATACATATATAGAGTACAACTCAAGTGAAGAATTGGGTCAACTGTACTTGCTTTCTTCCAGGCTCCTTTTCTAGTCCTACTCCTATGAAAATCTGATGTAAACATTTTAAAGAGTGGGTTACTGACTAGATGCTGCATATATGGTTGCACAGAATATCTACTCTAAATCCTCTAAGCAGTTCTTACAAAGAAAATGAGAATTGTTCTGATGAATAATTCCTAAATTATATGGAAGTGTTACCCTTTTTATTCCATAAACAGTCTAATATTGCATTGAATTGTCTGGTCTGTGTGTGTGTCTGTTTTAGCAGACCATGTGGCTCTGTTTTCAAAACTCTGATTGCCAAACCATTCTCCTCTTAATTTTTGGTTATCAAAAACATATTGGTTCTTTCATCATCTCTTTGACCCATAGCATCAGAATTCTGGGTTGTTTGATGGACTGCTTTCCCTTCTGTACCTGTTTGGTAGCTACTTTGAGAATCTCTTTCACATTCAGCTTTCTAATTAATAATTTACTTTTCATTGGTTTGTGCATATGAATGTTGGAAAGGTTAAATATCATAAACTTCTCACCTAATACAGCACTCAATTAATGTTAATCACTTCATGTGGCAATTTTTGTTACACAATATTAGGGGGAAAATCCTAGTTTAGTGTTAAAAATGTTAACTGGAGGATAATTTGTATTTCACAGGCAAAGGTTTTCAGTTGCATCCTTGGCAGTCTGTTTTCTTTAACATTTGTATCTTATTTCTACTTCAGACTACTTACATGCTTTAATCAAACATGGTGAAAGCAGGCATACTTGGCAAGGTACTTTAAACCAATTCTGTATGTTTTGATACAAGAGGTCATGTTTCTGTTATTTTTAAGGGACATTTATGAAAGTACTTTTCAATGCTACCTTCTTCCTTTTCTCTTTAATAAACCTGTTCACTGAACATATGCGGTAGTAATTCAGTATTTAACTCGAGGGATTTTGCAGGTTGAAAGTGGGGCTTCAGTCATTCAGGTATTTTGAGATGAGAAGTGATGGTTGGCTTTTGTGATGCTTTATTAGAGAAAAACAACCTATGGTCCAAGTACACTTCACCAGAGAAAACACCATTGATGACATTTCAGGAATTCCATGCCCATTCAAATGTCTGAGCCATAAGATTCTTCTGACGAAGCAGGAATTTCTACCTCTTAATTTTCTGCCTCTATGCAAAGTCATATTTGGGACTAGAAACAAAAAAGGGTGAAAACTCCCCCTGCCAATTAGATTAAGTTCTGTATTTACAAAGGATTTGCTTTGGTAAAATAGGTCTGCCCACAACTAGAAAAGATGATGAGGTAAGTAGTGTTGCTAAGGTCATGTTTGAGGAAGGGAATTTACAAGATACAGAGGCTACGTAGTAGGCACTAATCATAAAACAATGAAGATATCTAAAACCTGGTGTACTATCTGAATGCATAAAAGCTTAAATCCAGTGACTTAATTGTTTTGAACAGCTTGTGAGTGAAATCATACCTGTTCCTTTTGTCTGAAAACACTGGAGTCACTGAGCAGTGAGGAAATTATGACATCATTTGACTATGTGGGTATGAAAAAAGTTGTCGTTCTAGCTGCCTTGTGTTTTCTTGTAATGGTTACTTTTTTTGTGACTGCTCAAATAAGGACTTTGAACCTTGTTGCTTGACTATCCCTGGATTTGTTGTTCAATGTACACATGCACTGATAAAGAAATAGAATTTTCTACCATTGCTTTTGTGTTTTCAGCGTTAGTTGAAATGAGGCCACAACTTGGAATGGTAAGGAGAGGAAATGCTGGTGTTCTAACCCCAGAATCAATTGACGCAAGCAGTCTACAGAGATGGCCCAATGTGTGTATTTAAAAAAACCAAAAAACTTTGTATAAATGTAAATGCAGTTTTTAATCGAATTACGTATCTCTTCAGTTTCTAGACTTCTGAAAAATTATAACTTTTTCTTCTTAAAATAGTACAAACTGTTAACAAATTTAGTAGTGTTCAAAGACTGTTAAAAACCACTTGAAAATAACATGACAATCTCATCTTTACAGTAATACTAGGTTGTTAATTAGCTGAGCTACCCAAATACTGAGATTATAGTTAAAATGGTTCTGAGTAGGAGGTGATAATGATGCACTGCCTGTTTTACAACACATTATGTGCAGTGCACATTAATTCCGGTTTTTAAAAGAAAATTTTCCACCGTATTAAAAAGCTCTCATTTTAAAGACTAAAATCTTTTTCAGTAAAGCTAACCGTATTAAATATGTCTATAATAGATATTACTATATCTGGCAATGAGAAGAATCACAGATGTGTGCTTAAAAAGGTGTGCTATCATTAAAAAAAAAAAAAAAATCAATGGTAAGAAGCATCACCTCAAAATTAACCAGGTGCTGAAGTCTGTAAATTCTGGTTTGAAAATAATAGTTTAAAATTTATTTCATTTCCTTATCTCATGTTTACAATGTAGTCCTTAGCTGCACTTGGATATTGGTTTGTGTAGATACTGGAAATAACTGGAGAGTGGCCATTTCTCACATGACTGTCTGGCAGTGAACCCTGTGGTGCCCACCTTAACTAGTTAAAGCCTTCCTGGGCAAGCCTACGTGAACTGCAACTGTAGATCTACCATTCTGAAGAAAAAAAATGTGCTTGACATATAAGAAATTACCATTCAATTTCTGCTATTTTTGTAAAAACAAAGTTCATGCACAAACGTATTGTCTTTACTCAAGAGCTGGGTGGGGGTTTGTTGTTGTTGTTTGGGTTTTTTCTTTCCTTGAGGAAACCAAGATGTGTGTTTTTTAAAGAGCTTGTAGGAAAGGGACAGAAATCCCCAGAGCCTTTCTTAGTTTGATATTCCCTTTCCATCCATCTTTTTACTCTATGTTTTCTTTCAGAGCATAGTTATTTAATGACATCCCGTAGACTTGATCTTACAAGTCCTAAGTCAAATTTCTTGAGAAATACAAGTGAGAATTCTGAATCTCTTTTTCTCTCATGTGCCCTCAATACTAGTGTACATAGTACTGAGTAGAAGGACTTCTTTTTGGGCTCGGTTTGGGAGGGGGTTTTTGGTAGCTTAGGAGTCTGTTTGAGGAGCTCTGGTACTTTTGGGAACCCAAGTCTTAAGATTTATGACAGAGAACTGAATGGGATACTTACCTGTTTTAGAAGATTTCAAGTTTGTCTTATTAGATGAGCAGTAAAGATAATACCTTAATCTAGGAAGAGATCAAATAATTTTGTGTGAATAACTGAAAGTAAGGCTTTCTTGCCGTCACGGTGAATATTCCGATTTTAGGAAAATGGAAGGAGTTGCCAGTGTTGTTTTATCTATCTTTTTTAAGGGCTAAGTAGTACTAAAACAATAAAGGATGTTAAATTTTCTCTTTTCCCAGTATTTTCTGGCACTTGGGAATTGTCAAATGATACAACTCCTTTGCCTCTTTCCAGACAATTGAGAAAGCAGTTTTTTAGGTCTTCATTACAATTGCACTTAGAATTTTTCTATCTTAAAGAAAGCAAGTTTGTTATCTGAAAAATAAGCAGCACATTGGACAGTTACTGCTTCATTTTCTGGGTTAAATTGCCAAGAGGGAGGACCTTGACAAAAGGGAGTCTGCTCTAGCTGCCATTTGGGTGCCTCGGTCATTTTTTTTTTTTAATTTTCTTTCTTGATTGAGGTAATCAAAATGGATATTAATTTTGAAAAAATGTCAGTATGCCTCTGATATTCTGCAGGAAAAGACTTTAAATAAGCTAGGAAATAGTTTCTATTGCTATAGTTTCAGATGTTCCTGCTTACTGACCCTTTCAGAGGTCGTTGGAAGTATGGCAGGCAAAGAGTTTTCAGAATGAGGTCCTTGATTAGTTAAATACATAGCTGTCCATGCTCAAGAGCAAGGTCTAATCCTTTTATTGTCAAACTGATATTTGTATTGGGCATGATACCGTTACTTTAAGCTTAAGAGTGTTTCTTTGACTACAAGATCCTTTCAGCTGGCAAAGTTTTCTGTAAGAAAGATGTAACACAGTATAGTTAATTTTATGCCTTTAAGTATCTGTACTGTATATAATTGAATTTAAAAAGTATGTTATGCAATAAGGTGCATACCGATGTCCAGGTAGTGCTATAGAGCTATGGGAGATTAGTGGCATCACTGATACCATATTTTCATATTTCCTTTTGTTTACATAATCTGCACAATCTCTCCAAGCATAGCTCTAAAACAACAATAATTTTTGTAATTATAGATGTCTGAAATTCATTATGTGGTAAATGTATATTCCCAAGGATGACTAATGTGCTTAGAGGATTGTGCATAATAAGTGCTTTGCATTTTATAGATTTGATCCAGAGAGAGGGCAAGATCCTCGTACAATTTTCTGAGCACCTTTAATGTATCAGCTAGAGAAACCAGCAGTTACAATCCTGGTGCCTTTTAACATCATGTGTTCTGCAGGGTAATAGTATGTATGTGCTTAAATAATGTCGTCATTCAGGATATAATCAGAAGACCGGGTGGAATTTAAATTATGAGCAGCAAGATACGTATATGGTGACCTTAGTTTTGCTAATGTGATGGACCACCTTTCTTTCAAGAAATGCTTGAGAACTGCTTGTATTTGTCCAAGAATACTATACAGTCCCTCATGTATACTGGGGGAAAAAAAAAAACCCAAATCCATGGGAAGAGAGGAAAAAGATCTTGTATAAAGTAGGGTCACATGATAAGCTGGTGTACTATTCACACCTTGAAGGGATATAAGCAGGTAACTTGACCAGACCCTTCTGGTGTTTGAACCTCAGGTTTTACGGATCTTCTGCCTTTTCTCCATTCAAAATGCCTAGGAGGCTTTGAATTAATCTTCTCAAAGATTTACATGAGTTATTTTTAAATGGTATAAGATTTCTTTGTTTTGTTTTTGTAAGTTAGCGAGTTTGATTTAAGAAGGTGTTTGCAGTCATAATTAAGAGAGGTATTAAGCTTAGTGTTAATTAACAAATTGATATGAATATCTGATTTGAGTCCTGAGAGGGTTAGATTTTTCCCAGCTGTGAGAGAGATCACATTAAAAGATGGATAATTTGTAAGTTAACTGCATGAGTTAAAGGGATTTGCAATAAAAATATGAATGTGTTCATTTCTAAACTTTAATAGCAAAATGTTTTATGGTTTTGGGTGGCTTTTATACACTGGTAGTGTGATGATGAAATTAAATTGTAAGTCTATGGTAGAGAGAGGGCAGGACCCTCCTTTTCTGTGGAAAATGTGATTTTCCCACCCCACCCCACGCCCCCCTTGGAAAAGTGAAGAAGGCCTGACTATTTACTTGCATTCAGTAAAATCCTAGAAAATTACGCCCTCCCTCCAGAGGTTTTTCTTTAGCATGCTTTGGAGAAAAAGAACAAGGAAGGATACACAAGTAATAACTTCCAAGACATGCAAGGGTGATTCACCACTTGTTTTCAAGTGATGCTCACTACAAAGTTTCAAAGTTTCTTCATTTGCAGGCTAATTTTCCCATTTTCTGTTGCTGTTTTCAGCACAATTTGATTCAAGACCAAGTTTGAAGTTGACCTTGCTTGGGGACTGTGAGGGCTGGTTCAGATGACTTTCAAATGTTTTTTGCAACCTAAATTATTCTGTGATTACAGTTTAAGTCCATGTTTGGAACCAGTACACTAGAAGACACCTCTGGCACTGGGTTCTGAAAATAGCTGTAACATCCTGATATTTACAGAGGACTTCTTTATTACATGAGGTGTTGATCCTGAGGCCTCTCTGAAGGATATTTCTGGGTTTTTTAGCAGTCTTGATTATTTTTTTTTAACAGATAATAATACAAAACAAGTAGACTGCTCTATTTAGATCTAATTATTTTACAGAAGGTGCAGGATTTGCATGCTCTGATGCATAATTTCAGAAAATTAGAACCAAGGAAGGTTTTTCTTTTGTTTCCCTCAAACAGCTGCAATGTATGTCTGTAACAAACTTCCTGTGAATGGGAAACTGAAATATTTTTACCAGGTTTGGGCTTATATTACTTTGTACCAACGGGTTTGAGATACATCACTGAATTGGCATCTTCTCTTTCCTGAGTGTTAGACCTGGAGTCATGATGTTGCCCTGAAGATGGATAGCACTGCAAGATTTCTAAGTATGGGATTTAACTAAGGCTATACACAAGCATTTATCTGTTAAATTGCATCATCATGTTACTGAAAGTTTCTCCTGACTGTCTTGGTTCTGAAAATTGTGCTCTAAAATTTCCAAAGTAGCTCTCTGTACCTTTTATAGAGAAACCTTTTGTTTTGGTTTCATTTGGGGTTTTTTTGGCTAACTCTCCTGTGATAATTGACATACTGCCTAAAGTGGATTGAGCACTAATGGTACCTATCCCAATGGCATCTGTTCAGATTTTAAGCTTCCTAGCATACTGCTTATGTATAGTATGAAGGATGTCCCCGTACCTGAGAAGACAAACCAAAAGGTGTGATGATTGGTGTAAGAACTTAAATGCAAAAGGTATCTTTGTTGTGTTTTGGTTTTGTTTGGTTGGTTTTGTTGTGCTTTTTATTCTTATCTGTTCTCTTTGTAGTAAACATAGTTTGCTCCCTGGAAAGGCAGACTTCTCCCAGGAATTTGCCATGAGAAAGGCTGTTTCCAGAACAACAGCCTCTGTTGTTCCTGAACAACAGCTGTACGCTGCAGCCTCTTAAATTGCACCAGATCTGCGTAAGCTTGCCTGTCCATAGCATTTGTTTTTCGGGGGGAAGGTGGCATAGGTAGGAGTAGGCATAGACCACCAGGAAGTCTCTTGAGAGATTAGTGTACTCTACGTTGGTAGAATCCTCTAGTGTAACAGCAGAGGCAGTGTCTTGTCCCACTCGGTGGGTTGTGAAACGGGTGAATCTTTTCGATTCCCCGACGGTTTGTGTACCGACAAAGGCCGATCTCTGCTCGGCAGAGCCGCGTGGTCGGTAGAGTCACGACAATGACTCAGAGGAACAGTCTGGCCAGCAACTTGGTTAACTGGCGAATTCTACAAACGGACAAACTTAACGAACTGGCGAGCCCAGCGAATTAACAAAGGCGATTTGGCAATGGAGCTATCTTCCGGGTAACCCGTCACAATTTATCCCAAACTTGCATATATTGGAAGAGTAGAGGAAGAGAGAAGCGAGAAAAGGAAAGGAAAAGAGAGGAGGAAAGAAAAAGAAAAAGTATCACCGCCCTTGGATCCCGCAATGACAGAGCTGGCAATCCTCCAGTGGTGGGTGCGCGCATGGTTCCCTGGAGGGCGTGTCTTTTATAAACTAATCCCCGCCTCCAGGTACGCCCCTTCAGGACTTACATGGTTCTTGTTCTAGAAAGTTCTCAATCTTCTGTGCAGGCGCTTGGGGGGGGGTTCGCAAGGGGTCTCTCGGGCGGTTGCAAGCCCCTTCCTCAGATAAACCCTGAGTGACCTGTGGCCATACATGGTACGGTCCGGCAGAACCTGGAACCGCGTGTCCTCCGACGCGCTCTGCACGTCCCGCACGTCCCGCTGTCCCCCACCCCGTGCTCACCGGCCTGCCATCGCCGTGCAAATCGCGCCTCAAGTCGCCACAATGTTTGAGACATTAACTCAGTCTCTCACAGGTAGCAATTCTGTAATTTAGACAAGGCCTTAGTTGAAATAATTTAGCAGACACCCTGGTTTTTATTGAATTATTGCTTTTATTTGCAAAAACTGAGTCTGTTATTACAGTACATCTTAGTTTTTCAGCTACTTCTGCTACTTAGAGTTTTAAATTATTTTATTCTGTTTCTCCCATTGAGATATTTGGGATGAATATCTACAAAAGAAATACCAGTTTTCATGTTACAGGAAGGTGTTTTTCAAGTGTCATTAAGTTGGTTGAAAATCTAGAGATAAAAAAAATATCCTTCCTTCCCATGACAAAGAATATCTTAATTTGTTTAAATAAAATATTAAAATGCTCTCTCTGGTAATTGTTATCTTGGTACATTAGCCAGTGCCCTATTAAGTATGAGTCAGGTAAATAATAAAGTTGAAAGACTTGAACAAGTCATAAAGGTCTTGGAGTATCATACATTCTATGGCAAGCTTAATGTTTTATAGAAGCACTAACTGTATGTTTACTGCCATATATGTATGGTTAATAAGGCTAAGACTCAGGCTGCATATACTGAAGGCATATATATGTCTGTATCAAATATTTTATTATGTATATTCAGGGATTTATAGAATTTATAAATGTTACAACAATAAACCTATGTTTGGAGAAGAACCTAAGAAGAATCAAAGTACTACAATGAAAATATCCAGTATTTCAGTTAATTCAAAATAAATGGGGAAATTAAATTTAAATATTTTTAAAGAGTCCTTGAATGGTTTGTTGATTAGAAACTAATGTAACTCCTTGTCTAAGATAAAACACCAAACAGGCAGCAGCTGCTGGTAATTGGTGCAAGTAATTGTAGAGCCAATAAGTTGAAGAAGTGCTTATTAAAAGAAACTGCCTTCCTATCTGCTCGTAAGTTCAATTGAGTAATGCACTCTACATGTGGTCTGACGGTAGGTAAATTATACACCTGATTTAAAAACACTCCATCCATAAGAGCTCCTATTTTGCTCATCCATAAAATTTTTACTTTCTTTATTACTAACTACTTGCAGCAGCATATGGCATAATATCTATCAAATTAGGCTTTGAGGACATCTTAGACTGGCACCCTGCTGACTTGAAACATGTGCTTAATGCATATTGCAGTGTTTTTTAACCCGTTAAGTGCCCCTAGGATAGGCTTCATACTCTCAAGGCAAGAATGCCCATGTGGCCTCACAGATACAGACTGCACACCAAGTGTGATCAATCTGCCTTGAAATGGCTGTTGCACAGACATCATTTAAAGCTCATTCTAAAGAAACTTTGAGGCTACATCTTAGTTTTGAACTGATAAGAACATAGATGGATCTGAGAAGAGTTGCAATTCAAGCTTAAGAATAATTTTTTTTAAAAAAAATTAAATTGAAATTAAGCCATTCTACTCCTTCAGCATATTAGTTTGCATGCAGATTGTTCTGAAAAAAATCCATTGATTTGATGATATCATCTTCTAGTAAAAGTTATTTGAGGCGATGTTGTGTGCTCATCATTTCCCCCCCCCAGCTCCAAATTTTTGTCTTCAACTTAAAGCAAAACATTCACAGTCATCTTTTCCTTTAAAGAAACTGTAAGAAGTCCAATTGTCTACAGGTCTGAAAATGTTTTGGTGTACCTTTGATAAGTGATCTACCATGGGTAAAACCTGAGGAAAAGCTACTATAGACATGCACTAAACTGATAATTACATGGGGGGGGCGGACGGAGTAAAAGTATCTGATTCAACAGTCACAGGTCATTTAGATGGTTTCATTGTAGGCTTTGTGAAAGCTTTTGAAGCATTCTTTGGAAACAATTTAAAATCTGAATACCACTTTCCCTTGCTTCTAGACAGTAATTTTTAATGGAAGATTTTCAATTGAACTAATTCAGAGGTTTTATTTTTAAACTGGAACAAACTTACACTTTAAGTTATTGCTTTAGCCCCAAGGCTAACTTGATGATGTGATTTGTCCTAGTCCTGTATATTTTTAGTGGTTTTCTTGAGTATATTTGGACAAGACTTGTGCTGCAAAGTTCTGCTGCTGAGGTTGGATTACAGTTACACTGCTGATGGCTATGCTGTACTGCATAAGCTGAAGTCCTGGGAGAAGGCTTCTGTGCCTGTGTAGCTGATGGTGTACTAGGAAGCAACTGAATCCATGAGCTATTTCTGTCCTTGCGGATGTGTCTCTGCTAGAGGGCTTTACTGGCTACCCGCCTGGCCAGGCAGCTGTTCCAGGGTAGCATAAGCTTGTTAAAAATGCTTGTATGCATAGATAACCAGTATGGCAAACAAACTAGCTAAAGAAATCAAAGGAAGTTAATAAAAATAAGAAATATTTATATCTATCTAATAGTAAAATTAATGGCTAAGTCTTATCTACAGTGATGTGGGTTTAGTTGAAATGTAAATTGAAATAGGGGGTTTGAAACCACAAGCACTTCTTGTAAGCAGAGAGGAAGATAAATCGAAGGATGTGGACGTGCGAACAGGTTAGGGAAGAGTAAGCTCGAGTAGACCATTTTACAGTGGCAGCCCCTGTATGTACGTACTCTCGGGGAGCATACCTCTCTTTCATTGGGAGGGAAGATCCCTCATGTATCATAACACAAAGATGTGCACAAAAGGAGTTTTGATGCATGTAAGAATGTGTTCAGACCAAAAGGCTGTTTTGCCCAGTGTCTTGTTTCAAACAGTAAGTATGAGTTGTTCCCTAACAAAGCATAACATCAGGGCAAAAATGTATGACACTTCATTGATGTTCCTGCTTTTAATTTTTTTCAGCTCAGCAAGTCAGTTTTAGGTTTATTTCTACTTCATAACCCTCAAGTGATTACACTTCCATTTCCTCAGTCTTCCCTTGAGCCCATAAACTTCTAACAGATGTAATGTTCTTCATTAACAGGTTCCAGGAGTCTGTTACCCATGATATAAGGAGCTGCATCCTTTTGCTTTGAACCTGGCTCTTATTGGCATCATTAGATGTCCTAAGTTCCAGACAAATACTTAGATTACATCCTCTTGTATTCTGGCAGTTTGCATGTATGACCCATAGCCTGGACCCTCCATCCTCTGGAAGTCGGGTCTCCTCGGTTTGCTGACCTTTTGCTATTTCTTGGTGCTGTTGGAATGGAGCTGCTGTGCGGTGTTGACAGTGGTTGAAAGCTAGTGAACATCAAGAAAGCTGCCTTGCTTCCTCTTAGTCTTTAACTTCAGATGGGAGGAAATGTACGATGTGGCACTTGACTTACGCCTGAATCTGAGCTTTCTTGATTGCAGAGGAAAAAGTTAATTCCAAAGGATCAAAACAAACACTATTCCTATTATATTTAAAATAGAATCACTATACTCTTTATCAACTCTTTACTACTAAAGAGGTGACAAAGAAAGCCAGCTTAGCTTTAAAAACAAAACAAAACAAAACCTCATACTTTTGACGCTTCATAACCTGTTGCTAGCAGGTTGGAAGAGAGATTTTGAACCAAGAGCAATGACAAGATCATCCTTTCAACAAGTCTAATGAATGTTATACCTATAAAAGGTGTTTTTAAGTGTTTAAAAATAGATGTTGAATGTAGACTAATCCCTGTACATTCAAACTTGAGAACCAGTTGGGTGTTGGGTTTTGGTTTTCTGTGTGGGATTTTTTGTTGTTTGCTTTTTTAATGGAGAGAAAGGCTAGATCATGCTTCCTCATTAGACTTAACTGAATGTATTCTCCAGTTGCCTATCGAATGTTCATCATAGCCTTCCTCTACAAATTCCTGTCTCTGGAAACTGGGAGGTGGAAGCTAAGGCAGTGTATTGCAGGAAGTAGGAATGGTGATGGAAATCAAGCAGCTCAAGGAAGGAGGAAGAAAGCAAGAAGAAACCTTTTTTTTTTTTTTTTTTCCTGCCTGTATAGTTTGTTGAGGTGAATTTGTATCTAATATATCTTTGGACACTAAAGATGAATTAGAGAATGAAAATGCTCTTAAGGGACAAAATATAGTAAGCCATTAAACCAATTTTTGTTAAAATTTTAACATCTCCTTTTCTTTGTGTTCACGTGCAACCTTAACGTGAGGGAGGGATTCCTTTTGGCCATTTCATTAAGCAAAATCATCATTAAATATAAACCCCTTTTTATTAAGTTCATTAATACCCAAAGTCCCTTTGATGCTGTATCTTACTCCTGACAGTGACCAGCAGTGGAGACCCAAGACAGATTGTAAGAACAAGGCACTTATGCCATAATACTTGTTCAGACTACTTCCTCAGTTTCCAGCGGTTTGCAGTGCCGTGTTCTGAGGCAGTAATGGAGTTTTTCTATAACCTTCAGTGGATTTTTATGCTGCTGTAGCACATATTTTGTAAAATTGATCTTAAATTTTGTAGCTTTTTAACCTCCCTCATCTCTAGACTCTAGTCCAGATTTTTATAGTCCTTGTTGCCTTCTCTGTATCTTTACTATTTCTATTACATATTTTGGGGAGGGAAAGGGAAGAACTGCATTCAGTGTTGAAGATACAGAAACACCATGTCATTTCCTAATTTGTTATCTATCTCTTTCTTAAATATTCATAATGCTTAGCTGACTTTTGACTGCAAGTGAGCATTGATCTGGTGTCTTCATAAAACAACCTATTCTATTACTGAATGGCAGTAGTCATCTTGGAACCACTGTATGCATAGGTAAAATAAGAGTGTTCATTCTTCACATGTATATCTTAACTTTTATCCACAACGAGTTTCATCTGCCATTTTATTGCTCATTCACTTGGTACTGTAACATTCTTCCATGACTCTCCAATTAGGGATTTCTTTCCCACTAACTTCAGGAATCTAG
Source organism: Mycteria americana (assembly GCF_035582795.1). NCBI lineage: Eukaryota > Metazoa > Chordata > Aves > Ciconiiformes > Ciconiidae > Mycteria > Mycteria americana. The sequence goes on from NC_134371.1 coordinate 9,965,354, forward strand.
TTTCTTTGAATACTACACATAGCGTGGGCCTTATGATAGATGTTCATGAGCTGCTACTGCTGACCTCATAGCACTATGAAAATTGTCTACCTACTCCTCACCCTCTATTTCCCTTGCGTTTTTTTAAATTTTATTTATTTATATTCAGAGGACAACCTTCCCTCTTATCTCATGGCAACTTAGTTTCTTTAACAGCTTTTTACGATGGACTTTGCCAACAGCCTTTTTGAGTTTCAAGACTTTATCACTTAGATCTTACTTGTACATATAACTGTTGAATTATTTTAAAAACACCAATAAATTTCAGAAGTACTGCTTCTTTTTACAAAAAGCATATTGATTCTTCTTTAATAGGTCTCATGTATTTATGCGCCCATCGTTCTGTTCTTTAAATGCCATCTTGCATCAGGATTTCCCTCTGGGCACAGTCACTTGGTCTTTGCTGTGGGAAACTAGAGTAAAATATATAATAAACCACCATCTCTCCATGAAGGAAATAGCACAAGATTAAAGTCTTTCTGACTAAGTGGTTCAGAGTCCTAAAGATGACCCAAGAAAATACCCCTCTCTGTCTCTGTCTCTTGCTGTCTCTTTCTTTCTCCAGGATTTCTACAGCTTTGGAAGAAAATACAATCCTTACAGTGTCATGAATATGGAAGTACATGGGAAAGAGATCCAGCCAAATCCTCTACCATCCTTCATACGTCACTTCTGTTCTCCAGTTTGGTTGCTTCATATGTTACACTTCTATTTGCTTTCTGGTATGCCATACAAAAGATAGAGCTCCCGCTAAACTGATTTAATGAGAGCTTGATTGGGTCCTATAAAAGGAAAAACTACCAAAACTTGAATAAGAAGAAAAAATTTATTTACAGCTCTTGATCTTTGGTGTGTAACCTAGGTACACTCTTTTCCCCCAGACATGCTTGCCCTTTTTTTTTTTTCTTTCCCCCCCTCCTGTCCTCAGGTACTTGGTGGAGTTTGATAATTGCAGCCTGTGCTGGGATTTTAACATCTGTGCCAGAACAGAACTCGGGCTGGGTTTTTTTTTTTTTTGTTTGGTTTGGGTTTGGGTTTTTTTTTTTGGTGTGTGGTTTTTTGTTTGGTTGGGTTTGGTCCTCGGGATGCACTGGATATTCTGTAGATGCTAACCAGGACTTTCTCTGTTGTCCTTTGGTTGTCAAAAGCTGCTCTGATATTGTGTACAGAAATAGTCTGCTGTCCTAAAATATCTGCTGCTGTTGTCCCAGCAACACAGAAGACTAAAGAGACTGGATTATGGAGTGATAAGAAATGATGCCATTAGCTGAGATAAGAGAAACCCAAGAGCTGAAAAGGGCAGAGCTTAGTTGGAACCAGAAGAGGAGATCATAAAAGAGCATGACCCAGTTTGGGCTGTGATAGTCTGGGTGGGGCTGAGGTATCTGTGATATTTGGAATGTACTGCAGATTCTGGAGTCCTCTGCCCTTCATGTCCTTTGGTTGTTTGGTTGGTTTGCAGTTGCTGGCCCATGTGGCAGATGGTGATGCTACTGTTGCCACTTTATTAGATCAAGTGACAGGGGGTCACGCTGTAAACCTCTAAATCTGAACCTCACTGATGACACAGGTTGGGCGATCAGATATGGTTCCATGCTGTATTTGTCTTAGCCCCCTATTAAAGTTATTTAAAAAGTGGAATATTGTATTTTTCACTATGTTTATGATGTCTAGCTTTATTTTTTACACTAAACCTGTGTAACCTTAAGGTGATGCTCTGACTCATAAATGGCACAGGTCAGACTTTCATCAGGTAGGTGCAATCAATTACTGCACTGTTTTGCATATTCAACATGAGTTGCACCTATTTTGTCAACATGTGCAATTGCGCAGTGAAGGAAACTGCTGCCAGTAGAATCCCAAATTAATTTGTTACAAAGGTTAAGCAATGTTAATGGAGTTAAGCAATGTTCATCAAATTAAGCAAGGAATTGCTGGAATGGAAAGCTATTATCTATTCTAATGGTCAGTTACCAGTAAAATTCTCGATTTTAAATTTCAGGTTCAATTTTACTACCTTTGCTTGTTAAAATGTTTTGAGTGTAATCCTGATGATGTGTTAAGAATATCACCAAGAAATACATATTTAAATATCAATGTGTGCATGCACCACTTTCATCGATGGTGAAATTAGACTGCAATAGACTGCTGAATGATAAGCGTTTATAAGATCAAGAGCTAAAGCGCTGTTCAGTAAGGGCCAGGATGGCAGAACTTAGTGGGTTTTATTGCATTGTTATAGGCTGGTTGGGAAATGAAAATGTTAATAATTCTGAAAACAAAAAAAAATTACTTTCTGATAGCTTTTTAAATTTGCATTTTATTATCCTCCAGAAATAGCTTGACTCTTACTTTGACTACTTTAAATCCTTTAAAAACATTATGTTAAAAAAACCCATGCTTTAAAAACGTTTCTTTTCCTTCAGTAAGGAGTTGCTTTAAGAGAAAAAAAATAAAAAGCTGAACTACATATTGAATTTTCCAGGCTGTGTTTCTGCACAGCAATCTTCTGAAAAAGTGCAATTTTTTTTTCCACTCAAACATGCATTTGAGAGGAATGAGTAGATCAGATAAAGAGCTGAGATTCAATTCAACTCAACCTTGAGTCACTCTCTGACTCTGTCTCTTTAAAAAGAAAAAAAAAAAAAAACCAAGGTGGCAAAATCAATACAAACCAATAATAACTTCACATTTGTGGAAGCAACATGAATGGCTCTCCAAAATATTGAGACACATCCAAGTACATTTTAGCAGAGCTGATATTTATCAGAAGTCATTTGCCCTCAAGCAGATGCTCTCTTTCATTGTGCTCCTGTCACAAATGACTAAGATTTATGACAGACAATTACAGCATCTGCAGTTAGCAGCCTTATAATCAGCACCATTATTTAACGATTGGTGCAATAAACTGACTCCTGTTACTGTTTATCAGATATCAGTCAGTTCTGGCTATTTTCTTCAGCTCCCCAAATCACAGTATGGTGCAACCACTGCCTTTTAATGGCTAGTCAGAAGCAGGCACATTTTCACGTTTTGTACAGACTGCCGAGGAAAAAGAAAAAGCAACCAATTACATGTATGTATGGTGCCCTCTCATTTGAGATGCCTGTGTATGTAACTATCTCTATACAGTCTAAAACCTCTTGAAAAAAAAATAACAGCTTTTACTATTTCAGATAAGAGCTTCTATTTAGGCTTCTGCATGGGGAAAAATGTCTTCTGTTTAAATATTCATGTTTTTAAAGAGTGAATAAAATGTTGATATACTGGAGTAGTCATACTCTCTTGCAGCATGAATTCTGTGTGCGTTTGAGGAAGGGACAACATCCGTTCATTTTCAGCCTCCTGAATGTTAGGCAAATAACAGAATTGTATTTTAAATTTAGTAACGTTCTTATCAAAATTAAAAGCTTGAGAAATATCTCAGTTGAGGTTTTTAACCAATGTGTATGATGTATATTATGAGACTTCTATGTGGGCTGCATTTTTTCCTGGAAACCTTGTGAGAAGGAGCTAGACAATGTTTGAGCTGCAAGTCCAGCTGAAAAAATATATTAAGATTTGCTTGTGCTCCAAAAGCAAAGATGTAATTTCAGTGCCACGTTCTGGCATTACTTAGACCAGTCATCATCAGGCATGAGTCTGGTTGCCTTAAATAAATGCTGTTGTAAGCAAATGCTTTGTGTAACTGGGAGAAGACTTCGTCCCCTGTAGCCTGAATGCTAAGTTACTTAAGATTTTTTTTTTTTTTTTATTAACAGTGCCTGCATCTTGTCTGCATTAGTTCTTGTCAGAGTAGGGAATGCTTCATGTTTATTGACATATTCTTCTGTTTTAGCTGCTAAATGAGAATGCTTGTTACCCATAAAGTTTTCAAGGAAAAGGTTGGCTGTTTTAAGTGACTAAGGAAAATAAGTTTGATCAGTTTTTGTTTCTGCCAATAGAAAATAAAGTGAAAGTAAATAGCTCTCTTCTGTTTCCTTGTGGAGATGGGTCATCTCATCAACAAGCAGAATTTAAAATCACTTTAAATATTTAGAATTGAAATTGCTTGGTACAGACATCTGCTGATATGTGAAATATATTAAGACCATGTTTGTTGACTTGTGTATTCATAAACTAAGAACACACAGGGCTGATTGTTTCTTGGTTCAACAAGTACCTAACCTGTTGTTGTTTTCTTTATCTGGAATAACTGATGACTCATATTCCTGAGGTATTCCGGACAAAGAGTCAGAAGACAAAGCTATTATACGTTCCTTTGATTAGAATTTCACTTTTGGTGATATTTTCACAGTTATTTGAATGTGTGTATTCACTTTATTTTTTTAAAGAGAGTACATGTGAGTACTTATAATCTTAGCAGTTCTTAAACAAAATCTAGGGGTTCAGTTTCAAGTTTCTTTTTGTCTAGGGCAGTCACCATTAAAATTGACTTCTTATTTTTTCAGTACCTCATAAATATATTTGCCTTTTAAAATAATTTTAGGTGAACTCGGCACTGATAGGAGAGAGATATTGAGTCTACTAAAACTGTGTGTATGAAATACAATTTATTGTCCAGATTTACCTATGTAATGCCAAAATACACTTCAGAGGGTATGTACAAACAAACAAACAAAACCAACCAAACAAAAAAAACCCAAACAAAACAAACAAACAAAAACCCCCTAAACCCAGAGTAGAAAAACTGACTTCTGAAAATTGCACCTTGGTTTGTATCATTCTGATTTTTGAAGTCATTAATGAACGTAGAATATCATTAGTATGCAGTCATGGAGCAGTTTGTTTATGCTGATAAATATCTGCCAGGGACTAGATTGAGACAACTGAATTAGTTTTATTTTCAGCTGATGTAGATGTTAAATGATATTTAAGATGATTAATGGTAGATGATAAAATTTCCAGAAGCTACTTAGTGATGGAATCACACTAGTATTCCATTCAATAGAATTTAGTCTTCTAACTCTCAGAGCCATTTTGTGAAAATTTTCTGAAGTACAAACTGTCCTACCTATCCTTTTAAAGTTGTTCACCTATGGTAAATAAGAGATCCCTTAGATGAATTAAAGCCAGGTATAAGATTTGGTCATATATATACCTAAGTTCATACTGATGGACTGACCCTGCCAGGCAGGAATATTTGTTGCCAACAATGAACTCTGCAGCAGGTTTGGATTAGTAGGCTGTAACGCTACACTAAGTTCATGTAAGGAATAAAATCCCATTGCCTTCTCTGAGCTCCATTGTAACAGGCTTTGAGAGTCTAGCAAAGGAATTCATGGGACACGGTAATACAAACTGTTTAAAGTTAATGTTTGGGCACTAAAATGTTTTGGAAGTGAAATTGGGATTTTTGCTTTCAACTAAAATTAGAGACCCTTGTCTACCACCTATGTCAGAATTCATAGTAGGTGTTCCTGTAGATATTTATGGCATAGGTTGTGGGATGAAGTCGCTTGTTAACTCCAGCTGATCTGGCACATGCTCTAATCAGTGGAAGAGACTGTCCTTTATCATAATAGTTGTTGAATCAAGCCAACTGCTAATTAGTAATGAGTTGTTATGGTTTTAGAAAAAGATAACATGACTAGTCATATTGATGAAGCTTCAGGATGCTGTAGTGTGATACGGTGTTAAAATTTGTGAAGGCTTCTAAGCAGTTTATTCCTAGTTTATTAAAAAAAAAAAACTTGAAAGTTAAATCTCTCTTTTTGTCTTGTCACTTTTGCTCCAATTAGTAAAAAATCGTCAGAATCTCCTTCTGACAAGCAAGTTTGTTTGGAAACTTGCTTTTACTAAAGTAAAACCATTTCCCTTGTTTAGGAGCTGTCCAGGATGAGACAACAGGAAGAAGAGCAAGTGCTGCATCCTTGTGCAACACCTACGACTTTCGTTGGAGGTTAATTCAAATGAACCTCTGGTCTTTTGTTTATCAAACGTTGCCTAACGTGCCTCTGCTTATAACATATTGAATAGATCATGCCTGTTGTGGCAGTAGCTTACGCACTTTTTCTTCCTTCTCTGGTATGCAAAAGTACTTACGTGCACTGCTACTTGTACATCATAAATGTACTTCTTATGGTCCACACGTGTAGCCTAGAGGTAGCTCAAGCTTTATATTCAGTATTTTTTTTGTAATTACATGCAGATTTCTTTATAGGCTAAAATGCTTCTGTACATAGGTTGTAATGACAGAGCATGTCTGCTTTCTCTGCTTCTCAAACAGAACCCGGGAAAAGAGGAGAGAATGCAACTGCTGCTGCTTGCCTTAAGTTATGCTTCCTCATATTTCAGTGAGATGCCATTTAGTGTGTAGGGTATTTTTCCAGCTCCTTCTCTTCCTTTATAGCAAGTGTGAGTAGTTTTTATTACCCACACCTGTTATCTTTTACAAGAACTTGTAAACTATGAACAAGAACTTAGAAACTATGAATATCCAATTGCAGCAATGCTCCATATGATAGAGTGTATTTAATTTGACATGAGCCAGCATTAGATGCCTATAAAGATCTCTTCCAGAAGAACAGTATGGTGGCAAGCAGCATGCAGTATCTCTGAGAGGGCATGTGTAATGCTCTTCCCATTGAGCACCTATTCCTGTTTGTCTCATTGTTTAACAAGAAATCCAGAGGAAAATCTGGAAAGTAAAGCATTCACAGTAGAAGTTTGTAAACTGGGACAAAAATTTTCACTCTTGTGCAGGGAGTCACTGTAAAATAATGTACTACTGTTTTCTCAATATGGTAGTTTCTGTGGGATAGGAATGCAAATTGTAAGGCTGTATCCCTGGAAGCATTTTCTTCCAACAAGTACTTAAGATTAATATTAAATAAGCAGCAAAACATGATAACCTAGTGTAATGCTGAGGCAAAGGCATCAAGAACAACCTTTGGATATATCAGCAAGTGAATAGTGCTAGGAGTAAGGAATTATTAATGCAATTATCTCATAAATGGTCTTAGAAAGAACTTTATTGAAATACTTTATTGAAATATAGTTGTCTTGTGTTTTTTGGTTTTGTGTTTTGTTGTTTTTTTTTTTTTAACTTGGCTTACAACATGAGATTTTTAAAAGTTTAATCTTTTAATTTATCACTCTCACTCCCCCAAAAGACGAGTAGTTACTTGGTCAGTATGCAATAAGCTACATGGGAGAAGCTTACTGATAGCCAAGAGTTACTGTTGGTAAAGGATGCTTAACAGACAGAGACCATTGTTCCAAACTGAACTGAAATTCAGGCTAGAATCAAAATATGTTTTCAGTAGTGATTCTTATATCTATCATTTCAAACCTTTGCTCAAAATAGCTTTTTTTAAATCACATACTCTTTCTCACTCTTACTCTGTAAGAAGTTCCTAATTCTGGAACTGCAGAGTGAAAACTGTAGTTTGTTTCATCAAAGAACTTAAGAGTTTTGCAACTAAAGCAGCTTCTGAGTAGCTGGGCAGTGTAACATTGTCATGATAGACATTATCAGTATTTGCTTCTGTACAATATTTGGTCTTCCACAGAGTTAGAACATGCCTCAGACTTTTCTCAGTGAGATATACTATGCAATCGATTAAAAACTTGTAGTAGTAACACTTGCATGATTAGTTCATTCAGTAGTTCATACAATTATGAATTCCTGGGGGAAAAAAAAATTTCAATGCAGGACCAGCTTTATTGGTTCTGTATTTTGTCCTAGAAAAAGATCTGAAATGGTTGTCCCTACTGCCTGCTGTCTGTGTGCTTACTATACTGAATAACTACTTATTTTTTCATACTGAATTAAGACATGAAAGTTAACTTAATCTTCTTTTAGTGGAGAAAGGTGATAGGTTCAATCAGTCAATCACTAGATCTCTTGAAATTAGAAACATTTCCATTTGCACTAGAGTAAGCACAGGAAAAACTATTGGCCATTCCACTCAAATAACATTTGCCTCTCTACGTCTTTGTCATCAGTACATGATTTTCTGTCAAACGTTCTAACTTGTTGATATGATAGAGTGCATGTGTGCATCCTGTGGAACTTGAGAAAAGTTTCTTGTAGTGTAGAGCTAGGACAGGACAGCAATGAGTGTAAAACGCGTATGTGCTCTTTGGTATATACGCATATAGGGAAATTTGCAGTTTTGGGAAAGTAGTGATAGTAGCTTTATTATATTTTTTAATAAGTTTTCGAAAGAATTCAAAGTACTTTTTAATGCAACTATTTCTGTGACTGTCAGCATAACAGACTATGGGGGCCATGGAGAAACGTTATCCAGGGAAACCCCGGTCTGAAGAGTTCCACAGATCACTTCTCTCATAGGTGTTGATTCATATTCATGAATAAAGTGCTGTATATAATCTTGAATATTGCCAGCATATCTCTCTGTCATGTCAGATTTTTTTTTTCTGGACCACACAGATTAGATCAAATCTACTCTTCATTAGATTTTAAGGGTCACAGTTAAGGGTCACATGCTATTATTCAGGTAGGAGTTGAATCTTGGTTTATAAAGAAAACAACCTGTAAAACATTACTTCTAATCAAGAGGTAGTATCTACTGCGCAACCACTTTATGCTCTTCTTTCCACTAATGTTTCTGTCACTGCAGTCCCGGGATGACCAAGCCAGACCAGACTGAATGGCCTCAGTCCATGGCCTTTTCACCCTTTCCCTTTTCCCTCTAGCATCTTTAAATAATGATATTAAAAGCAATATCTAGGAGTCTCTTTCTACTGGAGTTTTAACTGGAAATACTAATGATGACATACAGGGCAGCTCTTCTCTGGGGGCAGGGGAGGGAGTAAAAAAAAAGTTAATATGATGAATAGAGAGTAGGGGACAGAAGAAGAAGAAGAAGAAATAAAATAGTAAAATCTGTTATTTTTTAAAATTGTTGTTATTAAGATAAATATTTTTATTGTTGCTTACCTTTACCACTGTATTTTAGTAGTAAGTGCATTCCTTTATTTAAAAGAATAAGATTAAAACACTTTAGTCAAATACCCAGTTCTTGCAAAACATTCTAGAAAAACATTGTAGTCTGGACACTTATAACAATAAGGCAAACAAATAGCAAAAGAAAACAAAGATAATTGAGTATACAAATGAAAGAGACCAAACCAATGAGAAGAATACCATATTTTCAAGGTCCTAGTTTAAAAAAAAAAAAAGAAATATATGCTTACTAGTAGAACAAACACTAAATTTCGCCTTTATATAATAAACTTAACTTCAGTCATGTACCAAGTTTGTATGATATTTGACTACTTGGAGTGAATAACTAGATCTTTATTTGAACAAGAGATCCTTGGCATTACTTGGAACCTATTTTTAAACAAATTAATTGTTTTCAGACGTAGCAGATTAGCATAGTATCAGAGCACTGTGCTCATTCTTTTTCAGCATCTGAAATTCGGTGTCTGGCACCTGCTATTGTGGGTCCTTTAACCCTTCATGAGTAGTTTTGCCTTGTTCTAGGAATCCTGTTGACATCTGTGGAACTGGGGTGGTTGGGGTGGTTTTTTTTTTTTTTTTAAACGTTGTACAGTTGGGCAAAATTTTACATCCGTGTATACTAGTCTGTTCTTGATTTTGAAAGCTGCAACTGAGTGGGCAATTTTCACCATAATAATTGAAAGATATCAACAATTAAAATAATCATTTACCAGATCAAATCTTTTTTTCTGTTTAGGAAAGAGATTTTCCTGCTATTAGAGAGTAAACTGATTAGAGTCTTTAAAAATGAAAAATTTATAAATCAGTACATTTTAGAAGACTAAAACTTGCAGGCACACGATATGTAAAATCAGAGTTTATTCCTTATACTCTTAGCCAAACATTCTGTGTAACTGCTGAATAGTAATGCAGAAGAAAAAGGTAACAGTAAAGTGTTTAGTGTAGCGGGATTGCTTATTTATGCTATTGTTGAATTAATAGTATAGTGGCCAGTATTACAGAGGTGAATCTGCATGATGTGTGATACTAGGAGGAAAAGGAAAATTATTTTAGGTTGTTTTTAAGGTTTTTTTTCTGGATACACTAAAGCAGTCTCTGTAATAATAACAGTAAAATAATAATAAAGAATAAGAGTAATTTTAATTTATTTCTATGCTTTTATTTGTTTAATATTCCCTGGTATATTGTGGAACTTCAGTTTCAGTGCTGTCATACAGAAATATGTGTGTTTATCAGCTAGAGATGTTTATAAGACTATTCTTAAAAGATCTTTTTAGAGGGTTAAACTTTCTTTCAGCTAATTGTTTGTGTACAATGTAGTGATCTAGCTCCCCCTAGTGTATTAAAAATCCCCCAAGGATTTAATCAAGTATTTAATGAATTAATAAAATGGGAAAATGTATTTTTTGAGAGACATGTAACATAACACCCTGTTCCATTGGAAAAACATCACTACAGTTTTTAGAAAGGAGCAAAAATTACCTTTTTTCTGAGTATTTTCTACTACAGTTTTTCCAGTGAAATGAAATGTGTCATGTTTGTAAAATAAATTTTTCATAAATCTGCTGATAGGAAATAAAGCTTCTGAAACATTTCTTTAAACACTAGAATGTGTTTCTGAGTGCTGGGAATGGCTGCAAATTTACTAACTTTCTGTCCTCTTAGGAAAAGATTTGTGTCAAATGGAGCTGTTTAGAGCAGCTCTTTCTAATATGAAAGTGTTTGGTGAAATCCTCTTTCTTTTTGTGGCTGTTATACTCTATGCATCTAATGAAATCATAAACGGAAAATTATAGCTTCATTCTAGGGAATGTGAAGACTTATTCCAACAGATGGCATCAAAACACCGGTCTGAACTATATGATTGCTGATTGTTAATTGCCTCTGTAAAACAATCCTTTTAAACAGAGTAATGCATTTTATCATACAGATTATAGTTCTACGCATTTTGGTTTTTCAATATGTGTTAACATTTTCTCCTCCAGTGTAAGATTTAGTGTTTGCATAATTATCGGATTAAACAACAGTGACTCAATTTTTTTTTTTTAAAGAAACGAGGACAAGAAGATAGAGAATTATGAATCACAATTTCTGTTTATTCAGAAATGCTAAATTACTGTACAAGTATGAGCTCTTATTATGCACAAAACAAATGGAGCAAGATGCCCTTAAGTGCAAAAACAATTACCTAGTCCAGCATTCTTCACTTAAGAAACTCCCCGTGACGTTAGTGGAAGCCTTGGCTGTGTAAGGAAAGCACAGTGCAAAGAAGATACTGTACAATATCCGTTAATCATTATGAAATCAATACACCTGATTATCCATTTGTATTGTTCTTGTACCGTAAGGGCTGGATATTTTACGCAAAGCTAAATGAATGGGGAAATTCTTTTAGATTACTTGGTTAGTCCATCAGTAATGATGTGGGGAATTACATGAGAGTTTGTTTTGTGGAGTTGTTCTCTTGTTTCTAACGTAGTCGGCCCGAGAGTGTTGCAGAGATAGCATGCTCATGTTTGAGGAGTCTGGAGCCTTGCACCTTTCTGGTGCTTTCTGCCCTTAAGCTGGTGGAGAGTTGTCTGATTCCAGTGGAGGATTGCATCGAGTTCACCAGTTGTGATTCAGGTTGTGGTACGCTATTTTCTCATAAAGGACTCTTGTGACCTTGCCTGGGTGAGTGTTGCCTTTTACCTCAATGTAATGGAGGTAGACAGAACAGTGAGAAAATCAGGCTAGGAAAATAAATTAAACTATAGCTGTGCATACTTTCAGAGCTTCTACTCCAGACTGTCTTTTGTTGCAATATTACATTAGTGTATGTTCTAAAATGCCTATTATATCTAGAATGTGTAATTATATTAATATCATAACTATATTGTAATCAGTATGCAGCTGTCTGCTAAATGGAATATCAGGCCTGCAATAATGTGCCATTAATTGGCCTTCATGGCAACCTATTACAAAAAAGGATGTGTGACGATTGTGTCCTGCAATCTGGTTTACCTCAGTGGATCAAGAGGGGCCATGCTAGAAAGGAGCACTCTTATGTCAAAGTGCTGTTGGTTTATGTTTCTGGTTTGGGTGCAGTGGAAGCCAGACATAGTGAAAAGGATTTTCCTTTTCTACAGTGAAGTTGCCTGTGTGTAGCGAATTTTTGATCTAATGGTTCTAGAAAGGTAGGTAGATGCAAATCTGTCCATTGACCTCCATCCTTTGCTAGCATGTCCTAATGATCTTTATGCAGACCAGTAAATGGATAACAGGCAATTCCCATAGAGTTTTAGTATCATTAAATTATTTGGCAGCGTTTGTGACCTTGGGAAATACCTAGTTGTATTAATGAGTAAAAATAAATTGGCCTATCCTTAGCAGTCTAAAGATACTTCATCTGAACAGTCTTGGGACTACCAGGTATCGAATTGTTGAGTGACATAGGTGTGCCGGGGATATGGTTCAATCAACTCATCATTCCTTCCCTAGGTTACTACAGAAATGGCACAGGAATTTAAAGACACTTGAAAAGCATCAGTAAGCTGGAAGCACTAAGTTTGTCCAGACCAATTTAGGAAGTCCTTTATCTGTTCCTACAGTACGTTTGAGTACTCTACAAAAGCTTTTTCCATAACACTAGAAGAGAACAATAAAAAAGAAATGGAGAATTCTTCAATGCACTCTTTTTGTAAAATACATCTACATTTTACCATAAGATACTACAACTGGGTAAACTGAGGCAAGGGTTAATGGCTTGATTTTCAGGAGGGTTTAATTCCCACATCTTTCATTGAAATGGGATTGCTAAATGACAGGAGAGCAAAAATGCATCTATATGACTATGAGACTACAGCTGTGTCTAATCTGAGCCTTGTACTTGTATATTAATGCTATTATATTATTCGTTTCTCTAAGAACTTTACTTACAGTTACAAACCTTTCATTCTGCTGTGTAATACAGCACAAATGCTTACAAAGTGGGGTTATCCGTTTTCCAGGTAATTTGGAATGGGCCACAATCGGCTTCATGCCAATAAAACAGAAACTGGATTAGCCAGTGTAACGGTCCATTATGGACACTGTTGTTTTCAGAGTTGGCTGATGTGTTAACAAGAACATACATGTGTGAAGTTAGATGTCTGAATCCTTTTGTAAGAAATCTGGTTTTTGAAAGGTTGAAGAATGAGTAGGTATTTAGCATTTCTGAAGTCAGGCCATTTACTGTAGTGAAAGAATAAGGATTTTACAGTCAAACTAAAAGCACAGTGGGAATAAAAACAAACCCAAAATAAGTTGCACTCTGTTTTCACTTTCTAAATATTAAAAACAATTTACTTATTCAGGCATGGAACCTGCTATAGACTGACACTGACTGTATGATTCTATTGCATATATGTAAAATTCATTTGTATTGCCATCTATTGTCACATCCACAGTACCAGTGTGTACTGACCTGGTGGAGATATAGTTAAGCTGATATTAGCTGAATTTTTAAAAAAAAAAAAAAACAAACCCCAAACAAAAAAAAAAAACCCACAAAGAAATGAATGACTTGCCCACAGTGTTGCTTATGCTGGTAAAAGAGCTGATACCACAAGTGAAGGCTCTTTTATTGTTTACACATTTTTAAGCAAATTAATTATTTCATATGTAAAATCACAAAACTGTCATATTAAACAAGGTGTTACTAAATAATTTTGGATGCTCATTCAAAGGGGAATAATCTATTAGCATCGCAGAAAGGATTCATAATTAACAAGGCTGTAGAGGTAGGCCTGCCTGCTGGGCTGTAAGAAATTGTGGAAATAGGCTGTTTCACTGATTGTCATGAAAAGCTATTTTACCCAAGAAATACAGTATAAAATCAGAACTGTGGCAAGTATGTATTGAAACTACATTATATTTTTAAAAGCAGTGAGGGTTTTTTTTTTTTACTGACTTTGATTAATACAGAGCAGGTCTTATCTGTACATCATGTTTCTGTGTTATGTTCCACGCATTATATACAACCAGTTTAGATCTGTTTTCAGGTTGGTGAGACTTTTCTAATTTAGCATCTTCAGTAAATCTGTTAATTTCTGATTTTGATGAAATCGTGGTCACTGAGAAATTTGAAGGGGGCGGAATGGAGGATGAGAGTGTTGGTATATGGGGACCCAGACCAACTACTCTCCCTCGTTGAGGAGGTCCTTGCTCACTTCATGATGTGGTCAAGATGAGTGGTCTTGGCTTAGGAAGTGAAAGACCAGAATCCTTTTTATTAAAAATAATAATAATCACTGTATTACAAATTAATTTTATTCAGAGGGTCTCAAGTGTTAGAAATTGCTATCTTTCATTATTCAGTTGTTTTTAAGAAGTTACTTATTATCTCTAATCTGTAGGGATTTGGGTGTTTCTTTTGTTTACCTTTTAAAAGCCCTCTTAATGAGGTTGTTTTATAGCAGAATTTTCAGCATTTCTTAAATAGCGTTAGCTAGACTATTCTTTTCCAATTTCCTATCTGCTAATACAGCTTTTTTTCTTTTACCAAATTTTAACAGGACTCCATATCACTGTTATTAGGATGTCACACAAAAAAAAAATGCCATTGATGTTTTGAGCATGGGTGTTTTATTGTGTTTATTTTTAAATACATTTCATGAGGTTCCCTGGACAGAATCAAATAAATGAATCCTGCAAACATCTTCATTATGGTGTAGCCAGAAAAGAAAGGAATCTGAATTAGGACTGTATTCTTAGCATAGTTCATAATAAGCGTTATCTTTATGACAAGCTTAAAGAACATAAATTGCTGAATCCCTAACAAAAAGCATTTGAAACAATTGGCTAATTAGGAAGGGGGGGGGGGGAGAGCAATATTTGTTTTCCTTTGCAGTCTAGATAAATAACGCTTAACATGAATACATAACTTATTTTGAATGATCTGTTGTGTCAGTATCTGGCACGTCTTTTTCAGTAACGACAATTAAGGGTACGTGTAAATGGAAATGCAGACTATCTGTCATTGTCCATTTCCTGGTAGTGAAGCATGCAGTCTGCCTCCCAGCAAGATCATTTTGCCAGGATGTGAGTGAGCTGGTCACAAAACACGTAGTTGATTATCTCATCGAAACACACTAATACTGGCAAAGCTATCCACTATAGAAGTCCCATTGTTTGTAATAGGTCAGTTGTTACATGGCTTTCAAACCTGACTTTGGATATACATTTTATATATTTACTTACTGAAGCAAAATGATATGTCACAATGAAAACCAAACTTGAGTAAAGAAGAAGATGTATTAATCAGGATATTAATGGAAAAGAAAGGCAAATACACTCTTTCCAGAGAGAAGAGAAGAGGCAGTCACAAACACACGTTATTTGGCTTAGTACAGGAATAACTGAAATTATATGGCCCAGACTATAGAAGAGATCTGACTGGATGATCTTAGCGGTTTCTTTGAATATTTAATTGAAGACAGAGTTCAGCACAGAATGCGTTTGAAGAACACTAATGAATATCCTGTTATATAATAATGTAGGTATTAGATGATAGAAAATATCACAGTTTTGTATTTCTTAAAATGGAAAAGCTGCATTAGAAATTTGATAGCTTCTTCAATGCTGCTCTATTGGCAGCAAAGTAGAGTTTCCTAATGAAATGTTAGGAGCAATATACACAGAATGAGTGCTATAATTTTTCTAGCACGCTAAGTTGGGTATAAATTGTATAAAAACAATAGTTTCAAAATGAATTATAACTCTGAATATTTTGTTTTCCATGTAGCTGTTAGATTTTCTCCCCCATGATTATACACTTTTTTGATTATTACATGAAAAAAATCAGGCAGATGTTAGAGAATACCTGAAGAAGCTATTAAATTTAGTTTTAATTGTGAAGTCGTTTTGTATTATCTTTCAAGTACTTTCCAATTTGTAATAATTCTTCCCTAAGGAATCCTGAAAAATTGCAACAGCTTCCTAACTAAATATATTTTATGTATTTTCATAACTTAGATTTGTGGTAATTGCGAGATGCTCATTAATACCTTTCTAAAGAATATAAAAATATAAAAAGGGTTAGATTATGTGAAAAATAATGGAGGGAAGAAACATATAGAGGGGAGAGAAAAGTTTCATCAAGTCCAAACAATATTCTTTACATTCAGTTTTTAATTACTTTCACATAACAAAAATCAGAAATCTGTTTTTCCCCCGCTCTTCATGAAGCTACAACAATCCCCTAAGAGGAGATACTAGCTTAAAGGACACAGTGTGCAACTTCCTAGCTAAGATGCAAGGTAATAACATCCTTTAACCTGTCAAGGGAGTTTCAGTCCCAAACAACCTCACCTCATACACACATCTCTTGGGATGACTGGACCTTCCTATGAGGTTGTCTTGCACCTTTGCCTAAGATTATTTTCCATCATGGTTTAGTCCTGCTGGCTGTGCTGAGCTATGCCAGCAGCACCTGAAGACTTGCATAAATTCCTCTTGGCCACATCCTATGCAAACCAATGAGAATTTCTAAGATCTAAAATTAAAGCAAAGCTTATCCTTGTCAACCCATATCAAGGTAACACCCTTCAGAGAAAGTGGGACTAGGCAGTGACTGCTTTTTAGAAGGAGAAATATGTGCTTTGTTACTGTTAGTGGGTTTTGGATCTCTTGAAACAGTAAGGAATGTATGATGCATGCCATGAATATCCTGAATGTCCTTAGCCCCCAGTCTGCTGCCTGGCCTGAATGGTGCCTGTTCCTGCGAGGGGAAAAAGTCACGATTGTCCAAGTCACCTCACTGTGGATGTAACTGTAGGATGTAGTTCTGCACAGGGAGCTGGGAATCCCAGCTTCATGCTCATAAAGGATGCCTTCGCTGTCTGACTTGTTTATGTATGCTCCACTTTGAACAAGAACAGACTGATAAACATGTTTAGTACTTTCACAGCATTTTCTTTCTTAGGGTCTCTCAGCACTTTATAAATTCAAATGAGTAATCTTCACAGTATAAATAATAAAGCAAGAAGCTGATTCCAGATCTCTTGATATGAACCTCTTAGGAAATTGTAGCTTGGTTTACTGTCGTGCAGTGATGCTGCCTCTCCCCATGTCTATCCATATTTCCGCCCAGTACCTTTTACACTTGTTGGCTAAACTCAACCAGATTTGAAAGAAATGTAGCAGCATCCAATATACATGTTCCTAAAAGTTTTGTGAAGACTGGTGACAGGATAAGTAAGCCCAAACTGGTTTCCATACTTGGGCAAAATTGGGCAGATTGTAACCTTATACATCCGGTTTGGCAGCAAGTGGGCAACCAGTGGCATGCTCTGTTTTCTGGTAGTAGTCATGGTACATGCTGTTTCTTGCCTCCTGGGCATGCCCTTCAAGAATGGGTATGAGGGAGCTTTGATTACCATAATGGGAGCAGTCTGTAAGCAAAATAAAAAAAATGAATTCTTAAGAAAAAAGTAAATTGCTCCATGAGCAAGGAAACTAATTAAATTACAGTGTACATGCTGATGTGATGCTGAATATAATGTATGTCAAAATATCCACTAGTTCCAGGAAAGCTGCTATTCCAGTATATACTTCCAGATTGATAGTGCTGCTTTTCAACATACATAATTTTTAATCAATGTAAATTAAAAATGTTGTATCATAAGCTAGTTAAACTCCAGTTTTCAATAACGTAATTTTAAATTGGGATTAAAAATGAAGATACTTATTTTTGTAGTAAGATCTTTCTCCCTAAAGTGCCTGTAAAGAGTAAGATACTATCCTGTGAATAGGAGACAGTTTTCTCCTGAATGTTTTCAGAGACACAATTTTTAAGGAAAATTGATGCTTTCATTTCTGCAGTTTCATGCTATGTCAGCATGTTGCTTCACATTTTCAAACCAGTCCTTCCAGAAAGTTACCAGAGAAAAAACCCGTATTTCTGCTCTTGTTGTCATGATATGGACCATGAAGGTTCTATCAGGTTGATGTAGGAAATCAGCAGGAAACATATAGAAAGTAAAGAGAAGTATCTCATTAATGCTGTTGCAGTAATGAGATGGGCTTGAATTATAAAGTTTACATCTAGATTTTCACTGAATTTCTGTGAGTTTTCAGATCCAAGTGTGTAGGTCTGACAATTTTAAATTTGATACAATCTATGTGTTCTCATGGTATGTGTATTTGTGTGATTTCAAAGCGCTTTGAGAGCAGAATTAAACTAAAAATCACCATTTATGTATGTGATGAAATATTTTCATAAAGAAGGATCCTTGAAAGGAGAGTGTGGCTGTTATTGAGAAATTACTTTTATAGCTGGTCAATCTGCATTTCCCAATCCACCATGATTTTTAAGGAAGACCTTTCATTATTCTCTCATGAATTTATAAATAAATTTCTGATACTAATTTCCCTATAGACAATTTAAATGAAAACCACTATATTGAAAAACAGATTTAAAACTAAAAATTAAAAACTACTGCATTGAGTGCAAAGGATATGACCAAAGGCGAAGACATCCTGAGTCTGTAAAACCAAGCAGTCTGAATTTTGGTCCTCATTGTGGTATCACTTATGGAAAAGTCCTACTGAACTTGATAGAAAAGTCAGCAAGACTCTAGAAGTTACTCTAAAAGAAAAAAAAAAAGGTGGAATTACAGCTTATGTATTTAACTATTCTCAGAATCCTGTGGCAAGGATGTAATTATCAATTCAGATGATAGAAAAGTGCTCTGGGCTCTCATAATTTTTAGGCACAGGACCATTTTAAGTCAACCTGTAGTTGTGACAAGATTTTTACATGGTCTGTTCTTTGCAAATTAAAATACAGGAAGTCACTAATGCCATAATATAGCTAGAGTTTTGTTGTGCAAGATGAGAAAAAGCAGCAGCAGCAGTCTCTTTCCAATAGTCCATATAGATTTGAATATAAAATTATATTTTATTAGGCCATGCATAATTTTCTCATTCTTAATCTTAACTATGAGGACTGCAGAAGAGAAGTCTCCCAGCAACTATAGATACGATATTGTCTGTGACCAGAGAAAAGGTGGTTTCAGTGGAAGCTACATTAGGCTGGTAGAAGCGTGCTGTCAGGTATTTTTTGCTCCAGGTTGGAAGTCTGTTATAATACCAATTCATGTGTTTGAACAGCATCAGTAGTAACTTACACGGTACAGGACTCTGTTCCTCATGCTGTTGCTCTCTAGATAGAGTTAAAGTAGTAACTTTAGATAATGTTACATGCTGTGTAAATGCAACAAAATATTATTGTACAAGCAAAGGCTCATAAACATAAGAACTCTGACAGCAACAGCATTATACTCTTTGGTAACAGAAAAGATTGTGTGTTTGCAGATTTCCCCTAGAGCAGAAGCTGAGTTCCCTGTGTTGCTGCTTATGATTGGCAATATGATGCACAGTCAACTTTGTGATTAAAGATGTCAAAAAGTATGTGTAGATAAGCAGAATATTTTTGAAAGGTGAGTTGATTCCTACATTCCTGTTTATGGAATGTCTACTAATTCTAAAAAGTATCTGGAAAGACCTGCAAAACCCAAATTAGTGGAAGGAGAATGGAAATAATGCTGATGTGTGGAGAAGATCCTCTTCTCCTCCCAGTCTGGTATGTAGTTCTTTACAATCTTCTTGGTATAATAACTCTTCCCTGGAGGTTAGTCTTAATATGAAATGATTTCCAGGAAAAAAATAAGTCATTTAGAGGGAAAAACTTTTTGGCCAGCTGTCAGCACAAAACCTGCTTCAGAATAAGTATTAGAGCTCACCAAAATTTTCTGCATTGTCTTTCTCTGTTGACTGTGTAATAGTTCCTCACAGCTAGTTGAGCATTCTGGTGTTATGAAAGCAGTTACATTCTTTTCTCTTTAACTGATACAAAATTCAGTTCACTGCTTAGTAAAAATAGCACATCCTTTGCTAAAATACTACTTGAAATAAACACTGGTAAACAGATTAATCTATATGTTTTATAATCTTGGGGGGGGAATAGAATCATGTTCATGTCCAAGATCCTAAAGCCCTTATACTGATAGATTCAGTGATGGTCTATCTTCTGATGACTTTGCAGCCAATGTACAGGTTGGATCCTGCAGATCAGGAGCAAAGCTACCAAGGCAAAAGTTCTCCAGATTGTCCTACAGCAATCTTCTTGAGCATAAATTTCTGATTTGGCATGGATTCACTGTACCTGTAGGCCAGGTACTAGGATGCAATGCTCCCCTGCAGGAATTAATGTCTGGAATTTCTGAATGCAGGATCTATGTATGAAGAAGTGTTCCTTTTTGAGTTTTTCCTATTTCTTCTTCAATGTGTGAAGCATGTTGTTTGATAGAATGACTAGTTCTTCCTGTATCTATTTCTGGGAATTGGTAGGGAGCTTCAAAACTATAGTGTATGTATTTAAGGCTACATAATTGTACAGTAGCTTTTATGGTAGATCAGTGTGGCTAAAAGCTATTCCTACGAGAATCGTTACCTACTTTGCTGCTTATGCTGAATAGAAGGCACTAGCTTGTTCTGGTTGCAACAGCACCAGTAGATACTTTCTGGCTATTTGCTACTTGCACATCTGGTATAACCTGTGAATTACACTGCTTGGCCAACCTCTGTGTTATCTAACCCCTGGGGCACTAATTCTCAGTGTGAGTCTCCGGAGGAAGATGATGTGTTTCACGAGACTAGGGGAAGTGGCAGTAGATCATTCCAGTAATGAGAAAAGGCTTGTTGTCGAGCAATGCTTTTACAGCTGCTCTGAAGCAACAGGAAGTATCTGTGTCAAGCAGTCCATATGCAGTGTTGCTCATTGACTGAAGCCATGAAACCTGTAAATTGGAAGAAAAGAATTCGTAGTTCTTCCATTGAAGATAGAATGCTGTCCTGTACAGCCCCTCCTTTCTCCCAGTGTTTCTTGCCATAATAAATAGTGCTATTGCTGTTGCTAACTGTGTACTGGGTAGATGGGAATAGTTGGGGGTTACTGATAGCCTGAAAGGAAAACATTTTTTTTCTGAAAAATTCTAACCTCCTTTATCAGCGAGCTGCTCCTGAAAGATTCAGAAGGCTCAGTGCCTTCTTCAGACTGGTTTGAGATAAAGCAGGATATACCAATATCATAGGTAGAAGCCTCATATATGACATCAGCTAACTAATAACAGCTCAGATTTGAATATAAGTTAATTGTGTCTAGAGTATGCGTAAAAACGCAAGAGAAATTCTGTTGAACTCTGCTGATGAGGGAGAGGAAAAAAAAATACACGTATGCTTAGGTTCAAAGAAAGGGGAGACTGAGACTTGTTTTGGGCTCATTCCAGTAAGCCAAAGTACCTCAGAAATCTTTTAACAGTGAAGGGACCTATTATGCACAAAAGTACACATGTAAAGTAGCATCCAGTATTGCACTTTTGCAGGACAAGAGACTTAATATGCTAATGCTAGTTGTCTGTCACACTGAGTACAATAACTGTACAGAGAAAAACCAGAATGTTGGTGCTTTTTTTTGGCATTAATTATCTAGCAATGGCATTGATAGCAAATGTTCTAGCAACGTGCCATAAATCTGATATTTCTGTTGTTCAGACACACATTCCAGGTCAAAGTTCTCAAAAGTCTGATTTTATTGTTACTTAGCACTAAACTTCTCTTCCATCTGTTTTTTCTATATACTTCAATAGCTGGATATGTATGCTATAAACTAAGGAACCCTTCAAATATGTGGGTGCCTGTGTCTGTATCGGAGTGTGTGTATATCAGAGAATGTTTAATGGGTCTCTAATTGAATCTAAGTAGTAAGAGACTTTTTAAAAATATTGCTTAGTGTTTCTATCCTAATGGGATAAACGTCATATTTTAACTATTGCTCTGTATCAAATCTATTATGCACAGTATTCAATAATTCCCCAAATCTTGATTTACCCAATTGAAAGTGACCCTGGGCATAAATTCTAAGCAGAGGAAGGCTCTGATTCCTTGATCTTTGGCACTCTTTTGTTGAAACAGAACATGGTGTCTTAAATCAGCAGAATAATTTAGGAATGGTAGATACTGAAACAACTAATTTTTCTTTCCTGTAATCTGCATAGACTTCAAAATGCCTACAAAGCACAAAGTGCCAGTTCATATAATTTGTTGGCAAGGATAAAAAGAAGAAAGGAAATGATTTCCTAAGCGTGTGAATCAGCCCAGCTTTAACAGATATTTTTCTGTCATGTGCAGCCTGAGGGCTTATGCCTATCTGAGCTTTATTTGACAATTACCACTTGCCAGCATAATTAAATGATAATTTATAAATACTGAGAGAGCATTATGGGGAAGAGCAAATAGGTGCTTATCAGGGCATTGAATAAACTTGATCTGCCTCACTGGCAATTTTCATCTCTTATCTAGGTTGTTAACTGGTCTCCTTTTTTTTCCTGTTTTGTTTTGTTTAGGTTTGATAGCTGCTGGATCGATTGTATCTACCTGCCTATATTTCTTATTTTTTCATATTCCTAGCATTATTTTTTCTCCTACTGCTTTTTCCATCAATATTTTTCAAAATACCAAATAGTAAAATGAATGTCAGGCAAGGTAATATGCGTGCCTGTGTGAGAATGAAAGGAAAATCCACACAGTTCATGTTTGTAAGATTTTTCATGAGTTTCCTGATTGTAAATCTCCTGCTTTTATTTATTTGTGTGTGTGTGTGTAATGATTTTTGAGTAAGAGGAGGGCTCAAATATTATAGTCAGGTGGATGGTAGCCAATTGCAGAAAAGCTCCTCTGTGGCCCTTCTTAGATAAAAATGATACTAAAGAGGCATCACCAAAATTCTGTCACGCTCATGCTGGATATAAAAAAAAAACCACCCAAGTAAAGAATTCAAGAGGTTTGAGGTCTTTTGTACCATCCATGTTTCATTTCGGGGTCCTTGAGCCATTATAAACAGTAGTGCCATTTCCCACAAAAGCATGTTAGAATATGGGTGGAAACACAGATTGGTGCTGGGCAATCTAGATAAAGAAGTGCAAGAAAAATCCTCTATTTGAATGGCAACAAATCAGTTGAATGGCAAAAAATTGAATTTCCACGCCTTTTGAAAAGCATGTACAAGGAAGAGAAGGGGGTGGGGAAAGCAAGACACATTAGTGGGTCACTAGGAGATAGAGTTTTTGAGCCATCATGAAATTAAATAATTTTAGGAACTTCTGATTGGAGTTATAGTGGTTTGAGTGAACAGTTAAGCCACCCCTGTACCAGAGAATGAAAAAATAAAGGGCTTCTGTGTTTAAGGTTGTCAATTTCTCAAATTATTTAGCATTTACTGCTTATAAATAGTAATTATTTGCTTTTTCCCCTCCAGAGCTGAAAATTATCTTTCATATTCAAATATTTAAATATACAGTGCTGTAGTTGGGGCACAAAAATTCCTAATGTCAGAACAGATTTTTGTACAAGGAATAATTTGAAAGTGGGGGATTAGTTTCCACCTTTTGAAACACAGTGCTTTCCGTAATCTTCAAACATTATTTAGGATAATGGAAGCCATCATCCTGGTTCTCAAATGTTAGCACTTCCATTAGAATTTGCTGCTACCTCTTATTTTTTTTATATTAAAATACAAGGCTTAAAAGGTATTATCTTACTAAAGGAGGGCAATTGTAGAGATGATTTGATTGAATAAAGGAAAAAGCTGTACAGGCCTTTTAAGATCAAGGATGTATTGATGGAAAGCTATCATTAGAGACAATTAATGTTCTCCAAGGGAAGAAATTGATTATGGACAGAGATGGACCCTAAGGAGCAGATATGTCTTAATGCTCCAGGGCCTTAAGGATTATACATTCCATTCACAGCATCTGTATTTTAACCCTTTATAAGGGCTGGAGTAGAATCTAACACTTAAGAAAACTCTGCATAGAGTTTAATGGGGAGTCTGTGCATTTGGTGACTGACTGACACATACTATTTCTTTAAGCATGTATTTGTTTAGCAGATATCATTTTACCCAATAAAATGTCTGACTTCATATATGTGATATGTAGTTTTGGATCATTTTAAGCTGTAGGAACACAGTCCTGGTATAAAAGGAAATCAGGTATGAAGTAAAAATTTTCACTCTATAGTGCTATGCTAAGTGTCTTTTTTGACTGAGAAGACATTTTTATTGTCTGAAGCTAACTGTTAACAAGACTGATTTTTCCTTTTTTTTTTCTTTTCTTTTTGCGGGAGGAGGGGGTGGGGGCCATCCTTTAATAAAATTTCTTAAAATTGTATTCCAGGATGGGCTTGAGTTAGAGATCGAAGTGTGGTAGCCTGGCTTCAGAAACTAAGTTTTGCCATTCAGAACCTGAGGAAAAATACTGATGAAGCAGTCCCGAAATTGTTGTTCTGTCTGAGTTGCAGAGCCAATTCACAGATGGGCTGTTATATCATGTCAGTTTTCTTTGGCTTAGTTCTCAATGAAGGCAAGTATTTGGCATATTTGCTCAAGTTTGTTTTTTAACTGGCTAAAATATAAATGCCTAGAACTGAGCAGCACAATATTTTCCCACCACATCTGAAGCCTAAGATCAATTGCAGCATACTGCAGCAGTGCTGTGCCAAAATGAATCCTGCCACATCTTCACCTCTTTATCAGAGTTTGGGTATGTGTGACTTCCCTTCCTGGCGCATGAAGATGCCTGCCTGTGCTGTTACACAGTCCAGCAGACCCATGAGGAGGGGAAGTAACAGTGGTTTGATTTGTCTTAAATGCTGTAAACTCATTTGCGTTCTTTTCAGATTTTTTTTTTTTTTTTAATCCTCAAGTAAGGAAGCCTAATCTTATGATAAGGTTGAAATTTTGCAGAGAAAGGACGAAATGCTTTTCTCATCTCAATGTTTCAAACTTGCTTAGAACTAAAACGGTGTAGCTAAAGACTACTGCATCATATTTGTAAAACAGGCTGAGAAAATAAATTTTTCTGTAGCCTTGATTTTTTTAATACTCTCTTAGTGTGTAGTAGTTTGATCATACATGAAATAGTATTACTTGCTTTTAATATACTCCATCACATCTTTTTTGATATGCAGGTAGTCAGATTTATTTTCTAGAGAAATTTCTAATAGGTTTTATGATCTAACTTTATTTCAGCTGACCAAAGGTATTCTGGTATATTGTACAGTTATATAAAAAATAACTTGATTAATTGTGCTGAAGTATACCAGTTTCCCCTGACTCGTGTATCTATGTAGATTGTTGATATTGTGCTGCCCTGAAGAGCAGTGTATAGGTTTCAATGAATAATAGTGTGATACATTAAACAGGCGAAAATAATAACACTATAATTAATAGGGTAAGTCCAACTTTTATACAGATGAATAGGTGAGTCCTATTGTATAACAATATGTATAGGAAACACTCCTTTGGAGACGCATATAACACGCTTGGCAGGACTAAGGAGATTAAAATAAGAGACGGAAATAAACAAAAAGAGCTCAGAAATACAAGTGAGGAGACACAGGGGGAAAAGGGTGATTCCAGAGAGAACCAGTGCTTATTCTGCTTGCTGTTATTTTCAAAATTTGTCTGATATTATTTTTAAATAACTACTATTTGGAAGATAGGATCCTTTCTCTTCCCCCTTCACCCCCTGCCTTTTCTTCCTTTGCATCATTAGGGAAATACCCAAATCACGAGACAGAGAGAGAATGAGAATGTACGTGAATGTTAAATACACTGGGCAGAATCAGCTTTCACCTGTATTTTTTTTTTTTCCTAAGCTGTGAGCACTCTTTAATTACAAGGTTAAAAAAAAGAAAAACAACATGCATTTAAGACTGGTAACATATGTTGTTGTCAGCATGTATTTAGCACCTGCAGAAATGAACATGGAAAATGTGACAGCCCATAGGTAGAACACCCACTGTGCTGGCTAGGGGGACTGTCAACAAATTTTACTTTGTTAATTTTTTCTTATTTTCAAAAAAAATCCAAGGGAAAAAACCTTAATAGCGCAGGTGTTCTGAGCATCATAGAAAGAGGATGTAATGGGGAAGAGGCAGTAACCCTTTCTAATGAAAGCCATTGTCCATGCTAATATGACTGAAAAACATTTTCTTTTTGTTATTACAAATTAAAATCACGAGGTCCAATCCTACAAACATTTATTAGTAAATTTGTCAGGAGTGTTGCCACTGTGGCCCTGCTTATATTCCTGTCTCCTTCTATATATCTTTCCTCTTTTAAGCCCCTTTTTCCCTTTGTTTCTATTTCTCATTTTAATCTTCTTACACAATCCAAGCACATTATTGAGATCACACAGTGAGGAGGCAGGCACTAGGGTGAGGCTTTGCGGGATCGGGCCCCTGGCGATTATGATACTATCGCTTCTCCAGCAAAGTGCATCTTCTGCAAGGGACACTGACGTGTCAGTGGATTGTGGATTTGCCAGCAGGTGTTGCTGTGTAACTTGTCACCCACCCTGCTCAGATGGTGAAAGCTCATTCTCCCAAGCTATGACATCAACTGTCCTGTAGCGTCCTGGACTGTTCCTCTAATAAAATGCTTCAAATATAAACTGTAGATGCACCAAGTACCTGGAAAAAGTGTAGGCTTGTTTGAATTTTGAAATTTATCTTTATCCACAAAACTGCAATATTTTTATTCAGGCCACAAGTTGAATGTGGTTTTGGTGGAGGTGAAGTAATAAATAGAACTGTTGAAATACCACTGTAAACAGCATCTGTGTTAATAGTATTTCTACTGATAATTGTTTTTATATGTATTACAGCAATGCTCAGAGATTCTGGTTGGTGAGACATAATGGGAATCTTTCCACTGATTTGGTGTGCTTTGTATCAAATCTATGTGTGTGGATAGGGAGAGAGGGTCTCTGGTCCAAACGTTTGCAGTTAAGAATGTAAACTTGAACCAGGCCTGATGAACACGCTTTTTCTTAAAGTGCTAAAATGAAATGGATGGTATAAAAAATTTCTTTATGAAAATATCTTTAATTACATGATTCCTATGCAAACAGCCGCGTAACCTGTCAAATATACCTCAGCTTTGTGTCAGCGGGACCATCTGCCCTAACGGCACAGCTTGTTCAGCCTTCCTGCCGTTGGTCTCTGCCTGCATTGCCAAAAAGGAATTCACTTATATTTGCTTGTATTTTTTGGTGGATATTTGTCCACTAGACTGAGGACATCGAGTTAAGCTGTTGAACTATCACCAGAGAATGATAATTTCTTGGTTATTAGTTTTGGCTCTAAGCGTGCAGTCAGTGAGTAGTTAAAAAAAAAAAAAAAAAAAAAAAAAAAAACAAAAAACCAACACACCACAAAACAAAACTACTATACTGCCATTTATGTGACTCTGCACATGGTGTGAGGGTGTTTATGCCAGGAGCTGTTCTGTTAATGTTTGGTTTTAACTTACTAAAATATCTTGCTCTCGTGTTGGTGCAGACCAGGAAGAAGACAGGGGAAAAAAATCTAATTCATTAGGGGCAAAAAGATACCTTTTCCTCCTTAGTGTAGGAGGTGGGGTCAGACCCTGTGTGTGTTTCTTGGATGCAGTGCTTTTCAGGAGAGCTAAGGGTTTTCCTTTCCTGTCCATTTTGCTTTGGGGAAGCCAAGAGGGGCTCCCTTGGACTTTGCTGCGATGACACCTCAGTCCTAATGGATATCTGAGTCCTCCTTACTCTTGAGGCTCGGAGTCTGGTATTTGGTGTGTTCCTGAAAGATCTCGGAAGCCACTGGAGCTTCCTGGGCATCTTGTATTAAGGAAGCTCCAAGATGTGCATTACAGAGCAGTGTTGCCTGGAGCAAGCTTGTAGCTGGCATGAAGAAGCAGATGTTGTGACCTCTATGATGGAAGCTGAGATGCTGGCAGCTGCATGGGATTATGTCTGCTGTCCCCGATACAAACCCAGCCAGAGCAGGAGTGAGGGACGCCTCTTGGTTTTTCATTTGATGAGCTTTGCCCAACTGGTCTGTGCAAGCCCTAGCTGAGGGACAGAACAAAAAGTTTGTGTCAGTTTTTCTGTTTCTCAGACCAGTTCTTCATCCCTAATTCTAAGTGCATATTAATCCTTCTTAAAGCAGTTAATTGTTTTGCAGAATGACTTCCAGCTGGGAAGATAAATTGGACTTTTTTTTTTTTTTTCTGGTACCAGTATATATTGTAGTGTTAGATACCAAATTCAGGACAAAAGAGCAGCCTTGGTAACTCTGATGCTCCAAGCTTCTCCTGGAAGAAAAGTAGAGACTTAAAAATTTAGATTTGACTTACAGTGCTGAAAAAACCTGCAGTAGTGAATCCATAAAGGCCAGGTGTTGTTTATTGGTGTTGAGCTAAATAAGTAAGTTAATATTTTGAGTAATACAAAGCTAATGTATTAAGATACTACTTTAATAAGAAACTGGAGCAAGTTTATAGCAGCTTTTTGCCATGGTGTTAACTGTGATTCCAGTCTGACTCATATCTATTCAGGAAGTGCAGAAAATGTTGCTAATGAATATGTAATACATAAGCTCATATTTCATATATTCAAAATAGTCTGTGAATGCACAGAGTGTTTTGCTACCAAATAGGTAGGCAGGGTAGCCGAAGCTGCATGGGGGAATGACAGCACTGCCCAAGCCTGAGGTGTGACAGTTTTAACTCCTTAAAAAAAGGAAAAGGTATTTAATGGTCTCAGTTTGCAAGGCTACAACGAGCAGTGTAAAATGTAACAAACTGAAACCTGTTACTGCCATTCTGAGCAACTGTCGGTTGTGGAGTTGCGGTGCGGAGATACCGGTACCTGCGTTTGGGAGAGGCGTGTGCATCCTCACGGCTTTGGGCAGGCCCCAGAAAAGGCACGTTCCGCATCTCGGAGCGGAGGTTAGCCAGTGCTTTGCTGGGGTCCCAGAGGGGCTATCAGTGTAACGAGGATCTGTTTGCAGTAATCAGTGGCAGCGCTGAC
The DNA here is from genome assembly GCF_035582795.1 of Mycteria americana. Lineage (NCBI taxonomy): Eukaryota > Metazoa > Chordata > Aves > Ciconiiformes > Ciconiidae > Mycteria > Mycteria americana. The sequence goes on from NC_134371.1 coordinate 9,994,253, forward strand.
AGAATGTTCCAAACCATCTGCTTGAGGGGATGGCGTTAACTCTATCAAATCCTCATATTTTAAGAACGCTGATCTCCAGACCCAGGAGGACTGGTGACAGGGAGTTCTTGCCAGGCCTGCATTAGGCTGCCTTCATCTCATCACCAAATACACTAATGCCCCCTAGACAAGATGCTAAATTAGATGCTAATGTGTGAAATTAGAGAAACAGAATTATGGAAGGGAGGAATAACACACAGAAATTTTCCTACTTCCTGTCAGTAGTTCAGATTTTTTTGTTGTTATAATACTAGTATTTTCTTCATCGTGCAAACATACTTTTTAAAAAAATTAATCATCATTCACTACAGAGATATAGGGAACACTGTGTTTTACCTCTCCTTTTAAAATGATAACGTGATTGAAATATACATACAGGCCTTTTAGTAACCCTGTGGCATCTTTGAGTTTAGAAGTTGCTGGCTTTTTGGGAAAATTGTCTCATTTTCAGCAAATACCGAGCTGGTTAACAGCTTCATGCAGAATATGCTGATAGTTTTAACATCATATTAAGAAGGAGCTAATATTTTGCCCTGAGTGTTAAGGGCACAGAACGTTACTTTGCATATCTCCTGAAACCTTGCACTCATACGTTTCTTTCATTCAAAGTATTCCAAGCATTATAGAGAAGGGATCATGCGTGCAGGGTTATGCACGAGGATTAGGTTTAGCCTAGTGATACTAATGTCCCTTGGCTTCTTGTGTTGCCAGTGGCAGCGGAGAGAGGCTCCTCTTCTAGAGATGAGAGGACATCCCTAGAAGAGCACATCTTTTGCCTTTTCCCACAGAGAGTGTGTGTAGGGAGATCTGTCTCATTAGGCCTCTGCAAGTACCTCCTTCATCTTAATGCATGAGTCATCCCCCTATCATCTATAGAAGTACCCTTCTCATCATCTTTTTAGTATTAGGAGACACATGTTGTGTTTGGTTTACGTGGCAAGGCTGGCTGTGGGGGATGCAGCTCCTGTGAGAAGAGGCTACGAGCTGCCGTGATTTTGGATAGAGCCAGCTCCAGCCAGCTCCAAAATGGACCCACCGCTGGACGAAGTAGAGTTCATCGGGGTGCTGGTGGTGCCCCTATGAAAACACATTTAAGAAGGGATAATAAACATTGCTCAACAGCTGAGGGGGGGGGGGAGCAGGGAGAGAGGAGGCAGACAGCCAAGGTTAACCACTGCACATGTGTAATATCGTTCTTAATGTGATGGGTCAGGCCAAAGCTCCATGTAGCCCAGCATCATGTTCCCATTGGCACTTGGTAGCATATAGGAAAAGAATATAAGAACTAGGTAAGATGTACGTGACTCTTTTCCATTCTCTTTTGAGTGACAAGGGGCTCAGGCATTGTATCCAGACTGTTGTATTTAATAGTAGGGACCTTTCTTCCATGAATGCATTGAGTCATTTTTCCCTTTTGAAAATCAGAACTTTTGTGGTGATTAGTTATATAATTTAATTAGATTGATAACATACATCCTTTGTGTGTTTAAAAGCTGCTACCTGATATTTTCACTAAGGGCACATTTGCTTTTTTGTGTTGTGAGAAACAGTGACTAACAGTTCCCTCCCTGAGATTCATGACCATACCAATCTCAGTGAGGCCAAGACATTCCAGACAGAAACTGCTTTATATCTTTGTTCATCTGCGTTGCTCTTCTCTATGCCTCTATCCGTATCTTGGGAGAAGGGTGGTCAAGCTGTGGGTACATATTACATTTATGTGATAGCATAATTATATTCTTTCATATTCTGAACTCATTTGGTAGTAATTCTTAATATTATTTGCCTTTTTACTGGTAATTGAGCTCTGAGTTGAAAATTAGGGTACAACTCATGAACTTCGTGTCTGAGTTTCTTCAGAGCTCTTGGGTGAACTATGTAGTTCTAGAAACCTGTTACTAGTCATTTTAGCAGTTTCTTCTAAAATTTCTTCTTCCAACACTACTTCTGACTTTAAGTATAAAAGCAGCTAATACTGGGGTTTCTGTTGTCTTAATAGGCAAGTCTTCCAAAGGCAGCAGTTTCTCGGTTTTATAGGACCTGACTACTAGAAAACAGAGTTGTTCTTGTTTGTTTATTCTGAGAATGTAACAATTTCATCCATAGGTTTCTCCAGTAGCGATAGAATTAGAGATTTGAAATGTCTACTGGTTTAAGTTCTGAAAATACTTTGGAGAATTCAAAACTATTTTAGCTTAATTTTCCTTAAAACCTGTAAGATATTTCTTTAAGATATAGCTTTATGACAGTTGCAGACAGAATTTCAGGTGCAAGGTCCAAGTATCAGTAAACATCCAAATGCATATGGTGATGACTTGAGGGAGAAGCTCTGCAACTTGAATTGTTTCAAATGCCCATTGGGTGCCACAATGCCTTTATAGATATTCTGAATCTTGAAAGCTATTTTAGCAACTCTGAGGACTGTGGGATAATCCAGAGTACAGTACACAAAAATGTGTAAATGGGGATATTGCAAAAGTAGTAAATAACTAAAATTTCCTCCTTGGCCTCGCTGTTGGTACTTTCAGATTTTCTTTGGGTTCAAGCCTCTAAGACTTACCAGTTTTGTTTGTTAGCACAGCCATGCCGTAGATCTAACAAAATACCGCTGTTCTTTCTTTCCCATTTTCTTGAGAAGGGTTAATCTGAAAAGTCCTATCATTGCCGGAGTACCTGGAGTGTATATAGCAGGTCTTTTATCTTCTTAGATACAGAGGATAGGGAAGGTGCTGACACCTAGGAAAAAGGTAGGTGAACTTGTGGGTTGTACGACCTGAATTCTGTGATACTGATGTGCTAAACATCGCTTGTGGCGTGCAAGTTGTCACTCCAGCATATTGCGATCAAGTATGTCAGAATAAGACTTATTATCTTCTGAATGTGTTTTTTCTGCTGATCTGAAAAAAAATAGCGACAAGTAGGAAATTCAATGTCATTGATTTTGTTATTTTTGTTTGGGGGGAGACAATAAAAGGGAGGGAGACTTGTGTGTTTTACTGGCGGAAGTGTAAAGGAAGTCCCCTTAGTGCATCTCATCTCTTGCACTTGCTTCATTCAATACAGTCCCTTGTAGCTCATTTTTTCAGCTGCTTCAATGAGTACACACATTGTATTTCATCTCCTATGGCTGCTTCATTGAGTTCCCTTAGTGTATCTCTTCTGTTAATCTTCCACCCTGCTCTGCCCACTCCTTCAGCTCAGTAATGTAGAGAGGAAGTGATTCTAGCAGTTATGAATGACACTTCTTCAATGAGAATATGTAATATTTGTACTTCTTTAATTATTCCATTCCTGCTTTTATTTTAAAGCTAAATATAGGTGGTTTTCCACTGCCTTAGTAGAAAAATTAAGCATTAGCACCTTACCAATTCAACTTAAATTGCCCCCCATCCCCGCAGGAAAATAGGAAAACTTCAGAATACTTAGACTGAAGGATAAACATTCTGTTAACTTTTTGAAAAAGTTTGTTATGGGAATACATGCAATGAAAAGAGCAATTACACACACAGCGTGTCAAGTAACTATTATTACACATGTAGACAGTTGAGATAGTACTTGAAAGAATTCTGGTAGTAAATGGTATTCTAAAATTTGGCTAATCATTCAAAGTTGTCTTTTTGTTGTAAAGAAAGAACTGTTTTGTATTTCAATATAGTTTAAATATTGTCTGGCATACTAAAATATATTTGTTAATAGTGTTTATTACAGATTAGTAAATACTTAAATGACTTTTTAATTAACGTCTGCTTTGACTTTGTTTCTATACTTTTCATGTTAACAAATAAATTTTCCTTGCACAATTCCTTGAAAAAATATGGAATTTAATTTTTTCAAAAAAACCCTCAAAAAATAAATCTCTAGATGGAAACTTATTAGATGTTCACACTGAAAACCTCTATGTGGAGGGAACAGGAACAAACTGTCTGACCTATGTACTCCATCAAAATAGCACATTTTTCAAATATTAAACTGTGAATAAAAGTCTCTCTATAAAAATGATTTTGTAAGTTGAATAAGAAATAAATATAAGAGGAATTAAAATGATTCACAAGCAGAGAGTCAGAAGTCATCAAAACATTTTAGGAACTAATCACTTGGCTTTGTTTCTTATTATGATGCAAATTTAGTATTTTTTTTAATCCAACTAAAATATGTTTGAAGGAGTTATTCACTGAAGTCATGCATTAGGAATATTATTTTTGTTACCTTATATTTATAAATTTACATGTACTTTGTATTTTTTTAATGGTCTGAAATGTTAAACTTCTTGATGGTCTTTTTGCTTTGTCGTCTTAATTACTGTTCTTTGCCAAACTTACAGTGAAAATATGCAAAGAATTTTATTATATAGAGATTTTGCTTTCCTATCAGATTCCATTTGAGGTTTCTAAATTCTCATTTGTTTTACAGTGTTTTTTGTGAAAACAATTCCACAAATCTAAAATTCAGCCCTAGATTTTAGGGCCTTAAGTTAAACCTTAAGTGCCCACCACATTTATCCTTGTTGATATCCTTTGTGAAATGTGTTGAATTTAGTTCTGATTCCGTTGATAATTGGATATTTGGCAAAACCATGGGGGGAAAAAGAACAAAAATGATTAATAGCACAAATCCCTCTGGGTTTGTATTTGACAAAGATTGACAATCTTTCAAAGTATGTTAAAGTTGTAAGTGTTCTAGAACTGTTGTGTGATACCTTTCTAGGTATCTAGGTTATTATTTAATACTTATTTACCTTTATATTTTCAGTGCAAGGAGATCTGTATTTTCTGCAGAGGATTTTTAGATAGAAATAATTTCTTTGAATTAGTTACATTGATGATTTTGTGAAGCAGATTATTTATAGAGCCAACATGTTGACACACTATCAACCGTTTAAAAAAAAAAAAAGACTAATAAGGTTAATTGTCATATGAACCCTCCTCTGTAGTCTGCAATCTGTAGGCTTTGATTGTTTCTCTGGGGGAAACTCTGCCCAGATGGCATTTTCCTCAAGGCCCTGACCCACAAGAGGCCTGTGGAGATGGAGAACAAGGTGCATATCCACAGACTAATTAATTTACTATTATAGCACCTGTTCCAGAATAGATAGGGCTGGAAAGGAAAACAGTCCCTGGGCACAGTGGTAGGCTCACTGGTAAATGGATTTGAGCTGATTATATTAAGCTGATGCTTTGATCATCTAAAGGCGTTAAAATGGAAATATGTTTTTGCTGGCTGTTGGCCTCCATGTGAGTGCAGTTTGTATTATAAGTGAGCAGTAAGGAAAAAGCTGTTTTGGACTCAAGCAAATAGCTTTTTTAAAAGTGCACAAGAAAAGTGCACTCCCCCGCATTTCAAATTCAGGAATATTAACACACAGGATCATTTGTACTTGAAACACTTCCTTAGATATTTCAGTATTTTGTTCATATTCTACTAAGTCACCAGTATGAAACCCTAGAAACCCACCCATTTTCCGTCATCCATAGGGTGTCAATACATATTCTTGCCTGTAATTAAAGCACGGTTTGGGTCTTTAAGGAATGGAATGATATTTGTAAGAAATAGAAGTAACCTCTTCAGTAAAATCTTGGCAAACTGTGCAATTAAATGCTGATCGAATGGTAACAGGCAATGGCAAATCCTTGTGTAAATATTGCTGGGTAGTAAGTGGATTTACAATGTGTTAATCTGTACTCACTTTCACTTTATTGCCATTTGGATTCCCAGAAGGATTAGCTGTAATTTTATTGGCCCTATGAGGCTATAATGTTATTTCCCTTTTCAAATCAACTCAGTGATTTTTTTTTTTTTTCCATTTTATTTAACAAGCATGGATCCTATAAGCTGTAGGGTGAAAATAATTGACCCTTGCCATTGTAAGGTTAAAAGTATGTGTAATTAAGGTCCTGTTAAATAATGCTTTCTTTAAAGCAGCAGCAAAATAACAGCAAGCTATATCATAACTAAATAGCACATATAGTATTAATGCACGAGGCAAAAGCGTTCTCTCCATCAAAATTACAGACATGTTTCCAAATGCATACATTATTTTAAAAGCAAATTTTACATGATGATTGTATCATAAGTAAATTTATCTATATGTTATCATAAAAATGATAACGTCATGAAGCAACCCACTTGCTAAGGAGCAGTACATGAACAGGAATCTATGTTTGTGTGATTTGTTTTAACAACAATGTGGCACTCAAACCCCTGATGGATTAATAAAATACAGTGCAACTTGTGTTGTTCAGCTTCTTTAAGAAAAATTGTCTCCTAAAGCAGTTTGTGGAGTTAGTTGACATTGTTTGCAACAAATAGCAGAAAGAGAATTGAGAATCATAAAGCAATAATAAAAGTATGTTGATAGCTAAAATTCCAGTGCTTCTTGAGAATCAGTAGAGTAAAATAAAGCAAGAAAGCTATTTAACACTTCCAAGGGAGAAGGATCTTGCACCAACCACTTCAGTGTACTGGGTTGCGGGATGAAGGAGATGGATTTCATAAGGGAATGGAGTCTGGGTTGGTGGGCGCGACTACTTCACAACAGATCAGACTGATTTCCAGTGGCAGCGTGTTGCTGTAGTGCCCAGTTAACTTTCTAGTTAGTACTGGGGCTCTGCATTTTGATGTTAAATTCTGCACTGAACTGGTAAATGGTATGCTGCGTAAGGTAAAAATCAAACATAAAGGCTGGTATAGGTTGTTAATTAAAACTGAAGGCCAAAATTTGGGGTTAATCTTAGCACTTCTTTTGTTCAGACTTAATGATTCCAATTACGATACTTGAATCAATGGCAAAGCTTCTTTGACTTTGAGGAGCAAAGGCCTCTGTTTTGCAAGATGATAGGGTAATTGAAAAATTAGCTTAAAGGTGTTTTTTTAGAGCGGTAGGATATTATTAGTAACTTTTTCCTAAAACAAAAACAAACCCCAAATTAATTCCATTTTGAACCATACATTCTGTTCCAGGATGTATTTTTCTTCTTAAATTTTTGTGATCTTTTATGAGATAAAGACGACTATCTGAAGATCTACAAGCACCTTTCTATAAATATTTGTCCTGAAGATAGGTAGCAGCCCATTTTTTAAAACAGATAAATTCTGAAAGAAAAATGCTGAAATATTCCCAGAGGGTTGTCAGTTAGTTGGTTATAGAGCAGATGATAGAATGTGGACAGTAAATTTGGTGCTCTAAGCTCAAATCAGACTGTTCTGTAAGTGGGAACCAAGGATAAATACTGGGAAACTGATCAAGCTTGGGACAGCTCATGAGATTCAAAAAAGGTCGGAGTATGGAAAAGAAAGGGTACAACAGACTCATTTAGAATGAAGGAATAGCGTACAATAAGATTTCCATGAAGTAAGATTAAAGCTATTTCCCGTATGCTTTTATTTTGCCATACTTTTTTTACAACTTTGAGCAACAAGATGCTGCAAGAGAGGAATTATAATAAGTAACTTAAAATAAAGATAAAAATTAAAATGCCTAATTACTGTGCAAATGAAGAATCTGTTAAGTCTGGAGACTGATTTCTCAGTTAAAAGTGCTCATAAAGATCACTGAAATGGCTGAAACTCTCAGAACTTTGACAACAAAATTGCTTCCTGTACCTGCCGATCTGGTTAACTCTGTAAAGATCGAACTCTAGCAAATGCATGGATTTGTATATGCATCACTTAACTAACCTAAACCCTATTCCTCCCAAGCTTCCTTGTCCCTGTCTTTTTTTCCTTCCCGCCTTCCTCAAGTTTTAAATCTTTTGAAAAACATTACATTTCCTCAGAAAAAGAGAACAAGTAAAGTGTCTCTCTTTCTCCATCTGTTTCATCAGATACACTAAGAAAAAGGAGGTTGATGCATACTTTCTTTCTGTTTGCTACAGATGGCTTCCAAACCCCATTCCATTTCAGTTTTTGGCATGTTGTTTCTGCTGCTGACTGTTGCCTCATTTCTTCTTTTTGCTGATCAGCAGCGTCTTCTGAGCAGCTCCTCAATGGGCAAAGGAGAAGGAATGTCCCTGTCAGTGTAAAACATTTGTGCTACACTTTTGGGCTCCTAAAAATAGCAGGAGATTGAGCTGCTTTTTAAACACCCAGAAGTAGGCTCTTGATATCATCAATCATCCAAAGAAACAGGGAGATAAGTGTATCAGATACGTGAACTTGGAACAGCTTGGAACAAGCCAGTTGAGAGACTGCCAAAACATTCAACCATAGAAAACTAGAAATAGGCACAAACTCCAGACTAGAGGCTTTCCTCTGTTATGATGAAAAGTATTTGCAGAAAATCTAAAGCTTCTGTTTTCAGAAACAGAAGGAATTTTTTAATCTGAAGTCTGCATAGCTAAAAGTATACCTAGAAAAAACAATTTGGGAAAGAGAAAACAAACAAAATGAGAATGCCCAAGGCAGAATGACTGATAGAGACTTGGCAAATAAAGAAACATCTGGTGAAGGCAACGCATCTGTTTGTAGGCTGGGTTTTTCTAAACCACTTAACTGCTACAGTTGTGAAATCAGCAGGTATTAGGTTGCTAGTGCTCATTTTTTTTAAATTCTACGTATGCCATTTGATTAAAACAAGGAGTGACAGGTGACTGAGAGCAAAGCACTTGTTATGAAGACTTCCAGTGGATTGTTTTAAAGGTGCTGAAGCAAAATGTCAGTTAAATTTACTCAAAACTTTCTGTGATGTTCGTAGCCTTTTGTGCCATTATGTACGAAGCAAGAAAGTACTTTCAAAACTATCCAGTAATATACTTAAATAGCATTTTTCATTTCATATGGTGTGAAGCACTCTTAGTACAGAAGAAGCAATTTTTCTTAAAGTGATGATGAACTGGGAAGCTGGGCACGTGGAAGATATTTATCTATCGTGGTTTGTCAAAGAAACCTGGCTGGTGCTTGTTTTCAGTTATGTGTGCGCTGAGCAAGAATAATGCAGAGGAACGACATTTGTAGCCACTGCATCTCCCCAGCCAGTTAGGAGACTTAGTGTCTGTTTGTATATTAGTTTTAAATGAGTGACTCTCAATCACTTCAGTCATAAGCAGAAATGGGAATATTTTAAAGTTCAAATTGATCAGTATAAGGCTTGCTTATTTTGTAAATCAGAAGCTGTTTGAAGTTACAGCGGTCTTTGCAAATTGGTACTCGGGAGGCTGTTTGCAATTTTCTATTAACATGAATGTACTCATTAGCAAACTTTATTAAAAATGGGTTCATTTTCAACCAGTATTCTATGACACGCACACTTTAAAATGCACAACACTGGCTCTGGGGTTTTTTTCTGATTTATGTATCCAATGAATAGTATTATAACAATGTACTGCTGTTACTCTGGTTTGATATTTATTACACAATTACCTTAATTGCAATTACTTTCTGCTGATTAAAAGCACTATTCAAACTTCTAAAAAAGCAGGAATTTTGTAATATCTTTTTTTTTTTTTTTTTAATATGAACTTGATGCTGTACAAGGGCCAGCCTATTTGCAGGCTGGCCAGTGGTTAGAAACAGAAATAGCCACCAAGCAGAGGCAGTGTGGATTGTGAGCCCAACAGCCTTGTTAATATAGGGACAATACCTGTCTATTACCTGGTTACCAGGAGAGTTCACTTTGCTGGCTGTCAATGTACATTGCTACCATGTGAATTAAAAAACTAACTTAGTCCCTAACAGCTTTGGGTGCTGGTATGAAAAGCTGAAAAAAATCACGGGAAAGTCACTTAAGAAAGGTATTTATATCAATATTAGACTGGAAGAAGAACGGAGTTGGACAAGCAGGGGTGTAACATGTCTGTTTGTACCATTAAAGGACAAGCAACCAGACTGTCCTCAGCAGCAGATGAATATGGAAGAAGTTTCATGCTCCCATTTAGACTGATGGCACAGAGAGAAAGCTGCATATTTTCTGGGTGAAGGTGGACACAAATGTACTACCTGTGAAATGCTACCACTTAGTAGTTTAGTTATTAAGCAGGAATATATTGTTGGCATCACCCCAGTTCTGCTTGGTGAGAATTGTATAAAAGTGTATTTCATTCCCTGAAACAGTGAGAACCAAGACAGTTGGGTTTTGTATAGTTCTATTAATAATATAGTGAGCATCAAACAAAAAATATCTTCTGAGAAGTATGAGCTATGGGAATTATATTAATCTCCTGAACTGGAACTGTAGAGGCTTAGAAAGCTTAAATCAAGGGCATCCAAATTTTGCCCAACTGAGGGCTGTGTTGGCATCTTGTCTGGAGCTGGAGGGTTGAATCTCATTGATTATTGCCGGCCTCCTCTTTAACATGGAGCTGCAGCTAATGGAAGCTCAAAACTAGAGAGTAAGACATTCCTGCTACCTGCACTAGAGTTTGGGGTTTTTTGTATTAGAATGACTATGTATACAGCAGAAAGCACTGTTATTCTTCTTTTCACCTCTCAATAGTTTCCATGTTCACTGATTTCAGGATATACTAGGTTGGAATCTAAGATTCAAGCTGGTTTCTTTCTGTCTAATGTGTCAACAACAGGAATAAAGTCTCTGCATGCAAAAATGAGGTGATTTAATCTAACCTGTGCCTGTTGTTTCACTTATAGAACCCACTTCAAATTGTGAAAATTTGGTTCCTAGTGACCAATTCTGACAATGCATAAAGTATCATGTAACAAGTATGTATAATAACAACAATAATAATTTATTAATTTTTATTACAGAGAAGTTTGCTTTAATTTTAAGCATTGCCTTTAGTAGGTTTCTTCCTTTTTCTTCTTGCTGGAGACTTGTAACAGTAATATCATACAAGGTGGTCTTGCAATTGCAATTTACTAGTGCATATATTGAACTACAAAACTCCAGGACTTCTGTATTGAACCTGAGTGTTGTGGTTTAGCCCCAGTCAGCAACTAAGCACCACACAGCCGCTCGCTCACCCTCCCCCCCCAGCGGGATGGGGGAGAGAATCGGAAGACCAGAAGTAAGAAAACTCGTGGGTTGAGATAAGAACAGTTTAATAACTGGAACACAAAAAAAAAAAAAAAGTAACGAGAAGGAAAACAACAAGAGAGTGAGAGAGGAACAAAACCCAGGAAAAAACAAGTGATGCAACCACTCACCACCCGCCGACTGACGCCCAGCCAGTCCCCGAGCAGCAATCGCTGCCCCCCGGCCAACTCCCCCCCAGTTTCTATACTGAGCATGATGCCATATGGTATGGAATAGCCTTTTGGCCAGTTTGGGTCAACTATCCTGGCTGTGCCCCCTCCCAGCTTCTTGTGCACCTGGCAGAGCATGGAAAGCTGAAAAGTCCTTGACCAGTGTAAACATTACTTAGTAACAACTGAAACATCAGTGTGTTACCAATATTATTCTCATGCTAAATCCAAAACACAGCACTATACCCAGCTACTAGGAAGAAAATTAACTCTAATCTAGCCAAAACCAGGATGCTGAGAATTCACAAAGAAACGGTCGTATAAACAGAAGTATCATTTTCTTCCTGGCTCTTTCCAAAAGATAATTTTCCTGCCATTCCATGTTCACCTATTGAGATCTATAAACCCATTTTTTGAACAATGTCCAAAGTGTTTTGTATTCCAATAAGAACAACTAGAGCAACACATTCAGACTGTAGGACAATAGGAAGAGAGTTTCGCTTTCCCATCTCATATCGTCATCTCTACCATAACCTTGGCATGTTTTTTGATAACTTAGGTATGAATTTGTAACTACAAAGCTTTTAGAGCTTTCGGTAATTTTTTTTGGTTTTGGTTACGCACGCACACACACACACACACATATTTCACTTGTGGTACCTATACAAATGTACACTATATCTCAGATTACATCTGTTGAATACATTAGTGAATAACTTTGCTTTACTTAGAACAGTAATTTGGATTCTTCAGGGCTCCAAGAACAATTTTACTGCAGGTAATTAGGAAGCATGTTCTGGTCAAACATTAGAACATGTGTATATGGGTGTTTGATCAATCCACCACTCTACCCCTTGCATTTGTTATTGATTATTTCCAATGATACAATATTTATGTTATATCTTTTACATCAAATGAAAAATACATTTACAATGAATATTACACTGAGGCTTAGATGATGAACAGATATGGCAATAGAGATAGATTCATTGAAGTAATCCCACAGACAATAACTTTCTATTTCTACAAGATTTTCCTCTTTGTTTTTGGTAGGTGAAAAGAAAAGGAGGTGCATATCAAATAGCCATTTAAGATAAAAGGATGATTTGAATGGATGGGTGGGGAAACATTTATTTTATTTGAAATAAAGAAAGTTGCTTTATGTGCAGGTGGATTGCAGAAGGTTTCTCTCTTCTGAAGCCCATCTGGGAAGTTAGTTTAGCTCTATTGATGTTTAAGACTCCTTCTTTCATCACAACCACATGCCAAGACAATAAGTAATTGAACTGCGTGTTTTGCTTTTTTAAAAAGGTGTAATCTCCTTCTGAAGGGTAGAGAGATGTTTAGCAGGATTTTTCTAATTTATCTGTCATCGCACCATGCAGGCGAGATTCCAAGCCTAGACTGCAGTATCTCTTTATCATCTCTTTTTGATGAACACCTGTTTCTCATGTACAAATGTGTATCTGCTGAGATGCAAAATTGAAATAATTTTAACAGTATCGGAATAATTAGGAATCTTTTTTAAAGGTCCACCTGTTCAAAATACTGTTTTGTTTATTTCTACATTACATATAACAGACACACATGTTTAGCAATTATGATTGCATAGGCATCATTTTTCTGTAATATTTTAACCTGAAGATGAAATTATTTGTAACTAAAAAAAAAGATCAGAAGTCTAGAAATGAAAAAAAAAAAAAAGTGTATTTAGGCATAGGTTACAATTTGTGTACTGTCTATAACATAGCTATTAAAAGAATAAATACTATCTTTTAAAATAATAGATATCTGTTCCATGTTTTCAAATTTAGAATGTGAAAACAGACATGACTGTAACTTTATTCACTTTTTTGAGCTAGAACCATTTTACTTACAAGATTAAAATATATCTATTTCATAAAAATCCCTCACAAAAAAGCAAATAGTATAGATTTTTGAAATTATTTGATAAACATGGCTATACATGGGTCCACTTTAAAAACAGAAAAAATAGCTAGAACATTCAAATATATTTTAAACATGGATTCTTCATTCATTAATTTACTTTATAGCTTAAAATGTGAAGAATTATATTTTTGATAATAAGCGGCATCAGAAATTCTAATATTTTTGCTCCTGACTTGTTATACTATTCATTCGAGAACAACGGAACAAGTCTTAAAAATTGAAATTTCAAATTAAAAAAAGTATATTCATATATAAATGCCAAAATACATCCCTTAGTTCATAAGTTATGTCGCTTTATTATAGACGTATCCCTTCATCAGTAGGAGACATTTTGAAGGCTGGTTAAAGACTGTTGTCAGTGATTTATCGCCATCAAGATGGGGTGTATATTTACTGTTACAATGCAATTCTTAAAGTATGTTACTGTTTATATTTCCTAACTTATACTTCAGTTCTCACTTTGAAATTATCTAAACTAGATAAGCATAATTTTTTCAATAGATAATACCTCTTTTAAAATACATGAAGTAAACAAAATATGGTAACTTTAAGGAAGAGAGGAAATCTCATTAATATATTTGTAGCTTTATTCTCACTAGTACTGTTTCTGATTCACTGAGGATATTAGAGAGTAATGTTCACAGACGAGTGGGGACTAGCTGTTGATTCTTAAATAAATTTCCATATCTTTCATATTTTAGTCAAATGATCTCAGTTGAAGAGATTTCCTGCTAATTCCTACTCCTGTCTTGAATACTTTTATTGCTATTGATCTCATGTAACCTTTCATAGAAGGTTATTCCATTGTTTAGTGGAACAATGGAATAAAACTCACTATTAACTATAATGAACTCAAAATGGTAGTTAAGAATTTAGGTTTTGCAAGTTTCCATTATAACACCTTGCCTTCATCTGCTTTAAGCTTGAAAAGCTTCAACCATTTAAGAGATTTTGCTCAACTAGTTTCTGCTCGCAGCCTATGATGTTTTATGGTTTATTTGAAAGTTGAAATAAAATCTCTTCAGCTATTTTGTAGATGGAGGCAGTGGACACAAAATACTTTCTAACCCTTCACAGTGTAAAGGGAAATACAATACTAAGAGTTGGTTTTGACTGGGTTATAAAGGAAGAGGCTGAAGCACGGGCACAATCATCCATAAACGAACACTTTGGCTTAACTTGAGGAAATAACTTAAATAAGGAACAAATTTAAGTTTCAAAGTTTGTTTTGAAGAATGGTTTTTTTCCCATATCCTAAGATGTTTGTAGAGCTTTATGAAGCACTGTGTTGGAACAAGAAAACAAATTTCTCCTCACATGGAACTCTAAACCCTTTCTTGTTTTGAGACATGCTTTTTGGTCCCTGTGTCCTTCAGTTTCATCGCTTCATTTTTTTCCTAAAAGTTATGATTATGAAAAGTTATTTATGTCAAATTAATGAACCATACCTAAACTGGCTACTTTCTGTTTCATACTTTGCATATCTGTCACTCATGTTGCCATAGCAAGCTAATAGTTACAGGACCAGAGTGAAGATGTAACAATGGCAAAGGCTATCAAAAGACTTTATTTTACTTAGGATGGAATAGGAACATTGCTGGAGTAAAGAAAATGTATTATCTCTGTCTTTCCTTCATACTTTGAACCTCTTCTAGTTGTTTACTGTAACAGTACCAAACTGATAGGGTTAAGTTTAAAAAAAAAAAAAAAGGCAGATTCAGTGACACAAGTGTTTTAGCACATTCATCTATTTCACTGAGTTATTTGCTCATAAAAAAATTACAATACTTAAAAATACATATTACAATATTTTTTATTTTTCACTTTTGAAATTACTACATTACCTTTTAAATTTGATTGAATACATTTTAAGAATCTCAAAATCAGAGCAAAATGTATGATATATAATCAAATATTAACATTTTATTTTCATGGTAATGTAAAAATAGTGAAAAAAAAATTTAAGTTTCCAGAAAGCTGGAAAAGAAGTTATTTGTCCAGGTCATGATGCAAGTAATGTAGAGTAGTTGAAAATTATTGAATTAATGAAAACAAATGTGGATATGGTTATAACATGTTTTACAGAAACATGCAGAAAAGGGAGGGCCATTTTTTTTTTTTTTAATGTGTCTATATTCCTTAGTTCATGCTATTCTACATGTTTTAAGCTTTCATTTAAAAATGAATTTCTGTTTTTTTTCCTATTGTAGTGATACAGATGTCACAGTGCAGACAGACACCCTGTCTTGTTGAATTTAGTCTTGCGGAAAGGTGTCTCTAGACAAACAATAACAGCAGCAAAAGTGGGACTGCCATGTTCCTACATCATGTTCTCTACAATAAGCACTTCACAGTCTGGTTGCAACCATTTACAGTCAAACCTAATTAAACACAGGCACGTTTTTCTTTCTACTAAAAGCAAACAACCCATGTATAATGGTTATATTGTTAACTTTAATAAAAAGCTGCAAACTGTGAAGGATGAGATTCCAACAGCAAGGTTAAGTCAGTGATGTATGTACATAGGGTTTTGGATTCAGTGTGTTGTTTAACAGTTCAGCTAGTTAGAAAATAGTAAAAGAATGTTTTGAAAAAAATTTTTTGTTGTTTTTTTACACTTTTCCCCTGCCTTTTTCCCATTTTTACACTTAGGAAATAACTTAGGTAATACAGTGAATGATGCTTTCTTTCCCAAGGAAATCTGACTTATTTGTTGAAACTGAGTACATATGTGTACCTTAAAGCGTATGAGTATGCAGAATTTAGTGGAAAGAAAGGGATTATGTTGAAACATTGACATTTTCTTTCTGAACAGATGAAGAAAAGTTTCAGAAAATGTGGAAGAAGTATATAGCTTCAAACAAGAATTTTTCGGGGGTGAGGGGGGAATCTTAAACACTTCCATTTTAAAATTTTGTATGGTAAAGGCAAGATCTAAACATGAAGCAAACTTGATCATTATTATTGAGGAGACTTTAATGTGGCGCTTATTGATCATAGCCATATATACTTTCCTTGTGTAAGGCTACATGAAATGAGTACATGGATGAAGACACTGGTTTCACTGAATGCGGGATGCAGTCTCACTTGCTCGTCTTTGAGACCAAGCTAGCAATGCCGAGTGAACATTGTCCTTGTTGTTCTTAGGGTCTTCTGTTCCGTAATGTGTTCTGTACTTTCTTCTCCGCTCAGTTCTGATCATTTAAGTAGGATCATTTATCCCATTGGATGCTCAGTCTAGGATGGTTTTGCAACACCGTGTTTCCTCCTGACTTTTTTCTGATTGCTGAAAATCAGCTCATATACATTGATGCACGGAGAGATGCCCATTTAGGGTTATTTTAGGTGGAGGAGTATCTCTTTTTGTTGTGGTCCTATGTGCATAAATTCCACACAATACTTTTCTCATTAGAAATTTATGAAACTAGTTCAAATATAATAACTAAGGGAATTTTTACATCTAACTGGAAGATTTCCTTTCTTACTTACAGGCCATTATAAGTTTGGAACCTGAAATTACTAGTGAAAGTAATCTTCCATTTAAGTGATCCTTTATATGTATTTTGTTGAACACAATATCCCCTTTATTTCTTTTATGTGGGCCATGGAAATTCACTTCTTTTAACCCTTCTGCTTGCTTCTTATTTTCTAGACCTTTGAATAGCATCACTGTCCCTTTCTGTTTCTGATTCAGACATAGTAGAATGTGCCAACCCTCAATCACATGTGTTATTCCAGGTGTACGAGTTAGTGATTCCTGTAAACAATGAAGTGACTGCCCTATATTTCTGTCTTTGTTTCCTTCTCTAATCTTTTCACCCTAACTGTCATGTCATCAGACATATCTATAGAATGTACACTAATTTACCAGACCAATTAAGGTAATCTTCACTTTCTAACCCATGTGAAAATGCAAGGCCCAGCTTCAGTAACACATTCTGTTAGGTTGTAGTTGCTTTAAATATAAGTTATGTTCTTGGGACAGTTATAAGAAGTGTAAGGATCATCAGAAAGCTTACAATGGCTACTAAAAGCTAAAACTTCATTATCAGAAACCTGAAACCTGTTATAAGAATTATTAGTATTTTTATTATATCAGTGTCTGAAGCTCTAGCTACTGGTCCAGACCCTTTTTATTATAACATAAGGTACAAATACAGAAGAAAAAGATAGATCCTGACCTGAAGAACTTACAGTTAAAGTAGAATCATGAACAGAGAGAGAATGAGGGTGTCAGAAGTCTTTCATTAGAGTGATTGAGAAAAATGATGCATTTGGGGAGGTGTCAAAGGGGAGGCATTAAGAGATATTAGAGATACCAGTTGGAGTTAGAAGAATGGTTTAAAGTAGGGAGAAAAAGGCAACCTTGAACTTATTTCTGAGAAAAGCTTTTATAGTAAACCTTTGAGTACTATGAAATTCAGTGGACACTAAGTCTATGCAGTTGAACTAAGGACACTGTCTTTCAGAAGAGTCATCTGCTCATTATTCTTTGCTGAGTTGTTTTTGAGAAGACCAATATTTCAGAGTAGATTAAAATTTTCATTTTTCCATTGCCATACCAAAATATGAATATATACAGAAGATCTTTGTGCTTTCAGTTAGCTCAAATGTTCTATTTAGAATTTTATACATGCTATAGATACCCTGTGTGGATGCTGATCAATCCTGATTTGGATTTTGTACAGTTTTTATTTTGATTCATGGAAGACGCTTTTAATGCATCATTTATAACCTTGTGGCTTTCCGTGTTTCAGTGCTTTTGATGATACTGTAGAGACACTCAGGTGAAAAGGCATAGATACTGTCAACTGATGATTGGAAAGAGCCTAATTGCTTTTTTTTGAGTTATAAAATCCACATCCATCAAGAAAACATATGTAAATATTAAAAGGAAATCTAGTTGTTCATAAACCTTTGGGAAATTGTCATGTTGTTAATTATTATCATATATTGTCAAATGTGGTCATAGTGTTAATTGTCTTAAAGCTTTGGTAATTGTCAGTAGCTTAATGATACTTCAGATTACTGTGATACTTCAGAGTACTTCAGATTACTGTGTCTGTCACATGGGAGGTTGGAGGTACCTCCTGGAGACTCTCCTGAACGTTTGTGTGCCCCTCGTGATTCTTTCCATCTTCTTTTGCTGGCTCCCAGCCCTTCCTGGCCTTCTGGACAACCACAGAGAACCCATGCTTCACCTGGACCTTTTATGCTATTACTTTCTTACAGTGAACAAGGCTGACAGGGTAAATAATAGCAAAAAACCACCTAATAATAAAATAAAGTGTTTTATTTGTTGGTGATCAGAACCTAAGTTAACAGAACATTTTGCCCAAGCATTTTTTATAGGTCTTATTGTTTATAGACACCTTTGTAAACTTGTATTTAACTGATGGTGCTTTGAATAAGAAGGTTCACTTCTTTACCTGCTTCTAGCAGATGATAAAGGAAAGGAACATAAAATTTTTTTTTATAAATTTTCTTTAACCATTTTGTTGCTCGGTAGACCTTTGGCTGTCTTCCACATATCCCCTGTTCTCTGGGGACTGAAAGAGGAGGCTGCAATTGGTTTCCCCTATCTGCACTCATGCAGCCTTTTTTCATGGGTCACAGATTTGTTAATCTGGGTCCGACAGGTCAAAAGGAACAAAGAGCGGGTGTTTGGCCTGGGACTTAAGCAGCCTACCTGCTTTAAACTGAACAAAAGATTAAGTACTCTAGTAAACTTATTTCTCCATCTTTTTTAAAAAGCTATGTAGAAAAGAGTGGAAGAAGTACAGATGGCTATTGTAGGTTATTAATGATATGTGAAAATGGCTGGTTGATTCCCTGCCCCTTTTTTTTCCCCCAACAGAAAACTCGAATCTCAGCAAAATGAAATATATTGCAGAAAATATCAGTCTTCCTCTTTCTAGAAAAATTGTTAAAAAGGTGTCAGTGATTTTTCTTTTTCAGTTTTCAAATCAAAATTGACTTTTTTTTTCTAGAAACATGAAGTAAATAATTTATCCAGTACTGCTTACAGTTGCATGTTCTTTAATAGTGCAAAAAGATGGGCTGCAGAGAGAGGCAGAATAAGACAGTAGTTCATGCTGTGAAAGACAATTAGGGAGGAACCTATGCTGGATGCATAATCAGTTACTCAGTAAGGTGAAAGGCCAGGAGAAGGCCTCCAGCAGAGAGGCCACTAGTGGTACGAGGTGTGAGGGAGTCCAAAAAGAAGTCCCCCTTGCGTAGAGGTAGGTTACATGGCTTGAGATAATCTGTCAGAAATCCATCACAGATGAAGATATGCTGAAGAAGTCAGCTTTTGTAAAAGAGAAGAGGAAATGAAGGTGCAGAAAAACACCTTAAATATTATCGCCTTTCTGCAGTGGAAGAACGAGGGGGTATTCCCAGCGTTTGCGAGCTCCAGTCAACCAGGTCTGGCGTCTTTGGTTTTGTAAGTCAGGAGAAAGCGAGAGTAGGCTCAGCCAGTCTAGTGCCTGCAAATGTACAGAGAAAAAAAAGTGGCATGACAGATTGTTACTGATTTGAATACGGTGAATACTGTATGTCATGTTCCCTATCCAAACCAAATCATCCATTACTTGGGCAATGATAATGGAAGATCTTCTTGACTTAAGACTGAGTGCTAACTGAATAAAATTTGGAGACTTGGCTCTGTATTAGGAGAAAAATATAATAAAGCAGGGAATTAACTTGTTTAGTTTGATCTTATTTCTGATACAGTCACTGCAGTATGTATTAAGTCTTAGCAGAATCAAAAAGCATTTTAGAACTGAGTCTACACAAGAATTTTCCTACTATGAAAACTTGCTTGACTGAACAAGTTAAGATTATTCAGTATGTGGGTTCCTATCTGTTACATACTGACAGGTATCTTTATTACCGGAACAAGCTAAATGTTTTCTACAAGTCAAAAGTATGAAAACTACCCAGATTTCTGGTAAATACTGTCAGAAAATAATTACACATCACATTGTGTGGTACACTAGTTAAACACTTCTGTTTACTGGGATCATATCCAGTGATTTGAAAGATTAAATCTGATTTTTAAAACTTTCTAGAATAAAATGCGTGGATCCAAACACTCCTGCTTTGAGATAACAGGATGACATGTGAACTATTTATTCAGTTTCAGTTTTTTGCAAGTACCCAGTAGAATTATGGATTACTTTTATTCTGATGATTTGAATATAGATAAGACAAAACACCCCAACCATGTAATGTCTAACTTTTTCTTCCCTATCTCTACTGCATTAAAGTAGCAGGTCAAATTAGAGAATCTATACCTAAACCTTTCCAGTGCTGAAATGCAAACCTGGGACTACTTGAATTGTCGCTAGGATTCTGCCTGGCTTTTTGGGCATCCCTAATTTACACATACTGTGTTGGTTAGAGCTAACGATCTACTTCTAAGTGAACTTTTTGGAATCCCAGAAGCATCTGGGCTATTGCACTACTCCAACCACTGTAGCATATCTTTTGGGTGCTACTGTGACTTAAATAATAATGATACTGACATTTTGCAGCCCAAGTAGCTTGAACTCATCTTGAAGTGTAAGCTGAAACAAGGTCAGAGCGATCCGAAGACTCAGTAGGATATGGCAGATTTTGGTCATAGTATTGTGGGAAACGGTTCCAGTTTAAACAAAACAAAGCAAAACAAATCCTCTAAAGCTAGAGAAATAATCATTAACTCTTTTGTGATACAGGATTTCTTTGGTTCAGAAGATATCATCTTCTATTATCCCTGCCTTAGGGTTTCAAGAGGGCAGAAATACACATGGTACTTGCTCTGCCACCTTAAACTTTGACTGAGGGAGGCAAGGGAAATGCTTAGAGCAGAGTCATGGGAGGGCAAGATTTTAAATAAAAATTGCATTGCAACACAATGCAACTCTTCAGGAGTACGTATCCTGTACAATACAATCCCTGTCCCTGAAATCTTCAAGGTGACCTCCCACTTGTGTTGAAAAAAAGTCTTTGGGAGGGACCACCCGGCTAGGAACTGGAGCTGTAAGTGTTGCCTTGTAGGTCTAGTAGAGTTCAGGAATGTCCCTGTTTAGATTGCTTTGTATTTTTTGTTTTAATTGTTCTCTTGGCTCTGAATGAAAAAATGAACAATAATAGAGCTGTGTGAGATTGAAATATATGAATCCATAATAATTTCCCTCGGCTTTCAGGAAAGCTAAAGAGTAAATATCAAACTGCTCAGCATTAGTGATCTCTAAGTCTTCTGTCTCTTCTGACCCTTTTTAATTCTAGTCTTACATTGTAGGTGCCACATTGCTACAAAGCAGCATTTAAAGTGATCTGAGAGCTATTGTGGTGTTTTTGGGTCATCAGCTAGAGAGCTACTTTTAGGCCAGCAATTGTTCATTCTCCCTTTCTGTCTCCCAATTTGCTTTCATTTTTGCACATATTTTTGTGTCTTTTGTACAGTAGGTTTGTTCAAGGTTTATAGCTAGTTATCTTCTCATTTGCTCTCATTATTTCAAACTTAAATAAAAATTAAGAACAGGACGATAAACAAAAATAAACCACTTCTGTTGTGAAAGTAACCCAGGAAAACTTGTTTCACTGGTTCAGGTTATAATAGAAACTAATATTTTAATCTTATTAATGATAAACCCTCTATAGTGCTTTATGGTAATTTTTGTGTGGATAAGTTAAAAACAAAGGTGAACAGCTTAAGTCTAAACATTTCCTGCAGTCATGCTAATGACAGACTTCCTGTTATAGTTTAGGGTATTTGCAGAGCGAATAGACTAATGGCAAACATGCCTCTTGAAATCTAAGCTCTCTTCTGAAAATGCGTTAGCATTGGCATCTCCTCAATTTAAATACTATGCATTCTGCTGTATTTTCTGCATTTAAAGAAAGTCAGATTCTCTTCCCCCCTGCCTTCAATGCAGTCAGCATCTCTTTAATTTTTTCCAATAATATTGCAGTACTTCAGTACTCATTTTAAAGATAGATGGATTTTTTCTCATAAAGAAGAACATTGTGGGGTAAAAAAACCCGCTGGATGTGATTTCAAAAAATGTCAAAATATGTCAAATGCAGAAACCACTCAAGGGTTTCATTAACTGAAGCTTTGGTGATAAGTGTCATCTTGTCAAAGACCCACCCATCTCTCCCAATACATTACCAAATGTACTAATTTCCTTGCTGAGCTTGATGTTTATTGTATAGCTGAAATTGAAAATGGTCGGTAATGGAGTGAGCTTCAATCCAAGACCAATTCTGAATCTAAATTACTTGCTTCTTTCAATAGCATTGACAGAGGAGAGCTTTGTGCACCTTGTACCTAATCAACCCTTACTGTGACCCTAAATTCAGCAGTCTTCAGAGATTAATAATAAAATCCTCAGTTCAAACAAGTATTTGCCCTGAACAAGTTGCCCATTTCTTATGCTGAAAATGAAAGAATGTGACATTTTTTTAAAGCTCTGCATGTTGTGGACCCTCACTAATTTTTGATCTTTGACCTAAGGAGGCAGTTTTATGAATAGAAATCCCATGTAGACCTGAGGTATGTGTTCTTAAAGAAAACATCTTTTTTTGAAGGAATAATTTTAAATTTATTCTGGTTTAAAATAGAAATTAAATGATAATGTCTCTTTACAGGTGTGAAATAAATGCTGGAGGATATTTTTGTCCAAAACAAAGTCTCCTTCTATAGAAGCACAAATAATTAAGAGTGATACATTAAGAAAATGATAGGGAATTTAATTTTATTTCTTTTATAGGTTATAAACCCTTTTCAAGCTAGTGATTTACCCAGTTTCAAAAGTTTTCACTGGGTTACAAAAGTGTGAGAGCTGTTGTATCTTGGACTTTGCTTTAGCTATCCCACAGATGGTACAGGTCATTGTACAGAGTACTTGGTTGCTAATTCAGAAGCTGAACCTAAATATTTTGAGACAAAGGGGGAAAGTTGTCTCTACTGAAATCAACAGGAAAAAGTCCTAACCGGAAAAGGAAAACGATGATCCAAACTGATGGGGCAGAATGAAATTTCCTTTTGTTTAGCGACATCCAATTTGAGTGCAGGAGACCATGATATGGTCTTTAGTATTTGGAAAATGCAGGCTGCAGGCAGCTTAGGAAGCAGAGTTTTCTGGCTGCTTCAGGTGAAATCTGAGAGTATGATGAAAGGGAGAGCTAGATGATGTTGCAGTACAGTTAAGTACACTGGCTTCCTTCAGTAGAGGGCACTAGTGAGGTATGTGACATAGTCATTAGTATTTATCTACTAATTTGGTGGGGAAAAAAAAAAGTGAAATTTGAGAGATGAACTGCTCCTTATATAACTATCTGCTTGCATCAGCTGGTGGATTTGTCAGTGAAGCTGTGTAGAAGCAGGTCGTTCAGCTTACGTTTTGCAGAGTCCTTCATTTTTCCCAGCATGTTTTTTCCACCCCGCGTTTTCTTTGTGGCCCTTGGCCGCAATGTCCCTCCTGCAGCGAGCAGGCCCCTGCCCATCTCTCTTGGAGTGGTTGGTTGGAGTGGAGCAGCTGAGTTATGACGCACAGTCCCAATTGCTTTGGAGATCAGAAAGAGCTAGTTTCAATGAGATCACACATCATGAACCCAGTGAACCACATCGAATGGATTTTTGCTGTAAAACCAAAGCAATAATAATATATTGTAGCTGAAGCTAGTTAGCATGGTTAGGATGTGTTAACATTCTTTCACACTAGAACTAATGATGGGGGACTCTAAATGTTTTGGATAAGCAACAGTAAGCGTATACAGAAGTTCCTCTGTGTCCTGGATCGTCCTTTTTATTATGAGTCTTATCAAGACCTTGGAAAAAGTCACAGGCTTTTGTTCCCTGACTTTCATGTTGGGATGCATTGAGGGGAAGGTTTGGTTACACTGGGTTGAAGACACCACTGACCTGTTATCTAGAAACCCAATGAGTGGATCACATTACTGATCGGTCCCCCCCACCCTTGTAATTTGTATTCACAGTTTTGGGCCCTATTTCTTTAATTTATATTGATATAAACCAGATTTAAATCTGTCCATCATAGTTATTCCACTGTTACGTCTAGTGTAAACGTTCAGTAACACTAAACTTTGTCACTGTCAAATGGTGCAGCACACAGAGACACAGCCTCTGCAGTGAGTCGCTTACATCCATGCAGAGTGGCTGCAGAATACTACTGAATCAGAATCGCTACTTGGCAACGCTTATGACAGTGTCTTTCTTGCACTTTGCAAAGATTTAAATGAGTAAAGAGAAGATGATGGACAAATAGGCAAAACTTGCTACATGCTGAGGATCTCAGATTATGGGGAAATTTTTAAGATCATCTTGCATATTCATTTCAATAAAGAGAAGAGGTTGTTTTCCTGCACATAACAGCGAGCATAGAAATAAACATGCCTGCTTATCATTCATTTATCTTATCTGTAAAATGGGAACTTGTTTCCTGGGCAGAATTAAACAATTCCTTAATGTTTATAAAACACTATTGGTGAGAGTAAATGGCAGCTATAAAATTCTGAATAGTTGTGTTTGTTAATAATCAAGTACAGCAGTCTTGTCTCTTGCACTGCTCTTCACTGCATCTCAGAACTTTAGTCTCAATATTATGCTCACAGTCCATTGAAATAGTTTATGATAAAAGCCAATACATTAGTTGCACTGAAAATAATAAATGGCATGGCTTCATATTCTTTCTGATGTACTGCTCCCATACCGGAGCACTAATAATCTGGAGTAATTTCTGAGAAAGCATCAACACTTGCATCATTTCTGCTCAGAATTATGTGCATAACCAGTGTGGTTATTGATTTAGGGCACTAGGCTGCACTTACCCTGGGTGCTTATTGGCTGAAAAAAGGGGTTGTGTAATTATTCTTCTGTCCTAAAAACAGATTCTAACAGAAAACCAACTTCTTTCTATACTTCGAGGGCTATTTGTTGAATATTTAGTGAAGTGCTGCCACATTTCTTTTTGATGAAACTGCAGAGCACTTTATACTAATCTACCTTATCTCATCATGCACTGGAATCCCCTGACCTCTCAGCTTTTTTCTCCAGAATTACTGTTGCCTCTTTCATTCCCTGCATTCCTATTGCTCTTTTGAGTGATAGTTATTTAGGTAATCCATGCCTTCCTCATATTGTTTCTGTACAACTGTTGTTTATGAGACTGAACCTTATAAACTGGTGTAGATCACTGACACAGCTGAACTCATCTTGTAATAAACCTCCCACATATTGTATCCATATTCTAATCAGATATTACTTCTTTCATTAACATCTTAATTAATACTTTGCTGGCCATAACTCAAATATCATGTGATTATTACTTGCTTGCTTAGTAACTAATGGCTATATCTGACAAACACTTCAAGTACTTTGTTGGCCCTAGTAGAAGGGCAGTTGGGTGTGGGCTTTTTTCTCTTATCTAAGCCAGATATGATTTGAGGCTTAATTCACCTTTTACAGGGTGCTTTGAGAACTTATAATTCCATTTAATCTATGTATGCTTGTGTATGTGTGTTTGGACACAAGTGTCCTTCAGTGCTCAAAGTTGTTGGATTTTTTGTTTATCTTAGCAGTAACTATAGGGTAAGCTCATAGCTCCAAACTCAGTTCCTGTGGAAAACATAAATGCGTGTATGGACATAAATGTATATCCTGTTTTCCTGTATTGCTTGATTGAACCTGAGGTGCATTTTCTTGTGAACTGCTCCTTTGTGCTTATTCCTTATCTTTTCATCTTTCACTCATGGGACAGTATCTTTGAAGGTGTTCCCAGAAGATGTAAACTTTTCCCTCTATTTCAATTGCTTTTGGAGAAAGACACTAGTGTTTCATTCAGCTTGGAATGAGAGCACCTTTGAGCTGGGTACCAAATATAGTTTCCAATGTTACTGCATCAATTTTGCCTTTTGGATTTTCCCAGCTATTTGATTTCAATCACTAATGAAGTTTGTAGGAAAAGATGTTCCTCCTCTTAGCTCACTTAGACATCTTATGGAAAGAGGACCTCTGATGACTACTGCATACATCCATGTGAAGTCTGAGCCATGCAGAATGCATTTTAAGCATTCCTCTCACAGGTGAAGGGCTTTATAGCTAGGTGTTGACAGGTCTTCCCAAAATGCTCTGCAGTAAAGGAAAAATAGTTACAAGATCTTTTGGGAGCAGTCTGTAGAACTGATAATTCTTATACCAATTTCACTGATGACAGTTGATTTCCAACCATGATATGTTAGCAGATGGCCTAAGGACTGATGAAGCCCAAGTGGAAGATTTTGAATCATCTTCTCTTTCAGGTACCAGGATTAATTTCTTTGCTGTGGGCAGTAGCCAGAAATTCCAGTCTTTCTGCTCTGAGGCTGGTCTGGCTCTAGGATTTTTGTTAGATGTATTCCTTGTCTTTGGACCAGTTTGCGAAAAGTATGCCTTGATTTCATTGATTCCCACCCCAGTGTACTTATGGATCCTCTTATGGCAGCATGTTGCCAAGGTACTGATGCTTATCAAGCCGTGGCTGAGATATGGCCAAGGAATCATCAGATCCTGCTCTATTTGTGAGTGCAGTTACTGTGGAGCCTGCTTACTGGTTTAGATCTGCTTTTTCAACAGTCGGCTTGGTTCCTTACATGAATCTTAACCACTTCATTTCATGGCTTCAGGGTTGGATGGTTTCCAGCAATAGTCCATGAGTGCTTACTTCTGGTCAGATAAGTCCTACTCAATAGTAGGAACCAGGCATTATACAGTTGAGTGTCCTGATTGCTTTTCTCCCTTGAAGATTTTTTTCCCATTATTGTGGATTGT
This sequence comes from Mycteria americana, assembly GCF_035582795.1. Classification (NCBI taxonomy): domain Eukaryota; kingdom Metazoa; phylum Chordata; class Aves; order Ciconiiformes; family Ciconiidae; genus Mycteria; species Mycteria americana. The sequence continues at coordinate 10,021,194 of NC_134371.1, forward strand.
TTTCTAGACTTGAGGAATGGCATTTTTTTTCTTCTATATTTTTTAACATGTATTTGGAATTCATTTCCACCTCTTTCAGTCTCCTATAAACAGGTGCTGCTTTTTTTCTACCCTGCTTCCCTGAGAGTTTTATTGAGCCCAGATGTGATCTTTGGTCCCAGCTGGAAACCTGTTCTTCAGTGGGATCGCAGGCTTTTTGAGGATTATCATTTTGCCAGGAAGATGGGAGATGGGTCAGACCCTTACAGATAATTCTCCTTATGCACCTCTTTTCCCAATAGAACCAGCCTTACCCAAGGCAGTCTCTGAATTCTGTGTAAGACACTTGTAGCATGAATGTGTCACATAAGATACAACTTCTATTAGTGGTATCCCTTTTCTTGTGTACTGAACTAAAATTTCTGTTCAGCGCAACATTGCATACAGTAAGCAATTTATTAAAATCTTCCATTAAAGTGTTCTATATATCATTTTACAGGCTATAAGAGGTGGCAATAATAAAACTAATTTTCATGCTGTCTAATCAGTTAGCAAACCATCACCATAGATTTTGCTATCCAATAATTGATTGTCGCATCAGTTATTCATCTGAGCTGAAGATATAGCTGGCTAATAGATGTCATAGTCAATTTTCCAGCATAAAGCTCATAACAAAAGTGGTTATCTGTTAGCATACAATAGGAAACAGAGGTACTGAGCTAGATTCATCAAACTCACAACAAATTTAGAGAGACTGAAAAACTTGCAAGATATACTGTGTCTTTTCCCCAAATGTTATGGGATTATGGAAAGTAAGAGAGAGATCTTTGGGTTAGTAGTGCCTAGATTTTGGAATTATTTACCCTTATTTCTTAGCTACGTGTGTTGGAGGATTTGTCATCTGGGCATTTTAGCTGCATATTTGCTGTGTAATTTGAGGGTTTCAAGATGTGGGTAGTGCTACTGTAATGGTGGGCAGGTGTGATGGGAGTATATAAAGGCTTCAAGGAATCCTGTAATTTAGAAAAAAAAATCTTTATGCCACACCTAAGTATTTGGGGAACCTTGTTTTAATTTATCTGTTGCGTATTTTTGTTTTCATATTTTCAAAGTGAACTGGTTCTAATTTTTGTAACTTTTATATATATTTTAGTTTTTACCTATTATGTTTTATCCCATGCTAATACACCAAAAAGTGAAGTAGAAAAGAATGAACACAGAACATGTATATCTTTTTAAAGTTCTGAATGTAAATAGATGGTCTATGTGCTCCCTGTTCATTGCAATAAGCAGTTAGTCATCCTGAGAGTTCATGGCTATCGATAAAATTGAGTGGTTAGCAGCTTATCAGTTTGAGTAAATGGTTCACTTCCACCCTTAAACCTCCCTGCCAATGTATTAGTGTTCAGTCTTGATACCAGCAAAATGATGAAGCTGTTGGAAGGGGGCGGAGGAGAGGGAAGAGGTAGGAAGCTATCAAAAACAGAGCAGAACTTCAGCTACTCTTACAAACTACAGAGAGATGCCGAGAGGGTTAAAAGTCCAGAAAGACCTGCAGAAATTGTTTGTAGTCTTTAGCTGTTTTTATTAGGGAAGTACTGATGTCTAAACTGTGGTTGGAGCCTGATTATACTACCCACTGTATAAAACCAGAAGAGATGTCCCCACCCCCAAAGAATTTATACTCTCAATAGGCAGTCAAATAAAAGAGTGGGAGAACAGAGGAGGTGATTTGCCAAAATCATACTGGAGGTTATTAACAGAGCTGGGATAAAATTGGGAGTCCCGATGCAAAGTTTATGCCATAATCAATGTTGTTTTACTTGACTGACCAGGTGAATATAATAAATTTAATCTGCTATACACCTTGATGTATCGGGGCTCCCTATGACCATTATCAAGAACGCTGTGTAGATAACACTGTCAATGGTAAAGTACTGTTAGCTAAAGGTAAAAGTGCTTTTTAAGGAGATGATTGCTTAATTCACTTAAATTATATCAATTTTCCCTGCTTCTCATTTTCAGATTAATTAAAAATAATTTTGTTGGATTCTAGGAGATGTTTTTGGATCTCACCTAAAGTAAATTGAGACAAAGTTGCATGTCACTCTTGCTAGAGGTAACATTATTTACTGTTCCAGGCAGAAAGACACAAAGATGGATTTAAACCTGTGCCTTGGAGTTGTCTTGCTTTTTTCTCTCTGTTGGACCCCTAGTATTGATTGAACACATTTATTTCTAGGGCTTAAAATGAAAATTTCCTGAATAAATAGAAACAGCGGTAACTACATTTTGTGGCATTTATGGATATTTACAGCTGTTTGGTTAATAGTAGTGTTTACAGGTACTGTCAGACGCTTTACTGATTAAAAAGCCTGAATACTTTAACAAAAGATCACAAAATAAAAAGTAACTTGGAATATGTTCTTATGAGAGCATGTGTATGCACTTTTGTGACAATGCTTCAGTGGGGAATAATTCAGACAGTGATGAATGTTAAGAGTTGGACTTGTAAAGTTCTATTAATGTTGCTGTTAATCTATCACTGAAAATAACTTTCAAAGTATTTGGGCGGTGTTGGATTTTTTTTTTTATGCTATATCTGCCCTTGGTATGTTAAAGTGTTACATCCTCAGCAGATATGAATTAACATCGCTCTATTAACATTAAAATAACAATGATGACTTACTGAGGATCAGCATTTAGATTTCATTTAAGCATTTTTAGGATTTTAGACTTTATCTTTTAGATACAATCATGCAGCAGATACAAAACTAAAGGCATTGTTAAGGTGAGTCAAAGGTACATGTCTTTGTGGCCTTGTGTGTGTAATTCCTCACATGGGTATTTTCATAGTTTTTCATTCTGCTTCTCCTTGCATTTAACTGATTACACCAAAGAATGACAGAGCAGTCTTGACTCTGTTGGGTAGATATTCTGGCCAAGCAGATCTGTCCAAGCAGTTTGCCACACGCTCATCGCTGTCCTTTCCGGAGAGCAGTACAGAAATAAAAATATATATTTGTTTGTGTGCATATTCTGTATTCATTTTAGTTGTCTTGATCTGGTACAAAAACATGCTAGATTACATTCATGGATTTGTAGAAATCATTAGGAAGAGCACAAAGACTTGCAGATAAATACGGGAATATTGGAAATCATGAACTGAACTTATCCGTAGCAAAGAATTGAAAGGGAATGCATTGAAGTCTCCAAAGTGGAATCCCTCACCTTGAATCACAAGGGTAACCAATGACTGAGAAACAAGATAAATGGAATAGAAAATGCATCCTGGAATAAACAGCTGGGGAAAACCGGAGTCCTTGAAAACAAATACTTTATTGATTTATCTTATCTTTTGGCAATAAAACTTGCCTGGTGTCCCCCGTGTTCTCTTTGTAACAAGACTACAAAAATAATCTCAGTATGCCAGCATTGTGCGTGGGATCAGTATTAAGACATGACAAAAAATGAAGTGATATCTTGAAATGAAAATAATTTCTCTTACTCTTCACCACACTGTGCAGAAGCCATGTTAAAAGTTTGCACCAGTCCACGTTAAATCCTACAAATGCTGCTTGGATTCCCTTCGATGCCACTGATTGTCATACAAGCCTCTTCTATGGACACAGGTTATCTACCTGAAGAGTGGGGAGGCATGGGCATCAAAAAAGAGCTCCTGTAAGAGGAAGCTTTCAAACAGCCGGAATAAAGATGACATCAGGGGACACAGGTGTGGCATTGCAGCACCCTGGGCTTTGATGCAAGTTGTCTTCCTCTTCCACTGGTGCTGTGGGATCAACAGCATTTCTGAATCTGTTCCAAAACATCTTCTGGTTCTTCCAATGGGACAATCTCTGAGAACATTTCAGAGACTTTATCTCATTTTATCTCCTCTTGAGTTTTACTATAGTTTTGTCAAAGGAGGTGATACTTCATACTCGCATGGTACGCTGTAAAATCGGCATGTAAAAAGTGCGGATTGTCTTTAGATATTTGTTACCAAATGTCAGAGAGAAAGTGCTGTAAATCAAACGGCATGAGGGAGGTGAATCAGACCTTTATATGCAGGGGATATCCAGGAGCTCTACTGACAGGAATTAGTCTTTATTCCAGCAGACGTTATTAGAGGGAACCTAAAATATTATACTCACAAGAGAGAAAATTGGCTTCTGGTGTTTCATGGCCTTATTTAGTCTCACTGAGAGAAATTATGTGAAAATTTAATGCTCTTGCCTTATTAGGACCTTTTCTTTAGTCAGAGGTGAGATCCAAACCTCCTGCAACTAGGGATGTTGGTGGGGAATAAGTTCCATTCCTTGAATTTGGTTTTAAATATGCTCCTGCAGAAAGGACCAGTAGAGTAGGATCTACTGAGCATCAGGAGGATGAGTGAGAATTGGCTGATCAGAGGTATGCTGATTATACTCTCCCAACCTGTCTGTCCATTGCTGGCTCAGCAGAAATATCAGATTTTCATCCATCCCTTTTACTTAATTCATCTGATAGAATTGACCGGAAAAACTTGTTAATTCAGGAGAAATGTAACATGTCAGGATAAATTCTGGGAACCTATGCTTGATGAATCCCCAAAAGCTAAGTGCCAAATAATTGTACAAGTTTATAACTGACTTTTACCTAAATCAGTTTTCTGGCTGTGATTTCCAGACTTCATTCACATTAAACAAAGCAAATTTACATGGGAGAAGTACTGCAAAATCTTACCTAATTACTTAAATAAGGTCAGAATTTTGAAAGTCAGACAGTTTTCTTATGTGCTTTGCAAATAATAATTCGATCATAGTGAAGTTGGTTGGATTATGTATAGAAAAGTGTAAACCAATATTTCTCTTCTGTTGCAGGATCAAGTCATATTCCACAGGGCAAAGGTGACTTACATGGTGTGATCTAGACTCATTCTTATTAGAGAATTTTCTCCAAGTTTTGAGCTCCGCTCTCACATTCACAAAACACTAGCACATAGTACACTGTTCAGCTGCTCAATTTGGTAAAGCAGTGCCCTGCTTGCTGATTAAATAGCATGCCATTGTCAGCTTGCTTAGATGAGAAACTATCATGGAATGCTTTCACACTGTTTCGTAGGTGGGACTGCTTAGAAGCCATTCAAAGAAGGAATGAAAGTTACCTATAACTACATTTTTTCTCAAAATGGATTCTACATGTTCACACTCCCTATCAATCTTCCCTTCAAATTCTTAATTTCATTCTTGTACTTGGGTAGGCAGCACAATTTTAAGTTGATGAGTGTCACATCCCCTATATATTCTTGGATTCAAAACACCCAGGGATGAGGAGGAGAAGGGCAGAACTCCAAGGCACTGCAGCACATGCTGCTATGAGAGAAGCCAATGTCAGAGAATCAGCTGGCACGGATCCCACAAATGCTGTTGTGCAGAGTGATTAATCTTAATTTTATTCTGCAAAAATGGGGCTTGTTAAGTTCTAAAGTACGTTTTATGTAAACCTTTTCTATTTTGTAGACTCTACTTTGATTTAACAAATGTTGCTTTAATGAAGTTCTGGACAGTTAGGGATTCTAAGGTTCTGTGAAACTGTGTGGAATCAAGTGTGTTTGTTCAAAAAGTCGATTATTGTCTTTTGAACAAATTTATCTTGGAGATTGATAGGTAGTTGCTTGGTTTTTAGAAGTAATATATCATAGCATTATGAAGTTGCACATCAACAAAAGGACTGTATAAAGAAGATATTAAAATACACAATGCATTTACCATGAACGTGATAACCTTATTGTTACTGGAGCTACTGATTAATTCTCACATCAGGGAAATATTGATATACAGCTGCCTGTTAATTTTGCTCAGCTATCGTTATACCATGCGTCAATCTCCGTACTGAAAACCACAAAAAAAACTGGGGGCGGGGGTGGGCGGAGATGAGGAATACAGGTTAAGAACCCATAAAGCCTGCATTTACAATGCAGTGAGTTAAAAGTTGTGGGACCTACGTCATTCTCATGTCCTAATTTAGACAGCGTCATTTACAGTATATCAGAATGTCATATTACCCCATAAAGGTATACAGTGAAAGCAGAAAATCTGAGTAATAGCATAAGTCCATAAAATGAAAAGTGCCTTAAGGCACGCCGTGGTGCTACCCCAGTCTACAACCACTGCATGCTTGTCCACTGTCTTAAAACATCTTTTAACTTGCACTTATTTCATGGTTCAGAAGGGCTCCAATCTATCCCAGGGGATAAGTATCCTGGGGGCGATGTCGTGAACATGCTCCTCTTTATCAACTCACTTTACACTGCTAACTGGCAAGAGGGAGAATGTATGGTATTAATTAATTCCATCACTTTTATACTCCAGGGAATTATACTAACCTGATACTTCTGGGAATAGATGTGTCTTGGTATAAAGCCACGTTGCGTCAGGTGTGCCTTGCAAAGTGGTCACGTTCAAAGAGAATCTATCCCAGTAATACAATATGTTCTAGTGCTTATAGCCACCTAAAAAACAATGTGCTGTGGTGAACACACATCTTTCTGGTGTTAAACTCTTTGCTTTTAGTTTAATATACAGTTGTAAAATCAAGACATTAATCAAAATCTTAAGTGCTAAATCTTTTATTTTTCAGGACATGGTAATACAATTTTTGGAGTAACTGGTTAAGCTCTAGTTTGTAAAACTCTTAACACTAGATCCTTAGCACATGCAAGCTACTACAGCTCCTCTGACTTGAGTGGAGCTAAGCTCATGTGCCTCGGCTATCAATGTAACACTATTCAATTGAGTAAATAAATTTTTCCATGTTTAAAATCTATAACATCTCTTAAAAAAACCCAGCATTCTGTTTAAATGATCCAAACTACACCAAATCTCAGTGTACAAATGAGAAAGTTCCCTGTTTATTTCTGTATATTGTTTCAACAACATTGCCACAATTGGGGAGAAAGAAAAAAAAAATTGAAAATAAAAATATAACAATCATGGTGAATGTAGTATGCATACAGAATATGCATATTTTAAAGTACTGCTTTTGTAAACATTGCTGGTTGGGAATTAATGTTATGCTTCTTAATGCTAGTCCACACTGTTTCAGTTCTAACAACAAATTGAATGAGATTTTTATGAAAAAAGAAGGAAGGTTTACCCAGCTCACATCTTGGAGGTTACAGTATGTTTAAACAGATATATTTTCTTTTAGTCTAACCTTGTCTGGAAGATATAGGAAAACTAATTTGCCTTATTTACATATGGCACAATCTATCCAGTATTCAAGGGTTTGTCAGAAACAGGAACATTGTGCATTTCCATGGTAACAGATGGCATGCTGACAGTATCTGGCTCGTTGCAGCTTCGTCTAGGCAGGCCAGCAATTAATCAGCCATCTACATGCACAAAATTCTTTGTGAGTGAATGGCACTGCTCCTCTGTAGTGCTGCCTGTGCTTTTACAATTTTTGTATTCCTGCAGGGCGAAGTACTTTTTTGTCTCTTATGCTCATTTTCTGTAGCTTCCAAAAAAAACCCCAATAAAGAATATGAAAATGGAAACAAGTCTGCAAGTAATTTAGAAAAGACATTATTTCTTCAGCGTATAAGATGTATGGGGATCTTGTTTTTATTACATTGCTTTCCTTGTTTCCTCTCCCTCCCTACTTTTCATAGGCTCTCTATGCCATGTGTTTCCTTCAACCTATTTGACATAGACAAGGTTTTTGCAAACAGATAACTCTCCAAAGGTGTGCAGAAAGGGAGTTGTCATCTGCATGGCTGGTCCAGGGCTTTTATGCCAATAAGGAGTGCTGTGGTTAAAGCAAGCCTTGAGCAACATGCTAAAAGCCCCTCGTTGCCTGTTTAAATGGCATCTTATATCTCACTGTTTCCGGCTGGCAGCTGCGTTGCATCATCAGGGTTGGGGAATTGACCATTGGTCACCAAGTGACCAATCTTCTTCATAATTAATGCAAGACTTAATTTATCAGAGATCTTTCTCTGCCCCTGTTCGAATGTGCTGTGGGAGAAAATAAGCTCCTCAGGATGTTTTCTCGCTCCTCGGGTATCTGCCTAAGGCAGAGCTGGGTTAGAGCTTTGCTACTGGTATTCATAGATGTAGTTACTATTGACAGCACTTCATATCCAGCTGCATAATGAGATCCTTCTCCATCTTCTGGAGAGATCATTCATGGATTTTCCCTTTCAGGATGGTTATTTTCATGACTGCCACTTTACTAAGTTCTAAGTAGAGTATCAGCATTTGTCTTTGATTTCAAAGTCATGGGACTTTGGGGGTTGTATTGATGAACCTGGGATCTGGTGGCCTATGCAGTGTCGAGGTCAAAATATTTGCAGTACAACTGGATCTGTAAATTTTGTTTATTTTTTCAAAAATATCTCTGATATGTGCCAAAGCCTCATCTCCAAGATGAACCTATATGTTGAGTAGGATTAAACTTTCTTTTTGTGTTAGCCTATAGGCAATGAAAGCAAGTATGAGTTTTGTCTTTGTCAGAGGATTCATTTACTCAGATACAGCAGTTTTAAGAAGTTTGTTTCTCAAATATTCAGTTCATAGTATAGCTGGATTTCTTATTGCTATTGAGACAAATAACAGATGGCAAGAATTTCGGCCTTAGTTAAGAAAATTCAGTTTATGTGACCTAAGATGACTCAAAAGAAAATCCAAGACTAGTCTTCCCTGTTTTGCTTCAAATTCATTATTTTTGGACAAGTTACAGATATCCAGCCTCTGTTCTAAAGAAGTCATGGCACGTGGTAAGGTTGTGTTTGATAGTCAGCTTTCTTAGTCTTCGTTTAATCTTTTGTACCAGTTTGTTACGTCAAAGGTGTTTTTATGTTTGTTATGGGTTTTGTCACTGCATGTTTCTTTTCTCCATTCTAACTAGTCTCTGTAGACTCATGAAGAATCCACAGAAAAATCATGAGACGTAGTTATCAAGGATTAGTGAACCTTTCATCCTAAATGTTTTTCACTTGAAACTTGTAACTGTGATTTCTAACTTGCAGACTGCATTAGGCAAGTGTGCTGGTTTTGGCTGGAATACAGTTAATTTTCTTCACAGAAGCTAGTATGGGGCTATGTTTTGGATTTGTGCTGGAAACAGTGTTGGTAACACAGAGATGTTTTCGTTCCTGCTGAGCAGTGCTTACACAGAGTCAAGGCCTTTTCTGCTCCTCACCCCACCCCACCAGCGAGGAGGCTGGGGGTGCACAAGAAGCTGGGAGGGGACACGGCTGGGACAGCTGACCCCAACTGCCCAAAGGGATATTCCACACCATATGATGTCTTGCTCAGCATACAAACTAGGGGGGAGGTTGGCAGGGACGGGGGGGAGGCTGCTGCTCAGGGTCTGGCTGGGCATTGGTTGGTTGGTGGCAAGCAATTGTTTTCATTTGCATCACTTGTCTTTTTTTTGGGTTTTATTTTTCTCTCTCTCCCCCCCTTACAATTTTATGTTTTATTATTATTTATTTTCTCTTTTTTTTAATTATTAAACTGTTTTTATCTCAACCCACAAGTTTTCTTACTTTTACCCTTCTGATTCTCTCCCCCATCCCACAGGGGAGGGAGGAGTGAGCGAGCGGCTGTGTGGTGCTTAGTTGCCGGCTGGGGTTAAACTGCAACAGCAAGAGAACACAATCTCATTATACCCTAAATGCTTACCTTCAATTAACTGGTGGTGAAACAAGTCTAAAGCCTAGTGAGAAAGAAATATGTTAAGTACAGCCAGCAATTGACTTTCCTGTTGGCTTATATTTTGGGTATTTTGGCTATATTTTATATAGTATATTGTAATATATCACACATATGTGTGTATTATATTGTAAAGAGTAGTGGTAGTTTGGTACTGTGTTTCTGCAAATCTGTCTGAAGAAAATCTGTTATTTTATGGGCTACCCTCAGTAAAGCACTGCATATATCCATCTCATACTGAAATTCATAGACATGAAGGATGTAATCACTGTCACAGGATTTGGTCCTTTATGAGGAATGGAAAGTAGAGATAAACAATTGTTTTTAATCTTTAAACTATATTTGGTGAAGAAGTCCTGATTGTGCAAGTTAAGTATATGCCTAACATGGAAATAGCCTTACTGAATTCAATAGTGCTGCTTTCTCCCTTGTTAAAGCCAGGCATATGCTGAAGTGCATTGATGTGTTGAGGTCGTAATACTCTGAAAAGCATTATTATTTAGTACACTCATGCATGGCCGAGCCGAGCCATGACATTTGCGGTGAGTTATATGTGCTTTGGTCCCTATCCAGCCTGGTCAGAGACTGGTCCTTTGCAGCCTGAGATAGTTTGTGCCTGACCACATCTTGTCCCAGAGCTGCAGCAAAGCATGCTTCTTGGGAACGCTGCAGAAAGGATTCTTGAAGGACTAGAGGTGACCTGCTCGGCCATAGTATGTCTCATCCCATCAATCTTCCAGTATGTGTACAGTGCTTAGGTTACCAAACAAGTGAGAACTGAAATTACCATGAGCATATTAATTTATTATTAAAATGAATGTCTTTATTAGTGCAGTTGTGTTTTAGTCAATGAGCTGTCATTTAACATATACACTGTTAGTATAAGCTTCTGTTTCATTCAGTAACACAAAGAGCTGGCTTGGGACGTTGTACAATATAGTCATGCAGCACTGGACTCAGTTGACAGAGTAGTTCTCAGAAGGCTCATTATTGTATTTTTGTGGAAAAGTTGTACTTTTGTATTAGGATGGATACATACAAATGTATATAGAGAGAATGTATATATGTATATGCATGTATATACTCTTCAATAACTTCCTGGTTCATTTTGCTCTAGCAAACAGTCTAATTGTCCAATCCATTTTTAAAGAATTCATTTTAACACAGAAGTCTACCAGCAAATGTCTCTTCCATAGACATTTTAGTGCTTTCCTTACTTTGTTACCTCCATTGAAGTAGTTCACCAGAAAGCTGATATTACAGCTACACTTTTAGCTACACCATGCTTACAATTAATGTACAACGGTAGTAATTGCCAACACTGTAAAAATATAAATCTTTGTAAAGATTTCTTTGTAAAAGTCTAAGAACTACGTCATCGCTCTCCAATAATTTTCTTAAGATTTTGACAGAGTATATACATCAGAAAAAGATTCGGTGATCAACTTTGAAGACAATTTAAGCTGGAGTGGCGTGATCTGCTCTTTGCCAATTAGTATATATTACCCGTATGTAATCCTCAGTCATCGTACCCTTGAGTGACTTTGTTGCTTATTGTGGCTTCTGGAATTTAAGCTGCTACTTTAGTAAAATAGTGTTATTTGGCTTGTAAGCTTTTAGCTTTGCAAACAAACTATTTATAGCATTTTTTTGGTTGTTGTTGTTTTTTTAAGGTTACTGTAATTTAAGTACATAGTTTTCATTTGGACAAGTTTTTAGCCACCTAATGAAATTGCTCAGAAAACTTTAGGTCCTTTTTAATCTTTCTTTTTTTCTCCTCTCTTAGTTTGCAGAATTTTACTTCCTCTCCTTCTTGCTGCCTTTTTTTTTTTTTTTAATGTTTTCCCTGGAATGCACTAGAAAGTATATTAAGTGAAATTTTTATTTTGCTGAAATTGGTCTGATATGGAAGGCATTTTATACAACATTTTTCTTTTTGCTCTTCAGGTGCTTTAGCTTGACTTTTTTTGTTTATAAATGTAGAAATGGTGAGGGTTTTAAAACGTTTTTTTACTAATCTGTATAGCTAACTACACTGGAAAGAATAATTAAGAACTTGAGCAGTACAGAATTGTAAGGAGTTCGTTGGATCATGAGGTCCATTTTCTTGCAATTACAGGTGACGGTATTATGTCATTGCCACAAATAATCTCTTAATCAAAATAAAACTTATTTGTCCTGTGAAGACCATGAGTAAAGATGGGATGTCACAAAGTCTTAAATTTAACAGGGTTAATTTTAAGCTCAGATCCTGGTGCAATAAGAGTTTCTTCTGTGTGGAAGAAGTTAGCCACAGCATATGCAGCACCCTGCACAAGCTACATGGAGTTGACACGTGTAGCTAATGTCTGATAAGTGGATAAGGATTATTTAAATATATTTGATCTCTGAATTATTAATATGGAGAGTATAAATTTAAAGAGGATAATAAGTATTTACTGAAATGCATAGTAATATTATTAAATGTTTTACTCACTAATGCATTAAAATTTAGGCATCGATACTGAAAAATATCATCTCATCAAACATTTGGAATAATTCATACTTTAAAAAAATTAAGACCAAATGGCATTAACTTATCACAAGATATCTTTAAGGATAAATTTTGATTGCATCTTTAGAGTTCCTTAAATTTTTACATTTAAAATTTCCAAACCTCCTGCTCCTCCTACTTTAGACTTCATTTATCCCAGTAGGAAGACAGGGTTTCCTTGGCAGTCGGCTTCGCTAGGGGAAGACATGGGGGTTGATTTTGCTGTATGTGGCCAATTATGTTGACCTTTGTGATGGCAAGCCTGGAATCTCGAGTTTTCCTCCTATTTAGGACTCCTTCATAGCAGCATAATACATTGCTGCCATGTCAGTTTGTGGTCTAATATTTTTACAACCCAGCAATGCACATTTGGAGATTGTGATTAGCATCCTTAATTCCTAGGAAAAAAAAAAAAATTTAAAAAGCCTTGTTAGAACTAGAAAGCTGAAGCCTAAAATAGTCCACCTGCTGTTCTAAAGAGTATTATTTTAGTGCCCTGGGGACATGCAAAGTTGCAACCTACTGATGTCAGGATTAGATTTTATAGGGCTTTTTTAATGTAAGTGTTTTTGATAACTTGGCAAAGCATTTGTGTTGTTCATTTCTGTTCGATGTTTCTTAAAAACAGTATTCCAAGATCCACAGAGACAGTAGCTTATAAAATGGATGATGTCCTATTTCTGTTCCAGCATAAGATGTTATTTATTTGATAATAGATTAAGATGATTGTCAACTAATAGCAAGAGAAAATTATTTTTCCTAGAGTAGTTGTTTTAAGTTGAATTTTACTTATTCTATAAATCTGTGGTTACTGAATGTAGTGAATTTGATTTTCTTATTGTATAACTAACTTTTCATAGTGACAATAACAATAAAAACATACAAAAATAACATAAATGTACAAAAATTGGTTTCCTATAATGGGAGTGTTTATGCTACTCATTTTAGTGTGCCTGACTGACAGTAGGGAGGCAGAGATGTTTGTTTTGTATTCAGTAGTGCTTAGATTCACAACTGCTGTTGCAATAAAATCCCTCCATCGTTCTGAGATGAATCAGTGTTCAGGTAAGATCTTTAAAAATGTATGCTTTCCCTCTGTAGAATTTAGGTTTTGGAACTGAATTAGGTGGCACTGTCTTCTGTGGAGTTAGTAGGGAGCCATCTCCCAGTCACAGCCTTAGTGATGGTGGGCTACCTGCATCGCCCTGCTTCAGTGAGAAATTTAAGCTGAACTTCTTTTCCCTATTTGCAATTGTTAAAGGCTTTGTAACTAACCACATTTTACTTAAAATAGTCCTCCTCTCCTCACCTTTAAATGTCTTGTAATAATCTTACTTTCTGAAAAAGAAGTTTAGATATTTTTTTTTCTAAAGGGGGGGGGAATGCAAGGCACTCAGGGCAAAAGGGTTCATGATCACATCTAGGTGACTGCTGCCATGAAGACTTAGAGTTTAAGACAATACCTGTCTGTATTGACTGTTATTCTTTTGGTTATGTTTTTTTTTCCTCATTTAGATATTAGAGAAGGCTGTTTTCTAATCATAAACATACTTAGCTTTTCAAATTACAGTTTGGATAATGCTTGAGAGATAATTTAAATTTTTCAGTAAAGATGATAGTGTTTATAGTAGCTAATTTATTCATTAAATATCACTTTTTTTGTAGGCACCTTTAATTGCAAGCAGCCTATGAGTTTCTTAAATCTATTGAAACAATTCTGTGGAAAATTTCTGCAAGTAATTTTCAGTTTGCTGTGCTTGCACACTGCCCCTTACATTGTACTCACTGAACAATTGCTTTTTGCTATTTTTATATTTTCTTTATGCTCTCTGCCTTTTTTTTTTTTTTCATATTCCTAGACATTGATGTGGGGAATACTCCTTCCTGTTAGAGAGTGGGGAGATCTCAAGTGGGAGAATTGCTGAAAGGTTTTGGGGGAAACAGCACTGCAGGTCTGTCCTGGTTTTATACAGGATACCTAAGCCTTCTGGTTACCCTCAAAGAGGATACGAAGTTAGATGAACCTTTTCTCTGACTTGCAACAGAGAATGTGGATCAAACCCAATACTTGTCTTTTCCTCTCATAGAGCTGCTGGGGTTTTTTAAGCCCTTCCTTCTTCCTTCTTTTGCATCAAGGATGTTAGTCCTTTGTCTGCTGGGCTCTTTGTCCTGTGGTTGATCTTAGCTCACTTGTTCCAAGCCCTGAATCTTGACTGTGACAGAAATCCAACATACAGCGATTTGCTTACTGGTGGTGTGAAAGGGTAGATTACGTTGGTGGTTTGCATGTGAATGAATGATCGTGGCTTAAAAAGGGTCCTATGTGAAGTCCTTGCTGCTGAAAATGCTACTTGTGCAGAAGGACCCAGGACATGCTGCTGGGTGATGAGGGCATGTGCTGTCCTGTTGTGAACCACTTGTGACCCCCTCCGCCAGTCTCCCCGGCTGCCAACTTGAAGGAAGGAGAGAGTTTCCTGTTGGGTTTTTTAGGCCAAAGGTGGGACATTTTAGAGGATGCAACTCAACCTTTGAGCTTGTAGCTCTGAGAAGGGTTGTTTTCTACTTGAAAACCAGAGTGATGGTTGGTATTACTGTTCTTAATTTGATTAAAATTCTCACCTTTGCTTTCTGTCATACTGAGGTGAACGTATCATTTTGCTTGCCTCCTAAAAGTAGTTGCAGAAAACAGCTGCCAGGTGTTGAATCCTAGCTAAACCAAATTTGCTTAACACAAACAGTCACAAACTTCAATGTACGTATGGTTCAGCTGATCTTTCCCTCTTTCCTCATGCAAAACAGGTAGTAAAATAATATACAGTCCTAAAGAAGAATCTCAGTGATCCCCATTTATCAGAGTGCTTAACTGAGTCTGTGAATTTGGCCTGTTGACTGATGATGATGAAGCTTCTCAGGGGGCCCCTATTAACACTAAAATTATTTAATACTTTATTAATCAATTACTGACTGGTTTATGCAGGTAATGCTGCTATGGATGGTCCATTAATAAAACGTGTACTAAATCCCTAGAACAGTTTTCTAAATGTTGAAAAATGACTGATTAATAGCAGACTCCTACTAAATGTTAAGAAAACAAAATGTACAATTTTTTTGGCACTAAAAGAAAATTACAGGTAACTCCAGATGAAATGATAATTAGAACAGCAAGTGGCACTGTGATGGAGCAAATTAAATCCTTTAGGCATCTTGTGGTTATTTTGGATGAATCTCTACTTTCTCTAATCACTTGGATTATATTGTTCAGAGAGTAAATTTGTGATTGGGGGATTAATACACATATAATTTGACTCTGGATGCCAAGAGAATTGTAGCTCTCAATGGTAAATATTGCCAATTACTTATTCTGGTTGTATAATTTACAGTGCAGCTTCCTGATAAGTTCTTATTCTAATCCTATCAATATATAGTAGTTGTTGTGTTTATTTGTTCAGCTTGGTATGAAATATCATTGTATGTTGTATGAGACAGAGAAAAAGGGGAGCAGGAGTCCCCAGATACCTGCTGTTCAACTCATCACTACTACAGACTGCATTGGGAGCCTTTTAGGGCTCTTGCCTAATCTCTGTGGTGCTATATTCTTTCTCATCCCTCTTCACAACAGTGAAGAAAAATTAGATTTTTCCATCATAGGGATCACAACCACCTGCAAAGGCTTAAGAGCCTGCACCAATGCTGTCTAATACAGGCTCTTCTATCTGTCACTAGATGAGGAGGTGAGAAAACCACTGGTCAGTGAAATACCTATCTTTGTTTTTTTATAAGGCAAGATACTTAAGGATGAGTCTGGCTTTAGATATATGATTAATCCCATTTTAATCAATGTGATTTAAGACAGATATCTGCTGAAGTACCTTGTTGAATATCGGTGTGGAGAGTGATACACAGAGTTTGAGATAGAGATATATAATGGATCTGTTTGTGGTTTGGGGTTTTTTTTCTTTCTCTATTGCCTTAAACAAAAAGGATACTCAGAGATAACAAAAAGCTGAAATCTGATTATTGCAAGTAAAAGTTGAGATTAATTAATACCAATATTAAACACATTCAAATCTGTCACGGGTTTGAAGAAATTTTGGTACCATTTGAACTAGCTCAGTTAATTTTTTTTGTAATGATTATTTCATAGAAAAATATTAGGATTCATAAAGGGTTAAAAATAGTTGCACAATGGGCAAGGAAATCTTGAATACCTCTCTAAATTCTGGGACAGTGCTAATGGATCAGGTAACGCTGAGTACTCT
Organism: Mycteria americana; assembly: GCF_035582795.1. Taxonomy (NCBI): domain Eukaryota; kingdom Metazoa; phylum Chordata; class Aves; order Ciconiiformes; family Ciconiidae; genus Mycteria; species Mycteria americana. Next base: position 10,037,666 of record NC_134371.1, read on the forward strand.
CGAATTAAATGGAAACTTATTCACCACTGATGAGTCAGTAAGGGAAACATCGGAAACCTGTTGACATAAAAACTGAAACAAAACAAAGACTCGGGGCAGGGGCTCCAGTCTAAAAGATTCGATGTGACTTTCAGCTATTTAACAAGTAACAGCTCGAATCACAATGCAGACTGATTTCAACAAAAGCCCTACTGTATATGTTTATCACAGATTTCTGTTAGTGATCAATAGCTCAGAGACACTAGGATTATTCCAGATCTGGAGTTTGGAGGTTTTTACATCTATGTTTTGTTTCACCCTGTGAAAGAGAGTGGATAAATTCACTGAACATCTATACAGTTCTGTATTTTTCTTAAATGAATCAGGATTCAGTCTTGCCAAGATTGGGTTTTGTGTTTGTTTATGCATATTTTCAAGGCTTAGATAAAAGGACGCTTACTCAGTCTACCATCAACACACTACCGTGGTTTAAGGGGGAGGGAAGAGAACCCCCAGTATATATGAGGAATATATGAAAATCTGAATCACATAGATGTTATTTTATTTACAACCATCATTTATTTTCTATTTAAAGACAAATTAAATAGGAAATGAAAGAAAACATAATACAGCTCTGGTTGAGGCAGAAAATGGTAATTAAATCAATGAACATCTGCATGACAGGATATTTTTTAAAAATGAACTATTTCTTGATTGTTACATATTTTGATTTTTAAAGAAGTGTGAGGAATCTAGGACCCAGGCAACCACTGAAGCTGTATAAGTGCTGATGCCAAATTGCCTTTTGTGGCTTTCTGAAAATTATCCATGTGTCCTCCTTGCGTCCGGTATTTTTGTTGATATCTCAGTTCAAGGAGCCCAAACTCACAAGTTGGAAGTTGCAAGATGTAAAAGTTGTTGATATTCACCATTGTAGCAAAGAACTTCCAGTGTGTACTGACCTTGAGAAAATATTTTGCTGTGTAACTAACTGCTGTGTGGCATATGCAGGTTTTTTTCTGCAGAAAATCTGTTACAATGAGTGCTGTTTGCGACTGTGCGTGATTAATGACTTCTGTCTCCAGTGTACCTACAGTAGCACAACCAAGCCATACGCTGTGCGAGTCCCATAATTCCCTGAAGACCTATCACCACAATGAGACACTTTTTCAGTTATTATGCGGCTTTTTGTGTTCTGTTTTGGTATGAACAGGCAAATATTTAGTCCTTTTATACAGATTTCCTCCGTACCTCTCGTTGTTCTAACTCATCTTACAAACATATGGGTACATATGTAGCCACGGTAAAACTGCAGTTGAACACTAAAACAGTAAGACTAATACATACTGATAACATAATGTACAATAAAAGCATCCTAAATTCTCTGGGAGTGAATTGTTTTTTATGGCAGCTAAAATGCTCCAAATTCACTTTTTGTATTATTATTTTGAAATTTAGGATTTGTGTGTGTGTGTAGGGGAGGATAGTTTTGCAAAAGGCAACTATTATCAAGGTGCTGAAATTAATTGGCTGCTTTAATTGAGGTAGATTACTAGCTAATGCTTTCTTGAATACAGTAATTCTCCTATTAAATTATCTTTGAATAATTACCTGAAATTTCTCAGCTGCAGGGACTGATGGCTATTTAATTGCACAGTGATGTTGCTATATAATTACTTAACAAGGTGTCCTTTAATAGTTTAATTCCCCTTTTCCAAGAAAAAAAAACCTACCTATTTTTTAAGTGCTATGTTTTTATTTATTTTTTTTACAGATAACTTTGTATCTGAAACAGTAAAAGAAACCTATTTGTTGACTTGCTTTTAAAAGTAAGTCTTTTGATTGTTCAAGCATAGATTTGGACTCAGAAGAGTTTTGGAAACAAAAAAAAATGGTTAGGCATTCCTTTAGTTTCATTATATTTATTTTGTGGTTTTGTTATTTGGTTTTACAGTATACTTTGAATGAGATGTTAGAAGCTTAGTTCTGATATGCAAAGACTTAATTATGTGTTTGTTGAGTTTTGCAGATAGGGAGTTGTCCAGCTAGTGGTATCTCATGTGCTGAAGTAAGGCAGACTGACCAGGATTTTTAAACATGTATTTATTCCTCCTGGCCACAGAGGGTGAGGAGATTGTCTTCTTGCTGCTGGTTCCTAGCAGCTGGAAAGAGTGAGAAGAGAAAACAGCTATTTGATCAAAGATGTTGAAACAAAAGGTTGGACTGTTCAGGGGTCACAAGAAAAATGGCCCAGGATCATGCTACATGACATAAATTTCCTTGGTAGTTCAAGGATAGACTTCTGGTTTTTGCTGACAAGAAATACCCTACACTGAACAATACAAAACTTGACAGCTATAAAGGAGCTTGTTGTTAAGTCAAAACTTGAGGTTTGAACTGTGAAGCTGGAGAGAGCATTCTGGAAAATTGAAGATAGGTATGATAGGGTCATCTTAGTCTTTAGTTTAGTTACATAAGCATTTAAATCTATATGTATATAGATCTGCTGGACCTATACATTACCCCAAACATTGAGTTCTGAACTTTGAACAGAACCAGTGGTCCATCTGAAATGTGAGGGCTTTTAAATTTCCTTTTTAAAACAGAATTACATGCATATAGGGGTTACTGATCAGTATGAGTTCCACACTGCTTCCATGCTGATCCATGGAACGTGTGACCTATGAACATCTCCACCTGGGAGCCTGGCACTGTTCTTCAGAGGCTTGGGACTGATTTTGGACATGCTATGTTCCAACCTAAGTAGCCTTCAACATATAGGGCAGTCTTTTACAAATGGGTCAATGAGACTGGTGCAGAGCACGTACAAAAGAAAAATGTATGTCAGTAGCATACATTTTTTAACCTCTTTGAGGAACAGTTCCAAAACCCCTATTTATATATGCCACTTTCAGACCAGAAGAGAATGATCAATCCAGTATTATAGAAACATTCTCTGTCCACAGGGATTTTTTTTTTTTTTTTTTTTTTTTTTAGGCAAATCTCTAAAGGATAAAGCTAGCAGAAGAATGGCTGTACTGGATCAGAGCAAACACACATGCAGCCCAAGCTGTCAGGAATGAAGGCATCAGTACTATGTGTTGTTATTTCATGAATATACAATCCTTGATTCATATCATCTAGTGTTATCGCCACTTTATCAGAGTTGAATAACAAAGGGGTTTTTTTTAATGTCCATTGATCTTGCAAGCCTGATACAAGATACTCATTGCCTGATTTTCAGAGGTGTTCAACTTCACAAGATGGCCAACAGCCGTCAAATCAGGCCCTAAAGATTAGATCTTTGCATTAGAATAAACTGATGTAGAGCTGTTGACTGGATGAGATTTTTGTCAATTTGCATAAATAAGGCAGAAAATTGCATGACACTCTTGTAATATTTTCCTTAATACTTCAGTCAGGGAACAACAAACCCAAGAACAGAAAAGAAATGTTTTAGTCCTCATTTCTTGTCTGAGCACAAATCCATCCCTTTTTTCCTCTAATTTCTTAGTAGTTTATGTCAGCAAGACAATTTCTTTTCCTTCGGCATGAGGAGGCTTGGGCATTTACCTCATTTGATCTAAAAATAAAATTGTAATCTTTGTAGAGTGCCCCTAGTAACTTCTATCAGAGAAGAGTGGCCCAGGCCCTATCTGGGACTGGAAGACTCCACAGAGGAGTTGAATATGAGCAGAGCGCTTGGCCACTGCTCTCTTACAAATGTCGCTGGTCCTCTTTCACCCAGAGAGCTCAGACTCCTCCTGCAGTAGAGCTGCACTGTACTGCTGTGCCCATATTTTCGTTAGATGTTTGTAATAATATGGGAACATAAATATTATTTGTTTGTACTTTACTGTATCCAGAGATCTGAAATTATGACTGGAGCTCAGCTGTGCTAGATCCTGTACAGTGTGGTTTTTGTCCTGTCTAGACATAGGGATATAAATAAAAGTCCCTGAGGGAAAATACTCCCATCCTAAAGCTCCTTCAGCCTGCTGGAGATAGATGGTGTGAAGGATAGGTGGTGTGATGTATAAATAGAAAGATTAAGGGACGTACAAGTCGCCTCTCCACAACATTTCCGAGTCTCCCAGAAGTATGTAAGCCTCTTCTCTGCTTCTCTTGCTTTCTTATTCTTTTATTTTTCTCCTGTTTTCTTTCTTCTTTGCTTTGACCTCTGTTTGTTCTTCATCTCTTTCTCCCCCCATACAAACCCTCCCTTTTCATTCCCGACTCTTTCTACTTTACTCCTCCCCTCACTCATTCTCTTCAGCATTGCAGCAATGGTAGTCAAAAGAAGAAAGGCACAGAATTATCTGTTACTAAATGGGTGGTGCTGATGGAAAATTAGGGAGGAGGAAAAGAATTAATTATCCATAATGTAAGGGTTAAGAAATAAGATTTTCCCAACTAACACTAATATCTGAAGAAATCCTAAATTTGTGAGAAATGTGAACATTCCTTCTTCCTTCATCAGAAGGCTCTGTAGCTATAGTGTTAGAAAAGGAAAGAGAGGGTCAAACCTTATGTTTTTATCCCTGCTTTCTGTAACTAACCTGCAAAGAGATTTTTTTTTCTCAAGGTTACTGAGCATCTGCTGCTCCAGTTTCTCTGCTTCTTAGGAGGGATGAGGTGTAATTGTAATCTGTTGCTTTGAGAGCCTTCTATGAAAGACATGAAACAAGTACAAGTTGTTATTGCTAGGAGGCAGTGTATATAACCAGTCACTGACTAGAAGACGGTCCATTAATTTTTGTTTCGTTTATTTTTAAAAAGGTATGCAGCTGATATGGAGAATATGCCAAGTCAACTGGATGAGTCAGCACAGGCAACACAAAGTGAGTTTGTTTGGTTTTTTTAAAAGAAAAATATTCGTGCTCCAGGTCAATTTATTGCATTACCTACAATCACAAACCTAGAAAAGTGCTACTAATATTTTCTTAGGGTTTTATTGGAAATGTGGCTCCATATCCACCTAGTGGAGGAGCAGATGGTTAAGCTACTCTCTGTGTGTGATTGTCTACCAAAAAAAAAAAAAAAACACCTTAGTCTCTACATGTCATTTTTTTCAGTACTGTCCTTGAGCAAAAGCTGATAACATATTAACACTGGAGAATATCTGTCCACAGACTTTTCTTACGAAAACTTCAGAGCAATGATAACCAAAAGCATTTCCTCTTGTAAATGTGTTTTGCAAATATGTCTGCATTGGTCTGAAGTCTCACTGACAACTTATCAGCACAAATAAGTTTTTTGAAAATCAATTCTTTTCTGCTCTGGAGTGGAAACACATCAAACATTGTCTCAGTATGTATGAGCAGACACTATTTTTGTGGGCATTTCAGCATTATATTTATAAATTAGGCAGAATGCTGATAATGTCCAAACAACCTACTATAAAATAAAAAAGGCAAATCCAATTGCAGATTCATTTTACTTGAAGGGACACACAAGATGATGTGCAGACGCTTAGACCTCCTGTAACCCTACGCAATGCTTGGGGCTGGAGAGTGATTTTCTGAAATTTGAGAGGGAAATTAACAGACGACGAAAAGTTGGTGGCAGTGCCATTATATTCAACCCCTTTGCATTGTTTCATATAGAAAACTAACCAGAGGAAAAGATTGTGGTCTTACTTCTGATGTTTTGCTGCTACAGATGTGAGATTTGTTCAAGCATCTGCTAAAATAAACAGCAATGTTTGAGTTGTGCTTGGTGGATTTTGTGTTAGGACCACGGATAAGGAGTCATCACGAGGCTACTCTGAACTGTGGGGTACCAGGGAGGGAAGGAACCGAACTCTCTCAGCCATTGCCAGAAATGGGAACTGCAAACAGGGATCATAAAACCAGCTCTTTCCACAAAGGCCTGTGATGAGCACAGTTTGGTGAATCAGTGAATCCAGGCCTCAGTTTCCTCAGTCTTCTGTCAGGAATGAATGCTGTCCTGTTAACAGTTAAATGAAGATAAAGTGCTGCTATTTGCTTTTTCTGAAAGTCTTTCATTTTTTAAAACTAAGACTCATTGAACACAGGTCATTGCTGGCACCCATAAGCTCTATTGGTTTTAATTTCTTTTTAATGCCAAACTTCCAGTGAAATGCTTGGAGGGGGCGGGAAATGGCTTTCCAATGGGGAACTGTGTGATTTCGGTTTAGAATTGCATCCTCAACTAATAGATTGAAGGAAAAAATAGTAGTTGTGTATTTTTTGGTGGGAGTTTTTTTGTGGTGGTTTTTTTTTGTTTGGTTGGTTTTGTTTTGGTTTTGTTTTTTTACAATTTCCTTCTTTTCCCATACCTCAATCAATTGGTGTTATGGTTTGGAATAGAGCAGAGCAAATAAGTTATTCTTGAATTAGTGGTTGTAACAGAAGTTGTATATCAGCTTGGATATTTAATGCTTTTTCAGAATTAAATGTAGCCATACTGTTTTAAAAAAAAGAAAATTTTCTTATCTTAAATCCAAATATGTTGAAAAAATATGAATTTAAAATATTTAGTAGACTTGTTTTCTGTAGTAGATCACTTCTACTGTTGAATTCATTCTGTTGAATAAATTGAAGTATGGAGGTGATAGTGAGCGTTGAAAGTTTTGCTTCTCTTCGTAATTTTGTGATATGCCTTCAGAGGATAGGGTGAGGTGAGTCCCATGGGAGGGGTGGGGGGCAACAGTTTCCCTTGTGAGCTACAGGCCCTGTTCAAGGAGTAGGAGATACCAAAGTTTGCAGGAGGGAACAGCAAAGATGACCATTGTAGAACTGAAAGCCTGCAGCTTGCACAGAGGCTATAAGGTGGCAGGGAGGAGTGCACAGCATTCAGCAATGCCTTCAAGGCAACAGAAGGAAGAATTTCCTGGGGATTGGGCAAAGTTACTTGTAAATCAAAGTCCCTGAGTCTGCTGGAACCAGGCATGGAGGCAAGGACCTGCCTGTAAAGACACAAAGGGCAGGGTTAGAGCTGTATGTGAGTCATCTTTATTTCAGTTCTGTCCAGCATTACTGATATTAAAAGAAATATAATAATAATAAGGAAAAAACCCACTGATATCAGATTAGTCAAGAATTGACCAGATAAAGCATCTGTAATAAAAACCACATAGCTTTGTATTAGTGGAAAGTGGCACTAAGTTTGTATATGTGAAGTGTGCATTTCCATACTTAATGTTTTTCATTTTCTTTAACCTTATCACTTAATTTCATTATTATTTAATACTTTTTGTGGAGAAGTTATTTCTAATATCTATTTTCAGTTGCCTGATGCATATTTTAATCTAGAATAGAAATAAAGTTCTCAGATACAAACTTTGCAGCAAGTATCTCAACCTTTTCCTGTCTCAGTATACGGGAGTTCACATGTGAATCATGCGACAGGTCATGTCTGGGTGTTTGACTATCTGACAAGGGTATCGCCTATCATGTAATGGATGTGCACAGTGCCACATACTGGGTTTGCTCGGTCTCCTTGCCGTGCACAGCTGTGGTGTGTAGGGAAATCCAGGGAGCCGCACTCTCAGGTGGCTTCTTGAAGAAAAGGTCTGTACTGGGAAGCTGATATCCCTCTGCTGCTGTGCAGCACCAGAGTTTTTTGCCTGCTCAGGCATCCCATATACCAGACTGATGGTTAGTAGGATCAACCCTAGCACCTGGGATGCTAAAGCAGGAGAGGATCCTTGACTCACTCCATCACAAAATGCAGACCCCCATCTGTAATACGGAGTGTTAAGTGGGGACAAAGCAATGAGTTCAGAGTCCATGAGACTTAGCAGGTGTTGTAGGGTTTCTGTCAAAAGGATATGTTTATTGCTGTTCCTTGTCTAGATTAACATGAAAATATGAAAAAATGTTGAGACATGAGGTCACTAGGTGAAGAAGTTTTTCAGTTCAAGTTGGCAAAAAATTGTTTTATCATAAAACATTAAAAATATCATTATTCATAAAACTTAAAATATTTTATCCTGAAACAAAGTAACTGTATCCTCTTCAGCCTTATTTCTGTCATGCTGTAGGAAAAAAGTGGATCTCGATTAGCTGAGTTGTATATCTGGTTCCTGTTAATCGTGAGTGATCAAGACCAGTGAGATAGCAGCCATCCTTCGATATGCCAAGTATAACATTACAGAAATCATATTTTTGCAATGGATGCATTAGTCAAGCAGCTTTTGGTGGTTTTTACAAGGAGTTTTTATTGATACTTTGTTTATAAGGCTGCAGTTCTAGATACTTTATACTTCTGGGTAGCTAGAACTGAGGCAGACTCTCTTTTGATATGGTAAAATTGGGTTTTTTCCTCCTACTCTTAATGGAGGGCTAGTACTTGTTTCCCTGGTACTTCTTGGGGTGAGGGGAAGACAAATTTTGGTCATCAGGAAGGTTCAAAATTAAACATTTTCTAATACTACCCATGCAGACAAGGTTCTCGGACATTGTAGCAATTATATCTGATGTCAGATTTGAAGATATGCACATATTCCTTATTGCTAAAACCAAACCATTAGCCAGATTGCTCTACCTTTAGATCTAGACTTTAGTACTAGGAAAAATCTCAGAATAAAATTATGGTTAGAGTTGCAAGTTAAATAATTTGGATCAAACACACTAGCTTGAACTCAGGTCCTTTGGATAACACAGGTTGAACTAGGTCGTCTTTTGTGGATCTCAGGAAAAAAATAAGATGTTAATTCCTAAATTCCATATCAAGGTGTACACAACTCTCCTTCCTTTTCACAGCCTCTTGTGATTTTACTTTACATGCTCTTCTTTTCTTTTCCTGAATCCTGCAGCTTTCTTCTCTCTCAGATTTTGGATACTAGGTATTCACTTCCCAGTAGTAAGGGAATACTTAGCTTGTTTCTGACTTTCTGGTGAACTTTCAAGTTCTTGTTATCTATATGATAGAGATAAGATATTCATGCTCAAAGTGGTCATAAAATATTCCGTCTTTGATTTAGATTTACCTCACCTATTTAAAGGATAAAGACTGAAACACAAGCTATGCATGTAAAGTTGACATATTCATATGCAACTATCATATCTCAAATATCAAGCCTACAATCATTACAAAAAAATACAATGTAATTCTAATTGGTCTTAAGCCATTACCCCCCAAATTACATATGATATTAGAATTACACTACCATCGAGGGACGCTTAGATGTCCACCTTAGATCATGCTTCCAAACCCTGGTTTTATTAATCATAAAGGAAGCTTTTTTCTTTTCTTTTGTAGGTATGAGGTAGAGTTAGGACAGACTTAACAATGTATCTGGCATTGAATCTAACTAGTAATATGATTCAAGAGAAAACAGTGTCCTTTTAAATTTTTGAAACTTTTGTACGTCTTTCAATGAAAAGTTCCGGTTATCTTTATTTTAATACATTCCTTTTGAAGATCCTAATATTTGGCCTGACAATAATTTGGTTTCATGTTCTTGTGAGTGCATTTAAAATAGTGATGCTCAACAAAGAGAGGGCAGGCAATGTTTTGTGCCCCCCTGCCCTTGGGTAGAGGCTGCAGTGGAGCTGCAGCCAGGAGGGGGCACAACGAGCGGCTGTTCCCCTTAACCCTTTGAAAAGTTGATGGCATAATCAGAGAAAATTTATGCGGGGTTTCATACAGCACCTTTTTATTGCACTTCTAACGTATGAGTGAAATAGTGGCAAGGAGAAAGAGCCACAGTGTTACATTAAAGAAGAAATACGTTTTAATTTTCTTTTCCCTCACATCTTTTTGCCTTTTATGCATCTTAAGTCTTCAGATGGGTACTTAAGACATAAAACGTCAGAATAGTTTTCCTCTGATTATAATAAAAATCAGTTTTCCTAGATTTGTATAAAAACTTGTTTCTTCAATACTGTGTATCTGGAATAATGTAAAAGTTAGGCTGTCATGAATATGGCATGTCATTCACGTGTGAGAGGTGTAATCGGATCTATAGGTCCTGATGAAATATAAGCTCAAAACGATTGTTAGATATGACATTTTTTACTTTGGGTAAGACTTTTAGCACATTGGGCAATTAAGTATTTGTGTGCACCAAGTATGCGCTCAACTGCTTGTATAATTTGCATGAATAGCTAGTTGCACACATAAGTACATAATTAATTAGCTGCCTGTGCTATTAACTGCTGTGGATATACAGCTATATCAGTTTGCTTTTTTTGGAGTGTTTGTGGGAAATTTTTAGTGCTGGTTGGATACACGAGTAGAGAAAGAATAAACAATAAATATGGCACTTTGTACGTATAAGTATGATCCATACGAAGTTATTGTCTTCATAAGCCAGCAGCTGCTATTTTAAAAATACTACTTAATTGCAAAATGTCTGAGAATCATTTTCAATCAACTTATCTTCATGCTGACTTGTAAATCCAGACAACGCGGTCATATGCAACTTTAGCTCAGGTGTTTAAACCTCAGTAACAGTTTTTATGTACAACTCTACATAATGAGTTCCAACTTGGTCACACAGTTCTTAGTTTTTAAATGTGAAACATTTGTGAAGGAGACCGGAGCCCAAGCTGAAGTCGATGCAAGTTCCTTCCTTGCCCTCACTGGGCTTTGGATCAAGCTCATCAAACCCAGCGAGGGGCAGGTCACTTGCACAACAGTTATAGAGGCCCTTCCCTATGAATGAATAAACCATTTATAATTGTATTTTGTAAAGTGCACAGTCGCCATAAATGGTATGAGATTTTTTTTTTCTCTGAATTGGGTTCTTTGTACTGAAATGTGTAGTTAGCACAAATATTCATCCTGCTCTGCTGTATAAGCTGAAAGAGCCCAGAGGAAGCTATGAATGTGCAAGTCACACTGACATTTTACTCCTCAGTCCTTTGCCCTGATATTGTAACTTCTCTATTTCTCGGCAAAGGCATAAGTGGGGAACATATCCAGCTAATACAAGAAAACTTTAACTCTTCATGAGGGATAAAATTCAGGGCTGAAAATGGTGATGTTATATTAATTGAATTCCCTGTTCTTTTTTTATATCTGTGAGGTTTAGGAGCAGGAACCTCACGCTGTTATGAAGCAAGGAAGATGTGTGTAGACTGCTTATTTGTTGAAAACCAACAGTGAGTGCTACAGTACTTAGAAGGGAACTATAATTGCTCTAAGCTTTTCCTCTTCTGGGCTGTATAGTACTCTGATCTTCATAATCCTGGGTATTGAGAAACTGAATAACAGTCGTCTTGTTTAAAGTAAAGTGAAAAACATCAATTGCATCTCTCCTCCCTGACTCTTACCCCGGCAGTATTGCCTTGAAAAGCAATTTTCCTCCAGAACCACTGACCTATTAGTTTCCTTAAAAATTAAGATATTGTTTCATTAGTCCTTCAGATTCTGAAAGCAAATCGCCATCAATACTCTTTATTTGAATATCTTATATGAACATAAAAAATAAAAGGATGCGCTAACACTGAGGTTTGTATATTTTAAATAAAAAGATGTACTTTTCATATGCCTCATTTGTGGTGGAATGCTTCTTTGATCAGAATTAAGCTTCAGAATTAAGGTAGCTGTAATAATCAACATCCCCATGAAAACGTACATACTCCTCATACGTAATACTTCTATTTTTCTAGCCAGGATCTCCCTACATATTTTATTGCAATGTCTTTCCATTGGTATTTTCCTTCAAAGTCACATTAGAAATAACTAACAGACAAAATACTTGTACACACGCTTTAGAGTAACAGAAACAAACAAACAAAGCCCCCCAAGTAATTGTCAGCCCATGTCAGCAATTCAGTTATTAGGATCACATAAACCCATGTCTTATATATTCCACCCAGAATTGTTTTAAGGTCCTTGTATGCATAGAATTTTGAAATATATTATTTGAATATAAAAGTAGATTATGTATTTCCCCTGTGGCTGGCCAAATGTCTTTCCAACAAAGGGTAAAATAAGAAGGCTATTTTTTTGTGTAAAAGAGTGATCTTTTTAGTCATGCTTGATTGCTTTTTCAGGACTGTCTCCATTTATAATGAGATATTCTTGGACTCATTTGAACCAGAAAGTTTAGTAAAATTGTTACATTTTTACATAAAATACCTTGAATTATTTAAACTGTCTCAAACTCTGTATTTTTTTAAATATATGTGATATATATTGGATTTTTTGCTTCACAGACTGAACATGGCATAAAATGGAAATATATTTAGCATATTTACAAGAAATATTTGTTTTAATCTTTCATACTTGTCAGCACTTCACACTAATTTAGCCTTATCTGCTGCTAAGGAGTTACACAGTAAGGGATGCACTTGTTATTCAAATCCCTATTAATGTTCCATATCATAGTTTGGCAAGAAAGCTGTTACTGTATTGGACTATGATACAGGAAAGTTTTAATTATCTGTACTTTTCAGAGAACTTGGCCTAGGACGTCTGTGCTAGTGTGCCGAGAACAATGATGTGAATTTACTTTTATCAGCAGTTTAAAATGGCATTATAAAATGTGTTCTGTGATACTGTTTTTAAAAGACCTGATGTGCAATGAAATGTGCAGAGCTCGAGGAAAAAATGGTTTTTTATTATAATCAGAGTGCCCAGATAAAATGGCAAGTATGGAATGCTTTAGAAATGTTTATTTGTAGTTACAGATATATTTCACATTACCTATGTTTGTGTTTTACAGTTGGAAAATACAGTCATACTTCCATGCTTAGCTTGAGTCTAGTTCTTGCATTACTCTATATTTAATGTTTTCAATGTATTTTGTAAAATATTTCATTGTAATGTTAATAGAGCTTACTTAAGCGTTTCTATACTTTACAGGCAAAAAAATCTCTATCAGTTGTAGATCAAGTAGCAAAACCCTACAGCAATTCTTTTTCAAAGGACCAAATTGTTTGATATTCAAAATTTTATTTTACAGTATTTTTCAGGCAGTATGAGAAGCAGCTCTTTTACTTCTGAACCCACAGCAAAAGCCTGTGTCTCATCTCTCCTGTAATTGTCCATTCTTTTTATAAGATTTATTTTTGCCTGTGGTGCTGAACTGAAAAAGTCACCCAGCTAAAATGTAGTTACTTCATTTCCAAGTAAAAACAATAGTGTTTTCATGTCCATACTTATTATTATTCTGAGAATGTACTAATTTGTTACATCCAAGATGACGGTTAGTTTGGTCCATGAAAGGGGCACTGTGCCAGCTACTGCAGTTAAGTAAAAGGACTTCTTTCATGGAAAGTAGTGGGACAGAAAGTAGCCTGCAGTGCATGTGGGTACGGGGAGGCAGATTGCCAACAGAGTCATCCTGGTATCAGGCTTTGCTGTGTTGGGTTCTGAATGAAGCTAAAACTATGATTTCACTAAATGTCGGCATGGGCAGCCAAATTTTCAAACCACTAGTGCTCTAAGGAGCAACTGATAAATGTTTTATCCCTGCGGGCTGTAGTTGATGTTGCACAAGGATTTTGCGTGTGCTCAATGCATTATCGTTCTTGGCATTAAGCTTAGATAATTGTCTACTTATATTGAGCCTGTAATAGCAAAATACAAGTGAAGAGGCATGTTTTACAAAGTAAAACTATGAAATAGGTTTAGCTATATTACTATGGATTTTTTTTTTTGTTCTATCCTACTAAATTTGAATGAGAATGAAGTATGATTCTATACCTTAATTCTGCTCAAACCAGGGTGGTCTCATAATTTTGTTTTACATGCATGACATTGCTTAAGGTCATTAGTTGTAAATCTTAGTATAAAAAGACTGAAAATATATTCAGTACTTTGTAGTTACCGAATACATATTTAAAAGCCTCTATGAAAAGTCGGGACCTACATGGCAGATTTTCAGTTACTGAATGGTCAATTTAATGATGTAGATTAGCTGTATCTAAACAGTAAATGGAGATAGGCTGTTGCAAGGCTTTGATGAATCTCTCTGATGCATATCCCAGTTGATCAATTTTCTAATTTCAGAGATTAGTATTCTTCTTTTCAATCCTAATATACTCTCTGGTTACATTCTATTTGAAATTTAACTTAGATCAAGTATAACTTTATTTACATCTTTTTGTTGTTTTGCTGTAGCTAGTCTAACAAACGCAAATCAAATTTGAATTTGGCCTTTCTCTTTTCAGTGACTAATGTAATGGTCTCATTTTTTGACTTATTTTTTCTTAGTGTTACCTGACTTCTAATTAATTATTTAAATCACTATTGTATATTAAAAAAGAGCCTTCCATATTGCTTTAAACATTTCAAAGAAAACTGGATTGCATTGACAGATTTTGTTCAGCGTAGTTAAATTCAACCATTAAGAGTTTAGCAGCTAAAACTTTAACAGAGAAAAATTACTTCTTTATGACACAGATAATTACTGCAATAGCTGTTTATATTACTGCAATAGCTGTGCATAATATGACCAACTTTATTATGCATATAAATTCTGTTTAGGCGGTACCTGTTGAGAATATGTAGGGAGCTTTGTGTGTAAATATTAAGAAATATTTAAATAATTTATTCAGGAAAAATACTATTTTGTTTTTATTTTTCGTGTTCCTGGAGCTGAAGTAGTTTCTGCAAATGGGTGAATTACATTTGGTTAGGGGTTGGGGGGTTTTTTTGGTTTTTTGGGGTTTTTTTTAACATTTTCAACATGAAGGCTACTAATGTCAATCCATTTGATAAAATACCCTCTCAGACACATGCAAATCCAAATAGGTTATCGAGTGTACTATTAATTTCGTCTTTACAAATGCAGGATCTTTAACATACAGAATAATTAAATATTTGTAATAAAGCAGTTAACTCAAGCAGTTTATTGCTGTGATTTGCAAAACTGCATTGAGCCGCTTTCTTTTCATTTCATTGATGGTGGAACAAACATTTCTTTAATAAGGATACAGCACATTCTAATTTTGTTGCAAAAGCTTAGATAAGGATCAGGCCCCCTCTGAATCACTGCTTTGACCTATGACATTGAAAGTGCTGAAGCGCTTTGGCAAAAGAAGAGTTAGTCATTCATTATTATGCACAGGACTTTCCAGTTCTAAAGGGGCTCTGTGCTTTCTCTCAGATAGACTTTGTTTGTTGGAAATGAGAACTGTATTTTGGCAGTAAAGGACAAGAACTGAAGCAACTCTGCAGGCAGACTCATTATGACATAATCCTTCATTAATCCTTATTCTCTATTAATAGATCATGACAGAAGTTTTGCTTTGGTTGACCATCTTCACTAGCAAGCTATGAGAAAACATTAATAGACAAAGGTCCAAACTCAGCTTTTAGGGCTATCATTTTATTTACATTTTTAAGAAAGTATGTATCATTACCTTGGAGAAGTTAGTATACTAAGTGATCTGTTTTCTTCAAGTGAAACCTAGCTACATATTTTAGAAATGTGATTTATCTATTGGAAAATGGATTATTTATATCACTCACCTGGCAGATAAATACACTGTAAAAATTAGGTGTTGCTTGCATACTTGCTGCAGGAAAAATATAGGGATGCAAGACTCCATCAGTAGTGGGGGTGGCACTGAAAAAGCAAACGGACTGAAGGAAGAGAGCATAAGTGGCATGTGAAATGAATGTGGCAAAATATGACCAAGAGAAGGAAAATCTGACAGCTTTTTGTTTCAGAGAAAAATCAGGAGAAAAACGTGGAACATAACTGTGGAGTGTTTTGGAATACATTTTTGTAACAGTTACAAAAAATATTGTTGTATTATTTATTATAAGAAAAACATTTATAAGTCAAGAATAATGAGGTTCATATTTGCCTGATCTAGCAGTGTATGGTCCTTGGCCATTCTCAAGCTATCATAGACAGGCGGTGGTGTGGAACAATAAGTGGTGAGGAAAAATAAGTAAATTAAATATTTTTGGTGTATTGTTGACCATTGACTAAGTTGTACCCGGTTCTTGTTAGACCTGGATTTACTTGCATTAGGTCTTGACTGTGCCATAGTGTATAGAACTTCAAGATCAGTTTTCTTATCTGCTGAGATATTCTTGTAAGGCTGCTGATGACAGAGTAGGCTAGTGGGTTTTGTTATACAAATTAGGCTTTGTAACATGTATTAATATTTTCAAATATAATTTGAATATAAGCCAAAACGTAATTTCTGAAACAACTGTCTGTATTCTACAAAAGCTGTACTGCAGCATTGCTTCATTTAAACTGCAGCCCATTTAAACCACAACAATCTGTGAGATTTTAGTCATTTAAGGGGGTAAACCAGACTACCTCCATTGCCTTCTGTGAAACTATGCCGATTTACATCCATTGTGAATCAGATCACTAATTTTATTACATCTTCTTATGCTTTTGTATCTCTCTGTTATGATATATTCTTTGTAATACCAGTTTGACTGGGGAAAAATGGTGTAGAAAATCACAGTGTTTTAGAAGCTGAGTGAAGAAGATTTGGGTTTTTTAACACAAAAAGTGTATTGGATCTTTGAGGCACTTCCAGGATCCAATGCCTAGAGAGACAGGTGAGAAAAACAAGTACATCTGAAACTATAATAATTATTAAGACAAAATTTTATTTGCTCTTAGCAGGACAATATTTTATGTCTGAAATTCTCCATATATTATTCTTTTGTGTAGTTTCTTAGCATCCTGGCCTTTCTATTCGTAAAGGTATGAAATATGAATAGATTGTTAAATTTTTCCATAGGGAAGCTTCACAATTCAAATAGAGGAGATAATTCGGTATATTTTACAATTTATAATTTTTATTGCCATTTAATGTAATACTTTACACAGACAAAAGCTCTACACTTGCTACGTGCTGTGAGAAACTGTTGTCAAGTTGGGTTTTTTTTTTCCCTCTGCAAGTAACATTTATTAATTCAACTTTTCGGCTTAGAATTAATTTTGAATCTGATTCAGACATAACATGACCTTTCCGATACAGGGGTAGAGAAGAAACGGGAAAACATAATTCAGAATTTCTAAACTATTTATGTTGTACTTTTGTTTTGCACTTCTTTGGGATAATGCACAATAAAACTGAATTCTGAGTGTAGTTTTACTCCTCTTGCTACTCTACACATATGCACATATAAAATCTTGATAGCTTTGACAGTAGCAGTGGTTACATGAAGGCCTTTGAGTGTTCAGGTCCTGACTAAAGGTCACTGCTTCAGCACATCTGGTTTTAATAGTTGCTTTCTGAAGAAGAGATTTCTGATAGTAGGCAGCCCTTTAATCTGGCAGACAAAAGACATAACAGGATCCAATGGATGGATGCTAACACTGGCCAAATTCAGTCTGGAAATGAGATACCAATTTTTAACATTGAGAGTAATTAGCCATCAGAGCAACTTGCCTAGCAACAGGCTGCAATGTCTATCACATTAAACTTTAAAATTGAAACATCATGTATTCAAACAGGTGCTATGCCTTGAATGCAAGTAACAGGTTGGAAGAAATATGAGGTGAACTTCCCCGCTAGTCTGTTATATGTAGCTTTAAAATCAATTATTGTATTTTCTGAAGTTCAGTCATCATTCATAATTTACTGTTATACTACTGTGTATGATTCAGATTAAATCATCTCTGATTACTGAAGGTTCTGTGATAAGCCAAAAGAAAAAGAATGACTCATCATGTTTTCAAGTATTCAAAACTGGTGGCACCATGCTGGCTTGTGGCACTAACATATCCTGCAAGAACCTGAATTGCTGCTAGCATCTATAAATAGTAACACTATATTCTTCTTTGCATTTTATGTCCTCCTTTTGGCACTGAAATCATGTCTTTGGGAAAAGCTATTCTCATTTGTCCCGGTCTCCTTAGATTTTAGATTACTAAAATCTTTAGATTACTAAATCCTTTAGATTACTAATCCTTTAGATTACTAAATCTCAGAAAATAAGTGGGGTTCAGCACACCTAATCAGCCATTTTCCTACTGTGTCACATCTTAGTATTCAGCTCTTCATTGGACACCATGGCAGGCTCTGGGATGTTAGATATGCATCTGTGTATCATGGATTTAAATATTTTTTTCTTAAGGTTAGAAGTTTTTCAGAAAATGAGGTGGTGAGTATGATGGATTGCAAACTGAATGATAACATGCTGTTGTGAGAAAAACAATATTCTGGATTATATTCAGCAAGTTGTGAAACAGTTGTTCTGTGCTGCTTGTCACTGACAAGACCAAGGATAAGAAATAATAGACTTAAATTACAGCAAGAAAGGTTCTTGATTAGAAAGAAAGAAGATCTTTCTAGCAGTTAGGATAGAAAGTCACTGAAATAGTTTACCTGGAGATTTATGAAGTCACCATCGTTACAAGTCTTTTAACAGGTTAGGGAAACATCTGTCAGGCATGGCATAATCATAGATGATCCTGCTTTTGTCAGGGGATTTGAGGTTGGACAACAGGAGGGTGAAGAAAACGTGAAGGCCAGACTAGTACTTAAGGTTTCTGCCAGCCATCCTCTCCCTAAATAAAACAATGGTTTCTTCAGGTAACCTGTAATATCCAGAGGATTCCATGATCTTCTGTGGACTGTGTCTCTGTATAAGAAGTCAAAGAAGCAGCATTAGCCAGAGAGGCTATCTATATATTAAACAAAATTCCCAAGAATCACCGACAACCATAATGAATTTTTCAAGTTATCTCAGAAAAGATAGCAGGTCTATAGCTGAAGACAAACCAGACTGAACCCACCCCACCTTTATGGATAAGGAGTAATTTTGATAGAAATACTAAAAAATAAAAACAAAAAATTGTTTGGGTCACATGACTATGGGACCTATCAAGTCTCTCTTTAGAAACCTTCTGGTCAACCGCAACCAGGTACGGCTATGAGTGAAGTTGTGGGTCATAAACAAGTTCTCAGGTTTTTATGCTATACTCATATCAACCCTCAGTTGCAAACCCCATTACTCCTTCACTCTTCACAGAGCCTTCTGGCATGGGTCTGTTATGGTAAGAAGTCCTCTCACTTCCTAGTATTGGAGTGAGAGGAGGTTTCTCATCTGAATCAGGAAGAGGGTCTTTTTCCAAATTCTGAAGAGAAAGGAGCATGGCAATGCAGCTTGGATGTAATGATATACAGTTCATTCATCCAAAAGCTGTTCAAGATGGCAATGCTGGTCACCAAAAACACCACCTGGTCTTCAAAATATCTTTTTCTGCCTCTTAGAAGAAGTACTTGATATTGTAGTAGATCAGAATTGCTACCAGTTCAAAGTCCTGTAGATATTCATAGCAGAACAGTATACTTTGGGAAAAACAGTGTATAAATACATCTATAAATGGAATACAGTAGTTGCTCTTTACGGGTGTCTGAAACGATTTGATGTCATCTCTGCTTAGTTTTGGACTTAATTTGAAAGTAAATATTTAGAAACTAAACGTGACAGCATCACCTAAGAGCCTTGAATTTTGCATTACTTTCCTCAGGACAAATTTAGGGCCTTGTCAGCCTGATTTTGCTATTGATAGCTAATTCAGCTGGGATGATGACGGCCCACAGCTCACATACTGTAGTGATCCAACATGAAGCTGTAATAGCATATTGCAACACTGGTCCATACAGTGCTGGTTAAGATTAATATGTACTCTTGAATGTGCTGGTCTTTATCCTGAGATGTCCCATGAGGCCTTCTGCTTTTCTTTCTCTACCTGTAACTATCGTGATGGGTGCCTCATTGCTGGACAGGCAAGTGAAAATAGATGACCTTGAGGCTCAATGCTTGTGCGTTCAGGAAAAGAAATGTAAATGCTTGATAATGCTTTGGACCCAAGGGTGATTTGCAAGGCCTGTAAATCCTTGGTGCAGCAAATCTTAGGAGAGCTGATACATAGCAACACTGGCCCTGCTGCAGCCATGTTTTTATCAGCAAACAAAGCAGTAGGAAGACTTCCCCCTTGAGCAGCAATGAACTCTGGAAACAGAATATTGGATACCAGTTTCCATTCTAGAGTACCTGTCCACTCGTCCTTCAGAACAGCTAGACAGAAAGATTTAGGGCCACTTACCTTATGTGAGTGTAAGTGGGAAACCATCACAGAACAGCGTTTCAGATTACAATGACCGCAAAACAGCGACTTCTGCAACTCAAACTTAAAATAAAATACGGAGAGGGGTTTTTTCTTTTCTTTTTTTTTTTTTTCCCTTAGTGTCAGTTAACAGCTGGACTGAAAATTCCTATTCAGCCACTTCCTGACCTGTCTGTACATTTTGATTTTTTTGAAAAACCAGATAATATTTGGCACATCTTATTCTGGATTCTTCATGCCCAAGGTAGTTTTGGTTCCCAGTGGTGCCGTGTGTTTCAGGCAGTCATTCTGAAATGCTGTGTTTTATTCTGAGGTATTAGACACTGTCTGTAAGCTCTGGTTTGAACATTATGTTCAATAAAAAAGTAATCAAGTGGATTAGTTATTGCTTTGGGATCCTTATAGGTAATATGTGCATTCAGTAAATCATTCAACTGTGAAAAAGCAGTTTATTATTCTGCAGTAGCTGGAATGTTTCAAGGTGCAGTGCACACAAAATTCCATAGTCTGCCCTCTCAGTTTTTGTTTTCTTTTGTTTTGGGGGTTGGGGGGTTTTTGTTTGGTTTGGGTTGTTTGTTTGTTTGTTTGGCACATCTGTAGCTTCATGACTGAAGGGACACTCAGGCATGACAGATGTATTCTGTCTTTTTTATGCTATTGTAGAAAGTACAAGTACTGACAGAGAGTGTTTGCTCTATTAATATTGCCAGGCACAGAGTACTCTGCTTGGAGCTCAAGAAACATGATAGGGTATGTATATGAACTACAAAGCGCAAACTAGTTACTGTAAATAGGTTCTCTAACTTCACAGGACACGGGATTTCTAAGCCCCTTCTGATTGTGTTTCTGTGCATTCCTCTTTTGTCAGCTGTAGATGGCAGATCCCTGTTGTATGTATCAAAACAGTTTTTTATACAATGTCAGTCAGGACCCTGCACCCTCTTGTACTACACTCCTTAAAAAATGCATCCGTAGATGTGACAGTCAGTGCTGTTAATTACCATAAAAAGCATCACTTTCCAAGTGTAACTCTTCTGTAATGTCTTTACACAGTTACTTTTTGGCTTGGCTCTTCTGCTTGTAGCAATATATGGAATTATAGGTGTATAAATACAGTAGAGAACCAAAGTATACGTATCATTTCTAAGCTAACCGCCTATATCTACGTGACTGGGCAGCTGATCAGTGAGCTAGTAGTTAATAGTCTGACAACAGAAAGTAGAGGGGTTTGTATGTGGGAAGGGATCTTTTTTTGGCACTAGAAGGAGTGATTCTGAATCATTTTAGGCTCTGGGGTTATGCGAGTGATCCAACGCATGGAATATGGTGAATCTAGGTATTCAAAGGAAAGTGAATGGAAATTGCCATTTTTCATGACAGGAGAATGGGTTTGTTACGGTGCCAAGTAAACAACAAATATGTGCAGATTTGTTCTAAAGATCTGCCAATAACACGGAAACTTCTGGTGTCCCTGGGATGAATTTCAGATTCTGAAAGGAAACAAACAGCCAGAAAAACAGAATAGAACAAAAGTAATTGAAAACATGTGATCCCAGGTCTTGTGCACAGATTTAATTAAGATCTCTACCTTCTAGTTCTTTTGCCAAGCAGTTTTTCTAAACCTTAGGCAAAATACGTTGGCTAGTCCACATTTGGAGGCACAGGCATTAATTTTCATGGTACAGAGGGAATCCCTTTGTTCAGAACTATGTTACTTCAAATGGGTATTTCATTAGGGTGAATATTTATGTAAATTTTGGATATGCTCTGTGTACTGGAAAAACTCTTCCCGAAAATATGCAGCGCATCAGTAATGAGTTGTTGTTTTTTTTCCCACTGCCTTGTACCGTTCTTAGAGATGTAAAGCAACACATCTTACGTTTCCTCCCCTTTTTGCACACAGAATAGAAATTACAGCTACAGCTTAGCTTGTTTTGCCTGTGGATCAATGCCAGAAAGCAGTTTTGAAGGTGTTTTAAAATGAAGACATCTGGCAGCTGGCGTACTTACAATTCATTTGCCAAAGACAAGTTGCATGCTGTTGGAATTTTCAATTGAAGGTCACGCACCAGGTAAAAATCAGTCAGGTGGAGCTCGTGTGTGGTGAACCCACACACTTGAAGAATTGTTGGCTCAGAGATGTGTGGGTGGGCTAAACTGTGAAGTATGTTTGTCTAATTTTTCCTCTTTAAAATGTGAAACTCAAAGCTAAAAAGAGGTCAGTAAAGCTGACAAGAAATCACAAGGCTATGATATTTCAGTGGAACCACCATCCATTAGTTTGAGCAGAGTGCCAAAAAAAAGGAAAGATGAATAACGGAATCTGACATAATGTTGGACAAACACTCTGCTGTCAACTGAGTGGTCACACAGTTTTTACTCTCATTTTTTCAGTAAGAAATAGCCTAGAGGATTATTTGTACACAGCTTTCTACTGACAGTGAATTAGTAACAGTGTGTCATTGTGCATTCAGTTATTCAGTGACAGCTCCGAGACTAAGCTGTTTACATTAATTGATGTTTAATGGTATTAATGAAGTATGTTTTACCATCATAAACTTTCTCTCCATCAGTATGGTTACTTACTAAGATACTAATATTTCTAAATCAAGGGACCTGCACCCAGAATGGCTTTACATATGTTTACACGGAAAATGCATGTCCTCTCTGTGTGACATGGGGAAATGTTGTTCAGTGTTACTGCTGTGAAAATAAAAGCACGAGGCCTGAATTCTTCTCTTGCTTAAGCATGTTTTACATAAAAGAAGCTCCTTTTGCTTTAATAGATATACTTACGACTTGAATTCATGTAAGAAAGAGAAAAATCAGGCCTAGGATACATGTAGGCCGCAACTTTTAAAAGTATAAATGTAGTAGATTTTTCTGTGTTTTGCTAGATGAAAGTTTTAATGTGGCATTTTAGAATGTTTTGCATTCAGAACTTTGTTAGATATACATAAGCCTATAAATGAGCTAATT
This sequence comes from Mycteria americana, assembly GCF_035582795.1. NCBI lineage: Eukaryota > Metazoa > Chordata > Aves > Ciconiiformes > Ciconiidae > Mycteria > Mycteria americana. The sequence continues at coordinate 10,060,605 of NC_134371.1, forward strand.
CCTTGTGAAAACAGTTTGGACAGTATCGGGTTTGCTGAAGTGTGAGAATAAGAAAAACTATCTTCCCTACTGTTTCTGAGAAGGGAAGTTCAGAAATTAATTAAGCAACATTATTCACTTGGTAAGGTCAATACTACTCCTCATCAAACAGTGGAGAGTATCGGTGGTTTCTTCTACTTTGTAAGTACATAAAAATTACTTTTGTCATATTTTACCCAAACTCTTTGGCAGAGGGACCAGAGATCCCAACTATTCTCTATAAGTCTTTCTTATGAAGCCTCACCCCTAAACTCTTAGGCTGACTGAAAAGATAACTTTATTGTTCAGCTTATGACCTTTCTGCACATCTCGGACAAGGAGTGGGAGAAATAAGGGTTGCCTGATAATGGTATGCAGTGCAGGAACATGGACTTTTCTACTTTTAAGGGAGTTATTTGCAACTGTTTGATGGCACTGCGGTATGGATTCATGGCTAAAACACTGAAGGATTCAATGGAGCTAGAAGCCCCCAAATACCACTAGTATGTTATTTATGGCAACAAAAAATTTAGAGGTAAACTTATCTCTCTAAGCAATTTGTTGTCAATGGAGAGTAAAATTATGTGGGAAAAAACCCAATAAACATTTATTTAAAGCCCCTTAAATCTGGTTTCTTACTAGGTAAAACTCAAGCTGTACACCTTCTCTTTCTTCCATTAAATTGTAAGCTGCCCTTCTGGTGTTCAGCTTTTGGACAGCTGGACTGTATAACAGTCACTACGAGTTCTCCTGTTATGCCCTTGTGCAGCTTGCAGATCAACAGTACCATAATGTGGCTGAAGCCTTGAGTGTTACTGTAAAAGAAATCACTGATAATTGCTAATAGGAATTACTTTGAACCAAAGACTTTGACTGGTGTCAGAATTAAGTGTACAAAAAAAGGTGAAACTGTTTCACTTCTTGAGAGGTGCTACATAAATTGTGTAAATGTAACATAGTGTAAAATACTGGATAATTTTTTTGCTTCATGTAAGAGGGAATGCAGAGTCTAAAGATGAAATATGAAACTGCTTTGAGACGAGGATCTAGAGAAAATGCTGATGATTTGTCACAACTGTTCATCATTGTGCTAAACCTGTTTTGTTTTCCCGCTCAAATTCCTGACAGATAATGGCAATCTGACATTCTTACTGTTTTCATTTTACTGCAAAAAAGATCTACAGATAAGGGGCTGAAACCAAGTAGTGCTATTACATTGCAAGGTTCTTAGTGTCTTAAGATTGATTTCTTTAGTAACATAAGCTGATTCTACTGCAGACATGTGAATATTTTGAAGTTACTCTTGCTTAATGTGAAATTCCATTACTGGTTGAAAGGAGCCCATGGTTACCCTGCATAACTATCTCCAGGCACAAGAGATAGTGCACTTTGCCTCTATAGGCGAGCCAGGGAGTACTAGAAATGTGTGGGACATCTTCAAAGTAATGCACCTAAGGAAGTGTTCTGATTTCATTCTAAATAAAAGATTTTGTTAGTTCACTTTAGACTGTCAGGTGGCTGTGGGAAAGAAAAGTGTCTTTTTCTTAATTTTTATGTATGGTATGATGCTTGCCAGACTTGTGCTTGAGTGTGGCAAGACATGCATGCCTTTTTGACTCAGATTCACTACTACAGTGCTTTGTATTTTATATTGGAACCCTGAGCCTGTTGCAATAGGATGCAATTGAGGTCTCAGAGAATTCTACGAATTTTACAACAGTGCTCTAAAGGGCTTCAGCTATAATAGCTGCTTGAGCCTAGCATTTGCTTTTGTTTAACAACAGAGTTGGTGCTATGTGATCATGTCCCAGGTCTGTTATAGTAGTGTCTTTTCTCATTGTTTCTCATGGGAGCTGAGGTTCCCTAAGCCACTCTGCTACTAGATCTTGGGTTTGCTGACAAATTATCAGCATGAAAACTCTTGATTCTGAGGATTACTTCACCTTGGGTGCCAGTAGATCCAAAGTTAAACCTCCCAGAGTATCTTTAAAAGCTCTGTGTAGTGGAGATTCTAGTTTAAGTGGTGTATCCATAAGGAGTGTTTTCATTAATGATTTCTGAAGCTCTAGGGATGAGGATACTGCCCTCATGTCTGTGTGCTGATTATGCTGAAAGGTTAGCTGTAAATTCAGTGTTTTTATTGAAGCCTTTCCTTGGCATAATGATGTATTTGGCTTAGTTATTGTTTCTGTTAATTCTAATGCCCCCTGCTGCTGAGGAAATGGCATGTGCTTTATAAATGGAATTATAAATATGTTAAAGGATACAAATTCTAGTCTTTTAAAAATACAAGTGGGTATTTAGGAAGTAAGAAGTAATGCTATGTTAGAATGCAATAACATCTCTGGACGAAATAAATCCAAACACATACTGAAAACATAGTAAGAAATAACTACAACCACACAACTACTGTGGGAATGTATATAAACATATGCATATGTGTTTATATATATGAGCTGCTTTTTACACATCTCTGGTGATATAGAACAGAATAGAAGGATTGGTATAAATAGATTTTAGAAAAAGATAAAGGACCATCACTGGAAAAGAGACTAAGGCTACAGGTGAAAACTGCAGAACCTTCAGAGACTTTTCCTATTTTTCTTTTTTAATTTATTTGCTTTGTCTAAATGCCTTTTTTTCTGTTTTTTTGCTTCTTCGAGACAAAATCCATTCAGCTTTGGTAAAAGTATGCTACTTTAATGGGAACAAAAAGTTGGAGTTACAGAATTGATGGGTGACACAAGACTTTATGCAGTGAACTTTTAGTCACAGAATTTACTCTTCTGAGTTTAATAATCTGGACGATTTCATACGGATTGAAAATTGCTTGACAAACAGAAAGATTACTAGTAGGCATTATCCTATGGAAACAGGGAGTTAGAGACTAAAGACTAGTTTAGTTAGAGACTAAAGACTGTTTGAACAAGACTGAATTTGTTTAAAGACGCTGAAGAAGTACTTCAGTGTTATTTGAGATGAGGTAAAATTCAACAGCATTGTGAAAGAAAATTAAGACTGTAGGTAGAATAAACCAGTAAGAATGCAGTATGTAGATATGCTGTAGATCTAAATAAAACTCAAGAAGAATGAAATTTTGCTGAAAAAATGATAATTTAAATATAGTGAGAAAGATGATTCATTAATGAATATTCATGGAGAAAGAGAACCTTGGAAATGAAACCAGAGAAAATTATGCATGGATAGCAAAGAAACATAATGGTCAGCAATAATTATTAGATAGTGTAGTGCAGTAGTCATATACAGTGGTCATCAGAAGAAAGCCCCTTGACATAGTGCAGGTAAGGCTGTACCATAGAAAACTCTCAAAAATATAAACAAAGAAGTAACCCATCTATTTCTTTTAAATATTTTTAACCCATCTATATTTTTAATCTATTTTAACATAAAATCCTTTATTCTTGTATCGTATTTGTATTTGTCTATGAACTGCATTACTTGAAGCGAGCTTGTCTTATTCTAGACTTCCTCATAGATATCCGATTGCATTAGCTTCTGTTCTTCTCATGAGGTGTAGAGAGAGGAACCCCTCTACCCATTGATTAATCCAGTACTGACATAAGGGCTCTAGTAGGGACAGCCCTATTTCCATCGTTCTTATGTGTATAAAAAATGCTACCTTTGTAATTCTTTGTCATTTAGTGTATGAATTTCAAAAAAATCAATTTCTTCCTGTTTAAATTCCTCATACTTAGAGTCTTTCTCACAGTCCTATTCAAAAAGAAACTAACGTGTATTATATGCGCAATGAATGGCTTAAAATAGAATTCATGTTCACTGACAGTAGGGATCAAGTAAAAGGTATTTATTTTTTTAATTATAAATTATTTTACATTGGCAACATGCTAATTGCAAGCTAGGTAGTGAAATAGGTGGGAGTAAAGTCTGGACTTGGGCGAAGGGAATTAAACTATAATGACATTTAATAGTTCACATGATTTGCTATTAACACATCTTTTCTTTTTGGCAATAACATGTGACCAGGAGAAAGAACATCTCCTCTCTGATACAACTGTTCTCTTTCAAAGAGGTAAGGGGAGTGTTCTTTCCCACATCCAAATGGCCACTACATGGCATGGAGTAAATGACAGCCATAAGATATGGGCTGCCTACTTGCCTGAAAACAGGTACAGACTTACAACCTACATCAGATACAGAGAACTGTAGAGGAATTTAGACCTTCAGCTGTGGAAATGCCCAATTAAGAGCTAAGAAACCTCTGAAAACCAAAGTTACCTAGTTTATGGAACTTAGTTATATGTTTCTTTTCTTTTTTGGAAAATGTACAATACATATTTCCTAAATTATATAAATTCATGAATAAGGAGAATTTTCCTTAATCTCCTCTAATCTCTTACAGTCCTATGAAATATCAGTTCAATTCCTTCAGTTACCAATCTGTTTGTAAAGAGACTTCACTGAGCCTGATAATGTCGGAGTATTTATATTTTAACGTGTCTGGAAATGACAATTTGTTTTCTTATGAGTTGCTCCAATGGGTCACTTAGCACATCTCCAGGGAATAAGCATTTTCAGCTGCCAGTGAGGTCAGCATAAGCTGAGGCAGTCCAGCGTTATTAGTCATGCCCTCCTGGACCAAGCCTGTTGGCACCTTCAGCTTAATAGTGATTCTGAGTGCCTTGGCAATTTGGAACCAAATTCCACTTTCACATTCAACACCTTAATCATATATAAAAGAGCTTCAAGTACATACCTGAGGGCATAAGCTGGCTCTGTGTGATTAACGCACATAGCTTATTCACAGAACCTATTTGAAAATTTTCATAACCAGTATCAGAAAGTTTGGATAAGTGTATACTCTGCAGTATCTTTACCGCAGAAATTTTCTGTTCCAAGCTGCCGTGCTCAAGTATGCATTTCTTTTATGAATGAAGGTCTTTTGTGCGTCAAGATTAAAATCCTCTGCCTCTCTGCTATGAAGGGAAAAAAAAATCTCTTTGAGTGTGCAGTTCATGTAAACCATTTCTTTAAAAACAGAGCCCTTAAATAGCTCCAAGTACATTTCTGTGTATGACACATAAATGTCCACTAATTGCATGAAGGGAGAACTGAGATTCCAATAGCAAATTCTGTAAAAAGTAGATATACAAAGAAAAGTGGAAGCATCTGTTTAATATATACGACATTAGAATTTAATTTTACCTCTGTGATGCTTTTGTGTAGCTGCAGTGTTACAGAGGAGCACATAAGCATAGTAGTGCAGTGTCAGCAGGTGCATGCCACCAAATTACTGCTTTTAATTTGCATATTCATCTGCTAAGAAGCATGTCATTATCATATCAAAGGGATACTAAGCAACATCTAGCTTCAAGAGATGTGGCATAGTTTCAATACGAGCAATTAATGCAAGATGAGGACTCTCTTTTTGTCATGTCTCCTAGGGCTAGCTGTAATCGGGCTTATTATTGGATACCAATAAGACTGAGGTACCAGTTGGCAGAGAATGAGAGAAGTACAGAAAAACAGAGCTGTATGAGGCGTCTTAACTATACACTTGATAGCAAACCAATTCTCTGGTCACTTTTTAAAAACAAAAGCTGCTACTATCTGCTGAATAAGTGTGATCAAAGATAAACGTTATATGTAGCATGTCTTTAAAGTGAGACTAAAGAGAAAAAGTTAACCCAAAATAGGCTATATTTTCCATGAAATGAATAAGTAAAGCTGAGTAATGAAATGTAGAATCAGGGCTCTTAGAATTCTACACTCTTAGAGAAACGGATTTATAAGTAAGCTTTTATTTCAAAGATCTTTGTTGCAATAGGTCACTACTCCATGAGACAAAGGAGGTAGATGCCGATCATACGTTCAAGAAGGATGGCAGGTCTCATGTCACTGTTTTGTGCGAGGCATTGTGCTTTGTCAGCTCTCACAAATAATAGCAGGAAAGTAGATGGAGTCTTGGGTGTTGAACAAATTAGTATTCAAAAATAGTTTCCTGTGGGTAAAGATCACTTTCTCTGGTGGACTGTTTTGAGAAAATATGCCAGGAAAAAAAATAGATTACTCTTAAGGGAATGAAGAGATGTACCTTAAGGGTATCTTGGGTCAGCGGAGGGCCTGCTGTGTTCAGCATGCTGTGTCCCATATGTAGGGAGAAATAGAGGAGCAAGGCAAGCCTACAAGGATATTTCTGTCAGCGTATCCTCTGAGCTTCCACCGTTTTGCAGGGTCCTCCTAAGGCTGAGTTGACATCTGTGTTCAGCAGCTGTGGGTAAACTTTGGGGAACAGTTTATACTCTGGCAAAGACAAATGGGTCCTAAAAGGTGATTGATGGAAGATTCCTCAGAGTGGAAGAGTTCTCAGGCTGGTATTTCAGAGGGGCAACTTTAGCCATGAACTGGGTAATAACATTTCTGATTTTGTTCAAGAACATTTCTGCCATCATTTATCTCTTGTAGTTTAGCTCTTCTAAGGAACCCAAGCTCCACAGCTGTCAAAATGCAGTCAGTTTTCATCTCCACCATCTGAGAATCTAATCCATAAATGCAGAGAGTTTGAGTTTTAGTTTCATCTGTGTACAAAGAAACCTGAACTACACTGACCAACTTCACTTTTTCAAGGAGAGGGAAACTTTTCCCCTTTCTGTCACTGGGCTATCATCTTCTGATACATACTAGTCGTGTAGGAATTCCTCCTTTGCATCTTTTAGTACTTTTAACTCCATGTTTGCCACTGCGATAAATTAATTTGCATGGATTATTTCCAATAATTTCAATAAAACTGGCATTTTGCCCTCTTTAGGCACTATTGAATTGGATTCATGGCGGTTGCTGCCCCAGTCTCATGATAATAATCAGTTGTTAGTGGCAGTTAGTCATTATATTGTGGGAATGAGAAAGCAGCTGTAATGTTTAAATATCATGATTATAAGGTTAGTAGTAGTCTTTCATGATTTATGCAATTATGTATAGGTACAATGACATGTGCTTCATGTCAGCAATGTGAATACAGATAAACAAAAAGGTGTGCCACATACAGGATATAGTGGCTTTTGTTAGCTTTTCTAAACAACTTTCATTGTATTTCACAGCAGGTGTTAATAGTCAGCATTTTACAGAATATCTTGGTACACGTAGCAGAAGATAATTTCATAGTCTTTACTGTCTCACTGGATTAACTGGATAATCTTAACATTGGTGCTTCCCTCCATTTTGAACACTTGGGAACTGGCTGTTAAAAAAGTTTTCTGTCTGTCTTATCTATAGTAGTGATTGCCGCATTATGAGTCACGTAATGGTTGACAGTAGGAAATTAAAGGAACTTGAAATTTGTACGAATAACTTCTGTTAGATTTTGCATACTGTTTCAGTGTCTTTCAATAGTTTCAAAATCTCATAGGCAAAGCTGGAACAAAAGTTTCTAAAATACTTCCAGTGTTGTTGGGTTTTTATCATTATATCTTTTACTGTTATGGTGGGGAAAAATTGAAACTAAAGATTTTGGTATTTTGAAATAATCATAATAATTCAACCTGAAATGACAAAAGGAAAAAGAAAATCCAGAGGCAGTTTAGTGGTCTCTACTTCACTAGAGTTCACCAAGAACAACATCTCTCACTTTCTTTTTACAAGAGAATCTCTGGGGGATCTCTGGGGAAAAAAACCAAACCAAATAAAACCTCAATTTTTTCCCAACTATTTTAGCCAACACCAGTTGTGGTATAAGGCTAAGCTAAAGGAAAATTTGAGGGATATGTTCATCTTCTCAGAGATGGGTAGCTTCCAACAGAGAAACTTTGCAAAAATTTTTAAAGAACTAGAAGTTGCCACCAATCGTGACTTTGAAATAAATATTGATGCTGCATAGTGGGGAGTGGAAGAGGTATTTGAAGTGATTTCAGTATGTATTTTTTCCAAAGCAAGGTTGTGTTTTATTATAAATCTGATTGTCTAATTTTTTCAGCAAACGATGAAAAAGCTTTTTAAAATGAAAAATTAATGTTGTCTTCATGAAAATATATGGGCTTCCCACCAAGCGCTAAACTTTTATCAAGCTTTTAGAGATATGAATCATATACTATAGTCTTAATCTAGCTGTTTTCATTCCAGCAAAATTTTTAATAGAAGCAAATTGTATTGATGGAAAACCCACATAATTTGGTTTCTTTGTTAAAATTTGCAGCCACAATTGTAATTTTGGAGAAGGGTAGCTTAATAATATACTGGATTGTTACTCTTCAGGCTTTACAGTTAAGTGATGTTTTATGATTTATAAAGTGATGTTGAGTACTTCATTTTCCTTGCAGCCTCAGTTTCCTCATCTGTAAAATTAAGTGATTATATTCTCCACTTCTGTGAAGTATTATGAGCTGATACTATTTAGTATAATAATTAATCACATACACTTTTATTGATATAACCTATACGGAAATTAGGCAGCTGGAACTGATATTCTGTCTTCAAGAGTTGACTCAAGAATGGACTCTACATTTTGTGAAATTATTCTTTTTGGTAGCACTAAAAGAAGGATATTGAAGTAGTTAGGAAAAAATACTTTTTTGAGAGATTATTGCTTATTTACTTTCTTGGGGTTTAACACAGTAGAAACCAGTATGTAGTAAATTTTTACAAGGTAAAATGGAGATAGTGAAGAAGCATGAAAATATTGGGGGTTTTCCTTGATATATTACAGTATATAATTTTTAAATCTGCTTATAATTTGGCATACTCTTGTCTATGATGCTAAACCTCACTTTATAGCACAGATAAATAATAACTGTATACTCAAAAATTCTCAAAGTATTTCATAAAATGGATCTAAAACATTAACTTAGAAGATATTCACTATGTAAAGGTAAAAAATATTCAACATATTACAGAGCAAAACTAGACAACCTCTTTCAGTCTCCTACACTGAGCTATGTTTGCGTACATACTTTCAGTCTCGCCTCTCAGGTCACTCTTACTGGATCTAAAGAAACTGGTTTAGTTTACTTTAGATAAACATTATTAATTAGGCAATACATTAGTAACATTGTCAAGTTTATCAGTTGGATGTTTATCTTGTTATTTCTAATGTCACTGTTGTAAACAATATTACACATGATTTTCATTCCTGAAATTAAATGGAGCATTGATATGGGTCATACCTTTAGCAGGATTCCTCTCCAGGACTGAAAGTGTGGTGCAAAATATATGTTTAATTTTAGTATAGTGTGTTTTTACTGAAACGTAAGTATAATATCAAAATACAGTTAAAGGCAGTCAGCCGTAGTGCAGGCTGTGTCATGGTGTTACCCATCCTGTTTGCTGAGGAAGAGTAACAGATTATGAAATGCATCTATGAACTGTAATAGATTATTTGTGCACTTTTTGCTGATGCATGCTCTGATAGAAGGACTAAATAGAAGTAGCTAAACTCAATTTTCCAATGGCATTTTAGACTTGGGTGTTGAAAGAGGAGAGCCCTGACTTAAAAGGCCAGAGCCCTATCTGCTGCAATAACCCCTGAGAATATACAGTAAAATTTAAGCTAGCTCTGTTACTGCAGCAAATGTTCACTGGTTGTGGAGCACTTTCCTTACAGTCCCAGATCAATGTATATCTCTGGTGTCAGTAATAGGGTCTTATTGTTTAGACTGATGGTTGGCTAAAGCCAGCTCATGCTTACATGCGGCTTTCTGCTCTCTTAGGGTCCAGTCCTGCCTGGCAGTGAGTACCCTCAACTCCCTTTGATGATTTCAGTGGGAGCTGGAGGACCTCACAGGAGGGTGCTTGATGCCTTGCAAGATCAGACACTGGTAATTGAATCAGGCAAGACAGTGGTACAAGAAAATTGTTTTCTTTCCAATTTTACTCTGCTGAAGTCAGAGAGACTTTCCACAGCATGTTCGTAAGTGCCCAGGGCCAGATCCTACAAGATGATGCTGAATATTTGCAGTTCCCATTTGCTTCATTAGGAACTGAGGGCCCTCAGCCTGTCACTGGATTGGACCTTTTTTATTGTACTTCATTATTTCTTACCATGAGCAAAACTGATGTTTCTCTCCAAATCCATTGAAGCAAGTATTGTTTCTTGCAGAGATCACAGATCATCTTCAGATGATCAGAACTGAACAGAAATGACACTACAGACTACGTAGCATTAGGTATTATTATTCATAAATAAAGTTTAACATGCATTTAAAAAGAAGCAGAATTTAAGCAAATTATAGCCCCAAATTTTTTGCAGATTTATTTAAAATAGATGGATGGTAAATGCTTTGAAATAATAATTTGCTAGTTAAAATTAAAAGGTTGATGTAAGAGTGAATTAAACCACATAATTTTAAACATGATCTTTCTAATACAAATAGAATTACTATAAATAGACTGTGGTTATATTGTTGAGTAATGCGTTCAGTTATGCTAGACTAATACCTCCTCAGCTATGTATTAATCTACATTGTTTTAATGTCAGTAAATGTTCTAATCGGCTCAGCTGTAGCTTGTGGACATAACACAATGGCTGGCTGTGAAAAGTACATTTTAACTTACCAGTTTTCATTTAATGTTTGCATTTCTACCCTCTATATAAGACATATCAGTGCTTCTAATAACTTTCTTTCCTGTAACATATTATCTTTGCTAATTCTGCATGGTAGAAGCATCTGATTTTTCAGTGTCAAATGTTTTTGCATAGTCTTTCATGTATGAACTTGTCAGTTAACAACTGAGAACTTGGTGATGATGAATAAGGTTTCATATTTTCAGTCTTCTCCCTTGTTGTCTTTTCTTTCTAACCAAGACTCAGCAGGTGAGACTGCATATTTTACTTCACTCCACCAATACAGGGCTCTTTTTCCCCAAGAATTAACATCTTCCCGCTAGCTGTGTCCTGCTTTCAAAAGAGATGTAAAGCTATTCTGGAACTTGAGACATGAGTGATTCCAAGGAGAAGAAGAAACCAGAAACTGCCTCTGCTGTGATCATTACAAATCACTCATGAATGAATACTCAAAGATACTTAACCCCTATATGACTTCATCAGTTGTTCAAGCATTAATTCTACTAGTGCACTGATGACTTTATTCACAGTTTGTGGAGAGCATATTGAAGCCCTTAGTTGAAGTGATTTAGTCAAGGCTGTATATTAGACCACGCCAGAGCTAGCGTTAGATCCCAGGAGTTCGTCATTCTTACACTTAGACCTTTACAGTACTAGAAAAAAAGACTACTGACTCAACAGGCATGTGGTGGAAGACTTGCACCTCTCTAGGAGAGTTAGCTGAATATAATGTAATACTGACCATTTTGAGTCAACACTGAATGGAATAGTTATATGACAAGTTCTTTGTCCCTGCTGGCACCATAAATGCTAGCAAAGATGTTGGCACTGGTATTAATTTTCCTACTGGCACCAGGTGTGGTAAATCTTGTAAAAAAAAGTCAGTCCCAGCTTGAAAGCATATTGCTATGCATTTCCTAGGAGGGGCCAGGACTGCCTGCTTCCTCATATAAACTTGAGAGTTTGGAGACTTCTGGGGACTTTTTTATTTTTGAAAATGTGGTAAACTGAATGGAAAAATTCAATACAAGAAGCGATAAAAAATGAAGATCAGGTTCTTCTGTATGAGGAAATTACAAGATTGAAAGGAGTGAATCATAGCTATCATTATATGTGAACTGGGAAAATTATTTAGGTATTAGTTTACATGATTTGAGCTAGTGATAACTTACTGGCTTTTCCAGCAATAGAGTGTCTCCTCCTTCCTCCCTCTCTCCCTTTCCAAACTCCAGAACAATGCCATCAATATTGGAGCATAGAGGCAATGGAGGAATGTTTGCTGAAGTTCTTCTGAGCCAACAGAAGAGACTGATGAGGCAGCCCTCATCTTTTAGCAGTCTGCCAGATGTGACTTAGTATTAAGGTATCCTAAGATAACTCAGAGACCATATTATCTACTCATATGATCCTAAGTTTCATGATTAACTATAAACTCTGAATGTCTGTAATCCTTCCTCTGTATCACTTTTGTGGTGAAAATGTGATCTGGTCCCCAGCTGATAATGCCTATCTGTTTTTCTAATGCTATCATAAGCTGAAGTTGCTTACATTTTCTTTGTGAAAGTAGACCCACTCATTCTTTTGTGAGTGGGTCCCACACTCTTCTCTCTCCTTATTTACCAAAAAAGTGGTCCATTCCCACAGAAAAGTAAAATAAAAACCCAAACCAAAAAATCCAAACCCTCGCCCTTGTGCGATCCATATAATTGTAACATTGACTTAGACATATAACAAGAGAAGAAGAATTTCTAAACTCCATGGAGTCTATTGGAAACGTGAATATTTTTTTTTTTACATGGAGGATCCTCAGATATTATGGTGATTAGAGACAATATAAAATCCAAAGGCGGGTAAATAGATAGTGAAAGGAAGGAAAGACAGACAAAACAAAAAACTCATATTGGAAACAAACAAAACCAAAAAGATTAAAATGCATGCCCTCACCTCTAGGCAGCCATTGCATTTTCTTCACAGCCCTTATTTCACCTTTCTCACTTTTCTTCTGTCCCAGATATAATTTTATTTACAGTATAAGATATTTGGGATTGATTTTATTTTCAGAAAGAAGTCTATCATATTTTTGGGTGCTGAAAAGAAATAATAGTACTAGTACTATAAAACTGATCAGTGCTGCTACGATGTGTAGCTGCTGTTTACAGATCTGCAGGAACCAGTTCTGTGGTGGATTACCTTGGCAATACGCTACCTCATCTTTGAATTGCTGTCCATATCTACACATAGTTTCTTTGTCACCACCTTAAAATAAACCTTCCTGAAATAGTCAAGAAACTACCATCATTAGGCTCAATAAGGAAAAATACTATTGTAAATATTCTTACGACATTAATAGTTATATAAAACCACCTGCTAATGCTTAGATGAATTACTTATTTGTCTACATCTAGTCAACAGAGAATCACATCATCATAAGCAATTCCCGTTTTGGGGGTCTTCATAACTTTTCAAAAGACAAACTGAACTATTCTAAGCACAGAATAGCATGCCGTTATTCACTGTATAATGCTTCTGTACTTGGTGTTCCTCTGATTTTATGTTTTGCACTACACCAAGGGCTTTTCACTACTGAAACTATCTTTGAGTTATTCCCATCCTTGGCTTTGAGTCCAAGTAGAATCCAGCTGGCAGTCTTTGTGTTTCCTGTCTATTTGACTTGGAGTTATTGTTGAGATTACTGAAAGGAGAAACTTGAGTTCGTTCTACTGCAATGTGTAGTAGAGTTGAAAGTAAAGTCATAAACATGATAGATGGTAGCCTCAAATACTGCTACTATTGGGATTAAATTGGTACTTTGGAATTGGTTGTTAGCGTCTGGAAATCCTTCTTTCAGTATTTACTTGTAAAACCATAGCTTGCTTTCGGGACATTTTCTTTCATGATGTCACTGACTAGTCATTGACAGGGAGAGAATATGACTTACTTGGCCTTTTAGCAAAATATGTTTCTTCCAGTATGAAGTGCTTTGGGATTTATTTAGTTATTTTCTCTAATCACTTGGAATAGGATCCCATGCAAATTTCTTACAACGTTGACATGGCAAAGATCTGGGGCCAAAGCGGTTAGCTTCTCTGTAACAAAAGCATATGGAAAAGTCACTGAATGTATGTATATGGATGAGTAGACTCTGAAACCTCCAGCACCCATGGACTGGAGTTCATTTGCGTTCCCTGTGGATCAGAAGTAAAGATCTACAGTTCCTCTGCCAGTGAACAAATGCATTTCTTATTTTGCACTGACATACTGTTTCTCTGATAATAGGCCCCTTAATAGCATGAATTTGTAAATCAAAACTACAGTAAATATATCAACTGTACAATACTTTCCATGTCTAAATAAACAGGGTTTTTTCACTTTCACTTTTATCTTCAGGATGTCAAGCAAGAGATTAGAAGGCAATTTTCAAACTGAAGGGGGGGAGGCGAACCATGATGTTATTCTGTAGAAGTTATTTGATTGCTCTTCATAGTCTTTTCATTACAATTGGCATTTAGAAACTCAACCACACATGCCGCTCCACACCTTTCTACATGATACTGTTTCTTCCTGTTCTCCTTATCTGTAACTGTGATGATGCACAGCTTTCTCCTATTTCTTTCTTGTGGGTTTGTGCAGTTTCTTGATGTTTGTGACAGGCCACGATAGGGGAAGCTTTTATCACTGTGGGGTTTGGAGGCCTCAGTAAATTGAAAATTGCAAATGAAATCCACTGGGCTTGAATTCATCAGCTATTATGTCAGATGACCTTTGGCAGCTGCTGATAAAAATGAGAGAATGTTAGCTCTGATCCAATTTTCAGCACTAACCATTCCTTTTCAAATCCATTCACAGTCAGGCAGCAGACACATGGGAAGTGAAAATGATAGGGTTTCAAGAGAGCTGCATTGTGTTGCAGATTAAGATTTTCTCCCCCTATTTCTAGAGGTCGGCCCCCAGGCCCCTGTCTGGTATCTACCTATTGTCCAATCAGTTTCAATATCTGCTTCAGAGGACATGTTAGCCATCCTTACAGATAAGTGCTTACAGGAGAAAATGTTGGACTTAATAGTTTTGCTTAGGAGGCATCAAGGGTCACAGTGTACCAATATTGACTGGCACATGTTAGTTTAATCTGACATTCTTAGGAATGCGACACTAGATTCTTTTGGAGTTGTTGATCTCTCTGAGATTTTTGTTCCCTGGTCTAGGTTTTATAAATTTTATTTTTCTGTAACTGTTTATATTCATGAGCCACTGATATTCATAAAAAAGTCTGCCATAGCTGGGCCCAGGTGGCCCTTACCTTGTATCCCTATCTTACGGGTTGCATAAATTATGAAACTAGAGCTGCATGTTGGTGCAATGCTTTTTCTTGTTAGAGAAAACTGGTCAGATGTAGCCATTTTGTCTGTTCAAACTATGCACAGTGGAAAATTAAACAATTAAGCTTTCAAAACAAAATTAATGTGATAAATATATTTTTTAACTGGGATAGACATGAATTTTGCCTTCAAAGACCTTGGAGTCCATGTAGCCCCTCCCTCTGCCTTTGGCTTCCTGAAGAATGAATGCACTCCGCAGCTCCAGAAGTTGCTCATGAGCTCAAGGGCTAAACCCTAGTTTAGAATGACCTGTTAAACCAACATAATGTTAATGTATGCATCATGTTCTCTATCAACTTTTTTCTACCTAATTTAGTAAGGAAAAGAATGAAACTCTGGACTCTGTTACCTTGGAAAAATAATGTATGTCACTACAATTTCAAAGTTTTAGAATAGTACCTTCTACTGCTTAGTTCTTCAGTTTTTACAGAGGCATAGCTCCCATTGAATTCTGTTTTTAGAAGGTAATAATGATATGTAGATTGGACTTGTTTGGACAAGAATTCAAAAATCAGATTCCTTGACTGATTACACTGTCATTCTTCAAAACATCGCTATTAGGTCTTCCTTGGAAAAGGTATTCCTAATATTCTTACCAAAATGTTTCAAAAGCACAATGCTATCTTAAAATTACATACATTTTGTATTTAACATTTTTACTGATTCCTTTAGCTAGAATGTGAATAAATACTCAGTGGCTTGGCTTAATAAATAAACAGATTAAGCTTAATTTATATGATAGGGAAAAAACATTCCTACGAAACTTGATATTAATTTTGCTAAAATCTAAGTGCTAATTTTTAAAATAACTCCAGTTGTACTAATTTTTCTAAAGGTATTAAATAATGGAAAAAATATACTTGCTTCTGTGTAACTGTTAAGTGGTCTGAACATTGAAGAATCAGGAACAAACCTACTGTTTTAAAGATTAATCTGGAACACACACATGCATTGTCTGTTCTTCATTAAATTAAGGCTAAAACTAAAGTTAATATAATTACATTTTATTTATTTTTCTATATAACGTAGAAAATAATTTCAGTCAGTTATGAGTCTAGCTATACCCTTTTATCATGGGCAAAATTTATAGTTGAGTCAGTAATCACCTATTTTGCATTAGTACGTTGTCATATTTTACAAATCATCATCTTAAGATATGAAAATTGCATAACAATCACTATTATCCTTAGATCTGTTCATATCTGAGTCTTTAGGAAATCTGATTGCAGATCCAAACTTTTTCTCCTCTCTCTGTCTCTACGAATAGAGGAATAAAAAGGTTCCGACTCAATTTTCTTCTCCATTCACATGTATTTTTGACCTCTGCAACGGTATCACTAAACCTTTTGTAGTTTTCCCATCACAAATGAGGAATTTTCATGAAACGTCAACAAAGCTGACAAATACGTGCTTATTTAAAATTGTGATGTTGATTCAAGCTATATTAGAATAAGATTTTTTAAAAATAAAATTCCCATGGAAGCAGCCATTTATCAAGCCAGCAAGCAAAACTGGCTGGAGCTTGCTGTGAAAGAAGACGCAAGGACCAGGCTGGTTGGTGGGCTGGAGAGTGCTTTAAGTTCATTGGTGTTTGTGGCTTTCCCCAGGAGCTCTACAATTGCGTCTATTCATGCTGTCCCAGGAGATTGACTTTTCTTCTAGGAGTCGTACAGTATAAGGAGCTGCTGCTGCTGTTCATTCATTTGTTTGCTTTTAAGCATCATTATAAACTTCCTGTGACCTCCTTCTTTTATGGGGAAAAACTGGAATTTGTTTGGGTAGAGGAAAATACTTAACGTAGGTGAGACTTGGCTAACTTCTTATATATCCTTCAGCTGAAACTTGTTACTCACATTTTAGTTTTGGTCTTTAATAAGTCAATGAATATTGCAATTGAAAACAGTTATCTGGATTTACAGTGAGAAAAAACAACTTCAGGTCATGCTCACAAAACATATATTAGCTAAACTTGATTTAAACATAGCTATTACATGTCTACTCTTCAAAACAAATACTAAATTGTGAAAAGTATTAAACAATATTCTAACAAAATTTAGTATGATTCTTTGGAAGTTATTCCAGAAAACAGAGAATGCAATAATGAAAGCAGTTCTACTTTTATGAGGGTTTTTGAATCTTACTTTTGGATCTATATTTTTCTATTAAACATTCTAGGACATCTTAAAGTATTTAACATTTTATTAAATTATATGGCATTTGAATTGCTGTATTCTCCTAAGAAGAGGATGCTATTTTCTACCAAACTTTTACAGCTTTTATTCTGACTGTTAGGTAAATTATACTTAAACAGTATTAAAGGAACTTTCCTTTAAATCCTTTAAACCCATTCCAGTGGTATGTTTAAAAGGTGGGGTTAATGATTATGACACCCTTAAAAGAGTTTCTATGAAAGTGAAAACAGTTCACAGCAAGCATCTGGTGAAACGCAGTCCAAAATGTGTCTGTAATCCATTATGTTTCTGAAATACCAAGAATACTTGGGGGGCTTGAAGTGCCCAGAGCGACAGAACAAATGGATTTCTCTTTGAATAAGCAAAGGTTTCTGTGCAGAAGTTGGCTAAGGGCTGTCTAACACTTCCCTGTCTATCGCCTCCCTGCCCGAAGAAGTGCAAGGGCTGGCCCAGGGACCACCTTCTCTGTTATGTCCAGTTCCTTTGTGTCTTCTCTTAGCCTCCTTGTGTACCTGTACAACTAGGGGACCCAATTTGGCTCCTAATGTTTGCAAAACTTTTTAAGTCTTAATGTTAAAAAGTTATAGTCATCAAAGCATGCATTAGAATTCATTTAACTTCCTGTGTTTTACATATGTTAGTGATTTTTTAAGAAATATTTAGTAAGTAGCTAAGTCTAATTATAATCTAAGCAACTGTAGTTTGCTGATTTCTTTGGCACATGTCCCTTTTATAGTGTGATTGTAAATGGGGTTAAAACCTGAAGCTGAACATGTATTAGCAAAACTATTTAAATTCTGCATTCAGATCCTTATTTTGTTATACGACAAAGTTTTGAGGAATTCTTGGTCAAAATGAAGACCAAGTTCCCCAGTTCCACTTACTCAAGAAATGTGTGATGAGAAAGAATAGAATGTTTATCCTGCTCGCTTACAGTTTCATTAAGCAGAAAAAACGAAGGAGTGGCAAAGAGTGGGGCTGGTGGAGAGGAGAAACGGGCATGTAAATGTGTAGGAACACATATAACCTTTTTTTTACATTTTGGTATGTATAAACGTTGTCATTCTAAGAAAGCGCTGTGGTCAGGAGAATAGATGAAGAACATGCTTTAAAATAGGAAAAGCCCATATTTTTGCCTGATCCATCTTGCTGATTTATTAAAGGACCTTTTTGATTTGCAATTTGATTTTGTCTTGTGTGTCATCTCCTAAACATAAACACCAACTGTATAGCAGATAAGTACTGTTTTATTTTGTTTTTCTCAGCTTCCGTTGATTCATGTATTGCTTTTCATTAAAATATTGTTTCCTAAAAATGGTAGCATAATCAATATTTGTTATGGTTAAGATAGTTTTTCAAAGTGTTAGTCATTCTCCCAGATTACTTTTTCCTGCAGTGTCCAATATGACTCACTTCTGGAAAACCCATTTTATAACCAGTGCTTTTCTCATCTTGGTATTGAAAAAATAAAGTTGTGTGAAGAATTATAAAGAATAAATAAAGTATCATTTGGGGAGGATTTATCACATGGAGGTTGATGTTTGTCTCCTTAGGCTGTTTACTGCTTAGGAGAAGAACTCTAGATGCACGGATGAAAATCCAGAATAACTTCACTGAAGTCAGTGGCATTATTCCAGTGCATGTTGGTGTAACTAAGATTAGATTTTGGTCACTTACTGTTTCCAGTATTTTTCACAATGCGAGATGTGCAGTTGCCATTTTAGTAATCACGCATACATTCACCAGGAATTTTACCAGTGCCATGTCATGTAAGCAGTCTGGCTGCTGTATTCTTTCTTGCTCTAGTGTGTTTAACTGCTGACTCCATCGATGAGCATTTCATGTGTTTGTTCATGTCTTTTTTTTGAATGATGCATCAATGATGATACTTATACTGAAGTTTGTAGAGCAATTAATGTTGCTGCTGTTAAAGAAAATGTATTTGCATCTCTTTAATGAAGACATCTGGGGGAAATGCTGATCCTTCTGTTTAAAAATCTTTCTTTGAATGTTCAACTTTGAAGGGTTATAGACAACATTCCTGTATGTGCAGATGGAAAATATACAGAGAAGGACTAAAACATGCCAAAAGCTTATTTTGTCTTGGAAGTGACCAGTCATTCAAAATTAGATAATATATTTGACTTTGTCTCTTTACTTGAATTAGTTAGGAGTCCTTAAATTGGACATTAATGTACACAGAACCATCCTTTCTTATGGAAAAATCACAAAGGGAAAAAATGCAGTTAGCTTCCTAAATATTTATTGCTTTGTAGAAAGAATATTACCCTTAAGATGGAAACTAGTAGATTGTTTAAGAAGTCTGAGATGCTCAAAAGTTCTGCAGAAAAAGTAGGCAGCCACCTGACAAATATGGTAGTTTGGCAAACCCTCTGCCCCAATGGTATTCCCTTGGCTACCTTTTCATGGTGGCATCATGTATTCCTGAAATGTTTACTTTCTGTGGGGTTTGGGTGTATCTACCCATTCAGATTTTCTGAGATGCAAAAGGGATGAACTTCTTCATGCACATGTGCTTGAAATGTTGCTATTGACAATGAAGTGGACCTGTGTGCTCCCACCACCCAAAGGTTTCAGCTTATAAGGAGTATCAGTAAGGTCTTGAGAACAGGCAAGCGTGTACCAAAGGTGTTGTTTCTCCTTCCTAATTCCTCCTTGCGCAGTTCTGCACCACAGGCACACGTAACATAGTGCAGCTCTATACGATTTTGTAAACTAAAAGACATGGTTTTCAGCAAGCTGTCTTGCTGAAATTATCAAAATCGTTGGATGATCTATAATTATAATTTTCTATCTTCATCAGGTGAATTGCAAATTTTTTTCTTTTAGAGGATGCAGATGCTTTGCAAATGACTTCTGAAAAGGAATTGTACAAAGGAATCAAGATAATATCTTAGAAGTCTTATGTGTATGTGATGCTGATGTGCTGGTAAATTTACATGGTTAACAGTGTAGAAAGAAGTGCAAAAAGCCAAGATGTCCCAGAATACAGTTCAACAATCAGTAATTTTTATTTCTTTTTCCAAGTGGTAAAGACAGTGACCTGAACAAAAGAGAATGAGAGCTATGCTTGTTCCTCCTGCTCTGATTTTATGCTGGTTGCCCTTGCTCTGTTGTGCTAGAAATAGCTATGGAAAGCAAGTAAGATTTCTAACGGATTTCTAAGATTTATGACACCAACCTTCTTCTCTGACAAATGTTTTTGCTCATATTTGGGAATGAATGGAAGGAGAGCAGTTTGCAAACACTGTAGATTTGGGTCAAGATCATCTGCAATTGACTGTAAATTTTTTGGTTGATTCTTTGTTGCTCATGTGTGATTTACAAGATAAGAAAGGATTTGCTTTTGAATTCAGTATTTTTCCTTCATACACATGTTCAGTTATACCTGATATTTGATAATGTATGTTCTTCAGATCAGTGAATAATCTGCAATTCTCTTATGAAATTTGCTAATCTAAAAATTTTGGTGAACTGTTGCAAAACAAAGGCATATCTGTCTTGAAGCCTATCTATGATTGAGCCATAGGCTGAACAGCATGAGTTACAGTGATATTGAATTGTAATCCTAAATTCATTTTAGTCAATTGAGTGAGATAGTTCATAAATGGCTGCTTTCCTGATGAAATTTACTTAGTTTTTTTTATCTTATGCTACTTTAAAGAATGGATGAGCATTACTTGCTAAATCGTATTTGCAACATATTCAGTGAAGAGTAATAACAAGGTTTGTAATTTACAGAGGAATGAGTAATTCCTCATCTCTGGTCTCAGGCCTGATTAATTTGCTATACTATTGTCTTTTGATAGTTTCCATTTTTCTTTCTTTTTTTATCATTTTTCAAATTACGAATTGTTCCGAAGCACAGTAAATTGAAGCCAACTGATCCCTTCACTTGAATTTTATATCCAACCTTCATTTTAAAGAATAAACTTAGGTTTCTGCATATATAACTGGGAATTGATTCAATTTCACAAAATTACATGAAAACATAGTATTGAAGGATGCAAAATCACCTTAAAAAGTTGTTAACAAATTCACCATAAATTTTGAGAATTGTATTGGCTCTCTCTTTGGTTCAATATAGTGATAATGCAATTTCCAGATAGCTAGCAATTGCTTGTAGGAAAATGTTTATTTTAAGATATTTTTATTGTTAGATTTTTATACTCACTGGAATTTTTTCTGTGTGTTATTATTATTTATCAGTAGAGAGCTCTACAAGGTCTCATTCTGCTACAGTCAAGGGTTGTAAAAATGCATGGTGAGCCTGGCAGCTGGGAGCATTGATGCCACACAGTGTCTCTCTGTCAGTGGCATCTGGATGTGAGATTGGCCTCCTTCCTAGGCTGTTGGCTAGCTGCACTGCTGCCTATTCAGATGTATCTGCACTAAAGCATGACAAATTTACATACATTTTGCATAAAGCTTTCAAGCTATTACTTCTGTGTTTCAGGTTGCAGACTGCTACACTGTGAAGATTAATCAGAAAACAAAAGTATTATACCTATCAAACTATTATTCACAAAATATATTTTAATCTCTGGGCATTTTTAATAAATGGATCACTTGGGACTTTTATATTTCTGGTGCAGGAATAAATGAAAATGGGGAATGGAATGACACATTGGTAAAAAAATTTAGAGATAATGTTTTCATAAAGTGTAGATTGGAGGTTATTCCGATCTTCTTTTCATTATTAAAGGGCAAATATTAGATGTACTTAAACTGTTATTCAAGTGGTGGGGCTTGTGGAGCTGGTACTCGTATTGTTTTCTAAGTTCCTCCACTGTCTTCATTTCAACTGTAAAAGACTGACTAGGAAGTTCATGGAAAGTTCCTTCATACTGAGAGGTTATCAGGTGACCTAAATGCCATCCATTTATGAAGCCCTTTCCCACATTTGTCTGCATCTGAAAGAAGAGCTCATGCAACAGCTTATGCTTAAAAGTAGGTTTGTAATCGATCAGGACCAAGAAATGAAATTTTTCTTTTCTGCTGTTGTTAGAAAACGTTGAAATGAAAAAAACATCCAGTTGGTTGATATAGATGTACGTCTGTGAGTCTGGCAGGAGAAGCAATGGGCCAGTTCCATGTGTTCAGCGTTTCCATTAAAGGTTCAAATGACTAGAATTTTTCATGCTGTAGGCAAGGATGTATATTGTCATTTCTCTCCAGGAACTGATACAAGCACTAATTTCTTTGCCTTGTTTTCCTTCCCATGTCTTCTGATGTGCTACATGATATAGGTAAATCTCTGCACATACAATATATTTAATTACATTTATATCCAGAAGTTGTTCTGAGGAAAATATTGAGCTTTATTTTTCTAACAAAGCAATCTTAATGCATAACATATCTGATGTTCTTTGAGATAAGAAGGTTGTAGCTGAATATATCAAAACCTCTTCAGTAGAGTCACAGTTTTTCAGCCTGCAGGTTCTCTTTTAAATTTCATTTCTAATTGGCAGACTGGGAGGAGCTCTCATGTGGACACAGTGATGTATTAGGTATATCTGACCAACTATTAAATTCTTTCACATGCACATGTGAAAGTCTGAAGTCAGGACTTCAGATTTGTTTCATTTTTATTTGGCACAGTAAAGGACTTGTTAGAAGAAGACAGTGGAATTACTTCATGTTTAGGGTTTGAGAATGACATTGGCTTGGTGGCAAAATCTGCATTTACTGGCTTTTCTGAGTCTGTGTTCATGTATTTTCACTTGCTATGTGTAGGCTTTCCAATACATGTCTTTTTGCATAAGAATATATATTTTACCTAATCAGCATATCTGTAACCATGCCTGAGGATGAAAAATGTGTTTTACGCTATCCAAAGAGTATCCTGATATAGCTCTAGTTGTATCTGGGAATGGATTAGATCCTACTGTGCTGAGCATAGAGCAATCCCACAAATGAATAACTTTCATGCCCCATTATGATATATTACAGGAATTTCGTAAGTCTAAATTAATGCGATCTAAATTGTCCTTCAGAAGAAATTCATGCAGCTTTGGTGGCAGAATGAAAGAAATACTGATTTCCCATAGCAGGCAGGTGTGTGCCATAGCCACTGATATAAGAAATAAAACTGAGTTGACTCTTAGGATTACAGGTTTTGAAAATGTATCTATATAATTATATATGTGTATATTTATACAATGTTTATGTTTTTGTTTAAGTAGGTTTATATATGTATGTATTTAAGTTCCTTGAAAGATTATTTGGGAGTGTTCCTGTGAGCTGGACATGGAACAAACTATTTGTGACTATTCTAAATCTGTCTGCAGTTTTGAACTCTGCTAGGTCATCTTGTCAAAACACAATTTTGAGCTCTGAAATAAATGAACAGAAGAGAAACAAACATACTGGATTAAAACACTCTTCCAGTGTTGTCAGATAATTACCAAAAAGAAAGTGCCTACACTGGAAATATCAATAACTGTAATGTGCAAGATTTGTTAAAACACGCAAACTCGCTCTCCACTGACTGTCACTAATATTTATTCGTCCGGTGACTGTTAATCACACCAAGTTTACAGTCCCGTATAGCACCTGTCACAGGTGTTGATCATTAATCAGCTATTACAGCAGTTTATTCTGCTGTTGACAACTTGCAATTTTCTACTGATTCAGCTAGTTTGTCAGGTGGGAATTATGGCATAGCACATGTGACAAAACACATCACACATTTCTCTCTCTCTCTCTCTCTCTCCTCTCTCTCTCCCCCCTTCTTTTTTTTTTTTTTCCTTTTTTTTTTTTTTCCTTTTTTTTTTTTCATTTTCAGGCTTCTCTCTCTTCCTCTCTCTCCCCCTTTTTAGACAAACAATATCTGGGAACTCAGAAGTAATAAGGCGGAATGTATAATTAATTACCCAGCTTGCTCTAATTAGGGATGAATAAGTTGTGTCCCTCTCATCATCACAAATGTGGTGATGGGTAATACCAGTTTATGCTGTATTAACTGCAAATATGCAATCCTTCTGAGAGCACTTTTGTTGATGAATTTGATGAATGTGACAATAATTAGCAGAGACAGATGAGAGCTAAATTACTACTGACAATGTAATGCTATCCCGCTCGAGGGTCTGAGAACGTGGCAGGCTAACATGGCAGGGACCGGGGCCTCGTTTCTAATTAATAGTCGTCTTTTTTTTTTCTTTTTTTTTTTTTTTTTTTTGCCAGTGGGGAAAAAAAAGGAGGAACGGTAATTGTTTTCGTCAAAGGCTGCAGGGAGTTATCAGGGTAATAAAGTTAATTAGCAGAACAAACATCCTTTCACTGCCTTACCAGATTGAGGAAAAGAGGGTAATTCAAACTGCAGAAAGATATGACTAGATGAGATGATAAGGAGAAAAATTTTACACAGGAGGCTAACAGAGAAGAATCAATTTTTTTTCTTCATTTCTTTTGGCTTAGTCCATGGAAAGGAATTATACATTCTCTTCTTTCAGCTCATAAAGTTGCTTATGTATAAAACTTTATTGTTATGATTTCTGCAATGGATGGGAAATGAAGTTAAGAAAGATCATATTACACTGTCAATTTTTTCAGGGCCTTCCAAATAGCAATTGTTTTGTTACATTATGTGAAATTTCCTTTTTATTAAAGTGACTTTTCCTAATATCCACGGCACTGTATTGATCTCATAATGTTCTTCAAAAAGAAACCTGTTTTTACTTCGTCTCCAGGTCTTCAATGGACTCATTGAGTGTGGCCATTGTACTAGGTTCTGAAGTAGCTAGCTCAGAGTTTGAATTAGTTGATGGATTTCTTTGAGCAGCATTTCTTTTACTATCCTCTAGTGTAAGTATGAAAAGAAAGTCCTTGTTCCTGCCAGCGTTAATGCATGTGACTGGCTTTATGCATGAGTAGTCCTATTACATTTGCCTCCATTCAGTTACTTGTACACATAGGCAGGGCCAAGGTCCAAAAGGAGAGGCTCTTTCAAAAGTAGTAACATTGAGGTTTTTAGGTTACTTTGGATGGCAGTTCATATTCTCATATTTTCAGTGATGTTACCATTTCTCTTGCAAGGTTTTGGCCTACCTCCATGATATGGCTGCCATCATACTGTACCATGTTAGTACAAACTATTATTAATACATACGGGCTTCCAGCAGGTTTTGTAAACCCAGAAGGATCTATCAAAGCAAAAATGTGTTCACGTGATAAGGTATTGGAAAAAATAGCACAAAATACCAAATTAGGGTGCGTCGGCTGTTCTGAGATGTCTGACCATGTTACATGCTCTTACTGTCCATGGTAAATATGAGGTCACTCAAGGTAGTCTACTGTCTAGGGAGTCATAAGCAATCTACCTTGCATTTACTGCAAAATAAAAGTGAAAGCCTAAGTAGTGACTAATGCCCAGCTAATATCCTGTAAGTTTACACCCTAGGTTACCCAATGGTATAATGGGCTTCTGTCTGTACCTTTGGTTATAGCTATTTCATTGTCCTCTTAAACCATTGTGAAATAACTTCTGACAGAGATGCTTAGTCTCCTCCTGGCATGTGTGGTGGACGGCAGTGTGGGAGGTTTATGTAAAGACTCTGTGGGTCATGGTAAGCTGCAGGGCTCTTTCCTCCAAAGAGAAGGAGGTTCATCTGTCTTAGACTGCCCAACATTGAAACAGGATCCCAAACCTGGGGGTGATCCAGGTCTGGTATTTTGGTACATGTGATAGCCACAGCATACCCAATGCAATGAGAGAGCTGCTGTATTTCTACTGCCAGACAGCCTCTTCCTTTGGCACAAGCAGAATGACCCAGAAATTAGGACTAGGAAAACTCTCGGTGAAATTTAGTTATTTGTTGGAGTTTTCCTATGTGACTGCACCCAAATTCCTTAGGTTGACCTTCTGAACCCCATGTAAGACCACTGAACTTAACATCAGTAACGCTGGATTTTCACCCTTTGTCTCCCTGGATCTCTCTCCCCTTTAATAGGTAATAATATGCCCTGCCTTTACCTGCATCTACTGAATGTAAATACATAAAGATTGTGAGGCTCTCAGTGGAAACAAGTCATATAACTACTTACAGTAGACAAGGACATAATCCTCAGAAAGTTTCCCATGAACTTTTCTCATAACTGAAGAAGACTCAACTTCTGTAATCAGTTACTGTCTCTTCTATGCTACTTTCTGTCTCTCAGGCTGGCCTGAGCCAACCCTTTCTCAACCATTTCAGTCAGTGATTTCTTTGGCCTTCTTCCCCTCTGTGCTCATCTCTCTCCTATTTTAACTTCCCTCTTCCTTCTTCTTTATTCTGGCAGCTATCAGGTGGCAACATGTGCTATGTCAACAGTGCTGGCAAATGCAATTATTGTCGTTGGAACAGCAAATGAGTTTCATTTGTAATCGTGTTGGTGACACTTTTTCTGTATTTGTTAACAGAACTTGTAAAGGAGAGACAAAATATAGAATGGAGATTAGATAAATTTTTTTTATGGTTCGTTAAGCATGTGTTGGCTACTGCAAAGGGCTGCATATTTTAATAGGTGCAGAACTGGAATACTGGGACTCTAGCAGAGTGGGTGAGGCAGTTAGTATGGAGCTGCTCAGGATCAGATGCTTTTCCACAGTCCTGTTCTTCATTAACAGTCTGTGCAGGCAAAACTCCCTATCAGGAGGTAAAAGCAGCAAACTATGAGCAAAGTATAACCAAACTATTAAGAAAGAGCTGTGCATTATCTCCTTTAATAACTCTTCACTGTAAACTTAATTAATTTATTAATATAAAGGACTGTAGAGTCGTGTATTCCATATGTTTGCTTTCTGTCTTCAAACTCTAAATGATCAGTGGAGAAAAATATAGAACTCCAGTGGCCATGGCATTTTACAATCCCATAACTTAAGGCTGACTTTAACATTATCTAAGTAATTTAAAATGTCCTCTTTGCAGCAGACTTTCTGCTTCTGTCAGAGAGCTCTGTTACTGTAGGATCAATGCTAAAGGCATTACTGAGTGTAGTACCAAAATACTGTAGTGAGGAGTGTGTTCACTTCACTTTTAGCTTCTTACTCAGTGAAGCTTCCTAGACACATCAGCACTTGACCTGAAGTCTTTCCTGTCTGTGCAAACCCACTTCTAAGATCATCCAGTTGTTCTGCCTGTCTTTGAAAGCCTCCACAGCATTGCCCTACACCACGCTGAAGCTTTCTGTCCATGTGCTGAGTCCTGCATGACTATGCCGTGCCCTTTTTGCCTGCTGTTGCCCAGGCACATCCAGTTGCTTCCCCATCCGTTCTCCTCTTTGCCCAGTTATCAGCTTCTCATACGCAGAGTGCAGCTTCTTCTCTCCCAGTCCCTATACATGAAATACTTTTTTCCTGATATTATGTGAAAAGTCCCTTCCTCCTCTGCACTCGTGCTTCTTCCTTCAAAGAGCAGACAAAACAGAAGAAATTCAGTTTTAACATAACATGATTATCAAAATAGTCAGCCACCATCTCAACCACTCTTAGTATATATTGTCTCTCTCTTTTCAATACTCCCATGTCTTTCTGTTACAATGACCTGGAGAAAGGGACTGTGTGCTTTTCTTTTTGAAAAGTGCCCAGAGAGCGCCTCTGTGTGTGCTAGCAGGTCAGCAATAATTGAGAGAATATTTTAGCTCAGTAAGGCTAACGTTTCCTTGTAGAATTTTTTATTTGAGAGTGGGAAACTGCCCTGTTATTTCATTCTTGTTTTTCCTCTCTGGCTACCACACTTGACACTAACTCTGATTTTCTTCCTGAAATGGGATAGAAGAAACCATCCTGTCTAAATCAGCTTGATATTTTGGGGTTCATTGGTTAGTATTTATATGCCTCATGTCTGTACCTTTTTTACCTGGCTCATGAAGGGAGTATCTCATCATGCTTATTGATCCAGGGGTGCTTTGTAGCCATGGATGAACTGAGTTTACGCTTTTAAAATCAGGTGTACATGTAAAATGTGAGGAAGTTGGAAGTCCCTCTAAATGTAACAATCCATGGTTTCTCAAAAGAGTCTTTAATTAGAAAAGAAGCTTTAGAAATTGGCTGAACATACTTTAATTTTGAATCCTACCTTTATTAGTATTTTTGGAAGTATATTTACCACTGCTGAAATCCTGTTCTGTTGATTTTTGACTGTTTACTCCAGTGAATAGGGTTTGTCCACAGTGTATGGAAGCTTGCTGTTAATCTTAACTCCGATGCACATAAGAATATAGTTAAACAAACACAAAGGGCTCAAATTAAAAAGATTTTTAATTATAAAATTATTTAAATGTTCTTTTGTGCAACTGAAGTTCTGTAGTGCTGTCTAATGAAATTACAGCACTGCCTAAAATCATTAAAAACTTATGCAAACAAATATTTGTACACAAGGTGGTGATGTTAGCAACCAGCTTCTTTTTATTAACAACCCACAATAAATAACAACGCATTGTTTTGGCTCTGAGGTATCTTAAGTTAACTTTGGGTACTTGTGCAAGGACAGATCTGAAATATCAGCAAGAAAACTGCGAATTGGTCTCAAGGTATCAATGAAAAATAACTGTGGAGCTTAAAGAGTCTTCATATCTTTCAGGGCTTCTCATTTTCTTATGGCATAATTGCACCATGAGAATCATATAAAACTTCAAATATAATGATGGTAAGAGCAACATGTATCAGAAAAGGTAGGTAATGCAACCTTTTATTAAAGATATCTTTCATATTTTAAATATTTCTCGTTCTACAACTAACTGGTTTAAAAATAGCAGCAGTTAAGACTGGCTGGGAAGAAAGGAAAGTCTTTCTTTTTAAACTGACATAGAACAAGGATAGAGCTAAAACCAAGGAAAGAGGTAATAAATAATGACAACAGATGTTTGTAAACCTTTTGCTCCTGTGTTCACTGTTTCCATGTGTTTTCTTGTCTTGATGTGCTGTCAGCCTCCTCTCACCTGGGACTAGTGATATCTTATCAAAGCCTAAGCAGTTCCTCTTCACAACAGGCAGATAATAGTGCCTTTCAATTTATCATACTAGAAGTCTAAAAGAACCATGGGAACGATTGGTCAGGTGACAGTTTGATGGACAGTTTGACAGCCCTTAAAGCATCATGGGAAATGGTTGTCACCTGATTTTTCAGAGCAACTGGGGAGATAACCTTCAGCATGACAGGAAAAACAAAAATCTGAATATTTGTGTAGGGTTTGCTAACAGCCGTAATGCTCACTTAAGTGATAATGGGGATGAATTTAGATTATTTGAAATGGAGTTATCTGAGCTGGGATCTGTTTAGCCTGTAAATGTTTTTGACATCTTTAGCTGCTTTTCAACATTTTTACTGAATGTGTAATTCTTCAAACAGAGGTAATGTAAGGAGTGCAGATAGATTATTTGTTTTGTACTTTGTCAAACTCTCCACACAACATGTGTATTGTCTGCTGAATGAAATCAGAAAAACAAAACTCAAAAAAATTTTGTTTCTTGCTTTGTACATTTTTGTTCTGACTACCCAAAAAAATCAGTCCTTACTTACTGTGAAATGAATCTCTCTTCCTGGCGCTATTTTAGTGTAAACCAGACAGATGTTTGCATCTGAAATCACCCTCACAATGGCCACTGCTGTGGGCTCCTGCTGAGATTAACAAACAGGTCAAATATTGACCTGACAAAGACAATATCCTACTCTTAGGTCAAAACCGAGGCCTTTGAAAAGAAAATATGTAAATGCTGGCATTGCTGCCACCCTGGTTTTACTGCTGTGGATAAATGCAAGATGCAGTTTTCTAGGTAATGAGTTCTGGTACTTCTCGCAAACACTGAAAATAAAAAATCTTGAAAAATAAGATCACCACTGTAGGTTTTGAAGGAGAAACTGGGTGGCAAAAATGGTTAAGCATTTGTTTTCATCTCCAAAACCTGGATACATGTTGCATCTGTGATACGTTAAATCAGTGTAGAGGTCTCACAGTTGTCCTCCAAGAGGAACAGAGGAGGTTGATGTGATGGGTGAACTCCACTTGGGAAAAGCCTATGATGTGACTCAACTGATCAGTACGATCAGGAGGAGATGCTTTGGAAACTGTTCCTATACTTATTTTAAAAGTACAGGGCTAGTTTGAGCAAGTTATGGAAGTTTCTCACCTTTCTTTTAATCATATTTTATTGCACATTACAGACTGTTTCTGTCTGATTCTCCCCCCATCAATCTAACCAAGATGCCATCACATTTCTTCACTCTTCTCTTTGTATTAATGACGTCCACACCACTTTCAACCATGTTGGCAGTCTTTCGCTTACCTTTTGTCAGTAAGTCTTTGGTTTCAAGGTCCTGAACAACTGAGCTCTTCTTGCAGCTCTTTTCTCTTTTTGTTTTCTGTTCCCTCATCTCCATTTTCTCTGTTGCATGAAAAATGATGAATACAACTCCTTCTGACTGCAGAGCCTTGTTCTATGCAACTCTCAGGTAGTATCCTGCCATCTTTCCACTTTAGAGTCCCTCTTTTAAAACATGCTTGAACGCTTTGTCTAGTGAAGTTTGTAAACCACATATTTCTTCCACAGGAAGTCATAATAGCATACTGTTATTCACGCTCTCTCCCTTGCTGAGGGAGAGACCATATAGACATATTTATGGTCACTGACTGACACAGAATAACACATAAATTGAGTAAATAAGAGGGTTTTTTCAGTATTAAATACATATTCTCTCCTTCTTGTCTTTCCAAAACCAAGTTTTAATATATTGTCAAATGTTTTAATAAGCTGCAGACACTGTTGGAGTTCAGCCATTAGAAATTTTAAAATTTCATTCAGAACATATTTAGTATTTATAATGCTATGTAGAATCTATGCTTAGTTAAATTATAAATAAAACCAATGTTGTCCAGATAATTTAACGTATTTCCTATTATAACTATAAACTATAACTAAGATTTTTCAGTAAAATGTATATATTTCATAATCTGAAGCCAGCTTATTATTGGGATTGCAGTTTAAAATAATAGTTTAGGATGTGACTGTGCAAGCATGCATAATACGTCTACAGACACATCCCACTCTACGCTCACTGAATATCAGTATAGCAAGGTACAAGATAATTGCATGCTGGTTGTGCCTGTGGATGTCCACAGTACTCAACGATACACTGGCTTTGGGCAGGCCATGGCAGATGGTGTGTTTGGATGTGGGTTTTTCCAGATGAAGGTAGAGAAATCTCTCTTTAGGCTTTCACAGCTTGCCATGTAAATACTATTGTTCTGGTCAGCTCTGATTTATATCCAAGGCTATGGTAAGATAAAAAAGGGCCCTTACCCTTCTGTCACAAACTCCTCTTTGTTGAAGTTTCTTTTGTCAAATAGCTCATACTCTGACTCATCTTTTTTCAATACTGTATTTAGTTTCAGAACTCAGTACTGTTTTACTCAAAATATACTTTAATTGCAAAGTTAGTATTTCCTGAGTAAAAATCGCAGACGTAGTATTTACTTTAGATTTAGTATTTTAAAGACTTAATATCATTTTTGCATATTGGTACTGAAAGAATCATCTAAGTTGGGCTTTTCTACATTGCTTTTTTAAAATAATAGTAAAATCTCCTACTGTAAATGAGTTTAACAAAATATCTCTGAGTGTATCCACAGCTTCTACAGAATGCAAGTTGCAACTGCAGGTTTTTCCCTCTGCATTTTTGCAAACAAACAATGTGGTTGTCAGAAAACCTAATCAGTATTTGAGCTGACAAACAACCAAACAAAAAAGGTATTTAGCAGGGCCTCTGATTTCCCTAATGACAGAATATACCCATCAAGGAAACTCAGTAGCAGCTGCTCCATTGTGTTAAAGATTTGAAGATGTCTTCGTGTTGAAAAAGTTTGGAGGGTTTTCTTTACTTCCACCAGAGAATATGTAAAGAGGCATTTTTATTTCTTTTTGATGTGGGGAGAGAGAAATCAGCTGATTAGCCGCCTTAATACTGCTTTCTGTGACTGTACGTACAGAGTTCTTCAGTTTCAAAACTACATCTTGTGTGTCAATTGTGATCAGATAATTGCTGATAAGAAATACGACTTGCTCACTGGACTCTCACACAACATCCATCTGGAAAAACTTCAACGTGCACCTTGCAGGAAAGAGGAGAACCCTCATATGGTTATGGGTGACAGTTTATTTCTTGTACTTTTGATTCGCATCCCCTTTGAATATGGATTATTTTATTGTGTCTGCTTTTGTAATTTAAGTCCATAACATCCATTGCCATAATGTGATGAGGTTTCCAGATAGTTCTAATGAAATACATATAATATTTGTATGGTTGGGTGAGCATTTAGATCTGTTTTCCCCTTGAGACGGAAAATTGATCTTGTGTTAAACAAGATAGATATTGATAAGAACACCGATATCGAGCTCAGCTGAAATCGATGTTTTCTCATAACTGGTTACAGAATTCTGTGAGTAGCAGCTGAAGGAATTCAGTAATAAAAATGTGAAGCCTTGAATCATCTGGGTAAAGAGTAGAGAGAAGTGGTGAACTGTAAAATCAGAGTGAATGACTTGAACAAGAGAGGGAATGCAGGATAAGCCAAGAGTAGTCAATAAAACTGAGAAGGGGAAACAAGAAGTGGCCAAGGAGAATGAAACAGCAGATTACAGTGGCTTCAGTGAAGAACAGCTGTGTCGGAAGTAATGAGAATAAAAATTCCCAGGCAAAATCTGGAAGTTTGGCTGGGGCAGAAAAGCATGCTTGTCTGTCATAGCTTTCATACTGGAATTTTACAGTGTTCTAGTTATATTGACTTCATGACTTCCATGTATTATGGAGACATGGACAGAGACTCCAGAGGTCCATTTATGCCTTTCTCAAATTGGTAGCAGTATCTCATATCCAAAAGAATCAGAGTCTTCAGAGAAGTCTGGGAGAATGATGCCTGCAATGGCAGCAGGAGTTTACCCAGAAAATGAAAGACTGAAAAGATTTTTTATGTTACATCATTGTGTTACAAGTAACAATTTTCAGATTGTGAAATTTGTAATACATTGGCAGAATTAGATATGCTTATATTCAACGGGTGATGGTGGCTTGCTATATTCTGAACCTTCTCTGGAATCAGAGGGTGGATTCTTAGTATGATCTGTGCAGCCAGGATGTCTGCAGTATTGGTTGCACTTATGAATATTTGGAGGAGAAACGGGAGAGCTGTTCACCAAATGAAGCACTTGACCACTTAGTCATAAGTGCTGATGATTCCTTATAACACTTTTACCAGTCAAGAAGAGTGTAAGTAGGATTCATGCATCTTGGATGTGTATTATTTAGAATATTTGGCACTTTGTGAGTGTACTGAGCTTTAGAAAGAATAGAAGCAGCATTTGTTTGCTGGCATAGGATGCATCCTCACAAGAGGAGCTTTGTGAGTGTACGTATCTACCTGTTCTTTTTTGAAGTACTTCACTGCTGCTTTTCAGTGTTTGGTGTTTTGCTGGTGACCTGTAGGCACTTAGCTCTACGATGAAGCATTGTCTACCACAAGCAGCTCAAAGGACTTGAATTCGTAGTTTCAGTAAGAGTTGAGCTACGAAACAATAAGGCATAGGCATGTCAAAGCGGATGACTTCCTCACCGTTTCAGTCTTTGTTTCCTATTGTTGCTGTCTATGTTCCTGTTTCTTTCTCTTATCTGGCATACATTATGAGAAAGTAATGTATATATACATATCTATTTTATATAAATAGATATACAAGTCCACTAAGTACTTATATAAAAATTCTTTAGGATTTATTATAGGAGTCCTCAGGATTGGATTGAATTCACAGGTCTGCTCCAGTGATAGAAAATTTAGAGTGATCTTAATGAGGTGATCATTTCCCCAGAACAGTGGCTACGTTGTCAAGTCTTGTTTGTTTACATCTAATCAGGAAGTTAGGGTCAAAATGTAAATGAATCTACAGGTTCACCCATAGCTGCTTTTTCAAGTCTGAGGAAAATTATTGAAGTAATGCATTTGGGGAGTTTTACAGCTTTCACCTTATCAATATCTCCATCAGTAAGAACGTGTTAGCGAGTTCATTTATGAAGTCATTATTGTACGCTGAAGTGGACGCAAAATCTGTATTAACTTATTGTTAGAATGCTGAATTTAAATTAATTTGTCTTAATTGAGACACCTTTTTTGGATTTGGTATTTGAAGAGAGGATTAATTCATAGGCATCTCTTATCTTATCTTCCCTTAGTTAATGATCGGCCCAGCAGTTTGGGGAAATGAAATGAACAGGCACAGGGGTCACTGTCATTATCTGGATCATTTAATGTGATGCAAATTAAGTCAGGTACATCACTGCAGCTAATACTGCATATAGTTCATTTAGTGAAGCCTCTCACATTGAGCAGTTTTAATTTTAGTTCAAAAGGCTCATATTGCTGTCTTCAAGCCAGTGTCTTAGGTACTAGTCACGTACAAAGAGTAGACAGTAGGTATGGTAGCTACTTTCTTTTGTCTCTTCTTGATTCTTTAGACAGTTCTTGCAGATTTCAGGTTTGGTATGGAAACAGGCCTATTGATCACGGATGATCTGAAGGGAAGAAACTTTACCCAGTTAGCCAAATATTGTTATGAGCTGCAATTGTGCAACCTCTTTGCAGCTATAACTGGAATTGATATGCAGGAAGGTGATTTAATTCTTGAAGTGGTAGCAGGAGTGCTAGAAGCACAGCAATAGAGGGATGACAATAAAGTGATGTTAAATATATTGAATTCAGAAACTGACAGTTAGTATGCAAATTTCAACTGTGAATCTGCAAACACTTCAGTGACCCAGTTACACTTTATTGTTTCTTTTCCATTTATTTTCATATTTAGGGGCATTTCTCACTTGCTTGGCCTCTAATACTTAGTATGAGATTTTCTTGCCAAAAAAACCCAAACATAAGATTTTGATTTTTTTGCTTGGTTATACTTGTCTTTCACCACCTTGATGATGAAAAGGAATCCCAGAGCCAGTGCAAAGCACTGCCAGAGCATGATAAATATCCTTCAGCAGAGATGAAAATTAGGCTCAGACACGTTTCTGGCACAAGGAGAAACTTTCAAACAATGTTGCTGTTATTATTTTGCTTATGAGGAGAAGGTTTTACTATAAGACTAAATCACTTATCAGACATTTAATTAAAACTTTGGTGCTTTACAAGGTAGAAATCTTCTCTGCTTCGCAGAGATGGGAGCTGAAAAATGAAGTGACTTAATCAGTGCCCTGTAGTGAGTCCTCAGCAGTTCTTGGACCCGCATGCAGGAATCCTGCTTTCTAGTCTCATCTGCTTAGCACCTTCCTTCTCATACTGACTGTAGCTATAGCAGTTCCACTGGCATTATCCCTGGCTTGCACCTGTTTTTCAAGGATCAGCTCTAGTTGTGGATGTTTCATTAGTATGTTCACATTTTATTAGCTTTTGCTGCAAATGACCCATGCAAGTATTTTAATGTTCTCTTTCCTTGACTAAATAGTTTAAGGCTACACCAAATTTATTAATATTATTATTATTTTGCTAATGCACTATATTGCGTATTTGATAGTAAGCAGTTTCACATCTGTGGCTGAATGATAGAAGCTAAAGCTGATATGGATTTTCTATTTTCCATCACTCCGTATCATTTGTAAACTCTTTAGTTCTGTAAAAGATCTGCTTTAAATAAATAAATGCATCCTGACTAATCCTCTTTGAATAAGTGGAAAGCATTTAATCCCATGATTCTGTAAATCCAGGGTAGCTGTCAAATTGTGTGTTCATTTTTCTGTATTATCTAAATCGGTTTGTATCAGATCTTTCATTGACAACAACAGTTTGTTATTTGGATTAAACACCTCTCATGCTCTATAACCTTTCATTTAAGAGTCATTTGCATCCCTTTTTTTGGCTGCTACTTCAATCATCTGTATTTTAACAGTTCTTTAGGAATATTTGCTGCTAAATATTCACACTGCGTTTAAAATTGCTTTTTTTTTTTTCAAATTGCTAACACTTCTTCAAGATCTGAAATTCAAACTATTTTTGTTTGTGTCACCAAGAGGCTGAATTCATTTATCAGTTTTCAATTTAAGAAAATAAAAATAGATGATTCATGAACTTCATTTCAAAATTTTTAAAAGTGGTTCATTAATTGAACAGCAGCTGGGGGGAAAAACTAATCAGCTCATTTCAACTGGAATAGCTCATTATCATTTTGTCTGATGAAATCTTTGGAGGCTGGTTTCATGGGAAATGGGTCCTTCAAACAGTTGCCCCTCAACTGCCTTGAAAAAGGTCAACTGCCCCCCATACAGTAATTAAAACTCATATTAGGCCATGCACTTCCGTTTTTTCATTGCTAGGGATGGAAGCCCTCTTGTTGCCTTTTGACATGAAGGAAAAGTTTGGGTTCTTTCAGTTCTTCAGAATAGTTTTTAACGGCTCAGACTGAGGAATACTGATTTCTAAAAATAGTAAATAAGGGACATCTTGTCCAAGTAGCTGAAACGCTTCTTTCCACTGGTAAATCTCTTAGTTTTGGCCACAGGGATGTAAAAGATTGCATCTCAGTTTTAGCTTGCAATATCCAGAGTTGGGCAAGACTTTAGTTTGGGAATCAAGAAGATTTTGGAGATGGTGCATATAATTCAGGGCCATATGTTACCTCTTGAACTTTGCAGTCTTTACAGCAAATACCATTGCTGTAGGACAGACCTTGTTTTTAAATATGTTTCCCAATAAAATAATATAGAATCATGAATGAAAGCAAAAGATGGAGAGTTAAGATTCATGGATTCTGTTCCCTGGTGTTGTTTGACCTGGGACAAACTTCTGCCTCATTTTGAGACTGTTAAAATGAAACTTTCCTATAACTAGTGTTATGTTAAAGTTAGATCCATTATTTTTTGAAAAGTGCTTTGAAACGGCTACATGAGACGTATGAGAGATGTATGTAACCGTAGTAGCCATAATTTTAGTATTAGGTTTATAATGATTTTGCCAGTGATCAACATTGCAGTAGAGTAACAAAACTCTATAACTTTTAGAAAATAATCTCTAACTGTTCTTTAATGTTAAAATATCCAAACATACTTTTTTATATTTCTACTAAATGAAGAAAAATCTTATTATTCAACTGTAGCTTTTGACACTTGATAATAGCATAATTATAAATAGAAAAGCAAAGTCCTTTTTTTCATTATCTTGGAGACTAAGTAAGTTTATAAAGTAAGATATAAGCAAGTGATTGGTTGTATGGTTTCTCAAGTCTGTCATGTATCTGTGCAGTTTTTCTCTTTCAAACTGTGCACACCAGCATAACATAATTTAGGTCATGGATAACTAATAAAAATTTTTAAAACCCCGACACACTACTTAGCTGAGTAGTCATTTTTATGAATTAAATTTATTGTACATCTGCTGTGAAGTAATTGATGAAAGATCTTCTACAAATTTTGTAATTAAAAATTGCAAGCACTTGAAAGTACTGGAAAGTACTGAAAAATAAATATTTCGTTTGAGCTTCCACACTGGCACATACTTTCAATAGGGAAAGTAAGGCTGACTATGAAACTAAATTCTAGTTAAGACTGTTTAACTCCAGTTAGGATATGAAAATATTTTTCTAAACTTTTTTTACAATAAATATCAGATTTCTTCTAAATACAGATTTTCTTTTTGATTAAAAGCATTTTTTGCAAGTGATTTCTCCAGGAAAATTTATATAAAAGCAATTCCTTTCTAATCTTACTTTTACACTGTGGGAGGAAATATCTGCTTTAATAATCATATTGGGTACATGTCTTTTGTTTATAAAAGTTGGTGGTACTGCCAGCACAAGGTGAAAAACTTGAAAAAGTTCTTTCGGCTTCCCAAAATTATAATTTCACTTAATAACACCACCAATTTTTCACAACAACATTTATTTTTATTTGCCTTTTAAATTCTGAACCAACAGAGCTCAGTGGATTATATTTTCTAGTTTCTCTCTGCCACCATGAGGGCAAAAATTTACTTTTCCAGGACAAGTTGCTAACTTAACCTTACCCAAGAGCTGAAAAGTTGACAGTATTTGGTGTCCTTCATAAATGCATGCTAAAACTCTGAGATGCATCAGTAGCATGATTAAATCAAAATCTCTGGTGAAGGTTATTGGCCTGGTTTCCAGATGGTTTCTCAGTACTTGAGAGGAGAATCAAGGCTCTTCAATCTTTTCTTGGAAGCATCACACAGGAAGAATGAGACTGTTTGTCCTGTGCAAATAATAAACATTAACTCAACCCCAAGCCCAAGCAGTACATACTATTTACATTTAAGATACCATCTTCTGTGTAGTAAATATGGGCTGAAGAATAATTATGGAGCACAGCATTTGGAAACTATTTAAGTCTGTCCCTTTATGTACACATGTGATATGTTTGCCTGATATAATGTGGGTTTTAGCCTCTTCTGCTGCTTAGCCAGACTTACTGGATTTTAC
The DNA here is from genome assembly GCF_035582795.1 of Mycteria americana. Classification (NCBI taxonomy): domain Eukaryota; kingdom Metazoa; phylum Chordata; class Aves; order Ciconiiformes; family Ciconiidae; genus Mycteria; species Mycteria americana. The sequence goes on from NC_134371.1 coordinate 10,099,188, forward strand.
AGGTATTTTCACAGACATTTTAGTAATGAATGATCTGTTATGATTTTGTAAATATGTAATCTTATCCTACAAACAAGTAACTTAGAGCTTTATGTATTCACTATAGGAAGAAAACTGTTATTTAACTGTGGGAAGATGAACTAGAACTCTGGGATATTGCACAATAAATCATTAAATTTGTAGTACATGGCTCTCAAAATAAATTGTAAGGTGCACTATGAGCTTAAGTAATTTGTTGCCATTGATATACAGTTTCATTGTTGCACTGCTTTGCAGCAAAGCACCTTTTCCACCTTCTTCCATAAAGTCTGTAATTTGAATCTGCCCTTGTATCAGCAGCTCCAGAGGTATGTCTGTTTTACTTTAATTGTGCTCTTCAAAAGTCAGCTTTGTGCTTTGAGCTTTTTCTAATAATTGTATTTTATACTAATGTTGGTGATATGAAAAACAAGCTTGAAAAGAATAGAATATAAGTAAACAAGAGTTTTTCGGTGACTTTCTTGGCATAATATGTCAGGGAGTTTAGTATGAACTTAGTTCTCCCCTTATAATTACCTTAATCATGGATAATTCCTGGCTGGGAGAGCCATGTCAGAATCAGTTTCATACTTTGATACAAGCAAGTTTTATGGGCATGACTGCCAAATACTGAAAAGATCATATTTCAAAACCTTCAAGAAAGAATGGTATCCCATGCCAGTGTTTATGCAAATAAAAGCCATTGGAATTGATCTCTTTTTTGCACGCAGGAATGTAGCTAACCTAGTTAATATTTTTATTGCAGATTCAGTGAAAATTAGAAACTGTATTCAAATACTGTGCTTTTCCCTATGTTTGCATTACTTCAATATAACTTTTTCAGAATTTCAGAACATATTTAGAACAGAAATTATATATTTTGTACTATTGCCTTGGAAGCCCATAGTGACAAATTGGTAATCGTCACGAGAGACTAAAGTGGCTTAAAATGTTCTGCTTATTCACTAAATATGTATGAATTCTGTAAAGATTTCTGTAAAGACTGTAAGCTTCATTGAAGACTAGTTTTGTTACCCATGGTTTAATACACCTCTTTTCTTTTAAATGCATGCCAAATTTTCAGCGTAAGATATCTGTAATGGCTGTTTATAAAGAGTGCAACCTCTTCTACTTCAAATGTCCTCATGAAATCACTTCACCGATGGGCATCTCTTTATTTCAAATAACGGAGGTGTTAGTTTAAATGCTACTGAGGTGACAGACACCTGAAGAGAAGCATCTGATGAAATGATGCAAGTGTGCACAAAATCTGTGTTCTCATGGAATTTCAGAGCACTGTAGAAACAGAACTTTTGTATTTTTAAATTTCTGTAATATTCTAGTTTTGCTTTCACATGGTTGTGTTTTTCAATTAGCCAGTTTCAGCATTGCGTTTGTCAGGAGCATCAGAGGAATCGGTGTGGCTGGTGCTCGCGGTTTCAGCTTCGTGTTATTGGCTCCGTTACTGGGGACTGTCCCTAAATGCGGCTCTGCGGCAGTCTGGCAGACCCCCGGCCGTGGCCCCTCCTAGTGCCACCGCAATCACACTATGTGTGTGAAACACCCACAATATGGATCCATGGAGTAAAAACGACAGTGGCAGATGTGAAGTAGTGACTAAGACAGTGCAGTATGATGGCTTGATTAGGTGCTCCAGCAGATAAAATGACCTGGAAGGAAATGGCAGTTTTGTCCCAGGGAAGACATTCAGAAAAGACCCCTGGGCTTAAGTTATATCCGTATTTTTCATTTGTTTGCTTTGCTGGGGATTTGTGTGAATGATATCTGCTTCCCCTTCTTCCAAGCTAACAGCTGTGGGCAGTGGCGGTGGCTGCCTGGCCGGGGGCAGCAGGCAGCGCGGGGGCAGCGTGGAACGCGCCGCGGGGGCCTCCCGAGGTCTTGGTTGAATTCCAATGCAATACGTAGGATTTCAGGCTGCAAAAGACACAATGCCCAACTACTATGCACTCCTGGTCTAAGCAGTTAACTATGAATTTTAAGGATGCTTACATGCCCAAATGTTCTCCATATTTAAGTGTTTCTTTCATTTTTGTCTACAGCCTTTGGTGGCCAAATCCATACCACAAAACTATCGGATAGGAAAATGCATATTTTGAACTGAATTGGCATTTCTGTGAAAATGTTCTGTTGACAATAGACAGGCAAGGTATGCTCCGTAAATTAGCTCCTGGTAGCTTCACCAAGCACTGAGTTGAATTAACGTCTCTCATTCTTGTCAGTTTGCTTTCCCACATTAAATCAGAAACCATGGGGTTTTTATTAAGATTTTTTAGATTCAATCCTTAGATTTTGTACAGGTGAAATTTTGCCAAAGCAGAGGAAGAATGGAAATTTCTATATTTTAAATAAAAATTCCGTGGGCATAATTTTGATGACAAATGAATGCCCTACATTCTCTTCAAGAATCTGAAAGTTAAACACGTTGTAAGTAAAAGAAAAAAATATAATTTATAATTGTTATTCAGTCTGGGGGAAAAAAGAACAGCAAGATTTAGAGTTAAAGAAAAAATTCAATTTTAACCAGGTACAATAGTCATGAAAAATTGATATTTTATGGAGAAAAAGCCCTCATGCTGTTAGGTTTAGTTGGGAATTAGATTTTGCTACATATTTAGGTGAGGTTTTTTCTTGGGATATACTTTTTTCATTGTGTTACTTTAAGTGACATTAAAAGAATCTAGGCTTTTATATTGAAATAAAATTCATAATTAATAATCTAAATAATATTTTGTTTTAAATTCTGAGAATTACAGGTTGATAGTCCCCTTTAATGAATTAGAGTCCTTTGAGGATGGAGCTTGTCATTAACACACATCATCAGCTGATGCATTTTAATAATACATAGAGTTGGAAGAGAGAGGAAGTGTAAGCTACTGAAGCTTGCAAAACCAATCCCCTAAAGCTTTCATGTTTTATTTGAGCATATGTTTTGGAAGTGGTGGTGTTGACACTGGTGGCACTAATCTCCTCTTTATCTTGTTTTGATTAAAAGGATATTTGAATATTATTTTTGGCAAACTTTTATCTAGCCTCAAAGGGGTTCCCTTGTAGCAGCTACAGAGAAATGGCTATAATAAACACATTGTATGATACACTAACATCATACGTTATAGCCACTGCTGGTGTACTCCAAGAATGTAAAATACTCCTAAAAAAATCAAATGAGCTTGTGTTCAATGCCAAGCATGTGAAAATATAGAATTATGCCCTATCTTTTTTTTTTTGTTTTGTGATCCAAGCTGTGTGAATAACTTCAGCTGTGTAGAGGAAAACTGTGCATTAGATTATTCAATAATTCAGTTAGTAATATATATGGTTAGGAGACAAAAGGTTACAACAGTTTTATGACAGACTGCTATTTTTTATAAAAGCACACATCGCCTTTTCTTTACATCATTTTTACCACCTGTCAGATGGCTGGGTTAACATTCTATCAAACCTTACTTTTTTATACCTTACGTGGTATTAACAGTATAAAACCTAATTTTCAAAATACACAACAAAATATTCTTTATAATTTTTCTTTATAGAATGTGCAGATGTATATAACTGTCCCACGGATAGTGTGCACGGTGTAGATCCATGCATTCCTAGTTACCACAGGACAACTTACAGGCAAATGGTTCATCCATTTGATAAAACATCACAATCAGGGAAGAGACCTGTGTTCTGCTGTCTTTTTGCCATTTTTTCTCTCTAAAGCAAAGGGCAAAGAGTGCACAGTAGACATTCTTCTCTATGTATTTGTGTATGACAAAGCCTCTGATTTCTTAGGTTCTGGATCAAGCCTTAGCTCTCCATTTCAGCATTAAGCAATGTTACCATATTACTTCTCTTTTTCATCCCTGTGGAATGTGTTTATAAATAATATTGACTGGGTTTAGAGCTTGATTTCCTCAGACCACATGCTGCTTATTTTCGTTCTTAAATATGGATTAAAGTGACTAATTTTAGGGTTTGAATTGCATATACACTTTCAGTAGAGAGCAATAGGATTCACAGTTGCTCAGTAAAATCAGATCACTTTCTTATGCACTTAATTTCAGACAAGCCATTTTAATTACCCAGAGCAAAAACACATCCCCGCCTAAAGCCTGCAGTATGGATTTGTTAATACTGGGTCTTATTGCTTAAGGGAAGAATAGAATCATATGGTGTAATATGGTGGAATTATTGGTTGCAATTTATTTTACTTTCCATCCTCTCAACATTGTGCTTGTGTGATTTTTCAAATAATTTATATTTCAGCAGAAATACTTACTAATTCTTATTTCTTCTTCCAAAGCAGCAAGTGACACTGTCCTGTTAGTCATCTGTTTTTTTACAGATGGGACCTTCTTTCTGTTCTTTAACTTCTCAGGGCTCACAGAGGGTGATGTTGTGCTTCCACTGGCTGATGCTTCTCTGCATTTGGCACTTTCTTTTTGAGAAATTCAGAGTTCATGTGATCTTGCCCTTCTTGTTTTTGTTCTTTTTAAAAAGTTATGTCTTGGGACTGGCTGCTGGTCACATTCAGGTATTCAGGTCGCATATGTTGCTGTGCTTCTCTACGTGGTACACAATGGTAACGCTGCTTCTCTTGGCAGAATGTTTCCTCCCACTCAGAAGTCCCCTGACTTTGTCCTTGCTGCTGTGTCATAGATTACTTCCACAGGCAAAATGTTCAATTGTTCTGGTTCCCTACATTGTTCTGTCTTGTTTGATATGTTGCCGTAGTTATGCTGCTCCTCAACATGCAGGTCCTCATACTCAAAAGCTCACATGAGTTTCAGAGGTTAGGAGGAAAGTGCTCAGGTTTTCTGCTTGTATACATTTATGTTCCTCCTCTGATGTTTGGTACATCAGAGAAGTCATGTTCCTCATTAAAAAGTGCATTCTGAGACTCTGAAAACATGTTGTCTTGTTCTCGGTCGTTGGGGTTTTTTTAATAGGTTACTCCCAAAAAAACAAAACACCAAAGTGTTCAGGTCAGGTTCAGTGTTCAGGTTGTTGCTGTTCAGTGCTTGGTACTTCATGGTCTCCTTTGTAGGGCGCAATGTCAGCACTCGCATCCTTCTGTCTTTTCTGGTGGTTTTTTTGTAATAGATTGCATTCAAAAATGAAGCATTTAGGGTTGCTGGTCCCCAAGACTGTTGTTCTTCTATAGGGGGATAATGGCAGATTCTGAACTCATGTTCAGAAGGAATTTTGAATGAGTGGCAGTTGTAAATATTTTTGTCCCCTGCTCTAACCCATGTCTCAACATCTTAACTATCAATGCCTTTGAATAATACACTGAACTCATCCTCTCACTAAGCGGTCCTTGACTTCATCATCTGGGTAGCAAAGACTATGTCAGTCTTCAAGAACCTGTATTAAGTCATGAGACCCAATAGGGAGTATTGTGTTAAATAGCAACAGCACTACCTTCCCTGAAAGCAGCAAAACCAGTAGACAGTTAAATTTTCAAACCAGCTGCAGCAGTCCTGAAGACATTCCCTCTCTTCTTTATTGGCAGGTGTCACTGGTAAGTCCTTGCTACACGTGCTTTCCTTGTTCATACTCTCAAACACAGCACAGAGAAGGAGCAGAATAAACACACTTGGTTTGATGGAGATGGTGACATGTAGAAGAGAGTTGAAGGGTATATTAATATTCAAGTACTTCAGTATGATTAAAAATTAGTTCATATTAAAATAAGAGCTATGACTACTGTCTGAACTTCATAGGCTTTCTAGGAGATTATACTGAAAGTCTTTCCATTAGTCTATATCATATTGGTTGAGTTGATGCCTATAAAACATTCAAAAATCATGTTGATGAGTGTTAGTAAAGGGGTTTAGTTAGATTGATAGAATCTTTTATAATAATGTTTGTAACAAAATCCTTAGTATTTGCAGAGAGCAATGCCTTGGCTTCTCAAAGCTTCTTTTGGTTTTAGGTCCTTTATGGAAAGCTCTGTTGTTGTTTAGTTATCCATTTGACATGAAATAATTTGCTGGTATGCTTCTAGGAGCAGTCATTGTACGAGTTACTTATCTACTCCACAAAGACGCAGTTAAAATATTTGCTATTCCTGCAGCACTTCTCTTCACAAGCAGTTGCTGTCTTGGAAATGGCCAGACCCTTGAATTGTCTAAACAAACTCCAACCTACATTTTGGCCTAATAAAGCTTTTTTTTTTTTTTCTTTTTTCAAATTTAACACCCAAACATTATGTATTTAGTTTATATACACGGATTAGGTATTTTATAGGACTTGTATATGTTTTATATCAATCATGGAACCCAGTGAAGCATCCCAAAAGAAAACAGAGGTGATGTATGGTTTTCTGGCTTCTGTTCAAAACTCCTGTTATATTGTGGAGTACTTACTATGAATGCTTGGCAACAAAAAGGCAGAGATCATATATTATATAAATACTTAAAAGCCTGCACCCAGAGACAAAAGAATGAAACAAGAGGTGGTTTTATATATGTAGTCCCTGCTGTCTCCTTCACCTCTCCTGGGAAGGAGTTATGACATAATAGGATTTGAAGGTTACTCTTCAAATTTCCTTTCACCTTCAAGTGAGTAACCCATGTCATGCATTGCAGAAAGCTGTCATTTTGACATCTAGTGATGCAAAGATGGCTTGAAATAAGTCTTTCTGTTAGAAAGAACTGAAAATCAGACTTGCAAAAGTTAAAACTTAATCCTATTCTATTTTTTCTTGTTTACATTTTCAAGCCATCATTCATGTTAATAAAAAGTTGAACTTAAATACATGTGCATAACAGTGCATAACAGTTTTGAAAGCCTCCCGTTTAAAGTTTTCTTGTGTGAGAATCAGTTGTATCTTTCCTTTCTTGCATCATTAAACTGTTAGCTTGCTGGGAAGCAAAAATGCTATATTATTTCAAAGCTATTCACATTTAATCTCATATTTTAAATAGCTCAACAAATATTACAAGTAAATATTTGGGAGTTTTGTCCTATAAATGATTACCAGAGCCTTTTTTCAGCCTCCGAAAGATAACTGGTCTAGGAAATATTCCTGTTAGAAATATTCAAGAGTAAATCTATATGTGGACAAAGATGTTTCCTAGAAAGAATTATTAATCTGACAGTGTATTTTAAGACAGTTGTAGCTGATTTTAGTTACAGTTCTTCCCAGCTCAAATTTGTATTATAATTGTGGTTAATTGTTTAAAATGCAATTTAAAATCAACTGAAGATGACCCTCACTGTATTTCCTTTTTATTCTCTGTTGTCTGTCTTCAAATCATATTTATATACCTTATTAGCAGCCGTCCTCCTTTCATCTAGTTAGCACAGCAGTACACTAACTCTGTAATTTACTGATTTAATACCAACTCTTTCTCACTGGATATTGGTACATGGGCATAGAACTCTTTGAAAAAGTAACAACAATGAAAGAGATGAAGAATATTAATTTTACATCGATAATTTCCTTACTGGTACTCTAATAGTTGTTGTAAAACAACTGAGATGCATTACCTTCTGCATTTTCTTATACCTTTCTTTCCCCCTAATAATAAAGGGTTCTTTACTCTCAGAAGTCTTTTCAGTAATAGGTAATTGCAGACCATGGTTAGTCTTCTTTTAGGTGAGCTTTAGTCTTTTGTTGGAGAGTAGGTTTTTCAGATCAAATCTCTTCTGATTCTTTTTTGCCCATCTCTTTTGGATACTAGTACAGGGTAGAGATATCCCGAAGTAATCTTGCTGATAGATTCAGAGGGGAAAAAATAACTGAAAAGAATGTTTGAAAAGCATTTGTTCTACTATATAACCTCCTGTTTAGATCTGGTGTGACTGATGTCTGATACAGAGAAAAGCATCCTCCATTATGGACCCACCACTTTAGGAAGGATCCGTCCAAGGTAGCATAACATAAATTACAAGAAAACTCCTTTCCTGACTAAATTAGCGAAGAGGATTTGAAGACTGGATGGTCCTGATGTTTGCTCATAACCAAAACACAGGAAAGCTTATTTAAAAGCTAGTGATCCTGGTGACCTGAAGTGCCAAAAGCTCATAGAGCTTATCAGCCTGCAGAAACTAATGCAAGGTTTAAAGGACACAATTTGAACTGGAGAGGATCTGCTAGCAGTTGTCTCTTGTACTGTAAAGTAAACAGGCTTTTATAGCATTACAAAATCTTTTGGTCACACCAAAACAGAGTTAGATTTCTCCTTTAGTATTTAGTTAAATAACAAGAAATTTTTGTTTTTATTTTAAAGTGCTCTCCAAGGAGGAACAAAACCCAGTAAATTATTCTCTTTCTCAGCAGTATATTTAATGCTCTGAAAACTGCCCTTAATTGTACAGCAATCAAAAGTTTTCACTACCTGCCCTTAATTGTACAGCAATCAAAAGTCTTCACTACCTTTCCATGCAGGAGCTAAAAATTCTGATAAAAGTAAGAGGGGTTTGGTTTTAGGTAGAATTGCATCTCTTTTCCATCTCAGCGTCACTAAAACCAGCTATGGGAATGGAGCCAACTTCTTATTAATACACTTCAACTATTGCAAAAATACAAGGACAAATTTATTTTATTTTGTAGTGACAAATGCATTTCCCTCCTAATTTTGTGGGAGTGTTTTTCCCCCTACAAGGAATAAATTGCACGTTCTGGAAATAAGTTAGTCATTCTGAAGTTCAGAATTCATGAAGCTGTTCCAGCAGAGAATGGATACGGAATTGCAGCAAAATCTCAAGGTCACTGGGAATATTCTTTGGGGTATTCTTATGTGGCTTATCTGTGCTCACATGCCTAATTTTTTTTTCAGTGCAAAGAATAGCCACTTGCAGAGAATGGAAGCCTTAGCCCGGCCCTGTGCCATCCCTTATTCAAGTTCTTTTATACTCCTCTTTTTAAAGAAGCTGTCAAGTTCTTTTCTGAAGCTGACAGGAAAGGCCAAATCTGCGGTACAGGAAGAGAGGCAAAAAAGAAACTTTTTGTGTTGATGTTTTACTAAGTGAGCTAAGGAGAATTTTAGAATCATGTAATTTACTCTGGAGGCATTTACTGTACATAGCTATAGTGATGGTAATTTCTTTCATTGTGGAAGTGAAAAGATAACCATCAATCAGTTGTCAATTGGTCAATTGCAGAAGTGATGAAAAGAAACTGGTAGGAACAATCACTTCTGTGGCTACCTAGACTATTTGGGGTTTTAAGGAAAATATGGGAACTGGAGTCAGTAGAAATGGAGTGAGGTTGGAACATAAAAAATAATCTGTGCAGGGGGAAATGGATCGCCTATAAATACTGTATTTATTTTTTTTGTGCAGAGTATAAGTGCTGCAAAAATAGACAAAGCGGAGTTTGCACTGAAGGACCTTTGAACCGAGCATGTTGAGAACTGGAGGTGCGATGTGGTGCGAGTATATAGACTGTTTAAATGGAGGATGGAAAATGGAAGAATTTTTTGTAAAAAATGAGCAAACAACTACAGTATTTCAAATATTGTTATATGCTCAGCAGTAGTTGCAGTTATAACTTTATGTGTGACGGAAAATATGGTTTGTGTTGTTTCGGAGTAAGAGAGACGTTATTATGTTTTAGTTGCAAAGCATTGTAAGAAATAGTATGAGACCAGGTATAGTACTGTTTTTAAATATATAATGTGGAAGTTGTTTTTAAAATGAGCCTCATGGCACAGGATGGCGTGAACGCTGTGCATTTAACAGTTATTCAAGTAGCGTGAAAGGCACGTATTTCATTATATATGCATATTGCAGTGGGGGGGTAAGCTTCGGACAGAAGTAGGAAAAAGATTAAATTCATTTATTTATGAAAAGAGTTCAAACATTATCGATACAGGGTGGTTTATGCTGCGGTGTTTTGTTTTGGGTTTTCTTCCCCCCTTCTGTGGTAGGTAATAAAAAGGATTACAGGCCCTCCAGAAGGATGAGATATCATCAGTTTGTAATCCAGCCCATGGTTTCCTAGATACCGTATTGTCTATTCTGTTCCGCTATGTGAAAAATGTTGAATATCAACAATGGGTTTCAGTGCTGTATTGTTGAGTTTTGTATGAACTAATCTAGCTTCACTAAAAAAAAAAAAAAAAAAAAAAAAAAAAAAAGAGAGAGAGAGAGAGAAAAAAAAACACTACAGCTTTGGACAAAAGTCTATAGCCAGTGCATTCGTAACTCCCCATGCACAAGAGCTGACTGTGGCTCTGGGAAGACATTTTACTCATTTGATTTCTTTTTTCTTGTAGTCGTCTTGTCCAGTTCTCAGGTGTTTACCACCTATTAGAATTTCACCTGTATGGGTCCTGTGTTTGAGAAAGTCCCAGGACTTGTCAGCTGTATAGGCCTCATAAAAGACAGCTCTGTTCAGGGTTTGAAAGGTAAGCTTTTGCCTCAGTCCTCTGCTGTCTGTGCTTTAAGATGCTAACTTTATTGGCCTAGTTCTGAAACTTTGCAGCTTATCACTCATTTGGCGCTTTTGTAGAGGGCGAGCGAGGGGAGCAGGTTGCAGCTTAACAGGGAGAATAGCCATTCTTGGAGTGAGAGGTGCTGGGATTAGAAAGGGGATGGATTTGAATGAAATGTGCCTTTCCTCTTATAGCAACTGAATTGTAACTAACTAGTGAAAGTAAGGAGTGTACTACCTGCACGATGAGGTGTTTCGAGAGCAGGTGTTCTGCAAATAAGTATGTTCCAAAGATAGGGTAAGAGTAAAAGGGAAAGTGTTTGACCTGTGGGCATGATATTTCCAGGACATGGGTAGCACAGACCATCGTATGGTTTTGAACTGCCTTGCCATAAGCACTGGATTGTTTTCTTTTTTTCTTTCTTTCTTTCTTTCCTTTTCTCATTCTTTTTTACTTTGGTCTCAGAACTGTCTTAATGTTTTGTGGAAATGCTATTGGGGGTGCTGTTTGCTTGAAATAAAGTGGGCGGAGAACAATTGAGGGTAAATAAGATTCGTGATCAGAAAGATTCTGTCATTAGTCCAATTTCTGACAGAATTTGTGGTTTTTTCCTCTTCAATTAAGTTTTTCCTAGATTTATTAAAGCAATTCAACAATAAGCAAAAGAGCCGATAACAATAAGTATGTACATATGTATAAGCTGCGGTGAACTAGATTAGATGCACAGTAAATATTTGTTTGTGAATTTAAAAGTGTATTGTTCAATGCTTAACTTTAACATACGCATTTTATGTTAAAATATTTCTACCTTTTTAATTACAAATTATTTTCTATATAGCTGTATTTTTATTTGGATCTTTTCATTACATAAGATTGCGAATTATTTTAATTCCTTGGAAAAGTAACTTTATAGGCAAATACTTTCACGCTTACTGTAAATGTGGGAGGCTGGTTTTTATGGAGTAACAGAATTTCACAAGTGCTTTATTTATTTTAATAGAAGTAATATACTGATACTGCAATTAGAGACCAACTTCCAAAAATCCACCGGGTATTTTGTTGTCTCTGTGGAAGATTTTTGCAGAAGATATGCCAGCTTTCAAAATCTTCTCTTTACCCTGCTAAAGTGTGAATGTTTTTCCCATCCCCCTTTTAACCTAGGAATTAGAAGAAAGTACAGATGATGCTTGCTTAACCCTGCATTTAGTGCCAAGCAGTGATGTGCTCCCTATGAAACCATTTCTGACCCTCTGCTTGCAGTGGTGAGCCTGAATTTTTCCCCTTCCTTGCCCATCATTGTCGGTCAATTATGGGATGGAACTGAACCAGAAAATCTGGTACAGTCTGGCAATTAGTACAAAGGGTTTCCAGTCTAGTGTGAAGACAGAGATGCAAGAGCCCCAGCAGCTAGAGAAATAGTTTTGATTGGCCATGGACATTACCTTTTAGTGCTGCTTGGTTACTTCCTAAAGATACTGGCTCTTCTACCCTACAGGTCTTCTCCTTAAAGTACTGCATTACGGGCCTACTTTTTATAAGTCTTTTGGGAAGTGGGGGGGTCTTCTTTTTTTAGCTCTAGCTTCTCCCATTTGCAGACTGTCATTTTAACCCATCAAACAGACACATTTTGACTTGTACAACAAAGAAACAAGTTATCAACATTCACAGAAACTGACATTTTTAATTCAGGCTTCATTATGTCTTCGGTTTATGACAGTGAGCTACAAAGACATTTAAAGTTTTTTTCTTTTTTTCATTTTAAATTCAGCATTGGGATGTTTATCTTTCTTTTAGTGCTCATATTTCCCTTTCTACCTTTATTCTTTAGTAATATATAATTAGCATTATCAAAACCATCAGCTATTATCCACTATGACTTTTGACCTTTGTTTTTAGCTATCTAGCGTTTTCCAAAATAAATTGCAATACAAATTACAAAATACAAAACTGTTTATGTTACATCATTATAGTAAAATGTAATTAGTTAAGCTCACTAATACGTTCATCATAAAAATAATCTCTTTTGATATTACAAAGATGTAATGAATGATTACGTGTATATAAACATATTAAATATCTGGTATTGTAAGATAAGAATTAATAATGAAACAAAAATTGTAATTCAAAAATAACATACAGAAGTCAGGGCTTTTCATATGTAACCAGCATTTTCAAGAGTTATTGCTGAGCCTGTAGCTGATATTTCCTGCTGTCCTAAGAGAGAACAAAAATCTCGTATAAGTTTGACTGAAGTTTAGAAGAAGAGCTAGTTATGCCAAATAAAAATTTTAGACTATTATTTCCAGGAAAGCTGGTAACTTTGCTGAATATCTGAAGACAGTACTCAGTCAAATCTTGTTCAAAACTAAAATGCAGTATAATTAGATAGCACTACAAGCAGTTGCCAAAGTAATAGGAACATCGGGCATTCAACCATAACCCTAGTGTTTTGTTTGTGAGAGGTTTTGTTTTCATACGAGTCAGCAGTTTCTGGCTTATGCTTGGATAACTGTGTATTTGGGATGTTGTCTTTTGTAGTTGTAAAAAAAGTAAATGTGCGATCTAATCTTCATATGTATACGTGAAATATTACAAATACACATTCAGAGTTTATATTGTCATTTTTTTTCTTCATTCTGTCTGTCTCTGCACAGTGGTACTATGGGAATCCCTGAAGGTGGCTTTAGGCACATGATAGCAGAATATTCCATTCAGCAGTTAAATACTCTTTGGCTGTATTAATGGCAAGAAGTATAGGAGCGGGGGCTGTAAATGCGATGACAAGATTAGCACATTGCCCACTTCAATCAGGTACCTCTTGTTTTTGTATTTATCACTCATCTTTCCCAGTTGACTGATGGCTGTCACTCAATAGCTTTCTTTGGCTAGAAAGAGAAAGAGCTTTCTTTAAAGATGTCAGCAGTGCTGTTGAATTCCATAATAGGTCATTTGCACTGGAAGTCTACATAGAGCAACAAATTAGTAGCTTCTCTTGTAGATCTTTTGATAGCGTACATGGGAAATGATGCGATAGTGTTGTTTATTACACTGGGAAGATGATAGCATAGCGTAGGTCAAAATCTAATCTGGTTACCCAGAAACACACTGCCCAAGGATGCACTGATGATGCTTTAGACAGGAATTATGTAGAATAATTATCCATATATTAATATATGCCAATTTCTTCTTTATCAGAGAAGCAAACAAAATGGTAACTTGCATTCAAGTGCAACGGAAAAGAAAATGATAACTAATTGTGTCTTGGCCTAAATAATTGGTTTAAGAAGGCACAAGAGCAACTGAAATTTTTCACCACTTGCAGTTTAACAGATAACCAGTAATGGCACTGAACAATACACACTCCAAATGCACTTTAGTTTTATTTTTTCCATTGTTTTAGTTCTGTTTTTCTTCAGTGACCAAGAAAATTTTACATTGAACAGGGACTACTCCATCTTAATTTGTAACTCTTCAGTCATGATATTATGGCCTTCAGGTTGAGTACTTACACAAATGTGGTTGGGCTATGAGCTTTGACAGTGAATCACTGGGTCAGATTGTTTAACTGTGAAGTTATTTTCAAGGACATAAAGACCTGTTCCTAGCTTTCATCACTTTTCTACTATAGAATAATTTTAGTTCCATACAAGTGTTTCCCTCTTTCCCTCCAAATGTGTTTTCCAAACACTGCTATGCCTATTAAATACTTACCTATAATTAAAGTTTCAAAGTGCCATTTTTCATATGAGAAAACTGAGGCATAGAAGGGCTGAGTGACAACATTACATCTTGGTGTGGGTTACTGCTTTGGCAGTGTTTTTGGAATATATTTAAGATCTCCCCTCTCGATGCATTGCAACAGCTTTTTTCAGTAGTGACTAGTTCATAACTGCTTTCTGGATTTCACGCTCTTTTTAGATTGTCCTTCACCTCTCAATAACTGCCACGTCCACAAAATGAATTTTGGACAAGCTTACAAGATGCAGGATCTGTTCTTACTACCATCAATATTGCAGTTCTCTGATTTGAGTAGGATGATGAAGTGGTGGAGTCACCATCCCTGGAGGTATTTAAAAGACATGTAGATGTGGTGCTTACAGACATGGTTTAGTGGTGGACTTGCCAGTGCTGGGTTAATGGTTGGACTTGATGGTCTTAAAGGTCTTTTGCAACCTAAATGATTCTATGATTCTATGATCAGACCTTAATGCTTGGCATTGCACCCCACAACCCCAACAACAGTCCAGCTCTTGAGCACCGTTGTTGATGGTCTGTCACCCTACTGAAGAAGTTTGGCTCAGTTGTTAGTTTCACTGCTGTTCTAGAAAATCAGGCAGCATGTTAGTAGAGCTCAGCTGGGAAGTAGCTCTGTGCCATAAATGAAGTCATGGAAATAACATATAAGTACTATATTTCATATATATATATGTAATAACATCTATAACATCAGGAAACATCTATCCTTGGCTCCTCATTTTCTGTTCTGTTTTCTGAGCTCATGTGATCTCTGCCTGGGCCAGGGGGGGAATGAACAACTGTCATCACAAAGGTCAGGAGTTATGTAGCTGTGGTGCGAATTAGCTCGTGTCAACTTTTGTATGCACCCAGGAGCAGATCTCAGCCCTGACATGCTGAGGGCCTTCAGTGAAAGCGTAGGAGTTTGTCTCTTCAGAGAATGAGGTACTCAACAAGCTGGTCTCCAGTTTGTCAACTGCACTCTTTGTGCATACTGCTCTTGTCCTTACTCTATGGTTAAATGTGTCTGGCAACTGACTGCTGAGTCTGTTGATTTGGGAAATGAGTAAGGCTAAACATGCTAGTAGAAAATCACAGAGGTTTTGTAATATGGGAGAGAATGAGAGGTCAAGCCCATTGTCTGAGCCATGATCTACTAGCTTTCCTGCTCCTGGAAATGTTTCCTTTGCATGACAGGTCCTGCTCAGCCTGTCTACCCATGCCTGTTCCTCAGGGTGGGAAAAGCAGCTGAAAACCTCACCCTGTAAGAATTTTTTAGACACATAACAGGGTTTTATGCTGCCAGTTCCCATTGACTTTCAATTCAATTATCACTTAGATGAAATTCAATAGGAATAAAGTACCCAATTCCTTTATGCCATTGAGAACCTCCTGTCCTGAGTCTTACAGTAGGCTACAGAACGAGTGAGCATTGGCTGTTAGTGGGATGTGACAAGCATTAAGAAATAAGAGATTGGATCAATGTATTTCATGGGACTTTATACAAATCTAAGCAATTGGCATTTCATATAAAATGACTGGTTTCATATAAAGGAGAAGGGGAAAATGACTAGTAAAGACATGGTGATAGCAGTTTCTCAAAGAACAGATACCAAAGGCACATGCAGAAACTATACCATTGCAGGGGCTGTGTACTGAGAGACATCTTTTGTTAACACGAGCCTTAAACAAAGACTCAAAAGACTCAACCTTACAGGAATCAGATTATTAATGACAAGCCTAAAGGACTATCATGAGCCTACAGAGATAGAATTCAAATAATCAAGATAGAAAAATGAGATGTGACCAGCAAGGTGCATGAAACTGCGCTGTATGAGCGTTCAAAGCAACAGGGAAACCAAGGTGTAGGCTTGCTAGTCAGCTGAAGGAGGTGATGCCATTGACAAATGAGGCTGAAAATGAAGAGATACCTAATACCTGCAATATATAATATTTTACTTTAAAAAAAAGTCAGCTGTGAGGAGATGGCTAGCACAAATAATATAAATTACAAGAGGATATGGATGATTTGCAATTTTTTGTAAGTCATCTTCTAATATCTTACATGTTGCATGGACCCTCAGCTAATCCACTGATCACAGGCTGAGAAACAGTAAAAGACGTGACCACCCAAAGTCCCTTGCAGACCTTTTTTTTCTATGATTCATTAGCATTGTTATAAGGACACAAATTCTAGAGGTGGCCTCTCCCTCACTTCCGTTTCACCCCTTCCTAGAATAATTCTTAAATTTTTCATTTACCCTCTGCGTCTGTCTTAGTTGCATAGCTGTTGTTATTTCTTTCTCTTTCTTTCTGTACTTGTAATTATCTTTTCAGTTCAGCCCTATGGATTTTCCCTCTTCCAAAGTGTTTAATTCTTCAGCTTACTCAGTATAATATTCCTTGCTGTCATCCAGCCCCGATTCATTAGAAATTTTCTCATGCCAGTTTCTGAATTGAGGACATAGCTAAAAAGTGGTGCTGGTTTGTGTTATGTCGGCACTGACTAGAGGAACGATAAAGTAACCCGTGGCTTCTGCGAGGTTCTGTGTATCTGTGAACATAAATATGTTGATGAGGACTGCGGAGACATTTCATTCCCCATCCATGTAGCTGTTCTGCCAGATACTTCAGCAAAACAGCACCTTTTTACGTTTGCATTTAGTCCTTGGCACTTTTTTTAAAATAGAAAAACAATCTCAGAGGTGCTAATAATTTCTCATTGTTAAAATGCCATTTTCAAACAGTCATTTCTGTAACTTTTTGGCTAAAAATGTTGGAGAAGTTGTTTTAAAAAATTCAGAAACGCTGTGCTAGAATTAAAAAATTTTCAGTTCCAAACTTTCCAAAGCACTTTGATTTCCTTTGTCTTTCTTTGGAAGAATATTTAATTTGTCAACTACTTCTGCCAGGAGAAGTGTTAACTTCTGTGTGTTAGAGCCCTAATTAGATTAAGTTGGATCCACACTTCGCATGTTCTCCCAAGCTAATTCCCATGATCACCATGCTTTAAAACCTTTATTAGGGGATTTTGTTAAAGATGCATCACTTTACTGTTGTTATTCATCTGACAAGAAGAGTGGATTCAAATGTACCCTTCTTTCAAAGCTGTGTTTGTCACTGACCTCGGATGTTGAACTGAGAAGAGAATTAGTTTCTAAGCACTGCGTTGTGCGTGCAATGACAAGAAAACTGGAGAGTTCTGACTGGCATCCTTCTAACAGAGGTGATTTGAAAACCTTATTGTCTTGTGCGTTACATCCATCAGAGCCAAAAATACTTGGGTGTTGTTAAAAGACATAGAGATTCAAAACTGGCTATTGTCTCTCTAGCAAGGAGTTGTCAAGATGAAATGAAGGAGGTAGCACTGTGGAGAAAGACATCTTGGGATCTCAGTTTGAAAGAGGAGGTTATGCCTAGAGATGTAGAAACTTCCTTCTCTGATTCATGAGGAAAGTGGAAAGAGAGTGACTAGTGAGGTGGCAGCAGTCTGTTGATGACACCAGGTTTTTCAGGACAATAAAGATGAGGACACTTAGCAGGACTGTCTGGAGGATCTTACAAAACTCAATGAGTAGTCCTTAAAATATCCCATGGAATTCAGTTTAGGTAAGAGTTAAAGTGATGCATCTGGGAATAATCAAAACTTCACAAATAAAATGATGGGCTTTCAGCTGTCTTACCACCAAGGAATGAGATCTTGGAGTTATAAAAGAGAGGTCCATGAAAGAATCTGCTTAGTGGCTAGTGGTGTTCAATGAATGTTAGGAATAAATAGGAAAGGGATAGAAGATAAGTACAGAATACTTATGCCTGTGTATAAATCCATGGTGCACCCACATCTTGCATATTGCCTGCCCCTACCTTTTAAAAAGGTTCACAAAAGGGCAACAAGGATAATCACAGGAACAGAGACATTTCCATTAAAAAGAAACTAAGCAAAGTAGACTCTTTGTATGCCTAGAAAAGGAGACGGTTGGGAGAGATGATAAAGATATCTAGTCTAAAGCATCATAAAGAGGGTCCCTACACATGGTTTGTGCACTGTCTTTGCCGGGACAAGAAATTAGGGTAGGTGACACATGTGACAGCTGGAAAAGAAACAAAAGAAGATATTTAGACATAACATAATTAAGCATGAACCTTGTCTGGCTCAGGTAGTCTTCGAGACTCAGCTTGGTGGAAGCTGGAAGAGTACTTGGGGGAAGTGTTATTACACGCCTGTTCTGTTCTTCTCTAGGCACTCGCTTCTTGCTACTGATTGGAGTAGCCAGAGAGGCACTCGCATCTGGCTGGATGGACATTTGGTCTCACCCAGTACAGCCGTTTCATGTTCTTATGATACCATTCATTTGTGCCCTGAGCTCACACTTCCTCTTCACATCCAAATGAAGGACAGATCAGAAACTGTAGAAGTAGCCTGAGCAAATAGTTTGAATACTGGAATTTCTGTATTCTTTTTGCTTTTATCTTCCTCTTCAGCTAAGCTAAGGGTCTGTCTTCCACAGTGCAGCTAGCTGGTAATCAGAAGGAAATACTGACAATCAGAGGCATGTTTTTAAAGCTCCCAAGCTCAGATTAATATGATTTTTAAAAACGTGGGGAAATCCATGAAAAATTTATCAGTATATAATAGCTGAACAGTCTCTCCAGGAGACTTTAATTTCTGCTTCTAATCTTTTCATCTCAATCTGCTGGGTCAGCTTTGCACTTCTCCTTGTGTGCACAATGGGGAACAATGTTTAGCTGATGACAGAAGTGCAGGATGGGGATTAAGTACCCCCCAAGCTCTCTGTATTTTAGTAATGGTATTGAAAGTTCCCCACTCCCTGATTTTTCTTCCCTCCTACTCTTCCAATAAATTAACTCCTAAATCTGAAAATCAAGACATAACTTCACTGAGCAGGGAAAATACACCCTGCAAGTTTTCCTAAATACCCCTTTAGAAAAGGCTTAAGTTTGATTATTGTAATTGATTATCTTAAGCCCCTGAGTGTCAGAATTCTGCATTACACTCAGCATGTAGTTTGATGAGCAGCTGGATTTGGCAGCAGTCTTAGGTGTCCTCACCTCACCACTCCCACCCATCCACTCATTTCTGGCCCATGCTTCAGGTTTGCCCCCCTAACCCTAGATACAGGTTCAAAATTAAGTTAATCTAAATATTCACTGCTGTTAAAAGCACCAGTTGCACCATGAACTTTATCTCTGTCTCCCCTTCTCCCTGTGACAGCACAAGTGCCATAGGACTGTGTGGCTAGAGAAAACTAGTAAGTTCCTTACAAGGGTTAGTTTTCAGCCCGATCAGCTCCTTGATATAACTGGGCACTAGTGCCAGCACATGACAGCTGGAGGGAACACGTGGTTCGGGGATGGGAAGGTGGCCTTTTGTTAGGTGGTAACTCAGAGTTGGGAACGTTTAAGCCTACCATGAAGTGGCATCGCCTGTGGTGTATTGCTTTTAAGGCTGCATGGTAAGCCAGCGTCTTGAGTCAATCTAAGTAACAAGTAACTTAAAAAACAATCTCCAAAAGAAGTTGAGAAACAACTTACGCGAGGAATAAAAAGTAATAATAGCCTTTTTTTCAAACACATCAGGAGCATGATTACTGCCAGAAAATCTGTAAGATGCTCAAGGCATGAAAGGAGCATTCAAAAAAGATAAAGCCATAGCAGAAAAGCTGTGATTTTTTTGCACCTGTGCTTTCCATGGGGGAGGTTGGAGAGATTCCCATCTCAGGATCTTAATTTATGGAATGCATTTTAGGATTTGTTTCAAATTGAAGTGTCTGTAAGTAATTTATAGAATAAATGGACAAAACAAGCTATAACAACTCATCAGGAACAGAGACATTCACTCGGAAATTCTAAACAAAGTCAGGAGAGAAACAGGTGATTGTGGTGTACAGCTTCTCAGTTCAAATCATTTTGAGCCAGAGGACTGAAATCTGACCAATGCAGCAGCAGATTTTAGAAAGGGATTCAGGCAGATCCAGAAAACTGCAGTCTGGTAAATCTGACATCTATGCTGGGAAAATGAGTAGAAACTATATCAAATAATAGAATTAGTGTAATCTGAATAATTATGACATATTGTGAAGAGTCGACTTAAGTTGTAAAAGAGAAGTCCTGGCTTAAAAATATATTTAAATTCTCTGAAGGAATCTACAAGTAGGAGAACACAGGAGACCCAGCTGATATCACCGGCTTGAATGTTCAAAAGATGTTTAACAAGGTCCATCCCCAAAAGCTGTTAAGAAAATAAAATGCACTGGAATAAAAAGGAAGATCCTCACATCAGTAAATAACTGGTTGACAGTAGAAAGCAGAGTATAGGAATAAATGGTCAGTTTTCACAGTGGAGGTAGGTGATCACTGAAACCCCATGGAGATCTGTGCTATTCAACATATTCGTAAGTGACCTGAAAAATAAAAAGGTGAATAGTGAGGGAACAAAATTTGCTGATGGTACTAAGTTACTCAGGGAAGTTAAGAGAAGGATCAGCTATGGCGTATTGAGAAAGATCTTACAATGCTAGCAGTAATGGGCAAAAAAATGACATGAAATTCAGTGCAGACAAATGCACACAGGAAAAATAACTTTACATATAAAGTGATGGGCTGGGAACTAACCATCACTTCTCAGAAATAAGATCTTGAAGTTAAATGGATAGTTCTGCAAAACTGTCATGTCAAGAACAGTTGAACCAAAATTTTAAGAATAGAGGACAAAATAAAAGCCATCATTACAACACTATATAAATCCATAGTACACCTGCATCTTGAATACTCTGTGCAGTACCAGCCTCCTCAACTTAGAAAGAACAGAGTAAAACCAGAAAAGATTGAAAGACAGGTAGCAAGGATGGTCACCATGACAGAATGGGTTCGAGGAATATGGCTAGGACCCAGCCAGCAAGCTGGAAAGGATATGACCAGTGCTGGGGCAGGTTGATAGATCTCTAGAATTCGACCAGTTCAAAAGCTTGTTTTACAGCATCGTGACAGAAGCAGATACACTAGCACAAGCGAGGAGATGGTGGACTTCCAGTATGAAAATGGGAATGAGGCAGAAGTCCTAAAACAAGTGCTTTGCTGAGCTACAACGTCAGAACGTTAAGAGGAACAAACAGGGTGATAATGCTTAAGAAACTGGGCACATAGAAGTATTCACAAGGCACTTAATTTGTCCAGTTGGGTCTCATTAGATCCTTTAGACTTTCTCTGCAATGAATGGAGAGAGAAAGTCTCTCCATTCGGTCCATGAAGAGCACCCAAACTAGGATCCTCTTCTGAGCTGGACACCAAAGGACCCTCTCTGTCTCCGTTAATTAGAAAGGTAGCACAAGGAGACTGGCCAGCCAAGGAGACGAAACTGGGTACCTAACACAGATACCATGATAGGTCTGAGTGGCTGTACTGTTCCTACGGTCGGGTGTATGGAAACCAGCTGCTGTCATGTTATGACTCCTGTTAATAGATTGGTGCGGAGGGTAGAAAGTTCCAGATCCCATCTAGAGGCTCTTCTCATGACATATTTACATAACTGTGACCAGGGGTTGAAGATTTGGTCCCAGGAAATTGGATTGTAAAACCAGGCAGAGGTATTCAGAATCAACATGGTAATCAAACCACCAGGTACCTCTATCGTATACGAGACTGTAGATAACTTGCCTCTTCTTTTAAAAGAGCATCTCTGCGACTCAGCATATATTCCACTCTTTAGGGATTGCTCTTACCAACAGCATTATAAACTAGTGACGTCCTCCAGGTATGACACATTCAGTTTTATTTTCTGTCTGAGCACTGTGGCAGAAAACAACCCATTATAAGACCCATGGAGACCACCAGGAGTTCAAGGTGTGGCAGCAATGTCTCAAACTGTGTTTCATTTTGAAGCATTCACAAAAGCAGCATGAGTTCACTAACTTCTTTTACCCATAGTTTTAAGCTGTGTATTTTTCAAAGGAGATTCAATTTTTCTAAGTTTTTCTAACTGAAATGGGAAGCCTTTAGTGTGTATTGAGGGAACACTCTCTCCCTAAATCTCCAAATATACTGATGCAGGTGAGCCACTTAGTTTTGAAATAAATTGCAAAAATAAATATTTTTGAATTATATTTGCCTGCTTTCTTTTTTCTAAGATTGCATTCCTTCAGTTGTTTCAATTCATTTCCTCTCACCATTTCATTTTTGGTAGCTTTTCGCTCCTTTTCTCTGTAGTCCTTTTGCTACTCCACAAACCACAATCCTTCCTATGGAGAAAATGAGAGTGAAAGAAGTTTGAGATCAGGGTAGACTTTTGAACCGTGAAATTTGAGTGCTTAATTTAGTGCAGACAATTTTGTCTATCTCTAGTAGCTATGCCCTTTGTATATTGCTTATAGTTCTGATAATATTTCTGAATTGGGAGCATAAATACTATTTAAAATTACACCAGAAAGGCAAAAAAAAGATGTAAATCTTAATGCTTCAAGGCATGCATTAGTTGCCAACAAGACTCAGGCCGATTCTTCCTTTCTGCAGCAATGCAAATAGAATGTAATAATCAGTCATGGTCAGTATTAGTATAGAAACTTATCATCAGTCTTTGTTTCTTGGTCATCATTTGGAAGCTTCTGGGCTTTTTTTAGAATCCTCAGAAATGGTAGTGAAAAACATTGAATTTATAGAAACTAATCTGTGTTTTTAATATAGCTATAGTGAAGTTGTTAGTATTGTAAAGCTGCTTCTGTGGTTTGTTTTACTTCTCACATACAAGCTTTCCACTCGGACTTGCTTTGCAGGGTAGGCCCATTTTTTTTTTTAAGTTTTCACTACCTGACAACAAATTATTGCAGATTGTGCATGTTTTATGTTAGCTTTTGTAATGAGCTAGGAAGCAGCTTTGAGACAATAAATTAGCCCTTACCTGATTTACTGAAAGAATGAATTTACTTCAAGATATTTTGTTAGCAGATTTTTAGGAGGTCATTGTTTTTGCTGTCTAATGTTGCACACCTTTACCGTAACTTGCTCATTTTTTGTACCTGAAGGAATAGGGCATGCTCTAATGAAGAAAAATCTCTCTTGGCCGTGCATTAGCATCTGTGATGGCTTATTTGAGTATCAAAGGAGTTTGTTTATAATCCTCTGAATTATAATTAAAACAGGTACTGAAATAATTTAAAGTAGCTGAAAATTATTATGTAAAATTCATGCATGGTGTCTTTTTAATAAACAACAACAAAAATCATTTAAATAAATGAAGCAATCGGCTCTGGGTGCTTGAATTTTCTTTAAAAAAGTTGAGTTAATCTTAACTTATTGATTTTGAAGACACTATAATAAAGAATTACTGGAGGAAATATTGCTTTTACTGTTTTCAGATAATGCTTAATGTTGTTGCAAATTATAAAATTTAATTAGCTATATAAATGCCAGAGGAACAAATAATGTGCTATTGTCTTGATATCTTTCCAGAAATTAGTCTTTTAAAACAAATTTGCCATATTAATCATCTAAAAATATTTTTGATCACTGAATTAATAGTTTGCAGCCTGTTTTCAGGTATTCATTGCCATAGGTGATTGCCTCTTAATTACTACATGGGCGCTTTCTATTCACTCTTATTAATTCATGTTTTCTGGCACAGTCCCAAAAGGCAGCCTTGCCCTATATCTTCTAATTACTTCTATAATTGAATTTGCCCACTTTTTCTAACCTATTTTTTAAACTGACTGTGTTTGTTCATGGTTTATTGTGTCTTTTTTGTGTCAGTTCTCTGCAAGCAGAATGTACATTGATTCTTTCCTCGTTTCTCATTAATTTTCAAGAGCTTTGCTGCATGTCTGTTTTTTCAGCCTGTCAGACCTATTCCTAGACCCAAAAAAGATTCTTATTATTAAAGGTTAGGTAAAATAGACTGAAGTTAATTAATTCATTAGTAACTCTGAGCCAATTACTGAAGCCTTCTCTTATTTATATACTTGTTAACAAGACAGAGATGAGAAAGGCCTATTATAGGCACATGTCCTTCAGAAGTTGGGCAAACCCTCTGGAGCATATGCGTTTAGTTCCACCAAAGAAAAAGAATTGATTCCAAAATGAAGACTTGAAGATCTAGCTGGCAAATACTTCATAACCTGATGGACCTCCTTGTGGCCATCCAAACGTTATTTTGGATTCTATCTTTTGATCACAAGGAATAAATTTTAATGATCAGCCTTACGAAGTGCACACATAATGTTTGAATATAAGTATATTGACTTACCAATTTCCCTAGAATCATTTCTTGGGATGTTTGGAAATAGTTGAACAAAGAGGAATTACCCATGCATATCTATGCAATTAAGACATGAGTTGCTGATTGTGACTTCACACAATTTTCTTGTATTGATAAATGCAAGGAGATATGTAGCTGGAAAAAAATGAATTTTTGGTAAATACTCACATGTTATGAACCTTACGTGAGAGCTGAAGTCATTCAGAAGCTACAGTCTTATAAATAAAATAGGGAATGTATCTAGTGGGTTGCTGATCAAGGTCAGATGTTTATATTAATATGACATCAATGCTTATTTTAAGCATTGTATTCAATACCTGACCTTATATCTCTTGAGGCTAAAGCATCACAAAACACCTTTCTCTCTCACTGAATTCATAAGAATGCAACTCAGCTTGCAGTCTTGATACAAGATTGTTGGTTTTAAAAGGGTCACTGATACTTTATTGCGGAAAAAAATCGAGCAAATCTTTGGGGCTTTGTTTTCTTATAATTCAACAACTTGACCAGAGATCATTAGAATTAGAAAGCCCTTATAGCAATTCTTTGTCAAGCGTCTTGCAAACCTGGGCTGATATCTAGATTTAGAGGGAAATGATGCTAAGATTGGGGAATATTATATGGGCATTTTAAGAAAAGAGACAAAGCATGTGTTTAGAAACATCTTCCACTTAGTCCTTATAGAATATGAATCCAAATAAATTTAAACAGGAAGAAAAAAAGCGTTGGAACCACTGGGGACCAGAAAGCTTAGCCTAGCCCAGTGAATTACATTTTGAAGAAAAAGTGGTCTGTAGATCTAGATTTAATATCATATAAGAAGGGCAGTTACCAAATTATCTGAAAGTCCTACCTCTGTGCTAGAAGTAACTTTAGATGAAAATCTTCAGCTACCACTGTAGGAATTATTCTCTGCTACACAGTTATTTCAAACTTGAGAGACAATAGGAAGAAGAGGAATAAACTAATACAGCATCTGATAACATGTGCTCCTCACCTGCGCCTGGTCGCTGGTATAAGGTCTGGATACAATCACCATGCTGTGCCAAAATGTCTGTTTGCCTCTGCACACCTCCTGGAACACACAGCTTTCTCTCTCCCCCTTGCATGCCATCCAGCTCACTGCAGAATTGGGGTCTTTATTATTCAATCTTGCTCATTCATTCTCTTCCCGAAATTAGTTAGGAAATAACTGGCTGATTGGAACTGATGATATCTCGATCAGATCATTATTATTTCTGGTATGAAATAAATAAGTAATTAATTATGGAAGTGCTCGGGCTGCTCAGTAGTTAAAATAGCTTTGAGATTTGCACTTAAAACAGATATTCACTTCTTCATTGTGTGTGAATTATATGATGTGGGCTTGCCAAATTTATGTTGTTTATTTGTGGAATGGAAAGTTACTGGGTTTGAGAACTTTTCAAGTACATCTTTTGATTTATTTTAGTTATTGGCAGTTATCCTTACGACTGTGTGTGAATGAGAGACTCCAGATATTTGGATCCTTTCAGTAGAAACAGTGGAAACAGGTTTTAGAAAATTTTAGGAGAAGAGAGTGGCACGTTTAGACAGTTCAGAATTGTAATGAAATTAAACAAAAAATGTTCCCTTAACACTTCATTTTTCTACTAATGAATTGTTATCAGAATGAGTCCTATTTTATGTAATAGTATTGAAATAATTTTTTCCATTATAAAATGTATGTTATGAGGAGGGGATCACTTATCTGCCCCCCATGTTAACATTTTTTGCAGTTTTGGCAGAACTGAGGGCTTGTGTTAGCTCCGTATGGACAGAACCTCTAATAAAGTCAGTAAGGTTTTAAGCAAATGAGAGATGCATTTCTGTGTCATCAGTTGTGTTATCAGAACCAGGGGAACTTAGACATGTTGAAATTTAAGCTGTTCATCGAAGTATGTTATGGGCTTTTTGATAGTGTTCATTGACAGTGACAATATTATCAAACCAAAATAACTGAGAGTTTGTGGTGGTTACTCTATAGAGAACAACTGCAGAGAGGACAGTAACAGCATTTTCTTATTTTACTAGACAATGCAACATAACTCTAAAATTATAAGAGCAGCAGTAAAAAAATGAAGGGTTTGCTGTCTGAAAAGTTCCTAGTTTATCATGTTTTTTGTAGCTCTTGCATGTTTTATAAATTTATTTCCATCCTTTATTTATGTACATTATGCTGCA
The DNA here is from genome assembly GCF_035582795.1 of Mycteria americana. NCBI lineage: Eukaryota > Metazoa > Chordata > Aves > Ciconiiformes > Ciconiidae > Mycteria > Mycteria americana. The sequence continues at coordinate 10,125,798 of NC_134371.1, forward strand.
TTTGACTCTACTTCTGTCATATATACTGAATTGAAAAACTCACTGTTAGCTATTTTCTTTCATAGTTATTCTTACTCTTCTGTACTCAGAGTACCCTCTAGCATGTCTTGAAAATATTCCTCTGCCTGCCGTTCTTATCTCACTTCATGTGAATGTATTTCAGCTTCTGCACGAGCCACTGTAGCACTTTTTACTTAATTCCATATCCTTTCAGTAACTTCATGTAGTCATCAAGGAACTTGTAAAGAGTGTATTGACTTCTAGGAACATGCTTGTTTCTTGTGGCATTTCCTTTAGTTCATTATTGGTTCTACTTTGTAGAACATCCTATGGTCACAGCAAGTGAATAGGCTGAGTTGAAGTTGTAAATCATAATCATCATTTACATGCAAGGAAGCAGGGATGTTGAGATTTTGTGACTTGCCATGTGTGACAAGGGAGGAGCGTGGCAGAGCCACCAACACAGCACCTATTGCCTGTTCCGTAGCCCTGGCTTTTACTGTTGGACTGTCTTTTCAGTCCTTTCTAGTACACACTGTGATGATCAGATGACTAATATGGAGATATTAAAGCATATGTATATTGTTATAGTGAGTATAATCTTATAATTGTCAGTGGATTTGAAAAACTTGTTATAGAGGAAACACTTTAAAATATTTTCTGTTACTTTTCATGACATTTGAGCTGAAGTAACATTGTTTAGCATCTTGGATATTAGAACTTTTTCCTGTATATTAGACTTACCTGAAAATGAGTCATCTGATTGAGTGAAACAGTGAATGTCAGCAATGTTGATCAACAACATTCCTGCTTTCCTGACTGCGTGCTCTTTGTTGACTTTCAGTCTAACAGTATTTAATTAGAATAAACAGACAATATAAAATAAAACTGTGACATATTAGAGGGAAGAAGGACAAAATTGTGTTCAAAGATTTCCTTGACAATCGCAGACACTTCGCACGATGCTCAGATACAAGGTAGGGAATTCAGCATCCAGTGGTGGCCTTAGGCCAAAGCAGGGCGATTGGGCACTTGGGGTTGTGTGCTGAAGTTGACCTTTCTTTCGGGATCTTGAAGGAAGAAAATCATTAGATCTCCCCTCCTTCAGTGCTAGAAGCACAGCGTTAGAGAAACATATTTCCTAGTTTCACCTACCACAGCAGCAAGCTCAAGCATTGAGTCTTGCAAAGAAGGGAGCAGTTTCTGTATTAAGATGTATTCGATAAGCTGTTTCTTAACTGATACTTCATTATCTTCCTGAGTAAGCTGCAAATTATTTAAGAAATATATTTTCTCTTATTTTAATCCTGAAGAGGAGAGGAGGTCAACGAATGATTTTCTTTTACTTCCAGTCTTAGTGCTAGTTCCTATATTTCAGAGTTTCAAACAAGGCAAGAAGCTACATGAAATCTATTGACCTTTTAAAGCCTAGGACCATTCCTGGTCTTTCAGGTCAGTTTGTAAGAGTAGATAAGATATTAATTAATAATAAAGAAAGAAAACATATAATTGCAACCAGAAATTAATATTATTTTTAGCACAAAGTTTTAGTCAAAAACATCAGCCCAGTACTGATCACGTGCACTTCAGGGGGGCAGGATCAGTCCTTGTGTTCGTAGCATCTGTTTCAGGACACCTAGGAATGTAATTGTGTTCCTTATGGGTATCCCAACTGCTAATACGAAACAAATATGAGTAGTTATTATCTGCATGTCGGCATTATGTATTTTACATCTACAGTAAGTGCCACCACTCAAATGCCAAACCTGTGCTTAACGTTGTGCCAATTGGCCTCCTCACTGATAAACCTTGACAGTATATTGTTCTCTTGTCAAGGGGCATTATCCTAGCAATTCAGCAAAAATTTTTCTTCATTTGGACAGTGCATCTTTCAGACATTCCCTTCTTCTATTGATTTGTTTTCTCCTGTCCCTTTCTCCTTCTTTTGTTTTCTTATCATAGCTTCAGGTTATTAAGTGCAAAGTATTGATGGGAATGGATGGTTTTGGTCGATGGAGAGCTAATGCATCCCTAATCCCACCATTGTTATAGAGTTATGCTTTACTCTGGTTCCTGATGGGGGAAAAGGTGCAAAGCTCTTGATCCTAGTTTTATTTGTCACAAACCCATCCATCAATCAAACACAAGCATGTCTGAATGCTGAATGACATGTGGGTCTCAGCTGAAAAAATTCGATAACACTGTATTGTCAGGTTGCTCACTCTTTTTTTTTTTTCGATAAGAAATACATTTGACTGAAATAGATAAGCATGCAACTACTAAAGACTTGAAGAGAGAGAGTGACATACATGGCACCAGAGGTTGTCAATCTTTGGTATTAATGATACTTATGAGTAAATAAAATAGAAAAAAAGCTCTAGACATGCAACATGCTTAAATCCTGTAGGTTTTTTTATTAAGTTGGGGTTTCAAGTTTTTAATCTGGACATATATTATAGCCTGCCACCTAGGTCCAAATGCTGGTAGAATCTATGACTGAATTTATATTTTTAAAAAATTATATTGGTTAATATAGCAGATATTGATGAATAGAATACTATCTTAATATATGTTGAGAAATCTGCCCCTTCATTATTTCTGAATAAGCATGAAGAGATATAGATATATGTATATGTAAGTACTATCCTTTTAGGATTTGAAAACATTTTAAATATATAATTATAGTACACATACATAGATATTTTATGCTATGCAAATACGTATGCATGTCATTTCAAAAATGTCCTTTTAAATTGTAGTTGTATTCTCAAATATGGTTTTGGTATCCCTTTATACTAGTTACTGTGTGATGGACATTAACACATTGTTAAAAGCTTATCCTCTTACTTATGTGCAATTTTCTATTCACACTCGCTTAAGATAATTGCATTTAGAAACTATTAAAATGTTGCAATATTCCATCTGTACACTGTAAGTTTGGGAAAAGTAATCAACGGATCAGAACAATTTAGAAAATCCTTTTTATTTTCTTGCCATAGAAGTATACATTTTAGAATGGAGAACTGCATTAAATGACCTAAAAAAATCCATCAACAAAGGTAACAAAAAGACAACCCAAATCAGAGGCTCAAAGATAAATATGATGTAGCCTCAAGTACTAGCACACTCTATGAGTAAGCCATTTTTTCTCTGCTCTGTGACTAGGGGCTACAAAACTGCAAAAATCAATGTGGGAGTGCTTTAGATTTGTTGGGTAAATTACATGTGCTTGGCTGCTCTATTGTATCTGGCCCATATTCTATACCAGATACTTTTAGATGGAACCGTCACATAATACATATACTCAATATTGATTTTTATAGATTTAACAGAGCTTGAACTGAACTCCGTGGTAAGCAAGGAAAAACTTAAGAAGTGCAGCTTCTCAAAATTGGGATGAACATGTAAATATAGAAATACTATTGAGTGTTTGTGTCTGGGAATCTCCTGGCCCAGTTTTAATTTGGTATGGGCAAAATCAGCACTAAGTAACCAAAACCTCCTGGCATTAAATATTTGTTGGTTTATCTTCAAATTATTATTTTAATGGTGATTTGATGAGATTTATTTTGTGGTGGTTTGGTTTTTTTTTTAATTTCTACCAGAAGCAAGTGAACACAGAGAGTTATACAAATTTTTAAAAGACATTCTGGGTATTGTCTGAATACCAGATGATGTCAGATGAAATCCAAAACACCTCTGCTAACACCAAAAAGCACTTTGGGGCCTCTGTATGTATCATGAACAAATTATTTTAGATCCATTTCAGTGCATGGAGTAAGGACCATGACTCTCAGATGCAGGACACTTAAGTCTACATTTAGACATGTGAATAGGTGGTCTCATTTCAAGTTGCATATAACTTCTTATTTAAAAAAAAAAAAGACAGTAATTCAAATGTCTAAATATGAAACATGGAAAATTTGGCTGCCTTTGAAAATCTCCATGTTAGTTATCAAATATGAGGTAATCAAGTGTAAACAGTTTGCTAGATTTTAGGTCACAACCTACTGTGACAGGACTGATAACACTCCCTAATAAGCCTGAAGAAGGCTAATATTTTCTCAGGGGAAAGCGAAGACATTTGTAACTTTTAAAAAGCAAAGTAAGACTGCAAATGTTAGCTTGCCTGCATCATATTTGTGAACAGTGTATTACTAATGATATGTGTTCAAAGTAATCACATTTTTAAATACTGGTCTCCAGAGTCATTTGTGATCAGACAATAGTTGCTGTAGCCCATAAAGAAACACAGTTATAATTACTTTAAAAATGGATCCTTCTGGCTTCACATCCATCCAGCCACCAGTGCCACTGAAACCCTGCCTGCATTTCTAAAGTCATGACCCAGCCGGCACTTACCGGTATTGCTTGTAACACAGTTACAGGAAAAACAGACGGTGTGTGGGTCCTGGAGCGAAGGACTTCTGGTCACTTCTGCCATGAGGGATGCTGAAAATGTATACAAAGGAAAGAGAGAAAACAGGTCTTAAATTTCAGGGGAATGCTTTCACATAACCAGCGCTGCTCCTTGTTCCTCACCTCTACCCTGACCTACTGGCATGTGATCCGCATGGGGCTAAAACTGCAAGATGGCTGAGACACTTCAGCTGGTCTGCCTACTTACGGCTTTGAATGCACGGAGGATAGGCAGCATGCGGTCCTTGGGTTATAGGCAGCCTTACAGACATCCAGCTTGAGCCACCTGCAATTCAGAATCCTACTTTTAAACTTTATAAATCTCTTTATGGTTTTGCTGTATTTAAAAATTGCAGGACATGTCTTCAGCTGGTCTTAATTGACATAATTCCAATAATGTTTGTGTTACGACGGCAGTTTCCACTAATGAATATCCAGCATTGTGTCTCTGCTAGCATTCAGATGTGGTAATCAGACCAGCCAGCCTCTAAGAGTAAAGCAGAGCCTTGTCAGGGGGCCTCCACTTTAAAACTTTGCCTCTTGGTCTGTCAGTGCTTGATTTTATTATTCTAAGGGCATTTTGATAACCCCTCTGTGTTTGGGTCTTCATGGTGTGAAGGTCTGACTAAATAATGAGGGTACTTTCTCTTTTATCTTTAGAGGGAGGATTTACTTATTACTGCCGATAATATGGGTCAGATTTTCAAAGGTGTTTTAACTTCACCTCCATGTTTGTACTGCATAAACACTTGCAATTGCTTTTGTATCCAGTCACTTCTACAGATGAGCATTTACCATTATTTTGCTAAGCAAGTGATGCTTGTGCATGTATTCTTCTGTCTTGTTTCTACAGATAAATATACACAGGCACAAGTGGGTGTCATGCTTTTATACGGTATTTTGCAATGCTAAGTATTAAGCGGACAGGACAGTAAGACCATTTTCATTCTCAAGATACATTATGGGCTTGTTTTGTACATTGAGGAGAAAAAAAAATATTTTGAATTCAACCTTTTCCCTTTCCCTTTCATTTTATAGTCTGTCTCATGTGACAGGAGGCCATGAAGGGATCTATGATCATATGTGAAATTCCCAATAAATGAAATGCCTCTCTATATCCTAACACTATCTGCTGTACTACCTAGTGGTACTGATCCCTTGTTTTTATGAAACATAAATTAGTCACATGAAAAGGAACTTCGACTTTCATAAAACCAGCGTGGCTCTGTTCCTTAGACAATAAAAAAAGGCTTACAGAAACAGTGGTTACGTACCTCCTTTTGAAAGAAAAATGCATGCTAATAGGGTGTCATCAACGAAAAGTGCATTTTATGTTCCAGAGTTCAATTCTACTTATGTAGTCTTAGCCATTTAACACCATGACTTCTGAGTGCTGTCTGTCTGAGGACTGGATGCCAGTGAAGGAAGCGCTCTTTTGTACCTTGGTAGCAGCTGTGCTGTATTTTCAGTTTACTCTTAGGTGCTACAATAGAGTCCCTGATAGTATGCTTAGATGCAAATCAACTGCTGAAGTGAATGACAGTTACATTGTTGACATCCAGTATATATTAGAAGTCAGCATAAGTGTCATGTTGGTCTATGTCTAGTGGACGTCCAGGACCACTCAAGAGGTTAAGGACGTTGTTCATCAACTGGGAATGCAACTTGAGAAATGTAAAGCCAATGGAATTAGAAAGAAAGGGCAAAACACCATATGATTTGTCTGCTTAAGTGCCATATGGCATCTCTTTAAAATGTATAGTACTAGGGGAAAAAAGAGATTAGTGCAAAACGTAAGAGCTGCTTCACAGGGCCCTAAGGACCAGCAGTTCAAAATCCTAGAGTATCCAGACAGCCTCGCCTGCATCTTAAATAATTGACATAAATGATGTCAAGCTACAGAAAATGATGCATGCAGTACTTCTTGTTAGCTTGACACAGGTCCCAGAGTGGAATGATCGGCACAGCGCTGTTGCATGATTGCTACATGTGTATATTGTACTGTACAGTTATAGCTGTTGTACAACTGTACGATTCCGCTGAGTTAGCAGGAGTGTTAATCCTCAGCTGTAGCCTACAGCTGAGGTGACAAGTTGTAGTATCTCTCTAGTGGCTTGCTACAAAGAGAGGTTACTGAGATCAATTACTGTTTTCTTAAACTGCCTCAAAGTAAATTTTAGCTATTATAGGTGTGTGTTACTACTTTACATGTTCGTGCTCGTAGGGTGGGATTTTATTTGTAGTGAGAGCGATTGCTGGTCTGTCCGCTTGCCGCTCTGTCGCGTCTTGTGCCGTTGCTGCTCTCCAGGCAGACACCAGTTGCCTGCAGTTGGGTTCTGCGCACTGGGTCTCGCATGTCGCGGGGGCCCAGGACAGGGTCCTTCCTCTGGGTCTCTCAAGAGCAGCAGGATTTCTCCTGATTAATCCCATGTCTGGCACCTTTCTTGTGAATTGGGATAGCATGGCTAAAACAGTTTCTAACTCTCAGTTTCTGAGACAACCTCTTCTTCAATTTTCATTTTGTCTTTATATCCTAATTTGAGACTGTCAGTACAGCAAGGAAACAGGTTTGATATTTGGCAAATTTATACACATTTGCTTTATTCTTAAGACACAGGCAAGCCACTGCCAGTCAGCATTTCAGCACCTTAGTGGTCCCAGGTCTGGTTTGAGCAAAACAAATAAATAATATATATAATTATATACTCACATATATATATATGTACTCAAATATATATTTCATGTATTGGTTTTCATCTGAACCGGCTGAACTGATTCAGCATGCAGCCACATGAATGTAAAACAACAAAAGGTAGGTTCTGTTATTAAAGTGCATTTCCAAACCAATAATTTTGAGAAAAGGAATCTAGGAGAAGACCCTTGCTTAATTTCCACATCGCAGTTTAATTATTTTTTAAGAACAGGAGGAAAATCATTGACTGGTCTGGATTTTTCAAACATCTCTGAAGTATTACATTATGAATTTTCTTGCAGTACCAAAAGAGTTATTTCTTCATTTAGCACATGCAAAATTTTAAAGCTCCATTTATTAAATATGAAAATATATATATTTGAGAAAACTACAAATTATTAAAAAAAAAACAAAGTACCAAAGAAAAAAATTGAAATAGTTGTTCTTAGCTTTTTGTGGACCTGATTCTGTGTCCTTTATTTTTGCTAATGTGCCAATGATTCCTACAAAGGAAAAGAAGTCAAAAGGGCATCTTTGAATTGGTCCCTACAGCTGTAAAACTTCAGGTATGAGATAAAAACTCATGAAGTGCTGTACAGCATTAACTGAGAAGAGTTGAAATTGTTCCATCAACCTGAAGCCCCTGAAAGCTATTCATTTTCCACTCTTTATTCTCATGTAAGTCCCAGTAATGTCAATGAGAGCAACTTGCACTCTCAAAGCAAAAATCCACCCAAAGGCAACAATTCATAATGAAAGGGGGTGGGGAGGAGGCCAGGAACAAAAATTTTCCATCTTGAATTAAAAAACCCTCAACTTCACCACATATGTTTGATTCAAACAATATTTTGTTGGCTGTAAATTGTTTGCAATTGGAATGCTATATTTTTAGAGGAAATAAACCAGAAAAGCATTCCACCAAACTCATGATAATTTGATTGCACAGTCCGTATTTGGAGCATATTAGCATATTCACTTGTGTGTACAAATATACAAACTGTCATCTCCCAAGCAGTGAGAAGAAAATTGACAGAGGAGGTTCAAATGGGGGAGAAGGGAAGGAGTTGCCAATAAGGCTGAAGGCTTGCCAAAATCCTGTAAGTGAAGGAAACGAAACAAAACGCAGAGAATAGGCAAGGAGAATGAGTGCCTAATTACTGTACATCCCACTCAGCTAAAAATGAAACATACAGGCACAAGACATCAGAGAGGCACATATTGCATAGGCGCATCCTGACAGCAATGACAAAACAGTGTAATCACAAACAGAAAACTGGGAACCTTTTCCTCTTTGTTGGCAGCGTTGGTTGAATGTATTCTAGCAGGGAGGCTGTTACTCTCCTGTCGCTGCCGATCCCTTTTCTTTCCTGTGTGGAAAGAAATGGTTCTGGGAAAAGCGAGACTCTGGATCTGGCAGGTTTCTTGTGCCTGCAGCCTGCAGGGTCCAATGTATTTCCCATCAGAGCCAGTGCTTTCCCTCGCTCTTCCTCAACTCAGGTGGCAGGTATGTTGTGTGCTCACACTGGGATGTGTGTAGGACAAGTCTCGGTACAAATTACCGGCTAGAAATTTGGGATGGCTGAGAGATCCCTCCTTTCAGCATGTTTTACCGTGTCATTGTGAACAAGTGGCACCTCTTGGTGCTGAAGTTTGTTATGATTTTAAGAGGTAGCCATTGTTTTTTTTAAATCATTTGAGACCCCTGCATAGAAGCCACAATACATGGTCAAAGGCTTATGGTTTTTCCAAGATTTAGCTGATAATCACCATACATTCCTGTAATTCACCAGACTGATATATTGCTTCACGTTGCAGTGAATATGAAGTGGTTTAGTAACTGGTCACTTTATTATTTTAATATAATTAAATCAAATATAGCCAAATTAAAGTATTCTGAAAGATATGACTGTAACTCAAAGCTGAGGAATCTGAACACTGCAGGAAATTACTGAAGCACTTTTGTATGTGCTCATCTCCCTCCAACGGGTGCCTGGCTCGTACTTGGAGATGTGCACAAACTGGAGTAGTCTCTATATATGGGACTCATTCTCACATTTGGCTGTATAGTGCTTATGGTCATATGAATTGGCCATATAGATCAAACAATTTATGGGTGAGTTCAAAGCAGCATAGATTTGATGAAGAAAGGAAAGGAATAGGGTTGTATTTCCCAACAAACTCAAAAGGAGTACATGTTGCCAACTGAAACAGAAAGGAATTACAGCTGGAAGCAATTAACTAGATAGTTAAATATGTACTGGCTGGTGAGATTTGCAAAATTCATTGCAAATTGCTTCAGCCTCTCTCTGGACCTCAGCCTCTCTGCTCTAAGGGGGCCAGCTCCTTGGTTTGCAGTAGATACCGAAGGGTACAGTAGTTCTATGAGGATACAGATGCAGCCTCACACAAGTTGATCCTGGCAGCAGTTGGTTTGCGTTAGCACAGCAAATGCACCAAGCTAATGAACGTACTTCATTAGGGACCTCTGTCTTCTCTTTAAATGCTTTGAGGGTGATGTGACAGTGAAGCAAGAAACACTGTCTTAGCAAATAAATGTTTTAGCTGTCCCCCTTTTTACAGAACACTAGTTAGAAACTGAACAAAGACAGACCTCTCCATATGTGACCTCTTTCCCTGGGTGAGCCCAATGCCTTCCTAGTGTCATTTGCATGGGGTGAAAACCAGTCCCCCGCTTCTGAGGCTCACTCACTCCCAAGGAGAGCCGTACAGTGTGCTCAGGGAGCAGCCCTCGTCTCCCGCCTCTGACAGGCCTCTGTGCAGAAAGCTCACTGCATTGCAGTGTGGTTTTCAGGAAGAAATCCAGTTTGATGGCCCTCCACTGTTGGACAGCTTCCCCAGTTATTTGGTGAGGTGACCAGTTCCTGTCTGGGGCAAAGTAACCGCTTTGTACGTAATGGTAAATGGCAGTTCTAACATGAAGTGAGGGGTTCTGCAATGTGGACAGATAACATAATCCAGTTAGTTGTGAGCCCCCCACACACAAACACCATTTCACCTAGAGTTTTTATGATTCATAGTTTATGCATATTGCTTATTTATTTCATTAGTAAACTGTGCATGTGTCTACATGAGATGAGTTGTTCTTGGGAATATTTTGGCGTGTTATATTAAAAAAAAGCCACATTATTTCTGCTTAAGGACACTGTGACTTACACTTAAGGAAGATGTACTCTGCAGCTATGAAGTGACTGCAAAATGTTCTTAATTTGATATAGGGCATTTTTCAGCACTGGTTTGAGCTCAACATTTTGTAGCACTTCTAGACTGAGAAACCTGTTACAGTGCTGAATTGTGTCTGGAATTATGATGGAGGTGCCATCTCTCCATCTCTCTTATGGAGAAGAGTATGTGACTGCAGTGAGTAGCATTGCTGTTAGACTGCACTGGATGAATAATCTGCAGTTCAGGATTATTTAGTGAAAATATGTGTGTGAATAATGCTTTCTGCCATCTTCAGTTGGGTACAGTAATGGTCTACTGTTGCTTAAGTATGCCTTAATCGCCTCCTAGTTGTACTGCAATGCAGCATGTTCAAGCCTGACTGTGGAAAAAACTCGTGTAAATGTTCCCTCAGCAGTATTGGTTGCTTAGGACGACCTTAGATCTGTCCTCTGAATGCTATACCGAATACAGGCTATCCCAAAAAATCAGATGAAAATTCTTAGGAGAAAAACTCTCCTAAAGTCCATGTTGCTCAATTGTCTGAGCACAGGATAACTTAAAAGAAAATCCCTTGAAACTCTAGGAAAATGTTGGGAATTAATAACCTCATACCTCATGGAAACTGCCGTGAGAAGAAAAAAGATAGACCATACAGAAGGCAATCTTCCCAAGGATTATCCTATCGTTATGTGAAAATTTCTAAGGAACTCAGTCAATAGCACTCACCATTTCAAATGAAAGCATAATTTATTTTAATAACAAGGATAGTATAAATAAATAGAAGTAACAGAAGTTTGGGATATGTTTTATGTAGCAATGTTCCTTTAAAATTATTGGAAAGCCACACTATGAAGAAATATTGTATCTGATTATGCTCAAACATGCATTGTGTTTGCATCAAAGATCAAAAATAAATATGGTACGTAAACGTACAACTGTATTTTATTCTCATCAAATTCTTACTTGTGTTTCTAGACTAAGGAAAACAAACCTTTTTAATGAAACAATGTTTTCATTTACTTGGGAGCTTTATGACAAAGATAGAAGTCTGTTTCAAATTTAACATATTAAGCACGAATAATTTTTCATTTTGGTTTTGATAAACTTACAAACAACAGAGTTGGTCATAAAAATGAAATCTTAGCAACATCTGAATCTCTCAAAAAAAAATCAGTGGCATTAACAGTATCATTTTTACTGATTTGAATATAGAACTCTGGGAAAAGGTAGCCTAGAAAAAATAATGCAACACCAAAGCTGATCCCTTGGCTGGATGGAGCGTGGGTTGGCTTCTGACTTGACATGGGATTGAGAAAAGAGCACAGGAACTGTAAAGCTGCCCTTCAGTTCTGTAAGGCTGTAGGACTCTCAACTTCCCTGGCAAGCAGCAATCACTGGAGTATATTGACTTAGTCAACCCTTCTCGTTTCTTTTAATTCCTGCTGCCGGGTACTGGAGGAGGGATACCGGAGTTTTCAGTGTGCTGCCTGCGCTGCCCTGCAATCCCTGTGCAGAAAGGGAATCTTCACAGTGCCAACTCTTCTAGCTTTCTGTAGTTTATACCAGTAGAGTATCTACTAAGTCGCTACTGTATATGCACAACTTTCATTAAATGAGCAATAGTAGCTAGTGAAAGCAACCAAATTAATTAGTAAACGGCATATAGCAAGAAAGCACATTTATAACTTCATTCCTTTCTCTTGCAGGCTCCTTATATTTTGCCAGTAAAAAAATCAGGGCATTGTGTCAGGTACAGCCAGGGAAGCTCTGAACCATAGGATGTGTTACTGCAGTGCTGGTCTGCAGATGATACACCCTGCTGCTCTGTAGACTTAATAGCTTAACGGTAAATGCCATGTAAGCACGTATTCTGCATGAGAAATGGTTTTATCTGACTGGTTCAGAGCAAGACCAAAGTAGACACACAGTTGTCTGTACCTGTCGGTACAAACACGACCAGCAAGGGGAATGTGTGCTCCACACACTTTTTATCCTCCAGGATGTCTTCTCAGAGAGAAGAGAATTCTCCTTTGGGGGAAATATTTCCATGACATGATCTGTACAGCAATAAACTTAACAAAAGCAAGATTTATTAGAAAAAGCAACTAATTCAGTGGGGCAGGGATAAAGACAAAGTAAAGCCAGTTTATTCTGAATAAAAGTAATCTCACAGGGATTTATTTTACTTTAACTAATGCTCTAAATTTGAGTTCACCCCTTTGCTTAATTTGACTTATACTGTCCAAATGTCTCAAGGTAGACATGGCTAACTTTGTATTCAACAAATGTAAAAAAAAAGGGTCCTAGTATTGTTTTCAACTGACAGATCGTCTTGTTTCAGAATCCTTTATGTTCCAGCAGGTGTTGGCAGGAGGAAGACTGGCTCACAGGCTGAAACATAATAGTAAGAGGAAAAAGACAAAGTACTTTCTGGGGAAAGACTTGAGAAAATGTTGCTATATCAGTAAGTGCTTTTGCCATTCCAACCGCGTACAAGTTTTGGGGGTTTTTTTTCAATGTCAAATGTCTATCCCAAGCTTTATAAAATACTTATTTACTGACAAAGTATAAATTCTGCAACATCTTCTCATCTCACAACCCAAAGGAAGAAATGAATGACCAGCCACAAATAAGAGTGAAATCCAAGCCAGACACTCTGTTACCCAGAAATGAAAGCTATTCCCCTCCTCTGTTCCCAAAGGTTTGCATAGGTGATGAACCAAAGATGGATAATATGATATACCCAAAGGTTCAGCAAGTTTGAGTAATTTGGAACAAGGATCTGAGAATTTGCACAGCAGCTCCTGCAATACCCTGTGCCCTAGGCAAAGAGCTTTCAGTAACGTTCTCAGAGTTAAGGCCATTCAGTCCACTGATGGGAACGTTAGGTTCCCCATCAAGTCCAGTGGAAACTGTTCTATCTAACAGCTAAAATAAATTTTGAAGTTTCTCTGTTTAAACTTTGACAGAAAAATCAGAAAGGAAGAGGTAGCTGGATGGTATGGTTTCCTGCAACATAATTGCAGACAGACGTTGAGGATTCCATTGAATATTTCTATGTCCTTGTTTATTACAGGCACACAAACCATTTCTTTCCAATGGCAAGTAAACTAAATTTTTTTGCGATTTTTGGCTAGCAAGTAACTGCACCCTGTGAAGCTAATCCTGCAAATAAAATCCTCCTATTGAAAAAAAAAAAAAAAAGACAGGTAAGTCAGAAACCTCTCTCCTGGAGCAAAAGCAGAGGCCAGGACAGCTGAGCTGTTTCCATTTACTTGTAAGGAAGGACTAAAGACCATCTGTGGAGGAATGGTCACATCGTACCCTTCCTGCCAGGCTGTGGCCAGGTTTTTCATGCCCTTTCTGGTCAGCAAGCTGCAGAGAACCACTCATCGACTACTTTTTCCATCCCAGCGGGTTTCCATGCAAATTTCCACTCGTTGGCATGGCAGACATACAGACACAATGACATAGTGACTCTGACTCCTGCAGTCATGAGAACATGCGTGTGAACATGCAGCTCCTCGTGCTAGGAATATGCTGCTGATCTGGGTGAAAAGTTACCAACCATTCCTTGTCCTTATTACTTGTCCCTTCTTTTCCTTCTCCATCAACATTTATGGCAGCTTCACACTTGCTAGCATAACTATGTTTTCTATCAATATGATTCAATTAAAAAAAAAAAAAAAACAGAGAACAATTACTTGTAAGCATTTTCAAGATAAACCAGATAATTTTAACAGAACCTCTTCACAGACTGAGTGCGGTTGTGTTAGAATGGCAACTTCTGATGGGAAGTAGCTAAGAAAAGGTAGTGACAGTAACCTCCTAAACTGAATCAGCAACAGCCAGAGCAAGGAATGAGAGCAGCAAAGAAAATGATTAGGCAAGGGATTAAAAAAACCCAGAGGAGTGGTATTTCACGTTGCCCATAATTCACCTGTGAAACTCATTGCCACGGAATTTTGGTAACACTTATGTGATTAGAAAAAAAGGGGGGGGGGGGACAAATAAAGGGAAGAAAAATCTATCAAAATCCTGTTAAAAACTATCTTAGACTCAGAAAGTTCCTGAACTTCAAGTTGCTGGAAATTGGGTGAATATGGCAGGGAAATAACACTTTATGCTCACTCTGTCCTGACACTTTTCTATACTTCCACTGAACTTTACTGTTGGAGAAGGATACAGGGCTAGATGCAGCTGTAGTGCAACCACTCTTATGATTTCAGATTTCATGTAATCAGGTCTTGTAAGCATGCTGTGTGAATCTGCAATCACACATATTAAAACCTATGAAGTTCTTAGCTTTTTCTGAAGTCCATGGAAGGTACTTGAAAAGTCTGGTTACAGTCCTGAAACTGCTAACTTGGCTTATACATATGGGAAATAAATTGTTACTCACTCTCCCCAATACAGCACTCCCATTTCTGTGCTATTTTATAGTGGGAGGGGAGAGTAATTTAGCTCAAATGAGGGCTTGTGTGATATGACCATTTAAGTGGCTGACCTTTCCCAATCTGCTATGTGTGTGCGTGTATCATTGTGTTCGTAATTTGGCTTTCTAAGGATATGGAATGTTTAGAATCAAGCAAATGTTCTTTCTTACTTTCCTTCGAGAAAAGTTATATGAGTTAGTTAATCTGCAACAAGTGTCCTGGTTAAAAGAAAGAAATGTAAAACTTTTACTTTCTTCGTAGGACTTAATTTAGTCATTCTGAAATGTAGAATAGCTGCTTCATCTATTAAACAGTATAGTCTCGGTTATCATCCACCGAAGTACATCTTTTTTCAGACTTGTAATGGAAATATAATGAATGGCAAAAAAAAAAAAAGAGTGTAAGAAAAAGAAAATTACGCTAGGTCCTCTGAAATTGAACATTTTAATGGCAATAGGATGGGGAGGAGATGTATGTTGCAAAGGACTTTTCACTTGGATTACAATTTTTTTCTATAATTGGAACATCCTAAATGATATTATGATATTTAGTATGTGAGATTAGATTATTAGCATGAGTAAATGTAGAAAAAGGACACAAAAAGACAAATTTCAAGCATTTGGCACTGGAGGAGCAGTACTAACAATAAGAATTGACTCACCAAGGCTCCAGTCCAGCAGTTACCAATGTGCTTAAGTTCACGCAAGTGATTTTTTTCCTGTGGAACTATTTATAAACGTTAGGCTGGACAGGATCCTAGGATCTTATAATACTGGGGCTAAATTAGTCTTCTTCAGAATTCTGGTTTTCTAATTTAGCTTTGATCACTACCTGAGTAGTGCTACAACAGGTTTTTAAGGGAATCTCAATTACTTTAAAAATAGAATTAACAGCACAGTTCCATTTTGCTTCTCTGGATGGTAAAAAGTGTCCTGGACACTGTCACTGTGCACCCAACAGCAGTGAGCGCCAACAACAGCCCCACACTGTGCATGTGCATTACAAATGATAGATAAAATCAAAGGCAGAGAAGTCATATCACTGTCATTTGATGATCAGCCAGCATCATTTCAATCTTATCCAGAGACCTTTGGTCATTTAACTCCATTCTGTGTCCCTGTCCCCACGAGGTGCGACGTTTAAAAGAATAAATCAGATACTTGGGAGATGTGGGCTTATATGGATGAATGTGTTGAGGAGCCTAAGGCTCTTTGATTTCCCAGTGCCTTTGTGGGTCTGGACCGTAATGTTGACTATCATCAGCTTATTGAATATAGCGTAGAACATACCTCTTCGCTAACTATTTTATTATCCCTAAATGCCTACCGCGGAGAAGAGAAGATAAGATAGATCCCCACAGGACTCGCCATGGAAACACTGATCCTGGGGGGAAAAGGTCACTCAAGATCAGTGCTGTCCACTCTACGCAAGTACAGAAACATTCTGGTGTATTGTATGAAAAAATGTTTGTAGGTGTAAGAATTATAAGCCAAGTATCTGATCATCAGCCACTGACAGGGTGAATGTAGCCATTAACTAATTAGCAACAGAATTTGCATAGCCTGCAACTCTCAAACATTTTTATGAATAAATTGATGGTCATCCAAATACTTGCAAATGAATTAATTAAAAGAGATGATAGGATTCTACAGATAACCAAATGAAACTAACCATTTTTAGTAATTAAAACATTTTACCCGTGACTCACCTAATTCTACTACAGAGATCATTTTTGTCTAGTTCAGTGGAAAAATCATGACCTGTTACTATATTATATTTTTTTCTGCTCTTTATTTTCCCTTTTATTTCTTGACTGTGCTGGTCTATCCAATGTATAAAAGAATTAATGCATTAGCTTGTTAGTGATTAGCTTCTTAGGCAGGACTTGTGAAAATTTAGAGCATTTAAAATTCTCCAGCTGGCTGCTACTGTCTATTTTGACTGCTACAAGATTCACTCATACCCACAACATATTTCTCTTGTCCTTTGGTAATTAATAGGCTAGAAGTGCCAAAAAAAAAAAAAATCCTTGTTGCCCTGGCACTATTAGAACAGGAACTATGAGCCTCTAAAAAGTATGAAATACGTTATTCTATGTTTAGAGCTGATTGTATTATTTGGTGGTTGTGGCCTTGAAGTATTTTGATTTCATCTTAGAAAACAGGGCTGGTCTGGATGAATTCCAGCTGAAGCTACAGGAATTGAAGAATTAAGCTACAGAACATAATGAAATGATTCAGTCCCATGCAATCTGATGAGCATCACTGTGTGTAATGGGGGGTGTGTGTGGTTGCATCTGAAGCTGGTTGTATACCATTGATTACAAAAGTACCTTTTGCACATAGTGTAAGATAATTACTTTGTATGAAAAGCAGACTATTTTAAAGCATTTATTTTAATAAATACATTTAGCACTAGTTTTCTGTACATGGGTATATTGTTAGTGGGTAGTATTCAAGGCTAAAGCCCTTACCTTTGTGCTGATGCTGAAAACTATCAATTATAAAACACCTAACAATGTTCTACCAATGAGCGCTCTCTGTTAGCGGCACGTTCCTATTCCTCTCTTTAAAAGACAGATATTGCTGCGTGCAGGAGCACCGAGACTGGGGTACCATTGTTAGGGCTGATTAAGGGGAGGAGGAACTGTTCAAATTTTAGGGTTCTTTTCTTACCAGACATCTATTGAACTGAATAGCATTTTGTTTTATATCACACTTTTTATGGCCTAGGTATCTTAGAGCTCTTTACAAAACAGTCTGTTTCAATAATAAATATTACTAGTATAGTGAATGTATAGGCATCTATTGTGTGATCTGCAATAGCTCACGTACTCTTTGGCACTTGAACAATGCATTTAGGTAGTAGGGTGATGGGAATATGTAAGATAGTTTTATTTGTGAGTGTTAAAATAAATGTTTAAGAATCTTAGCATTGAAACCAAAAGTAGGAGGAAAATATTTATCCTGCAGCTTGCAATTTGGTAGAATCTGCTTAGCATCCACCTGGATGCGGAGTTGCAGTAGGCAAGAAAAGCCAGAGCGGTAGTTGCTTGGTGAAGGGCTGGAGCTCTTGAAAGAAATAGTCCCAACCTGCAAACATCTCAGAAGTGGCTTAGGACTACAGTAGAAACGGTCCTTGTCACTAAGTTGTCTTTGTTAGAGTGCTGGACTTCAGACTACATGGAGTAGGTCCACAATTTCAGCTAATTTTGACTGTGCATGAGGAGAAAATAGAAGGCAGATTGTAATAAATGCTGAAGAGAGAGTAAGAAACAGAGAAGGGCAAACAAGACAGTAAGGTTTCTGTGCATCCCCTTCTAAAATTGCTGGATCAGTCTCAAACAGTACCGGCGCAGCATTGTCCTCTATGGCCTCAGTAAAATTACTGCATTGCTAGCAGAGGCTATGAAAAAAATACGCATCTGCAGCTCAGCCACCACAGTTCACAGTCCAGCAGAGTAGAAACTAGGGGAGACGGCAGAATTAGTAAAATCCTGTATTGGCCCCAGCTGTATAGATTGTCCTGAATGTGGTCTTACAGGTACAGGTACGGCAGGCTTACAGCTATGTGGCTGCCTTTCTCTGACTGTGCACCCCAGATGCATTTTTTCTTTCTTTTCTCTAGATTTCTGGCTATCTGTGCCCTAGCTATCTTTTCCCGTAGTCAAGGTCTTTCTCTCTTCTTTCTCAACCTCCATCTGCTCTCATCTCCCTTTCAACTCTTCTCTGGCCCCCCTCCTTCAACCTGGACAACACTGCACCTCTTTTCAAAGCCTTTATTTTTAGAAGAAAATAAAATACATGAAATCTGAATGACTTCAAAACCATATTCTGGTGCTTTCTCTTGCTTCTCAGTCCACTATTGTTGTTCAGACATTGTATAGAGCACGATATCAAGTAATTGGGTATTATCTTCTGGACTGTAGTTCAGGCACTAAAAATAGCATATTAGTGACCACTTTGTTCCATATGCCTCCTCTTTATAAAAAGAGCTAACGGCACTTTTTCAGGTTTTCCATGTTGGAACATTAACTTCTAGCAGAGGTGCTATTCTTTTTGTGGTGAAAGCAAAATAAGTATGAGCTGGATATGATCGTCGCTTCCATGTAATGTTGTAAAACTCATTGCCACATGATTATTTTGTGTCACCAGGCTCATACTTGCAAGTTCAGACTGACATGGTCTCCACTGCCGTTGTTTGACAGCATCGCTTTGTTGTTCTACCATTCTTTATCCTGCGCTCTAAAAGACTGTGTAGGGCACTGACAAAATTGCTCTCATTAAGACAACCACCAAGTGGGCCACTGTTACCAAAGGTGGCTGATGATTTTGGTTTTCAGCTAGCAACATCTCACAGGAGCCTGATTATCACAAATGATAAGCAACTGCCTTCTGCAAATCATGCTCTTATAAAGTGTATTGCCTGGGCCTCCAGAGTTTAGGAACCCAAAATACCTGGTCACTTTTTGAAATCTTCTCTGTGCTGCCCGCAATCAGGTAGATGATCTCCAGGACCGGGCAGTGGTTTCTATCTCTTGATGCGTAAAAGGACCAAATGTGGTCCTGAAAAGTTGGCTTGAAGGCCTATTTGTTTGGAGCGTCTCTTCCCATGTACCCCTTTCTGTTCAGTTGTTGGGGGACCCCTGGAACATGCTTTTATTTCTGAAAGTCCTGTGGGTTTTTACCCTGCTCACTTAATCATCAGCCGGTGAGGTCGAGCTTCTGTGCATCACTGCAAGGTGATCTCTCTTTCTTACTGCAGATGTTGTGAGAAGAAGGATGACCAGCTGACAGTAAAATTGCTTGGTACTGATGAGCCCTTGGCTTTGTTACTGTGGTAAAACATACATCATTTGACAGCTGCTTGTGCATGGAAAAAACCATAGATGATTAACGGTTTCCTATCTTTTCTTGCTACTGATCTTCTTTGCTTATGACAGATGAGACTCAGATGTCTTTTTTTAAGAGACAGAGAGAGAAAGGGAGAATATTTAAACTTGTTCTTACCTAAGTCTTTTATGTTATCCTAAAGACCTCATTTGTAGAAGAGATTTTTTCTGAATTTCAGCGCTCCTAAAATGATCAGATCTATAATTCGGCTTTAAAAGGGAATGTATATTTGTATATTCTTCCCCTTCTGGATTTTTTTTTTTTTTTTTTTGCAAAAGGGTATAATGCTAATTTTACTTATTCAGAAATTAAAATAGCAAACAGTTTATATGAGGTGTTGATAATTACCTATATTACTGTAATGCTGTGACAGATGTTGGCAAAAAGAGGCAGAAAATGCCTACAGCTGTGCACTCCATGACATCCAGTTTATACTCAGGCAGAAGGCTAACAGATGTTCTGAACTGTCACTTTGCCTAAATGTTTTTAAAGTCTAAGGACCTGCTTTATAATTCACTAGGGCCTCGTTTGGTTTCACAGAGGTCCTCAGAATTCCCATCTGTGACAATTAATGTCGAAGACTTTTATAAATCAACCCCTGTCCTTATTAGCCCTCTGCAAATAGATATTGTGTATCTGTATACTCCTGAGACTTCTATTTTTTGTGACCTAGTTATTAATTTCTACAACTTGTATATAATACAACTGGTGTTTTGAGCAGAAAGAGAATTGGATGACATTAATACAGCTAGAGCAACACAGTCGAAAGATTGCTGATGCACTTTTGACTGACCTCAGAATACTTATGTTAAAATATTATTTCTTCTCTTCCCGAATGCTGTGGTCATTTCTAAGGTGGCTGTAAAACACTAACAACTTCAAACTACTTGTTTTCCCAAAGGAAAATATAAATCTTGGTGGTACTGAAATAGAGCACTTAAACAAGCATGTTCAGCTGCCAGAGATATTCCTATTCCTAGAGAATATTCTTATTCAAAAACAATTAAATCATTTAAGGGCTACTTTAAAATACAAATCAAGTTTCATGTATTAAATTATGCTCTTTAATTTAAAAAATGAGATTTATGAAAGTGGCATGTATATAGCGTGTGCATGTAGAAAAACTGAGATTTAAAATTGTCTTCAATCTTTAAGCTCCACCCAAATTTTCCAGCATACCTTTAGATAAGCAAAAAATGTTTCTAGTGTAAAGCAACTTAATACTTTATCGATAGTTGCCATTTCTTTTTAAAAGCTGGATTCCTGTTGTACAGTAGTTTAATAGTTTAAACATTGTGCTAACATAATCAGTGTTTGGCCTCTTCTGTTCCCCAATCCTGTATAGAAGCAGAACTCCAAATTGTACATCTTTCTGGGTTTGTTTCTAAATTACTCCCCACACTTAATTACGAGGATGAGAGGGATGCCTTATTCCTCTTTGTTATAGGCTAAGCTCTCAGTAATCCCAAACAAAAGAGCCAGTTCTGGAAGATATAGGATTTGCTAGCAGGATTATGGTCTCATAGATAATGATGTGCAGTCAGCAGAAGCGAAGCTTTATTTTAATTCAAATAAGCTAGTAAACAAACCACTGACAAGTCTGCTGGTGAGAGTAACTGGCTTCTGTTGCCACATTGGCAGCTAAATTATAGAAAATCTATTATACCCTGTTCACCATATGTTTAATTTAATACAGATACAAATTAAACTATCCACAGTGCCTATTAAAATAACAATGCATATTTTTTAAATATATGAATGTTTTAAGATACATTCCCCTGACCTTAAGAAGGGCAATGCTGATTTGGGAGACCACAGCAAAACACATGCTATAGTCAACAGATTCTCTTCAACAACAACAACAGTAATTTGAAAAACCCAGAGTATTAATAGTAGAGTTTTGTAACAGATAATGAGGTTAATTGGGATGTTTTACCTTCTAAGCATCTGCTCTTACGCACTTCCCTCCCCCTAGGTTCCTGGGCCTTGAATTTGATAGAAGCGGTTGATATCTAATCCATTGTATACTTTTTAATTCAGTGCCAGCTACGGTATGAGGTTTTTGCCCTTTTCCTGCTGCAAATAGCTATCCCTCATTTCTGCATATTATCATTTACTAATGTTCTTTCAAATAACCTGGGTTTCTTGACCTGTCAGGAACCTTGGAATCGCTACTCTCTAATACAGGTGGAGGGTTTCAAATCATGCAGAGGGATTCCTACTTAGGGCCTATGTTGTTCAGAGGAAGAAGTGTTGAGGCCCACTATGGACCCTGATTGTTATCTTGAGTTCTATAATGGCTAGATTGAAAACAGGTATTGGAAAAAAATGAGAACAATAGGAGGCAAATATTGTGAGGGTTTGCCTAAATCTGGGTGTTTCCGAATAGCCTGAACTTACTTCATGAAGTCACTAAGTCACTGCAGGTTATGGGGATCAGCAGATGTTACTATGATGAGGTGGTGATGCTAGACTACTTGAAACCATACAGAAACCACAGAGGAAAAAAAATAACCTCCCCAAACTCACCCTATATCTTAAGTCAATGATGATGAAGAAAGTGCCAGGCAGAATATGGCCAGTGAAGAGCACTCTGGACTTCACTGGGAGCCTCCTGCCAAGACTGGCACTCTCCCTTCCAGTTCCAGTCTGTTAACAGCAACAATAAGCATGTGAGGAAAACATAAATTTTGAGAAATGACTTGCCTGTAGGCTGTGGATTGTCACCTTACTCCATGGTAATATGTTCAGAATTTAGCACTCAAACTTATGTTTCTCACATCATTTAGGTTGTCAGAACACATGCAAACTCCGTGTGCACGTGGGGAAGTATGTGTGAAGGGAGTCTCTGTCTCCTATAAATGTGCAGTATTATATGCCACGTATGTACCAGGCACTAGATTGTCTACTATCATACGTATAGTGTATAGCATATGCATGGGTATGGGACATACAGTGTAAAGTATATATATACTGTGTGCACATGTATGCACACTATTTTTTTTATTACTGTTGTTATTTGCCAAAACATTTTCAGAATCAATATGTATTTGTAGTGCAGACGTAACATACACAGGAATTTAATAGTTATTGCAAACAAGTTTCACTTATTTGATAATTCATCTTCGATATGTAAAAAAGTCCAGTTCCAAAGAAATTTGCCCTCTGAAGAATTGAATATATGAAAGTGTCAAGTGCCAGCGATATATGGACAAAATACTTACAGAATATTACTGGTGCTATACTTTCTGCTATACTCTTCTTCCCAGGAGAAATTTATCCTATACCATGTGGTCATCTTTCACTAAAGGCATGTGTGGCACTGCAGCTGCCCATAGCAAAAATATTGCAGTAAATGTTGGAGTAATAAATGAACGGCTCTCAGGTGTCTTATAGCAGTCATGAAGAAAACTAAACAGTTGAAAAGTCTCCAATTTTAGGAGGCATGTCTAAAGTTTTTACATACATTTCCATACAGTGAAAGGCCTGCCCGCTATGCAAACCTGCAGCTCCTCGAGAGCCGCTTTTGTAAAGTACGGGTTCTTTGCTTTTAAGCAACTGGATTTTTTACCGTCATATCCCGGAGGGATGGGGGGAACAACCTAAAAAACCCTGCTATGGGTGTGTCACAAATGCTCTTTGGAGGCTGTAAGGTGGTGGGAAGCTTGTCCACCCTTTCCGAGGACTGTACATCCATGCGTGCGCACAGGCAGCACACCACAGTTCCGGTTAGAAAAGCCTGAACATCGTTACAACGCAACCAGAGGATGGGAACCTCTGGAAATGGTCGCTGGGGAAGCCCCTTCCCCGGGAAAAAGCCGCGGAGGAGAGGCCGGGTAGCGATCGCGAGTGACCGCCGCTGCGGCCCCGCGCCCTGCGGGCCCGGCTGCCCCGTCCCCCCGCAGCGGGCCGTGGGCCCAGCCGCTTTCCCGCGGGCGCTTCTCCCGGAGCCCGAGGGCGCGGTGCCGGCGGGCGGGGGCTGCGGGAAGCGCTCTCCGCTCCCGGGCCGGGCCTCCCCGCTCCCCCCGGCCCCTGGCTGCGGCGCGGCCGGGCGGCCCGGCCCCGCGGGGCTCTGCGGCGGGGCCGCCCCGGAGCCGCCCTGCCCGCCCCCGCCCGGCTCCGGTCCCGGTCCCGCCCGGCCGGCGGCAGCGGCGGGCAGGCGGTGAGTCGGGGCAGCCCGCTGGCATTAAACTTTAACCCCCTTGTCAGCGAGCCAGAATGCGAAACGAGGGCTTGTCCCGTTTCGTGTTAACCCGCATTCCTGCGGGGAAGATTAACTTCGGAGCGGCGGCAGAGCCCCGGGGCGGGGGAGAGCGGGTCCGAGCGCGGCTGGAGCCGGGCAGGGGTTGCGGCTGAGCAGTTGTCAGAGCCAGTGCGGGGACAGCAAGGGCAGAAATACTGCCTGGGGGCGAGAGATGCCAGCAGCAGCCTGGCTCTTCCTCTCTCCTTTAGAGCACGGCCAGTCGTTTGCCCTGGGTAGGAACCCCGGAATTCAGAAATTGTTTGTCCTCTGGGCACAGCTGTGGGTCAGACATCCGCACTCAGCCCCTCTACAGGAGAGCGTGTCTGGCCAACACCTTACTGGTCTTTTCTGTTTGGATGTGCAACGTAGAGATACAGCTGTATTTCGCAAATTTGGAGTGATCCGTTATTTTATTTATGTGCCTGGGTGCAGGTGGGTTTTTTCCGAGCCTAAAATGAATTGTGAAAGCCAAAATCTAGGACACTCATTTTCCCACCCCGTGGGATCGGTCTCGGCACAGAGACTTAAGGGTACCGATGCCCGTGTGGGAGCCCAGCCCTCCGCAGACCGGGGCGAAAAATGCATGTTAAGATGCGAGTTTCTTTTAGAGCCCTTCCAACTGTGCTTCATTCTTTTTTTTTTTTCTTTTCCCCCTCCAGAAAGTCTTAGAAATTGCTGCAGAGCGTTAGAAAGTTGCAGCCACCCGGTCCACGCACTGATGATTTCGTTTCTGGTTATCTGCAAAATGAGCTTTAAGCCAATTTCGTGCTTCAGGCTAAAAAGAGGGATTCGTATTTCCCTCCTAGACGCGTGGCATTCCCGGAATCTCTTTGTCAGCTTGCCGTAGGATGCTGCTGTAATTTGCCTGGAAACTCTCTCCAAGATTGGTATACACCAGTTAAGAACGACGTAAAATTTCTGAGCCATCGGGGTGTTTTGTCTGGAAAGAAAAAAATCATCTTTCCTTGATAAGCCGGTATTAAACTGCTCAGAGTCTGGTTCCCAATTACCCCAGAGAACCACTGTAGGTAGCAAAGGGCGCGTTTCCCACTAATCCCTGTCCTTCCCTGCTCTGAGAAGTAAAATACTTCAGGAGAAGCGGTACTTCAGCCCCGAATCTTCCCAGTTTAGAACAGTTCTTGCGCGATTTCCTGAACTTTGGCACGTTTGGATGCCACTTCCCCCCCGCCCCTTTGCACGTAAAGGCTGTTGCAAAGCGGCAGGAGGTTGCTGGAACTATACGCGTGGAGGTGAGCTTTGCCACCCTCCCTGCGAGCCTTCTCTTGGCGTTGAGCCTGGAAAGAAGAGCTCCCCCCGGCCCCTGGAAGCACGGCCCCCCTGCGCGAAGCCGTGCGGGGCCGGCCGGGACCGCTGCGGCCGGGCGCTGCCGGCGGGGACGCAGCCGCCGCCCCGCTCCGCTCCGCGGCCGGCCCGAGTCGCCCTGGAGGGGCTCCCCGCACCCTCCCCGCTCCGGCGGAGCGAGCTGGCGCGGAGATGTTTATCCTGAGATGGAAAATGGGTTGTTGAAAAACAAGCCATGTGCAAATAGTTTAATTTTCCGTTTTGATGCTTATCTTTGTCTCCCGAATTTCATCGGAGAGGCTTTAATTGGCGTGTGGGTAATAGTTCCTAAATAATCCCTTATTAGATGACTTCAGAGGAGTTGCGAACCAATAACGTCTTAGTCCCAAAAGTGAAAGTAGAATTTGAAGGCGCAGGTCAGTTTTTGTCAAAGGGCTCATTCGAGCATCTTTGGGTTTGCTGAAAAAGCTAATTAAAGAATGTTTGAAGGTTAAAGTCATTATTCCGTGCTGTTGTCGTGCTACAAGTGAGCCGAGTTTTGTGAAAACACAAAGGGCAGAAGTCACAGAGGTGGATTACTGTCAGTCCAGGCTACAGAGGCACAGAGAGCTGTGGCATTAATTCCTATAGAAAGGTAGACAAACACAGTCACTGACTAACAACTTTCCCGCAGAGCCCTATTGTCTAAGCACTTTCTTTTGCTTTGGGGCTCTCTCCGAGTTGCTACAGGCGTAACCAGATCCAAGACTAGGTAACGGGGAGGCTTTCGGGCGCAGAACTCTTGACCTGTGAAACGATTTCCAAGACAAAAATAGCTGCGGGTCTTGGCGTTTCCCTCTCATATTCCTGTTCCCCTTCAGCCGTGCTAATTTATGCGTTACTTAGCGGAAAGTTAGCGGCGCACCGGAGCTCTGCCCGAGGCACTCACTGCCTCCCGGTTGCTGCTGCCCGCTGCGCTCCGCGGGCCGCGGCTCCGGCGCTGCGGGGGGGACGGCCCGGGAGCCTGACTGGCGGGGACGGCTCCGGAGGCACGGAGGAACTTTGCGGGCGGCGGCCCCGCGCCCCAGCCGCGCTGCGCGGGAGCTGCGCGCACCGGAGGCTGCGGAAGCGCACGGACGCGCCGCCTGTCCCGCACGCCGGGAAATCCCGTGGGGCTAATCCCGGCGGCCGTTAGCACCCGCTTGCTCCTTTGTGTGTGCGTGTGCGTGGACAGCAGGTTGCAGAACACCACACACAAAGATACGCGCCTACGCCGCGCAGCCGGGGCTCCTCAGCCGCGCCTCTCCGCCGCCCGCTGCCGTCGCCTCGGAGCCGGTTTGCCCCGCTCGCTCTTAAAGTCTAGATTTTTAGGTCTGGCTGCGACTACAGATCTCCCCAAATTCAAAGAAACAGATGTTTGGGCTGATTAGGGATGGGGCGCGGGGGGAGGGGAGGAGGGATCCCTGCAGCTGCAACTCAAAGAAATATATTGATAAAATATTTCAGTGGCAATAAATACGCAGAGATCAGCTCGACCTTGCGAGGTCTTTATTTTAATTTTTCCCCCCTATATACAAAAATCTTTATCAAACCTCTATTCTACGGCTTCAATAAACAGAACCCATTACCTCACGGCAGCTTTTGTTGGCCTGTATACAAGCGAGAACAAAATGGTTATTCAGGAGAACGCTTTCGATTTTTATTGTGTGTAGTATGCACAAAGAGCAGTGTTATTGTATTAAAAAGAACCATCTGTAGCAGAAACAATGGCATCAAATTATCTTTGAATACCCACTGCAAAAATATAAAGCTTTTTTATTATTCTTCTGCTGTACGGTGGGGGACAGAGAAGTGACTTTTTTGTTGTTGTGGGTGCATTCTTATAACACACACACACAAAATCAGCCATTTGGATTTTTTAAGCCATAAACGATTTTTTCCCCTCTTGTTCCAGGGACTGCAGTTAGAAGCTAGGGCTAGGACTTGGAGGTTGTGTAGGCAAACGGAAGGAGAGCCGGGGGAAGAAAAGCCGAAATGGATTCGTTCTCTGTCCTGGATGGAGGAGGAGAGGAGAGGAGAAGAGAAGGGGACGTGCGAGCTTCCTTCAACTGCCTCTGTCCGGTGAAAAGTGCTCAGACCCCCGGGGCTGAGCGGGGCTCAGGAGTCCGCGCGGACTTTCGCTCTAAGCTGCCAATCAAACCGCTAACTAGCCACCACCCTGCTCTGGCACCGACATGTAAGTAGCTGCAGCACAACTTTGACATTCACAGTTTTTCCCCCTCCTCCCCCGTGACCTTTAAAATGATCTGGAAACGTAGCTCCCACCTACGACCCGCCGCTCTGAGCTCCGCAGCCTTAACCCCGGGGACTCGCGTGGGGGTTTGGGCTCGGCTCAAATTGCGCGGTAGCCGATGGCGAGCCTACCGCTGGGCAGAAGCGCGCCCCGTCCGCAGGCTGCCGCTGCCCCGCCTGCCGGAGCGCACGGCCCGGGAGGCACCGCTGAGCTGGAGCGGAGCCGGGACACTCCCCTCCCGCCCCGGGGTGTTTCAGACGGGGCCGCTGTTTTGGCGATCCCCCGTGGGGTGAGCCGCGGAGCGGGGGGCAGGTCCCAGCCGCGCAGCGCGCATCCCACTCGGCGGTAGGCGTTAAGCCGTCCCGCCGCTTCGAGCGATTTCCTTTGCCGGGAAGTGCCTCCGGCCGGGGCGCTCCGCAGCGGCGGCCGGGGCTGTGCGCGGGGTGCGGCGCAGCGGCCCGGGCGGGGGTTACCTGGGCGCGCAGGGGCGCGCAGGGGCGCGCAGCGCTGGCGCGGCGCCCGCGGCGGCTGCTCTCTGGCGCCCCCTGTCGGCGGCGCGGCGCGCAGCCCGCACCCTCCTGCCGGCGAGGCGGCGGCGCTCCCCGCCCGCGCCGCGGGCTTCCAGCCCCTCCCGGGAAAGGGGGGGGGCTCGGCCCCGGCGGGGCTCCCCGGGCCCCGCACGCTGAAAGAGGGGTTGCGCCGGAGGGGGGCCGCAGCGCATCCCCGGGCAGGGCTCTGGCTGGGCGGGGGGGGCCGTGCCCGGGGAAGTTGGGAATAAATCAATACGTTTGACTGCCTGGGTCTAACGCTGCCTTCTGACGCGCGGCAATTGGGTTTGGGAAAGATCGATTTTGCCATTTTGGCTCATTATAATACCACTTAAAGGGAAGCTCTTTTTAGTTACAGTTAGCAAAGTTGAGGTTGGATTTTCCCCCTCTTTTTCCACCCTCTTTTTTTTTGGTAAGAATTTGGTAGATAAAGGTTAATCTTGGGCTGAATGATAGAGCTGTGATTGACAAGAGAAAAGGTGTTGAGGGCAGGTCGAGCTGTCTTATTTACAGCCCACTGCTTGCTATAGAGCCTTTGTTAGGACTGGAAAGCTAATTTAGTGCTGATCAAAAGCACCACAGAGTTAAAGGACTGGTAATGACTGCTAATTTCATTTCAGCCTCATAGATCCCCAACTGCTGTAATTAAAGACGTGCTATTTAAATACAGGTGAAGAGTTTTTGTAGTAGGGGGAAAGTGGGTAGCCGGTTACAATTTTATTTATACTTAATATGGTAAAAGACCAACGTTTGATTTATGATTTTAGCGATTTGCTTTTGTGCGGTATTCTGCCCGTGCAGAGCAGGGCTGTGCGGCAGGGGCCGGCTGTGTGGAGGCAGGGTGAGGACAGCGCGCTGCAGACGAGGGATGCGAGCCCCCAGCTAGCGTGGGTTTATTTTATTTTTAATTATTCCCATCAAACGGCAGTCAAGAAACGTCGGGAGCGCTAGGGAGAGGGGAGACGGAGGGGCATGTGTCAGCTTTTAAGTGCCTCTGCGGAAGCTCGGGTCCTCGTATTATTATTATTTTTAATTAAATTATTTTACCACTCCACGGCTGGTTCGCCAGCTCTGAAACGATGTAATTTCACAACCGATATAACAGTTTCTTTCTGGGAAACATCAAAGGATAAAAGCTCTACATTTTCGTAGTTGGTTAAAAATGATACAAAAAAAAAAAAAAAAAGACGAAGAATTTAGCCTTTAATCTCTTTTTATCCGCCGAGACTGAAGATCCGCACTCGACCCCGCCAAGCTCCGGCCTCTCCCCCTCTTCCGGGGCCGCGCCGGGCGGGAGGCGGCGCCGAGCGCGGGTGGCGGCGCCCCCTGTCGGCCGCGCCGGGTCCTCGCCGCCGCCGGCGGGAAACTTCCGCGGCGGAGACTGCGCCCGCGGTTAGAGCACGGGCGCGTGGACGGGATTAAGGGGAAGGCGAGAAGCCGGCGCCTGGAAGTGGGTTGGAGTGGCTGGGGGGGTTAAGCCAGGACGGTGAAGCAGGGACAGGCCAGGTGAGCAGTCAGCCCAGCCCAGAAACCACGGAAGGGGAAGCCGCCTCCAGCTTGTGCCGTTTGCTCTGTGGATGTACAAACGTCTCAAAAAAAAAAAAAAAAAAAAAGCCAGCTAGGATTTGTTCCTAAGCAGAGCTTTCCGAAAGCCTGGGTCCTATAGAAATGTTGATGTATGTTGCTCTCCCACACCTAGGAAAAGCAGGGGTGCTGCTGCGGGACCATGTCGCCAGCTCGGGCTCTGCTCGCTGGGCAGCGGGGCATCCTCAAAAGACCAACTTGTTTCATGGTAGCAGTAGGCACAAAAATAAGGACGAATTTTTTCCCCGTTCCCAGCTTCGGTGTTCCAGTGCTGTCAGGAAACGCCAGCCTTTCAGAGGCTTCTGCTCCTGTTTTCCTCCCAAGGTGTCTTAAATAAGTCAGCATTGACAGGTGTTGCTTGTGAGCAGCGTTGAACGTTTCCCTTTCATTAAGGAAAAAAAAAAATTTAAAATGCCATGTGTTTAAACCTGAAGCAATAAAGTCGTCTCACCTCCCCTACACCCCCCCCCCAAAAAAAAAACGGGAGCAAAATAAACACCCCCTCCCCCAATTCCTGGCAAAGGAAGAAGCGTTATCTTAAGCGAATGCTTGGAGTGGGGTTTTTCTTCCTCACTGTGGAGATGACAGATTTAAAAGAAACCTGGGTGATATAAAACGATTAGCCAAAATATGTGAAGTGCTGCATTGTCACCAACTTTTTAGATGAACTAGCTACTTATTTCATAGGCATCTGCACGGCTCTGCGGAGTGCATGTGACGGCGGTATTTGCGAGTTGCGGTGGTACCCAGCACGGTTTATGCGTCTTGCGTGCGAGGAGAAACACTAATGGAAACCAAATTATTTCTGCTAAATTGGGGTTATTTTGTATCTCCTGTTGACAGCCTGGATGGAAGTCATAATGCCGCAGTTTTTCTATTAAATGAATCCTATGGTTGTTGGTCTCACAATAAACTTTTCACTGTAGAAATTATATACGAATAGCTTTTTTTTTCAAGATTATTGTTTGTCGCGCTGAGTATACTTTCTCCATTCTCTCAGTTTGATCTCCGCTTGAGACTCCTAATAAGGCAGTTCTGTAGTAACAGCGCCCAAAATAAAGACATAGCATTTGCTATAAATAATAGCAAGAGCCCTGCACAGATTTCCTGCACAACGGAATTCCCAGATTTCCTTTACTGTTTCTTTAGTTAGCATGCGTTGGGTATATATAACTCTGAAATTAAGCAAAAATATACATCTGTATAGATCTGCCAAGCTAGCTATAAACAGAGATATTATATGTCAGTTACCACAGGAAACGGAAAAAATACAGAGTGGCTGGTATACACGGTTTAACGTCAGGAGGCACTTTACAAAAAATTCAGTGACTCCTGCTGAAAGTTGGATGATTAACCCGGTTCCAGGAGAGGGGCTGTTAGGGCTCCCCTTAGGAACGGCACTTCTGAGGGGGGCTGTAAAGGGGTCGTAAACTCCCCCTCTTAAGGGCAGAAGCTGGCACGTAAAATCAAGGGTCCCGAGTGATTGCTTTAACCAAAATGCGGTTTTCCTGGGCTCAGCCCGCAGCTCAGCTGCCGGGTGTTGCTCTGCGGAGGTTACTCAAGGGAGCAAATGCTGTAAATCGGGAATGGGGTCCCCGGCTTGGCAGACAGCTGGCAGCGAGGGGGGTTAGCTCTGTGCTCGTGCTCGTTCATCTCCGCTTGGAGGAAAAGTGCATTTTTGGTTTATTTATGCCTTTTGGAGGAGGTTTTTGGGATGCCGGCAATTCGTGGAAGGGGAGGCGTGAAGAAACAAACCAGAAGAGCGATTTCAAATGCCAATTTCCCACCTCACCTTTCCTTTCTTCTCCCTCAGCCTCGCCCCGGCACCTGCTGCCCTCGGCCCCTGCCTGCCCGCAGCTCTGCCCCTGCCCTTCCCGCCGCTACAGCAAGCCGAGCCCGGTGGGCATCCCCGTGGGCCTTTCGCCCCGCGTTCATCCGGCCCCACCCGGAAGGCTTCTGCGGGGACAGGCGGGGCGTTTGGAGAAGCCCCGCTCACCCGTGATTTCCACAGAAAAAGGGCTGTGACACCCCCCCAACCCACACCCGCACCCCCAACCCAACCCAGAGGTGCTCCAGAGCCTTAGGTGCCTAAACCGTTTCTCCCGTCCCCGCCGGTCGCACGCACGTCCGTGGCCTGAGCCCGGGAGGAGGGTGCCGAGGGGGCAGCGGGGTCCCCTTCGCTGCCCCGGGGGACCTGCCTGTCCCCTCCCGCGGCCTGAGGCACCCTCGCCTCCCCCCATGCGCCCCGGCTTCCTCCGGCAAAGGCTCTTGCAGGTCTTTGGGTGGAGGACAGCGGATAGACGGATGGGAAGCGTTGTTGTTGTTATTATTTATAGCAGCGTCTCTCTGCTCCGATTACGCGCCGTCTAAATATGAATTCACAGTATAGACAGCTAGTCTATAATTTGAATTAAAATCCCCCCAACGCGCCCGTCGCTGGAGAATTCTGAAATCACAAGCCTAAGTTGACACAATGAGCCCATGGTGTCAATAAACCATGGGCGAGATGGAGAGATTGTCACTCCAGACCATAACAGTTCTGAAAGTGTCATTACCGTCTGTCCTGTCAATGAGCTCCAAATTAAGGACTATGAGGAACAGCGAGATAAAAGTCACCGTCTTGGCTCCATTATGGGCGATCGTGTCACTGATCTGAGAATCACTGGAAAGGGCTTTTTTTCCAACCCCCCCCTCTTTTTTTTTTTTTTTTTTAATGTACTTTTCAAACCATGCCTCGGGATGCCAGGGTTTGAGGTGCGCTGAGGAGAGAAGCAACCTTGAAGCACCCCAGGCTGTGCCTCAGGCGTTCCCATTGAAACTGCCAGAGCTTCTTTGGGAAACGGTGTGAATTCAATGGAGGAGCCGGAATAATTCCATCAAAACTGCGCTGGGGCCAAAGAGGACTTCATTTGATTGGGGCGACACGTGTGATCCCATGAACAGACACTTTTTTACCCCATTATTTTCTTAAGTCAACACAAAGGTGGTGAAGGGGAAAGAGGGAAATAAAATAGAAGCCTCAACTTTAGCAAGAGACAATACATCTCTCTTTGAGATAGCCCCTTCCAGGCATCGAGACTTTCAGAAAATGTCCCCAATCTCTCTCTCCTGCGAGCCTGAGAGAGTTAAGGGGACTCATTCAGGACTTGGAAACCCTCAATTCTGGATTTTCGTGCCTTTGTGGGTTTAAGCAAAGCAGTTAGCGTTCTTCAGGAGGGGTTTTGTGTTTAATATACATGAGTTCATTCAACTACAATGGGAAAAGAAAACTCATTTGTTCTTATAAAACTAGGAAGGAAAGATAACTTCAAATAGACTGCTAAGAAGGATCCTGCTCGAGGGGCTGCCTCCCCGCGAAAGGGCCTGCCTTCAACTGTAATTTCTCCCCGTGATGTTGTGCAGTAATTCCTGAGTTTACCCTCGCCACTGGCGCTTGATTTTCTGGTTTATTTTTAAGGTCATGTAAGAAAAAGTACGGGCTTCAGTCATACTCTCCCCCGGGAGGGAGGTGCGGGGAGCTTTCTGTGAGGCGCAGGGAAAAAACGGCGGAGAGTTTGAGGAGACTGTGGGCTCTCTATGAAGAGTCCTGGAAGCGTGTTTGGGCAATCGGCTTCTCCATGTATTGAGAAGCCTTTTGAGAGCGACTTCGAGAGCTGGTGTGTGCGAGTCGGCTCTTCTGCTGTTCACGGTGCGCGCTAAACTCGTCCCAGGATCCGAGCTTTATTTATTTTGGCAATTTCCCTTCTCGTAGCTCTGGAGAAAGATGGAGCCGGTTCTTTTCTTTCTCTGTTTGGTTTAACCTCCCCGCGTTTCGTGTTCCATCGCCCTCAGCCCCGCAGCAGCGCGCTCACGCATGCGGTGGTCGCCGGGGGGAGGTGGCGGAGGGGCCGCCGGCGGGGCACGGCGGAACCCGCCGCCGCGGGCGGGCGAGGGGAGCGATCGGCGGCGCGGGGGAGCCGCCGCCGCGTCCCCCGCCGTCCCCGGGCCCCGCGGCGCGGAGAGGGCTCGGGCCGTGCGCTGGCCGCGCGTGTGCTCGCCCTGCGGTTCCAGCAGGGAGAAGGAGGATGAAAGGGGAGGCCGGGAGGAACGCGGAGCTCCCTCGGCATTCCCCGGCTTTCAAGGGTCCTTAGAGCCCTTGAACGAAATTATTGGGCGAAATTGGGTCTGGCGGGAGCGGTTGTCACTCGCCCCCCTCCTTGGCTCGTAGGTGTAATGCCACTTCTGAGAGCGACAATCGGGCTGCTTGCTGGACAGGCAGGCACAAAAAGGAGATTAAACCGTTTTAAATAATAATAAAAAATATCCAAAACGTAAGCAAAGGGGATTACACTTGCTCCAGCGCCTCGCTTCCCCCCAGATTCCCCGACCAGCCACCCTCGGGCCTCGCAGAGAGGGTGGCCCGGCCCGGCCCGGCCCGGCCCGGCCCGCGGCAGCGGCGGGGAGCTCGGCGGGACGCGGGCCGGGCGCGCTGCCGCCCTCGCCCACGCTCGGCCCCGCCAAACTTTCAGCTCTTTGAGCTCTGTTTTTTTCGCTGCCCGCCGGTTGTGGCTGGGTCTCGGTCCGTCGCCGTGTGAGATATTTATTTGGCTGAGGAAATCTCGCATTTTCCCCACCTGGGGAGCGTGCGGGAGCCCGGGGAAAGGCGGCCCCGGCGGGTCGGGCAGCGGGGCCCGTCCGCCGCCCCTGCCCCTCCGCCGGGTCCGGACCCACGCGAAACGCGGTTTTTATTCTAGGGCGTTCCAGGGTGTATCTCCCCAACTTTTCCTCGGGACGCTACCGCAAACTCACCGTGTGCTACTGGAAGTTCCCCAGAGATTTGGGTATAGTGAGTGTGCGAAAACTTCCCTGGCTAACTTCGGGTCCTGAGTGCTTGGCTGTTACAGCATCGGAGGGCGAGGAGGAAATCTCTCCGTACATTTTCGTCTTCGCATTTATTCTTTTTTTTTTTACATAATGAAATTAAAACTTTTGGAGCTCACAGTTGACGTTTTGCAGAAAATTGAGTTATCAAGGCAGTAATTATTTCACAGGGAGATAAAACTCTCATAGCCCTAACTGTCAAATAGGGCCCTTTTCAGATTTTAATTACAAAATAAAATTAGTCTGCTCTTCCTCGGAAGGGTTTGTGAGTGGCTAAACAGAGCTTTCCCCAATACTGGTGGTCGTCAAACTCTGCTAATTAGCAATGCTGAGAAATTCCAGTTAACAAGGACATTCTCTAAGTCTCTGCAGGTTCCCTGCCGTTCGCCTTCATTTCCATAAGAAGATTAAGAGTGGAGGGGAACACACTCAAATGCAGATGCAGAAAAGAAGCGTTTTTAACAAGCATCATAATAGTAAGATGCTTGGCTAGTTCTCACCTAATTACTGCAAGTTAAACCTCTATTTGCAGCTAAGGACAAAAAATGGAGCTGCAATCTCCCATCTCCACAAGACTGCTTAATAGTTTGCTTTAGATTGGTTACTAGTAGGTTCAGGAAAAAAATAATATGAAAATGTGTATATTCTTTCCGATACAGTTAACACGATAGGTTGTATCCTTAGGGCTTTTAGAGAAATCGGCGAGTATTAGGACAATAAATACGTAAAATCCAAGTAGTTAACATTCATTTTCTTTTAAAGAAACTCATAACCTGGAAATAAGAGTGCGTGTGCCGCAGAGCCCATCGCTGAGAACATTTGCAGACTATTTGTTTAATGTAAGCACTTTTCATTTCCATAAATTATACCAAGGGCAACGATTTTTTAAATCCACCCAGATTAAACCATCCCTCCGCAGGCCTCCCTTCCGACATGGCTATATTCTTCCAGAGCGTGGTGGTGTTATTGTCGTTAATACAGAAAACTCGGGGACCATGGCGTCTTTTTTTATTTCATGGCCAGCACCCCGGTCTGCCTCTGCTTCCGCCTGGGCGTGGGGGTGCGTGTTCCCAACCCAGCACACCTCCACACCCCGGGGAAAGGGAGAAAATGCCCCCGAGAGCCATCGCCCTCACCTTATTTTCTGTAGTGCATTATTATGTATATATGCCAGAGAGTTTACTGCATCGATAATTAAAACAGTTAATTAAAATAGAGCTGTAAATACTCCCGATCACACACTTGTTAGGCATTTCCCATCCGTTATTCCTATGATAAATGCAATTAGGAAAGGGCCGGGCCCCGAAAGGCCTCCAGCGTGCACAGGGCAGCCCACGCCGCCCTGGTCCTGCGTGGAGTCCCGGGCCGCGCACCCCACGCACCTCCCACAGCTACAGCCGGAGCAAAAACTACACTTCGCTTGTGCACCACCAACCCTCAGCTACCACCAACCCTCACCAACCCCCGTCGTTTATTACGATGAACAAACACCACCGCCACCCCCCCTCTTTTAAAAAAAAATTAATTATCCCTAAGATTATTTTTTTAATAACGTTATCGACTGCAGAGCAAAGGGAGAACAACGAGAAAGTAAACAGCCGCCGTGCCCTCAGGAGTGTCCGGACAATCAGAACCCGTTTATACCCCGCATCTCGTAATTTGCACCTATTTTTCGACGGTTTAACCTGTCACTTCTCCACGGGTTATATATACATTTTCGAATTAAAAACATTAAACCCGACAGGGTTTATTTGCATAATCCGCGCACAGAACAAGGGGCACCCTCGTTCGCTGGCGGTTTTTTATTATTATTATTATTTAGACCGGGCGTAATTGCCGGGTCCCTTCCCCCCCGCCCCGGCTCCCGTCCCTCTCCCGGCTCCCGGCGGCGCCTCCCCGCCCGGGGCGCGGCGGGGCCGGCAGGGGGCGCCGCAGCGCCGCGGCTGAGCCCGCGCGGGGCGCCCGGGCGCTGCCCCGGACCCCGCCCGCTCCGCGCCCGCCGAGCCCGCCCGCGCCCCGGCCCCCCGCGCGGGGGTCCCCCGCCGCCCCTCGCCCCCTCCGGCTGAACGCTGTGATCCCCCTGATCGGACCGAAAGGCGGAGCAGCCCCGCCGGGGCGGGGGAGGCGCGGAGCGGCGCGGGGCACCGCGGATGGGGCGGCGGGGGCGGGCGCGGCGGCGGCGCGCGTGGAGCGGGGCCGGCGAGCGGCTCCCCCCGCTCCCGCTCCGCGCCCGCTCTCCCCTCCTTCCTTTGTCGTCAAGTGCGTTTTAGCAACAAAGATCCCAACAAGAGAGTGGAAGTAAACTTAGCCGGGGCTTTGTGCGGCCCGTGTAGCGACAACAAGAGAAACAAAACTACCTATTTGTAGCGCCGGGCCGCGCTCCCCCCGCGCTGCGCGCCCACCCAGCGCCGCCCGCGCCCGCACCATGGGCTCCGGGTAACGTTACGCCGCCGGGTCCGGCCGCGGCCGCGGGACGGAGCGCGCCCCGGCCCCCTCCCCAGCCCGTGCAGAGGGGGTCCCTGCCCCGCTTTGTGTTGCGCGGGGACGGCATTTGGGGGACCCGTGTTTGCACTGGACGGACCCCGTCCGCCGAGGCCGGAGGCTGGAGGGCAGGGCTCGGCGTCGCGTGCCACGGCCGGAGCGGGGCAGGGCCCGGGGGTGGCCGGGAGAAGGGCACAGCCTCTCCCCGGGCCGCGCCGTGCGAACTCGCCTCCCCGGCGGCGGCAGGCAGCAGGGCGGCCCGGGAGAGGCGCGGCGCAGGACCCGGCTGGGGGCTCCGCTTTCCCGGGGACACCACGCCCGCGGCGGCCCGGGCTCGGGGCGCTGGGCCGGCCTGGCCGGGGCGAGCGCTGCACACGCAGGGCCCCGCGCAGCCGGGCGGCCCCTCCGTCCCCGGGGACACTGGTAAAGGGGGGTGGGGGCCGGGGGGAGGCCGTTCCCGCTCCGCTCCCCCCACGGCTTCTCCCAGCCCCAAGCCAACACCAACTTAAAAAAAAAAAAAAAAAAAAAAGCACGTAGCAACAATGCTGTTTACCCACTTCCTCCAAAAGGCGTGTGTGACCTGTTGCTGGAAGGGGCGATACAAAGGCTTCCCAGTGGCTGCCTGGGCCGCCTCCGGGCCCGCCTCCCCCGCCGAGCCGTCCCGGCGGCTGCGAGCCCCCGCCCCGTTTCATGCAAAACCAGGGGTAGAGACTTGTCCTCAGTGGCGGAGCCGCCGCGCGCTGATTGGCCGGGGCGAACACATTTATTCCCTGACAAGCCCCCATCACATGGATGGTTGTCTATTAACTTGTTCAAAAAAGTATCAGGAGTTGTCAAGGCAGAGAGAGAGAGTGTGTGTGTTTGCAAAAGGGGGTAAAGTAGTTTGCTGGCTCTTTAAGACTGAGGTGGAGAGAGAGAGAGCGACTGAGCGGCAGGCAGAGAAAAGGGAAAAAGGAGGAAGAAGAAGTTTTTTAAAATCAAGGCTCCGGCGGTAATAATAGCAGTTATTAGCATTATTAATCCATCGGCGAAGAGGAAGATCCTGATCTTGATCCAAGCGTGGTTTTGGGGAGTCCCCCTCCCCCCTTTCCTACCCCTCCCTAGGAAAAAAAAAAAAAAAAAAAAAGTCCGGCTTGGGACTTCGCTGCGGCTGCTCCTCGCTTCTCTGCTCAAGGCTGGTTCCAGGCAAAAGTAGTTTGAATGTACAACATGATGGAAACCGAGCTGAAACCTCCCGCCCCCCAGCAAACTTCGGGGGGAGGCACAGGCAACTCCAACTCGGCCGCCAACAACCAGAAGAACAGCCCGGACCGGGTCAAGCGCCCGATGAACGCGTTCATGGTGTGGTCCCGCGGCCAGCGGCGGAAAATGGCCCAGG
Source organism: Mycteria americana (assembly GCF_035582795.1). Lineage (NCBI taxonomy): Eukaryota > Metazoa > Chordata > Aves > Ciconiiformes > Ciconiidae > Mycteria > Mycteria americana. Next base: position 10,164,088 of record NC_134371.1, read on the forward strand.
AGAACCCGAAGATGCACAACTCCGAGATCAGCAAGCGGCTCGGGGCGGAGTGGAAACTTTTATCCGAGGCGGAAAAGAGACCCTTCATTGACGAAGCCAAGCGGCTCAGAGCTCTGCACATGAAGGAGCACCCGGATTATAAATACCGACCCCGGAGGAAAACCAAGACCCTCATGAAGAAGGATAAGTACACGTTGCCGGGGGGCTTGCTGGCACCGGGCACCAATACCATGACGACTGGGGTAGGGGTTGGGGCCACCTTGGGAGCTGGGGTGAACCAGAGGATGGACAGTTACGCGCACATGAACGGCTGGACCAACGGAGGCTATGGGATGATGCAAGAGCAGCTCGGCTACCCGCAGCACCCGGGCTTGAACGCGCACAACGCGGCGCAGATGCAGCCCATGCACCGCTACGACGTGAGCGCCCTGCAGTACAACTCCATGACCAGCTCGCAGACTTACATGAACGGATCGCCTACCTACAGCATGTCTTACTCCCAGCAAGGGACCCCGGGCATGGCCCTGGGCTCCATGGGCTCGGTGGTCAAGACGGAATCCAGCTCCAGTCCCCCCGTAGTCACTTCCTCGTCTCATTCAAGGGCTCCTTGCCAAGCTGGGGACCTTCGGGACATGATCAGCATGTATCTACCAGGTGCTGAAGTACCAGAACCAGCTGCCCCAAGCAGACTTCATATGTCCCAACACTACCAGAGTGCACCTGTTCCTGGCACAGCCATTAATGGCACACTCCCTCTATCACATATGTAAGACAAAGGGGCCGGGGGGGTGGGGGGGGAAGGAAAACTAAACAAAACAAACAAACAACAAAAAAACTTTTATTAGAAATTCTGGACTTTTTTTTTTTTTTGGACTATTTTTGTACAGAGAAAACTCGGGGCGGGGGGGGGGGGGGGCGGGCAGAAATTAAACCGACAAGGAACTTGTATAGATCTCGGAGGGGAAGCAGCTACACAAAACTTTTAAAAAGTTCTAGTGGAAACGGTAGGAACTTTGCAGAAAGTTTGCAAAAGTCTTTACCAATAATATTTAGAGCTAGACTCAAAGAGCGAAGAGGAAAATGTTTTAATATTTGCAGGCAACTTTTGTACAGTATTTATCAAGAGAAACATGGCAATCAGAATGTCCATTGGTAATATAGAGAGAAAAAAAAATCCCAAACTCGCGAATTTGCCAATTATTTTTTAAAAATAGAGTCTACTTGGAGCATTGTGGCTTTGGCGGCTGAATTTAGAGCAGCTGCGAGAAGAGAGGAAATTATTTTACAGCATTTGGACATTTAAATTGTTTTAGAAATTGTACAAAAGACAAAAAAGGTAGGATGAGTACTTGCGAACCATGGGCTTGGTTTGCTGTAAAAGGGCAAACGTTTAGATTGTACTAAATTTTTTTTTTTTTTACTTCTTGTTAAAAAGCAAAAATTGCCATGCAGGTTCACACGCCGTTTGTTAATTTATAATAACTTTTTGTTTCCAGACTTCATCCTGTTCAAAGAAAAGAAAAGGAAAAAAAAAAAAAAAGAAAAAAAACCAACCTGAAATTACTGTGTTTGAAATATTTTCTTATGGTTTGTAATATTTCTGTAAATTTATTGTGATGATATTTTAAGTTCTTTTTTTTCTCATTTTCCGTAGTTGTATTTCAAAGATTCGGCTCTGTATTATTTGAAATCAGTCTGCCGACAGTCCATGTATATATTTGAACTAATACCATCCTTATAACAGGTACATATTCAAGTTAAGTTTTTACTCCATTATGCACAGTTTGAGATAAATAAATTTTTGACATATGGACACTGAAGTTCCGCTTGACTCTTGGATTTATTTTTGTGACGCAAGATGTTTTTTAAATAATTCATGCAGTCGAAGGTATCATCGTAGCCAACCGAGTACGATAAATAATGCAGCAATATATATGACGCATAAATATTTTTATACGTGCGTAGAGCGAGAGAGAGAGAAAGCACGACAGCTTTAATGGAGTAACTGCCTGCGCCTCCTTCGGGGGGACGGGAAGGCGGGGTGAGGGCCTCGTTTCCCGGTTCCCTTCCCCTCCGAGGACGCGGGGTGCCGTGGGGTAGGGGGGTTCGGCCGCGGCCGCGTTTGACCACTTGTTGCCCGCGGCGGGGCCGAGCCGGGGCCGGCGGGCGCGGAGGCGGCGCGGGAGCGGCAGCCGGGCAGGGGCACGGCGAGCGGAGCTCCTCTGCCCGCGGGAGACTCCTTCCTCTCTTGTCCCCACGCCGCCCGCCTCCTGCGCGGCATGCAGCGGGGCAGGCGGCTTCTCGGGGCCGGGAAGCAGAAGGCGGCCGGCCCGGCGGGGGCCGAGCGCGCCCCGCTCCCTTTGTCCGGGACTTCCCAAACTTTCCTCTCCCGGCTTCGGGGCAGCGCGGGAGGCGGCGAGCGGGGGGGCGGGGGGGCTTGACCGGGCAAAGGTAAGAAACAGCAAAAAGCGAACAAACAAACGACAACAGTCGAATGCCAGAGACTTTCGCGCTTTATCACAGCTCTTTCTTGAATCCTATTTCTTAAATTGCCAGCGCGGTGTAAGCCCGGTTTCGGACACTCTCTGCAGCCGGTCGCAAGCCCCAAAGAGAAGCGGTGGCGCCCGCCAGATAGGAGGAGGGAGCGATCCGCCATCCGTGCCAGGTAGAGTTTTACTTTGTCCGGTTGTAACCGCCCTTGCCGAGGAGGCGGCTCCGCGCCGCTGCGCGCTGGCGGCCGCGGGCCGCGCTCCGGCCGGCGACAGGGCCCCTGGCCCCGGGCAGGGCAGGGGGCGGCGGGCGGCGGAGCGGAGCAGCCGCAGCGGCAGCCCGTGGTCCTCCCCTTGAAGCCCCAGCCTTTATTTGGTGCTGCTAACGCGGCTGCGGTTCCCTTGGGGAAGGCGCGGAAGGGAGATGCAAATAATTAATAATAATAATAATTTCTTAAAAACGGGTGCGAAATTGGGGGCACTGTGATTGCAAACTGGTCGTGTCTTCCGCTAACGGCGTGTTGTGCGTGGCGAGGGAAGGATGTGACGGTCGGCTTAGGCAAGGCACAAAGTGGGCACTTCTGCGTGGGGGCAAGTGTTGCTCAGCTTTGCTCTCTCGTATTTCTTGTCGGTCACTGGATTTCGCTTTAGCTCGGGGAGGCAGAAAAAAAACCCCACACGAAAAAAGTTACCTGGCTGGTTGTGGCTTTTATTTAGCAGTGCTCTTTCCTAGGCTCAGTTCGGGCCTCCGTCCTTGAAGGCTGGTGTCCAGAGGAAAAGGGACATTGCCAGACCAGGAGATGGGAGTTTTGCTCACTGCCTGGTCTCGTAGTTTAGCTCCCTTTGTCCCTTGTATTTCTGCGCCGTCGCGGTACTTGGGCAGCACAGCAATTCTTGCAGATTTCCAACCTTTTCTATTTCTTTTAGGTTAAAGCAACGAGTAAAATATTTTTTTTTGAGAGCCGTGAGCGTTTGCAATGCGTCTGGGGATTATTCACGTGGTAACGAGCCCACATCCCCGCTCCCGCTCGCCTCGCTGAGAAAAGAGGACGAGGAATAAAAGCCCAATCGATATCGCCATTCCATTTTTTAAAAGCGAATCTTAGCCAATTAACAGCAATAAAACCTGGCCCCTTTTTGAAGTGCTAACTAAAATATTCGAGGGGGGTAGTTGGAAATGTTGGTCCTTTTACAATTCGCATAGAGAAGGCCAGCTAATACCATTAAACAAAAGGCACTAAGCCACATATTCAGGCTTAGTGAATTCAGCAACTTTTTATATGGGCAATTTGTTTAAGCTTAGGTTTCGGAGTACGATGTGGAATATATGTGGTTGAAACCTGATCTCCCTTGGACAGATTCCTTACATCCATCCACCCACCCATCCATCCATCTATCCATCCATCCATCCATCCATCCATTTATCCGTTTAGAGAGGATAACCCAAAGCATTTTACACGTACAGCTGAACGATTTTATTTTTAAAGTGTTACTTGGAGGAAGGCCATTGTCCACTGCTAATTTTCAATTCGACACATCCAACGACCCCATTTACACCTAAGCCGTTGTCCTGGGCTTTCGCCTATGGCAGCTGAAACGTGTAGCGGAGCTCGTGGGTATGTTTTATTTTGGTTATTGAAGACCTTTTGGGTTCTCCGTGTTTTTCCTCTGGTGAATTGCTGTGTGCTTTATAGCCAGGGTGATGCTCGGTCCAAGAGCGCCGGTGTAACGTTTCGCTAACCTTCCACAGAGCCGAAATGAACCCAAGGATAAGATTAGAGTTTCCCCTGTGATTTTTTTTACGGCTTTTTAAGGACCAGGGTGTTAAAATATTTTGCTGAACTGGAGAGGTAGATTAGCAGGGTTTCTTGCCAAAGCTGGGAAGCTGGTATTACAGACTGTCCCAGGGGGAAATCGCTCACATTAACCACTAAATGAATATTTGACAAGGGCTCATTCGGGGGTATTATTACTACAAACGGGTCCCTACTGGACTTTCCAAGGGTCAAAGAGCAATGGTTCAATTAATTATTTAGACTGTTAGTAGATTGGGTTGTAATAGCTGTACTTATTTCTGCAACCGACAGCTTCTTGCGGTGGGGGACCTGGGGAGAGGCTCCTGCCCCCAGCCCCTGCTCCAGCCCGCGGCAGGGCCGGGCCGAGCGGCTGCCGCTGCCCCAGACCTTCCCTGGCTGGAAACCTATTTCGATTCTTTGAGCTGCCCACTGGTGCCGGTGGGACATCGGGGGTGGCGCCGGTCCCCGCAGCAGCGTCTTCTCTCCCCAGGTGAATTCCTCCCCGTCTCCAACGGGCAGCAGACCTGTATCTCTGCCTCCGAACAGGAGGTAGATAGCGCAGCAATTCAAGCAGTCTGTAATATAGGTCCCACTGAAGGAAAAAGGCCCATTACTGATAGGTGTGATTAGATACACTTCAGTTATTTAAATCCTGATCTAACTCAAATATTAAAATCTAAAGCCTGCTTCGGTGCGTACGGGATTTCCGAGGATATATGCAAAACGCTGACATTCGGGTGGCGGGAGAGCTTCGTCTATGCCTTGTAACGCCAGCCAGCCTCGCCTGGCACTGTCGTTTCGACGTTTTTGTTCTTGGGGGGGGCGAGAGAAGGGAGGATTATTTTGTTTAATTTCTACAACAAACATGTCCGCAGTAGCAGATACTAAAAAAAAAAAAAATGTTGGGAGTGTGCGATTAGGTGACAATAATATATGTTGAATGAATAAGAGATAAGCTGCAAGGGGGGAGAGGGAAGCAGTAATTACAAACCCAATTCATTCAGCTTTTCAGGACTTTTGTTGTGGGAGCTCCATTGACGGGCTTCGAGCTGCCAGTTTTCTCACATTAAAAAGAACTGATCAGCGCCTCAGGGGGACAAGCAACACCGCTTAACTGCATAGTGATGGGGTCCTCATTTAGAGCCATTACAACAAGAAAATTAAACAGAGCCTTTGTGTGCACCAGGTTTACTTTTCAGTTGCTGACAGTTTATAGCTAACTGCTCAGAGATTGAAGTTTGATTGCGGTTTGATCGCCTGCTAGTTAGCACCACCGCTATTTTAGTTTTGGTAATTAAAACCAGTTTTTCTGACGATGGCACGGGGAATCGCAAGAAGTTTGGTACTAGTTTGCTTTTGAGGAATCAATTCTCTTGGCGAGGACGCACAGCGCTGAAGTGAGTGTGGGGGCTTTTTCACCGGCGAGCTGAAAAGCAGAGGAACCCGGGGATGGAAATTCTCGGAGCTGCACGTTTGGCTGTGCAAGAGCGGGAGGGCGAGCTCCGTCCCCCGCGCCGAGCGCCCGGCCGGCTCTGCCCGGGGACCGCGCCCGCGCCCCGGCCGCGCTGCCCGCTCCGCTCCGCGCTCCGGAGCTCGGCGGAGCCGCCTGCGCTGGCAGGTGCCGTGCGGGCGGGTGAGCGGGAGGGGGGACAGGGCAGAGCCCCGGCCCTTGCCCTGGTGGTTTGTGAGCGGGGCTTCGGGAGCGCGCTGCGGGTTTGCTGCGGCTGAGCCCTGTGTGCGTGTGTGAGAGAGTGAGTGTGTGTGAGAGAGTGAGTGTGTGACTGTGTGCGTGCGTGTGCGTGTGTTTGTATCCGTGTGCGCCTGTGCGTGCGGGGGGAGGGGGCACGCGGAAAAGAGCTGTGATTTTTCATCAGAATTTAGCAACGTCGATAGCGACCCGGGCTCGGACGCTTCTTGCGGGGGCAGGTCGGTCCCTGCCGGCCCGGCCCTCCCGCAGGAGACGCCGGCAGCGCTGATGACCCTCCCGCCGGAGCGCCGGGCCCGGCCCGTCCTCGGGGGTCCCGGCTGGCGGCGGCCGCGCGGGGAGCGGGGCCGGGCCGGGGAAGTTTCTCCCGGAGCTCCTCTGCGGTGACTGCGGCTGCGGGAACCAGGACCTCTGCCATGTGGACGAGAGCTTTCACAGCCTGTCTTTATGTCTTTTTTCTTTCCAGTTTTCTTATTGTAAAATTCTTTTAGGGTTCCCATGCGTTCTGTTTGCATCCCCTTCCCCGCCCCCGCGCCGATAAAAGCCTCTCCCTCCCTCCAAGTGCCTTTCGGACTCGAGTCACCGAGCGGTTATTCCAAGGCGGTTGACTTCTTCAGAGGAGCGAGAGGGCTCGCGGCTCGGGGGGGGTCCCTGAGGGGCATTCCACGGGGCGGGGGGCTGCCAGGCCGCTCCCGCGGGGCCCGGCGGACCTCGGTGGGCCCAAAGCGGCGATTGCCGCCCCTTCCTAGAGGCTCTGGGGGCAGCGGGACCCCGGCGAGCCCCGGGGGAGACCTGCCGGCCCCGGGGCGCGGAGCTGTGCTGTGACCTCCCGGCTCCCCGGAGCGCGTCCCCCTCTCCGGAGCCCGGCAGCGGGCAGAGGACTGCCCCGGCGCCGCGGCCGGGATATGCCCCCGCTCCCGGACAGGCGGCGGAGCCCCGCGCCCTGAGCCGCTGCCCCGGAGGAGCGGGAGGGGAGGCCCGGCCCCCTGCGGGCTCCCCCGCCCCGGGACCTCGGTGACCCCATCATCTCCGCAGCAGTTAGGGCTGATAACGTAATGCGGGCGCTTTTTTGCAGAAAGTCGTGATTAACGGGGGGGGGTAGAGGGGGGGAATCCCACCGGGTGCTGGAGAGAAACAGGCCTCTGCAGAGCCTCTCCCGCGGGAAGCCTGCGGAGGAGTGCCTTGGGACACGCACACTCACACACATCCCCGGCCGCGGGCCTGATCCTGCAAACCTGCCCCCCCTCCTGCGGGCAGCTCCCGGCGCTGAGGAGGCCCGGCCGGGCGAGCGGAGCTTCCTCGGGCGAGTAAGGACGCCCGGGACCGGGTCCAGCTTAATTAGAACTAAACCCCGCAGCGCTCTGCAGGGCGGCCGGGCCGGCCGGCTGCGGCAGGGCGGGAGCCGGGGCTCTCGGGAGCGGGGCTGGGGCCGGGGCTCTCCGGAGCCGGGGCTCTCCGGAGCCGGAGCTCTCGGGAGCGGGGCCGGGGCTCGTCCCCGCGCTGCCCCCGGCTGCCCGGCTCCTGCCAGCGGTGCGGGTGCCGCGGGAGAAGCTCTCCAACGTGTCCTTCTGGCATTTCTTGGAACGATGGTTCCTTTAAGCTCTTACAAATTGCAAAACTTGCGAAAGACAGAGGAATAATTAATGTATTAAAACAAGCAGCGAATTCCTCAGGAGGCACCTTATCAACTCCAGCCACACTGGCTTCATCCCTCCTCGTATGCTAATGCCCCGTGACGTCACCGGCGCCAGATTGAATGTGAATCAGTTATGAAATTATTAGTTTTAGCTTAAAAAGCAATCTGGCTCTCCCGCGAGTGGGGTTGCGTTGCTGCGGGTTCTCGCTCCGTGTCCTCCCCATGTTGTGCACACACAGTAGTTGCGACTTGCCTGTCACATGAATCAATATTTCCAAAGCACACATCCGAACCGGGGTTGATGTAAGGAAACCCATAGATTAATTGGGTCCCGTTTCTGAGACGGCAGTGTCTTCCTTATCGATACACACATTACACCCGAAACCAGACAATCGGATTTCCTCCTACTTTTCAGGTAGGCAAGAGCTCCTTGTGATTTATTTCTCTTAAGATCCCACTGAGGGGGTGTGATTCTTTGCCAGCGTCTGAGAAAAAATACCCAGGAGTGTTTGCTTTTGCTCGCGGTAGAGGAAAATGGGCCAGAGAGGGGGGAAAGAGAGAAATTTGTTTTTGTTCCAAATAGAAAGATTTTTATTTTGGATTTTGAAAAGGAGAGTAGCCCAGCGGTGGAGGGCCAAGGGATCTGAGCAGGGAACAATGGGAATTAACACCGTTTCAACCGCTGAGGCCACTCTAATTAGATGTCTGGATCCGGCGAGATCAAATACCTCGATCTAAACCCCTCGGCTCGGTTTCTCTCGCTCGCAAACGCTTCTGAAAAACGGTTCTTGAAGAACCCAAACTAACCCTCAGTTCCCCGGAGTCCCTTCCGAGGAGTTTTGCCGGCAACAACTTTCTCCCCGGGGTCCCCTCCCTGCCGTGGCCGCCGGCCCCGGAGCTGCCCCACCGCCCCCGCCGCCCCCGCCCGGGCACCCAGGGTGCCCCCCCGCCACCCCCCAAACGCTGAAGGACACTTTGCTCTCTTTGGCCGTTTCTTTCTCCCCGGCTCCCGAGAGCAGGCTGCTCTGCTACCATGAATTATGGATAAACTTGTAGCTCTTTCTCCTGGGGACACCCGACATCGCCCCTCGCTCTCTTCTCCGGGGCTGCGGGGCCCGGCGCGAAGGAGAGAGATGGCACTCGCCCCGGCTCCTCCTGCCAGCAGCCCCCTGAGCGGAGAAAGGAAGAAAGGAAGGAAGAAAGAAAAAGTTGTAACTGGCTGAGAAGTGAGTTTTCTGAGTAATGAAACCCAAAATGAGTGGCGAATATAAAGTATTGTAAGATTTCTTTCCCTGCCCCCCCCGGCACTGATTGGCAGTACTCTTTTTTTTTTTTTTTTTTTTTTTGTGTGTTGGTTTGAAAAGCAGGAAGAAATGTAATGAATTGAGTGCTGTCAGAGATGTCTTCTCTGTTGATGTGGTGAATGGCAGTAGCTCCCTGATCCAGTGCAGGTGCAGTAGAGCTGGGGAATAAAAGAGGGGGGCTCTCTGTTCAGTGGAAAAAGCACATTCCCTACAATAGACCACACACTGCCAGCCAGCACGGCATCAGCTCACACTCTCAGACTTTTTTCGCCTCTTTCCACAGTCCTGAGCTCACAAAATGGCTATACATTAGCACTAGTTAGGGTTTGCTTTTAATGAACAGTTGTGACTCCTTTTGACCAACATTTAAATCTGCTGTGCTCTCTCTGAAGACAGGTCTGTTTTGATCACAGGTTTTAAAAAATGGCCCGTTTCCTCACAAGGCGGCTCATTCAGGGCCAGCAGTTGCATTTGATTAAAAAAAAAAAAAAAAAAAGGCTCTCGATTAATAAAATGCGTTTTCCAAGTGCTCCTAACGGGGAAAGTTTGGTTGGTTTTTGGTTGTTTTTTGGTTTTTGGTTTTGTTTTTTTTTTAATATATATATAATAAAATGGTGTGGGGAGGAGGAGAGACACTCTTTTTAAACGGATGAGATGGTCTAATCCTATACACGAACGTAGATTAATCCTGTTTAGAGATAACCTGTCTCCTTTTTGGCTTAATATATTATCTTTATGCACGGATAAAAACTTTGCGCTCCTATTAATTCGGTCCGGATTGTTTTTTCTCGGCTTATTTCCGTCACTTTTTTTTTCCTCCCCCCCCCCGAGATCTGCTCAGAGGCAGCTAGATGGTTACACTTGGTTACTCAAGTTTTATTCGAAATTATTTCCAGAGCGAGGGCTCACTCCTCAGCCAAGGGGGCTGATTGATTCCGTCCCTCTCCGCCTCGCATTTAATGTGCCTCATCCTATCGCGGGCAAGCCAATGAGCCGGGATTTTCATGGCATCCCGGAGCAGCCCTTGCTGATTCCTCTTGCACCTATCCTGCGAGAAGTAGATTAAGCTCTTTTGGATATACTTGCTGATGCATTGCGCTGAGGAAAATTGCTCGGCGTTTGCTTATAAAAACCCATGTTACTGTGAAAGTTCTTTTTTTCCCCCTAATCGTGGTAACAAATAGCATCAGCTCCTGGAACAGTTTGGCAAAGCCATTCTTTGCCTGAATACTGCTAAACGGGGGGAGCTGACAGCTAACCAGTTATTACCTGAGCTCCGAGTAAACTCCCCTCCCCCGGCTGATAACAAAACGCGTTGGCAATAAATGACATTAGAAATAACAGTCAGATGCCGGTGGGTGCCTGGAGCACGTTTCCACGGGTCAGATCTTGTCATCCCCCTCACAAAAGAACGGATCTTGTCTACACAGGAGAGAAGAGATCATATCGATGCGCCTGGGTGAAAAATCCAGATCGTTTACACTTTGTTTTCGGGATGTTTCAAACACGCCGGAGCATCGCCACCTGACAGCGCCTTATTTACTGCCAACAAGTTGGAGCCCTCCCAGCGCCAGCCTTCGCCCCGTTGCTGCTCAGTAGCCCCAGAAGGGAAGCGGGGGCTTTGCCAGGGGTGCCCCGTCCCCCCGGGCTGGCGGTGCGCGGGGTGCCCGGCACCGCCCGGGGGAAGGAGGTGCGGGCGGCCGCTGCTCCTCGCTCCGGGCTTCCCGCTGCCTTTCCCCTTGCTAGCCTTTGTGTCCTGCTGCTGCACACACCCGTCGTTAATCCTCCTTCTTACCGCTTACACCCCGGACCCAAGGGGCAACTCGAACCTATTTAGATCGCCTTGCTTGGTTGCACAAATTTAAGTGGCAAATGAGTTATAAACCTAATAACCGCTTTAATAAAAATAACGATTTGATTATGCCAGAGGAAATTTGCTGGAGCGCAAGGATGCGGCTGGGTTTGCGTTTTGGTGGCGGTGAGGCTCGTCTTTGGATTGAACTCAAGCGCCTTTTAAAAATGTTACTCTGAAAAAGAAACACAAAAAAAAACCAAACCAAAAAGCGCCCCAATATCCCAATCCTAAACGCAGCCCTACATCACCAAAAAAATCGCCCCGATTCGCGGAGCGTCGTGGAACATTCCCCGTGATATTCGGCAGAAGAATTAATTTGCAAACAGCAAAATCAGGATGAGATTTGGGTAGCTTCGAATTAATTGAGAACAACCAACACGGGGACCATTAATCATAAACGCCGGTACCTCTCGCACTTTTGTCCCGTTAAGGATGAAGTTTCTGCGCCTCTTTCAAGTGTATTTATGCTTCTGGTTTTACAAGGAAAAGTGAGGATGCAACAAGACCAGTCGCGTTGTCCTCTCTATACTTTTAACGCTAGCATATTGTTTGATTACTAATTCGAGTTAATATGATCTTTATGGCAACATAACAGTGGATAATTGGCCCTTTTTCTGAACAACAATGTAAATCACAATCGCTTTATTATTTAATAACGTCAAACGCTTCGTTGGATTGGCCCCGACAGAGAAGACCTTTTCTTTCTAGGCAGTGTTGTTGAGAAAGAACAATGCAGATCTAATTGTGGAGATTTCAGAAGTTGGCTCCTGTAAATGAACAGCTTAGATATGGAAGTTCCAGCAGATGTCTGCACTTTTCCCTGTGACAAACCTTGTAACCCCCCTTCCTCCCCCACTGCCCCGGCCTCCCTCCTCCCCGACTTATTGAAGATTTTTTGTTCTCACATCCTAGCAACAACCTAAATCATCCAGTCGCAAATACACCCCTTTCCCCTCGTTGCTATACAGCACTTCAGATGGCAGGCTTAAGCGTACACACCAAATTAGTGCTTGGCCCAAGGCGCGCTCGCCCCTCGCTCGCCCCTCGCTCGCCCCGCGCTCCCCCGTCGGCTGCGGGCTGGGGGGTGGTCGGGCCGGCGGCGGGGGGGCCAGGAAGGGGTTCGGGCTTTCGGCGCTGCGGTTCGCCACCTTCTTGCCAGCCCTGTAAACGTGCCGGGGGTTTGTTTTGCAACAGTTTGGAGGCGACTGCGAGTTGCGCACGCCGTTATGTGGCAGGAAAGGTGCCAGGCCCTGCCCGCCCCCGGGGGGGGGCGGGACGGCCCCCCCGGCGGAGCCCCCATATGTGCCACCTGCTGCCCTGGGGGGTTCCGGCTTGTCCGACCCCCCTTCTCCGGCCCAGCTGACCCAAACCCTCCCGGCTCCACCGTGGCATCAGCACTGAGCCTGCTCCGGGGGAAGGGGGGTTGGGTCACGGCTGCGGGGACGGGGATCCCTCCCGGATGGCTCCGAGGGAGAAGTTGCGCGACTTCTGGTGGGGAGGACACGCATCCCAGCGCGGCTCTGCGCGTTGCTCCGCGGAGCGCCCAGCGGTTTGGGCGCTGCGCGGGTTTTTCCCTTGCGCTTGAGGCGACCTGCCTGGAGGCAGCCGGTCGGGGCGGCGGATCCCGCTCCCCTCCTGCCCCGCCGGCCCCTCCGAGGGCAGCTCCGCGGAGAGGGGTTGATTTGGCAAACTTTGGCGGAGGGAGCTGGCAGCGCTGCCGAGCTCCTGCCCCGTCCCGCCGGCTCGCCCCAGCCCCGACAGTGCGCGGTTCGATGGGCGCTGAGGGCTCCGCAGCGGGGGGGTGCGAAGAGATGAGGCAGATACACCGATCCGGGATGTTTTCCCTTCCTTTTGTGTTTTGCCTTCTCTTTTCGTTTTTCACACGAACTGTAGCTAAATCCTCTTCCGCAGCAAGCGCGGCAAAGCCCCTTTCTGCTCCCTCCCGGGGTGCTCCCACAGCTGCCCGGGGCAGGAGCCGCCACGTCGCAGGGGTGGGGGTCCCCGCTGCTGCGCCTCGGGGCTCCTCGGGCCCCCGGCACCCCGCCCGGCCAGCCGGGCCGCCCGCGGGGCACCGCCGGCCCAAGGACCGGGGGCACCAGCCTCACACCTGCGACGAGGCGGGTTTTTGTGTTTGTTTGCAAGAACCCACTCGAGGAAAGTACTGAAAACAGACCTCATCACTGAAATTCCCCGAAACAGAAATCCAGGTTCAGTGACTCGGGGTTGCCAGCCTGCCTGCAGCCGTGGGAAGCGGCTGATGAATCCCTGTTGACCCTTGCGCCTTTATCTCCTCGACTGGGTGGAAAATCTTGATTGTTTGGGGTTTTTTTTCCCTCTTTCTTTTTCTTTCTTTTTCAGTTCTACCTTTCCCGGCTTGTTTGTTTGTTTGTTTTACAACTTTATTTTTCCTCGCTGACATCGCCTGCCCGGGGAGCACCGCGCACGCTGGATGCCGCCCGTGGGAGCGCGGGGGGGGAGCGGGGGTGGCCGGGGCTCTCCCGGCCGGCAGTGGCGGCCCCGCGGCGTGCCAAGGGTTAACCGCGCCCGCTCCGGGGCTCTGCGCAGCCACGGATGAAACTGCCGCGACTTCCCCCAAAAACCGTCGACAGGCGAGAGATCTCCCGGATCCCCAGGCTGCAGCGGGCCGGGCCGGGCCGGGCCGGGCCGGGCCGGGGGCGGGGGAGGCCTGAGCGGCTGCCACTCCCCCCTAATGAGCTCATTTCCATGTCTGCGCCTCCCGCAACTGTGAGAAAATCCGCCGGGACATCCAGCGTGCCGATGCGGCCCGGGCTGCCCCGGTCTCCCCGGTGACAGCGCCCGCCCGGGAGAGCCGCGCCGGCTGGGGGGAAACTAGATAAATAAAAGAGAATAAAACTTGTCCCGGCCCCGTCACCTCGCAGGTTTCCGCGGGGGGGGGGGGGGGGGGGGGGGGGGCGGCACGCCCACGCGTGTCTTTCGTGGGGCCGGGCTCCCTGAACACCCGCCTGGAGCCGTGCGGGGGGGGGGGGGGGGGAAGGGTGCAAAAGTGCCCGGGAACGGTCCGGGAGGGGGAAGGGAGCGCTGAACAGCCCCACACTTATCAATAACAAGATGTATAAATATCAAAGTGAAGGAGCCCGAGTAAGTCTTTCTAGAAGCGAGGAGGAAGCTTAAGCAGCTTTCTTTAATGGTGATTTGTAGCTCTGTAAGGGGCACGGATAGCAAATACCCTGCAGGTGCATGTTGTAACACTGCCATCCGGACTTTAATGTAGATTACTCTCCAACTCGTTTGATCGGTCCTTTGAAACCCTTTACAATTGCCTGTGACGAACCGCCAGTCTCAGTTTTTTTTTTTTTTTTTCTTTGAATAATGCCTTAAGGGTAAGTCCTCGGGGCTTTTAAAGATCCCCAGCACATTTAAAAAAAAAATCACGTTAGATTTTTACTTTAGAGCGTGGGTCCCTGTCTCTCAACTTGGGGCTGTTAACAGGCATCTTTTAAATCATCAGTCATCTAATGACCAACAACTTTACTCTGGAGGGGAGATACGAGGATCTTCTGAAGACCTCCAAACATTTCTATTGCTTTTGGAATCATACAGGTTAACATTTAGGAGTCGAACACCCCATCCCTCCTGCTGAAGCCCTGGAGCTGATGGGTCTCCGGTGTGCGTGGACTCTGCTGGCTAAATCTGTGCTGAAGGCCTTTCCTCTGGCCATCGAGAAACCCTCGGTGAGGGTTTAGAGACCAAACCCGAAGGGTGATGGAGGGGAGAAGCCCAGTCGGAGGGCGGGAGGGCCGGCGGGGGAGCGGGGAGGGCCCTCCCCTCTCCCCTGCCGACCCTCCCGCACCCCGAAACCTGCCCTGGGACCTCCTAGCAAAGAGTGAGCTTTTTTTTTTTTTGAGGGGGGAAAAAAAAAAGACAAGACGAGAGGACGCAAAAAATCCGGCAGATGTTTCCACTCTCTCCGCAAATAACGTTTAACCTTTAATATTTATTCGTTACTATTAATTCAAAAAAATAATTACCGAACTTTTGGCCCTTCAACTTCCACAAGCGATGCTTTGTTTCTCTAAAATAAACTCGGGAGAAGCGATCCCTCCGTGTCAAACTAGGGATTTGAATTAAAGGCCCATTTGGGACACTTGAGGCTACAAAGGGTTACACATAAATAAATGCCACATTTGCCTATTGCAAAAGTTTTCTCTGTCCTTTCTCAGTCACAACAGGGGAGGAAAAAGCCGTCGTTTATTATCTAGCGCTGGGCAGGAGCAGCCCCTCCAGAATGTGCTCTTAGATTTGGCCGGCAGAAGAGGGACTCTTTTTTTTTTTTTTTTTTCCCCCCTCAACAGCAGCTCCTTTTGTTCTCCAGATCTCTTTCCCAATTTCAAGCTTCACTTGCAGATCCTAAGTTTGTTTGTTAATGACGCTATTACCATCTGGCTCGTCCTACTTTCCAAAAGATATAAATCTCCCCAGTTTCATTGCCTACATTATCATTTAAGTGCCACCATAGCTGGAAGAAAAATATGCTTTCAAGGCTGCAAATTCTCTTGCACGGAGTAACTTCCCCGGGCGCGGAGCTGCCGCCCGCCCCGCCGGGCTGCGGCCGCCTGGCCGGGACGGCTCAAATGGATTTCACCTTGCAGCGATGCTGGGAGAGGGGGGACAGCACGATTTAAGTTTTCCACCAGAAACTTAAGTGAACCTCTTCCCCCCCGCCTCCCGGCCCCTTTTGTGGCTGTTTAATGCATCTGGCTACTTTGAACCGTTATCTTCGGCGGGGAGAGGGATGCCCGCCCGCACGGCGGGGAGAGGGCAGGACGGGTCCTGCCCCTGGCAGGCTCCTGTTTTCCCTTGCCCAGCGTGAACCCCCGTCTCTCTGCCATAAGTACATATTCCATACGTGCGGATAAACCTTTCCCTCAGGCGTCGTACAGTAAAGGGAAGAAAAGTTTGGGCTCCTCTTAGTGCAAAGCGGTCGCAGATTTGTGTGCGTTTAAGCATAAAGGGACGGGGGGAGGGCGAGAAGGGATGGGGGAGGGAGTTGGGTCGGTTTGTGTACGGGCTCCACAATGACTCTATTTATTCCCTGCAACCAGCCTGGGCAGATTGAATAGGCGAGAGAGAGACACTCAGCCTTCCCAACGCGTGGGCTTTGTGGGATCTCGTCCCCACTAGCAGATTTCGCCTGCTAATTTCCCATTCTGCGGGGCTCTCCTGCGAGGAGACGCGGCCGTGCCCATCAGCTCCCCCAAACACCGCCCGTGTTTCCAGTCCTTAACCTCTCTGCGTGGAAATTTAGCGAGGGGAGAAGTTTAAGCCTCTCTCGGTTCTTTGCTGGGTGTCCGGCGACGTTTCTGCGGAAAAAAACCATTTTATTTGAATATGTGTATGTGCGCACACACACACGTACACACAATATTGTCAAGCGAGGGAAAAGATACTCCTTTAATATGGGAAAGAAACCCAGGGATTTTTTTTCCCCGAGTGATCTAATTGTTATAAATAATTACGGATGAAAAGAAAACTCACTTATTATGCACTCCTAATACTGTGACTGCATAGGAGAGAAAGGGGGCCAAAGCAGTGATTAATTAATATCGCACTGGCGTAGCCGTTTTCTCGCGAAAGGCCTTTCCCCCCTCGCCGCCGCCGAGTTATCATTCCAGCTCGAGTCATGTGTAGCCAGGAAGGGATCTTGTTTATAAATTTATATGACGACCTTTTCTTTGTGTGTGCTCTAAAGTTGATATGGACAAATTGCAGAGGTATACAATTTAAGTAGATGCACTTTTAATCACCGATCATTAAAATGGTTATGTTAAATATACTCAATTACATGCATGACTTCACCCTAACAGTACTTTCTATTCTCCCAGCTGCTCACGTATTCCTTAACTATAGTCAGCAGAAGAAACTCGATTATGCTGAATCCATACATTTCTATGGATTTCATCAGCCTAATTAATGCTTCGGTGTGGTCCATGTGTCTGAATGGTCCCTTTGCTATTACTTGGGTAAGGAGGCAGTGCTGGAATGCAGAGGGTCTTTCTTTCAGAGATGCCCATGGGGGTCACTCTAGGACTCTAATGGCAAAGGTAGCAAGTGTTAAATAGCAGAAACACGCAGGGAAAGGGAAGGCAGCGATGTAAAAGGGACATTGATACTGTAGGTATGCCCAACAGGTCGGTGATGATAATTAAAACGCTTAAAGAAGAAAAGGTAAGTGGAAAGCTTCCACGGCTCGCAGTGTGCCTGGTTAAAAGCAAACAAATCAGCCCACAGAAACGCACCTTGCTGATGCCGGCGGGGAGAAAAAAAGTTGACAGCAGCTTTGTCGCCCAAATAACTACCAGGGCAGCCTCTTCTGCGAGCACCGCGGGTGAATGCCCCGTCTCTCCCGCACCGTTCTCGTTGTCGCAGTGCCACATGCCCGGCCCGGGCACCGCGGGGTCCTGCAGTCCCCAGGTCAGTGCAGGTACCCCCGGAGCTGCTGGCGGTAGCTCTTCCCCTCCTCTCCCCAGCTTCCTTCCGAAATGCAGGAGCGATTAAATTAAATGGGATGCGTTGCAGCTTTAGCGCAAACAGCCAATGGCTGCTTTTATAACACGTCTTCCCATCTTAGCGTTTAGTGGGACCTAAAAGGCAAGAGCGCTTCCTGCTATTCAAGCACCATTTTAATCGATGAGAAATGCATCGAGGTGTATTTATTTTTTGTTCCCACCTGTTGTAGTAGAAGACCATCAGATCACACCTTTCTCTGGCTGCTGGGAGATGCGAGGGGAAGTCAGAGATCTTTCTTGCCACCCACTGCATGCCAAAAAGGTGGTGGTGGAGCCCGGATCTCTTCCCTGTTCCTCCACCGTGAGCTCTGCAGCTCAGTTGTCCTAACTTCGAGTCAGTGCCTTGCTGCAGCCTTCATCCTTCAAGTGGAGAGTGAAAGCAGGGAAGATTTCAGATCTATAACCAAATTATAACCTAGGAACTTTATGCTTGTCATGCTAATTTAATGACTTTTATAGTAAGTGTAGACTTTCTGTCTTTTGAAATTAGCTCTTCAAAATGCTTTGTGTAATGACAGACACTAGACATAAGAGACAAATGCACAAGCAATAGTGGGATAATAATCTGGCAAACACTGCGCCATTTAATATGAAAACGGAGAACAAAGTGCCGGAGACCTCCGCGGAGATGTGCGTCGTTGTCCGGCCCCACTGGTCCACGCCTGGGCGCCGGAGAGACCCCAGAGGAGATGTCCCCCACAGCCGCCGTGCCCCAGCTCGCCTGGGAGGGGAGCGGGAGCCAGATGCCAAGTGCGAGGCAGTGCTGCATGCAGCGCAGTGCCCCTTTGCTTTCAGGGGTGCTTACACCTGTGTTTACAGGTGTAAGCACCCCTGGAAAGCAAAGATCTCGACAGGCTGGTTCTGCTGGTCCCGGCCCCTTGCTTGGTTCCCAGTGGGGGGACATACACACTGTGCTCCATACGTAGCTCTGAATGTACAAATCCCCTCCGTCCTTCAGAGCGTTTCTGCGCTCCCATGTCAGGAGTGGTCCAAAAATCTGTCCGAGAGATGGTCTTGATAACAAAGGGAGGGGTAACCCCAAAGCTATAGGTGTATCGGGATCTGGGCGACTCACTCATTGCCTATAATTGTAAATAAGGTAAGTTCACACGACGATCGAGTGACGAGGGAACAAGAGGCCTATTTTAATCAGGTGGTTATCTCTCCTTGGTGGAGATCAGAGCTCCGTCACTCCTGGCCTTCTCATTGTGTGTCCCCGCTGGAAATGACAGCGCCTTCAGAAATAAGCAACTTGGTCCCTGGATGGGATTTCAGCTCTTTTGCACTACACATGTACCAATTGTCACTTTACAGCTCCAGCGAAACCTCTAAATTATATAAGTGTATAAACTCGGCCTCATTAAATCCCCCTTTCGGATAGCCTCAAGGTTGGAGAGTGTATTGCTGTAAGCCAGAGAAGACTTAAATTATATCCAAATGGGGATTGAAACGTAGTGGTACTTAAGCACACTCCTTGTCTCAGCTACAGAGGTTTCATTTTCCCCCTTTAGAGTGTTATAATATTACAAATGCAACAGTTTCCTGATGTCAAATCAAACGATCCGAAATCCTATTTCTTGATTCAGCCTACGGGTCCCTTTGTGGTGGGGACAAAAACACCAAGATATTATCAAACACCGTAGCCTGACCAAAGAGAAATTTATCGTTCATCTGAGAGCACGTCCTAATTTGAAGCTGAAGCCCTCCCCTTCCAGAAAGCAGCTGAACATGCTGCATGAGTCCTTTTCCTGCGCGAGTGCCTGTGTGTACGACAAACAGGGGTGTGCAGAGGGACAGGGGATGGAGGGCAGCGATTTTCCCGCAGCTTAGAGTGGTAACCCTGCCCACAGGGTGATTTTTCCACCCACGCCGGTATAAAAACCAACGTTTCCGTGGGAAACCCGTGCCTGCACGGGCTGCTGCTGCTTCCACCGCGTCCCCACCCGCCCGCGGCCCGGGGGCACGGCCGGGCCGGGGGGCTTTGCCCGGGGCCCCTCCCCGACCCCCCCGCGGGCACCCCCAGACGGCTGAGCCGAGCCCCCCTCGCTGCCAGCTCTGGGGAGAGGGGCAGGGCCCCTGCGGGGATCGCCCTGCAGAGCCCCGCGGGAAGCCCCCCGAAGTTGGGGTTGCTGGGAGGGGGTCGCCCCCCCCCGCCCCCCCCTTTTCCAGCCCTCGCAAGAGGGTCAGTGGTTTAACCAGGCGTCACCAGGACTTCGTTTTATTCCCGGCCCACTGAAGCGTGTGGCTTTTAGTGACTGATGGCCGCTGTGGCTGACTGTACGCGGCACAGTTGCTTCCACGGTGCGTGCTCCAGATGGGCACGTCCCGCAGGCTCGGGGCGGGGGGGCACGGTCGCTTTGCAAAGGCCACCGAGACACTGAGATTTGTTCTGGGTCAGCCCTCCCCAAACGCCAAAGTTGGGAAACAACTTTCGCAGCGTGTGTCGGGGAGGGAGGGAGGGAGGGAGGGAGGGAAGGAGAGGCGGCGGAGCGGCAGCGGCTGCCGCGGTGCGGGGTGCCCGGGCTGGGGTCCGCCGGCCCCCCCGCCCCAGCGCACCGCCCCGGCCCCCCGCTCAGCCCTTCCTTCCCGAGCCCCGGACGCGCAGACAGCACGTTTCCAAACTTTGAAATGCCAAATCACGTTATTGCCGTGGCAGGAGGCTGCTTTCGGATCTGTGACAGCTGAGTTTTCCCTATCGATTATGTGACACTGCGGTTCATTTACACGGCTCAAAGGCTTAAAGGCACTGGAGGAGCCCCCGGTTTAACCCGAAATCCTAACAGAAAGTGAATCAACTTTCTGGCCAGTGTTTAAACTGATAGATCGGAACTTAATTCGGAGAGACAGAAAGGGAGGGAAACGACAGCACGGGTTTATCTTGCCCAGCGTCCTTCGCTGCAACTTCAGAAACCGCGGCGTTGAAAATCCAGGGCCGAATGCTAACGAGCAGCAGCGCGTTTGGTGTCCAGATATTCTGTACGTTCTAGAAAGCAGACTGCAGCGCCTGGGGTTTTGTGCCGGTGCATGAAATACGTGCCCGGACCGAGGCCTCCTGGGCTGCGGGGAGGCCCCGGGCCCCGGGGCGGCCCTGGCCGCGGGGCCGGGCAGCAGCTCCCGGTGCGGGGCCGGCGCCTTGCGGGCTCGCCCCGGCGGAGCGCCCTGGCCCAGGGCGGGGAGGGAAGCGGGGGGGGGGGGGGAGCATTTTCCTCTCCCGCAGGGGGATGGGACCGGCCCCCTTACGCTGCCGGGTCCTTCCCTCGGCTCCTTGAACTGGGGGCTTTCCAGGAGCCAGCACAGCTCCCGGTCCCTGCTGCTCCCTCCCCCGTCCTCGCCGAGGTTTCATTACTTGCTGTTAGTGCCTGGAAACAATAAAGGATGTGGGACTGGGCTTTTATTGATTATTTGTCACCCTGTATTTGTCAGTTTCAATAACTTTTCCTGAAGTTTTACTTACGGGCACTTGAGCTTTCGGATTAGGCCAGCTCTGCGGATTGCAGTGAGGGGTAATTATCCGCTGGCCTGCTTCCCTGCAGCCGGAGAGAAAAGAGCATTAACGTATAGAACGGGCAGGATCCGGCCTGACCCCCCCAGAGCGCTGCCCGGGCGAGAGGCGGGAGCAGCCCGGAGCTCGCCGCGGCCCTGCCAGCTGCCCCCCGGCCCCCGCCGCCCCCATCCCCGCTCGCCCGGCGCGGGGTGCAACGAGCCCACGGCCGCTCGCTGCCTCCCGGGCGCCTGGGGCGGGGGGCTCGCCCAGGCCCCCGAAGTCCCCCCCTCCCCCGGTGTTGGAGGCGAGAGATCAGCCCCCAGGAGACGGCCCCGCTCCCGGGGGGGTGGGACCCACGACGCTGGGGCCCGAACCGGGGCTTTCTGCAGCGGCCAAATCCCCGGGATTCAATTAAAGAGCTGGCTCGCGCCGCTGGCGGGGAGGCGAAGCCGGGGGATTTGTATTATGAAGATCGACTCTTCAAAACTGCCCGCCCGGCAGCCCGGCCGCGCTCCCGCCGGCGGAGGGGACCCGGCTGCCCCGGGCGCCCCGGCCGGAGCCCCGGCGGCGGGGGGTGCGCGGGGCCGGGCCCCACGGGCGGCGGGGAGAGGAGCCGCGGCGGGGACCTGCCGGGGGGGCGGCCCCCGCGCCCCTCGCAGCCTTTTCCGAGAGGGGGGTCGAGCCTTCCTCGAGAGAAAGGGCCTTATCTCTGGCCATCTTCCTCCTCTGATAACTTCCCTACGTCTCCCCGGCGATGCACGCCGCTCCATACGTGCTCCAGCTATACTCATTTGTAAGCACACTAAAGGCGAGCTAGCATCATCGTTCCCCGGGCTGGCAGGGTGCCTATCGTGTACAGTATAGCGTTTGATGTACTGTGTCTCATACCACTGCAAGCTAAGAGACGAGCGAACACAGAGTGCCCAGTTACACAGGATTTAATTACAGCGGAATGCATTCTCCATGCTGATTAGGAGAAAAATCAATCGAGGGCTTATTTGCCACAATGAACCAATAAAAAAACAATTTATTAGAGCAATAATCTCAGCCCCAAATGGTCTAAATATTATTGTTTCAATTGCATTGAGGGAATTCAGACTGAAAGTGTTACGCAGAGAGCACCAGGGAGTCCTTCTCCATGAATTCAGCAAGAGTTTCTAACCTCTTTCCAGGGGCTAGCTTGCCGGCTCAGAGGTCTTTGAAGCAGGGGCGGAGTTCCCCCATTTCAGGTCCAGGTGTCTGGGTTGCTGTAGTACCTACAAGGCAAGATGCTGTGCGGACCGCAGCTGTCTATGCCAAGAGGCAAACATAGCATACAGCTTCCCACTGGGTCTTAAAGGTTTCCTGCTTTCCAGTGATTTGTATGTGAAATTCCTAGAAGAGGGGAGGCCACACAAAAGATGCCCAAGCCATAGGCCGAGATAAATGCCTTGTTGTAATATCGTTAGAAAAACACCATGCGATGTGCCAAAAATTCCCCGGTAGGGATGGGGGAGAAAGGCAGTGCCTCCGGGAGGGTGCTGAGCACCAGGACCGGGCTGGGGTGTCTGGGGAAGGTGGGGGGGACAGCAGCACCCTCGCTTCCCCTCTCCCACGTGAAATCGCTCCCTTCTTCTCACAATGGACTTGCAGTTTGCAGGGTGCTCCCCTGGGAAGTCAGTGGGAGGCTGGAGGGCACGCAGGCGATGCAGCACTGGTGGGCCCGGTCACGCTGGGAACTGTGGGGTCCCCTAAAGCTTAAAGTCTGTGACTCAGGAGTTGCTGATTTTGCTTTACAGCTTTCTGTAACTCCAGTCATCTCTGTCCCAAACCGGAGAGGACCTCATTTCCTGCTCAGTGCTCTGCCAACCACAAGGTCTTTTCATAAAGCTGCCAGGGGTGCCTGGCTGCGGGAAGGACAGTCAGTGTTTGTCACCAGGGAATGAGCTGGCATCATAGCTCTCATCTGAGTCAACAACCTGGATAGCCCTGAGCATGACTTCATAAATCATGCTATCTAATTGAAAGGCACATGCTTATATACACAGTGTTGTTCAAAAAGGATGCAAAAAATAAAATAATAAAATGCAACGAACACTTGTTTTCTTCCCACTAGCCTATTAATCAGTCACCTGATTGTTTCAATTTACATTATTTCATGCAGAAAAAAAAATGGGAAAACATAAAACCATCTTGTATAGCCATAATAAAAGCACAAATGAAAAAATTCATCTCTTAATGAGAGGCTTAGCCTTTTTCTAACGCATCCCTAATAATAGGAAAACTTTAAGTGTTTTTAATTTAAATTGTTTTCATGTTTAATTCAAAATTGCTAAATAGTATTATCGTGTGTCTATGTATCTATTTAGCATTGAGGCGTATGATATTTCAAAGCAATTGAACCAGTTTTGAAAGGAGCAAGAGTCCTTTACCATGCCTGGATTCACTCTTTTTAATGTTGGTTAATACACATACGCTGGCCTGCCTTTTTCTCACCCTTCCAGCAGAAATTAAAAATAAATCTGGGACCAAAGATCGTTTATGTGCTTTTTCCTTTTCACACTCAAATCTCCTGCTTTATTTCTTCACCCACAGGATCTGCGGGATCTCCCCCTGTGAGAGGCAACTCGGCAGCTCGGTCCCCTCTGCCATCTCAGCCCTGCCAGCCGAGAAGCCCAGGAGGAGTGCAGAGCAGTGGCTGAGCAGCAATTTGAATATTCATATTTAACTCTTCAAACAACAGAAGATACTCCAAAACCATGTGTGAGACAAAATGGCATTAAACTTTCAATCATTAAACCTCTGTTTAGCTGTACTCCAGAAATGAGCAGTTCATAACAAACAGGGAATTCTGATTGACAGTTTGCCATCAGGAGCCCGTAAGTAGGATTTTTCCAGCTATAACGCAGTGTACTCTTCTGTGCTCCCTTTCGCAAGATGCTATTTCAAGTATAGGAACACGAGGAAAATTTACATAATAGCTTCATATATAATGTGATTGCTCTGAAATTAAGAAGCACCAGTTTTTCTCTTATTGTTTTAGAAAGGAAGAGTGCACTTTGTTTTCTTGTTTACTTAGTGAGCTCTCTGATCCCTTGATGTGTTTCAAGCGTTTTCTGTCAGCATCACGAGACCTCGCTTACCTGGTAAATTTTATGTGTGAAATGATTAGTGTTCAAAGTGCCTGAAAAAAACAACAGTGACGATGTCTGACAACTTTTTTCTTTTTTTTTTTTTTTCCTCTCTTCTTAAATAATATTTCATGGTACATTAAATGGGTTACACAGTCTCTTCTTAAGAGACCCAAGCAACATATTGCCGCATACTTAATGTTTTCATCCAGCAGCTAGTTTTTAAAAGGAAAAAAGCCGAAGGCAGCCTGGAATCCTTCCCTGAGCCTTTTCTCAGTTTGTTCTGAATTTGGTGAGAAATGGTAATAATTTGGAGACACATACAGAAAGAAAAATAAATATTATTTCACAATAAACCTCTTAGTGTGTCATTTGCAATCTCAGGCAGATACTAGAAATGCTACTCGTTAAATCCACTGAACATTACTTTTTCAGAAGTCAAAATGTTTTTAGCTAAACAGCTTTCTTGATGGTTGCTTCGGATGTAACAGTTAGAGCCAGAGTAGCCCAAGGAGAGGAGCAAACAATTAAAACATTTACGTATTTGATTCTTGATAGACATCTCTACAAGGTAGGTTTTAACATTTTTTTTCTGATTATTTTTTTTCTTTTTTTTTTTTTTTTTTTCAGTAAGAAGGATAAGCTTGGAGTGCCCAGTCACCGTGGTAACTGCCAGAAAAATTCTCCTGAAGTTTGAAGAGGTCAGCTAACGGGGTCAACAACTCTGGCCTCTCTCTAAGCTGGGCCTGGCAGGCTCCATCCTGCGGCTGGGGTGTTAGCGCAGGCTGAGCCCTGGGAGGTGGACCATTCCAGCTCTGATATAAATTTTTTGAGTCAGTTCACGGCCTGGACTCTCCAGGTGGCCTCCAAAATCGATTGTGACCTTGTGACCCTGTCTAACGGAGGCATAGCATCCAACCTAAGTAAGGATTTAGCCAGGAACGACAGCTTTCCACTGAGTGTTATTGGGGACAGTACAAACAGTTTTGGAAGCAAGGAGGTAGGTATGAGGAGTAGAGGTCATTAAAAGCATATTAAAAAACAATTTTAAATATCCTTGTTAGTGGGAAGTTTTTATTAGCAGTAACCATTCCCTAAATAAACTCTTCTGGCAACTATTTTTTTCTTCCCTAACAACATTGTATCAAGTATTTTAGTGCATTAATATAGGAAAAAATGGCACTGGAAATTATATCTTCCAAACCAAACTAATATTTTATCTACCTCTGGATTTTGAACTTGTAAATGAAGCTGACTGATATGTGTTAAACTAGATGTCTGTGAATTTTTCCTTAATATCATAAAAACCAGGGGGCTGCTTATTAAAGCAGGTTGTTTATTTTAGGAAGTAACTTCTCTAATATATGCATTATTTTTAGATTCAGAAGGCTCTTAACCTGTGTAATTTTGTTTTTAAACTAGGAAATTAAGTAACATTCAGAATACTGTGGAATGAAAGTGTGAGAGTTTCACAGGCTAGTTCCTTTGCTGATTTGTAATACAAACAGATGAGCCACAAATTTGGTTTGTGTATTTTTGTAGAAGAATTGTGGTCATGCTATGATCATATTTATAGAGAATATGATATTTTTTCCTTTAAGATTTTAAGCAACAAACTATGTGGGGGAGGGAGAGGCTGCTGCAGAGGTCTGATTTTGTTATCAAGTCTAGAAACTTGCCCTTCCAAGCAAGTGGATTTGCTCTTGTATTTTACTCCTGCTTCTACAAAACCTCAGCTCCGCACGCATTGCTCACATAAGTAATCGGTAGTCATCAGATGAGTAAGCGTAACTACGCTGAGGAGCAAAGTCCAGTCTCCCAGGTGGAAAATGCTCTCAGACTTTAAGTGACTGTAAAACTGCTCTGAAGGAAGAAAATTGCGTTAATATTTGCTCCCGGTCTTAGAAAAACTATGCAAACTTATCCCAGCGGGAATCTTGCCCAAACACTTCTTGTGCCTCGCAGGAGAGGGCCTGGCTCTGACGTCCTTCTTCCCAGTCACTTATCTGTTGAGCAGTTCCCCTGAGGTTGGAGGGGCTGTGCAGAGACGGGGCTATTAAATATGGTTCAGGAGTGTCTGCGTCTCTCTACACATTAAATATCACTGTACTGCTGAGAAGTCCCATAGGTTACAACAGCAAGAATCTCTAGCTTTCAATTGCGGTAACACCTTGCTCTGCAGAAAGTCCCCCCAAATCCATGGATGCCTGTTGGCCAAGGTCCTACCTCTCATATAGGGTTGGTGTAATCTGCTCCAGTGGGATTATTTGAAGAGCAGGAGATTAATTACTAGGAAAAAGAAGGGGGGCAGAACTGTGCCCTAAAATAATTTAGGGCCCATACCTGCACATGCAGATATGAATGGCAATGCTCTATTTAATTCCACCCTGAATACTAATCATAGTTTGTTGTTGTTGTCGGTTTTTAACAGAACTATGCTGAAAACAATTTATTCACATTAGTAAGCATGTTGATTCAGGAGAGTGCCTTGTGTGACTAAGCTTGGCAAGACATAGCTCATAGCCCCCAGTGAGGAACAGCACATTTGCTTGGTTTTCAGAAAAAACATTTAAAAATAGGAATGGTGAGCAGCTGGAAGGTGAATCCTCGGTATTTTCAAAAGCATCTGCAGAATTTTTAGCAGCTTTTTTTTTTTAATACTTATATCTCCTTTGTAATGTGAGCATACAGTGCACCAGTTCTACCTGATGAACAGGGGATCACTTCTAAAACAGATGATACAACTATTCCACTGGAACTTGTGGACCAAAATTGCCCCAAACTTTCCCCAAAGCCTCAGGCTTGGAATGAGGAATTGTTGGCAGAGGGAATGACAAGGGGATCTCAAGAGCTTGGACTTGCTGCAGATTCCTCAGTGTTGATTTCTGTAGATCCTATTGAATTTATAATCCATTTCAAATCTCCAAATGTCACTTAAAACAGGTCCTGGGCTTGCATCTTTTGTACCTCTTCACTTTTTTCAGTTGTTCATCCCTAGTACAACTGGGATGTGGAGTGCCTAGAGGTGCACGTTAGCAGTAGCTGCAGTGGTACTATTCATCTTCCTCATCCTCTTCAGCTCAGTGAAGCTCACTCAGATTCATTTGATTCCTTGAAATATTTTCTGAAGTGCAGGCTCTTTTAACAGAGTGGTGTATATGAACGGGCTTAATACAGCGCTAGAGATGAACGGTCAGAATAACCAAAGGCTCTGGACTGGTGGTTCCCAGCCTCTGCTATATGGATCACTGATAATCCACGAGGCCTTGGCAAGTTTGCTGCAGGTGGTCTGTGGAACTGTATTAAATAATAATGTTCATAGTCTTCAATTAAAATTTTGATGAGAAGAGTGTGTGGCAGTCTGCAAGAAAATCTGAGGGCTGAGAGTGATCTACTAGCCTGAAAGCTCTGAGGATGTCTGCTTTACAGGAATGCGTCTCAGCCTGTGGTCCATGAAGCATTAGAAGGTATTTTGAGAATGTCTTCAAATTAAATACATGCCCAGTTAAATGAGCGCACGTTCTTACTCGTGCAAGCAAGCAAAACAACGAAAAACCCCACTTCAAAATAAAATGGAGAAAATAAAAGTAATAAATGAACACTGAAGCCTCAGCCTAGTTGTGTTCGCTTCTATCTAAACCCCACATTCCCAGCGCTCCGCAGAGACTGACAAGCGCTGCTCTAGAAAGCGGCATGTTGTACAGCCTGGATCAGGGCTGGCAAAGGTCTGCGCTTTCTGGAGGAAGCCGGGTGGGCAAGCGAGCGCTGGGACTTACAGGTGCGCTGGCAGAAGGTCCTGAACAAGTGCTAATTTCCTCTCCTTTTACTTCTCCTCTCCGCTTTGAGTGTGTGCGCGGCAGGCGTGCAGAGGAAAAGTCAAACTAATTCTGATGCTTTTCCCTATTCTGGGCGGACTAAGTCAGAGAAAGCACTTAACGGCAGCCTTTGTGGAAGGGTTACAATATAGGTTGATACTTTAGGAACTATAGGAAGTTCTTAATCCTTCCCTGCCTACGGGACTGTCATTTATAGACCCGCTATTGTCTCATCTTTTATAAAGATGTTTCCTTACATTAAGGTTCCAAGAGCAACCGGACTTTGCCATTGTTCACAGCTATTTCAGTTTGTGGCTTAATGCACATCTAATATTCTGTTTATGCTTTCACTGCTCTCCTACGCAGCAGACTGTACCTACACACTGGCTTAGGTGACATCATTCTCAAACCATTCATTTCTATATTTCTTTTTTTTTCTGATTTGTCTGTGCATCTTGATTTTGTATTAACCTAGTTTATTACAGGTAACATGATAAAGCATGTGGAACTTTATGCATTTAGGTGGTCATTTCACGTTCAGTTTGTGTTTGATGAACAGGCACACTTGCTTATAAAAAAGCTTCTATGTGTTGTTTTTCCAGGTTAGATCCTTTTTATAGAAAAAACCCACCCTCTTACTATAACAAGAATGAATTCAGCCATGAGCAGAAAAAATGGAAGTGTAAATCATTTTGGATGTATAAAATTTAGCTTGAGGTTAGTGGTGGTTTAATTACAGGATTTTTTAAATTGCTATTCATACAGACATCCATTGTTTTCCGTTTTGATTTATCTCCAGCTCAGCCCCCTTCAGAACCCCATTTCTGGCAATCTCAGCAACACGTGGGGGTCTGGCAGCTTCTGCAGACATTGCCATCTTCCCTGCACTGCTCCTTCTCCTGCGCTGTTACACCAGCTCCACAGCCTGTCATTTCTCAGAAGCCCTTAATGACGCCTTTCATCTGTCATCTGCCCCACAGCTCTTCCAGAATCAGACGCTTTTGTCAAAGTTTTTCAAACCAATCTAGAAATAGATACTGAAATAAAGGCAGGTGATCTGGTGATGGGGTGACATTCTGCTGCTGCCTTCCTGCCCTGCCTTGGGCAGATTACAGACCTTCTCCAGAGCTCAGCTCTTCGTCCATAAAATAAGCATAATAATAACAACAACTTTGCAAAGTGCTTTTATATGTCTGAAAGATTTGATGCAAATTAAAAGCTACCTAGATTTTGTCAAACCTAACTCTACCTAACACTCTCCACCTTCTCCACTGCTGTCTTTTAGCTGCTGAAGATTTGCCGATAAGCCTTTGAGAGCCAGGCTTCTGCTTCGTGCCTCGATATAGCGACATTTGGGCTTTTAAATTACCCCGTGTTCATAACATACATAGCAGCGCTGATGGGTTTTTTTCCCACACACATTCTCGCTTTGCTGAAAAAAAAACCAAACCCTGAACAAACTACAAACAGCTCGATGATGCATGGTCTCGAGTGCCGGGTAACCTTTGTGTGTGCCAGGCAGCACCCAGCTTTATCATGGTCATTAGTGGGCCAGCGCACATCGCAACGTGTGATCTATTCCTTCCTGAGCCCCAGTTACGCCTTGCTTAGCAGTTCCTCTCGCTGGTGAGTTGCTCTTGTAGTTTCCAGTTATGTAACCCATCTCATTTTGTGAATATGTGAATTTAACAGCTGTCAGTGTCAGCAGCGGTTGTGGGGGGTGGGTTTTTCTTTTTTGGCAAGCTGGCATTACTCATCAGTCTCATGGTAGTTTTGTTTGAAAAATGCTTGTGTTAGAAAAAGTGGATTTATCAGCTCAGCACTGTATGGTGCTAGCATGCAGCACAACAAAAGACAAGTGCTCATTTCAGTAACGCTTGCAGCATTTCATGGGGCCCCCAAATAGGCTGAACAAGGCTTCTCTGGCAACTAACCCCAAGTACAGTGGGAAACTGTTAAAGTGGCAGTGTCACTGCCTGGAAAAGGGATTCGGTTTTCTTCCATCGTTTGTTGCTGCTTTTTTTTTTTTTTTTTTAATAAAGACTATGAACTGCGTTAGGAATTTCACTGACTATTGGAGAAAAAAGAGGCCTAACTGAAAATGTGCTCTCAGAAGTGATTTTTTTTCTCATGGTTTCTTGGAGCGTAGACCAAACTGTCTGTCTGTCCTTCCCAAAGTGGATCTGTTTTACGGGGAGAAATAAGATACTTGCAGGTTTTTCAAGTAATACTACAAAGTCAATCGTGCTGCAGCCTTTCAGCGAGAACTCATTCTCTGTTTAAATCGGTTTATTTTCAGAATGATTTGCTGCACTTACACTTTCTTTTGTAACTGCTCTTCCAGAATGCAAATACAACCTGGAGAGTTTTCTGTATTTAATTGAATGTGTCAGGTGGTTAAAATCTTGTTTTAAAACCAGTATTACATACTGCAAATGTGTCAAACCCTTTGTTCACATATATTTAAAACAAATGTATTTTTCAGTATTTATTTATTTATCCTCTCTGTTTACACTCCATACAGATGGTGAAGATAAACCAGTGAGTTTAATTTTTGCTGAAAAATTGTCTTTTACATTTTCAGGTTCTTACATACTGGCAAGACGCTACAAACCCCATGTGACAAAGATCAGAGGGAAATACTTATTTGAAGAAATCTTTGTCATTAGCTGTATTGTAAGTTTTATAAAAGGTTCAGTTTTATAAAATGCAAAATCTGGACTAATCGTTCTGCTGTAAGCCTTTATGGTCTCTGTAGCTGCATAGTTAATCTACTACCCGCCTCTACTCAGGTGTCCAACAGAAGTCAGAACTGGGTAAAAC
This sequence comes from Mycteria americana, assembly GCF_035582795.1. Lineage (NCBI taxonomy): Eukaryota > Metazoa > Chordata > Aves > Ciconiiformes > Ciconiidae > Mycteria > Mycteria americana. Next base: position 10,194,653 of record NC_134371.1, read on the forward strand.
ATGTCTTGACAGATCAGTTACATCTATTTTTAACTTTTATTTGCTAAAATGCAATTGTTTACCATAACTTGCATCCAGCCAAATGTATTTAAACATGCACACTTTTAAGGCTGGACAACAGGCAAATGCATCCCCCCGTGGGGGCACGCACACACAAACGTGTTTCCCTGTGTTCACCTCCCACGCGTAGGTGTGCTCCAGACGCTGCCGTGGCTGGGCGGGAGGAATGGGTGCACGCAGCTCCCATCTCATCCACCGGTTCGCCGTGGAGAGAGGTGGCTACCGTGAACTGTCTGCTCTCTGCAAGGACAGAGGTTTGCGGTTTGCTGCTGGAAAGCCTGTAACGCCTCAGACAGAGACGTAGAGGCCAGAGACATAAATGCACTCCGGCATCACGTCGTTTCTGCGCACACAACATGCAGCCCCTTTAGCCTCCACGCCCCTGCCCGCAGTGTCCTGCAGCATCCCGTGAGCAGCGGCCTCTGGATACCAAGAGCTCGCTGTGATTAACCTGTCGGGATTCAAACCCGTCTGAAGACAGCGCTGTGGTAGCTGGTAAGACGTTTGCGTTCAGCTCAGTCCCAGAAAGCTGGGTACTTTCTAGAGTGTTTCTGAAGTAGTGTGCTCAAATTGGAGACCTTTGGTCCTTAGCCAGACCAGGTACAGCTAACATACCAAAATGATGCTTGAGGGAAGCAGGGAAGATGTTCAGGACCTCTTTCTCCCTTGACTGGAGTAAATTTGAAAGCTGTGGAGGGGCACCAAGAACAGGCTGGGGAACCAGGCTTTGAGGGCATGGAAACTGTTGAAGACCTTCCATCACCGATACTCTGATGCCCTCTATCTTGTTCCCACCCAGGGCAAAGCCGCACGGAGACTGCTCACTGCTCCCCCGGGGCTGTTAGTGAATGATATTTCCTTCATGACTCAGTGTACCCTCACGTTTGTAGCTCATCCTCTGGTGCCTGGCAGAGCACTTGGGACCAGGTACACTGCAAGACCCCAGTGTAAGAGTGTAACTAAGAAATGCAGTTGGAAAGGCCAAGACAAGGTTGTATCAGTAGCTGTGTAAAGGTGGGGGTGGCTGTTTTGGCCTGGAGAGCAGGTACTGAAACATTTCTCCCACACCTACCACAGCAAAGTCGTGATCGTTGACTTGAGTGACAGGGGAATGGGAGACAGGGACGTCTCAGCCCAAACTTCCTTAAGCCTTGGCTTGATGGGTGAGATCTTGAACATAGCCAGAGCCTCTGACAGGAAAGGCTTTATAAAAGCAACAGTGCCAGTTTAAAATCATCTCCCACATTACCAGCAGCCCCAGCAGGTGTACCGTGATCCGGGCAGCCCAAGCCAGCGAGTAAACAAACTGCTGCTTTCTGAAGGAGTTGCACCAGAGAAATGCTCCTAACTGGGAATTACAGTGGATATTCGCACTAAGTGAGCTGTGCTGCTATTGAAAGACCTGTGAAAATGGACAGGCTCCTGTGACTCTTAGTCCTCCTTATTCCACACAGGTTTTTCCCTCTACACCCAAAACAAGGTAGGGGAAAAATTGCAGGGAAAAATTTCCCTAGTAGGACTGTAAAGTTTAGTGGAATTGGGCCTGATCTGTCTCCTTGACCCTCAGTGGGGTCTGTTGCTGGGTTTCCCTAAGCCAGAGAAAACAATCCTACTGCCTCAAAACTGCCAAGCCAGTCAGCAGCATTTAATATTGTCCCCAAGGAAGTTGCTTCCCTGCTCGTCCATTGGGTTCCCAGTCCCATCTCCAGTGAGCAATGTTAACTTAAGGGCTTCTTACTCAGCTACAACATTGGTCACTTTTTTCCCAGACGTTCTCTGGCTGTTCCCTTTCATCCAGCTGAACAGAGGTTGACTGTGCCATTTTACACGATCTCAGTGTTACTGCCCAGCTCCCTAGCTGGGAGAAGGGCACAATAGCAAAAAAGGTGCATCTGTAGGAGTAGAGTCCGGACCTTGACAAGTATGATGGCCTTGGCACGCTTGAAGACTCACTGCGGGGTCCTTGGAGAGTGCAGGCTGTGGGCGCACAACACTGGGTACCAGCGGTCCAGCTCTGCTCCAGTGTTTCTGCTGCCCAGCCTGGGTCCCATCCTGCCCCAGAGAGCCTCTCCCCCCTCCCCATGCCCACGCTCTGGTTACTCATGAGTTATGATAACATATAAGCAGCTTAGAGAATTCTTATCGGAATAAGTTGAACACAATGCAACATTTAACTCTTAATGACAGCCACCTCTGACTGTGAGTGACATGTTATAAATTATGTTTGAACTGGATTTTTTTTTCCAGAGGCAAATATTCCCTCTGCCACCCAGTCAGCCCTGTAACGTTGCACTTGTGGCCTTAATCCCACTTGGATGTGTGCCCTGCTGCCTCCACTTTCCGTCACTTGGGTACTTTAGTATTCTTGAACAAGTGAACAATCTTTGTTTCTGTACCTTATTAGGCCAAAGACCATAGCAGCTAGCGATGGCATCAGCAGGCCCTGCAGGCAGGATTCTCTGCAGACACAGCCAACCTCCAACAAACCCCTTTTTATCCTCCTGTTTCTAGGAAGAATTATGATGGTGGTGCCCTGCTGTTGATCAGTCAAATCTGTGGTAGGCCTAGAGATAAGTCCTGTAAGTGTGGTGTACTGTAAAACAGCGGCTCCCATTCATTAGTAGCTTGTGTGTAATAAACCACCCAAAGGAGGGGGGTGGGGAGGGAGAGGGACGAGCAGCTGCAGTATGCAGGAACAAACAACACAACTCATTCTTGGGAGCCAAAACTTTCTAATTTGCTGCTGGGCTGCTGGGAGCACTCAAATTCTTTCTGATAATACGCTCGTGCCCTCAGTGTCTCTCCCTGTGGTTTCCCGAGTCCTGCTCTCGAGAGGTCCCTGAGTCTGGGATAGTTTCACTTTGAACCCAAAACACAAGAGGGTAGTTGAACGGGGAGGAGGGGAACGCATCGGCCGCCCAATGTTTGCGGACTCTGGCGTAAGAAAGCGGTGGACTCGGAGACAAGTCGTTCTGCCAGGGGATGGCTGTTGCACATATCTGCTTGTGCAGCGAGTAAACAAAGCATCACATGGGCTGCAGAGCGAGCACGAGACGCGGAGCAAACCCATGCGTATCTGAGGCACGCAGAAGGAACAGAGTATCTCAAATGTTCTTACTGATTTAGAGCCTGGTGGAATATTGAGAAACTTGTATCTCCCAACAGTCAAAAAACCCCAAACAAACTTCAAATCAATAATAGCTGAAAAATGATTTGGCTTAATTTCTACTGTTTTTTTTTTTTTCACAAGTTCCTGTAAATATTTCTGTGAGTACAATATTTCCCTGTTGCCGTGTATTGGAAGCCTCTTATAGGCATGTGAATTTAAATAGAATCTGCTGAGTATAATGTAAGATGTTGCATGTGTTGAGACGTCAGTAGTTCCTAATGCTTGCATAGCTGTGAATAAGTTGGTGCTTTAGGTTCTCAGCCTTGGACCTTACAACTGCCTGTAGAACATTTCAGACCAGGAAATGAAATTATTGCGTGTTGCACAACTGCTCTCATAGACCAGGCCTTTGTGCTAAAGTTTGTACTGTCACAAGAAAATGAAATTATTTTCAGATAGATGCTGCTCTGAAGGACCGCTGTACCCTTGCAGGAGATGACAGTGACTGCTTTTTCTCAGTGATGTGCCAGGCTGTGACGGTGCTTGGGCTGTCTCCTAACATTTGTATAGACAAGGGCTACTTAAATGGCAAATTCAAGCTTGGGCCAAACTGCGAGTACTGTTTATGTAGACAAGGCAGTCTCAGATTTGAGGTTTTCCACTTTCCTGCAGGAGATCCATCTTTCTTTCTCCTCCCCTGACCTCCTGGGGAACTCTGCTGTGAGTTGCCAGAGTCTTAAGCTCTGAGATGAGAGGTGCTTCTGCCAGACTGCTGCGGGGAAAAGTTACCCAGTGGGCTGAGGTAAAAACGTTCCGAAGAGCCCTTGCGTGCATCCACGAAATGGTGTGAACTGAACCTGGGCACAAAATGTTTTTCTCACCTTCTGTAAGTTTAGGTAGTGAAGTTTAGGCAGCCCGCCACTATGAGTTCTGATTTTGGCATTTTGGCGTTCTTGAGAAAGTCAAAGTAATTTGGCATTTTGATTTTCCTTCCCCAAACTTAGATAGGTGGGTAGGTAGGCAGATATCTTTAGAATCAAAATTCTCCGGTCAGTGCCCATTTCCAGCATGGAGCCTGATCTCACGACTACTTGCTGTTTCCAGGATTTCCACCTAGAGTTGCAATGAGGAGGACTTTCTGGGAATCTGTCCATGATTTCTCAAAGAAAATGACAAAGGTAACACCTCTGGTAATCGCCATGTGCCTCTGCTGCATAAGCAGATGGGTCTGTAACAGAGAACAGTCAATCGGAAAACTCCAACAGTGGTCTCTGTGCATTTCATGTGCAATAATGTTATATATCGCACAGTAATTATCAAGAGCAGAGCACTTTTTGGATGGACCTGCTCCCCTGATAGTAGACAACGAACAGCAGTTACCTACCTCTGATCATGTTGTCAGCAAAACCTTTGAAGTTATAGATGAGACCAGCAAATTGAGTGAATGTGCTGGGTAGGTCTGAAATCAGGGGAGGGAGTTTTTTCTGAGGGTTTGAGCCCCATCTCCAGCACCAGCAAAGCCGTGTAATCCTTTGCTTTGCAATTAGAGCTGCAAAATAACCCCCGGGCCAGAGCACTCACGCAAGGAGCAATTAGACGAGCTAGACAGTGGGAAAAGCTAAAAATAGTAAATAATCTGCCTCCACAAAAATACCTTGAATCATTAGAAAAGGATGTTTTATGGATTTCCTAGGAATCAGTTACTGCTTTTATATTTTCATAGTGTTCTGCTAGAAGGGCTATACGCTAACTGTTGTTTGACAGAGGTAAACATGAGTAACCTGACTCTCTTCTTACATTTGAGACGCTGAAGAAAGCGAAGTCCTGAGATTTTCATATCTAACCAACTGAAATTGGGGGAAATTAATTGGTTCATACTGAACCGAGGCAAAATATGCCTTAGTGCTCCTTTAAGAAAAGCGGTCTAATAATTTGGGGGTAAAAAATTACTTATTTTGGGTTATTTAATGACTCAACCTAGTTTTCTTTAAAAAAGGATGTATGAATCAATGATATTCATCCAGTAGCTGAATCCAACTATTATAAAAACTCTCCTTTTAGAAAGTATATTATTTGTGAAAGGATGACAACTGCTGACTTATTTTGCAGCACTCCTGAGCTGGATGAAATGTAAAAACAAAAAGGCTAATCAGAGCAGGATATTTTTAGTCCTTTGCAAGGAACTATATATGATGCTATTTAATTAAGAATGACTTTTAAAGGATGATTTGACTGTTTCTTGCAGAGAAATTAAATTTCTGATGCAATTTTTAAAACGTAACAAAACTCAGACCTGAGGCTTGCAAGCAAAAATGTATGTTCAGAATTAGCTGTTTACTAATACAGGTAAAAAAGGGGTTACAGGTTGCTATGATTTTTTTTTGTTGGTAACTTGTGTAATACTGTATGAAAAATGTTGTGAACAGTAAATTACATTCTGTTCTTTCTTTTCTATCTACAGGAGATAATTCAAGAGGAAGAAAAACCTGTATAAAATTAAACAGCAAACTCTGTGCGTATCTGTGTGCATATACACGTGTGTGTATGTGCGTGTACTGTTGCTGGCATGCTTGTTTTCAAGTGAAAGTTTCAGTGATGGATGACTTAACATAAACTTGAAGTGTATGGCAGACTGTTTTTGTGTGGTGCCTGCTGCTTATTTCATGAGCTGCTCTTTCCCATCCCAGGCAAGCATAATGCGTTGCAGCGCTGTCAGCACCCCACCAGCCTCGTGACGGGGATGCGATATTGAAATTCCAGGAGCTCTTTTCCCACTGCCGACTTGGAGCGAAAGCGACTTTGGTGGCGAAGGGGCTGCGTGGGGGCCGGCCGGACTCTCAGGGTGCTGCACGGCAGCGGGAGGCATCGGTGGCCCTGGAGTTGCTGCAGGTGTTGAACATCCGAAGGGTCTCTGGCAGCATTGCATCCACGCGTGTCATGCGCATGCGGGCGCGTGAGCGGGGTGGGTGTTTGCTCGTCTGGCTGCGGAACACGTGGTGACCGGGGCTGGGGAGGGCAGCTCTGCGTGCTGGAGTTGCCGAGATCCACCCCGTCCCTACGGCTCTGCACAGTCCCCTGGTCTGTGTGAAATTGTGCACAAAGTTTCTTCTAAACATGAATTTAATATGCTTTCAGACTTGACAAACTCCTTTTGAATGAAAACATTTACGTTAAGCAAAAGGCATGTTTGCCTCTCCAAATAAATGGAATTATGGTTCTAAGATCTGACTTAATGCTGAAGCTCTGACACTGTACAGGAAGTAGAAAAGAAAGGGGATTGCTCAGAGGAGAAGGGTTAGCAGGATCAGGCTCCATTTTATATCACCTCGCTCGTTTTCCTTCTGGTATTTAATACACCTTTTTCAGAACTCCCACTGGCTATTTATAACAAAGTCAAAGTACCTCCACCTCTATTACCTAATGGCAAACAAACTAATAATTGAAAATAACGAGGGATGGTACAGAGAGTGCCCATCCAGCTTTCCTGCTAGGAAAACTTGAGGACTGTTAAACAAACCAAAAATGCAATTCTTCCAGATGTATTTTTATCATAAAGTCATGTCCTTTTCCAGTTCATTTCAGGACTTTTCTCAAATGCATTGTAACTATCTGTTCTTTTTCTACATCGTTTTCTTTGTGAAACTGTATTTAAAGTCTGCATTGATATTTCAAAGGATTTGAGGGAAGTTGTTTAGAAAATAATGGTGACGTTTGTATTTGTTGTATTTCTAAAAATGGAATTTCTGATCAGATAACATTAAAATATTTTCGTATTATTTTTTGTGTGTTTTCATGACATTTATATATTTCTAGTTATGATTTTGGTACCTGATCCTGTGTTACCTGGCTAATTAAGGAAAGTGGGATCAAAATTTTTATTGTTCCTACATGTCAATCTGTTCTATAACCCCACTGCTGGGCTTGGTACTTTCTGAATGCAATGATTTGGCTTTTGAGTTATTCTTTTTTCTGCTAAAGCCCTGAGGAACCTGTATTCCAGTTGGTAGATTGCATATTCAGGACATCTAAAGCTGAAAGAAGCCTGGGCAAGAAGAGTAGTTTGTTTAGTGGATGCGTTCAAATGAATCTCCAGCAAAGACTAAAATGAAGACTGAATGAAATTTATTGTGGCAAAGTTTCCTTCGTGGGCTGCAAAAAAATATGTGCAGAGAATTGGACAAAGAAAGTTTTGCAAGGTTCATTTCAAAGCCTGAACCCTCTTGTGTGGGGGGAAAAAATCCTCCTGAAAGATGAAAGTTGGTTTTTCCTCTGCAAAGAGGATGCCTGGCCGGTACTTCGTACACTGCTATGTTGTAACCCTGTAAGAGGATTTTGTAGATGGACAAAAATTGGGCCCAGCAGATGATGTGGTCTGTGTTAGAGGCTGAGGTGAAGCTTTGTTTCTTCTTTCTGCCTAGGCTGAGCTTTCATGGGAGCCCAACTTGATGTAACGGGGGGTTTCTGCAGTCCCCTGCTGCCTGCACCTCCCTGTCCCCTCATCCCTCGCAGCACCCTCCCATCCCTCCCTCCATCCAACACAACAAGGGAATGGCTTTCTGCCGGCTCAGCCCGCAGACCTGGCTTGGTGTGGGGTCAGAGCAGCGGGGACCCGGCTGGGGCTGCCACCCGCTGAAGCCCCGTGGGGACCCCAGGGGCACCCTGTGGGGCTGATGGGGCAGACCGGAGCTGGTGAAACCCCTCACTGTCCCTGAGATCGGGTGGCTGGTGGTGGCCCACACCAGCTCATGTCCCGCCTGAACCGTCCTACCTGCATGGGTGGCGTGGTCTTGGGCAAACATCGCTTTCTTGAAACAAGTTTTTCGGCTGTGGTGCCTGTTTTTTGTGAACAGGACCAAACTGAGCCAGAAATACAGGGGATTTCCAAGCAGCGTCTCCACCCCATTGCAGGGTCTGGCTCTGGCTGCTGTAATTCTGGAGTGAAATGAACAGTCTGTGGTAAGAAAATAAAACCGTGTTTTAACCTTTTGCCACTGAAAATGATCAAAAGCAACATTTAGATTTAAAAAGACCTGTTTTTTTTTCTGACGGAGATGCTGCATGAAACATTTTAGCCAGTTCCAGGTTGAAACCAGCTCACTTTTTTTTCTTTTTAGATTAAAATTTAAACTAGTTTCTATTCAAAGTTTTTAAAGGGACATACACAATGTCATTCTTCAGCATGACATCCGAGTCTCACCCCCTACCAGGAAGGATACCTTAACCTCACTGTTGCTGAAAAGACTAGAGAGAAAAATAGCTTGTTTTTTGTACATTGCTTCACATGGTCACTCAGTACTACTTGGAGTAAAGTGAGTTCATTGTAACTCTGCTTTGTGTTTCACCTTTCAGTTTGCGTGGGACTTTCTGTGGCTGTACAGACGTGGACAGAGAAAAAAATTAAAAAGTAAGCAAAAGTCTGCTCTCAGAAAAATCACCATGTGGATTATATGGGCTATCTGGGCTAGACACAGATGGGCTATGTGAAAAGAAGATTGTTTTGTAGCTGATTTTGGGGACCATCAGGTTATCAATGTCTCCCTAAAAAAAAAAAATAATCAAGCTAAACCATCCCTATGTGCCCGTGTAACTGTACTACAAACTGGTTTTGCTTTAAACACAGCTGTGAAATCGATGTGGGCAAATCTGTGAATATTTTTCTCTTAATTTTTTTTGGAAGTTTGTTTGTTTGTTTTGTGACAGGGAAACAGACCACAGTTATGCAGAACAAATATATTATTAAAGTATTCCCTACTTATCTCCCTATCTTTCTCAAGCCATTCCAACCAAAAGCTTTTGTAAGCGTGTGGGGGCAGCACTGACCTTTTAATTCTGTTTACATGATGACTAGAAAAAATAAATCCCTGGTCGAGGAGGACCTGAACTTGTAGGAGTTGCCTCAAGATGTTTTAAGCAACTATAACCTGAGGCGTTTCTGCAGGCAGCCAGCCCTGCTCCAGCGCTCTGGCTGGCAGCAGGCACCTGCGGGGTTGGCACTGGCTTAAAGGAGACACAAGGGCACAAGCACTTGGCCCAGTAGGCCTAAGAGATGGACAGTGCTGAGGTCCTGTGCCTGTGAGCACTTGCACATGGCTCAACGTCTTCTCAGACGCAGCTTCACGCATCAGACGCAGCTTCTCAGATGCGTCAGAGCCCAGCGCCGAGGCTGGTGGTCGGGCCGTGGTTCCTGGGTTGCTCTTTGCAGCAGGGTGAGGTGCTTGGTGGGCGCTCACCAGATCCAGAGCAACCTGTGAGGCTGTCCCACACTTATAGCAGGTCCTGCCAGCAGTGTGACTGGAGGCTGGCAGCGTGGAGGTTCGCAGGCTGGCTGTTTTGGAAGCACCCTCTGCCACACCAGATGCCCTCCCTGCTGCCAGCCATCTCCCTGCCGCACCACGCAGGCAAACAGGACTCAGAGAAGACGACGTGCACGCAGGGTGGGCGTTGCACCACAGGCAGGGACACGGCTCTGCAAAAGCACTGGGGGTGTTCAGTGGTGTGGCTGCGGCATGACTGGTCCCGAGCTTCCTTCGCTCTGGGATGGCCGCTCACCCAGCCCCACAACTCACACTGTTGTTTGAGTTGACTTTCAGATGGTTTTGGTCCCCAAAGCAGATCCTGTGGGAGCCTCTCCTCCAAGGGACAGCTCTGTTGCAAAAACACATCCATGGAGGGTGAGGATGCAGAATGCAGAGCCACAAAAACCAAGGGAAATACAACATTGCATCTGTGAGGTGAGGGATTGCAAGGCAGCCCATGGGTAGGCAGGAATGGGGGCTGTGTTAGTCTCTGTCCCTAAGGTGTCAAACAGCAGCTTTCAGCACATACATCTTTTTTCTTCCTTTTTTTTCCTTTGAAATTTTTTTTTTCTTAGCCACTTGCTCCTACATCACTACATGAAGATACGGAGGCACAACCAGTGCAAAACCGCAGCCACTGCTCAGGGCTGCAATCCTGGGCGGTGCTGAGCCCCTGCACAGAGCCGGCCAATGCCCGCTGCTGCCATCAGCGCCGGGGGAATTAAGGGCATTTCACAGCTTTCAGGCACAGGAACAAATTGTAAACTGTAGTGTTGCATCCATGTGTGAACACACACACACAGACACATAGAGAAAGCCGCCAGCAGCTGATGCTTCACACTAATCACTCTTATAAATGCCCCTAATTAGATTTATAAATACCTCTAACTTTCCTACAGGGAACAAAATGCCCAACAGGCTTAATGTAAACTCAGGGCAAAAAAGAGTTAAAAAGATGAGTAAAAGCTATTTTTAAATCTGGCAAGTCCTCGACCAGCACTCTTGAAAATTCAACCAGTACTACAGAAATCCTAAATTGCAGTGCCCTGCACCCCACCGGAGCCCTTCAGGCTGCTGGAGGGAGGCGCAGCATGGGCAGATTGGGGGTGAGCAGCCGGGGGAGGGGCTGCAGCCCTCAGCCTTTGTAGCCGGAGGGCGAAACATTGGGATCCTGCAGAGAGGGAACACAGAAACCCTCAAGGCAGAGAGAAATAGGCCTAGACAAAAGCCCGTTACATGGTTGCAAATCACCCCACTGCTGTTATTTTATTTACCGCTGTCCGCAGGAGGATTGTTTTCTCTTGCAAAATTTTAAGCTTTTTTTCTTTTTTTCTTCTTCTTCCCCCCTTTTTTCCCCCTCCTTGCTTCACAGCAGTGGTCACTTATACCACAGTGCCACATACAGACTGAACTCACGCCCGCTCCCAGGCAGGGAGGGGGTGCTGCCGGCAACGGCCTCCGGGCCATGCGCGCCCGCCGCCCTGGGTGGGGTGTGCTGATGACAAAAATAAACCTTTTTCCCAGGAAACAGCCCACGGGCAGCTTATTTCGCTGTCCGGGTGAGGAGCACAGCACAGCCAAAAAAACGTTTGCTGATGCACAGGCACTCGCACAAACCCCATGGCTGCTCTGCCAGCAAAAGCTCCCGATGATTACCGTAAAACTTTTTTTCATTAATCTTTTTCAAAGGATCTCTATATTATTTTTGAGCGTGTAAGAAAGAGGAACAAAGGTCTCTGGGGCATCACATTCATTTCTTGGATGTTTGTTTGGGAAATAAATTCCCCTTTCAGTGTCTCCGCAGTGCCGCGGAGTCATGCTCATCTTCCCCGTCCTATTCGGGCAGGTTAAGTTTAGGACTGCCAGATTTTAGCTATCGTGGTGAATATGGGTCCTCAGTAAAAACAACCCGTAGACTTTTGTGCTTTGAAAGAGGTGCTAACATGGACTGGGATGCGCTGGCGGTTCCCCCACCTTCAGCTTTAGGGTCTGTAAAACACCTTTTGGACATTACCTGCCATGCGCGTGAAATCATCATCAGCGCGGAAAGGAAGGAGAAAAGCCAGAAGCTACGTCCCTGTGGGGAAGAGATGACTCCCGCCCTTGCCGTGAACATTTTTTTGCGGTGGTGGCTGCGGTGGCCTGGCCGTGGGGAGCACGGGGGGACCCCAGGGAGGTCCGGCTGCCCCAGCCCCAGGCAGCCCCTTGCAGCCGGGAGGTGAGCTCTCCCTCCTCGGCCAGGTATTTACAAGGTGTTTGAACAGGCAATTAGCGGCCAAAGCAGGCTGCAGGAAACCCTCCCGGCCAGCCCGCCGCAGCACAGGCAGTGAGCTGGAGGGCTGATTTTCGACGGCTGATTTACCCTGAACAAAGGCCCCAAACAGCACTGAGCGCCCGACTTAGGGATGGTAACTTTAGAGCCAATGGGCTCCTTTCCCATCAGTTTAAAACAGTGTTATTTTTTTTCCCAGCTGATAACATTTTAAACATATTGCAAGACGGAGTTTTCTTGGGAGGCAGGGAAACCCGTGGATTTGCTATAAAAGAAACTTCTGTGAATAAGGAAATCCATCCTGTGAATTCACCTGTTGCTAGCCAAGGAGAAATGTTTGGTGTTTTATTTCAATCAAGAATTTGCTGCATATCTGGTGCTTTATCTAACCTCAGTCTTGGAAAGATTTGATGTTACGCTTGGCAGAGCTCTCAGGTCCAAGCTGCTTTATTATGCTGCGCTCTACAAGTTTTAACGTTTTAGACTGGTGGTATTGTAGGAATCAAACTATAGCCTGAAATCCTCACAGAATGGGCAAGGTGCATTTAATGTGGCCCAAACGAATCCTGAATTTTTTATCAGGAGTTTATATAACCACTTGAGGCTGTTGCGGAAAAAAAAAAAAAAGCCACCACTTTTTTGCTATAAGCAAAGTCTTAGAAATGTGCAGCACATCTGTGGCTATCAGGAGATCTTTTTTGGCCTTGACCAGCAACTGGATCACCTGCACGTCCTCCTCTGCAGAGGTGGAAATCCCACAAACCCCATGTTACCAGTTACCAGCTGAGAAAATTTGCCATGGCGCTACTAGTATAAATGTTTGCCGTATCCTCAGTGTTGGTTTAAAGTCTACCAATTCAGTGCAGCTATCCTGAAGTTTGAGCAATCCAGCTACTTCAGGTGAAGCACAAGGGCAGAGGGTGCCAGGCAGAGACCTTTGCTGCATAGAAGGAGGTCTGTGCCTCACACCCCTGTTTTTATCAAGCCTTGTCTACTAGCCTTTATTTTTTAACTTTATACGAAGACAGAGCTGTCCTGTAGCAGCAGACTTTGATGGGTGGTCTCAGCTTCTCAGTATCTGCATAATGCCATTGCCTACATGGACCAACATCTGCAGTCTTGACCACTTTCTTCAGCCCACCGCATTTAAGGAGGTCACTCTCAGGTGGGGTGGGTACTGAAACATGTGCCCGTGGTCTGACCATTCTTGTCGATATTTCTTTGTCTAAATCTGCTTTTCACAGACATGGGGTGTTTGAACTGCAGCATTTGGGGCTGCCCTTCGCCTCCAGTGGTGGCAGCTCCCAATGAAGGTGCAATATCAGCTAGCTGGGGACATAACCTCTGACATTATCGCAGCTGGAGCCACTCAAGCTGTGTCTGTCATAGCACTGAGGATACCCATATACAAAATGAATTTAGGATTACTGCAATTCAGTGGTCGATGCGGGGCATGGTCCTGTTACAACCTCTAATTATGGGTGGTAACATCTTGAGCACAAGTGGTAGGATTTTGTTCTTATGGTTTAAACATCGGGCCTCACCGTTTAGTGCATCAGCTAAGGCTGCAAATAGGAAACCTTTCTGCAGTGAAGACCCTACTTAACCTAACTCAATAGGTCCCAGCTGTGGTTTCTATTGGTAGAAAATTCATGCCACCTGCTTATATGCAGTCTCTCGGTGTGGGTCTGGTTGGAACCCAACAGTTGCTGCTTCCTCTTCAGGTAATGATTTTTGCTTTTATCGCTATTTGTATGGTTTTTCTTATAATTTATAAAGTGTGTTATTGTTTTTCTGGAGAACAGGAAAAAAAACTTTGCTCTAGGAGAAGGATGGGTATATGGTAAGTTCTGTTCTGTGAGAGGTGGTTTGTTTGTTTAATGTTGTAAGTGTACTGTGTGCATAACCTGCAAATGTGCTTAAATCTGGTAGTGTTTTTCTTGAAACAATTGAGTTTAATGTATAAGTTCATGCTGAAGTTGAAAATAATTAATGCATTTAGTTTCAAATGGCTGCAGAGCTTATTCTGTGCTCAGAAAACATGTATTCTTTCATCTGGGATAGCAGTGCTGTGTCATAACTGTACGTGGAATAAAACAAAGTTTGCTGCTTTGATAATAGATATCTTCTTAACCACCATACTGTGTCTTGCTGAGGACAGAGAAGTATAATGGTGGCCTGTGTTAGCACTGAAATGGTGAGTGGTTTTAGCAGTCCCAGGGATATTCTGAAAACTAACATGAGGAGTAAGTTAATTTTGTAAAAATGAGGAATAACGTAGGGAGCTGTGGTCTGGTCCCTCTGTAGACAGTGAAGCCTCTTAATGCTAAGTACTAGAAAGGTGTATGGTAAGAGATGGTTGTGTTGCCCATCAAAAATCCTGGGTCTGGGTTATACACAGAAAATGTTAATACGTTAATAACCCTTGGCTTGTTTGTCTACTGGTTTGTGCAGTTAGGGAATGTTTTCCAGCTTTGTCTTTCTGCCTGGGGTTGGAGACATGCCCTTTATTTATTTGTACCTTAGAAACATTTGTAACTGCAGGAATGGGGTTTTTAAAGCCCACCCCAAATGCCTGTGAGATTGCTGACAGCACCTGGTGTTCCTGCTCTGAGCAGCAGAAGGAAACCGGGGTACGGGGCTCAGCATGGACGTGCAATGGGCACACAGCACCGGGAGCAGCAGCTCGGGTCTCCTCCTGGGCCGTGTCCTTTCCCAGCAGCAAGGGCTGGAGCGCAGCTCGTGGCTGGGCTTTACTGGAGACATTGGGAATGTGGGAAACTAGTGATCAGAGAGCAGAGTTGCGTTTCTGCCCCCAAAGGGGATTTGTGGGGTCCCGTGGGTGAAGGCAACTTAGTTTTCTGGCTGTCCCATAAAAGTGCTTTTTTGCATCGCTTGTGGGCTGGGGATCAGGCGGCCTCGCAACGCTGTGAGTCCCGTGCACACCCTCCCGCTGCGTCTAAAACCACTCCCGGCGGAGGGCGGGGAGGGATGATGCTCCTTGGTCACGGCGCTGCTCTGATCCGCAGTGCTCAGCCGCGAAAGCCAGAGCTTTAGTCTTGGGGTTCGTGTGTAAAAGATGGTGGTATCTGAGTAAATATTTAAAGGTTATCTGTTGTCTTTAAACCAGGTACAGGGAGGGCAATTGCCACAGAAATCTTTTAGTGTGTTAGAGTTGTGTTTGGGGACACTTAAAGTGTGTCATTAATTTAAATCTAATCACCGCCTTCTGGCCTACTCGTACTTTTTTTTTTTGTCAGTATCATTTCAAATGTAGTTGTCTTTCTTTTCCAGCAACAAGGAAGAAACTAAAGAAAGAGAGTCAAAGAAAGTGCTGTGTACAAACGGCTTTTGGCTCTTCATCTGTGTGGCGCTTATCCTTATTAATTTCTGTAATGACTTCAATAATGACTAATGTGAAGCTATAATAAAACGTAGTTATTACTGTGCTAAGAGTTCAGGAAATAAATTAGAAAAAAAAATTAACTCACAGGAAGGTTTTAAATATCTTGCTGAAAGCTGCCGGACCTGGGCTTCCAGATCTCTCTGTGCAGAGCACGCTTTAGCTTTGGATGTACCTTTAAAGACTTTAAACAGCTTGAGACTCGTAGTTTGCCACAGGAGCTTAGAGCAAATTCATGTTTCTAGGTTTTAAACCCTGAGCTGGAGTACAAGAGCCCTGCTCAGGAAGGTAAGGAAAGGTGTAATGAGGTCATTTTGAACCACATACATTCAGGTTGTACCTTTAAAGTAAATTCTAAATTTAATTGAAAGCTGAGGGCAAGGGAGGCAGGGTTGCACCGATGTGCTGACTTATTTTGAAGCGTGTGAGGAGCCCTGCCGTTGAACGCTCGATGAGCCGCAATCTTAATGAAATGGTGCTGGGCAAGTCGGCAGGAAGAGGGACTGGGTGAGCCGAAGGATGAGGTTTGGGACGGTGGGTGGGGTGCCGGTCTGTGCAGCCTCTCCCCGGAGTCTGATGCGCTCTCAAGTTGATGGCAGCACGTGAAAGATGGCGATGAAGTCACGTATTTAACCAAAATCTCCAACAGAAGATTTTGCAGGGGTTTTATTGTACTGGCAAAGTGATGGATGAACAGAACCAACCAGATGTGGCTGTTTGAAAATGGACCTGGACAAGGCAATAATTTCACTGAACTTGGGCTCAGTTTGAGTAATAACACTTCTCTTCCCCCTCTGTTTTTGAGCTGTTCAAGAGATCCACTGGTAAAGGAGGTGACGATGTTTCACCCTCCTTATGGATGGAGATGCTGAGGCGTAGGGCGGTGCAGTGTCTTGTCCCATGTCACCCAGCAGGCAAGGGGGCAGCCTGGAAAAGTCCTTCCACGCAGGACTTTGTGAGCCTGATCTTGCTTTAGCAATAATAACTGATGCTGATCTGACAGAAGACCACCCACTAAGAGAATAAGAGCTCTTGGCAATATCAGCAAAGTTTTCCTTTGCTTTGCTAGTTGTTTTATACCAGAATAATAAACTCTTTGTAAAGCTTACCCCCCTTTGCTGAAGGAACTGCTCGCACAGATGCTTGTGTGTGCCTTCCAGCCAGGTGCACCCAGACAGATCTCCCAAAACCTTCTCCAACCAGCTGTGCTGCATGAGCTGCTCTGCCTCAGGTCCATGCTGTGCCACCCTCAAGGGAGAGCTGTAATTAGCACAAGCTTTTCCTTTTCTCTCTAACTGCATTTTTTTTTTTCCCCTTAGCCTCACTCTTTGAATAAAGAAAGTAATGTTACCCGTGGTGGCTGTACTGGCTGACAAAAATTTGCATCACTTTGCCATAGAAAGAAGGGTGAATATTACGGTCTTTTCTGCGTGAATTTGTGGATGTTTCTGCTGCCTCGCTGGGCTGATTTGTGGCTGACCCGTTGACTGCGGTGGTAATGCAAAGCTTTGCTCTCCTGGAGTCTGAAATAGAAATGGCATGGGTGTGGTGCTAGACCCTGAAGAGAAAGATATCTTGCACTACATGGCTGTCTCTTTAAGCTCTTGATATTTATAGCTGTCAGCTGTTACATTTATGAAGTTGCTTGATGGTCTAGGAAATCATTTACTCAGGACAGTGGCAATGGTGATGTCAATTTTTTTTTTTACTGTAATTTTACCAGCAAGTTTCCTGTTCTCCTGTTTTTTTAAAAATGAGAAATAAATATAGAATTCACATGGGATGTTTTCTAAGTCATAAGGTAGGTATTTTTAATCTGTGCATCACATACATGCAGTTACTCTCCATTTGAGTACAGTCTTTCCTTTTTTATTTCAGAAATACTCTGTGAGGGCTTCAACAACAACAACCATCCTTCCCAATTCATACCAGGTTTTACTAAAAGTAGACTGCAGTTGTCTCCTCTAGTCTAAAGTTTCTGAAAATTGCTTCCCAAGTCCAATTTGGTCTTGTTCACCTCATTATTTATAGATAATAAAATTAGTCGATTCACTGTATTAATTCCTCAGTCTATTTAAGAGAAGACCTGCATGAGTTGTTAGTCATGTGTCGACCACTTGCACCATGTCTAGACCCAAATCAATAGCTCATGAGGAATTAGCTGAAATGCATCAGGCTTTTAAAGCATGTATTTTTACACCAGAAATGAAACTGCACTGTGCTCAAAGATTTTTGTGCTGGATGTTCCCAAACATCGATGAGAAGGGATAGGGGTGTCATCTCTCTTCTCATAATTCCTGCAACTTTTGGCATCTTCTTGAGAATCTTTGGCTTGTAATTTTTTTTTCCTTTTTGAGTTAACTATAGGCCCTCTGTTAATATTCTTGGGTGAATTCTTTTTTCTGTTTGTTTGTTTTTTTCTCTATATGTTACTTCCCCATTAAATATGTAAAACAAAGTGTTAACATTCTTATTCAGCAGTATAGACAATTGCATTATGTAAGTATTGAAGACTGCCCTTTTTTGGAAGCTTTTGGCAACAATACTTTTTTTTTTAAGCTTAAGCCAGTGTTATCACTCTCCAAAATGAATAATGCAGTTGAAATTGGTGTTCTGACTTGCCTGTTATTGATCTAGCTGCTCTAATAACTTTGCCTTGGGAAGGTCACAATAGGTGTTTTTGTATGTTTTTGTTCTAGCAGTGATTTGGTTTTATCTGTTTTCCACGCCCTCCAAGTTATTTACAGTTATAATATTTCAGGATAGCTTCATGGGGCTTGCCCCTGTTGCACTAAAGTCAGTGGAAGCCAGAAGTATGTCCACGTAGTTATTCAATAGCTAGAAAGGCATCCAAATGTGAAGATGATCGCACTCATCTTTGTGAAATTCTGCTTGCCATTATCAGTTATAAACATCAAATTAGTCCGATTTTGAACTTTCTGAATATATTCCTGTGAAATTCTGCTTTGGCTTAAATCAAGTACATTGTTATCCTGGAAACAGAGGTTACTGTTTCTGTTCTTACTGAATAGAAATACTTAAATGCAGGTATGGATATTTTGGAAAAACTGAAGAAAGCTTAGACTGTGAATTTTTTTCATAAACTGTTAAATCATTATAACAAGATTAGCCTTTTACTACCTCTCTCCCAATTTCTCCCTAAGGCAGTTTTTTGGTCACTTTTGGGCAGAGCTGTCATGGGAAATCCTTTGCTCTTCATCTTGCTAATATATATGCTTAATCAGCCATATCTGAAGTTTGGAGTATGAATTAAGAGAGTATTTAAACTGTGGTGAACAAGTGAAGTTATCCAGTGGTATCACTGGTGTAACACTTTATTGATCCTGTTCTGTTCTTGTGATCCTATATTGCTTTAATCAGAATGATTGCATTTGTTACAATGGCTTGCTTAATATGTTTTTCAGAGGTATGAGTGACTAAATATGTAATTCTCTAGGCTCCTGGTGACATACCCAGTCAAAAGGTTTTATCTTGAGATAGCACCTATAAGATTATATAATCCACCAGTTAAATGTCTTGCATGTTTATTTGAAAAATATTTTCAATAAATAAGTTTTGGCTGTGATCTTGCAAATAGTTAACCATATGCTTAACATTATAGTGCTACTTCAGCTAGATAATAGCTGGACTGTGCAGAGGATCAACAGAGCTGGCAACTAAATTCCCATTGCTTAATGGGAACCAAACTTCCCAATCTTTTTTTTTTTATTTTTTGGGAGGGCGGAGGGGCATAAAGGCTAAAGGAAGGTGGGAACCAGGTTCCATTATTTTCCAAAACACTTGAAACCCATAAATGAGGTAGCCCCAGATTCACGTCCATTTCTACAGTTCAGATGAAGTCAGAGGAACTGATCCAGGTTGTATCTGGCTGCTGATCTGGCCCTTGCCAGCTAACACAGGCGAAAAATGTTGTCTGAAGGAAAACTATTTTTACTTCTGTGGGTGTTATAACTTGCATTTTGCTGTTGTGTACTGTGAGCTGTGAGGAGCAGGGAAGCTGCTCTGCCTACAGAGAGCTGAACCAAGAGAAGAACATGCATCTGGGCCTAGTGCCTTGATGTTTCACAGTCACCTACAGGAAAATTTTAATGCTTTGGGCTTTAGATTCATAATTCAGGTTTCCAGGATTCCTTGGTTTAACTGATGCATAGCAGGGGAAAACTTGAAACCTGAACTGATTTCTTTCACTTTTTTCAATATGGTGTTAGTCCCCACCGTGTCATCTCAGTTTATTCCATCTGGTGAAGTGGTCCAACAACTAGGAAATAAAAACTTAATCAAATCAAAGCTGTGATAGGGATCAATAGCTATTCCATGCAAAATCTCCTCATCCAATGAAGTATCATGGGTAATTTCTCCATTTGAAAAATATCGGTCTAATTAAATTTATTCTACAAGCAATGTTTTTGGTTGCCAATTAATAAAGCACTACCAATTAAGCTTATACCAGACATCTAGAGTTGCCTACCTATGGTTTATAGGGCATCTCTATCTCTACATTACTTGTGGGGTTTTTTTGGTAATAAGTGCTGTGATCTTTCCTTTGGTTTTCTTGTCTCTGATACTCCCAAGCTAATTAATATTTGCAGTCTTCTTTAACTATCAAATGGGGTTGCAATCATAAGCACATTCTTAAACCTCTTAGTACTGAAAGGAAGACCTAAATAACTTTTAAATCTGTGAGACAATGTCAAGAAATGTACTTGCTTAAATTTAATCCATCACTCTGTGCCAGCAACACATATAGCTGAAAGGTCAGAGAATCATTGAGAGGGAGAAAAACAATTAATTTGGTATCAAAAAGGTAATAGGATAAGGCTTCGCCAACCCTCTCCTATTGTTCTGCCGCATTAACTTCAGCAGGTCAGATGCCACTGGTCGTTGACCTCAGGCTAAACAGGGTCAGCCCAGGCTGATTACAAAAGAGATGTGTTTGCACTTACCCAAGTGTGTCTTAAAAAAACCGAACCCACATCTGTGTTGTTCCTGGGGAGGAACACACAAAGGGTAAACATTTTTCAATGCAAATATCACTTACAGAATCTTCTGCATGAAGAACAGTGTCTCCCATCGTGGCATGGCCCCTATGCGTGAGTCCTTCCCACCACCGTGACACGTTGTAACCCCAGACCTGCCAGTAGGTGTGTGTCAAAGAACTGGTGATAACACTGGGAAAATCTGCCATGAAAGCAACTGGTGGAAAACAGCTGTATTTTTTTTTTCCTCAACTCTGCTGCCACACATCATGTCAGTAGGAGGTCTGCTCCAAGAGGAGCTGCTGATGTTATTAAAATAGAAGATGCCAGTGAGTTAGAGAATTCTCTCTTGGAGGAGGGAAAAAAAAAAGGTCCCCAAATTTTCTATCCCTACAATTCTGGTTTTATGCAAGTCTTCAGCAAAGCTCATCCCAGCGTAGTGGCAGAGATCTTTGCCTCACCATGTCTTTTAAATTCACCTGTCTAAACCCTTGGGATCTTCTCTGTGCTCCTGCTGGGGTCAGTGGTGCTCCCCTCCCGGGGACGATTCACCCCACTGCTTTTAGGTGCTTAGCTGGAAGGAATCACTTTCTGTTGATGCTGGATTGGCTTCATCAATGCTGCATTGACCCACAGGTTGGTTTTCTAGCGCAGCTCTATGTAGTTAAGGCCCAGGTGAGGATTCTGTCTGTCTCTCTCTCCTTTCAATGAATTCTGATGCTTTTGGTTAACTTCAGCCAAAGCTCACCAACTGGTAAAGAGCTACAAGGTTCTACGATATTTGTGACAGCAGACTGCAAGTAGGGCAGAGAGACTCTGGAAGTGTCCTTATCAGAGATGGTGAAAAATCTGTAATGTCGGCTCACTTCTAATAGTAAAAGAACCATGAGGGGCGGGGAAGAAACTGTGTGGCTCAGCCACAGAAATGGTTATCGATGAGACAATCAAAAATGAGATGCAAATTGTGGGAAACCTCACTTCTGTAGCTCTTCATCTTTCCAAAGCTAACTTAGACCCTGACTAGATGCAAGTGCCTTATTTCTGTACCTTATGCCAGACTGCCCCATCTAAGCCATCTAGCCTGTAGCTCTGGAGTTCAGACAATTTTAATAACTACAAAGCTGTAAATATTCCAGCTGACAGATGTGAACTGGAGTATCACTGTGTTGTAAAAACAGTTGAGACTCTAGCTCCAGGCTAGAGACAGTTAGCTAATTGAAAAAAAAACCCTCCTACTTTCATATGCCATCTACCTGCTTAAATTTTAATAGGATTTCTCTCTTAAATATACTCATTTACTCTATGGATGAGACCTTTTGGAACCAGTTAAGTTCTTATTACCTTTATTGCTGGGCTCGATTCTGCAAAGTGCTGGGTCTTTCCTACCTCTGCTGGGGAACAGGAGTTGTAGGTTTCATTTTAAGCATCAGTGTTTCTAATGCAGATAGGGAGGATTCCTAATTGTACAACTGCTTTTCTAGGAAAGGAACAAGTAAAAACAAGTAAAAATGGGTTATGGTAATTGCTAGTAAATATATACCGCTTAGTAAAGACTGGGTGGAATGAGGGGAGCAATCAAATCCATCGAAGTAGGAAAAGTAGGAACCATTTGCCTCTCTAAAAATATTTAACTGCAACAATGCTCTTTTGCTTGGGATCATGCTGATTAAAAGCATTAATTGTGAAGATTTCTCGTATGTTCTTGAGTGTTGCTAGGCTTTTTTTTTGTGTTGACCAACAGCCCTCTGTGCAGCTCCCACATTTGAAGTCTTCCCTTACACAGCACTTCCACATTTGAACATTCACCAGTCATGAAGATAATATTGTAATTGTCCTGATGGCTGTGCCGGTGGGCGATGGCCTGCTGTGCTGAAGACACCCAGATGCAGGTATTTCTTCATCAGGAAAGAGCTAAGCACACGTGCGTGCATGCACTCTGCTCAGATGGCTCAGAAAACAAGGCAAAGGGTGGGAAATTAAAGTGCTGAATGAAGAATAAGTTAGATAAGTGGAAAAGTAAGGAGGATTTTGCCAAGCTGAGACTGTCCTGTGGTGTCTGTCACTTAGAAACCCAATTGCACGGTCAACTGCAATAGCATGAAAGCCCATCAGCCCAGTAATCTCCAGCTTGTAATTGATTCTGTTTCTACAAATGTTAGCTAAAGCAAAAATCTGCATTAAGGTAAGTGCTAAACATCCATCAGCCTGACTGATTAGTCAAAGTAGGAATTGCTGGAGAAATGCACGTTATTTGCCATCAGATTAAGTGAAGTTTTGCTTCCACAGTCAGAAAGCTAATAATTTGCTTGTGATGGGATCAGTTCATTTTTCGGCTCCACTTGCTGTACAAATCTCAGTGTTTGAGGGCACATCTCTTCAGATCACAAGGCAGATAAGCAAAATAAAAATATTTTCTGATTAAATAGATATCAAAAGATGTTGGAAAAAAAGCTTGAATTGCAAAGATTGAACAACTAAACTAGACAATAAACAGGCTCTTTATATAATAAAATCTTTATATAAAAAGACCAAACTGGATTTATCCATGGATTGTCTAAATCTTCTTTGATATTGCGTCTTTTGTCTTATATCTGTTTTTCTTTGCTATTTTCTTTCCTTAAAGCATGATCAGCTGATACTAGTTTCCATGAACTTGTTAATGCAACTATGCTTTTGTGAACAGGGCAGCTATATTCCATACCTAACAATGCCTACAGGGTATATATGTTTTTACAGGGTATATATGTTTTTACAATATAGTAAATATATTGACTTAGTGGGGAGATAATACTGAATTTGATGAACTCTTTTTTTTTTTTTTAAATATTCTGTAGTGATTATGTGTGTCCATACTAAAATTATTCCGGTCCAACTAAAATCTGTCGTTTGCTGATGCTGAGCAGTTACGTGGCAGATGGTATTACTTTCCTTTGTAGCTTATGTAACTCCACAAGACATCATGAATTACAAGTTTTATAATATTCTACTCATACTTTCATTGAACATTCTAGTATTTAAACTTAAAATTCACTTATAAAAATGTTCTCCAGTAATCATAGGGCTCTAAAGCTTAGCGAAAATGAATGCAAAAGGGTTATAAAGAGATTAAAACTTGGTTTTCTTTGTATTCAAGCAAGTACTTGTGAATAATTTTTTTCTCTATTTGCTTATCTCCAAGGTAAGCAGCTTGCATGTACCTTGCCAAGAAATCCAGTACAGAGCAATTCTGCAGTTCAACAGCAGCCCTTCCCTTGGCAAAGTGCTAGGGATTTTTAATGACCACTGGTGGTCAGGACTCTGCTTTTACCACCACCAGTGATCACCTCTGGCCACGTGTGCTGGGCTAGCAGGTTTGATGTCAACAGAGCACACTTACCTGAATCAGCGTTCTGATGTTCCTTCCTCAAAATACCCAATACTTAATCACCTTGGAAAGCTCTCTCATTCCCAAGTTCTCAAAAAATGTCCTCCCCCTACATACTGATGGTGGGTCTCTTGGCCCTTGATCCCTGACAGCTATGTTATTTATCAGCAGGATGGGGGAATTGCCCTGGCTGTGATCTCATAGGGCTGGTCCCACCGGGCACCCTGCAAGCCAAGCCACGGTGGTGCTGAGATCCTAATAATATCTGAAGTTATTTATCAGTTAGCCAGATATTGCCCTGGATGTATCATGACTTGGCAGGCTCAACCCAGGGAAAAAAAATGAAGCAAAATGAGCAGCCCCACAACCAGAAGGAAGCTTCTTGTACAGATCTGCCTGCCCTGGTGGGAATCTTGTGGGGGTCTGAGCTCTGCTGTAATGCTTCTTGCAGGCAGGGTGAGTCATGAGGTTTCTCTCCCGTGCAGGTGCTGTGGTTCATGCTCATGCTGCATCCTCTCTATCTGCTGGGGCATTCCTTGTGTCGGAACTGTTCCCCAGAAACCTGTAAGGCTGCTGTTTCCAAAGACCTTTTTCAAATTTAGGTGAAACTGCTCCTCAGACTCGAAAAGAGCAGCTGGCAACAGGAACACCTAGACTGGGTTCATCACGCTTGTTTGTGATATCTTACACAACTAGCAGTGTTGTTACTTCTCAGACTTGTAAACAGAATCTCTCCGCAAGGGCTTTCCCTTCCCTTGTGTGTAATTTCGTCTTACATGTGTGTGCTGGGCAAGCTAAGCAGGAGCAGGGAAATTCAGTGGCAGAAACGGTGCTTGCAATATTTCTGTCTGCAACAGAAGTGGGAAGAGCCGTAGCCTCTGTGGGGTAACTTTCTTTGGTGAGACTTTCAGCTGACTTTTCTGGCCCAAAAAGAGTAGATGAGACTTTGTGTAAGTACCTAAACATTTAGATACATGTGAACTAAATAAAACCACCAAACCACGTGCAGTTTATTTGAGGTTACAATAGCTTAATTTCTTAAGCATCCTTGTTCAAAAATGAGCAACAATTCAGCCTTTAATACAATGTCGAGCTGTGATTCATAGTTGGTGGTAGGAGAAAGCAGTGAACTAATTGCTTGGATCTGGTCAGCAGACAGTGAAGCAGCTCCCTTGTCCGTGATACCATGCCCCTTCCCTTTCTGATCATTCACCAGCAAACATCCTACGGTCCCATTCATAAAGTCCAGTAATGACACAAGAAATGTCAGGAGTATCTGCTGAAAGAGTGGGAGGCTGACAGAGCAGCACATTGTGAGCCTGCGAGAGCAGCTCTGCATTTCCTCTGGGGTTGTTTTTAGTTCTTTTGTCAGCTGATTACATGGTCTTTTATAATTTCTAATCTACAGAATAGGGCTATTTGCTTGTGGATTATGTGCAAGTTGCAGGCTTATGCAAAAGAAAAACAAAAAATCTGAAAGTGGATTCTGTTGGCAAAAGTTAAACTTCATTTAGGTGGTTTTTATCTAAAGGGGAGTTTAATCTAGGGGTGTGAAGGAAAAAAAACCCAAAACTTCTGTCAGTCTTTGAGATTTCAGCCTTATGGTGTTAATTCACCAGTGCCCCCACGCATGTGACTTAAATTACTTGTCCCTATTCAGCAAAATGTATTTAAGACTGTGCTTAAAGTTAAATGCTGGGTTTATGTGTTTTGGTGAATAGGAATGGCGTTACACGTGTGCTAAAGTGCTTTATTGATTTGGAGCCTGTACGCATGAAATACTATAAACAAGTTTATTACATTTTCTGTCTCCTTTATTGTTGATGAGAATAGCACATACCTATCCTGACGCTTTTTTATGTTAGTCTGTGGAAGCGGGTGCTGAGTCTTTGCAGAAAGAAGGAACTGTAAGATTGGGATTGATTGGGATATAACCAACCTGACCTGTGAGATGTGTTTATATTGGTCCCTAAACTTCTCCAGGTAGATCTGGGTTTGCAGTCTCAAGCAGGGAGGTGTCGTCTATTAAGTCTTAGTAGAATGTGTATGTATGTGTATATAAATATATAAAAAGAAGGAAGTGGTGAAATAAATTGAAAATGGTGCTAGGGAGCAGTATAGTTTCTTGTGGGTCTCAAGGTCGAAAGAAGGACCTTGAGATGGGACCTGGTGGAAACAAGGGAGGTTCTTCTTGGCAAGTGTAAGAGCCAAACCGGTGAGAGGGATCTGAAATTCCAGCACGGATGGAGGAAGGAAGGGTTTGCTCAGCTGTATGTAAAACCTCCCGCAGCTCCTTGCAAGGACTCCGTATGACTTGCAGATGTGATTAGGTGTGTGCAGATGGCTGGTGTGATATGCGTATGATTTATCAATGTGAACTTTGGAAGCTGGCTTAAACTCCTCTCCTTAGCACCTGCAGCAGGCCCCCTGCTATCTGCTGTGCAAAGTGGACAGATGTATATCGAAGAGGCACACTTTATTTTTCTTGGGTCAACATTTCACATAGAGTTCTAGCAGGATAGTTTTGTTTGGTTTTCATCGAGCCCCTTATTAGCATACTTCTGTTGGGGGGGTGAATAGTAATGCCAGAATAATAGCATCTGCAGCGGAGGGCGGTGTGCTGATACCACTGAGTTTGGTCTCCCGAGAAACTGCTCTTCTGCTCGTGCAGGTGCATTGTCGGAACAGAAAAAACCTACCAAGCAAAAACCCAACAGTATGCATGATTCACCAGTGCAGGGGCAAATGGTCTTGGGGATAGAATTTGGCTCCATAACTAAAATGAACAGACCCCAGCCCCGAATAGTAAGTCTTTTGATACCTTGTTTTGCTATGAAACCTCTAAAAATTAGAGCAAAAGAGTCTCATTGGCTTTGATAACTATTAATGAAGTGTCTCAAGAGACATCTCTGTGCTTGTTGGATTGATGTATTTGGAGGCATTAAAAAAGCTTCTGTATGGCAAAGCTTGATTTGAGAAAAAGATTCTTGCTTCTGGTTTAAGGTTTTCTGGCTTGAATAGGAGTTAAGTTTACAAATCAGGGTTTCTGCTTCCTATTACAAAAGCAAGTACCGTCTACTTATAGCTTACTATTTATGTTGTCTGCAGATTATGCAGAACGAATTCTCTTGTATCACTAAAAAATGAATTTGGTAGTTTCCTGAATAGTTCTGTTAATCTGGAAATGGGGGGTCTGCCCAAGCCATCTAGATGCCCGTCCTACTTGTGCATTAATCCAGCACTCCAACAAGAACGTGATCCAACATAAAGAAGCATTCAACTTGCAGAAACATCGTACAAAACATCTTGCTCCATGACTGCACTTGGGAAAAAATTAAAAGGAGCTGCTTGCTTGGAGACGCACATGACTTCTTTCACTGAGTCAGAATGGGGCATTTCGCTTGTAAAAGCATAAAAAAAATATCTATGGTATATGTTCTGCTTGCACTTTATTTTAAATGCTTCCCTCAGTTTACCACTCTTATGTTTAATAGTAGGTTTTTGTCTCCAAGATTACAAAGTGGTTTACAGACTGTTTATGTAGGGATTACTTTATTTATATCTTATCTGCCTCTCAGAATTTGACAACTGTGTCCCACAATAATGCATGATTGTTTTTGTTAAAAATCTGCATTATGAGGATCTAGTTCACAAATCCAGACTCACCCACATTGTTTACATGAAAACGTGTATTTGAGTAGGAGTTTAGACTTAAGCCTGGAGCAGAGAAGCCTATGCATGTTTTGTCCCAAAAGTAAACTGTTAAACTGTGGGTTTCATCTTTTTATCTCCTCCTTATCCCGTCCCCTCGCGATGGGGCTGGACAAGGTGTACTCTCATAAGGCCAAACGCAGTCTGGTCTCTGGCAGATATTTTGAGCATGACCTCTCCTAAGCGCTCTGTGGATCCCGAGTCTGACTACCGGCCAGAAGCGTGGTTGGGAAATGCGCCGTCCAGGAGACTCAGCAGCTTTTGTTGTTGTTCACCATGCCATGTAGACAGCCTTTGTGTTTGTCTAGCTGTAGGATAGGAAATGCACATTTAATTCTTGTTTTAAAAACAGATCTGAAGTAACAGAAAGCACCATTGCCACCAACCTCAGAAATTTGGAAGGAAGTTGACAAGTAGGAGAAACTTCAGATCTTGATGTGACTTTACAGGTTTCGCTTCTGGCTGTGGTCCCATACTCTGTGGCTCACATCTTGATTTTTGTACAGAACTAAACTAAATCCTCAGGATGGCCCAATTGCTCTTCTGTGCCAGAAGCTCCAGAGAGTTAAAGATTTATCTTGTTGGTCCTCAAGATGCTCGTATTGTCGTGTCTTGTCATTTTTATACTGAAATATTGTGGTGAGGAAGATCACAGGTCATGGCTTTGCCGAGTCAACTCAGTATAAGTAGTTTACAGCTGCAAAATATCAGTACATTTATATACAGAAATTTACATTTACCCGTAGCGCTTTGCTTTTTGTCTTTAGTCATAAGACCAGGTGTCTTTTTTTTTTTTTTTGTGCTCGGAGCTGGTAGCCGTTTTCCCAGACACTGTGCCTGTACAGCCCTTGTTTTCTGTCCTGCCAGTCAGCACCGTCCTCTCTCTGGTAACAACTGAGAGCCTGTTTTGTTCCTACAGAAGGTCTCCATCATCAGAGAGAGGAAAAGTTTGCCCTGCCTGGCAGAAGCTGCTCTGCCCCCTGCTTTCATTTGGACTCGCCCTCTAAATCCAAGGGACATCAAAGGTTTCCCCCATGTGATGGAGGCTCCCTGGCCTGTTCCAAAGCAAAACAATGGCTTCCCTATATTCTGGGATCTGTGCTCGAAACGCGCCTATCTGCCCGGCTAATGGGGCTCGGACTGTTTCTGCTATAAAGGACTGGTTGTCTTTTGCATAACAGCCTTTGAGAGATATTCTGGGTGGGTACACCCTAACATAGAGGGTAAGGAAAGAGGGTACCAACTGTAGCCGTGAATGTTTTGTTTATAAGATTAAAATCACACACAGTATTTGGGGGGGAAAAAAAAAAAAAAAACCCCAAAAAACAACAAAACAACCCATGAAATAGGAATGAACTATATTGTGACAGTATTAGTACAGATAATGTTTTTGAAATCGCCCAAGGGTGATGTGCAGGTGTGAGTATATAGCATTTGTCGAGCCAACTTTAGCTAGACCAGGTAGCAAAAGCATTTAAGAACAGATTTTTTTCAAAAGCGGGTTGACCACCTAAATGGAGTCAGTGGTTCCAGGTGGGCTTGGAACACGTAGTTTTAAAACTCTGAGAATAAGCAGGGATGCTGCAGCTTCATTGCTCTTTGCACTTGGTGTATATATAGAGGAAGCTTGTTTGCAGACATCCTGCTGGCACAGTTCTCTGCCCCATTTTTAGAAATCATGCAAGTCCTATTTTTAAAAAGAAAACCTACTTTTGAAAATCTAATTCTGTGTCACTGGAGCCTGATAGTTTGTGCTGATGGAAAGTTCTGTTGTAAACGTATCCATCAGATCACTGCTCAGTGTCGCATATTACTGCTGTCTCACTTCCACCTCTTCACTACAAACGTGTGATCTTCAGAAATGTGGGGATCACTTGAAAGGGAAATGCAAAACTAAAGGCAAAGGTGTCTTTGGCTTTTTTTATTTTAACTCCTTTTGGAAGTTTTGTCAGGATACTTGGAGTTTTGCAGAAAGGGAGTTTGTGGGGTATTTTGTGTGCAAAGATTAATTTTGCAGAGAAAATTAACTTTATTTTGCATGTCTTCCATCTGAAAATGAAAATAATTTGGCTGAAACTGAATAAAGGTAAACCCAAGGAGGGAAAATGAGAGAATAAAATTGGGAGGGAAAGTAGTATCTTTTGCTGTTTGAGAAAGGGCTTAAATAATGAGGGGGTCTTGTGCATGTTCCATCAAAAGGAACATTCATGGCTGAGACTCGTGCCTGATATCAGGCAGGTTTGCATCAAGTTTTGATGTCTGATGTTAGATCACTAAATATCCTCTCTTGCATTAAGTTTTTCTTGCTTTTTTGCCTCATCTGTGTCTGAGGATTTCTGTTAAACTGCGAAGTCATTGTTTCCTCTGTAGCTTGGATTTCTTCCTGTAAACAGAGATGCGCTGAGTGCAGAGCGCTCACGCAGCCATGGCCATGTAAGCTGGGAGACAATAGTTCACATCATCACGTACGTTAAAAGCCAGAACATTCCTGCTTGACAGACTCTGGTTTTGAGAACCATTGTTCTTTTTGTATGTGCAATATAGTATCACAGGCAAATAAGGAAAAATTGCTTTTTGTTAATAACTGTATGAATTGGAATGAAATAGTGTCCTAATTCTATTTCAGTCAACCTGAAAAGAAAATCCCTCCTGTCAGGATATTGACAACACGCTCAACTAATGAAATACAAGATGCAAGGGTTGCATCACAAGAACATTTCTCGTCAGCTAAATACACCTCGGGGCAAGCTAGAGACGTATAACTACTTTTAGGAGCTTATTAACTTTCTGGTTGTGTCCTTTAGGCTGTTACATCCTGGAAAAATATTTGTTTCCTATCATTCAGCTTCTTTGTTTTCAGATCACTTTCTAATGACAGTACTTGTTTGCTGAGTCCAAGTCTACCTACAAAGGTTCATACTACTCCCACTGGATGGAGATGATTTATCTCCATCCACCTATTTGTATCTCACATGGGGAGCACTATCGGAAGTTATTCTGAGTTATTGTCATAACTCGCAAGAGAAATGCATGTTAGCTTTGGGGTGTACTGCCTGAGCAGATGTGGGAATGTAAATCGCCTGGGCAAAAATGCTTTCTGGAGGAAAGCAATTTTACTACACCTTTTACTGCTTTGATTGCTACTTTTTGAATACAGTGATGGCAGCTATTCTGGAAAATTAGGTTTGAAAGACAAAATCAATGAAGGTACCCCCCCCTTCCCAAGTTAAAAATAGTTTCTCTGTCAAACATTTCTGAGGTATTTGGTAGTGCTTCCTTGTTTCTTCTGTGGGTTTTAAATCAAATCTGGGTTAGGTGACACAGCCTTGCTGCAGAGCAGCTCTGGCTTCATTTTGTTTGCTCGTCACAGCTAGTCAGAAAGGAAGAATAATAATTTATTGATGTGGTACAGAAGTGGTTGATTGTTGCTTTAGCGAACTGGCCCTTTCGTAGCACTCGGAATAAATGCCATGAACATCTCTATAGTCCTGCCTTGGTCCAGCAAGCAATACTAACATCCTTGTGCTATCTGGCAAGTCACCAGTGCTTAGTTGCCTTCACGGTCTAGTAGACACAAGAGGTAGAAGCATTACAGGCCATTCCTATCTAAAATATATTATCATCTATGGCTGATGTCCAAAGGGTCAATCCAAGCTGTCAATTTTAGATGCCTAATTCTAATCTCCCCTCTTAAAATGTTTTATGAATAAGAAGAGGTAGAGGAAGCCAATTGTCCCCAAAGAGAGCAGATGAGGGCAAGGTAGAAGATTAGAATTTGGGATGATGTGCTGCCAGAGTGTAAAACAGGTACCCTTGCTCCCCATGCTGCTTGAAAGCAACTTTGCAGAACACTTAATAGATCTGGCTTGAAGTTTGCCAGTTTCGTGTTCTTGTTTCCCTGAGACCATGTACTGGTGTGCTTGACTCGGGTAACTGGAGATGGCATACAGCCCCTTTCAGTTTAGCCACCCAAAAATTAGGCATGCAGTTTCAGGGAGCTGGATGTGCTCCCCTGGCAGCTGGTGGTCAGGGTTGACCTCCTCTAGAGGTTGCCTCGTCCCACCCTGCAGCAGCCAAACTGACCTGAGGCGAGTCCCGCTCTGATCCTTCCTTTCTCCAAAGAGTTTGTCTCCTCCATTACTGCCCTCTGGGCTCTGCTCGTTGCTTTGGAGGTAGAAAAGGGCATGCTCATGGACTAAGCAAAAGCCAAGCTGAAACTGAGCTGGGGAGAGTTTATCTAGGGAATTGGTTATTTTTTTTACTTTTGTGAGAATAGTCTTAGGCTAAAATTTTTGGCATTTGAAAAAAGTTCTGATCTGAGCTTTTATCATCTGCTAGTGTAAACCTCTGTAGTCCTAAGGAGTGTTCCCATAACAGCTTCAGCTCCTCTAAATCGTTTCTCTTGTACTACTGTCTCTTCCTCTGTCCCCATCCTTCTGCCCCTTTGCTCTGCCATTAGTGCTAGTCTTTGAACCAGCTCGTCATAGGGCCAGAGCTCATCTGGCTGGAAACCAGCCCACCCCAAAAAGGTGCGGGGAAGGTTGCATGGCAGCTTTGGGAATGTTGTGGGGTTTGAGAACAGAATCCTTGTCTGCCTGACTTCAAACACACGCAAAAAGCCCTGAGGGTGGATTGTGGGGATCTGCAAAGGTTTAGTTGCCAGTACAACTGCCTTCTGTTATAAGAGGCAAAAATTTCCTTGCTGCCTGCCTGGACAAAGGAGTCCTTCAGGTGATGCTAGCAGGTGTCACCAACAACCCGCACAGTGGTCATCAGCCACCTTGGTCTAGTGTCCTGTGTCGCTCAGTCTCTGCCATCAAAGTGAAGGCAGAACACAGTGGCCGTGCTGACTTTTTGCATCCCTGTTTTCTGAGGTAGGAAAGTGAAGAGCCTACACAGGTAATGCTTGCTCCCCTGCTAATTAACCTGTAGGTTGTGTTTATAGACACGTTTTTCTTTCACTGCTTGACTCTATCAGGGTGTTGGAGTGGTCCCTTCTAGTCAATGCTGAGGGGTAAAGAGGACGAGGGATGGAGATGTAACACCTTATTTGCATTGGTCACTTATTGCCTGGGGCATGCCAGCCTGCAGGCTTCCTTAAATGCAAACTTATTTGTGGAAGTCTGGTGGAGCCTTTTGTGGACTAGTCTAGCCAAGAGGTATTTTGTCGCAAGGGGGAGGGAGTGAAATGCATCTGTAAAGTCTGCAGGAACTGTTATGGAGGCCTCGGCTTCGGATCTGCCTATACCTGTCACAGGGTAAACAAAGCACCCTGGGAGGACTCGGGGTTAGCCGAACACCTTGGTCACACACTAAGCAAACTATCCCCCAGGTGTGCTTGCAGAACAGACTCTCCATCAGCGTCCTGTCATGCACAAAATGTTTATCCAATTTGTCAAGATAATCTTTCTTCAAATAAGCTCAGGTCCTAGGCCTCAGAACAGCCCAATTTCAAGCAGTATAAAGTAACTTTTTTTTTCCTCCTTTGCTCACCCTCCCCCCCTCCTTTTAATCACTGTGTCAACTTTTCCTTGGCTTTAAGCAAACTGAAAGTAATTATATCATTCTCAAGTGAGTTATCTTTTGACTGAGTTAGCTGATTTGTGAGTTACTTCAAAATGCTCCCAAGTTGTGGTATCCCTTTCCAAACACACGTTCTCAGATGCTTCACGAAGTTGAGCTCATCAATGACCCAACAATTTGTTTATACTGGCATGTGTAATAGCTAACTAATGATAACTAATTTAGGGCATTTGTAAAGAAATAGAATTTGGATTTCCACACCACCACCACCCCACCCCCCCCCACCCCCCCCTTAATGGTAGCTTTACCTATAGTTCTGGATTTCCCTTAGGAATTCAAAAGAGCCTGTACATTGTCATTTTCTGCTTGAAGCTGTCAATACATTTTAAGTCTATTCTGAAGTATGGATTAATAATAGATCAGGCGTTACTGCCTAAGGCGATGCTCACTCTTATTTTTGACAGACAACAGAGTTTCTTAGCTTTATTGCATGCAGAATATTACTTCTGTGATCACTCACAACTGTCAGATTGAAAGTAATTTGTGCATTTTTTTCCCCCGCTCCCTCAAAGAACTGAGTGTATATCCAAAAATAGAAAGATAAATAACCCTTTTCTTTTTTTTTTTTCTTCCTCCCTCCCCCCTGCTATGTTTCATTCATTGATTTCCTTCCTTCCCCCTCCTGCCCCAGGTAATACTACAGAAACTGTAATTTCCTTTTCACTTAAATTAAGGTGGAACCAAGCTATATGTATTCACTTAGTTCTTTACGGCTTGGATCCTGAATCCAAAAGGACTGCTGTACATGCTGTTTCATTTTAAACTTTGTGGGCAAAATTCCGCTTAATTGGAGATAGCGGATATGTTCCTGTGGGGCTGTATGGGCCAGAAGTGGTCAGAGGGTTAATGGGGAAACTTGCAGAGGGAGTTGGGTAGTTTATGTTCTTACATTGCCTCCACCGGCAATGGCCAGGTCATGCATAACAGCTATTTTTGAGCTTTGCATTAGAAAGCCTGTGTTTAAAACCTGATTTTTAAAGGGCATTAAGCAGCACCAATCGTTATGTTAATGACGCTTATTGTTTTGGGAAGAATTGCTGTGTTTAAAGAGATTGGTGATATCCTATTTATTGTTTGTGAGGGGGAAATGGTAAAACTTGCCTCTGCAGCAGATTATGAATTGGAAGAGAAAAAAAAAATTCATTCTTAAAAACAACCATGTCTGTCTGTTCTGTTTGCATAGATTTCAGCTGGATTTAACTGGCCAAACTTTCGTAAGTGGTAGCCCCTCTACCTACCTCTGGCAGAGCAAAGGGGCTACAGTGGGTGAACAAATGTGGAGTTCTGATACAACATACTCTCTCTTACCCATAAGTCAGTTCTAGATGTTCATAAAAATAAATCTTTGGACTACAATATGGCAGAAAAATTAAAGGATTAAAAAAATATCTAGAGCTGCTATGAAGATAATGATTGGTATATTTACATAAGTAAGGGATGTGATAGCCAATAAACAGAATTTAATTAATAAAGATTGCCGTTATGCAGCTGAGGACCTTGAAGCGCTTAACAATTAATTAAGTTTCACAACCCTTCTGCATTATTGATAAGTGTTCTTATGATTATATACCTATTCTACAATAGGTGAATGGAGACCCTGTGCACTTAAGTGAATCTCTTTCCTCAAGGTCACATAATGACTCGGTGATAGAATTCAGGAATCTTCACATCACCACCTGAGACTGGTCCTTAGAAAATATGTTTTTGGCACAGAGGGGAAAAAAAAAAAAGTATATTCATGCTGGTGTCAATACAGCTCTTCTGTCTGAGGAACCATTGTCTTTGGTTCATGTGGAGTACATGTTATACGTGCTGTTCAGGTTTTTTTTGTTTGTTTTTGAATGGTAAATTCATCTTTTCTATTGCATTGCCAGTCAACTAATTGCTGTCTGTGCAGCCTCGCAACTGTTCTAAGTTTGTTCCGTATAATTTTATTTCTGTTCATGCTCTCTCATGCTTTTGTTTGTATAACTTGGTTTGCACATTATACAGCACTTGTCAGACTCATTTGCAAGGAAATAACTGAAGACTTGTGCTGCATAATATTTTGAGTGAGGAGAAGTCAGTCTTCATCTGGTTGATTTGATAGTCCCAGGAATCACTTTGCTAGGTGCCAGAGTGAAATACTGCCTGCAAATGGGTGTGAACGGGCACACACTCAATCGTGAAAGGGAAATTGAGAGAGCAGCACGTCAAAACTAAATTTGGATTTTGCCGAGGTAAGTTGCATATTGCCGGAGTCATCAAAGGTAGCAGGAACCTATTGCTTTCAGGTAGAGCAGAGGCAGCATCCTCCTTCGCAGGTACCTCTAAAGCTATGTATAAAAGGCTGTCCTTTTTGGGTGGTGGTATGGCAAGGTTCTTGTTGTTCTCCGAGAGACTCCTTTGCTGGCCTCATGCAAAGAATCTGTCCCAGTGCCCTGTGAAAATAATGACCAAGTACTCCCAGAAACCATTAGCCAGGAAGTATTTCTGGCAAAAGAGAAGTATTCTCTGAGCCTACGCTCAGGCAGAAAAATAGTGAAATACATACGGCCAACCCCAAATGTTTACTATCCAATGAGCCAGATATTTCAAAGCAATGACAATGGATTAAAAATATTACTTTGCCCACATCAGTGAGGGATGGAAATATGTCCCTTGCAAATAAAATAGATTCTCAAATAATGACAAGATTCTAGGAACTGGGGTGCTTATGAAAATCTTGCTGTTTTCAATCAGGCTATCACAAATCTTGTAATAAAATGTTACGTTTTGGCAACAGTAATGTTGCTTTGTGACTGTTTAAAAAAAAGTTTTCAGACTGATCAAGTCTCTTAAATTTGTAGGTTTTTTTTAAAAGCAAACCTTTATTTTTGTGTTTCCTTCTTTTGCAGCAGACCAAATTGTGCTGTTTTGCCATGTGGGAAAAAAACATTTTTTTTTTTTCAGATATTTTCACATTATGATTATTGGAAAGCTATGCTTTTAATTTCCCTTATTTTTGGAATCTCAAGGATACTTTCATTTCATTTTTCATATGTTTTTGTTGCCAGTCTGGATATAACGTGCTGCTATTGACCTGTACTAATTAAGGCTTCATGTCCAGTATGGACACTCACCGTTTTAGTGTCATGGCAAAACCAAAGCTCAAATCTGCCATATGCAAGCAAGCCATACGCTTGCCAATTGTGCTAAGGAAAATCTCTGTGACCTGTTGGCTCCATAAGGGAATCAACAGTTATGAGTTAGTCTTACTGTAACAATATATGGTCAAGTTGCTAGTACTCATTGGACAGCTCTGGACACAACACCCAAGGGAAAACAGGGAGCTTTGATTCCCAGATCGACACATGTGTAAAATTAAAGTCAAGAAGCTGTGGTTTCTATGAAGCATTATGGCAGGAAAGCGGCCAGACTTTCCACTTGCATATTTGTTTTCTGGGGGTGGTGGACTTCTGTCATTTAAGTCTGAACTCTGCTGAAACTGAAGGTAGTCATAAATATGTTGCTGTTAGAATATAGGAAAATGCGCATGCTTTTCAATCTTGCTTTGCCTTTCTCCTGATTTATTAGTTGAATGTGGTTTTCTTACTGGTATCTTGTCATATTTTGGGAAAATCAATATTTCAGATTTTTTTTTTCTTTTACTGAGAATGTATCACATGAGGAATGTAATCAGAGAGCAGTGGTTCTTGGGGAAAAGCTCAACCTCATTTTGCAGACTCAAGAAGTTCAAATAATTCTGACAGCATGCAAATGTTGGTGCTTAACCAGGGATTGTCTCTGAACCTTTATGTTCATTGCTGCTTCTTGATTGAGTATTCATGTTGTTGTATGGAAGAAGAAAAGGTTGCAAGATAATTCCTTACCACTCTGGCAAGCTGTGATCTGGGGTGTGGAGGGAATCATCTCTCTTATTTTGTCAGTGCTACTCCTTTGAACTCCTGGCTAAAAAGCTGTAATAAAGATCTGTCTCAAAAGGAAGGTCATCAGGCAAGTGCTGAGACTTCAGGAAGTCTTAAGCAAACCTACAGAGTCTTTTTGCCATTCAATTGTTCCATCTTGAGCCAGGCCCTTCCTTACCGGTGTGTACTGTAATGAAAATGCCAGCGCTGCTCTAACTCCTGCTGCTCTAATATGCTTCTCCCCGGCCCTTGCACTGAATGCTGATTATTCCCTCAGTGGTGGTGCCCTGTGCATGCGGTACGTTGTGTAGAGTCCTGGAGAAGCAATAGATAGTCACGAAGTTTGAAAGAAAACGTGGCTGAGTCTAATCATAGAGGCAATCGGATACTGGATGGTAAATAGTTTGTTGGGGAAGACGAAAATGTAGGGGGAGGGAAAAAGAGCAGCTAAGTTTAGCCACATACTTCAAAAACAGATGTTTGACAACTTTTGTTATGAACATTTTCCATTTTTAAAATAGCATATTCTGATATTTCCAATTTATTTACCTAGCTGTTACTGTTGGGAGCCTGTTATGACGACCGTGGGGCACAAGGGTAATACTCTGTTACTGTACCCTGCAATACAGGATACATAATGATGGCTGGTGTAGAAAGAGGGAGAGCGTGCATGGGAGTTTAAGTAAAAGTGTTCCTAGAAGTCCTTTTCTCATGAATTGCCCCACGGGCTCCAGCTGCCTGAAAGATGTGTCCCAAGGGCAAACTTATTCTCTAAGAAGACAACAGAGTCATCAGATCTTGGCAGACTAACGCGCAAGCTCTTTAATGTCGACATTAACTCTTTAGCTCCTAAGCTATTTTTTTTTTTCTTCTTAAATGTTGTTAATAATACCTCTGGAAGAAGTTGAGCTAGAAATGGAAGCTATTCAGGGAGTTTGTGAAACTCAGCTGTGCTCCAGGTGAAATCTTAGAATTGATTGCATAAGGCTAAAGCATATTCCTTCTGGGTGAGAGAGTTTTGGCTGTTATGTTTTCCAGTCAGTGCAAACACACAAACTATAAAAGCTGTTTGCAAATTCTTTTCTTTCATGTGTTGTTTTTGTAAGTTGCCCATTGGCTTAATGGTTTTCCAGGAACTCTTTTTGTTTTTCTGTTCTTTTCATGAATTGTTGGACAGGGTCTGTTCTCTAGAGACAGTAGGAGTGTAGACTTTAAGTTAGAATATTCAGATTTGATTTTCCCCTCCCCTGTATCATTACAGTCTTCAGGAGCTATCCAGCTTTCTTGGAGGTGCTCAAAGCTCTATATCCTATGATCAGATTCTCAGAGGTCTGTGTGGTTGTGTGTGGTGTTTTTTTTGTTTGTTGGTTTGGTTTTGTTTCGTGGGGTTTTTTTTTTTTGGGGGGGGGGAGGGGGGTGTCTGTTATGTAAATCAAACACCCACAATTATACCTGATGTCAAAAGGAGCCCATAATCATTATAGGGGGTTATTACCTCTCAAGGAGTGATCCTCAAATGACCTAAGAAAAGTAATTTGGAATAATAACTGTTTCCATTTCACTGATAGAAAAGTTTTAGTCTTGCAAAAGAAGAAACAGATGTCTAGTTTGGCATTAGACGGTACTGTTCTGCCCATAGAGGAAGCTGTAATGTGGCCTCAACAAGAAAAGAAACCATGCAGTTTTAAGCAGATTAGATAATTGAGATTAGCCCTCTGTGATCTTGCTGTGTTTTCATTTATTTCAAAACAGTCTAACATAGAGCATGTTGAGCAATCAGTTGAAAATCACGTGCAAACACTGCCTAAGTACCGATAAGAATCGTGGAGGTAAACAATGAATTCCTACTAATGGCTAAGTCACCAAGGTAAGATCAAGTCTAAATACACACCCTTAGTTAAATATAATTTCATTAACTCAGGTTACGTGGCTTTGGTAAAGGTTTTTTTTTTTCCCTCTCTCTCCCTGCTCTCCACTTTCTGATGCTTGTCAAATGAATTGCATACAACTAATCCATCACTTTCAACTTTGTCTGTACCAGAGATGTGTTTTGAGCTGAGCAATAACCCAGTATAGTTCTGTAAATCTAACAGCAGATCAACACTAGATGCATGTGGTAATGCTGGTTAAGAAAGTGTGATCTCAGTGCATTTTGCATATGATACTTCTATATCTGAATTCTACTAAAAATTTAGCTTATCCTAATAAAAAAAGACCATGGCCTATTATAAATACTCAAATATTACAGGATTTCCCATTTAGAAGACACATGCAGATTTTGCTGGCATGTTTTTATTGCAGGGGCTAAAGGGTTTCTAATCCCTTGTTTAATTATGCATTGTGCACTATGCACTTGATGTCATTCACTCATCCCTTTTCATCCTCTCCCATTCCAGCATTCTACATAGATGGGGTGTTTGTGTGTTGGGTTCCCCCCCCCCCCCCCCCCATACTCAACACACAAGTTCAGGTATTTTAAGTATAAACAGTTTATCACTGGTTTAACATTTTTGTGGAAAATCTTAGCTTGAGTACCTACCTGATATTTACATCTCAGAATTTGCTTCTCTTTGTAAGACTCGCTCTTCCTTTTTGTGACATCTCATGTCCTTTGCTTTTTTCTGCTGGTGCAGCCATTTGTTTGGATCAGTTGTCTTTCCTTGGTTTTCTGGCCAACCATCCCTTCTAAAATATCCAGATGCCCTTTTGCTAAATATTCTGCAGTAAAGCTTCTAATCAGCAATGCAGCAGATGAAAACAATGGGCAAACAATGTGAAGGCTCCCTTTTCCATAGGGAGTTCTTGCTCCCACAGAAAATACTCCTACTTTAATATTCCTCTCATCCTCCCTATTAAGTTCTACAGGACCGATTTTCTTTTTTTAATGCAACAGAAGACTTTTCACCCTGCTCAGTACTGCCAACTGGTCCAGTCCCAAGGAGATAGTTAACACATAACAGATGACAATAAATAATAGCAATAATTGAAGCATCCATGGTAGTGGATTTAGAATTTATTGGCTCATTTATCAGCCTGCATAGGAAAACAGGTTTCCTTGCTGCCATAGTCAGTAGCCTGCTATTACAAGGGCCAGTAATAGATTCTTCAAGAGGTAATACAATAAAACCCATAGTGGGAACATATGGGCTCTCCTGACTCAAAAAAGAAAGAAAGAAAAAAAAAAGTCCTGTTTATATGCTGATGCGTGATTTGTCCTATTACCTGGAACTATGAAAGTTCTTTATACCAATGGTATCTTTTGATGATGAATACTGTAGGTACTCATTATTTGTCCAAAGGCTGGACCTCTTTGTGGTAAGCAAACACAAGAACAAGAAGTTAATTGCTGCCTCAAAGAGCTTACAGCCTTGGAGAAGAACTAGAGATGGACAGAAAGAAGTGGAAGAGTGTTATGACACTTTATTGACCAACATGAAAAGCAGTGGCCACAGGATGTGAGTTGTCAAAGCATCACCTGTGATTTCTGGTGAGGTTGTTGGGAGAGGACATGAATGAGCTAATAGTCTTGCAGGTGCGTGCAAGGAACTCCCACTGGACACAAAGGTAGTGTGGTTGAAATCATGAAGGTGTTTTTCTGTAAATGTAACAGATGTGTTTCAGACTGGTATATTGGGATGATGATGCTAAAGATGGGGTCAGGGATAAGCGGTGAAAGACCTTGCCAAGGAAGATAGCTTATGTTTGATGTAATAGAAAAGGTGAACCAGCTGAGAAATGGAACATATAGTCAAAGAGAGGAGCTAAGAAATGATCTCTCTCCCATAATGAGATAGGAGCAAAACATTATGGTGTGTAATTGTAGCCAGAGGATAGTGGCAGGAACTGAAATGACATGGCTTAGGTAAGAGTTGGCTCAAGCGCCTGATGTTATACAGAAGAACTGTGGTAATTGTCTATGTGGGACTATGGGACTCTGGAGGAAGCTCTGAATCTGAGGTGACTCTGATATTGGTGAGTTCTCCATACTTAGGATGACAGAATGGACATAAGTGATGGGGAAGACGGTGGTATGGTCAACAGTGAGAAAAGGACAACACTGGAAAGGGAGAGAATTTAATACATCTGCTTTGGATGTGGTCTGATTCTATTTTTTTAAATCACTATCCCTCATGGATATCCTAGCAATAAAAAAAGATCCAATTTGGCACAGCAGGGAGATCTGGAGTAGAGATGTGGATTTTCAGAGCCACTAAGATATGGTGAATTTGTGAATAAGATCATCTGTGTAAAAGGGGTACAGGGAGACAAGACAGAGGATAAAACCTCCCCCGCTCCCAATGTTGCCACCATGAAAGACGAGAGAGCGAGGACAGATTTTCCCATAGGATGCAATAAATTACGCATTTAAACATGTTCCGTTAAGGTATGCTGCCTTTTAGCTTCACTGAACATCTCCCTTTTCTTTATTGCAGAAGAAGCTGTATGAAGTACCCATTTTAATCCCTTACAGTTCATTATATCTTAGATTTTTATTTGCTTTTTCTCTAATCTAAAGAGCAATCATCTCAAGATGGCAAAGTAAGAAAAGTAATTGTGAACACTGTGGCACATAAGTAGCGCGTAGGAAGGAGCTGAAGTAATCCATTATTACTGTTAGTCTGATTTGCCTCTTTAATCTCTTTCATCTCTATGCACTCAATGCCCTTTTCTTGCTTGGGAAGCCGATAGTTTAGCTTTGTTCCTAGATTTATGCAATTACAGATACAAATATCTGCTGTATGTTTTTTGTATTCAGAATTCTGGCATGAGATATCAAGAAAATTTCTAGGTGTGTTGCTATTACTGTCCAGGGAATGATCTAAACTTCCAGCGATTCCTATATTTCTGCAAAGTGTAGTTGGAGAACACAGCTTGCTTATTGGCTGCTGGTTTTGGCTGCAATTTTCATTTGCAACCTGTAGTCATTGAATCTTATAGTTTGTGTTTGAAATTGGGGTGTTTGGATCTGACACTTTCTGTGGTGTATGGTGTGGTTTTGTTTTTTGTGTGTGTGTGCTTGTGTGATTGCGTGTTGTGGTGGGGTGTTTTTTGTGTTTTAAAACCCTCCCAGCTGGAATAGGGAAGTATCCTTGCTAGCTCCCCACTGTGACAGTTAAGGGTGTCTTTTGGAAGGCCACTGGGGATGGATCTCCTTTGGGATTGGGCACAGCATCTCCAGTGAGCGCAGTCTCGGGTGTGTGCTGACCTGCTCCGCTGGATAGCGGTGGTTAAAGAGACGCATGGAAAGTTAGCAGGGGTCTGTCTCACTGTGGCAGAAATGATCTAACAGAAAGTCCCCTGTCCTTTGCCCTGAGCTATGTTACGCCACCTGCGAGAACAGCAGAGCAATACAAATAAACCACTTGCCTGCTTTAAGGCATCTCAGTTTACTTAGCTGCCTCTCTGCTGAGTTAGCCCCTATCTGGATTATGATCCAAGTCTGCTATTTCAGGTCTTGCTGCCTCTTTGTGCTAAGCCTGCCTCTGGTTTTGGGAATGCAAAGAATAATGTTGAGTATGGGAACAGATCATGGGAAGTTTCTTAGGAAAACAAAAAAAGCCTTTAAAATATCTTTATTTTCTGTTGAAGTTAAAAACTGTTCTGTGTGTATCTAAATAGGAGGAAAATATCTCTCTTTAAATTATGTCCAGGAATCAAAATGTGATTGTGTGAATCCCAGCTGCTGGCTCCACAGCTCATCGTTTAGGAGGTTCAAGAGGAGACAGTGTGGAATAGGGAGATTCTGACTGACAGGACGAAAACACGTCTAGGGAGGGAAGGAGCTACGCATTGCCAGGTGTCGGCTCTCTAATGTTGTGCAGGAAAATACCAGTCAGCGGCATGTACTAAAAGCAACGTGAGGGCCATGTGACGTTACATCCCAAATTGCACTTAAACGTCATGGAACAGGTTTGTTGTACCAACAAGCTGCTTGTACTCCACGCCAGGCAGGTGGTAGCTGTGGGTAGCTCAGTGGGTACGTGGTGCTCTGGCCTGATCACAAGGCTGCGGCTGGTGTGGGATTTGGGTGTGAGTTGGGAGGCAGAAGTGTGGTGCCTCATGAAGTCTGGCCTCCCAGTTTTCTTCAGTTTAGAAATTGTGCCTGATCTTACATAATGGATTGCAAGGAAGGATTTTTTTAGTGGCGTTTTTAGTACCTTTGGCTGGAATTGGAAAAGGATAATCTGCAACTAAATCTGACCCACCAGCACAACCCAGAAAACTGAGGTTGTATTTCGGTGGTTAATCCTGTCTCTGATGTCAGATTGCCTAATCCTGTTTATAAATTCCACCTGCCCAACAGCACACAGTTGCACATTGCCCAGACCTCAACACCTGAGGACACTGGGGGAGGAGGACAAATTAAATAATGAGAAATTTTGCAGCTGGTTTTAGATCTGTCCAGAATGAGATGGTAAATGAGATGGAAAATAATGGTATTTTATGGCAGCTCAAAGTTTGTCAATTGAATAATCATAACCAAGATATCTATCAGATTTGAAACCATTGGCCACATAAGATGATTATTGTATCCATGAGAAACTCTGCAGATATGCC
Source organism: Mycteria americana (assembly GCF_035582795.1). Taxonomy (NCBI): domain Eukaryota; kingdom Metazoa; phylum Chordata; class Aves; order Ciconiiformes; family Ciconiidae; genus Mycteria; species Mycteria americana. The sequence goes on from NC_134371.1 coordinate 10,237,893, forward strand.
TGAGCCTTGTGAACCTGAGGCTGTTGAAGCAGGAAGGTAAACACCAACAGCACCCAGGTGCTGCTGTTAGCAAATGTTTCCCCAATAATTAGATCACCCTGTGGTGGAGACAGTGGAGCCAGATGGTGCAGGAGAGTTCACATTGTAAAAACCAAGAGAGGCAATGCACTTTTACCATAAATTTCACTTTCCATGTCTCTTAACTACGAGATTTTTCCCCCCCTCTTTCTATGTTATCTTTTGGCCATGCTGACAGTTTTCTCTTATTCTTTTGGAAGTATTTTCAACATTGCACAGCTGTTTATTTAATATGTCTCTAGTGCCTCAGCAGATAATAGCAAGTCAGAGTGAATATTTATCTTATTTCTGAAGCACTATTCCATTCAGCACTTCTAGCACTCCGTTTGGCTGTTTCAAGTGAGCAGCGTAGCATTTTAATTTTTCTTTACTTCGGGCATTCAGTCACTCTAGGAGAGGACTATTGCTCATGTTTTTTCTCCCATTATCTTTTCTTTCTCATCAAAGTGTAAATAACTTTGTCACCTCTTTTCCCTGGCAGACTTTCAAATTTTTATTTGACAGGTTTGAGTGACCTCGTAGAAAACAGCAGTTCCCCTCACCCTCCCCAGAAGGCTGCAGAGTGCTCAGGAAAGTACCTTGGCGTGTTAGGACGTTCCCCGTCCCCCTACCAGCAGTACCAATTAGCTGAAAAGCGGACAGCAAAGTCTATTTAACATAAAGAGAAAGGAACCCCAAATACTACTTCCCCGCTATGAGAAAACTAAGCTGTGTTTATTCCACCACTCATCGTGGTGTTGGTTTAGGCGTAGATTCCCAAAACTTCTTAGCACCGCTTCTGCCAAAGTCATAAATCTCTAATAAACTTCTAGTGACTGCTGAGAACCGAAACCCTGAAAACCTTGTCCGCAGTAGGCGCCTATGGAGGGAGTGGGGGGGGCTGTTCACTGCTTAGTTTGTACTTGTGCAAACTGAGTCACTCTGAAGAGATTAAGAAATATTTTCCATACTTTTCGGAAATAAAAGTTACCCACAGCTGAAGCTAGGGCATTTGTTTAACACAATTCTTTTTCACTGCAGTACGCCACAACATAGTGCTTCATACTGAATACATGATCATAGGAATCTATTCTGGTCCGAACAAGATAGTTTTATATTGTATCTAAGCATCCCTTCCTTTGAACCAGATCAGGAATTCACTGTATCTTGGAGAATAGGTAGTAAGGGAAATATTCTTCAGATGGCAAGGGTTATTTTTGTACTTAGCTTTGATAGTGCACATTACATCAGCCAGAGCACTTCTCTAAAGGTCTGCCAAGTCATAAATTTTCAATAATCCCACTTCCTTCTCTTAAAATTGAAAAGGTAGTGACTCCCCTGGGAATGCATGTCATTTCAGCATTCCCGTTGACTGTGTATTCTGAAATGCTGCAGTCTGTTTGCTTAGTAATCCCCTTGTCTGTGTAAGTTGTTAGGGGTAACCAAAGGCAGCTGATTACTTAATTGTATAAGGCAGGAAATCAGGTTCTTTCATTAGTTCCCATAATGTTCTTGAGAGCAACCAGTATTCTGCCTGACTGAGTTTTCGATCCTTTAATTCAAAAGATATACTTTCCCTTGGCATACTCAGTGACCCTTTATCCTGATAGGCTATTTACTGAATAAACTGAACATTTTAGATGTAAAAAAAAGCCTAACTTTCTAAATAAAATAAAACATTATATCTATAATAAGACAAAACATGTTGCAAACAGAGGAGAAATATAATATGTAAGGTCTTCATGTCACTTTGCACTTCTGTAAGATAATTGATTTTTGTGTGTGTTGCTTGAACTGATGGGCCCAAATAGGAAAAGCAATATTACTATCAACTTGTCACAGCCTTAGAGATCTGCTTTTGTTCAGTGTCTCATGGTAGGAAGCCCTTTTCCATACTGAAGATTAGCTTTCTTTCGCTGAAATTAATAGAGAGCTTGGGGTAAAATTATGCCGTTTCTGTCTGTTGGCAAATAGTTGTCAGAGAAGGAGATGGTCACAAAGTTTGTCTTTTGCCATGCGATTAGGGGTATGTGCAAAATCCTGAGCAGGGCTGGTGGGGGCTGTGGCTCAGGTATGTTCCCCCCTCCCACCCCAAGCACACGCAGTGAATTGGAGCGTGGAGCTGGCACAGGGTCTCTGTGCTCTTGCTACTCGTCAATGCAACCCTTGTGACTATGAGCAGCAGGGGAAGAAAGGTACAACTGCAACCTGATCTTTAAGAATATCCATTGGTTATCTCATTAAGAAAGAAACAGCAGGTTTTTTCTTCTCCCCCCGCCCCCCATACTTAAGCTGATACAAAGGCTGGCGCTTGCCTTGCTCTTTAGAATCTGCTTATAAATGTTTCTCTTGCCTACTCTCTTCAAAACCCCAGATTGGTTTGTGTCAGACTGTCCTTGTTTTCATGCCATGGGAGTCGAAGGGAACTTTGCTGTAGAATTCAGGGTGCTCATGATCAAGTCTGTCATGAGTCTGAATTGAAACTTTTTTTGGAAGTGTCTTCTATGAATCTTCTCCAGCTTCCCAGGCCTAGTATGCCCAGGGAGAGTTTGCTATGGGGAGAGATTAGCCTTAGTACATTAAGCCTTGGTACATTTAAAGCATAAAAAACAAACACACACAACTTACTAAAATGTCCATTGATCTGTATAGGCAAAAATATGCCTTGTAAGATATTTTCTAGCATTTTGGACGGTTGGACTACTACCTCAAAACTGTGCACGTGGGTGAGTTTTGCAGGGTTATTTGAGAAGAGGAGCCTTAATCACTGAGCAAAGGTGTTTCCTAGTTTGGACTGATTTGGGATCAACTGTGTCTGTATGCTGTGCGTCTTAGTGGATGCGGAAAAGGTGAAATGAACTGTGAAAATGTTTGCGAAACGTGCATAATTTCAGTGGGCTGTGGTGGTAATGCCCTTCTGTTGAGTTCGTGTGTTACTTTCCCTGGATTTGTAAGAGGACACCTTGGCTGGTCATTGGCCCATATTGACATAATGCAGAAGACAGATCTATAACGAGTTGTTTACTTTGGATCTGACTTAATGCTCATGGCAGTTGATGAAAAATCATCAGGTGATTTAAATGCCCTTATGTAAATAGAACAGCCATTTATTTTCTTAAGGAAAATGTAGGGCTGCCTAAAGGAGTAGAGACTGTAGAACCATGTGAACACATTTAATTTGAGTCTAATAATTTCAAACAAATATGTGACTCAAATTAATTGGAGGTTTTTGCTTCTAACTATAACATTTCTTATCATGTGAAGTATTAAGGCAGCATAACATATACAAGACAAATATTAAACAAAGGTATTATGGATGGGAAATTCCTAATCTAGCTCACTATGTTGGTACAGTGGAAGTTTCTTAATCCAATATCTGATGAAGGAACAAGGAGAGAATTAATTTACTGCACACTAATTACTGAGGAGTATGCACTGTATATACAGTGAAAGGAGCTGAAATGAATACTTGATAAACAATATCTGGCAAATTAAAAATCTGAAATGTTAAATGAAATGCAAATTAAAAATCTGGACCGTTAAATTAATTGAACGCAAAAAAACCCGACATTAACTATCATCAAGGGTCAAAGTTATATCAGCAAAAGCAAAGCTATTCAGAGTTAAATCCTGCTTCTCTCTCTGTGATTTACTTGTTGTGAATGGGTGGGTACTAGAGGAGCTGCAAAGATACGATGAATTTGCATACACGAGGAGCTATGCTTTCTGCCTGCTGTGCAAAATGCAGTCCTAGGAAATGATGGGGACGGTTTGCACCTAAAAGGTGGTCTACTGAAATGAATGGGTCCCTTGGGTACAGGCGGAATGCCAAGACCTGCGGTGCAGTGTCTGTACCAACTTCACCTAAGCTAACGGTGTACAAGTTTTAATCTAGAAGAGACTTGATTTTTGTCTTTTGCGTTATATTTTAAGCCTAGTTTTCTCTGTGTCTCATCTTTTGGTGGAATGGAGACTGGAAAACACTACACTGTGAGGATGTAAGATGTTTCTAAGAATGAATTTACAGGAAGTTAGTTAAAGCTTAATATATACTCACTCATGCACATTAAATCATGTTTTTAAAAAATATGTGCCCATTAAGGATCTAATGCTACAAATATGTATGTAAACTTCTAATCCAATTGAAGCAAATGGAAATATGTTTTAAGGATCATGCTGCTTATATCAACTTGGTCAACGAGAGACTGAAAATATAGGGAAAATTTCGTATTTATCTCAAAATTCTACCACAAACTGTGCATTTGCATGGGGCTTTTATTCAGCCAATTTAAATTTTCTCTTGTTTTCCTCCATTTTCATGTTTATTCATGATTATTTGATTATTTGTATATAAAGCACTGAGTGTGAGAATTGTTCCAGATGAGAACTGTTTCTGCATGTCTACCAGGCTGGAGAGGGCTGTGGGGAGAATCTGGAAACCTTGAAAAAGGTATGTTGTAGGTCAACCTTAAGGAAGGTTAAACCGTCCCAAACACACACGCGCACACACACACATACGTGCACACGAGCCCTTATAAACTGTAAGGGAGATAAGAACACTCCCAATTTTAAGCATGTGCATAGTCCTATAAAAGTCAAGTGCTGAGTAGGGGGATCTGATGATTCAGCTTCTCTTTTGGGGGGCAAGAGCCAGCTCTAACAGCTCTGGGACAAATTGTTTAGGCCACAGTTAAAGTGGGAGGCTCTTTGCAGGTGCTTGCTTGTATCATCTGGTTGCAAAGGGAGAGGTGTTATTGCTGGGTGTTAGACTTGAGGGTGTATCCGGAGAAGTGGGCAGCGTGTGTTCTGCATCTTTACACCAGTTTCTTCAAGTGCTGGGTGTTCTTCCAGCTGAAGAGCCTCCTAGTGACGAGGGGGATTGATTTCACTGTTTGAAGACAAGGCCCTCAGGATGGCAGTTTTCATTGATTAAATGAGGGCACTTTTCAGAGGGAAAGTGATTGCAGTAAATTCCAGGTTAAACTGATATTAGTATTTGAATTACAGGCAAGTATCGTAATGACTGAGCATTAGGAATTTGTATTAAGATAAGATTGATCTGGGAGAGAGTACTGCTAGTAAAAAAAGATGATCTGCGTATTACCCTTGTAATGTAATGTCATGACCCAATTCCAGTGTACTACCACTTAAAGACTGGAAAGAATGCAATGCAATTAGTTTAACATTTAAAAAATCTGAACTATAGCCTAGCACTATATTTCTGCTAATCTTGGTTTGTTCCAATGTGTTTTAATAGGTTTAGACATACGGTAGCAGATCTATTGCAATTAAAAATAAAAGTTCTTACATACTAGTAGCGCTTCCCTGGAGGTCTAGTCAGTCTCCCACAGTAATGAAGATATAATTATACTGATGTAAATCACAGCACCATAACTAGGAGGGATTGGCCTTTCCCCTCCTTTAATTCATTGAAAAATTTTATCTTTGACAGGTACTGTCAAACAAGGTGATGGGCTGGAAGGCAGGATGTTTTTTCTGGTAACTAATTTGCTTGGGGAGAAAATGAAATTTTTTTTTTTTTTGAGATGGTTTGAATTCTGAGATGATTCTCAAGTCCTGCTTCTCCCATTCTGGGATAGCAGCAATTCCTGTAGGCTTCCTAATGAAGCATGGTTAAGATCACACTTTCTGCTCTGACTGTGCTGTTCTCAGCCTGAGAATAGGAAAACGTGTCTGAAGGTAGCTTGAGGTCACCTTTTGGGTTCCAGGGTAGTCAGCTCTGCAAAGAGCCTACCTGGCTCCTGCTGTAAATAAGAAAAAAATGGCCTTAGGGCTGATTTATATTTTACTCAACTGTGATGGTCCCAGACATCCATTCTTTGCCGTGAGAACAGCAGAGCACAGCATGCTCAAACCATAACCTTTTCTCCCTTGATAGGCTTCCAGATATACTTCCTACCTGTCAGATGCAGCAAAAGGCTACTTTGCCAGCTTTAGTGCTGCCTGAAAAAATCCACTGACTTAAGATGTTTTCTGCAAGTTTGCTTCTACTTTGCTGCTACCTGACTACTATAAATGAGCCACAATAGAGGGAGACTCCTGCCTGTTGGTTTATTTTTCTTGGCCATCAAATATGACTCGTCCCACCGAGGTGTCAGCTTCTTAGGAAAAGACTGACGTTTAAAAATAATTATCTTAAAGTGAAATAACAAATTTATTGCTGCCAGCTCATATGTTCTGTGTTGGTTTTGTGTGTGTGTATATATATTAAAAAAAAAACCAAACAAACAACAAACCCTAAACCAAAACCAACATCAGAGGGTGGCAATGTGTTAGGAAACACTTCCCTCTGTGCAGTAGTTTAACTTATAAAGGTTGTTTTCTGTTGCAGTTCTGGACTGAAACAGCATTTAGTTTTCCCCTAGTCCCTTATCCAGCAAACAGCTCATTTTCTTTCCCTCAGTAACCTCCTCTCCTTGAATCTGTGCATGCTTCTGCCATATTTTGTGTATACTGTTAAAGCCCACAAAAAAAATACTAAATTAAGCCCAACCAGAAGATCCACTCCTTGTTTTATTGCATGGATAGGACATGATGTCTGAGAAGGGAGATATCATCACTGCAATAAGAGAAAGGGCTTGCTGCAGAACAGTCGGAGAGGTTGCATGTTTCAAACACTGTCTCAGTGGTCTGATAGCAAGGCAGGACATTTCCACAGAAATGTGTTAGTTGTACCAAAAATCTGGAGGGCCACCAGAGAGGCTGTTGAACATGTGTCATCATGATCCTCCTTCCAGCCACCTGACGGTTATGATATACTCCTCATCAGATTGGTTACCAAAGATTTTGTAGGGACACATCAAGTCTCATCTAACCTCTGACTTTCTGGGCAATGCAGGGGTCAAAGGAGATGTTTGAGGCAAACTGTCCATAACAGCTCTCCTAGGAGAAATTCTCACAAGACAGATTCTTCCCCCCCCACCCCCTCCCACCCCCCCCCCGCATCAGTGATGACAGTCAGGTTAGGACTAAGAAATGAAGGAAGTTACCATTATATTACTGGGAAAAGACTGCTACTTTTTTTTCTTTCCATCACTTTTCTTGGGTAAATATTCTGAGGTTTTGCACATCTGTGTTTGTCATCTCTGGCAGTCAGCAGTTGACACCTTTCCTTGGTAATGAAAATAGAGCTTAGGAACATGGCAGAAGCCATAGACTGCCTGGGCCTGGGGGTGACTTGCTGCTGACCCATGGGGACTCCTTCCAGGAGCAGACACAGCTGGGGTGGCCATGGCACTGCTGTCTAAGCTGTGTGTGCTCTTGGAGAGAGCTTCAGCCTTCATGCTGAGACTCCAGCGCCTTTCCCAATTGCTGAAATTCACTAAGGAAAAGATACAAAAATAAAATAAGCATCTCGGTTTTATTTTCCATTGAACTGATGTTTCTTTAGAATTGGCTGTTCCACATACTACTCACCTTGCTGGCAAAAGCATCGGTGATCAATGAGGACAAAGTGATTCTGACTGTCAGCTTGCCACATACATCGAAAGCAAGCGAACACATCAGAAGCTGATTTTGTGCAAGGCCTGCTTTTGATTTGTGCATTTTTCTGGCAGACTTGGGCTATGTCCTATTACTTTCTTACAATAAAAAGGAAGGTTTCTTCTACTGGAGCTTGCAGCATGCAGCTGCAATAATCATAGGGGAGCCCCAGGTGGTCTGATTTATGGTGTCTAATGTGAACTCCTGAGGTTCTGTGGGGAGAGATTATAAGGTATAAAACATTTTTCAGAATTGTTTTGCCACACTTCAGTTCTGACTTTGCTGGGGGAGCTCTTTCATTTATCTCCCTGCCCCAAGATAGCTTATCTAAATGCATGTTTATTAAAGAGCTCCTAAACCACGTTAAAGTTGCTCCTGAAAATATTCTGACTAATGGTGGTGTTGATGAGGGTGAATCATCACTGAGAATGTTGTGCTCATCAGGACAGTTTCTCAGCTGATGGGATTTGGCAGAATGCCATGGAAGTTCATGGCACTTTTCTGCAGATTGGTACTGGGCAAGGATTGATATGCTGGGCAGGTGTTGAGTGACTGAAGTTCTGATGGAGCTCTGAGGATTTGTACTGGCTCAGAGCCTGCAGTTCATAAAAGGAAGCCCTGAACATAAATCAATCAGATACTTTTATTGTACAATCTTTATACAGGGAATATTACTTACTGAATGCTAGTGTGTTTCTGTGAGGATGTATTGGAAAGTTAGGCAAGGAGGAAGAAGCTATTTGTTTAACTTTGCTACCATTATTAAGGTACCAGCTACAGGTTTCATTGCTGTCCTTCTCAAGAACAAGTCAGAGCAAGCTCGGTTAGTGCTACCCCCCACGCTGGAAGTCTGCAGTGGGAGCGGTAGAGGAGGTGCACTGGCTGCACCCATCCATGCAACTGCACTGGCACCAGCGGCAGGGAGTGACTGGCTTAGCAAGCTAAAGGGATGTGCCTGGGGCTTTGGCTGAGTCTGTTCAAACAATAGTTTGTCCAGGCAAGGAGACGGATTTCCAACCCCTGGTACAGCCCGTGACTCAGAGTCCTTCTCCTCAGTGTGCTTTCAGTGTGCAGGGTTGCAAAATACCATGACAGATCCAGATCTCATTTTTCTTCAACAGCCAGGGGAGCTTAGACTCAAGGTTTAAACCTAGGTTCCTCTGTAACTGGAAATGATGTAGTTGCATAGTATTACAAGAACAAGATAGTCCTGAAGATGGAATTCATGTCCTGAAGTGTTTAGCGAAACAAAGTAAGACAGCAGCTGAGAAAAGAAGGTACTTGCTATAAGTTGATGCTTGCTTGATGAGGAAGTGAAGGAATGAAATCGGAGTAAGCTCTGGATGGGATAGGTACAATGATCAAACTTGTACTGGATCAACTGTAGGGGTTTGGTTTTGTTTATTAACCCTGTCCATTCCTATCCTACCTACAACTGAACAAACTTCCTGATTTTTTTTTTTTTTGGCAGAGAATAGATGATGTTTGTTGTTATAGCACTTGGTTTCAGCTAATGACAAGAAGACACAATCTGTAATCTTGTCTATTACCTGTCCTGTATTACACCCTTTCATTTACTACATTAAAGTAGCAGTAAAAAGCATTCCAAGAGACACAATGGAGCAGCACAGCAGCCCCAACACAGTCTAAGGCCGCGTATTATATTACAAAACTACTCTTTTTTTTTTTTTGAGGGGAAAGGGGGGAGATATTGTTCCAGTTTACAGGAAGGTTGGGCAAAAGGTCAGGGAAAGTGCGTAATTATTATCGGCTCTGCTGAGGCCACACCTGTGTGAAATGTTCAATGCTGACACAAGAATGAACTTGAAGCATGTTTGGAACGTACAAGCAGCAAAGATAACCAGAGAACTTAAACTGGAATTTAAACTGCATTTAAAAAAAAAAAATCTGCTATAGGATGGAGAGACCAGAAGCAGCCCACAGAGACCTGAAAGTGTAGTCAGGGCCACCCTCATCTTACTAAAGACGTGGAGTGCATGGAAGTTATAGACCTTGGCATGAAAATGGTCCACCAGGAGTAGTCTTGGCAGATAAAGCAAGAGAGCTCAGTCTTAAAGTGAACATACCTTCTTTGTAAGTGGGACAGGCTATTACCATGGCGTGACTGCTGGATTTGGAACCTGTAAACTATACAACTGACTGACTTTTGTTCTTGCACACCTACTCTAACGGGAGGCAGGAGCTGGTTTTGCATTGCTGCAAATCTGCTTAGCTTTGTTAGCACCAGTTGGTTTGTGACTGTTTATACCAGTTCAGACCTAATGCTAGTTGCAACTTGCTTACCACTGTTGGCTGGAGTAGAACCCAAACCTGGCTCCTGTACTAATGCTTTATCATAACACCCTCCTTCGTCTCCTCCTCTGAAAATCTTGCACTATAGATATTGAACCCTAAAGGAGAAGTGACTATCAGCAGACATAATTTCGTATGAGTAATTAACTTTTAAAGCTTGGATATATTCCATCTTCCTTGTGACTAATGGTACCTGAACAGAACATAATTGTATAATCATTTTCCAATTGCTTAACTCATTTTCCTTGTTTGTAAGATGCTGTTTTTCAGCGTTTCAGAGAGATGTGAGGACCTGTGTGCAGTAATGAGTGACAGACAATTGTTTATTTCTCAGCAATAACGCTGTTTAAAGAAAACCTCTTTATGCTTAGAGCCCTGACAACTGGCCAGATCTTGACATTCTTACTCATCTCTCACCCAGTGAAAGGCCTGCTGGCAGGCAATTAGTCCGCAGTTTCACATCACATTGTCTTTGGTGGCAACACTTGCTTGAGGAGTTTTGACCCCACCACTTCTCCCTACCCGTCAACACCTAAAAGCCAGCACATCGCAACTGCTCGGGGCTGCGCTGTAGGTGCAAACACTGCAGGCCCACAAATACTTCTGTTGGTGTAGCTGGTGGGAAGGGCAGGAAGGAATTACCTGGGAGCTGAAACCTCTCAAGCTGGCTTTTCTGTTGGAGGGGGGTGAACGTTGTCCTTAGATGTGGAAAGCTTGGGCACTCATAGCATATAATGTTCTTTCCAACTGCTGGACCAGCTAAGTTGCAGAAAGTTATTCAGGGAGAAAAGGCCAGGCAGAGGAGATGGAGCAAAGAGGTCAATGTGTGTGGAAATGCGCATGCATGTCTGGTTTGGCAAAAGAAATGTGAAGGGTGCATAAAGACCAGAAATTTCCCAGGGGCTTTGATCTAGTTGCAGAAAATACTTTTGAAGAGAGGGGACAAGTGCAGGAAAATAGATGTCTTATGCTATTTTAAACAGAGCTGATGTCTATGTGTGACTTCACTGTGTTGTATTCATAAACAGTTGAACAAAGTTTATTCATTTTTTTTGGGGAGAATGGATGTCTGAGCCTTAGGAGTTGGTGCTGATGTTTGGGGGTAGAAAGAGAAACCTTTTGCAGGTGGGCAATAAAATTCCATTCTTTCAAAGAGGCAACAGGCAATCTGTGCCCAAGATATCTTGCCAGGAATAGCAAGCGCCACAACCTACGGAAATAAAAAGAAATTTAAAGCACACAGGTCTAGATGGAATGGGACTGCAATACAAAGCCCGATGAATGTCCAGTTCTATCAGGGTTGTGTGATCCCAGCTAGGGGGGATTAATTTTAGAGAAGAAGAAATAAATTTTATACTGCAGTAACAGACATAAACACCAAAACCCTTGTTGCATTTGGTAGTCCAGTATCAAGTCTTGATTTGGCTTATGTGAATTGATGTTTTACTCTTGGAAAGTTTGCTCTGTAGCGTCTCATCCTAGATTTCTAGAAGATCAATGAAGGGAATTTGCTTTAGGGTCTTTTGAGATCTATTGAACCTGAAAACAGAGCTCAAGGGTGGGTGATGTTCATGGGAATTGTGATTGAGAAGAGAAAGTTATACATGTATCTGAATAGTAAAAAAAACCCCCCAAAACCAAACAACAACTCAGTTCTTACTTGCAAAGAAATTCCACCAACTTCTTCACAGTTGCATAAAGTGTACATTTAGAAGTAGAAAAATGTGTTACAGAGAATAGGGATTGGAATTTTCAGGGGAGTGAAACACAGCTTTAATTGAGAAGTATGCTTAAGATTGCATTGCATCTGTCAGTGGGTGCCTGGAGGTTGCCTTAGCTGATGTAGTTGGTGGCACTGCAAACAAAGTGAGAGGATAACAGGAGCATTTTGAAAATCAATATTCAATCTTGCCTACCAGAATGAGGTTTTTCTGTTCTGGCGTTTAGACCTGCCTTCAGGGATGCCCGACTTGTCTGCTTCCCATCCTCTAGACAGTTGCCAAGATGAGGAAGGAACCAGTTCAGCCATCTGAATCTGTTTTCTGTCTGACAGAGTAGAGTAGCTGTGTTCAAACTGGGACTTCTTTAGAGGAAGAATCTGTTTAGCTTTTTTTTCCCTTCTTTCGGCTTTTTTTTTTTCCTTTTTTTTTTTTCCCCAGTGTTAAAATATTTGGATCATCTCTTAGGAACCTCTGTTCCTTCATGTATGGAAGCTTCTGCAGATTGTCCTAGTATAGGAGCATTGCACTGTTTATTTTGTTTCCTCTTGGTATGAATTTTTTAGATTTCTCTCTTCTGATGTTGCCAAAACATGCTATAGCAGGCTGTGTTCTCTTACAACCCATTCCATGTCGAAATGTAAACCCATTGCAACACAGCCCGTCTGGCATATGTTGTCATAGCTTTTAAAAAGTTGCCCTGCTTTTCTGTTGGCGTTGAGAATTTTATTAAATAAGAGTATTTATTTTTCCAAATTCCCCATGGGCAAAAGCAGGTAGAAAACAGATACCTATGTCTAATTATAACCTTATATTTCACATTAAATCTCTCTTAATTTTCTTTCATCCCACCTCCAGCGTGCATTCTCTCGTTCATAATTGCCACTGGATAATTTGAAGTCATTTGCTTACTCAGGGCTTTATGCCATACACTCATGGATTGTGGCAGATGAATCCTTCGCAAAAAATAAAATGAGAAGCTCATTCTTGCTGTATAGGTAGCTCTTTCCCTCCCTGTCCCAAAGTTTACTGAGCAAATTGTTGCTATTAACTTTTAAATTAGTGTACTTGTTGCTCAGGGAAAAGCTAAGTGTTCAGAGGAATTTTGCAATAGGCTCAAGACTGACTTTGCCTCTTCAGGAGAGATGTTCTGTGCTATGTGTTAGTTGCCAAAATACCTGGTGTGTGGCTACTCCTTGGCTGTTGTTGTGGGAATTTCATTGTTCCCAAGGAACTTACATGTCGAAGGAGAAAAGATTGCTCGGCTAGCTCAGTCTTGGTCCATGAGGGATTTTGGACTTGCGGCACTGTTGCACTCCCATATGGATTCTGTAGCTGATCTTACTGACAAGTAGAAGGATGTTGCTTTTTAACTTTTCCTCCCTCTCTAATCAGTGTTGTTTTGCTCTGTGCTTTGTTTTGCGCTACTTAAATATTTTCAGGATTTTGGGCTCAGTTGCTGTGTTTGGAAATATTACTGCCTCTTGATCCATAGAAAAAGAATAAATTTCCTCCCAAAACAGAAACTCTAGGAGCATTCAGATTGAACAAAAAAACCCCCAACAAATTTTCAAGGCTCCCTGGTATGTAAATATGCTACAACTTCTGTTACATGAATATATGGCTTGATCATGGTGAGATTATTAGTGGCAGTTATCCTAAAAGGAGACATAATTCCTCTTCTAGCTCACTGTCCTATTTCCAGCTCCCTTGAAGCCGTCTCTCTCTCTTTTTTTACAGAGTTAAGTCACAGAAATCCTTTAGTTCATTAGATATGGACAAACAAAAGGGGAAATACACTTTCAGTTCTTAAACTAGCCATGTCTTGGGAAAGGCCTGCCCCAGTTTCTAAACAGACTGAAGTTCTTGTGTAGTTTTCTTTCCTTTGGTTTTCTTTGGCCCCACAGCCCACTGAGTTGGGCAGAGAATTGCTCTTACTGTCAAAGAAATGTGTTTAAACAAAAGCAAGTCCTAGCAAGGCCTCTTTTGCCTCAAGAGGGAATATTCGCATTGCCTTCTCTCTTGCAGTTTGGTCACCAGTGGCTCAACCTCAGTTTCCCTTTCTTTGCATTAGGGAACAACATGCACAGGGTTTTACTTATCCCTAAGCACTTAAGCCCCAGTTACGAAACATGTTTCAGTGACCCACTTTCCTCTTGGTTTCAGTGAGAATTAAGACCGTTACTACCACAGAGGGAACAGTCCTACACAGCACCGTAGTCTGACACGGATGTTGTATTGTGTATCTTCCGCGAGGCAAATGTCATCCCACTGGGTTAACCTGTCGGACACACATTGATCTCTTACTTTGTATTCACTTCCTTTGGTCAAGAAGTATGCAAAACCTTGGTCCCCTACACTGGTTAATGTTTTCTGCTATTCGCACTTCTTTCAATCCATTTTATACAGCCCTATTTTTTTGGTCAAAGTCTTTCATACTCCCAGTCATTTATCTTATAAAACAGCTACTTAGTTGCAACTTCAGTGTTAAGAATTTGCAGTGTGATAGAGCTGGGGAGAGGGTGGCTGAAAATCAAACATTATCAAGCAAAAGCACATGCCACTTCTTGTGTATCTTATTCTGCAATTCTTTGAAGTTTAATCTTTTCAAAAGAAAAGCCTTTCAGCTACTTTGTGGCAACAACCTGGGCCTGTAACTTTTGATTGCACAGTGCTCCTAGTTCATAAACTGATCTCATCCTTTTCTGACAATTAAGACTAAAGCGAATTTAAATTGGATCTCCTACTGCCACCGCATCAGCTGTCTGGAACAGTTTGCCTACCTTGGTCTCCCACACTAATTCTCTGTACCTTTTCAAAATGCTGCTAAAAATCCTGATCTCCTTTAGGGCTCTACCAGCCAGCAAGCTATCAACCAGTCTCCTTTCACGTGTGGATTTGGTTGCACATCTGCTTTGCAGAGCTGTAGAGGACTATAGAAGAGACAGGGTAACTGAGTGCTGGGCCCTGCACATTGAGATCAGCTTAGCAGTGCCATAAGCCTTTGAACCCACCCTTCACCTTATGCTTCAGCTGCATTAAGATGCAGCCCAGAGCAGGGGGCAGTGCAGCTCACGTACCCTGGGCGAAGCTTGGCATGGCCTTGTCCTTCCTTCTGCTTTCTATGTAGTGCTCCGCAGAGCTGCAACCCCATCACTTCATCCCTCTCTTGTGCAGTTGTGTGGACCGTGCGCATCCACAAATCAGCATACAGAGATGCTCTTGGAGCTGCGATGAGGGCTATAAAAGGAAGAACTCTCCTTGCATCCTTTCCTTTTCGTGCAAGGAAGAAGCATTCACAGGCTGGCTCTCAAGGCTTCTGTTTATCTGAAAAGCACTATCTTGATTACTGGGTTAAAAGTGGAAATATTTTGATACCATAATAAGATTTTTTTTTTTGTCTAAATGTGGGCTGGTAAATAGTGAGTATAATATCACATTGTCTTGTGGTTTGTTCTGTGGTCAAAGGAATAATTATACAAATGTCGTCTTCCCCCCCCCCCCCCCCCCCCCCCCAGCTCCTGTTGTATAGCAATTCTCCTAGCACTGGATTATAACGGAATTGTATTTATACCAAGGCCTCTGAAGTAGTGTGTGTACAGAAACTCACAGAGTCGTGACCAAGAGCTTATTGTGTATGACAAGATTTCCCATAGCAGGTTATACATTTCAGAGCATTCTGCATCCTATTTTCAAAGGCTCAGCACTCACAGCTGGGGCCAAATTTTCAAAAGGGAAACATATTGATGTAGAGCCTGAAATAAGGGACTGTGATGAAAATGCAGTCATTACCTATCACTTTGGAAAACTTGTGAGCTTATTTTTGTTGCCTTAACAGTACCTATGTTTAAACACTTATAATTCATAAAGACATCTTGCCCTTTGTGAACTTCCCGAGGACATTACTAAACTCATACATGTCAGTGGCATAATTGTTTCCATGGAAGCTAACATACTTTTAAAGGAAAATAAAAAACCCAATAGAGGACATATGAGAACATAAAAATGGCCATAGCAGGTTAGAGCAAAGGTCTATTGAGATGTGTGTCCTGCATCCAACAGTGGTCAACGGAAGGTGCTTGGGGAGGTGCATCAAAACAATGCAAGCATATGGCAATGCTGCTCCAGAAATTCTTTTGGCTTTAGCAGTTTTGGACTCAAAGATTTCCTGAGCCAAAGGTTGCCTTACAAGCAACATGAACATTTTTTTGCTACTGTGAAAAGCCTTGTACAGCACAATGACATGTCTTTGCAATCAGACTCTTGCAACAATATCATTCCGCAGAGAACATAGGGGCAATTTGACTGTCTTTAGTTGTTAATTCAGTCCTTCCTCAAGCAAAATGCCTGCTAGCTTTGCTTCCTTAAATGTTTCAAGATTAACTGTCTAGAATTCATCACGGAGATGCTTTAGGGAAAGAACTGGGGTCATAGGGCTTCACTTAGAATGACAGTTGGAAGAGAGCAATCCTCTGTATATTATTACACTCTTTTATCCTAAGAGCTAATCATTTGTTCAATTTTTTTTAATATCACATGTCTAACATAACCTTGTTCATTTCACCTGCCCTTTGTCCCTGCCCCTGTCCATCTCTATCAGGACACTCCTTTTAAAACAGGTGGTTAAAAAAAAATGTGCTTCCTGTCTTTTTTAAGGAGGATTGCACACCTTCATGTAAGTTTGAAGCCAGACTTTGAAGAAATGTCTGGCTTTTTTACACACTTCCAGTTGTGCAAGTGTGTAAAAAAAAAAAAAAAAAAAAAAAAAAAAAAAAAAAAATTTTTCTATACGCATTTCTCAGTGCTGAAACTTGAAGGAGTGCCATCTCTGTGCATGCTAAACTGCATCAGTGAAAAGCCTTCACTGTAGTCATGGAGAAAGCAGGAGATGTGCCCATGTGCTCACATGCAAGCTGCTTGACCCCAGCTGACATGCATAATCCCAATATTCTACAAATCTGATGAGTTGGTCATGGTTTGACCATGCTCTGCTGCAGATCTTCAGATGTCCAGAATGTGTACTGTGTGTTTGCCTACATAGGCTAGTGAAATATTATGCTGGGAAAAGTCCCTGATTTATTAAGCTTTAAACAAAAAGTCCACCTTGGGTGTTAATTGGAATCTAAATTCAGGTGTTAACCTCTTTGATTGAAAATACATGCTGAGTAATTACAGGAAAGAGGCCAATTTCAGGCACAGCAGTAATTACTGAATTAGTAGAAAAGTTCAAGAAGAGCTTCAAATTTCATATCATTGCTAAGGTTTCTGAGGAACAGCTAATCCTGAAGTGATTTGGCTCCTCACACCTGTATATGTTTTAGGAAACTCCACTTAAATTTCAAAGAAATGTCTGCATGAATAATTCCAGAACCAGATGTCAATATTTCTTAAAATGTTGCTTTGTTTTCAAATGCAGAAAACTGACCAGCAGCCTGAAATTTCAGTGATGATGAAATCAGGGAAAAAAGCTTTTTTTGTTAAGCAGTATTTTTTTCTTGTTCTTGAACTTGGTGCTCTCTTGCTTGATTTATTTAAGTGGAATCCTCTAGCATAACCTCCTGCCTGTAGTGGTGTGCCTCACGTCTACTGCTTTTCAAATTTTCATTTCCCAAAGAAAGTCTTCACATTATTTACTTGACCACATCAGTTGCTGCTAAAACAACATACGGAAATCCATATACTCAACTTCGGTGCCAGTGTCACAGTTAAGTCACCAAAACACATCTTAAACACTACCACTTCTATGTCAGGTTTCAGGTTTTCATTAACATTTATGATAATATTTTGCTCTGGACAACAGCTGTAGATTGAAAGCTGTGTCTATTTTACAAGTTAAAACCTCTTCTCTTCCTGAGAAGAACTGTTCAGTTGTCATCAGATATTGTGATGTAGCAAAAAAGGTGAGAGATACTACAAGTATTTCAGTTACACTAATGAGAGCTTAGGAGTGGATATCTGGGATGAAACCTTGACGTTGTTGAAGTACAGTGCAGGAGCCTTTGGGGTTTTATTGATGGTTTTGGTATAGTTGCATGATAAAGGAGTAGATACAGACATAGTATATGGCCAGAGGTGCCATTCTGAAAGTGTAGAATCTGTGCTTGATAATATGGCTGTACACTCACAAGAAGAATCTGATGCAAATCCTTAAATATAGAAGCTTCCTATTTAATTCTCAATAGGTACTAGACCGTTATTGAATAAATTTTTCCATTACTATTTTTTGACAATTTTTCTTTAGAGAAAAATCCATTTACAGCCAAACAATTCAGATCCTTGAAACAAACGGGCCATATACTGATACCAGTTAACTAGAGAGTAAGCTCCTCCCAGGTTCAAAGAACTTTTTTGTTTATTGAAAAGACAGATTATGATTGCTTCGGAGAGTATTTAAGGCCACCTTGATAAGGCAAATCTAGCCAGTAACTCGGAGCACTTTTGAACTGTTTCATCTAATTTATCGTATATCTAGATGGCATGCTGTGCTGTTAGAAGGAAAAATATCTGATACACAAATTCGTTGATTTTTGTCTATCATGACAAACCCTTGTTCAGTTGATTCTTCTTTGCTGCATCCAATATCTTTGACTAAGACAGAATGTCAGTATATATTATATATTCTGAGTGTGATGCATATATTGATGCATGTACAAGAACAATATAGATGTGAAATTCACCAGGATTCTATTTTATAATAAAAATACTATATTATATAAAAATGTTCTGATACTTTTTTCTAGGTGCATTGATCCTGTGAGTATGCTGCAATCAGGCAAAGCCACTGCGAGACTCATCAGAAAGTAATCCCAAATTGTGAAATCATTCTCACTCATTAATATCTCCAGGAATTTGAATTGAACAGTGGAACAATTAACTTTTTTTTTGTTTGTTGTATCCAATATATAAATCCAAGTCCTGCAGGATATTTATTTTGCACATACCTGGCACACGTTAATCAATAATAAAGAGAAAGTTGTACAGTGATGAAAGGCGTTGTACAGTGATGAAAGGCTCTGCTCGGAATGAATGATCCAAACGTTATGCTGAATTGTTTTGAATGGATTTATTAAAGTTTCAGGTGCAGCTATCCAACTTCTTTGTACAGGCAGCATTTGCAATGGTGGTGCTGGGAGATGATGGCTTTGTGAGGTTTATTTAGCAATTAATGTATACAGTATTTAACTGTCATTACATTCTCCTTATCCTATATGCTATATTAGGCATTGAAATGAAATAATGGAATGGAACTGAGGAGAAAAAAGAATGGTGAGGCGACAAGATAGTGCTTGTGTACAACACCCATGGATGTCTTCCTGAGAAGTCCAGAAAGAAAAAGAGGGTTCTGGTGCTTATTGTGCAGAATGGTGAAGTTTGAAATTAAATGTTCCTGTTGTCTAGGAACAGGAATACCCTTGATCGTTTTTGTCTGTGTGTTGGGAGACCTGGCTGATACTCTCAGAATCATCGTGGGCAGTATTCAGGCTCCACAGGGCCTGCTGTGGAGACTGGTACTGTACTCTGGTGCCATTCAGGGATGGCTGGACCATGGCTCCATAAATGACTAATGTAGAGGAGGTGGTAGTAATGTCTGCACAACGCAGTGTGCCTAAGTTAGGCTCTGAAATGATTTCTTTTCATGGACTCTCCAGGGACTGGTCCAATTTGCACTGGTGAGGTCTATAGACATTTGTGGTGGGTGGTCTCTCTATGCAAGCCCCAGTTGGCTCTGATGTGAGGCTTGTTGTGATGATTTTGTCCAGCTCCACTGACTCTCCCCATGATCCTAGACTTACTGATAGTTCATGTTTTTCTGGTTCTGTGTTTAAAAAAAAAAAAAAGCCACAGGGGATGGAAAAGGGGAAAATCCATAGGATAATTAAGGACAATAACTCTATACCTGTTTATTTTATCCCATCTTAAACCTTTCTGACATGTAGTGATGTCTCTAATGTAAGTGCCCTAAAGGTGTGTGGGCCATCATATTCTTTGGTGGTGTTTGCTTTAGGAACTTAGCTGTCTGAAAGTTTTGATATCTAAGAGGAGCTCCCTGTTCTGGCATGATGCAGCTTGCACGCTTCAGGGAGAAAAACAAGCCCAGCACTGCAGGCACTAGTCCCCTTTTAAGCTGCTGGAGGTAAAAGCATAGAAGTTCAGGCACTTAGATGTCCAGACTGAATGTAAAGAGATAAGTGATTGTATTTGTAATACCTCGGTGTGCTGGCTGATTCATTCAACCAATTAATAAACCCCTGCCCTGAGCATAAAGCAAAGCCTGTTTCGAAAGGTTAATGTCAGCCCTCAGACAGCTCAGTTAAAGTTACCTTTTTGCACTCTGCAGGAGATCCCCGAGAATCTTGTCATGAAGTCTGCTTAGTGAAGCAGGGCAAAACAATGCAGTAATAACACTTGATATCTCGTAAGAAGCCATCGGAGGATCTCCAAGCACTTTGGACAAATTAGTAAAGCCAGCTCAGCTCTCTCCTTTGCCAGGTAGAGCAGGGTGGTGTTCTTTAGCAAGAGGAAGGATTTTTTCCCTTTTTTTTTTTTTCCCCTGTTTTAAAAAGAGTACTTTGCTCCTTTTTTAAAAAAAATAAAAATCTTTGAATGTATTCATGTTCTGCATGGTCTTAAAGCGAAAAATTCTCAGGAGGCCACAGCAGGGAAAACGGTAATGAAAGAGTTTAAACCAGGAACCTGTTCTGAGGTGAGCAAGAATTGAAGGCAAAAGTGCTATTGGCTGAGTAGGATCTAGACCATACTTCTCATTTAGCTGAGGCTAAAGAAGTTTCTCGGGATCAAGTCCCACCCCAGTTGGTGGCGATTGGAATTTTTCTATTTATTTCAATGGAGGCAATATTGCCAGCCCTAGAGGTTTCACTCAGAACAGAACTAGCTCTTGAGGGTGGGGAAGATCCATGGAGGATCTTCTGTCTGCCTGTTCTGTTTTTCATGAAACTTTTTCAACTTACTCCCTCCTTGCCCCCTTTCTAAAGATGATTTTTGTTTTGATTTTTTCCTTTCAATAGAACTCTAGTTTCAAAATCTCCCACAGTTCTAAGCAGAGGTTTGTGTCTTGCAAACAATAAATACTCTTGTTGTGAAAGTAATTAATTCTTCTTTTGATCTGACATGATCAAGCTAAGGTTAAAAGAACACTAAGTAGTCAAGGAAACTCACTCCCACATCTTTACCCTTATGATATTTGTTTTCAGAAGGCTTGAAATGGAATGAACCCTGTTCTTCCATACTGCATAATAACTTTAATTTGTTTAACAGTTGGATAAAAAGCAAATTAATCACACAAGTACCTTCAAAGGGAGAATTTGGACGTAGTAAATATTCAGCTGTGAAACAGCCATCTGCCATCACACGCAGTTTAAGCAGCTAGTACCCCTGAGCAGAGATGTAGCTGTGTATTTGAGCATCCTTAATCCTTTTCAGTGCAAAGTAAAAAGGACTTGTCTGTGTCATTGTGTTTCAGAGGAGTTACTGTTGGTAAATTGTGACCGTGGTAGCTATTTAACTAGTAAACGCACATCTGTGTATTATATATGAAAAAGTGTCTTGCTTAGTAGCTGGCCAGAGTGAGATCCAATTTCCAGAAGTAGTAGTCAGAAAACAACAAAATCTCCCCACATTCACGAGCAGTAAAGGTAATTAATCAAAGGGAATAGCTTACCAAGGAGCAAGGACAACTTTACTATGTGCCTTGCCTGAACTGAAATCTATTTAAAATCAAGCAAAACACTGTAATGGGTAGGAGCTGTTGAATCTGTGCCTTTTTCTAGGAGATTTATTATGTGCCTGTGGTTTAATATTACCTCTTGTTTGATGAGGGAAATTTTTCAAACCATGTTTTTCTGAAACAGTTAACTATGGGTTGTAAAGCTAGAGAACTGATCCAGCTCTTCAGCTGCTGGTACCAGACTGATTATACTAGTGAAGATGTGGCTGTTTGTCCTTACTGTGGGAATCCAGACAGCACAAAGCTTTCACTACAAGCAATACTTTGCACTGAATCCTGGGCCCAGCTTACCTCTGCTGTGACTCCATGTGCCTAAGGACGTACGAAAAACGGTGAACAATAAAAGTGTCTCCAGATTGAGAATAAGAGGCCTGTTTCACCCATAACAACAAATACATGGAAAAAGATCACAGAATTCTCTTTCTGCCTATAAATCTGGCCCTGAGGCTCGAGGCTCATAGGTTTCACTCGTTCTTTATGGTCTGAAACAGATCCAGTGTCAATCAAAGCTAGGAAGGGAGGAAACCCTGCTTTGAGGAAATGACTGAACAAGAGCCCCTCTTCCTGAAGCCCTGTTGCTTAAATAGCAAGCTGAAGTAAATCCAGTTTCGTGACAGTGCTGTGAGGAGGAAGAGAAGGGGCTGGGAAGGCACCTGTGGGACTGGGCCTGGCGTGAAGTGGCAGCCCTGGGTGCTGCTGCAGGGTGGCCCTGAAGTAGAAGCAGCCCCCAGCTCCCCACTCTGACCCAGAGCAGTCCCTCCCTCTGACAGGAAACTTCCAGGTTTTGGGTCAATCCTGAATAGTTTTGTAGTAAGTGGTTTGCTGTGAGAAAGCTTTCTCAGGACTAGGGCAGAAATCCTCCCTGAAGGAAGGGAAAGGCCTACCCTGAGCTGGGCCACCCTGCTGTGCCTCCCTGCAGGCCATGGTTGGGGCCTGCTCTGCCTCAAGGCCTCAGGTCTGATTGAGAGGTCTCAGTCCCCACTTAATCCTCAGGATGATGAAATGAAATCCCCACACCTCACAGACTGTTGTGGATCTCTTTCTGGCTAGTCCGGGTACTTGTTATTCCCATGCCTTTCTGTCTCTGATACGGCTAACCTGCTGCAGCATGGCACTGATATGTCTGGTCACTTGGAAGAAGTTCGTTTTCACCATGCTTGTCCTTACAGGATTTATGTGAGGTATGAGTCTCATTAAATTAATAGCCTTCATCTTTTCATCATAGGATATGTTTAAAAACATCTGGTCCTAAATGCTGGGTGTCATTATCCATAAATTAAATGACAGGGTTGGGAACCTCCTTTCAGCCCTGAAGCAAGCAACAAAAATGCCAAACCCCATGGTCTCCTCCATTCAAAAGTGCTGCTCCTTAGGATGCCTGAAAAATTACCTTCTCCTGGGTATGCAGCTGTTTCCCAAAGCCGACAGTGGTGAGTGTGCCAGTACAACCTGTTTCTGACCAAAGCTTGATGGCACCTTCTGAACCTGAGGCCCTGAAAAGCAGCTGGACGTAAGCCAGAGCTGCCCCTTCTCCAGCCTGCTAGCAACCTCAAACAGGTATAACCATGGCTAAGAAATAAAGGCAATAAAGGCCCCCAGCCACAAAGCTACCCTACGGTCCTCCCCAGAGAGGTGTCTCTGTCAGTCCTAACCTCAGAATTGTTTGCTGTTGGCTTTGTGGCTCATATCAAGCATATGGTTGCATATGATTTTCTTTAAAAAAAAAAAAAAAAAAAGCGTCCTCATCTGAGGTATGAGGAGATCCTACCAAATTAGGTCCAAAAGTGAAGTATCTAATACTGCTCTGAGAGCTAAGTTAGGAGATTTCTTGAAAACAAGACATTTAAACGCATGTTAACAAGGGCATTATGTGTTTAACAGGAGCCTGGCTAGATGAGCAAATGTTCACCAAGGACCTTTTTTCTGATATATCAGTCAAGAAATAAAAAATTGAAAAGGTAGTCATGATTCCACATGAATGAAAGAAAATATACTTGAATTTATTGCTGGTTTGACTTTCTTCCCACTCCAGTTACTTGAATCCTTTGTTTTGTTTTCATGTGATTGGATTTAATGTTTTAGGGTTTAAAAAATTATACTCAGAAGCTTTATTGAGGTTTCCTAATACTTTAGGATTTCAGGTTTCATGCAGACACTCGTACTGTTTGAATCCAAAGGAATATAAATTACGGGAGCTGATGGTTAAATTTACTTATGTTGTTGTTTATTCTGTGTGCAACACACTGTGTGCGTGCATGTGTGTATGTTTGGGAGTGACCTTGTAACTCCTCCTGAAAACTGTAGTAAATGTTTCACTATGTAAAGATTTTGAATTGAACCTGGATGTTTTAGCCAAGTTGTTGGGCTGTAGCTGTAGGACATGCATTCAGCTGTACGATACTGGGCTGGAATTGGAAGGAAGCATTATAGATTTCACAACATAATCCTTCTGTCTTTGAAACTACTGAGACTGCACTCTGTTTCCTTCTCATAAAGACTTATGTCGGCTCCCAAAAAGCATTAGTCCAGAGTAGATGCAGACATCTGGATAACTTTCTATGGGAGCACCCTGGAGATGGAGTGAAACTGCTTAAACTTTCCCTTCACATTCTATTAGTTTTTTTCTTTGCAGCGAGCTTGATTTTTGCACAGAAGAGGGAGTGTGTGTAGATGTATCTGAGATCTTTTACGATTTACCTGCCGCTGGAGTGATCTCTGTGGAGAACATACGTCTCTATTAGCTTCTGCTTCAGCTCCTAAGTAATGCAGTTTGTATGTGGCTGTGTAATCTGTGGCTATTGTCCTACGTGCTACCCCAGAGCATCAAAATTCATGTCCTATGAAAGGTCAGCCTGTGATACAGAGTATTGTAGAGAGGCAGCCAGAGAGGGATTCTGCAACCTGCTTCCTTTATGTGAGTTACCTCTTTAGGATTTTCTGTCTTTAAAAAATAAATAAATCTCCCTCTGAATTTGCTCTTCATTTTTTCCTCTCCCTTCATCTCCAGTCTCTGACAGGAAAATGTCAACAAAAAATATCTGAGTGCAGGTGTGGTCAAGTGGGTTTGGAATACACAAACAAGATCACCCAGACCTGGACACTGACACTGTCCAAACTCTTATCCATCTGTGTTATAGGGATTTACTTTTACCTACTTTTGTGATTGAAGGCTCTGGAGCAAATGGAGCCTCTGATTCAACCACTACTGTATCAAGTTCACATAATGTAGCCTATTAAAATAACATTAAATAGTTAGATGGGATGGTCCTTTTACAATCTTCTTAACAAGGAAGAAACTGATGCCTAAGGCACTGAGCACTGCCTGTGAGATTGAGAGAGAGCCCTAAATCATTGCTTTTGATGCGTATTTAGAGCGCTAACTTCTGTGCAGCTCAATGTCTTGCAAGGATGGGCCCCTAACAGAGCTGTTAAATGGACTCAGCTACAAGAGGTGTTGCAAGTGTGCACCTGTCTAGTGACACAAGTTAAAAGATAAGTGCTTGAATAAATCAGTCGACAGGTTTTATGAAAGACTTGGGAGGAGAGAGAGGACAGCAGAAATTAGCTGTTTGTAATGCTAATCAAAAATGAAAGATGTTCTAAAAGCATGTGAGAACAGGGAAATGTTAGCAGGTGTTGTAAATGTCCAGGCTTAGAGCACAGTTTGAGCCACACTGGGTAAACTAATTTCTCACGGGTTAAACTGCACTGAAGATGCTAGTTCAGCCGCATAGTCTCAGTTAAGGAAATTGTAATTTAGGAATGGATGACATATCTTTAGGCTCTGAAGTCTCTCTTGACTTCTTTAACATAGATTCTTCTTTCCAGGTCTGCCCTGGGCTCCCTAAACTACTTATACTACATAACACACCTGAGTGTTCCCTCTTCAGACAGTTAATTTTTGGGGGCAAAATCCTGGTCTTTCAGCACCTTTCCCAGCACCTCTACAAATCTCTGTTTTCTCAGTGACTGTTTCCATTGCATTTCAGACCATCAGGAGCAGTTTCCAAGGAGACTGCCTCCTTGTGGGTTGAATCTTCAGCAGGTGCATATTAGCTCATTTCCAGTGAAGTCTGCAGGGTGAGTTGATCCAGTTTATGGTATTAAGTTCACTAATCAAACTGTTAGCTGTATCACAAATGAAAAAAACATGGTTTAATATCCTATGACTATTCTTGAGGGCAACATTGATGATCAGTCTGTGGTTTCAAAATAAATAAGCTCATTCTGGCTACAAAATGTAAAGTCTGTTTGCAGAGTATGCATCATGTTCCACCACAGGCTTGAGATTTTTAAGAAAACAGCAAGTTCTGGAAAACAATATGTTTGCATGTGATTTCTGTAAGTCTTAATTTTCAGAGCATTAGGAGACCAGCCTGCAGCTCTTCTGGTTGCTTTGTGTAAAATCAGGAACATCAGGATTCTGATGAAATTTTGTGGCTTTTTTCCTCCTTTGGCACTTCTCTCTCTGTGATTGTGATACAGGTGGCAATTGTGAAGTAAAGTGTACTTATTTTTTCCACTGAAAGCCCAAAGTTAGCATTTGCTACAGATCATTGCTGTGTATCCCTCAGCAGGTCCCATCCTGGAACTAACTGACTTCCTGTTTGGTGTGTGCGTTCTTGGGAGAGGTGTATGCAGTTTTTACTTTAATTGTCAGTACACTGGGCTAGACTTGCCTGTGTATAACATTAGAAATAGAAGAAATGCTGTAGGCAGTTTATGTCACATTAATTTATAGCTTGGGTAGGATTTGGATAACCATATGAATTACTTTACCAGTGGACTTGACCTTTACATGTGGTGGTAAATAGAGAGAACAGCAACAATGTATTTAAGGAGGGGTGGAATTTGAATGTGAATGGTCTTGATTTTGTAATAAATCAGCCACAGAATAAACAAGTCTCTTCTCTCACCCCCCCCACATATGGAACGATGATTAGAACCAGGACATCAAAAAGGTCGCAGGAGTAAACAAATCTATTTATGACACTTTTAAATTTTTTTTTTTTATTTTTCAGCATGTTTAAAACACTAACTTCGTAATCTCTTTCAATGCACATAAATCAACTATATGTTTTAACAGTAAAAAATATGGGTATGTTCCAGCCTTACTCTTCATAAATATATGTTGGGCTATTTCTTAAATAGCTGTGGCCCTTAATGAAAGGTATAGAATTGCATATGCCTCTTAGGGCATTGTATTCCTAAGGATATTGTGTGTGTGTATTTCTATCCTGGGAGGTCTCCTAGACCACACCCTCTCTTCTGACAGTTGCACCCAGCAATATGGTAGTGTTACAAATTATTATTATTATTATTATTATTAATGCAGGGAGTTAGTAGCTCTACCCTTTCTGTTCCCCTCAATCTTCTTTTACAGCTTCTTTACTCAAAAGGACTTTGGCATAACATGTGCAGCTTCATTGGCTCGGGCTTGAAAAGTGGCTTTGTAGCAAAATCAGACATGCCACTGCCATCATTTTCAGATGTAGCTTATTGCAGCATCAAATTTGCCAAGAAAGCTATAAAAGGAAAGCTGATTAAAAAAAAAAAAAAGAGAGGAAAAAGTGAAAACCTAGATCTAGAATTAACTAATTAAGTTTGTTTGTAGGTTAACAGATGAAATCTCGCTTATGAGGTTTGAATTTTGGGCTGAATTGATACAAAGACATCTATGGTATGGTGAGTTGTTTGTGTAAATTTCTAGTTCAGACTAAATTCATGAGAGCAGATCTAATAACATTCAGAATATATTGCTGGATGGGGTAAGTGAGCTAAGAGACAGCATGAATCATCTTCTAATTGCTATTTTAAATGTGGACTAGCATATCGGAAGGATGACTGTTTCTCATTAAAAGTCTGACCATACAGTGCTAGAGATAAACTTCCTGATTTTTGTTCAAACCAGCAGCAAAACCATAAAGGTTGGACTGGATCTTCTGGAATTTTTAAAGCAAATTTGGCTTTAACTCGTGTAATTGAAATCTTTCAAGCATCTAACCCACTCACTACTCTGATTCAATTGGGCTTGGTATGGAACTGTATGCGTATCTGGATTCTTGTATGTTAGCATGGCTTTTCCCCACCCCCATGCTATTAACTAACTGTTGAGCATCACTGCAAATACATATTATGGTGTGACAATTTCCTACTGTATTTGGGTAAATGTTGTAGAAAACATAATGCTGTAACTCTGTTTAGTCAGGCTCTGTGCAGATGTAAGGTTAGTCATGGATCAGACTTCGTTTTCATCTCTCCTTCTGCTTCATTGCCCACATATGGGGTTTTGAGCATGAATTATTAATAATTGAATCATTTGAAATGCTGGAGATGCACCAATTGTTGTCAGATTTTAAATTTGTTCCTTTTAATTACATAGTTACCATTTAATGCACAACATGGATCTAAGGAGTTCTAATTGTTAAAGAACATTTTTCACCTCTCCTGTTTGGTATGAGGTAGATTAAGGGTATAGAAAAAGCTCTTCATCAAACCCACTGAATTTTCTTGTCAGTGCTAAATTAACACAATATGAATGTAAGAAATCACCATGAATAAACATTTTAAAGGATGTATGCTTTTTAATCTGTGCATTCCTGTACTGTTAATAATACTGGGGGGCTAAAGCTTCCAATTGTTTTACCTGGTAACTGTAGATAGTATAGGAAAGATAATAAAACAGAACACACACAAAGTGAGGATTAATTACTTCATATGGATGAAAATCTGAAGTCACCCTGGAGATGCTATTGCATCTGTTATTGCTTTGCTTTCAGCGGTTGGTGCTGATGGTAATGTTCCATCAAGGGCCCTGGAAAAATTTACATGCTAAATACTTGGGGCTTGGTGTAATAAAATTGATTTTGGAATATGCTAATCATGCTTATTTTGATCTTGCTGTACCCAGCAGTTGATTGGGCCCACTTGCCACCTAGGTCTTGGGATCAAGGAGGGTCAGTTTGGAGACTGTTCCCCACAGATTTTCTGCTAGAACTTCATACAAAATTGATCAAGGACTTAAGGTCATCTGTAGAAAAAGGTAGGTACAAAGTGAAGTTCGAATTTCAGCAGAAACAAGTACCTATAGTGGTGGTCCGTGTTGTCCATCCGTGTGTCCCGTGTCCGTCCCCCCGTCCCCCCCCCCAATCTGGAAATATAGAGAAGACTTCTGCCATTTTTCCTCAACACCATTTGGACACTGTTACTTTTCTGATCAATCTGTGGTTACTTCCATGGAACAGTGTGAAGAGAGATTAAAATGAGTGGGCTTTGTAAGACTTTCTTAAAACCAAAATCTAGGTCTGTAATGAGCAATGCTGTAAATAGCTAGGGAGTTTTCTTTTTTCCTAGATTCACCCACAGTGGGAAATGTCATCCCTGTCCCTCTCTGTGCCCCTCAACCAGTTTCTATTTGAGGCTACAAATAAATAAATGGAGGAAATCCAGAACCTGGGAAATCCAATAAGTTTAATTTGTAAGGGACAGCTTTCTATTGAGTAGGCATTTGAAAAAGTGATGGACTTGGTTTGGATTCACCCAAGGGTAAATATACAATTCTGGGTGGGGAATTAAAGTTTAGAAATTGCATTTTGTCATCACAGCCTTTTAAAGTCAGATCCATTTAACTTTCTGGAAGAGGAACCTGCTGATATATCTATAGCCATAGGGAAGTGTTTCTGTTCAGGTAACAGAACTGTTGCAGAAATTCCTGTGCTATGGCAGAGAGAAAATTAGGTGTTTCCTATTAGGGCAGTGAATACATGCTTGATCCTAGAAGTGCAAATCCAGTCTTTAGAGCCAGGGATTACGTTAGAACCACCACCATTTTCCAAATGGGTGAACCTTTCTAGAACACCAATAGCCTGTGCTTTCTTACCTACTTAGTGTCTCTGATAGCTTGTAGAAGTCCATTTGAGGAAGGAGATACAGTCTGAATAGGGTGTTCACCAGTCAAGGCAAAAATAAATAAATAAATCCCAAACTCAATATCATACTCCTCTAAAACTCTTCTAGCTAGCAAACCATTAATATAACCATTAATAATTGCTGGTAGAACTTCATAGTACTTGATACAACTGGCTAGTTTTGAAGAATTGATGTGAAATCTGTTTTCATTGAGTTCAAATGAAAGTGCTGCACAGGGAAATGGCCTCTTACACTTCTGTCGTTATCATGTAACTGTGGGCCTGGAAGACAATGCATGATGGTAGTGAGGTTAAATGATTGGACTGGCTTATCTGCGATTAGACTTGGTATTTTTCTATCCCAGAATGTTGTAACACTACAGCTACTTTAAAAAGAGTTAGAATCAAAATATTTTAGTCCTCCGTGGTAGAGTGAGTGTGATAACAGAGGACACTACTGATTGACTGCTGTTAACAGGGAATTCTGTTTCTAAAAAAAGGAGGCAGACCAGTGGATTTATCTTAGACTTGTGACGAGAGAGGATATCCAAACAGAATCCAGTTTGGAAGAAAAACTCTTGCTAAGTTGAGAAATCCATGTACTTACACAGGAGCATTTAGAGCAATATCCTTTGGTATGAACAGCCCTGCACCAGTGCACTGTGGCAGGCTCCACAGAATCACATCAGTTTTTGCTCTCAAAACCAAGCTGATGATACCTTGTAGAAATTTTTATCTCTTCCTCCTCCTTTTTTTCTATTTTTTCTAATGATCTGTTGAAACCGGAGGAGTCATTTTAGCTTTACATAGTATGAATTCCAAATCTGTTCTACTGGGACTTCTCGTGGGTATAAGATAATAATTAAACTATTTCAATACTGCAAATGATCTCGCTTTTCTTTCACCTTGCCCCAGTATAATATTAACTACTCATCATTTACATAGCTAAAATAAGAAGTTTCTGAATGCCAAGGAAGTCAGAGAGTATATTATGAAATCTTAGTTTCTCTTACATTTTCTTCTGGAGTTGGTTCTCAAAAGTTGTACATAATCATCTATCATTTTAATTTTATAATGCTATTTAAATATCAAAGCAATAACATCTAAATTCATGCTAGTGTAAGATGAGAATCTAGTCCTATAATTTCAGCTGTAAGCTTGGCACCATTGAAGTTAATAAGATTCTCCAGAGTTTACAGGATGTGGTTGGGATCAGGCCCTCTGGAATTAGCATGACTGGCCACACACAAAAAGACTGAGTAGGTAAGGATTTGCAGGCCTGGTTGTATAATCTGTCAAGTCTTCCTGTCATAACCTATCTGTGGAATTTTAGTAAGAAAACAATTTTTCACAACTTTTGATGCTTGACCAATTTAAACTTTCAGTTTGAAACCTGATAAAACTTTGCAACCTGTTGCAGCTTTGAGATTTTATTGCTTCTTGCTGCTTTCATTCACCATATGGTCTGCTATTCACAAACTCTGCCCTAATGAGAATTACTCTTGCAGGTAATTTTCTAATGATTGTCTTGGGATAAACAAATTTTTCATACTTGTTTTGCTAATGTATTCAAGTAGGTTCACAGGGGAAAAGATTAATCATCTAAAAAGCAAGCCGGTGTCTTTCATTATGCTAAAGGATCCAAAGATGATCAGAGCAAAGCCACTCGTTGCTATGACAGCAGATACCTTTTTCTCCCTCTGTGAGGTAAATGGCAGCTCCCAAGCTGATTGGCTAAAATGAGCTTATCCTGGTGACCAACCATAGGGAGTTAATTTCATCAGAAAGAGAAAATGGTGGGAAATCCTGCCGTGATCGTACAAAGGAATTTTCATTAGAAGCCAACAGAGTCAGGGGTTCTCTTTCATTATAATTAATATGTTCCATCTAATAAAATAATTTAGGAGAGGCAGACAATAGAATTAGCCTATCTATTATTTTGTATATCCACATAAGCTTTAATCTGTTTTCTAGTAAGACCTACACTCAAAGTAAAGCAACCCTTATTTTCCCCGTAATACCTCTATTACCGAAGACTGTCATCATGTACCTGTTTATATAATTGGAGATAAGCTAATTGCAGGCAATACAAAAGGGCTGGCATTCTTACAGGTATTTGCTGGAAACACTCATGCTCTATGGAAATAATGGACGCAATAATCTTTAGATAGGAACATTTCCCTTTGGTTTATGGTGGTAATTCACATCCTATTTCTCACTTTCTCAGTGGAGGAGATTTTTATTTGGGTCAGATTCAAGGACAGATGCTCCATGTCCGTTCACAGGTGAAAGGAAGGGACTGTAATGAGGCATTAGGGTTTACAGTTTGGTAACAAGGGAACGACCTACACTAGCTTGTATGAGTTCTCACCTCCTGTTCAGCTGTGGCCATCTCATCCAGTCTTTCAGGTAGGACTTCCCTTGAAGAGGTTGGACTCAGTCACTTCTGTGCAGTTTGCAGTGCATAATACATCACAGTTCAAAAAAGCGGTGGTAAGAGTCGTATTAAGAGCTGTGAATTACTAATGATTGTGTATAAGTCACTGTAGAACAGGATATAAGTTGAGCTGTTTTACCTGATGTAGAAGGTCTGCTTTTCCTTTTTACATTGATTGCTTTTAACTGACATTGGTCAAGAGGGGTTAAATTTAACTATGGGACTTTGTTTTGCTAGGGCCAAAGAAAGCACATCATATCTCAGAGATGACTTCCACTCTCTGAACCTGGGGTTCTGATTATGGTTGCTTTACAGCTTATTTTTAAGGTAATTCAGGGGTTTAAATCATAAAAGCATTTATAGCTGTTGCTTTATTTGATTCATATGTTCATGTTTTAGGAAAAATGATGTAAAATGATGAAGTAATTAAGCTCAGCGGGTATGTATGAGATTACAACCCCGTTCTTCGTTGTTACTAGATATTTATAAAATAAGTACCGCCACAGGAGATAGCAAAATCTCTATCAAATCAAAATAATGTAACAGGAAAACTTTGCCCGGAGACACTAATTTTTAGTAGGAAGCATGATCTTAGTCACTGAAATCACTGATTTCCATTGTTTTTGTACAGTGCCTATACTGAAGGTTTCATAAATCTGTAGTATCCTGTTCGATTGTCGTTGTATATCTGCGGGATGAGAGAAGAAATCTAGAATCGAGTAATGTAATAAATTACTCTTCTTGGTTCTTTAAAGCACAAAGGTCAGGCAGTAAAGTATTAGCTCTTATACATCTGCTTTATTTACCCTTCTTATACATAAAGGGGAAAATACTGGGCTGTATCTAACATAAGGAGAAAACCAAGACAGTGGAAAGTTTAATTACTTGCCTAAAACCACAGTGATTCAGTTGCACAGATGAGATTACAACTCAGGAGCTTCTGGCCCTTTGCCCAGGCTCTCTCAGTATCATGGAGTTTTTAGTTTACGTGTTATTCTACCAGGATGCTTCCAAGACCCAATTTTCTGCACTGTGTATGTGTACACATGCAAAAACACTTATGGGCAAAACTTACATGTGTCTTTCTATTTAACCCTGCTAATTACATATGCAAATCCACAGCTGACAGACTGTTTGCCTTCATCATGTGCAGTTGTGGTAACTTGGCATGCAAATTGGCCACGCAACTGTAGCCTACCTTTTCGCATCTGCAAACTCCTGGGAATCCTATCCTTTGTTTTGCTTCTCAGGTTGGTGTAGTGGAGCTAGTTCACCCGATTTGTAAGCAGTGGTGTGATATCGGAAGTAAGACCAGCTCTTCTAGCAGTTGGACGCTGTCCTGTCCTGTACTGTGTATGTTTAGCTGTTAGCTGGAGAACAAGCTCCAGGCTCAGCATTCAATGTCTTCATATGAAATACTGAGTCTTAATTGCAAGTTCATGTGAGGCATGTAAGCAACTGCTTGGGTGCCCTGACATGGCCACAATTAACAGCAAAAAAAAGGCTATTATAAGAGGCATGTGCAGCCTCTCCTAGCTTAAGCCTTCATCTTTTGGGATGTAAGTGTTTATGTCTGTCTGTAATCCCAGTATTGGTCTGTCTTGAATTGAGGGTGGGATTATGTAGCAATGTAAAGATATCAAAGATGTCTCTCAAGGAGCAGCTAATGCAGCTATGTATTTCTAAGGGCCATTTTTAAAGCTAACGTGAGGATATCGACTCAATGGTATCCTGGAACATAAACATGCATTTTTATATGCCTGTGCTGTAGGCTTCTAGGACTTGAATTTTGCAGGGAGCCTCCTAACATAAAAGCTAGGTGAAAAAGGTCCCTTGCAAACAGTTTTGTGAATCCAGCCCTGCCTCTCCACAGACTCCAATGCAGTTAACCTTGCAAAGAGGGCTGTTACATCAAAGCCAACTGCTTCTTTAAAATTGGCTTGTTTTCTTCTGTAAAATGTAG
Source organism: Mycteria americana (assembly GCF_035582795.1). Classification (NCBI taxonomy): domain Eukaryota; kingdom Metazoa; phylum Chordata; class Aves; order Ciconiiformes; family Ciconiidae; genus Mycteria; species Mycteria americana. Next base: position 10,271,536 of record NC_134371.1, read on the forward strand.
TGTTCTCGGGTGTGTTAAACCTTGCTGAAAGTGGAAAGTTTAACCACTGCCTAAAACTTCCATTAGCAGTAAGAGAGTTAATCGCTTGTTTCCACTCTAAACAAAGGCAAATGCTCAGAATTCCAGGCCTTTCCCAAAGAGGCCCCAGTGGGTGTTGCTTTGGAAAGGATTGGTGTGTGCAGAGTGGGAGAAAGGCTGAAACAGCTACCAGGCACATGATACAGGTTTTGGTGGGGAAGCCAGATTAAATTTCCACCGGCTATGCTGCTGTGTAACACAGCAAACAAGGTAGCAAACTGTGGCAAGGAGGCAGGAGTGAGAATGGGTGGGGAAATAGAAGGGAAGGGGTTTCCTTGCTTAAACTTTCTGAGGCTGTGGCCACACAATTATGCATTACTTCTCCCCTTTCAAGCAGGAAGCTGACTTGGAGCCACCTGCTTAGAAAACTTTGGAGTAGGTATCTGTTCAAGTCTAAAAGAGTAAAAACTTGTTTCTCATAAAAATGAAGTGAAAGGAAAACAAAGAAGTTGGTTGTCTCTGTGGCAGCTGACACACAAATTTTGTTGTAAATGGTTTCAGAATTTTACAGTTCTTTGGGACTGAGGTTTTGGTTCAGTCCATGAGATAAGTACCTAACCACAAAGTGTGGATCAGAAACTTTGATTAAAATTTCTACAAAGGTAATAAATATTTTATTTATTTGGTTTAGGGTCTGCCTTTATCCAGGGCAGGTAGAAATTTATTTACTAAAAAAAGTCATACAACTTCTTATATACCTTTGATTAGTATCTTCAGAAGCTTCAGTAAAAAAATGCATCTCAAAGCTAGACATTTTTAAACTGTACTTCTCCAAGGTGATATTGTATTGTAATTTTTTTTTTTTTGACAAAGGAAATGGGATGAATTTTTTTTAAAAGAACTGAAACGGAGCAGAAAGTTTTTTTGATTTAAATGAATTTTTCCACTAGCCTGTTCTCTAATTTTCAGCTGGAATTTAAAGTAATCTCTGCTTAAAAAGCAGATGAACAGAATTATCTAACAATGGTGGAGTACTTATTTCAGAATGGGCATTTTTCTACCTGAAAAGTCAAAACCATAGTTTCTGAGGTGAGCAGCAACTTGTAATATGTTCACTGATTACAGAATGTTATATGTTTGAACTCTCCAGAAGTAGGATCTTCTATGTAAATTTCAGGTGGAAAAGGCATTTAAACATACCCCTGTATATAAGCTGGCTTTGAATATTTTCTCATAAAATGCATTAATGTGATGCAAAGGCTGCAATGGAGCTGATATTGTTCTGCTGTTTGTAAGATCCTATTAAACTACTGCATGATTAAAATGATTAGACTTGGCTTAAAAATTCAAGCACCAGTCTCAACAGTGTACTTTTCAATGCTTTTGAATTAGGTCAGAATGTGAAGATAAAATGTATTATTGTGGAAACAGAATCCACTTACAGCCTGTGCTGTCAAAACCTGAGTGATGACTCCCCTCCTAAAGATGGTGTTGATGATGTATTTTCTGACACCAAACAATTTCTATTTTTGACTCTTTAATTCTATTGTTGCATTTCTGTTCAGTGCCCTTCGATTTGTATTCAATCTCACTGTACTTTGGCAGCTGTAATTCTGTCACAAAGTACACTTGGAGCTTTCTTGCAACTGTTCTGACATACTTATAACGGGTACAGTTTTTCTTTGACAGTGCAGTATCTGTTTTTATCAGTGTGTGGGCTGCTGCCGGTGATTTACAATCAAATGTTAATAAAATTTGTCTGTTCCCTGTACAGTGTTTGTTTAAGCAGCTACTCTTGAGTCTTTTCATGAGTTGCTCCAAATAAGATCAAAGGGTTGAGAAAAATGTTTGTCAATCTGAGAAGTTACAGTGATGGTGTTCTTGTAAACTCAGAATCCTAAAAATTCATAGCTAGTAAAGTGCTCTGCACACATGATTAATGACTTAATGGTAGATGACAAGATAGAATACTTCTTTTGGTAAAGTTTCACTTTAGAAACAAAGAGTAATCTGTTTCAAGTCTAGAGAGAAGAGGGGGGGAAGACAATGTCAGGCTAGATTTCCCCTGTAGATACCACTAGAGCTTCTGTGCCTGCCGTTGAACGCAACAGCTGGTAAGCAGCAAGCAACTGGAGAAAAAGACCTGCCTTTAATCCAGTACAATGTTTTCTTGTGCCCATTTTACTGTAAGTCTCAGTGGCAAGGGGACAAAGGCTGTTGACTGATCTATGCAATTACCTACCTATTGCTTTCAACTGTCTGCCCAGAGTGACAAGAGTGGATGAGGTTTAGTTAAAGTCTGGGAAAAATGCCCTTTTAATAAATAAATAAATAAATGTCCCTCTCTGTTATCAAGCTGCTCTTTTAGACCTTTGAATCTGTTTTGGAAGAGTGCAGGTGATGTGATTGAAAGTTAGAGTGAGTCTGAACTTAAATAGCAGCAATGCAATCAATGTTTTTTACTGAAATACCCTTAGTGCTGTGTGCAGTTTGCACTGGGAAAGAAAGGTGTCTTCCCCCCCCCCCCCCCCCCCCCCCTTTCTGGTGGGTGTGTGTGGGGTGGTATGTCTCTTGTATGTGGTGTGACTCAGAGGCAAACATATTTTAAAATAATTGTCCAGTGCACTCTTCATTTGGAAGCTTTATCTGTCCTTGATGATAAAAATGTGATCCTTTAAAAATAAATAAAGATAATCCAAGCTTCTATTTATTTCTAATGTGGAAGATGCAAAGGTAAAATTGTGTTTAATGAACTGTAGATGGAAGCCTTTTCCTTTTATCTGAGGAGGTAGCATGAGGAGGCACTGCACATACCTTTATACTCTGAATCAGTGCAATGGAGTTGAAGCTTAATACTGAGGCCCTTTCTATGATGCAGATGACTAAGAAAATAGGGACCAAGATACGAGTTGTTTGTGCAAAAGGAGACAAGTGAACAGGAGTATGTGCTGTATACAGGGGCTCAATGTGTCCTATGGTTATGCAGTCATAGTGATGAATGCACCCTTGATTGATGAATAGGCAGCATTTCAATAAGTACAGATGTTCAGATATCACGATGACGAACGTGGTATAGGCACATAGAGATGAGTGTTGCAGAGCTTGCGTGGCACATGGCAGAGGATATCCTTATTTGTTGTGTATCTGTCTTGGCCAGATGCTTTCATAGATGTGTGGCAGTTTGGGCTGAGGAGAGCTGGAATCTAAGGCTTTAACCAAAATAATGAGAGAAGGTGATTGTACTAGGCAGCTTTCTGTTCTTTTCATGCCTCTAGCCAGGAACAGGCAGTATAGGGATGCTACTTTGCTCTTTCCCTTTTATGAATCCAGGGATTTTGAGGGTGGGGGGAAATCCGCATCTGAATAGCTGTGGAATTGAGCTAGATGGGGCTCTTTTTGCTCTGAATCTGAAGACACAGCATTTGGAAGGCAGCAGATTTCACCCTGCGTCCCTGCAGAGCATTGATTACCTGCTTGCAAATTTCATACCTAATGGTACTGCAAATTCTTCTCATCTTATTAACAGTTATTTTATTCAGCAGACCTGACGCCATCAGGTGTCTTAACACTCAATTGTCTCCTAAAATGCCGGAGAGGAGACACGAGTGAGAAGTTAATTTAGATTTCATTGTATGGCATTTCTGATTATAGCAGCAGAGTAGGAATTGGGAGTGAGACCACCAAATCCTTTCACATATGGCATCAAATATCCTTACAGTTCAGTCCATACCAGCATCTGTTGAATAATGCTCATATATTATGTGATGAACCTATTCATTCACTAATATTTAAGCTACTGTTCAGTATGTTCTAACCATGGCTGACAATCTTACATTCACTTTGATGTATAAGCTTGTATATGCATGATTTGTCTATTAACAAGAAAAAGTGTACTCCAATATATTTAATGGTAGTGGCTGTCAAGAGAGGTAAATTCCACTCCCAGTCTCCATTTTTTCTGCTTAAATATCCTTCCCCCTCCCCCCAAAGGAATATTTTATTTAAATTTACTCTCCTGTTTCTGCAAAAACTCTGAGATCTTTAAGTGGAAATTGCTAAATTAAAGCCTGCATTTTGTTATGGTGGCTTAATAGGTCACTGAAAATTGGCAGTGACTATCTATCTGAGCATGATCTGGAAAGATGGCCTTGTCATAAGAGTTTTGCTATGCTGTCATGTCTGACCCTGGATGGGAAATATACTGTATTTTTACCACTTGGTGAGTGTTGCACAGTTAAGGACTAAGGTTTGCAAAAGGTATTGTACTACTCTTGTGTCCTGCACTGAACAGAAAGCCATGCTTAATGTCCATCCCTACTTCAAAATCTCTGAATCTGAATTTATTAATCACTGTTGCTTTGGCACCCTTCTAATTCTGTCAGGTGCATTTTTGACTATTGTGGAGTCTGGGAGCCTCAAGGACATAGCTTGCCCAGCTCAATCCACACTTTGGTACTTGTACCAGTTGAAATGACTGCAGAACACTGATATAACTCTGGACTGTAAGATGCTTGTGTAGAGCAGTGGGAACAAAAAGAACCCACTTGTGATGACTTCATATTCTTTTATCTCTCCAGTCTATTTGTTCTGTAAAACCCCAATAAGAGAAGAAGTAAAAGCCTGCACTACTCCTTCCTACCTTTTTTTACATGTAACTATATCTTAATGCTAATTGTAAAACTTGACTGAAAAAACCCTCAAATCTTTCTGCTTAAAAGGAGGAAAGGAAGCAGCATTTATGTATTTGTTCTCCGTTTGTGTTTCCTTAACAGTGATTCAAGAGAATTAACCTGTGTGGAAACAAAATAAGAAAAAGTTAATTCAGAAAACTACCTGAGATGCTTCCTGCCTTCCTTATTTTGGCCTAGACTGTATAATTTACCAGATTAGGGGAGATTTGGAACTGATTTGCCCCAGACCCTTATTTGAATTTCATTTGCATGGACAAAATGTGGGAATGGCTTCCTTTATGCCCTCAGCGTGAAGAGGCTCAAGTAATGGCAGTACTGTTCATTTTAGCATTACACTGGATCAAGTCTGTTGTTGCTGTCTCAAGCAGTATTTGGATATAAATCCCATTTGTAAGTCTATCTGATTCCACCTTTCAGTCAGTTTGGGTTTTGCCTTCTGCTGTTCCTATTGGAAGCACGTCCCAAAACTTCTCAAATACTGACCTTTGAGAGCCCAACCACCCTCTTTGTTTGCCTCATGTTATACAGCTATGTTCTGATATCAGTTCTGGTCTGTTTACTTCCATGTTTCTTACTCCAGAGCTGTATCTTGCTGGGCTAGAAAGGAGTTACCAGACTTCTATGTGGCTTCTCTCTCTGGATTGTGGAAAAACTATTTTGTGTGAATTTCTGTGATTTATGGAGTAGGAGAAAGTACAATTTGCAAAACACACCCTCCTCTTCCTTCTCTGATCAATCATGTTCCAGTTGTGGTTGTTCTGGAAACGTTTCCTCTAAAAATAAGATGCCTGAATAGTAAGTCTGAATAGTGTATTTCAAGAGGGGGAATTCCTAGGGTGTGGTGAATTTTTACAAGACAGACTTTTAATAGAAGAGGGAGGCATTCCTTTGAAGTGCTGGATGAGGAGAGGAGGAGCCAGAAATCTCAGAAGGCCCAACTCAACCAATGCCTTCAATTTGGCTTAAAAGGTTTGTTATTTGTGGAATGCTAATGAATTTTTATACTAGAAAGTTATCAGAGGGTGGCTAGAGTTATCCTTTACATTCTCACCATTCCCTACTCTGTGCAAAATAAATAAATAAATAACAAAAAAAGCAAACTTACATTAGTGTGGTCTAAAACTAACACACAGGTGGGCTCTGCTAATGCTTCAGTACTTTCTCATATCTGATCTTTTCTGAGAAAAGGAATCTCTGCTGTCACTGCTTAAGCACCTCATGTTGCATAGGTGTGGTGTAATTAAGCCTTTTAATCTTTTTTTCTTCTCTGTTCTTTTTATAAATATCTGGTGGTTATTGTAAATTTCTATTAAAATTGGACAAAGCATTCCTATAAAACAGGTATTTGCCTCAGATTCAGAGATGATGGCAAACAGCTGCACTAAAAGGGAGGATATAGGTTAAAGAACAACATAAGCTCTAAGTAAGGTGCAGGTTTTTTTTAAAGGATACAGATACAGTTGTATACAATGGTTTCAAAAACAACATACACAGTCCTGAATTTTCTTCCCACTTCTTATTGGATTAAAAGAAAGTTGACTTCTTTGATTTCTGTTATTACTACTCAGGACATCCTTGATTGAAGGCGATGTTGATCTTGTTTGTAATACCTTTAGGTCACTTCAAAGACTGGGAATCGTGAAAGAAGACTCACTCATGATGGTTTGTATTCCACTGATTTGGAAAACCAAAAAGTGCCAATAGGTCAGAAAAGAACACTTTCAAGATTTGGCAGCACTAAATAGACTAAAATGCAATCCGGGGCTGTTTACAGCTATTTGGTTATTCACAAAGGAAAATTCAGTCAAAGAAATCTAAGTTGAAAACCAAGCAAAATTCCTGAGTCTCCAGAGAGAGATCATATGAAGCTGTATGGACTGGTGCTTCTGCAGAAGTTTGGGATGAAATGTCTTATACATGGTTATTGCAATTGCCACGGGCCTGACCCCAATCCCTTGCCTGTCCTTCCAGTCACCTAACAACATTTTATGTCAGTTTTCCACTTATGTGAATGGGCTTAATACTTGTAAGGCAGAAGAACATGGAAACCTGTTGCTTTCGGTCCTTTTTTCCTTTAAAATATTATGCTCCCCAATAAAAAATCAATGCTTACCAGCAGAGGCTATGTGTTCAGTAGAAATGATCTTTCAAAGGCACAAGCAGCTGATCTAATCTTCTCTGGGCCTCTAATGAAAGCCTTCATGAAGTTCACTATTCCTGGTTCTCAAACTAGAGAAATAACTGGAAATTTCCATTCTACATTAATCATCTGTAAGTGAATGTTGACTGTATTGGGGTGACTTGCTTTAAGAGTAAATAAGGAGTTTTTGTTGGTGTGTGTTTTTTTTTTTTCTTAAAAAAAAGCACCTGTCAGGCCTGTTTGACCTTGATGTATCAGCTCCATTCATTATTCTTCTGCAAGGTGTTGGTTCATTTCCTACATCACGGGGATAAGTAGAAAAGGACTAGATAGCAGAGGGCTACTGCTTGCTTCCTGTTAGCTGAAGTCAGATGACAGGCTAGGCTTTCTGTTCTCTAGTTTGATTGATAAGCTTGAAGGAGTCCATGGCAGGTATGCAGGTCAGGGGGATAACAGCTGGAAAATATGCACCCAGCAGAGAGACCACACAGAGAGAGACCAAATTCTTTCTCACTTATTGCTGAACAATTTCAGGATAACTTGGTGGTTAACATGACATGATTTGACATTTGATGCAGTGTGTAATCTCTGGATATAGCCATATAATTATGCTCTGCATTCTGCTCGACTGATAAAATACTCTATTACAAAGTGGGATGATGCTAATTGTTTCTTACTTTAATTTTAGCTGCAAAATAATATCCAAGACTCGGCAACAACTTTTAATATTCTGTTGGGTATTCAGAGATTTTACATGTAATTGTGAACCAGCTACATCCAAAGGGGTTGACAATTCCTGCTCCTCACTGGTCATAGAAAGAAAAGTTGCCAAGCAGAGGAAAGTCAGGAGGAACTTTCTCCCTGCTCAGAGGCAGGGAAGTGTCAACAAGTCTGTACTTGCATGGGACCCATGCCAATCTGGCATCACTGGTAATGTGATGCTCCCAATAAGAAGTGAAGGAGCTCTTGACATGTTAGTGAGGGTTATGTGATGCAGTCTGTCCAAAAGAACTGTGGTGTTCAGTTATCCTTGACCTCCTCAGTTATTGCTGTTGTACTTCACATGGGTGGCGTGAAGTACACAACCGAAACCATGGGAGGTCTTGGGTAGACATTGAATATATGTAGGCCTGGCCTGTTGTCTCTCCATTCCCACTGTATGCATTCTCACCTCTACACATCCTGTCTGCCCCTCTGGTAGATAAATCTTGAGGTGGTTCTAGCAAAGATTTTGGGTGCTCTGGCCACGTTGATATTGCTACAAGGGTAAATGCTGCACCTGGCACAAAATAAGGCTGCTTAGTCATGAAGTACAGAGCCCCATAAAGGAGTGTGCCCATGATCTGCCCCACAGTAGCTCAAGGTCACTGTTCTTTGTGGCCTGCCCCTTTCCAAAGCAAGTCTTCTCTTCCCTGTATCAACAGTAGGTTTCTACACTCTCTGCAGTAGTTAGAAACAAGGAGTGGCATTAGAGAAGAATTGATCTCAGGGCTCAGTGCTGCCTGAAGAGGCATGGGTTACTGCCATCTCCTCTGTAAGAGCTGCCTTTAAACCTCAGTTGGTAAGTTAGACCTAAAACTGGTTTGAGGTCAGATCCTTAGCTTTGATGAATGGATGGCCCAGAACTAAATAATATCAGCTGAGCCTGGGCTTTGTTGGTTTCCAGAACAAGATTTAAAATAATATTAATAATGAGATCAGACTCCCTTCCTACAGCAAAATAATCTGAAATTAATTTTAAGACAGGAAATAGGTAAGGGCAAACAGCTGCTTCTGACAAAGACATTTTCTTGCATGTGTGCTTTATACAGTTTTGTTGTTCTCAAATGATGAATCGGTGATGGGCCCTGTGCAGTGACACTTGTGTAAGAGTTGTGAATATTCTCTCAGGAACACTGCTGTTACACACGTATATAGCTAGAGACAGCAATAATCATGCACAATTTGTGTTTTGTGTGGTCTTTTGTTAACAGTAATTGCTGAAGCATAAATACACCCTACTGATCGTATTTAGTTATGGATATATTAGGGTGCTCTCCATGTTCAGTAATAGGCAGTTGTCTGGCAAAGGCATAATCCAGCCATAGTAGAATGACAGTATTTCATGTTCTCATTTCACAGATATAATTGAAACAAAGGAAAATCAATCAGCTTAATTTATTCAGGGTGCATCTATGGAAAAGTAGTAGTGTGGTATTTCACCAGTCTTTCTATACGTTTGGGTAATGGAGATTTGGTGGCAAATTAAATTTAGATTCCCTAAGCAGTAGCTATTAGGAGCTCTGATCTCTTGTTTTGAAACTAGTAGATTGATTTCTACCAAGGGGACCCACTCCACTGGGTATTAAACAGGCAAACAACTTCCCTGGGAGTTTTATAGGAGTGCTGGTTTCAGAGTCAGGTGTTTGTAATGTACCTATGGGTAGCAGGTAATACTCCTCCTCTTCAAAACATCAACCTAGTCTTTTAATTGTGTAATTCCACCTCTTCCCTTCCTCCCTCTCCCCTCTCCTTCCTACTCCAGCCCCTTTGCAGGTGTCTGATCTGACCTGTCAGGTGGGTCTCTGTTTGCCTGTCAGCTTGGGAGCTGATGGCCTTACTGAGGTACGGCTGATTGCACAAAGCGGAACAGGGTTCGTCTGAATTGCAGGTGTGAGCAATCGCCAGAGATCTCTGCTAATCCTGGGGATAGTGGAGCACCCTGGGCTGAAGCAGGCACAGTCAGAAAGGGCTAAATGAGGTGCAAAAGGGAAAGAAAGAAAGAAAAAGTTAAATGCTGTGGTTTCCTTCTCCCAGGTGGCTTGGGTTATTTAGGGCTTGTAAAGTGAGTTGCTCTTGTTTTTTGTCAGTCCATGAGGATGGAGTTTTGGAGCATGGCTGGGAATTTGTTTATATACATATGTGTATGTATTTTTTATATAAATAGCTTTATTGGAAAGTCATTTTCCAAGGACTTTATAAGTCAATGGAAAATCCTGACCACTTTAAGAATTTTGGGTTTGAAGCAGAAATGAAGCTCATTTATACTTTGTCTTCCTCAGCATCTGTGGAGACCAGGTAGCTGAAGGTATGAGTGAGTTTTGGGCTTTATCATACATGGTACACAAGGGCTCTGCTGGGTGCTAAATGCATTTGACAGTCTTGGGAGCAAAGGAGAATGGATCCACTGAGAGATTGTCTGCTTTGGGCATCTAAAGCATTGTGCAGGCCAAATGCAGACGGAAATGCTAGAGGACAGTTGGGTGTACAGAAAGAGAGCATTACAGTAGGCAGGGGACATGAGACAGATTTAGGAAATTGTAATAGGGTGAAAAGGGAGGTGTTGCTGAAGAAGGAAAAATGGGGTTACTGGAGTGGGGAGAGAGAGGGCAGTAGAAAAAAGTAGAGGTGATCTATCCCATGTGAACTGGATGCCTTTGATCTGCTGAGTAAATATTGCTTTGCTTTATGAGTTTTTAAATTCCACTCAGGCTTTATCTTCAGAGCTTTCCTGAAATCTTGTGAGTTACAAGTTTATATTTTTTAATTTGTATATTAAACTTTCTGTATAATCATAAGATTCCAGATGCTGAGACTCAGAAAAAAATGCTATCTAATATATCTAGACTCTAATATCACAACAGCATCTAATATATCCATAAAATGTATTTGCTGGCCTTTAATATTAACCACCAGTAAATCTAACATTTTGCTAAAATCACTGAAGGTTAAGCTTTCTTATAGCAGGGACAAATTTAGTGTAGAAATGATATATTGCAGCTTAAGGTCCAAATTCTATCATTCAGGGAAAGGACTGCAGGATATAGCCCTTTATTTGCAAACAGGGAAGGGCACTTACACTAAGCAAAGCATGCCTTAAAAAACTAACAAGAAATTGGAGAGGGATAGAGAAGATTAAAGTATTCCTCAGCAAAGAGGTTAATCCAATTTCTCAGCACCAATTTTTCTGCACTTAAGAGGAGATTGTATTTTGCATTCCTGATCCATCAGGTGTGAGCTAGTTTAATGCAATAATCATCTGTGTTTGCTTGATATTTATTTGTCTCTAAGCATATATTTTACAGAGGGTAGTGTGATACAGTGGTATGACTTCTGTTCTTCCCCTTCTTCTCCACACACAAAGTCAAACTGACTCTGTAGTTTGTGTTCTCTGAGACCCAAGAGACCCCGCTTCAACTTTTATTCCCCTACTTGCTGGCCTGGTATAATGTCACTTTGTCACACTTAGTCTGCTTGTAGTATAACCTCTCCTTTGCATTGTGGAAACACTCCAACAACACAGAAGATGCATACACAGGTCCCTACCTCTACGAGTGTAAACTGAGAAGACAAAAACAGACACAGAATAAAATAAAGGCCTGTTACATGTGAGTAAAGTGACCAGAACAATGGCTGGATTGTAGCTTATTGTTTGGTTTTCAAGTTAAAATCCCCAAGAAAATCCCTCCTGTCAATTAAACTGGAAGGGGTGGGGAGGGGGCTTTCTCACTTTCCTCCTACTTGCAGCTTCCTCCCTGCAGTCTAGAAGCACGGTCTGCATAGGAGATGGTGTTGAAGTCAACAGAAACTTGTGTATTGACCCCATGATGCCTGGGTTAGACCTGTCAGTGCTGGTTTCTAGAGGGGTCTGCTGAAGTAGGTCTTTGGGAGAGGTGTAGTGCTTGAGGAGGATAGAGCCAGCCAACGAGCAGCATTAATACTCAGGTATCTTTAAAAGAGATATTTTTTTTCCTCTCTTTCCCTTTATCTAATTCCTCAAAGTGAAATGGATGCAGATGTGCGGAATGAATTCATCCAGGATTTAGAAACACCGTTTTGTATGTGTACCCACCCACATAATTGCTTTCCTTTCACATACTGCACTCCCGTGCACACCTGTGGGATGTTGGCAAGACCTCCTGGATATTAGATCTGCTGAACATATGACCCATATAGCTTTCACAGTATGGTAAAGTTACAGAATTACACCTGGGTAGCCTGGATGGGCAATGTATTGCATTCCTGGTTTCATCTTCTGTATCCTTTTGCTTGTGTTAGAGCAGTGTGATGGGAGTCAGAGCTAGTGTGTCCCTTGTGATTTACAATTTTGTATTTTTGTTTATTTGTACTTTAAGCTTCATGAATAATCAGAGTATTCTAGTTGCTGGGATTCACTTATTTCTACAGTGAGGTCTAGGATGTTATTTATTCTCTCTGTGACTAAGTGTACCTATGAATAAAGTAGGGAAAATGCTTATCTACTTGCTGATTTTCCTGTGAAGATCAAGTACTGTTGAGAGGCTCTAGGACAGGGCCAGCAGGTCTCACATAGGACACTGCAGAGACTTCTGTTTTTCTGGAGCAGGTGGAGGCCAGGCAGGATAGCCCAAGGCATCTCAGGCTACATGCTGTGGTCTGGCTTTAGGCAACAGAACCAAGCTTTAAATAAAGGGAGATTATAGCTGTCTTTTAGTCTCATGTTTTCAGCTTTCTAGACTGTATTCTCCTACTTTCATGCTTTTGACTGCTTCTTAGATATGCTCCCAAGTAGCTGTGTTTCTTCCTCCCAAATAGCATGTCTTCTGGTTGTACTACACTCCTTAAACAATTAGCAGTTACAGAACTTTTGTGGTCTCTTGCCTCCTCTGTTTCTGTGCAAGGATGGAAACTCTGGCAAACTTGGCGCAACCTGGATGGTGCAAAAATGTTAAATAAGTACAATTTCGAAAGATCCCATAGAGAAATATGAGTTAGGGGTTAGAAGGCAAACTTTAGCCCTGTAGTACTCAGTCTTCGTCTAGTCTAATAATGATCGTGTGGCCAGGTGAGAAGCAGGTATTGTGTCTTTAAAGATACATAGCTACCAAAAGGTGTGGCTGAATGGTGCAGGGGATTTGCAGAACTCCTGAAACTTGGGGGTCAGCTAAATTGAGTGATTCAGCCTGCATGCAAAACTTTAATCTGCCATTACTTCTTTTCATATCTGGACTCTTCATGAATTAAACTTAGTTCAACTATTGTGTTTAATGTTAAAGACTCATGGCATGGTGGGAGGGTACAGGGGATGTCAGGGCAGCGCAGGTAAGTATCCCTGGCCTGGGATGAATCCTGGAAATATCTGCAAGTACAAGGTCACTCCAGTGGCATGCTATGGTAGGATGGCTATTTACCCTTGAATCCACCATGCAGGCCTGCCTCTCTGTGCAATGACTAGTCTGATTAAGGACTCATGTGATTTAGTAAAACATGGAAATCATGCTTTAATTAGTGAATGTAATTTTTACTAAAAATGTATTTTCTTGACACATACAGGTATTATGAACTCTTACCTCTTGATCAAAGCTGTTGCTTTTAGGGTAAATTAACAGTGGAGCAAAATGACCTGATGTTGCTGAGAGGTAGAAATTGAAACTCTGTGGATTGTAGCTTTGAATCTTTGTGCATGTATTAATGAAACTTATTCTCCTAGAATAGTACCATGCATATAAAATGTCCTAGATAATAAGTCATCCAGGAAGAACAATACAATATCTTACTTACTCTCCCTGTTTCAGTCAATTTTACTTATTTATCTGAATGTTTCATCATAAATTAATGTACAATTCTGTAGTTTTTAACATTAGTTTCTGAAAGGAGTTGTCCCTGTTTCTCTAACAAGTGGCACAAGTACTGAAGTGGGCTTTATACTAGAGGACATATTCTCGCTCTTCCACACTGTTTTGGAAAAGTTGGTGACATCAGTGATAAGAACAGGAGTAACAATCATTCAAAAGCAAAGAATGGAGAGGAGGGAGTTCCTGCACTATTATGTCTTCACCAAAAATTTAGGACAGAAGGGAAACAGGAGTGATGTATATAGCTGAAATTACAGGTGAATGAAATCACCCAGGGTGAAACTTATGCTGGAGTGGGTGATGACAATACTGACTTGCAGCAGTTTTCAGTGCAGCCTTTTTCTTCATCATCCCCAACTAACAACTCCTCTTCTTGCCTGTTACCTTGTAGGTATAACAGAGTGTTGCTCACCTCGATGGCTATTTCTGATTCTTGGAGGAAGAACTCTAGTCCAGAAAAAAGGGTATAGATCTTTTAGAGGCTACCAAGTACGTAGGACCTAGGACCTGTGTTTTGTTGTTTGTAAGAATGGCAGCTCTACAGAACAGCACTGCGATACTGTGGGGGAGAGGTTGCCCTGTTCCTGACTTACAGGAAGAAGGTCACTTACTGATTTACTAGCACTATTTCTTAAAGTACTTAAGATTTTCCTTGGAAAGTCCTTCATCCAAATTATGATAACTTCTAACCTTGCTTAGCTTTCATGGGAGCTAGTGGAACCACAGTCCAAAGTATATTTTGGCTGCATAATATCAAAATGCTATACAGTTATGTTGCATAAAAAATAATTTTCCCATTTGTGTGGGGTTTTTTGTTTGTTTGTTTTTGTGTTTTTTTTTATTTTTTATTTTTTTAGTTACAGGTTACTCTTCTTCATTTTAACCTCCCCAAATATTCCTTTCAAGGAAGGAAATAGTCTTTAATGTGTATGCGTTTTAGAGATTTGGGATATTGGAAAGATCAATCAAAATAGATAGCTAATTTCCCACTACTGTGCAATTCACAATCTCTAAAGCACTTTCACACCAATCTGCAAGGCTAGAAAGTGTTACTAACCCCACAGCATGGGGTTCCTGAGACATGGGCTACAACACTTACTATTTTTCCTCTGTTTCTCTCTCAATTTGGGAGCACAGAGCTTGATTCTTCTTCCCAAAGTCAATGACCATGTATAAAAAAAAAAAAAAGATAGACTTCCCCAGGGAGCATATGGAAGGAAATAAAACAATTTGCTTGCAAATAGGAGGTAATTGGTATGTTAATTAAAGTCAACTTTACCTCTCTTAATGTTAACCTCCTGATTTTCTCCAGTGTTTCAGGTAGGAAAAAGAATTTATTCTTTAGTATTCTCAAGAATGGGATTGGATAATAGGCACAAATGAAGTCCAAACCTAGTACAAAAAACCATGAGAAGATATGTCTCCCGGCTGCTTTCCTAATACAGCATAAGAGGACGAGATAGTTATCTGAGCAGTCACTCCACAGCTCAGACTTCAAATTATAGTAATTATGACAATTTGTGCCAGTAGCCATGAGGTGGGTTTTTTTGATGTGGTTAAAAATAACATCTGTAAAAATCCAATAAAAAAAATTACATTTTGCTAATTTTCTGATAAGATAATGTTTAGCTGTACTGTGTGCCTTCTACTGCCATTTTCAATTAGAGTATTTCCTTCTGGGCTTTTACCATCTTGTCTCATGGATCCGATTCTATCCTGAGCAGTTCATTTGTTTTAACTTTCTTAATTAATTGTTTTGTGTAGGTTTTGCCTTTCAAACTGATATCAATCTTCCAGACTTATTAACGTGCTGATTGCTACTGGGTGATACAAAGCACAACTCAGATTGTTCTTTCTGTCATATTAAACAGAGTTCCCATATTAGCCTGCTAAACAAAATAATTGTAGATAATTTAGAGGGTAACAAATGACAAGAGTCCTGTACCTGGGAGAGCAGAAAAAAGTTCTGTTTGCAGCTTCTCTGTGCTGGCTTTGGGTACAATTCTAAGCCCATGTACACAGGCAGAGTAAGACAAAATAATTAGCTGCCAAGAAATTGTAGGAAAGCTGGTGGGAAATATTGCTTTTCCCACACAGTGAATTTTACCTTGTCTGAGAAATATGGGACACAAGGAGAAGTAGGGTATCAGACACAGCTGATGGCTTCCCTCCTGTATTTTCAGGGAATTTTCTCTTTTGTGTGAATTAATTCAATTTTATATTCCTTAGTTAAACAAGGCAGATGTAATTTTGGGGAAGCATGGCATTATGTCCTTTACACCATCCTTACATACATCTACTCCATGTAGCTTGACTGAAAGGACACATAATTTGGAGTCAGGATTCTAAATTCTGGTGTAGTTTAATTGGTGTATGACAAGGAACAGAATTCTCTGGGGATAAGGGCTATCCTTGAAGCTGTCACATAGATGACCTGATACAAGTTCAGTGTGTGGCAATGAAGAAGAATTGTTTCTTGGAAAAGGCACTAATCCCTAGAGTATTTAAATTCACTTGAGATTATGACCAGAGCCCACATAGCTGGGAATTTGTTGTTCATGCTATAGTATCACTACCTGCCTGGCCAAGCTGAGGTCTCATTATGCTATATTGCACAAACGATTTCTGAACATGCTCAGTGATTGCATAACTGCTCCTGGAGATTTTACCTCTGGTGTTGGTGAGAGCAGACGGATGCTTGAGTCCTACTGACAATCTCCCTTTCATAAACATAACAGTAAATGATAGTATAAAGAATGAAAGAGGTAACTTCAGGTATGTTCTCTTAAGGTGTTAAAAGACAGGTAAGGGCTAGGAGGACTCTTCTGGCAATCATAGTCTTCAAGATGCACTTTAGATAGGAGAGTCTGAAGTGCACGTTGCAGAATTTATTGAGTAGATTTGTCTCGGTTCACAGGGGAAATAAGATGGTTTACATCATAAGTTCAGCACACTCAGCAAAATTGAGATTTACCTGGGATTTGGAGACATGTTTTGATTTAAATTTCTGAGGTACCAGTCTCAATGCATGATAAAACTTAGGTGTTATAAAATTGTAGATTCTAAATCAATGAAAAGATTTTTGCTGAGTTTTGCTTGTTAGAGTGCTACAGAAGTGATTTGCACTCTGCAAAATGTAGTCTTCTGTATTCGTTGATGTTTCCTAATGCTTCTAGCATGTGTTCCTGATTTCTCCTTCAGGCCCTGCAGAAGTTTGTCCGAACCTGGTTCTCTGCCTTTTTTTCAACTAGGGAAACTCAACCTGCTCTACTATTTGTAGCCTCCACTTCCCACATCTATGCTGTTTTTTCTCTAGATAGTTATGGTATACGCTTATGTGCATGTCACTGTTCTTGAAGTGGGACACCATTATGCTAGTATTGCTTTAAAAGAATCACCTTTTAACTTGTAATCCTAGCATGTGTATTGCAAGATATTGTACCATACCCAAGACAGTATGTATTTTTCTGGAGTTTTTGTCTGTTAGAGCTGGTACAGCCCCTGCCAGCCACTTCAATGCAGCAGTTTGAGCACTGTTGTATACGGTGGTTGCAGAGGTGGTTGCTCTCTTACTTGATGCAAACCTAGCCAACTCTCCAGTGCACACAGCCTCCAAGGTGTACCAGGCCTTGATGCTTAGGCTGCTGAAGGGAGCTCACAAGATGGTATATTATGCCAATTTGACTACAGACTGATTCAGAGCAGCTGCAAAATCCGCAGTGGCTGTGACTCAGGTAGCAAAAATTTTCCTGCCTTAAGGTAGCTTTCTCCCATTCCTCGCAGTGAGGGTTTCCTCTGTGCTTGAAGCCATGCAAAAGCTGTAGACTGGCCTCACTAAAAACAATATAGAGTAATTTCCTCTTTTCTCCTTGCAACAGAAGTCCCTGTGCAGTTTCCCTAGCAGTGTAGGGGCCTTCCCTTTTGAGAGGGGTCAGATTTGCGAAGTAGAAAGAAGCATCTTGGAGCTGAATCTACCTTATGCACAGACAAAGGTTGGCCATTGTCAGCCTAGAGCTTCTCTGAGCTTTCTGGCTTTTTATACGCGAGCCCACATGTGCTGACACGGATTTCTCAGCTCTGGTACTAAGTTGCTTACAGAATAAGAATAATAGAAAAATGCTAAGCATTTTGCTTGATTTAAATTTTGCAGAAAACCAAAGCAGAATGAACTTTGGCTCCTGTTCAGCTGCAATCTAGACATGAATTAACAGGCGCTTCAAACTTAAATTAGACGAGTCAACCATTGAATGTAGTTCAGCAGCACACCAAAATAAATCCGGATGACATTTATGACATTTTTCATTGTTTCTATAATCTAAGTAACACAAAAGGCGTAAGTCACAGCACAATACTTTATTGCATTTCTTTTTGAAACACTGTCCATGAATAAATTTAGACTGGAAACTGGAAGATTTGTTACTATCAAAGTGAGAAATATAAGATGTTGTTGCTGTGACGGCACTGGACTGCAGCTGCCCATACTAAACTGGATCTCATGATCCAATTCCACTCCAGACTAATGTTCCTTGGTACACAAGGCTGAGTTATTTAAAACAAATGTCAACACCAAATGTTTTTGGCTTCCTCATGTACCACTTTTATTCTGGAATCATCAGAGTGCATAAAAAGGGTAGAAAATTTAATGAAGTATTTAAAACCTAATTTTTAAAATTTGATTTGTGGTCTTAAGAAAATGTGAGTGCTGGTGATAACTCCTTTATTTGAATATCCCTTCTGTGTCAAGCATATTTAAAACTCCAGACACACCTTCCTCAAAAAAAAAAAAAATATTGAGAAGGAATGGAAGAATTGGGACGTTCCCCAGTGCAGCCATCCAGCTGAAAGACATGAGATGTGTGCCGCATTTACTAATTAGACTGCAAATTTTCTCTGCCATCTTAACTGAAAGAATACATAACGTATTAATTCATGTAGTGCCCATGGCAGATCTAGCAAAGTATCTGTGGCATGCTGTCATTGGGCAAACTAATTTCTAATGCTGCTGCTCTCTTCAGTTCAGTGCTATTTGATAACTGAGATGTTAAGTGGATAGGATACTTACTGGCAAACAGGATTGGGCCATAAGCTGCCCTTAAAGGCAGACTTCCTCTGTTCCTCATGGAAAGGTCTCTCACACAGTTGATACTATCAAGATAACAGTAGCTCTAGGTATATGCAATATCACTGGCCCAGCAGTGCTAGTAAAGGGCGGAAAACTTCAGTGAGTCATCCAGATCAAAAGCATGAAAGTCAAGCTAAAAACACAAGAAAAATAAGTGTATTTAAATGTGGTGGACTACAAGAAACATGTATGCAACAGGTAACCTAAGATCTCAATGACTGATGGTTTTACAGTGTAATTTTAAGGATGAACTGTTCCTAAACAATTTTTCCAGTGTATTAAGCACAAACAGCATCAGGCATGCATGTCTTGTTCCATGCTTTCTTTTTTTTTCTTTGAACAAACAAGTTGAATGTGGCCAATACAAGAAAAGAGCCCACTCTCCACTTATGTGTGCACGTTCCTTTGTCCTCTTTCCAATATCCCCCAGTAATGATGGAGTGTAGGATCATGTTCTGCTCTAATGTCTTTCTTGTAAGATTCGGAGGGTAGTGCCGTCGTGACCTTCGGGAGCAGTTTTTTTCCATTTGGAAGGAGGCGGGGGAGAGAGCATTGAATTTGAGATTGATTTTCCTCCTTTTAGCATGTGGAAATTCAAAGCGAGCTCCTTGATTCATCAACAATGACTGCATCTCCAGCCTTAGAGAATGCAAAGGCATCAGCAGGAGCAGACTGATGAAGTTAATACCCTCAGACTGCACTGTGAATGTGACCAGAGTCCAGTATGCTGTATACTATTGAAAAATGCTGATGTTCCTTGCAGTGACTGGTCACAGTTTTAACCAGAGAATTTTTATCTGAGGATTAAAGAAATGGGGAGCTCAAGCAGTCTCAGATATAACAGTATGTCCACAGTTTCTTGTTGGGGCACTTACGGGCTCTGCATGTGTTGTGTGTGTTTTGGAGGCTTCTAAGGAATGCATCCAGCTAAACACCAAAACGCAGATTCAAAATATCTATGGAGATTTTAAAGATGATAGTTTTCCTTGTTTCCCTTCCCTGCAAAGGGCTGGTCTATTTAATTGAAGTTCTGGGAGGTGTTGGAGGTGAACAGCTATTCAGAGTAAGCTTTATTTTCAGTAAAGAGCAGATTGAGTATTTGACTAGAAAGTCTTTTGGAGAGCTTCAGTTCTTCAGCAGGAAGCCCTTGGAAATCACGCTGGATCCAGGCCATGGGGTCCTTTGAATCCTTGGATGTTCCTTGCTTGCCATCTTTGAATTTCAGCTGGCCAGTCCTTTCTATCTGGGCTTCAAATTTAGCCCTGCTGATCCAGGGGGAAAGGATTGCATGACTATTATTTCAGCAAGAATTGACAATACCTGGCTTTCTTCAGGTTTTGGAGAAACAACAGCTGAGTGCACCACTCATTTCTCAGAGGTGGCATTTCTGCATCAAGGTGGAGTGGAGTTGCATGGGCACTGTCAAGGGAGGAAGAGGTGATGTTCCTGCACATGCTTCCTCTTGATAAAATGGTGCTTTCACCACTTAATTTTTGTGAAGGGAAAGGTTTCTCCATGGTACACCTGCTACAAACTGAACTGTTGGCTCTGCAGGAGCATTTAAACTCTGTTGTAAACCACTAGCAGGAGATTAAATCTGATGAAGGTATATGTTTATTGTGAAACAGGCATCCACAACTGAAGAGGTGCTCTACTGTATTGTGAAATGTTTTGGCCATTGAGAACATTAAATCCTGAAGTTTGTACTTGGGAATAAATATACAGCCGGACCACCATGCACGTTTTCTTTTGTGAGTCTGCTGTACTGTATATATAAAACATTGATAACTTCCAGTTGTTCTTCCCATTGCTTTTGTGCTGTTGTCGGCTGGGTGGAGCTAGTTGTTTGTACTGTAGGAACAAACCCACATACATTAGTGAGGGCACAAGCAGATAGTACTTTGAGCTAGTGGACATTTGAAGGTATTAATTTACTTCCTCTAATAGTCTTTATGAACTTTAAAAAAAATAAACATGTGCTGGGGACATAAGGTAGGGAAATGTCAGGTTTAAGTGTGGTTGGTTTTTTTTTTTGTTTTTTTTTGTTTTTTTTTTTTTAGTTGACCATGTGTTTACCTGCCTAGTTATGATGTCATATTTACGCACAATGTAGTGAAGGTTCATCTTTCGGTGCATGCTAAAATTTCACAGTAACAAATACAAGCATTTGGCACAGATTTGTTTGTGTACATTTTAGTTCTGAAAGAGAAAGGTACAAAACTGACAGAGGAAAATATATGGGGTCCTGTTAAAATTTATGTTAGGTTTTAATTTAGGCGTATTTGAGAATCGATAAATTAAGTTGGCCCTATTCTGATCACTGGTTTGAGTACAGTCATAAGAATCTGTGGATGTTTTTGTGTGTTAGAATAGCATGTATCCAGAAAACATCTACAACTGGGTGAGTATGAGTTAATGGTGTGGTGGAATTCAGGTTGCTGGTAAAAGGAATTATTTTATCAATAAGATCAAGCTTTGTTACAGTTGCCACTGATGAAACTCAAAATGCAATTTAGCACCCTATGTTGCTGTATTCATTCTACTACAAAATTACTTTCCCTTGCTATCAGTGAATTACAACTATTTGAGTTTAGCCCCCAAAAGACTCGTTTATTGTGCTTCTTATTGCTTATGAAATCTCTTTAAACTGTGTTGTTTAGGTCATAGGATCTGAACCTATCCCAAGTTATTTTAACCTAAAGAACAGATTAGTTACTTGTATACCTCCCTTATATGTGTCTATCTGCAATGGGAAAGGAATGCATTTTGCTGTGTGTCTGCATATAAATACATGAAAAATTCTATTCAAGAGTATATTAATCCAATTCATACCTCTTTATGGCTCATCTTTGATACCTGGAGTGAAGTTCTAAGCTGGAAAAGGAGCATGTTCCAGTACTTCCAAGTATGTCTTTGAAGTCATTTCCTCTTGTCCAGTTAATATTGTATGCAAGAGATGAAAACAAAAGGTTTGCAGAAGACTATCCAAAGGCTTTGGGCTGTCATCTTAAAAAGCAGATCTTGAGCTTCTTGATGAGTTCAAGTTATTTGTAACTTAAATTGAAATAACTGCTTTGCTTAGCAATTAATAATAGGAGAATCTTTAACCGGACTCAGGTGACGTCACTTAGATACATAGTCAGCACAAAGCTTCTGGGCTATCTGTTTTTATTTCCATTGAATTTTAGACCAAGTAAATCTTAATTCTTTCAATCAAAAACATCATGTGTATCTGTTATACATGAAACTGTTGGGTTTCAGAATTATCCTTCATATGGATAATCTTCTGAAATGATGATAATTTAATAAGTAGTTCATGTATAAAATAACTGGCCTTACTTCAAAGCACTATGCAAGGCCAGTTAAACTGGAAAGAATTCAAACAATGCAGTGATATGGTGTTTCTCACATTTGTGAATCTGCATTTGAGAATATGCAGGCTTGTGCGCCTAGAAATAAATGACAGTGCAAGTATCTTATAAGGTTTTGTATTAGTTAGGAGCCACTAACTGGCTTTGTGATCTTAATCTTTAATCTGTGCTGAAAAACCTTTTGTAATGTAACAGCCTATATTGCTCTCTGCATGTTGAAAGAGAACATGTTTTTAGAATGTTTGAGAACTTTGAAAAAATTAGTATGCTTTTCAAATTCCTTTACCTGCAGAGTCATGTGCCTTGCTTGCTGTAGCCTAAGTGAGGAAGTCTCAGGGTTTGTTTGTTCGAACTGTCTGTAAGCAGCTTAGAATAGCTATTATAGAGGTGAAAATATCATAGCTTTAAATCTTAGCATCCCACAGTCTGCCAGGTCCAGAAGCCAAGTCTGTGGTCCCACTGAAAGAGGGAATCTCCTATTCCTGGTAGCATATTGTTCCAATTTCTTGCCCTTTAGTGTTATTCCTCTAAATGAAGACACTGTTTCTGAAATGGGGACTAAGGATTGCCAGGAAAGATGCTATAGGCAAGTTTAATTCTTGTAGAAAATGTGGTGTTTGGAAGGAACCCCTCTTTCCCACCACCACCATTTCTGAAGCAATTTTTTTTTTTTTTCTTTTTAGCATTGCTCTGTTGGGGAAGATGTTCAGGAATTTGATATGCTAGTAGTAGTCTTAAGGGAAATAAATAAGTGAACAGAGGGTGGATAAGGTAGTCAAAGATGTATCATAATGGTTCCACAAAGTGTCATATACATCTGCAGCTTAACTGAGATGTATTATCTTATTTGCATCAGGTGTTTACAGTATCTAATATACTAATTCTGTGCTGGTATATAGTTGATTCCTGCTGTTGCGGTGGTTATTTATTCTTCTTGTTATGCTTATTGCACTTAATGCCACATGTCAAACAATGCATGTCTTAAAATCAAATGCCAAGTCATTGCATACAAATCACCTAGGAAGGTGTCTGTGTTTTGGGCAACATAAGCATGAAGTCTCCACGAGCTCAGACTCTTATCCACAAATGCGTTCTCCCTTTAGCACGTTGAGATTTCACTAACTGCTTCTGTGTCAATTTTTTCTTTGACAGTTCAACATTTTGGAAAATTAGATTTGTTTGGCTTTTTAGGTCCAGGTGTCCAAACTCAAGCTCAAAGACTAAAGGGTCATGAATCTTTTGACTCATGAATATTTAGATCTTCACTATGGTGATCTTATTTTCTCTTTATTTAGAAATCTGTTTCTTTACTGAGTGAAGACTTATTCAGTGGGATTCTTTTAAAATGCTAGATAAGGTTAAGCTACTCATTTTGTTTTCAAATGTGAGCTTCAAAAAAACTTATATGAATGTTATACAAAAAAAATTATTTGGTCTTTGTCATCTATGTCCAAGCTGTGATGACCCAGTGTGGTCAGCATTAGCCAAATTCTGCTCTAATTGAAGTCAGTGATTGCTTTCTTTGGGTGAAATATTAGGCCAATACTATTTTTTATTTTTTTTTTTTTTTTTAAATCTTATACTTTAATCTTGTTCTTAGCTTTTAATATACGCTTTTGGCTCTCATAAAGGCTTGTTTCTAAGGGCAAATGTCAGGTAGCATGAGGATTACCTTGTTTTGCTTTGCTGGAATGTCCTCAGAAAGCTAGAGTTATCAGATTAGTGATTGTTGCTGCAATTAATATTGTGTAGTGCATCTATCATCAGCCTGTAGAAAGCCTGATGCTGTGGACAGAGATCCTTTTCCAGGTCTGGCCCTGTGGGAAAAAGAGCTTTTCGTCTGCAACTGCTCCTCCCTCTGGCAGAAGTCGTGGGGTGATTCTGTACATCATCCCTAAGACATTTCCTCCAGACTGAGCTGAGTTGGTGGAGATAGGTCCAGCAGATCTCTGCTTGTCTAAAGGTTGCCCTGAGTGGACGTGCTCCTGTGTGCTGCAGCACTGCTTGGTCTGCGGGGATGGCAGCCCTTGCAGGGGTGATGACAAAGTCCTGGAGGCAAGCTGGTCACTGAAAATCTCCATAGCTACTGCTGTTTGCAGAGCCCTCAGCTGCCTATACCCAGAGTTGTTTTCTTTCCGTGAAGTCTCATGAAAAATTAACACCAGCATTTCTGAAGTATGCAGAAAATGTTCACTGGAGAGCTAGGAATATGTCCATTTATCACCAGAACTGAATTCACTTTCTTAGCACTAGCTATAATCAAGTTGGCCTCTCTCACCTTTAAGAAAAAATGTTCCTCTATGGAACTATTTCCTCCCCTTCTTTCATCCCCAGTCTTTTCCATGTAGCCTAAAAAGTGAGTGATCAGGCCCCCACAGCAGTAGTTACCGCATAACTGGTATGGTTGTGTCACACAAAGACTGAAGAGGTATGGAACTAAATCAACAAATTCTGATTTGTTGGTTCAACTGAGTACAAACTAGCTAAGGAAAAACCAAGTTGGAAACGGAGAGCAAATATATGTGAGAGGCAAGCCACAGCTTGCAGTAAAGAAAATGTTTGCAGAAAACGCCAGCATTACAGGTTTATCTAAGGTGTGGTCTAGCTTAAGCTGCAGTAATTACCCAAGGTACCATAGCTGTGGCTGGAAAATGAAGTGCTTTATAAACTTAACCCATTCACGTCTCCTGAGACAAACCACAGTGTTATACTTAGGCCAAGCCATGGCTTTTCCAGTGCAACTGAAAATTCCTAAGTAAGACTGCATCCTCCTTCATTTACCTGCCAAGAGGGCTTTGAGGCTCTGCATTCTCACGTCAGTTCACAGCACTACAAACTAGCAAACAGAACAACCAGCTCTTTTCTTTTACTATTTATAGGTGTTAGTGATTTGGTCAACCGTAGGCAAAGCAGTAAAATGAGAGGAAACGTTTGAAAATACAGAAGACTTGTGGGGAAAAACATTTGCTAGATAGTTATATATGGGGTTGGGAATACCTACAAAGAAATAATACTGGGTGAGTAAGAGAGGCAAATTTAAACTTGCTAAATGTACGGTGGAAATGTCTGTTTGTTGTATTATCAGTGGGTAGAAATACTGCTGTCTTCAAGAGATCTGCAGAGAGCTTGCCTGGTTTATTCTGCTCTGAAGAAACAGAAGACTATCCAGGAGGATGGCAAAATATTTAAGCAAATTTGGAGCAATGTCTCAAAAGATGGCTGGGATCTGAAGGGGTTTGTTTATGAGGAAGGAACTCAAAAACCCTGAGTAGGTGAAGTTTGGCCAAAAAGGACTTTTAAGCACTTGAAAGTTTAAACTGTAAGTGAGTATAATAGATTGTCTATTATGGATGATTTCCCAGGAACTGGCTGAAGGAGGACACTAAAATTTATGTTCCAAAGTCTTTCATTCACAGACGTACAGAGAAATGGCTTTCAAAGAAGAGATCAAGTGTTCACCTAATTTAATATCCTTTATAAATGCTTGCAAAGGATCTGATTTGGGACCAATGACTTCTGTTTTAGTCAAAACATTGTGCATGATGTTTTGACCTGTAAAATCAGAGATGAGTCTACCGCTTCCCATGCTGACGTGTTCCAATGTTTAATCTTGAATAGCTCTTGTGGTTGACTACTCTGACCACGGTTAATAATCTTCCCTGGTTAGAACTGGTATCTTCTTAGTCTCATTCAGATTTGTTTGTTTTTGACTTCCAGGGAATTAATCAGGAGCTATTAGTTGGGGTTGGGGGGGATCATTTTTTCTTGGCTTGCCAAGCACTGTAATTTTTAGTAAGTTTTCCGGTTTGCCAGAATGAAGCCCAACTACCCACCAGATCTTGCATCTTCTGTTCTTGGAGAATCTTTGTTGAGAAGGAGGCTGTTCTGGCATGTTTTCATGTGTGCTAGATTTATTTTTAAAATGTTTTCCAAAGAGGCTTGGCAACAAGAGCCGAGACTGTCATTACTGTGAAGAACTGGAAAATAAAAGAACAGCTGGTATGTTTGGTGTCCTGGGAACTGTCACTCTTAGGATTCCCCCTCCAAAAGTAAAATCAAGCTATGTATTTGTTTGTCTTTCATCATGTATAATAAATTATAAGAAGCTGAGAAAAAAGCCAAGCCAAATCCTGCAAAAAATCAGCTGAAAGTTGATAAATGCCCACTGGCTAAGTACATTCCTGGCAACATGGGAAAGGCAAGAAAGTGGTAGGGCAATCTTCATTAAGTTTATTACCCTAAATTACTTAGGGCCTTGTCCTTAGTTTGCATAGGCAGTTCCTAGTGCCCTCACTGAGAGGTGCACAACAACCAGTCAGGAGCACTTATATCAGCCTAAAGGCAAGCTGTATGGCATGCAGCAGTATCCAAAATAAATATTAAAGCTATAGGCACTGGAAGCTGGCCTGGCACTCCAGCTGCACTAACGGGTCCTGAGGAGGAGACAAGTATAAGGATCTGGACTAAACTTCATGTGTTGCCTTGTGTAACATGGACTTACCTTCCCTCCCCTGCCAGTGGGAGGGCACTGTTTCTTATCTGGTGTTCCTGGTTCACTCTCCCAGGCTGTGTCACTTGTTCCTCGTAGGCTTTTCTCTGAATGCTATTCATTTATCTATTTATTTACTTCAAGAATCTACTTTATATCTGCTCATTTCATTTTTTTAATCTTGATTAAATATCTTTCTAAGTTTGGTTTTCACAGCTCTGTGTTTTCCTATGTAGAAAGCTATGGAGGGAGAGGTTTGTGTAAGAAAGGACTGCAGAACCACAGTGTTCACACTAAGCCTGGTCAGTGTAAATCTCTCCCTGACATCAATGTGCTTGAGATCAGACTCGCATGTCTTATTTTTCCAGTATTCCCTGCACTGAACTGTGATTTCTGCTTCCTTTGAGTCCTCTTTCTAGCTGATAACATCCCTGTCATCCCTAGTGGTGTTTCATAGAGAAAACATTTGTTGCGGTGTTTGTAAAAGTTACTTGCAAGTATTTCCTTGTGCTAATTTATTTGTTCTGACTTATTACAAAGAATATGCGAGGGCAATTTGAAAATCCTAGATTTAAGAGGAACACATTACGAACTAGTATTTTGGGGGAATGACTGGTTTTCACTTTGCTGACCAAAATGTTGGTGTGGCTTTTCTTGGTAGAGTTTTCAATGTAGAAGAAAAATCCACTTGCACTCATTTCTCTTGTCTCTCTGTGCCTCTCACTGCCTCCGTGTCAGTCTTGAGCTTTCTTTTCTTAAACATTTTTATTTGTTGTTCAAATATTTGCAGTCCTTAGAAGAGCAGAAAAACTTCAAGCATTTTGAAAACGTAGAAGGGCTCCTTAAACTCAATGAAAATTACTGAGATATTGCTTTAAAGTGCCCTGCTTAAATAAATTAGAGAGTTCTACAACTCTTAAATGCCCAATAGAGATGCAAGAGGCACCTAGAATAATAGACTAGGTCACACTTAAATGAATCTCTCTTGAAGAACATAACAGTAATAAGATAAACTGACTCTGAACTAAACCGCAAAAGCACAGATGATAATACAATACAGCTCCTCTAAATGAATCTCTTTTAGAGGAAGTGACCAGGTGACAGACTGGAGCATGAAAAGGGAAAAAAATTAAAATTATTTAACTTGTTGAAAGAAGCCATTTTTCTGAGTATCAGAGCAAAACGTTACCAGCCTTACAGATAGCTCTTCAGAAGCAGAAAGGCTTTTAAAAGCATTTCCTTTCATATAGAAGCAATTTGTTGACTAGATATACACAGTAATATGAATTTAGTTGCTGCAGGTAGGATCTCATAAAGCGCTGGTTTAGTGTGCTGGGCTTTTCTTTTCCTGTAACCTCTAAATCCAGGATTTAACCCCAGAGAGCGTCAGAATATTGTTACGATCGGATTTTTGTCAACAGGCCTTGTGCAAATTGAGTTTGGTGGGTTCGTCAAGGTTATGTAACAGCAAACATTTGGAAAAATTGGGCACAATTGTCAGCCTTTGCTCTGAAAGGGCACAGGATTAAATGAGCATAAAAATTTAATTGTCCTCTCACCCTGAATAAGGCTGGGGCTTTCCATATTAGGGTCGGGCTGGCTAGTTGAGCAGCAATTTTTATCTGGCCCCTGGATAAATAGATGCATTCAGCCTTCTCGGGCCTTCAACCTTCATTAACACAGAAATTAATCACATAAATTAAACATATATATTTTGCTGGAAAAAGTCTTAACAAGCTGCATCCTCTACTGGACAAGAGAAAAGAATCAGGCATGTGTACATATTTAGCCTGACAATGCCAAGATTTCCAGAATATGTTTAGGTTTCTGTCCTTAATTTTCAAGGAGCAGATTGGCAGCTGGTGTAAGTTGTCTATACTAATCACAGTGGAGTTAAGCCAATATATACCATGTGGGAGTTGAGAGCCTTAAGCAACTGCAAATCAAACTCCCTTTCTCAACATGTTTTCTTTTTTAAACTTCGTTGGTACTTTGCTGTAATTCAGTTGCTTTTAGTGGAGGTATATGGGTGTGTAATTGGAATAACCAAGCAAAGAACTGGTCCTTTAGATCTTATGAGGACAAGTGTATTCCTGTGCTTCAGTAGAGAAATGTAATGCACATAAGATACCAAATTTGTGATACATAATGATGTTTTACATTTATATGGTCTCTTTCATTCCATGTAATCCCACAGAGATTTACAAGGAGCTTAATGGCAGCAAACTGTGTCTGATTTTTGAAACAAATTATTTCTGCCGTTGGAGCAGTTGGTCAGTAACATAAGTTATGTTGAATAGCAGAATAATCACTGATAACCTGGGCACTTACTGGAGTTGCAGGGGGAGTTGTTCTTCTCAGACTCCTACCGTAAATGGCAGTGTGTTACACGATAATGTTGACCATAAGGTATTAAAATAAGGCAGGATTTGCTTAAAAGCAAATGCTTTGTATTTAAGGTTTATTTTTCTCATGTTTAAAATATGAAATTACAGAGTAAAAGGAAGTGGTAAAACCTCCATCACTCAAAGCCATGGGAATGTATCCGCTTGTTCACACATGCTCCATAGTTATTGAAAGCGTGATTCTCATTTTACCAACTAATCCAACACTTGGATGTGTTTAGAGGACACCTTAGTCCTAGCCCAACGTTTTGATTTCCAAGTAATTATAAAGAAGAATGTGCCACATCATACCTATCTTTTATTTGCGTGTCAGTGATGAATAAAATATTCAAAGTGCAATTACAGATAGGCCAAGTTGGGTGCGAGACACAGAGCTCCTTTAGATAACTTAAGTGCCTCTCATGAAAGATGCGTATGGAATTTGGTGGGTCTGTATTATGCATCTAGGTCCACTGGGACGCACTGATGCACAAGCTAACTTTAGCCAGTGAAAGTTAATTGTTTCATTTTATGGCTACTAGATCCTACCAGCAACTTCCTTGGCCAGCTCCTTGCTCCCATCCTGCTTGTTTGCGCTGTGATGCACAGTTTGATGCCAGCTGCTGATGAGCTGGGAAGCAAAGGGGATTCAGGGAGCTCTGGTGCTGTGGGTATCCCGCTGTTTTACAGAGCAGGAGATGCTGAATAGTCCTCTGAAATGCCTCCAGCACTGGGGTGAATTTCATACACTGTCTGCATTTCCTAAATCTGGCGTTCAACTTCAGAAGAGCTGACAGCTTTCTACCTTAAACTGGCTGGGAATTAGACATCTTTTCCTATGGAAAAATAGTCAAGGTTTTAAAATAGCTTACATGATGAATCAGAATGAAACGTTAGGGAAAAGAAAAAGCCTTACTTTTACACGTGTACTTGTGTATGTGAGTGGGTGGCTAGGAGTTTCTTAGAGAATCCAATTTTTAGGAGAGCAAACAAAAGAGCATGTTTTTGGCATATTAGCTGGCTTTCTGGAAGACCCTGTCCCATTTTGAATTTTGCAAAGCTTGAGAGGGGAGAGAGGCAAGGAAGCAGAAAGATAAGAGGCACTGGAAACCCAGGGAACTTGTTTCTGGCACACTGGTCTTCCCCTTGTTTCTTCCTGTTTCTCCTCTCTTCTGGAAGACTTCTGCCATTATAATAAGGAGGGAAATTAGCAGAAGTATTGTATCTAGGGAAATAATTTTTTTTTCTGTTAAATTTAAATGTTTCCCACAGAATTTTTCAGTTGTGCAAGCACAGCACTTCTGATTAGACAATTAGACAATGGGAGACAATTTCTCAGCTCTGTTTTGATTATCCACCAGGGAATTCAGTGTAGTTCACATTGATATATGTGGCCATTATGGTCACTTTTAATAAGATTAAGTCTTTTTCTCCAAGGTGTTCTGGCTAAAATGTCAGGGTTTCGAGCAGTAGAAAAGTATGTTCAGGTAGCTAGAGTAATTGCACCAAATATGCCTTCATTTCCACTGGAAAACCTGATTCTCCATGACTAGTCCTCCAAAATACATGCCCCAGGTTCTCAAAAGCATTCCCATTTCTCTTGTTTCGTGAGCTTCATTATTGTATGGTCAGTCTGTACCATTCCAGGTGTCATCTTTAATGACATGCTGCATCTGCAGTGCACTGTGATTCAAGTAAATTAAAGGATCTAAAATAAAGGACCACAGTTTTGAGGTGCCTCTTAAAAAAAAAAAAAAAAAAAGAGTTTCTGAACATTAAAAAATACTGCAGGATAAAACTATGTACTCTAAGAAATTCTAGTACTGATTTACAAGTTAGAGTACACAGAGGCATTTCCTTGCTCCTATGTTAGACATGGGAAAAAATTCATACCTCTGAGAGACTGAGGAAGTAATTTTGGAATTCATACACTGCTGTTTGATATTATTGTCAGGCTGATTTATCGCATCTAAGAGATTATTAAGTATTA
Source organism: Mycteria americana (assembly GCF_035582795.1). Lineage (NCBI taxonomy): Eukaryota > Metazoa > Chordata > Aves > Ciconiiformes > Ciconiidae > Mycteria > Mycteria americana. The sequence goes on from NC_134371.1 coordinate 10,302,334, forward strand.
TCACAGTAGATTATATTTCATTACCTCAGAATACTAATCATAGCATTAGTATTTTCTTGTTGTTAATATGCGTTTTGTTACTGGAATATTAAATTTGAGCAGAGAATATAAACTGTGAAAATTGGTACTAGAAAATGGTAAAAGATTTAATTAGCAGAATGAGACTTTTTTAAAGAAAATATTTCATATTTATGTGTTACTACTGTACTGGTATCTCCATTTACCTTTTCTGTTTAAGCTTAATAGTTGGTAGGATACATTATTTGAATTTAACTGTGAGAATCTTAAACAGTAACTACTTTGATTAAAGCTAATTAAAGTAAGTTTGTTATTAAGTGTTAATTTTGCTTTTTGGTACATTGTGCTTGCCAAAATCCAGTTGCCAAGTGAGTTAGTTTAGAAGGCTTTTTCTCTCCCTGGAGAATGGCAGGATGAAGGGAGTGTTAGCAGTGCAGCAATACATTGTGGCTCGGAAGCGTGAGCTGGAGAAGTGAAGAAGGTTGCCATCTCTCAGACCTAAAGGATTTCAAAGGCTGCAGGCTTAACAGAACATTAACATTTTAATTTCATGCCACCCATCTTGTTTTCATGGTGACCCATGAAAATTGACACAAGACAGTGGTATGCCAGTGTTTCTTAAAGGAAAATCAGTCTATTACTACTAGAGCTTTGAGAACTTTGAAAAAAGCCATGGAAGCAAGCGTTATTTCTCCCTTTCAGCCAGCAGAAAGTTTCCTAGGTTTGTGATCTAGTTTAAAGTGGAGAAAGATCTGTGCAGTGCAAAATGACCTGAAAGATGGCTGGACCCAAGGCATTCACTACCCTGTTTTGGGCTAGTTCATGCTCTGGCCAGACTCAATACCAGCAGAAAGACATTGCATTTGTATCATCTGTGTTTTTTCCCTGCCTGGTGTAGTCTTCCCCTTAGGTTTACCTACTCAAAGTAAAACAAGCAGTACGTGATGGCAGGTAGACAGTATTGTGGAACTGGGCTGGTTTTTAGTAGCTTACTAATGTTATGTTATTATGTTAATGTTACTAAGTAGACAGGTGAGAGCATGCAAAATGACCTATGCCAACTCTGGGTCACTGCCTTGTGCTGTGCCCTCCCCAAGTCAGGCTTGCTTTACTTCACTTAAGTCTTTCTTTGGGAAAAGAAAGTCTCTAACCTTCTGGCTGGTGGGAAATAGGGACAGATGGAAGAAAACGGCAACACCACACCTCTACATCACCCCTCCCTTTTTTGGGGTCTCACCTTGTCTGTCCAGGTTGTTTCTTGTATGTTACTGCAAAGACATTAGGGCAGACCCTCAAACTAGATGTGCTGTTGAGATTAATGCTGGCTAGGGTGCAACTCATCCTAGATGGAAAACGACATGGGCTGCGCTTTTGTCAGCACGCCATGCAAATCCATATAAAGGTTTGCTAGACTCGTGTTGCTAGCGAAGTACAGAAATCTCCAGTGGAAACAAGTTCATGGGACTCTATCCTGGAGGCAGCGGGCACTCTGAACCGAGGGATGGATTTTGCTATGTGTGGAATGCAAGACTTTTCTAGCAGCTTATAACATCGCAAAGTGACAAGCAGTCCTCATAGTGCTGAATGCCCCCACTTTCTCCATCACATCCGCAGTAATAGAGGGTGCTCAGGAGCACTCTGCACTGCAAAGGATCAAGTCTGTCATCTCTTCTGGTGTTTTCAGAAAGAAAAAATCACCATTGAGAGCCTCCGAAAGCCTCTAGTTTTTAATGATCCATCTGTACCTTTCCATTGTGTTCTGCTGGAAAAGACATTTAATTTATTTTAAAAGATCTGGGGTGTTCAGTGAGCCCAGTTTGCACATTTCTTGTGACATATCCAGTGTTCCCAGCAAGGGCAACTTCTTAGCATGACAGGCTACAGAACAATGCAGCTTTTTTTCTTTGCCCCTCTTTCTCCCAAGGAATACAAGTCTTCCAGAGAAGAGAACATCTCTCATTATATAAAAAATGTGTGCGCCTGGTTATGTGTATCATATAGGTGGGAAATATGAACTTTAATAAAAATGAGCCATTCTAGACCTGGGTGCTATAAGTCTGATGACAAAATTGATTGTCCTCATAGCTGAAAATGCATGAAGAAGACAAGTATTTTAAGGGGAAAATGACAGTGTTCAATTTAATCTGTAGAGAAATTGCAGCTTTAACTCTTTAGGGGCAGGAGATAGCTTGTTGTGAGGTGTGTGAACGTGCTTTTACGCAGTGGAGCCCTACTCCCTGGCACAAGCTTGTTAGTGCTGCTGCAATAGAAGTAATAAAATCTTCTTTGTCTCAAGTTGGTATCTACAAATTCTCACAGGAAGAAACAAAACATCACAAGAAAACCCAACAGTCCAACATGTCAAACCTTCCCTATTTTCGCATGTGAAAATCCCGAGAGAAATATTGTGTATTGCTACTGTAGATAGAGTACATGTACTCAAGAACAAAGAGGGCTTAAGAAGAAGACATGGTGAATATATAATAACTCTGAATAAATACGGTAAGTCCTCTCTTGTTTCTTTGCAAGTGCTTTTCAAGAAGTGAATAATAGTAAAGCTCTCCAAGTCACTTAGGGTCTGAGCCTGCAAATATCTACTCATATGAGTACTTCTTACTCATGTAAGTAGTCCCATTGAAGTCTGTAAACCTGCTCATGTGAGTAAGGCTAAACAAGTTCAGCGTCTAAGACACTATGGGGGAGACAAAAGCATATACAAGTACAGCCCTAAGACTCTTCAGACATGGAGCAGCAAAAGATTTATCTGAGGCTTCCAATGTAAAGCCTTGTAAATTAGTAGGAAGATCTAAAAAATCAGGCCGCCGCTGCATTGGGAAGCAATGGAGCTCTCTTAATATGGGGATATAGGGGTAATGTGATGGAAAGACTTAGATGCAGCATGTAGTCTAGCAGTTGTATTCTGTACTCACAATCAGAGCAGTAGCTGGAAGTCTAGCTAGCAAATAATTATAGTAATCAAGTCACGATGAAACAAAGGAGAGGCTATTATTCCAGCAACTGGCCAAGGGAACAAAAGTTTGGCTGGCTGGATTTCTGAAGGAGAGCAGGATTTACTACACAGTGTGGGATATAAACTTTAATGCATTTAAATTGTCTTACAGACTTGTTTGCTTTTACTTTTTAAATAACCTTTGACCAAAAATAAACTAATAGTTGATTATCAATTTAGCTGATTAAATTTTGGACAGCAGTACATGGAAATCTGCTAAAAGTCAGGGCTTGTCTGCTTTGCACCTAGGCTAGGTTTGGACGTGTGAATATAGGAAGGGCATGGGCATGGTCAGTTTTTTTCCAATTGGTAAATCTGTGTCCTGATCTCCATTTTGCAGGAAGGGAAAGTGAAGCTTAGAGAAATTAAGGCCTAAAGTCATGAAAATAAATGGGAAATAAATGGAAGATGGTATTTTGGGGCATCTGCCCGCAGCAATTTCCTCAGGGTGAAACATGAAGTTTCTCTGAAAGGAGGAAGCCTATGAGATCTCCTGATGGAGATCCAGGTCTTGCCTTGTGCTTTACTTATGGTATCGCTTCTCTTTCAGGTGGACTTGCCCCCTGCTTACTGGGCTGCTCTTGAACAAAGGTCTCTTAATATTTGAACATGGGTGGAAATGTTGGGAAGTATTATTGGTCCATTGACATCAGTATTATGTTCTTTTGTAACTTGTATAACTTTTAGAAATTTTAAGCAAGGCTGAGGGATTCTCACCCTTTTGTTGAAAGTGCCAAACTGCTGTCTTGTTGCTTCCATCACTGTTGTTGGCTGCGCTTGAGGTCACTTTTTCCTGGTCAATCAAACTGTCCTGGATTTTTCTCTTCCCAAAGGCAGATTTTTATGCAGTAACCTGGATGTTTCTGTGAATTGTGACTGGACTTGAAATTCTTTGATTCGTTGCGATAAAATCCTGTACCTCAAATACTGAGAAAGCCAGCTAGCAGAGACACTTCTTGCAAAAATTAGGGGTGATAAAAATGACTATATCTATGCTGTTCTGAGGAACCCAGATAAGTTTACCTGCCTGATTTGTAATGCTGTAGATTGGACCAGTTGGACTTTGATTTTGCCATTTTAAAGCCAGTGGTATTTATGTGAAGTTAATGGAGTTTCCACCAGTGCAAAATCTGTCCTCTACTCTTTCAACTTTTCAGAGAGATTTCATCTTTGTGCCTTTTTTTCCCAAAGAAAAAAAAAAAAACATTTAAGGGGGGAAAATAGATATAAGAAAGCCCGTGAAAAAATACTATTTCTAAGTAACGTACTTTTTTCAATGACAGCTTAGTATTTTTGTTAAACGGCACCACTTTCAGCTTTCAAAAAGGTTTAGCCAACAGTGCTCACACCGCTTTCGACAAGGTAAACCTTGCCCACCCGTTATAACCTTTAGGTCATTCCAATCATGTTATTTCTCCCATAATGCCAGAAGTAATGGAGTAGGCAGGAAGTGAAAGTAGAAGTTATACAGCACTGCTCTCCTGCCTTTTGTTTGCTTGTCTATAACTACCTTAAACTACTTCCTTCTCATCATTATAACAATGGGATGAAATGGTTCTTTATAAATGGCCATGAAGTAAAGGCAGGCTGCAAAGGCTTCTGTAACCTATTATTATGACCTTTCTCTCATCAGTAATTGTTTAGCAATTTGTACCTGAAAAATCCAAGCTGTCTGTAATGTGCCACACAAGGTGTGGTGAAAGGGCTTTGGAGACAGCTAGAATAATTATTAAATACCAGTGTGGTATAAGGCAGCAAGTCTAAGCAGCATGAAAAGGCATCGGAAGATTGAATAATGAACGCATCTTCAAATGCATTAGGCCCTGGCTTGTTTTGGTGAAATAAATGTATGTGATTTAACACACAGAGACTGCTGATGCTGTGCCTAGATTTACTTCATTAAGAAAAAACCAAAACAGTCCTGGTGCAATTCTGCCATAGGTATCTGTAGGCAGAAACCAGACTCCATAAAAATCTTGGTGTCTCACAGAAGTAGCAGGAGGATAGAGTCCTGAAATACCCTCATACTTTACTCATAAGCTACAGGATCTGTTGTAAGCATCATTTCAGTGTCAGAGCCACGTATTTGTTTAGATTAAAGCAGTAAGCAGCCTGACCTTTTTCAAATGCCTTCAACTGATCTCTGGGGGCAGAAGCTTTATAGGTATTTTTACACTAACTTTTGAACATGGCAACTAATAGAGTTGTCCTTGTGACTAGTGATGACTCAGAGCCAGACACAGTAGGCATGGATAAGTGTAATGCAAGATGAATGTGAGTAAGTGTCTGTGGGCTGTGAACACTGCTGTGTCTCCAGTAGCATAGTGATTGCAGTAAGGTCTTTTGCTTATGTTTTGGAATTGAAAAGTAAATCTTTTGAAGTGTCCAGTGTTTGCCTTGAGCTGGATCATTTGAGGTATTTTGTCCAGCTATTCCTTGTCCTAAGTTTGGCCACCCACTATTTTGTGTGGTTTGTCTTTTGCTGGCCCTTTTCCCGTACCCGTTAGTGTTTGCCTGGCGAGTGCCAAAGCTTTCATTCTTCCTTCCCTGAATGGCTCCAAATTTGCATCTCATGCAAACAACCCAGCTGCTAGACTCACACACAGAGTAAATGGCTGACACACTATTTATACATACTTCTTCTTGGGTAGCAACTTATTCCTTGGCTATGTGGAGAAAATAATATTGCTTGACTTTATTTTTCACACTCTTTTTTTTTTTTTTAAATTCTTCCTCTTAAAATATTTTGACAGATTTTTCTAGTTTTGTGGCTTTGGCAGCCGGTATTGGCTTATCTCTTTAGTTAGGCTTTTTTTCATTATGATTTTGAACACGGTCAGTCTGGATGGTTAACAAGGGACATCGGTGCAAAGAAACAGCCATGAAGATGGGAAGAGTAAGTGGCTGCAAAGCAGTCTTGCAGTGAACTGACTTGTGTGCCCTCTCCTGGCTGGAAGCAGCCAGCTCAGGCCAGCACGCCATGCTCCCTGTGCCGCTGGCTGCTCTAGCAGGTCAAGTAGCAGGAGATAATATAGGGATTTATGCAGCAAACAAGACTAGGCTCTTCCTCCATAACCTCAGCTATTGTCACTGCATGTTCCTTTGTAATGCTCCAGACTTCCTGCCCTCCGGGCACGCCTTTTCCAACCTGCTTCCTTCAGCTCTGACCCTCTAAGTTTGGCAGGAAGCTGCTAGGGCAGCTAATGGGGTGGACTGGTCCTCCTCAGCGTTAGGCTGTTGGTTAATGAGATCATGCCTCCATATGGGTGCTGACATCCTCCCTTCAGAGCAGAGCTGTACTGTTGCAGTTGACTCTGAAGATCTGGGAAAGGAGGTTCTGGGATCCACGTTGTCCCTCCCAAATGGGGATCACTGCAGTTTGCTAAGTTGTGGACTTGCCACCTGCCCCACAAGTCTCATTCCCAGGGGCTTTGCAGAAGAACTTCATCTGAGTCCTCATATGGCTTTTCCAGCTTCCTCTTTTTCCTTCTCTGGGATGAAAAGTCTGTCAGGCCTTGTTGTTCAAATCCTGGCTACACATGCATCAGCAAAAGGGCTGTCACTCTGTTTTATTATTTGTATTATGGTGACTGTCAGATCTCGGGGTTCTGGCTATAGCAGAAACACAGAACAAGAAGGTTGGTCCTTGCCTCAAAGCTCAATGCTGTCATACCTGACTGGGCAGGTTTGACACTTGCCCTGTAGTTAGCTTGCCTTAATTAATATACAACTGCAGAGCATCAAGGAATCAGCCTGTGTGTTTTCCTGTATCCTAAGGAAGGAGGGGTGGCTTCATGACTGCACTTGTTTGGCATTATCAGATTTCAAGGACAGTATTCAAATCTAGCAGTGTGCCAGCTTGGTCCTTCTGCCATGCAGAGCTGATGTGAAGTGTGCACTGGAGTTTACTGTGCTCTGGGCCTTGAGATGAGATGCCAGACCTGCGGTTGCAGGTACCTATGCAAGGAGTTGGTGGCCTTAATGCTCTAGAGATGGCTGCATTTTACTATCACAGTTGCTGTGATGTTTGTCTAGCATTTCTTTAATTATTTGGAGAAAAAGAAATGCTGTATCTTTGTAAACTAACATATTATGTACTGTTATTTAACCTAGTCTGCTCAATGTGGCATTACATTTGGGAAGGGAGGAGCTTAGATAAATGTGTAAGCTGAGCAGATAGATGTGTGAGTAGAGCAAAGCAAATGTCAATTTTTCTCTTTTTCCCCCAGTACTTTACCAAGATTTTACACTGATTTCTTTCTGCTTTCAAATCCAAAAGGAGTAATGATGGAGCAGATGATTCTTATCTGCTGCTAAAGAGAAACTGAGACCCTAATCCTGCAAATATTTATTCCTGGGCTTAATTTTAAAATTAAGAGTGTTCATTAATCTTGGCAAAATTGGAGGACAATTTATCTTTTAGATGAATCCACCGAACCACTTTTCAATAAGATAGCACTCTTCTTTCCTGCACAGATGCAGTAAGAACTGTCCATTTAACATGGCTGCTGTTCAACCTGGTTTAGTTTGTTTCCAATTAATGAGAAAGTGGTGGAAAAGGTCCCTTCATTATATTTTAAATTTGTGTAGGTATTTTGGTGAATTCCTTGAAATTCAGCAGAAAGCTTAGTTTTTAAGTTAGGCATTATAAGTATCAAATTAAGCTGTCAGCATGTGAAGTGATACAGAGGAAGATGTGTACGAGTACAAGCACACTCACATGAACACACGCATCTCTTTCCTCTCTGTGCCGACTGGTTAGTCTTAACAGTAGAACTAGAGGCTGGGAATTACATTTTAGTAATTCTTTTCTAGTTATGTCAGATTTCTAGCATGCTATTAGAGACATATGTGTCATCCTCACCATCACCCAACATATCATTGCTGTTTCAAACTGTTACCAGAGCTGTTGACACAGAATATTGTGTCTGTCGACAGCTCCAATTAGTTGGCGTGTCTGACTACTGACAGCACAGTCTACTTTTGTTTATGAAGACGGTGTGAGCTGTATCTCACTCTCACAACCTCCAGTGGCAGACAGATGGATAGAACTATATAATCATCAACGGAAGCGGGTGATATTCTGTCTTCACAAATCATCATGTGGAGCAGAACCAACGGCCTTTTGTCTGCTTTCAGAAATGACTGCAAGATTCCTCCCATCTGTCAAGTTATGAGGATGAATATGTATAAAATACATCAGATATATATGCGGGGTTTTGTATTGTGGGGTTTTTTTTGTTTTGTTTTGTTTGATTGGGGGGCGAGGGGGAAGGGGGGAAAACTGCTTCTTAATTTTCACCAGATGTTAGCTATGAGACATGGAACAGTAGAGGGAGAAGCACAATAATTTTCTCTCAAATTGAACTTCCCTGACTTTTTTTTAAAGGAATGGACCAACCCCTCATCATTTGCAAATGTGGAACCCCATTGATTTCCTAAGGTTGTACAATTGCAACTGAGCACAGAATTTAGTCTAATGCACTCTTTACATGTGTTTAATCCTCCCTATTGTGTGATTATAAAATCTTAGCAGCTGCCCAACCAGCAATGTTCTGCTTTTCATTTAATAGCAGTTACAGATACGAACTATTTTCAAATATACAGTTCCAAGTTGCCGAGTGATTCCTCAAGCACAGTGTATGCTGAGTTCAGGGAGTGTTTGTTCTGAGAACAGACTGCTTCACCCCCAACCCCCTCCCCAAGTAGGTAAGTAGTATAGATTTGGCTCATTCATTCAAGCAACACGCTGTTTAGTATTCCTTAAAAGACCTAAAATTTGAGTGTGACATTTGGTTTCTTAAGAACAGTACGATTGATATACACAGATTTTTTTTTCTAAGGAATAAGACTTTCTTTTCCTTAACATAGCAGAATATCAAGATTTTCAATAGAACTTGTCTTATAGCCAGCAAATTCTTACACAAATGTCCACTTGAAAGTGAAGGGGAAATCAGAATATGAATTGTATTTGTGCTATTTCTCTGCCTAGTTTTTCTGCTCTGTGCTGTATAATATTTTTCAGCTTTCCATTGCTGTAACACGTGCTATAAAATTTAAGTGCTGATCCTGACTGCTGAGAGTTAATTAGTGTTTATTACTGACTGAAGTGGAAGCAGAATTTGAGTTTTATCCAGGAATTAAGAAATACAGATTCACTTGTTATTATTTGCTGTATTTCATATAGCAAATGAGTAAGTGCCATTTCCTCACTCTTGTGAGAAATGAACTCTAATCTTGGAAAAATGTCCTAACTTTCCCTGCAAAGTCAGCAGGACCTAGTGTATAAAATGTAAGCATGTACTTAAAGCATCAGAGAAGAGCACTGGTTGATAGCATTTTTGGTTTTGTATTTAACTTCAGAGGACCAAATTTCTACTAACACAACTGGAACAAAACCAGTGAAATTCAGGGTAGTTTTGATGATTCCTTCCCCCCTCCCCATCTTCTGTAAAACTAGTAACCCAATGACTAAAATTTAGTGGGAATGATGCAACTGCCTGTTAGATTCTGTAGATCTTTAGAGTAATCTCTGCTGGAATCTGAAGGAAAACCTAAAAGTTTCATCCTGACTGGTTCACATCCCTATTAATTCCATAGGCCTTTTCTCCATAAGCGAAAAGAACCTAAAACTGGGGAACAATGTTCCTGCTCTGGATACAGGCCAGTTCCCAGTGTGTTCAATGCAATAATTATAATGGGTAAATCAGTAATGTAAAAGCACTGTATTTTATTCAGAATTTAGGAATTTTCCAATGGTATGTATTTTTGATTTTTGCAAATCCTCAAGCAATTGGACTGTATGGGGTAAAATACTTTTGATTTGGAACTTTTTAGCAATTGAGTTTAAAATTTACATGAATTCATAGCTGCATTCTAGTATTTTTCAGTTGTAGATGAGCAATGATATTATGAGCTTGTGCTGCACACTCTGAAAATCAGCTGAAGTTTTGAAAATTCCTGAGCAGGCCACAGAATAAACATACTAAAAGATATTTGCTGAACATGCGTGAAGTCCAAGGAAATTCATTGTGAGCTCCTGGCTAATCTAAGAACAAAGGAGCAGCTAAGTTAAGTAAATAAATAATTAATTTTTAATTATTCACTCGACTGTACTAATTACTGTGACCCAGTTCTTAATCAGTCAGAGATCCCAGTGAAATACTTTGTGGTAGTCAGGCATTTGTTCAAATGGAAACTCCAATATTTAGATCATAGAAATGTGTGGGTTAGAGTGAGAGAAACAGAGGCTGTTGACTGACCTCTTGAGAGTTGCTGAGCATGTGTGATTGAGAGCAACTACTGTGTATCCCAGGTTGTGAAGTGTGACAGTAAGCAGAGGACTTGAACTAGCTTTTCTTCTGCCATGGGTCATTGGGCCTTCTTGTTTCGAGGCCAGAAGGGGGACAAAATTATTAGGATGGGCTGGAGTAGCATCAAGTGTGTAGCCACTGGCTCTGTGACTTCACAGACACTAAGAGCTGCTGCAGAGCAGAAGTGGTTTAGTGGGAAAGTTCTTTACTACTGCCAGCACCTGCAAGCTCTCTCCCCTCCTTCCCTGGCTTGCATAGTAGCAATAAGGCACATCTGACTTCAGAGTAAGCCCCTTCTTGGGATTCAGATGCTGGAGAGGTTAATGGGTGGCCTTAGGCAGGTCCTAAAGGTGACTTTTCTTTCAAATGTCATGTTCACAAGAACATCTCTAGGAGAGCTGGTCAGTCTTCTGGACCACTCATGTCTAAACACAATTCCTTCTCCCATCATTTTTTCTATCTTCCTGTCCCTCATACCATATTATGCAGGCTGTGGGACTGCCAGCATCAATGCTGGTTTTATATTTGTTTCAGTATGTTATTTTTCTTTTTTAAATAGGCTCTGAGAAACCAGTGATGCCTCTGTTTACTGAAATAGGAATAGTATTACTTAAATAGTGACTATAATTTGTGCTCTCAAACTGAGCTGGGATTTGACTGGTAGTTGAGGACCCCATCCACCACCTGGGCATCCATTGCACAGAGAAGTCGTACAGTCAGATATAGCCTCTGTTGCCAATAAGAATAGGCAAACCAGACAAAAGAATGGTTTTTATCCCTTTTTTACATACAGGAATCGAGGCACTCAGAGATTGGGTTACTTACGCAAGTTTATGGTATGAAATAAGTTTGTATCTCTCATGTTCCTGTATGTGCCTTAACCACAAATCATCCTTCAGGCAAATTTACCTGTCACTCTGGTAGTTAAATGAGATTTTCTCCTGTGGTAACTTCTGCAAGTTTAAACTTGTTCTGAGCACAGTTCAGAAAGGACAAGCTGTTGCAGATCCATACTTAAAGTAGGCGGTACACAGGACCACCAGCTCCTGGAGTATTTTTCATAAGAAAGCATGAGTGTTTCCCTTATTCAGACCAATGTGATTGCACTGGAAATATTTATTATAGAAGCAAATTCTGCATCCCATGAACTGTTTATGTTAAGAAAATGCTTTGGTTTGAATAGAGTTTAAATTAAAAATAGAATTTTACTTCAACTTAAAAATGTCAAACCAAATCCTGGCAGCTGTACTTGGCTTGAAAACAGTGGCGTTTCACCAAGGAAGAGTTATTGCTCATCTCTAATGGAAAACACCCCTTGTAATAAGTAAATGAGAAGGAATATCCGTGTTTTGTATCTCTCTTCCTACACATTTTTAAAATGCTGCACCCGAGACTCTGCAGGTTCAGAGGGCTAAGCTCAGTTTTAAGTGAGTTAAAAGTCAGTTCTGTGCTGAGACCACTGGACTGTGCCACTGTTTACTGGTAGTCCTCTATCAGCAAGTGGGTTTTTTCTCTTATTTTGCCTGGCTTGCTGTGTTGCCAGGTGCTAATCCTGCAACCTACCTTAATTCTCAGAGTTCTTTTGCTATTTTTCATTGCAGGATAACAAGTATCTTGACTGTAATCTATTAATTGAATTGAATAAACTTGTTTCCCTAGCAGTGAGAGCATATTGTTTGCACACAGTGTCATCCCAGGCCCTCTAGCTATCGAAAGATTGCCAGATATGTTTATTAAACCCCCTGAGCTTGGAAAGAACACAGAAAACTGTCATCTAGAGCAATACGAAAGTGCCTATCTCAGCTGGGGATCTGGCTGTTATGAATAAAGGAAGAGTTTGTGGTAGAGTTTTGAGATGTAAGGAGAAAAGGCTTCCCTATGGTGCAAATGTGTTGGAACCCTCAGGCGAGAAAAAAAAATATTGAATTGTTGCTGGCAGTACAATGTAATTATTGAGTTAGTTACAGCAAGGTCTGAGAGTTTCTGAGGTAAAGGCTTGGTGACTTCATTTTTTCTTATCCCCCTCCCCCCCCCAAAATTAAAATTTTGAATTGTAACTTTTTTTTTCCCCCTTCTTCTTACTAGTAATTGTACCACAAATATCTACCTAATTTCCAATGATTTTGTGGAATGATAGGTTTCGAAGTTCTTGTTTTGTGTATGCTTCCTTTCCCTGTTCTAAGTGAAATGCAAACTAGACAATAATGAAAGAAAAGATGGAAAGAATAGTAAAACCTTGTTCCAGATCTAAACTGTTCTTTACTGTAGCTGGAATCACAGACCTGGAGAGTCTGGTTTGTTGTACTACGTTCTGGCTTTATCAAGCTTTTCCCTGTTGACATCAGGATTTCACCTCCATGCAACAGAACCATAGCTGAGAATCTAGATTAGAATTGTCTCTGTGAAGGACATTTATTTCTATTGACCTGAAATCTCATATACCCGAAGGTGTATCAGATTAAAATATCTACATCAGCAATTGCTAAACTTTTTTTTGATTGTCATCCCACTTAGAGGCTGATAATTTTCTGCAAACTAGCAATACAAACTCAAATCATATTAAAAAGGGAGAGAGTTAGTTTCTTTTGGTCTGGTGACTCCACTTGAAGTTGTGATCTTCCTTTGGAAGCTGCTGGTCTAGGTGCTGCAAGGTACTGGAGTGTTCCTTATACTTGTTTTCCCCAATCTCCTCCATTAATCATTAGAAAATTCTTGCTGGCCATCTTGGAAAAGAGACTTCTGCTTCATATTAATTAAACTTATACCCTTTGTTGTTCATATGTGCTAAAATAATATTAGTGCTAAATTAATAATTTTAGTGCTAAAATAATATTTTTATTGAATATTATCTTTATTGATTTTTCAAAAATGAAACAAAAATCTGGCAGGTGCTGATTTTGGCAGCCTGTGCTGCACAGAGAGTATACTGGAGTATACACTCTTAATATTTAATGGTGAGAAGACATGGAAAATGTGTTGTGTAGTAAATAACAAGCGGTGAGGTAGAGCTCAAACAAGGGCTGATACTTATCTCTGGTTCCCATAAATTGCCCAAGACAATTGAGATCTTTCCATTGACTTTGGTGAGCTGTGGCCTGGGTCCCATGTGTCTATATCCAAAATATATTGTTGTCATTGATTATTTATATTGTCATCATGCCTCAAGGCTCCAGTCCAGATCTCTGGATCCTGTTGTGCTGGATCATTATTGAAGCATGCAGCTAGCACTGCTCTTAAAGCTCTTTCAATCTAAACAGAATAGCTGTTTCATAAAACAGTCCTTTTCTAGAAACAGTAATTTGATTCACATGATGACACACGAGAGTGGCCTGCTTGTGTTTTTGGCTGCCATGGTTCTGTGTTACAATCCCTGCTGCTGTTGCCAGTAAGCCAAAACTAGATATAGTTGGGTTTTTTATTCCTCAAGCTTAAGGAAGTACTTTACATTTACAGGCACCTACTCCTTTACTTTCTGTTGCAGTGTAGTCAGGTTTTCCTTGCTTTTCCAAGGGGAATGCAATTCATGTGAAATTGCAGTTGTATTTGCCCTGATCTGTGAGGTTTCTGTAAAATATTTTGGGTTATACTTGACCATTTTCCAAGGAGGCGTATTAAAATGTTCCTGTGGTCTCTCCCTTGCATCTTTTAGCAGAGATGAGCTTATTTCTTCAGATCACAAACTGGTAACTCGAAAGGTCATGAGCTTTTAAGAATCAGGCTTTCACTGCTAACCTTGTAGATGGAAGGAGAGGAGAAGAGATTCTGAAGTGTTTGGTTGGACTATGGTCTGAGGACCATGGCTTCAGTCATGTTTGGTCATGGAGAACTCAGAGAGCTTACACTGGCTTTAGCAAGGCAAGAAATTCAGTTGCAAGGTCTTGCATACTGAAGGGAATACATCCATCACTCACTATTAACTGATGCAAAATCCTTATGTAGGAGGAAAACTACTGAAAACTTTTGTATGCGTAGTGTTCCTCACCTTTGCTATATTTGTGGTGTTTCCTGAACATGGGTTCTGGGGCAGCCACACTGCTGGCTACCAGGAGAAGTAAACGGGAACAAATTTCCATTCCAGGAGGAAACTTAGGCTAATTAACTGTTTGACAATATTGTTTGCTAGAGAGGAGCTGTGGAGAGCTGTTATCACTCTGAAGAGATGAAGTTCACCTATTTGCAACCTAACCTGTGCCTCTTGTTCATTGTTGCCAAATTTACCTTTTTATCCATGATGTCTCATGAGATTCTTTGCTAATATTGAAGCCTCCTGGAAAGAATTAAGCGGATCATTTTCTTCAGTGTTGACTCACAAGGGAGGGACTAGTTGTTTGGTTTCAGCTGAACCCCAGAACAGTACCTGTTCATCCACTGGTCAGTGTTTAACCTCATCTCACTAAAAGGCCTCACAGTGCCTTTTGTAAAATAGTGCTGGATTTTGTGGTTTTCTGTAAACTGCACAGACTTCCTCTTGAGCCCACTAACAGAGGGGCTTATGCAGGGCCTTATTATGTTTTTCAACTGAAACCACTGCGAATGCGTTATCTTGGAGCTAAAGCTGGTTAATTCCACTTGCAGTCTGTTTGCTGGAGTTTCCCCGGTTTGGAAAATCCCATCAGTGTCCTCCTTTTCTGCTAGTAAGTACCTGTGTTGTCATAATTAAGATGACACATTCTGTAATTATTTGTCCATGCTCTTCACCAAGAAAGTGGATACTCAGCTAGGAGATCCAGATTTTGTTCTCAGCTGGACTGCTGACCTGATGTTGAATGCTAAACAAATGCCTAAAACTTTGTGCATCATTTGCCCCTGCCCGCCCTGGCCACGTCTTCTGCGACCTGTGCTTAGACTTACGTAGTTTGCAGGATGAACTGGCTCTTATTAAACATCAGTTTTACAGCACAATATGCATTTTATCTAAGCACTTGCTCACCTGCCTCCTTTCATAGTTTACTTCAGCTATGTGATTCAGGCTTTGTAATTTAATAAACATTGTGTTCTAAAGTAACTAGTGGTTAAAATTAAGCAGTAGATTACTGAAGATGCTTTAATGATGTTTACACAGTAGTGTGAGCTCTGAAAATGCTATGAGACAGCTTTCACTAGGAAAGATAGTCTTAGTATGCCTTGTAGTTCTTGATGAATATCTGAGAAGAAGTTATTTTTTTTCTGCCAGGAAACTGGGGTCAAATTCTGCAGCACCATTTGTAGCTCAGGGTTTTGCCTACAAGTTCAGATGTGTATTACAGTGTAAAACAATTTTCAGTTTAAATAGGTGCCATCCTGAGTGTTTTAAATGATCTTTAACCTTTATATATATAAATATAAAGACTATATGTGTATAATCTTTACTCAGCTGAAGTTGGTGGCAAAACTCCTACAGGTTTTAGTGGAGCAGAGCCTTTCCTGGTGTCCCTCTTTCACAGGGGATTTTGAGACTTCACAGTTTGACTTTTGAGGCATACTTGGGCCAAACTGCCTGGTTTAAAACTCTTGATGAAGGAACTTTGTAGGAAAAACATTTTTCAATTTCAAGGGTTTTTTTAATTTTTTAAAGTAAACAAAACAGATTTAAGAAAAATAAAAATGTTTTGTTTTGAAAATATGAAAATAGGAAGTTTTCATGCTGTCAAAAAAAAAAAGGGGGGGAAAAATCTGTAATAATAATGACGTTGCTGTGAAATTGACCCAATTTTTTGCGGTATTCTTGTAGAATGAAGATGTAGGTCTGTCAAAATATTTCTTACCAGCCCTGGATTTCATTCCAGGAATTACATTAGTCTTGCTTCAACAAGGTTTTTCTGTTTTACTTTCAGATTTGGAAAATGAAAAATACCACAATATGTCTTTGTTAATGTAAAGATACCTGCATAATACCTGCAAAATATTGAAATATTTTAGGTTACAGAAAGCAAAATGATTGCATGCATTTCTTTAAAATACTCGGTTTTCTTTCCAAAAATCCCTACACTATTTTAGTTTTTTTTTTTTATTATTATTATTATGACATGCTTATCTTGGAAAGGGAAGCAACCCCAGATTTTATTTGCAGCAGAGAGGTAAGTATAAAACAAATTAGCTTGGATGACTTTATAGTAAAGTCATTTTTTCACAGGTCTCTTACCCAGAATGACAGTCTGTGTTCCCTATTACCCCTTTACACAATATTCAGTTGTTATGATATTGTATATATGCATTAACAAATAAAGGAATGCATCCACAACAATTATGTTCCTCTTCTGCTTGATTTAGTTGTCAGCATGCATTCATGACTCTGTAAAGTATCTCCTTCGCAGCCTTGTCAGGCATACCTTTTTCTCCCCATAATGTCAACTTAGTACAGCAGGCAGGCCAGGTGAGCTTGGCTCACTTTCAGGTTTTGTCTGTCTCTTTATCTGAAATTTTTAAAGGGGGACGTCAGAAGCGGTAATTGCCATAAATTACACACTGTCTGTTGTAAATTGTGATGAGAACATAATTGAAAATTGAGCTGAGAGGCACTTCCTGGATTCAAGCCATATGAGAGCCAGAGGACAGCCTTAGCAATTTGCGGTGGGCCTGCAAAGTCATTTTTTCCACCCCTCTCTCCAAAAGTGTAATTGATTCCGGTGCTGTACGATTACACTTCTGTGTCAAGGGTTGGCCTGGGTTGGCCTGAGGGTCCTGGAGAGGGTTATGGAGATGATTCTGTGGGGCTCACACAAATAATTGACTTGTTTCATGTGAGTACTGTGTGAGGGGAATATCAGCTTTTTCCGACAGGAGAAGTGGAGCTTGACTGCTTGTGCAGAGATGTCACTGTTCAGAAAGGGACATTGTTCAAGGTTCCCAGGCATTGTACGTGTTTGTGTGAGCCCTGGTGTGTTTGTGCCTCTCTCAGGCATTGCTGGGGGTGGAGATAAGTATTTGAGTTGGGGGAGGGGGAAGAGTTAATTTTACTCTCTCTTCCACCCACTTTTCCCTCCTCTTTGCCTCTCAGCTAAATAAAAATGTGAAATGCTAATGAATAAATCAACTTAAGTAGGTATTATTATTCATAGCAGAGACTCATACCTAGAAGAGTTAAGTGACTGAAATGGTAGGTACAGGAATCCCTACCAGGAGAGGACTAAGAGTTGAAATTTTCTTTGGCCACTAAACCCTGCTGATACTGACCCAGTTCAGCAACCTTTCCGTGCAGTCCAGGGTCACACCAGCTGGCAAGAGAAGAGCTTGTGGATCTGAAGGCTGTGTTAAGAGGGATTCAATGTAGCAACCTTGGCAGAGCACTGACCCATCCAGAATTCACTAGAAAACGCCACTGCTTTGTTCATGATTTTCTGAACAAATCCTAGCCCAGGTCCAAGCAATGAATTTGAAAGTTTGGCCTATTTCATGGCAGCACTTCAGTCTTACATATGTTTAGAATTTTAAGTCCATTTGCGTTCTTTTAGATCTGTGCATATATACAATATCACCCCAGAACAACTAAATCTGTGAAAAACAAAACTCCCTCCTATGAGGGAACATTAATTGTCATATTGCATAAAAGACTTGTGATAAAATGAATTTACTACAGTCTCTCAACAGCTGGAATTACGCAAAGCTGAGAGTACTTCTTTCATATTCACAGCTTGTGAAAATAAATGTGTGTGTATGTGTGTGCACATACACATGCATATTTGCTTATAGCCAGTGGCTTTCAGCCTGTAGCTCTAAGGAGATTTAAATAAACATTTTCATTGCCATGGGGAAATAGCCTTTAAGCCTCTGAATCCAATTCATGTTTTGAGTATTTCTCACCCCGCTGTAACATTTATACTGCTACACCAGCCTTTTGTAGGTATAATTCTTGGATGGTATTTCCCAAGAGGGATGGCCTTTTTGCAAAAGCCTCAGTAACTCCTGAATAGAGAATAAGCAGTAGCGAAGTGGGCAGCCATCTGCATCTGGCATCCTTGGCCCCACACCCCTGGGATGGTCTTTACCTTTCTTATGGAATTCTTCTGGAAGCTGACTTAGGAGAAGACTGAAGCGGGGAGGCGAGGCTCAGCATGAGGACATACAGTTTTGGACCTGTGCATTTCTACTCCTTTCTCCCTTTTCCTGCAGAACTAGAATTTGAGACACACAATGGCTCTCAGGCAATCAGGAACACCAGGAAATTTGTGTATCGGGCCTTTATATAAATCATGTCATGAGCTACTTTGCATATTCAGAAACAGATAGTTTATTTAAAACATTCCATTCAGTGGCAAAGTTCAGTTTATGATGGAAAAGGGCCAGCCCTACTCAAGCTCCTTCCTCAAACTAAGACAGGCAGCAGGGCTCTGCTGGGCTAGCCTGGGATTGGGTACCCTGAATTAGTGCAGATGAAGGGATTTTAGGTAGCTGTAGTTCCTGGTGGTTCTCAAGCTCTTTGCTGACTACTGCAAGGATGCAAGAAGTGGTGCTGGTGGGTTACATTACAGACCTGATAAAATGGTTGCCTTGGCTGAAAAGTGCTAGGGGTGTATTTGTGGGAGAGCTGGAGAACTGAATGGGTAAAAAAAAAGAGGCAATTTTCATGACAAATCTATTCTCTTTTTCTTTAAAGCTGGAATTTTTTTCAATTCTGATCTTTACATCCATCTCTAAAATTAACAAAAAGTATCTGGCACATACTTTGGTGGCTTTATGTGGGCTGTTGCAAAGAGGGCATGGCCTTGGCCAGCAATGGTATGAGTGGAGTTCCAGGCTTGTCAGACCTGATGATACCAGGTTTTGTTCATCCTGTCTATTTGATGGTTGTTTGCAGTTGTTGGATTTTGTCATGAATTAAAATATAGTCCTCCAGGACAAGTACCAACGTGTTAGCACAGGGCTGAGTCCTTGGAGAATTGTTGAGGTGCCAGTGAGGCAAGTCTTTGGGTCTCCAAGTGCATCACTGGGTTGCTCGTTCCTTTTCTTTAGGCACTTTGGCAAAGGACGTAATTTTTTTGTTGTGATTTTCAGACATGGCCCATAGTACCAGTGTTTCAAATTTTGTAGAAACAACTAACACAAATATGGCATATCCTTAATTCTGGGTCAGAGACTGAAAATAGCAAGTGAATAATTATGATATTGAGGTCCTAACAGGAAAGCAGCACTGAGTGTGTTATCCTCAGAACACAAAATTCTTGGGGAAAGAGTTGCGCTGATGGGTGAGTGACCTAATTTTGAGTCAAAGCCTTAACAAAGGGGATTTTATGATTAAGGTACTGGTCAGCACGGTATCTTTTCTGCTAAGTGTCTCTAGGGTTGAGCACTGGTGACATAAATGACTTGTTCTATATTTTATATCACAGCAGGTCTGACTGGTTGTTTCATTTAATTTGATTGGACTCATATAGCTTAACAGACAAAGGAGGAGTTAAACTGCCATACTGGAAAATGTGGAAATTACAGTCTTTTGTTTCAGTAAACCAATTGGTTTTCTGAACAGACAATCCCAGTCATCATGTCTTGAAAGCAATACAAAGCAGATTGGATTGTGAAGAAACCTTTGTGTCAAATAACCTGCAAAGAAAAAAAAAATCTTCCAAGGGCAACTAGAAAATACTTAAGAGGTTTCTTTTACTTTAAATGAGAGTCACCAAAAGGTGTGGAGGAAAAAAAAAGTTATTTAAATGTTTTTTTTTTTGAATGCACATTCATGGATTTCAGTCATATTTGGATGAAAATCTTCTAAGAAGCTGAGGTTGATGGCAGGGGATGGAGAAGGTGTCTCTTTATTCACAAATGAAAAGAACTTTTGCTGATGTTGGGATGCTGAGTAACTTAATCTTTTCAATACAGACGTTTCAAAACAAACCAAACAGATATAAAGCTCAAAAAAAATAGTGGAACTAAAAGGGGACATGCAGTTCCCCCCTAATCAGTTATGAACAAAGTGATAAAACTGTTTTGCAGAGACAGGCTCAGGTAGTAATATTGGAAACCACAATATGGAAAATAAATCACCAGACTAGCTGAGAGAAATATGTTACAATAAGTGGTGTTGGGGAGACACTGTAATATGACCACTGGTTTTAGTGTCTGGGTTCTTGAAAATTGAGGAGAGAGCAGGAAAAAAGCTACCAAAATGTCCCAGGCTTCAGGATACAGTCTATTTAATTTATCAGGAAGAAGATCAAGATGCAATTGGATGTGTAGTCACCTTTTTGAAGGGAGAACATTGGGTATTAGAGCTAGACTAAAAGAATCTCTCTGCCAAACCCCAATTGGAGTGCAACGGTTTATGAGACTTTACAATGTGCAGATCACACAAAAAATGTCTCGAGATAGTTAAAAGCAGCAGACTTTTGTTTGCTGTGCTCCAGGTAGTGGTTAATGTTCTGGGAATGCTTCAGGTTTGGACTATTTAGCGAGGAAAGTTGTTACAAGAATCAACAGAGGAAAGTGGTAGTGGGACAAATATATATGTCAGAAACAAGATTTGTGTTTTTAGTAGCATGGACAGTTAACCATTGGTATAAGCTCCCAAGAGAAAGTCTGGATTTTCCACCTGGGGAATATGTGTGATCCAGATAATCCTATACTGAGGCCAACAAATATTATCTGGATAAAATTCTATAGTCTATAATATACAGACTTTATCCCACAAAATGGTCTCTTTTGGCCTTCAGAGAGTTGATTCTTCTCAAAACTGGACTTAAAAACTAAGGTAGCATGATACATACGCTACATTGCTATTAATTATCCTAGCTGTAACAACAAAGTCCGGTTATAAAACCAGCTGTAGGAAGAACTCGTTTGTCTGAATGTTTTCGTAATAGGTTAGTTTTACTGATGGCTTAGGTAGCATTTTGTCATTCAGATCACATATGTAACTGGGATCGATAGTCCCAGCTATAACAAAAGTATCACCAGATCATATAGCACACGTCTTTTTTTGGCACAGTTTTTTCAGAGCATTTTTAGATCCTTTTGCTCTAAAAGCAAGAGGCTTTACTTGCCTTTTTGAGCTAGAACAGAAGCACTATTAACTATTAATAGCCCTGAGTTAAGCGGTCCTGATTTTTGACAGAGGACGGTGGTTATGTGTCACTTGGATCAGTCTGTGTTGCTGTTCTCTATGACCACTATTTCATGGTGCATTTTCCCCTAACACTCTTTTTAAGCCTTTTTAGTAGTTGGCTATGCTTGTGGCATATAGTGTTCACTTTACTGTATTTTCTAATTCAGGGCACGGAAATTGTTCTCATTTATTCAGTGAGTTTTCTTCTTTAATGATGGGAAAAGTAGTAATGCGTTACAGGTGAAAATAAGCACACAATTAACACAGTCAGACTTGTGGGGTTTGTTGATGCTTACTACTCCTTAATCAGTTGCAATTAACACTAGATGAGTGTTTACTCTCTATTCTCTTAATACTTGTGTAATTGACCACAATAACGAATTTACATCTATGTGTGTGCTGCAGTGTTTTTGTTATCCAGAAGTGCACTGAGACTTATAAAACATATTGTGTATTGTGCAGATATTTCAAATAAGAAAGCATGAAATAAAATGCAATAACTTCAGTACAGGAAGAAAACAGGCATTCAAAAATCAATGCATTTGGTGTATAAACAACTTGAGAGTTAAATGGCTAAGAGCTGTGGCAGAAATTAAGCCTGAAAACTACAAATTACACAGAATAGAATGGTTGTTAATTGCAGATATTTGGAGTGAATTCCTGCTTTGTCACCAAATGTTGTATGAACTTTGGTCAGGTGAATTCATCTTTGTGTCTGTTTCCTTTTTGCAAAAAAAAGAAAAAAAAAAGTGGGGGGAATAATGTACTATCTTGTTTCACATGAAAAGAGATGTATATTAAATACAGAAGAAAGTTGAGACCCTGTGGTGATGGGGCCACAGTAGTACTGAAGATAGGTAGTACGAGATGAAAAGATGGATTAAAGATACAGATGTGGCATTCAAAATCCCCCCTACCCCAGTTTAAATGTAGTGGTTTACTTGCAATGTTCCTGTTTGAGTTAATTGCTTAAAAAAAGCTTATGTTTTGTAGGTATGATTGTAAAGAGAGAATTTGGAAAGAAGATTAAAAAGAAGTTAAAAGTTCATGGTTTCCTTCATAACAAGGAACAAGCCTTCAGCATATTTGCTTTCTTTCCTCTCTGTATGTTAAGGGGCAATAGTAGCTCATTATTTCTAAGGGGATTCACTAGTGCCTGGGAAGCCCTTTTGGGACTGTGAAATCTAGGTGCTGTGGGTTGCATCTACCATAGCAATATGAGGGTGATTGGTGCTGGGGACCTGACATCCACACTGTGTATTTTGGGTAGTCTTAGTTCAAAACTGCCTCTAGCCTAGCCCCGTGGACCTAAATGCCCATAAGCAGTGTGATAAATTAGCATAAGAAATTAGAAGTGCAATTAGGAGTAATCATGGACCACCTCTTCTAGTTCAGTTTCATGTGAAAGAAATCCAGTTTGTGTACTCTAAGATCAATGTGTTGGGAACTAAAGCATGGTAAATGAAGACATCAGGAGTTTTGCTTCAAAAGCACACTCTTGACCTTAAATGCTAATGTAGACACCACCACAGAATTATTTAAACTGGAAAGAAGTGATAATACACTCACAGTCAAGGTACTCCTGCCAAGCTTTTTTTCAAAATAAACACTGAAAACAGTATATTTAATTATGTTACAACAGCACCAAGAAGTGCCTAAGAAATATCAGACCACTGTGCTGGACACTAAAAATGTAGCTACAGAGTGCCTGCCCCAAAGACTTTCCAGTTTAAGTTGGAGAGGCTGAAGGGGCTGATTTAATGGAACAATGTAAAGACTTACAATTCCTAGCCTTGAAGATTACCTTCCCTGTAGCTTTGGTACTTTTAGTTCAGGTCAGTGCTGGTGGGTTTAAATGAAACATGAATAAAAGTTCAGCAGCAGAGCTCTATCCTCAACTCTCTTAGCATTTAGTTTTGTGAACTAGCTACAACGATGGAGTGAACAAATTTACTTGTGTTTCTTTGTGCTCTGTACTTACTTTGTTAGTCCGTGGCTTTTTATTTTATACCTATAAATATATGCATAAAAATGGTGTGCATCAATGCTTTTAATACTTGGCATGATCATTAGCAAGTAATGGATATATTTTGAATCTTGTCACTTTGTGTGTGTGTAAACGCCTACATCACCATCTGCGTGCACTACAATGACATTAAAAAAAGGTTTCAGCAAAGCAAACAGCAGCAATTCAGAGGGAAAGTAGCAAACAAATGCTACCCCTAAGAATTGCCAAGCGTAATGCTGTTAGTTTAAGTGCTGCATGGGAGGCCCAGGGGTCTGAAGCCAACTCCTTTTTGTGCATAGTGTTCGCAGAGGTGACCAGAGACTGCCAAGGTTCAGGTGGAAGTTGCAAATTTTGTTATCTGAAGAGGAAGCTTCAAGCTTTTCTTGCAAAAATTCTGCTTGATAATTTTAAAAGGGACTTTTTCTCAATTCTGCCAAGATGGCCTGTGTCCTTAAAACACAGGTGAGAGCCTGGAAGGTCACTTCAGCAGAAAATCAGAGCTTGTGTCCTCCAGAAACAGCTGGCTTAAAAGGATTGGAGTGTCTATGCAGAGAAAGGTAATGGTCACAGTGTACCTGGAGGGAAAAATGGCTCTTTAAATGGTGGTGATTAGACTGTGCATTTTTTTTATATCAGTTTGTCTTCTCTGTGCACACTGAAGAACTCTAACCCAAATAATCCTGCTGTCATTACTCAGAATCTGCTGCTATCCTGGTTGGGTTATTGGATATTTTGGCTATTTGCTACCACCAGCAGCATTGCTGCTGGGTGAGGATTGATAGGCACAGTCCTCCAGAACAGCTGTAGTACAGGGCTGTTGTTCTGGCTCATGTAAGGTAGCAGATTTTTCCATTTACTTTTTAAGTTATTTTTAATTTATTTGTAACCAAATGCACAAGCAGATTCACAACATTCCCTAATTACCCCTCTTTTTAAAGTCAACAGCGTAATGAAAACAGTAGAAGCTGTTTTACCTTCCGTACCAAAACATAAACCAAATATAGATCTATTTTTCAAATTAGTTAAATGTTCAGTTTTAATAGGCCCTTTGGTACCTCTTCATGAAAGGCGCTTGCTCCATGCAGCCTGGAGTGTATTCTGCGGCGCTCTATAATTTGCGAAAGTATACATTAGTGGGAAATAATAGCGAAAGGCTGCCAGAAGACCTTTTGTCTGTACGTATTGCCTTGTTTCTCATAAGAAGTGTTCCCCCCCCCCCCTTATTTTTTGAATGCACCCTTTGTATTTATAATGGGAATGCATTCTTGGTTTGTTTGGTTTAAGAAATTAAATAGTATAAATTGTTTCTGGTTACATATGTTTGCTTGACTTAAAAAGCACTTCAGGACTTACTACAAACTGTCAGGAAAACACCAAAGTTAAAATGAGGGGGGAAAAGAGGGAGTTTGGGCTTCCAGGTAACTTGCATGATTGATTTTTTTGAATTTATGTGTTCTTTGTTATCCCTTTAAACATTCAGCCCTGATCCTTCCAGTATGTGCACCCAGCTTTGCCCATGCAGAAGTCTGTTGGAGCTCTGGGATTCTAGGAAATCAGTGTAGATTTCTTTCAGCACATGGCTTAGGGACAGTAGTTGGCTGCGGTGTGTGCCTACCCCACAACCAGAAATTACCCTGATCATGCCTCCTGGCTGCAAGTCATATCTGCCTTCAGGACTGCCAAGTCCAAGTGCTAAAATATCCTTCAGTGGGACTCTGTATCTATATGATGGCTTAAAATAGTATATAGTTTAAGTTTAGAGCCTTTTACTTTCTACTCTGATTATAGCCTGTGGGATCCTCTGGCTTTTCAGCTTTTTCTGGAAAACTGGATAGCTAGACCTTCTTTTAAAATGAAGGTTGAAGTTGTTGTTTGCACTAGTTGTGGCTGTAGGAGAATGTCAGCCATTCAGAAACTGCGGTAAAAGTGCATGACTTACTGAAACTCAGCAACTTAGATCAGGGTTTCTTGTAAATAAATTTTTATTTGGGGTTGAACTATTATGGGAAAATATAATAATAAATGAGATTAAATGTCCCATGGTGTAACTGCATGGGTTTCTTCTCTCCCATGCTGAGCAGTTCTTGTTCACCCATGGCAGTGGCATTCTTCAGGCTATAAAATACTGTAAGATACAATCTGTGAGCAGCAAAGTCAGCTCATGGGTGCATCAGAATGGCCACACTGTATCAAACCAAAGATCCATCTAAGTTGGTATGTCTTATTTGTCACCTCATAATGCTAAGAGACCAGATATGAGAAATTGGATCGTATAGAGGATCCTTCCCTGGTACAGTGTCCCACTGTGTGTCAATCAGCAGTTGAGGGATTTCCTCAGACATGGAAGACATCCTAGAATTATGAAATAATACAAATTGTTTATGTTACTGTAGCACCTAGAAATCCTAGTTGTGAACCAGAACGCTATTGTGCTGAGTACTGTGTAATCGTGAAACAAAGAGGCTGTCCTCGTTGTTATTTTAAATCTGTTGAGCTCCCCATAAAATATAATTTGCATAGTCTTATAGAAGCAGATACAGAACTAGATCGTGCTTTTGCAAGCCATGACCTCTATGTTTAACTGACTTCAAGGGCAGTTTTCTGCAGCTTTCACAGTTGCTTGCAGATGGCTGCACTCAGGAGAAGTGATGTGCCTGGCATCATGTGCAGAAGGGACGTGGGTTCATCCGGTGGTCTCATCCTGCAGGAGGGGCATGAGGACTATTGGCAGTGTGTTCTCTCGGCTTCACTAATTCTAAATCTAAAACCAGTAGCTTGATGTGAGTACACATTTATAGCATGGGAAGCAAATTCATGTGAAAACTTTCAGGCATACTTGAAAAAGCAGATAAGGAGAAGGCATTCTCCAGTGTTTTTCTGTAGAAGGACTAGGATTTACATTTCAAAATGCACTTAAATTATTTATGAAAATGAAAAAAAAAACCACCCAAACCCAACATTTTAGAAATGTATCCATTAAACTATTATAAAAAATAATCAGTGAAACAATGAACAAATATTATTTTTCCCCCCATATTTCTGTCAGGATACCATTAAAAAGCAGTAATTAAAAATAGTTGTAAATATTTCCATAATAGAAATATTTTCTTATAGGGACGCTTCCGTGCACTTGAACTGTGTTGATTGATCTAGAACTTTCTTTCTTTTTTTTTTTTCCTTCCCCTTCAGCAGAAAGACAACTTTCCACTTGAGAGACCTCTCTTGCCACCTGCTTCCTGATTTATTCTTTATTGGATGCAACTTTCACTGCAGGAAAAAGGTAGGAAATATTTTTTTTAAGCAGCAGGTTACCATTGTAAAATGTCACAAAAATAAACTGGAAACTTGATTTGATTTTTGAATTAATAATCCCAAAGCTATGCTGTTAAAAAGGTTGACTGTTTTACTTCCCTTTTTTTTTTTTTTTTTTTTTTTTTAAATTTGAGCCTTAACTGGGGGGGGAATTATCATGAATCTTACCGTTTAAAATAAACTATTTCTGCTGTGGAGAAATTATACTATATTAGACACTTATTTTTATATTGAGTAAGGGAAAGGTAGTCAAATAAGAAAATCTTTGGTACTATTCACCTTGCAATCATTTAAATAGGAGTTACATTGTTCTTACAATACTTACTGGCTGTAGCAGCAAGAGTAGTAACACAAGCTTTGCACAATGCTGAAAATGATTAAAGTGCATCAGTATCTATTAAAAATCACCTGCATGATTTTCAGTGAATGAGGCCTTTTGTAAGGGATGAGGACAGGAGCATTTACATTGTGATGTGATTATTCAAACTACCGTGGCCATAACGCTATGGAGATGGCTGTGACCTTTTAACCTTGATAATAACGGTCCTTCTTCTTAGCTTCAAATCATCTGTTGTTGTTTAGTTTATATGTGTTAGAATAAAATGTGTGGAATAAGCCTACAAAAATTCTGTAGGTTTTTGATCAAAATGCATTTTGAGTGTTGATCAACATTATCTGTCTGTATGTTTGCAATCTAAGACTGGAGCATATTACGCTGAAAAGCCGTAGGCCTGTGCTTTGCAGTTTCTTCATTAAAATCTAAAAACAATTCCCCCTGATGGAGGTGTTTGAATTTCTTCAAAAGGTTCATAGTTCTCTGTGCTTCACTTCATTTTCTCCTGTTTCCTTTATCTTACTTTTGTTCTCACAATGTTTTCTTATGTGTAGAGGGTTTGCAAATAAAACCAAAATCAGTACAGGGAATCAAAATAAGTTTTGCCCTGGAAAATACTTCTTTTTCTTTAAAGAAAAAGATACTTTTGATCATTTAAATCATAACTACTTCTTTTTGTGTAACCTTGCAAAGACTTACATGGATGCTTAATTTCATTCACGCATTCAGCCCATGGGAGTCCTTACAACTACTGACATGTAGAGACTGGGACACTGGTTAACAGAGGAGAGGTTATATGATTTAAGATTAGGGTATGGATGCTGGGTTTTGATATCGCAAATGGTTTTGTCTGTCATCTTGTCAGTTGTATCTGTGTGGCACTTGTGTAGTTTAGCAGTGATGAAAGTCTGTGGAATGAATAGGAAACAGCTGAGATTTAATTTATATATTGGGACTTCTGAACACTTCTGCCTTACTTTTATAATCTGAGTTCACAGCTGAACAGAATGACATAATAGGGGAAATTCAGATATTTTGTTTAAAGGGAAAAAAAAGAAAGGAAAAACAGCAATAAAGCACTGAGAGGAGAGAAAATGTCTCTACGAATGCAACAGACATAAAAGAAAAGTGAAGGAAAGTTAAAAATTACCATAGGGCAGGCAGGACACCTGCTAAAGAACCTTCTGCTGCCTCTCACAGCTGGAAAGAAAAATGAAAGAGATGCAAACAACTGTTCTGGAAGCATGAAATCAGCCTTTTGTCTTTTCACCCCTCCCTTTCTGAACAGTTACAGTATGCAAAATTTACGGGAATCTCAAAGTATGCAGAGGAAAAAAATTCAGCAGGCTCTGCATATAAAAAGCTGAGCCATGGAAGTGTGCCTCTTTGAAAACAGGAGCATGTTTGGGAGCTTCCCGGTGCATTGAAGAAAGTGGTAATTAATGCATAGTGAATGAGTTCGAACGAAGGTTGAATAGGGGCATAACAATGGGAAGTTTTTTTTTTTTTTAGGTTAAAGTGTTGAAAAAGGAAAGCTGTTAAAAGATGGCTACTGTGAAGCTACAACTTCAATCCTTGTCTTCTCTGACTTTCCTTTATAGACTGTGGTGGGTTTTGTTTTGTATGGGTCTCCAAATACAATGAAGTTAATTTGCACCAATTTCATTTTGTGTATGCTTTGGGATTTTTTTAAGGTTTTTTTTTTTCTTTCTTTTTTGGCAAGGCTTGGTTCTTTGATGGTGCTTTTGAGCAAATGGTTTGCCCAAAGTTCAGATGATGTTAGCTCCATCCTCTTTTTCATTTACAACATCAAGGGGATTACAGAGAATAACTTTGTTGCCCAACATCAAGGCTACATCTTCAGGCTACTAGAAAGGTAGTTCTCAGAAAGTGTGTCTTCTAATATTTTAGAACCTCCACAGGCTTCAGATAAAACAAGTATTAAATACAAAAAGCTCACAAGGATCCCAAGGAAGGTTAAACTCACACAACCTCCTTCATGTTGAACACCTGAAATGTATTTTTTTAGACTGTTGGAGTGTTATCATAGTGAAGACAGCAGTGAAGTCTTATATAACCGAAGACAGAAAGAATAAAAAACAGCATCTTGTTTAAAGACAGGCAATTTTTAATGGAACATGAGCTAAATATAATCTACTCTTGCCATTGAAAAGGGAATTTGGAGAGTGAGAGAGTCATTTTGGAGGGGTCTTGGGGGTTGATTCTTTTATTGGATCATAAGCTAGTAGATCTGCAGTTCTGTTGTGCTTGATCCAAGGCTGGAATTTATGAGGTTTGAGGACAGAAGAATTGAGATGTTTTGGAGAAACGAAATAGGGAAGCTACTGTGCTCGAAATCATTTCACATACATTTCTGTTGTTGGTAGTTCTTCTTAAGAGGAGTTCTGGCCTGGAGTATATTGAACTCAGCACCTTATTACATAAATCTTAATTATTTCTAGGGAAGGTATGAAATGAAGAACACCCTACACAACTCCCAAAGTATGTTTTGTTTTCCATTTTTCCAGATGTAGCCAAAGAAAATGTAGTATTCATAGCATATAGTCTAGCAGAGCGCATGCCCTTTCTCCCCAGAGCATCCCATTTGTACAGTTTTGAAAGGAAGGTGGGTCATACTGGTTAGAGTATGAGAATTTGATTGACAAGTTATCTGCTTTTGCTGCTTCCATAGAGCTTTGTCTTGGTCAAGGTGCATATCCTCTCCCAATACTTAACTCCAGCAGGTGTGTTATTACCCTCCACTCCTTAATGTTTGTAAATGGACTGTGAATTCTCAGATTCTGGAACAGTGCTCTAAAATGACTGTCAATATTATGATAACAATGTTGATTTTGGTGCATTTCTGTACTGTTTTCCTTGTGTACACATGTAAACTAGAGTTACAAAAGATACTTATCACTCCTACTGCTTTTGCTAAATTGAAAATGCTAATATTGAGTTAATTATCTATAGGCAACTAGATGCATCTTCTGAACTGCGTGGAACTCAATGTCTGCATTTCAACATACTTTTTACTGTGTTAAAATGTATGCATGTGTGATACAGACAACTTTCTTGAAAACAAAACAAAAAAAATCCCCAACTTAAGTGTGTCCATTTTCTGCAACAGATGTTTGACATTCATCAGGGATGAAGTTGCCAAACTAAACTAGAGCCTTGTACGTGATCTGTGAAACTCTGTTCAATTTAGGCTGAATTTGTGACTTCTGAACATCCTCGCTTACCTTTTCTGGCTTGCTCTCTCAGGAAGCCCTTAGCAGCCTGCCAGAGCAATGCATAAATGCTAATGGTCCAAAAAGTCATTACTATCAGCCCTAGAGCAGCGCAAGGTGTACAGGGGCCTATGCGAGCTGCAGGGAACAGGCTGGAACTTGACTCCCCTTTCCCATCATATCTGAGACTTGGCACATTGTCGCAGGGGTCTGTTGGTCTGTCAGACACCAACAGTAGCACTGTGCGGGGTGAAACATGGGTTGGACTCTTCTTCTCTCCTGTGCCTTTTTCATAGAATCATAGAATCGTTTAGGTTGGAAAAGACCTTTAAGATCATCAAGTCCAACCATTAACCTAGCACTGCCAAATCCACCACTAAACCACATCCCTAAGCACCACATCTACACGTCTTTTAAATGCCTCCAGGGATGGTGACTCCGCTACTTCCCTGGGCAGCCTGTTCCAATGCTTGACAACCCTTTCAGTGAAGAAATTTTTCCTAATATCCAATCTAAACCTCCCCTGGTGCAACTCGAGGCCATTTCCTCTTGTCCTATAGCTTGTTACTTGGGAGAAGAGACCGACCCCCACCTGGCTACAACCTCCTTTCAGGTAGTTGTAGAGAGCAATAAGGTCTCCCCTCAGCCTCCTTTTCTCCAAGCTAAACAACCCCAGTTCCCTCAGCCGCTCCTCACAAGACTTGTGCTCCAGACCCTTCACCAGCTTCGTTGCCCTTCTTGGGCACACTCCAGCCCCTCAATGTCTCTCTTGTAGTGAGGGGCCCAAAACCGAACACGGTATTTGAGGTGTGGCCTCACCAGTGCCGAGTATAGGTGGATGATCACTTCCCTAGTCCTGCTGGCCACACTATTTTTGATACAAGCCAGGATGCCATTGGCCTTCTTGGCCACCTGGGCACACTGCTGGCTCATATTCAGCCAGCTGTTGACCAACACTCCCAGGTCCTTCTCTGCTGGGCAGCTTTCCAGCCACTCTTCCCCAAGCCTGTAGCGTTGCATGGGGTTGTTGTGACCCAAGTGCAGGACCTGGCACTTAGCCTTGTTGAACTTCCCACAATTGGCCCCAGCCCATCGATCCAGCCTGTCCAAATCCCTCTGTAGAGCCTTCCTACCCTCAAGCAGATCAACACTCCCACACAACTTGGTGTCCTCTGCAAACTTACTGGGGGTGCACTTGATCCCCTCGTCCAGATCACTGATAAAGGTATTAAGCAGAACTAGCCCCAATAGTGAGCCTTGGGGAACACCACTTGTGACTGGCCGCCAACTGGAGTAAACTCCATTCACCACCACTCTTTGGGCCCGGCCATCCAGCCAGTTCTTTACCCAGCGAAGTGTACACCCATCCAAGCCATGAGCAGCCAGTTTCTCCAGGAGAATGCTGTGGGAAACTGTGTCAAAGCCTTTACTGAAGTCTAGGTAGACAACATCCACAGCCTTTCCCTCATCCACTAAGCAGGTCACCTTGTCATAGAAGGAGATCTGGTTAGTCAAGCAGGAGTGCTTTTCATAAACCCACGCTGACTGGGCCTGATCACCTGGTTGTCCTGTACACGCCATGTGATGGCACTCAAGATGATCTGCTCCATAACCTTCCCTGGCACCGAGGTCAGGCTGACAGGCTTGTAGTTCCCTGGATCCTCCTTCCAGCCCTTCATGTAGGTGGGCGTCACATTTGCTAACCTCCAGTCAACTGGGACCTCCCTGATTAGCCAGGACTGCTGATGAAGGATTGAAAGCGGCTTGGTGAACACTTCTGCCAGCTCCCTCAGTACTCTTGGGTGGATTCCATCTGGCCTCATAGACTTGTGTGTGTGTGTAGCAGCTTGCTAACCATCTCCCCTTGGATTATGGGGGCTCCATTCTGCTCCCTGTCTTCCAGCTCAGGGGGCTGGGTACCCTGAGAACAACTGGCCTTGCTATTAAAGACTGAGGCAAAGAAGGCATTAAGTACCTCAGCATTTTCCTCATCCTTTGTCACTATGTTTCCCCCCGCATCCAATAGGGGATGGAGATTGTCCTTAGTCCTCTAAGAGCGGGTAGATACTCTTGTTGAAATGGGGATAAAACAAAGCAGATTTATTGGTGGAGGAGCAGGTGGAAGGAGCCTGAGGAGGTTGATGTTCTGTGTTACATGATGAAGGGGTGGTTGTGCTCCTGCATGTATCATCCCACCCAGTGTCACAACAGCTTTTAGTCCTGGTAATCAGCTGTAAGATTTGGAGTTTGGGCAATGATGATGGGTTTGGGTGTGTTATACACAAAGTATGGGATGCTTGGTATTTTTAAATGTCTTATTCACAAAGCTGTGAGCTGATGTCATCCAAAACTAGATAATAAGATGAAGTTATTTAGATTGCTAACTCTAACAGTCAGAAGGTGAGGGGTATAGGGTACTTGGCTGCTGAGCACTTTTGAATTGGTCCCTTGTGAGTCTTGAGGAGACTTTAGTGATGTGATTCTGTACTAAATTTGTTGTTCCTCTCCTTTATTGGGTGCTCATGATGGATGTAGTAAGAGCAACATGAGTCATGAGCAGGCACCCGTAAACTTGGTACTTTCTGAGTTGAAAAGTCAATGACATTAGCCTGCTTTTCTAGGCTTGTGCATGCGTGTATGGAACACATCCTCTTCTATAGGGAAAAAAAAATCGGTGTCAGAAGATGTCAGGAAAAGATGTAATGTAAGAACTCCCTCTGCTGTAGAAACTCCCAGCATATAAAATGTGCTGTAGCACTAGCCATTGTGACCCAGAAATAAAATGTTTCCTGTGAATTAGAAGGATACAGAGTTGGATTAACTGGATGACATTTCCCCATCTGGTTTTTATTTATTGTTGCCCTTTTCCATTCACTGTAATTAGTGCATAGAAGTGACAATAGGCATATACTGCACTCTGAGCTACAAGGATGTACCAACATTTTGAGCACTTTCCATTATTTTTTTTCCAGTGACAATTCTAAAACTCCTAGCATCTTAACTCTGCTGAAACCTATTATTTCTGTGAACTGAAGAGGCAATTTAAGGCACCTTTTCTGTTTGCAAACAATTTTCAAATATAACCTCAGACTTTCTGAACTTTTCCCAAGGGCCTCATAAAATCGATAATTCTCCATTTTCCTCTAAGTGACTTGAAAAATTGAAGGTCTTAGGATTCAAAATTCAGATCTGGATTTCAGGGTGCTCCCCATCAACACTGCTGCTCAAAGGTGCTCAAAACCAGAATCTGTCTTCTCGCAGAGAGAGGAGCTGTTTGGAAACATAACCCATCCTGAGCTCCAGAGAACCCAGTTTTCCTTTGGACTTTTCTCTAGCTTGAATTTAGAGATACTGTTGCTGGATATCTCATAAATATTAAAGGTGCAGAAAAAGTCTACTCCTTATCAGTGATTCAAGCTTGGCATTAGCATAACTTAGTTTTATTTTAAAGGTAGGACGTTGACAGGATATTGCCACATATAAATGTGCTTACAGACAGTCCAATGTTAGTCTGATCTTAGGTAATCAACAGGGTTTTGTGACAGCTTGGCAGTAAATCAGATAGTTCAGATGGTAGAAGAGTGATGCAGACACTCAGCTGGTGGCCCTGCTAGCACTGGAGGTAGGTAACAGTAACTAGTGGTACTAGTCAGGTTATTCTGAGGACATAAAAAAATATCTCCAGAGCAACAACTCCAAGCCTGAAGCTATTTATCCATAAGAAAGGATCCTGTAAGGAAAACCACTAAAATCTGGAGCAAACTTTACATGCAGCAGAAAGGGGAAGAATGTGATACCATCTCCACAAAGACATAAGAGCATGAGAAGTGTGGTTGAAAATTGAGGGTTCTTATAAAGTAAAGGTACATTAGATTGTCCGAAATCCATGACTCTACAGCCAAGAAAAAAGCCTAAAAGCCTTTTCTGGTTCAGCATTGAAGTGAAAGCAGAGATTAGACATAAAAAAGCAATTTATAATGAATAGGAAAAGGGACACTAACAGCAATTGATATAGTTCAGAAGTTATGAAGTGTAGAAAGTTGATAACAGCCACTAAAGCATCCAGGATAAAGCCATGTGAAAGGACAATAAGAAAGTTAAAAATGTATTTTTTTTTTATGAAGAGCAATACAGTGGCGTCTCTCTGTTACTGGACAGAGTTGAGAAAAACATCTCTTGTTTGGTACGCATAAAAGCAATGAATTTGTGTTCTTTGTTCAGCAGAAAAAAAGACCCCCAAAATGGGATGTGCTTATATACTGGAATACTGACGGAGTCCCGGAAGTCAGGAAGAGTATTAATGTTTTGCTAGTGCTCAGGATTACAGTGGTAAAAGCAAGCTGATACATCTGTTATCTATTCTGGGCAAAATAATGGAAGACTGGTGATATAACTAATAGGTTGGATTGTTCTCTTTCTTTCTGAAGACAGACCAAAAATTATTAGGTATCACTTTTGATGTTTCTTCATCATTAAAACTGTTCTTCTGTTCCCTCCTAGCTGTGAATCCTACACCGTGGTCAGAGGTGCATGAGCACGGTCAGAGAGCATGAGCAATTAAATATATGTTCCAATGCAATGTGGTAGAAAGGTGAATGTATAATTTATAAAAAGGCATATAATGAATAGAAGTTGATTTTTGCTCTAGGTACTGAATATTGGTTGGGCTGATGATAGACTGGTACTTACAGTTCGGGGCTCTGCATCCCCAAAAGATACTGAAAACTGGATAAAGAATCCATGGTATTTAAGACTGAATAAAATGCCATGCTGTGACTACCTTAAGGACTTCAATCAGTAAAGTAAAAGGAGAACCAATTAGATTTAAAAAAAATTATAATTCTGTTTTATTTCTGGTTGATATGTCCAGTTCTGTGGTAACTGTATGAAATGTAATGGCACGTGGTAATTGTGAAGCTATTCTTGGAGGTTATTCCCATGCTGCTATTTAAGTACTGGTATGTGATCTTCTATACTGTGTTAAAATAACATGCCTCTGGCTCATGACAAATAGCACTCATCTAACAGGTCCAGAGGTGGCACGGGCTGAGAACCATTTCCAATAAGCAGTTTGGATCTGGCCCTCCTGTTTCAGAAGGTAAGGTAATTGATAGTGTAGATGTTAATAGGGCTGCTCTTTCTCAGTTGGCCTCAGTGTTAAAGAATTTACTGACTTGGATATAGCCAATGGTCTAAAGTTCCCTTTAAACCTCAAGCTTTAGGAAATAGAAGTGATCAAATGGCGTGTCCCGGTTGGTGTGCTCTGATCCTACCAGCCGTGCTCCTCCAAAAAAAGGGGATGAAATGATTAAGATCTGATGTATGCTCTGTCATAGTACTGCTCTAGCTGTCAGACTAACTGTGCCAAGGCAGTAGGATTTGTCCGCAAGTGAACTGGAGTTCATTTTTCTATTACATATATTGGTGCTAAGTGTTCTGCAGCTCAAGGTGTATTTGTCTGATTTCTTTACTGTCTCTTCAGAATAGGGCCGTTCTATGTTTTGGGTTTGACTTTATCTTTATGAAGGAGGCATAACACATTGAAATGTATTGCCACGAGGCCAATCCAGGAGGCAAGCAGCCGTATGCAGTTAGATCTAGAACACACAGATTAGACAAAGATTACACAAAGAAATATAGAGGAAAGTTGTGATATGGCCAAAGGCAGATAAATGCCTCTACCTAGGCTCTGGTACTCCCACTCACTTGCCATGTTACAGGAGTCTTATAATGCTTTACAATGATGAAGGCACTACAGGTGTGATGAAGACTCCACAAGAGTCTTGGAAACAGCTTTCGGGTACTTTAGCAGTTTATATAATCTATAGCTGAAGAAGAGTAGTATATGCCTTTTAGACCTCATTTCCCAATAGAAGGAAGATGATGGCTAGAAAAAGATTGAGGACTTCTGGATGTTTTAGAATGAGTATAACTCTTTGACTGCAATCACATTTCAAGGTAAGGGATATTGCATTAGCAGGGATCTGTAAGAATAGTCTGGACAAATCAACATAATCTTGACTATATATAGCATGTTGTAGGGACCGGTCCCAGAATGACTAGTATATACATCAAAGTAATCCAAGAACAGTTCTTCCCCATCTTTGTTTTTTCATAATATTCTTGTGAGTGTTCAAAAACTTATAAGAAAGCTTGAAGTTTAGGGGAGACAGAGGAAAGAGTGCAAGGAAATTTCCAGCCCAAGGCTTCTCTTCAGCTCTACAAGCAGGACTTTCAGTAAGAAGGATGTCTCATCAGGTTTTGGTGGGGAGTTGTGATACTTTTCTCAGGTGGGTTGGAGCTTATACTCAGGGATGCTATTCCAAGTTTCTTTAGTATGAAATTATTGAACTGTGTATCTCAGAAAACTGTTTTTCTGCCTCTGAGCAGTGTCACTTCTGATCCCACTCACAAGTGTCCATGAGACCAAGCTGGGGTTTGGCATTTCCAGGTGTCGTGGTTTAACTCCAGCCGGCAACTAAGCACCACACAGCCACTCACTCACTCCTCCACAGTGGGATGGGGAAGAGAATTGGAAGACTAAAAGCGAGAAAACTCGTGGGTTGAGTTAAAGACAATTTAATAGGTAAAGCAAAAGCTGCGCATGCAAGCAAAGCAAAGCAAGACATTCATTCACTACTTCCCATCGGCAGGCAGGTGTTCAGCCATCTCCAGGAAAGCAGGGCTCCATCACATGTAATGGTTACTTGGGAAGACAAATGCCATCACTCCTCATGTCCTCCCCTTTCTTCTTCTTCCCCAGCTTTATATACTGAGCATGATGTCATCTGGTGTGGAATATCCCTTTGGTCAGTTGGGGTCAGCTGTCCCAGCTGTGTCCCCTTCCAACTTCTTGTGCACCTGGCAGAACATGGGAAGCTAAAAAGTCCTTCATTTAGTATAAGCGCTACTTAGCAACAACTAAAACATCTCTCTATTATCAACACTGTTTTCAGCACAAATCCAAAACATAGCCCATGCTAGCTACTATAAAGAAAATTAACTCTATCCCAGCCAAAAACAGCACACAGGCCTAAATGGAAATTAAAGTGGAATGAAAGGAACTAGCCAAGTCCAAATATTTAATGTTAAGAAGTAGAGATAGGCCATTTGTTCTAGGAACATGTGAAAGTGAGAGAACATCTCTACAGTAAATAAACCATATTTTGCCCATCCCTTTTGGCAATGGGATGAAATACAGATTGATTGTTAGCAGGAAAATGCCTTTCAGGACATACAATAGGTCATTGGATACCTACTGAGTACTTTAACAAGTGTGTCAACTGGCATCAAGTGGTCAAGCGTAAGTCCATATCCTGGGGTGCAGTAATTTGTTTGGTGTGGTGCTGATACTATAGAGATTGGAATTTGTGATAGAAATAAGCAGTCCCCCAAAGTATCTTTAATATATTTGCCAAGAAATTAACCATCCAAACACATTGAATGCTGGCTGGGACAAATGAGGAAAATAACCCATCTAGAAGTGATGTTTTATCCAAGGGCAGAAGTGAGTGGAGCCACAGTTAGGGCAGCCAGCTGGTTTAATGATTCCTTTTTGTTTGTTTAGCTGATTTTCTTGAGAGTTTGTCCTTCAGTCTCTGCTCAAACACACAGTTCTGTTGAGCCACTGCCTTAGTATACTCCTTGTTTCTTGCCATGTGGTTAAAATTAACATTTTGACTAACAACAACTTTTGAACATCTAACAAAAAAAAAGCAAGCTTTTATCAGTTATTTTTGTTCCATCATAGTGACCTTGTGTTGTCCTTGTTTTTCAGTCTCTTTTGCTACCTCTGAAAGTCTTAGCCAAAGATTTGGAGCTAAATTCAGCCCTGATGTAAAACAGTGCAGTTTTTCTAAAGCTTTTACTGGATTCTGCTTTGATCCCAGAAGACTCACTTTTAAAAGGTGGGTATGACACAGTTTCTCTTCTGTAAGGAGCTGATTTTTTTTCTCCCCTGATGCTTATCATAGCAGCAAGGCAAGCACAACATTGCCCTGGGAAGACATTTCAATAATCAAAAATCTTTCTTTTGTAAAATTGTCACAACTAATATTTTACTTGACTTTAGCTTCCAGAAAAGTCAGTGGGAGGAAACTTGCTTTGCTGATAATGAACTCATGCAAAATGTCTGCATAATATCCTCAACTCTTCTCAAGAGTCGAAGTAGTAATATTTTGAAAAGTGGCAGAAGTTTGCCCAAACTGCTATTTCAGAAGTGATCACCACAACAGAAAGAACAAAAAAAATTCAGTTCCATTGACTTAAGCTGGTCCTTTCTTGTTACTGTAACTTGTTAAATGGGTGCTACATCCTAAGGCAGATGAGGATAGTATCTCTGTCTTCCATACAAATAAGTTTTGACCTGAGTACAGATGCAAAAATCCTGTGGAGTTCCCAGAGGGATTCCATGAGAAACAGTGACTGGCTACAACTCGCAGCTTTTAAGATGCTGGAAGAGAGTTGGTGGTAGAAGAGGCTGCATGAATGTAAGAATTGTTAATATACTGTTTAGATCTCATGTCACTGGAAAATGTTTAACGCTTTGTCTCAGAAAGTTAGCATGAAGATAGTTTGTGATATTAATTGCTCCACTTGTTAATTGGATTACCTCCAAATCTGCATGTCATTCAGCAAAGACAGCCAGAAGTGGAATGACAAACCAATTTATGAGTAGAAAGGTATTTGGCAGGACTGTTTTCAGTCAAAATATCCCTTTAATGAAATGCCATGGGAGTAGTTGGTTAAGAGAACAAAGTCAGGTTTGTGGCAGGGCTGTCAGTAATTTGAGAGGCTGTGCATCTCTGGAGCAGAATCTTGCGGAAAGGGTAATTGCAGCAAGTGTCAATCTTAAATATCAAAAAAAGACATTGTGACCAAATGCCAGTATCATGTTCTGTGAGGTATCACAGTTCAAGAAATAGCCCTGAAGCATTATGGTGTGTCGGTTATCTGGACCCTTTGATTGGGAAGTGCTAAAATTCCCAAGAGTTCCAAAAGATGTTGCCAAGAGTTCAACTTGTTGTAATACTACTTGATAAAGATCTAGTAAAGATGGGGACCTTGCCAAATGAAAGACGGTTGGCATTTCTGCATTATGGATTATATTGCCAGTAGTGAAATACTGACGTTGTAAAGGACTACAGCAAAAATCTCAGAGCTTGAATTAGTCATTTTTTTCTGTCTAATGTCATGAAATGCCACATTCCTGAACAAAGTGGGGTACATTGCATAAATTAATGGTGTATTATGGGAATTGGCTTCTGCTGCTGACAGTGATTAATGGAAACTTTTAACTTAGCTTGTGTGAAATATTTTTAGGCTTATAGAGAGAGCGATACAACTAACTATCACACTAATGGAGTTCAGTATTCTTTGCACCCAACAATAACTATTCTTTATCAGAGTGATCTTTCAGCATTTCTGGGATTACCTGGTTTAGCAGTACCAAATTTTGGGGTCCTTCAAGGCATGGAAAAAGTACGGGAAAGAATCAAATGGCTGGAAAATATTTGTAATACTTGTACACTTATTGATACTAAATTTTATTTTCTACTTTAAAGTGAGAAATGTACCATGTATAATTTAGTTAGCGTACAGAAAATACTGATGGTGTATTTATGAAATAAGTATAAATTCTTAACCTCTGAATAATGACAAATACGCCTAGAGTTAAAGATGAAGCTGCATTACATATTCCAGTACTAAGTGTACTTTTTTGCCTGTTGACGTATCTTCAGAGTAGGAAGAAAGTAAAGTGCTGAAAATAGAAAGCATTAATATTGTTGACAAGTAAACAAAAAGGAAGATTATATCCGCACAGCTTAGAAAATTGTAGTGAATGCAGTCCTAAAGTTATAGTGCAGATACAGTAGAAATGCATGTTTTCTACAGGGAAAGCTTAGAAAATGAGCACAACCTTTTGATGTGCAATCACTGTTTTTAATAGTGGCACAGTATTAAGGTCCACTACTAAATTTGTTATAAAGGATGAAGGTTCACCATATGTAGGAATTTCTCTTGTCTAATACAGTAAGTGTTGAAATAAGCATTTCTGTCAAAGGAACATAGTCAGTTACAGAGAGCATTTTAAAGATGAAGTGTAGCAGAAGTAATATAATTTTGAATATTTCTCTAAACATTCTTTCCCTATTCATTCTGAGAGAAAATGTTATAATAAGTGTTTCATTTCTTTTTTACCCCAGTTTTTTTTCATTGATTTTGGGGGAGAGGGGAGGATTATTTTTGGTTTTGTTTCTGAGGTTTCTGGGGTTTTTATCAGATCACTACATCTGTAAACTGGTTACAGACAAGTGATGACACTTATTCAGTGGATTTTTACAGGCAAAACCACACTATACTGAAGAAAAAAAATCCCAGTCTCCTCCAACTATGTTTTATTTTGCAAAAGGCAAGTTAAAAGTATTACTCCTACACCTGGATAACATTAATTCTTAGTCCAGACAACAGGCACTGTCTGTATGGAGATCAAAGGAAGTGTTTACTGAAATTGGAAATTAATTTGCATTTTTATTCTAACAGGAGGTGATTTTAATAATAGATGGATATTAAAATAAATATTTATCAGATTTCTGTTGACCTGTGAATTATTCTAGCTATATGGACTGATGTAAAGGGAAGATAGTACAGTCCTATGTCTTTGACATTATCAAGATAGACAATTCTGGAATCTGTGGAGCTT
The DNA here is from genome assembly GCF_035582795.1 of Mycteria americana. Taxonomy (NCBI): domain Eukaryota; kingdom Metazoa; phylum Chordata; class Aves; order Ciconiiformes; family Ciconiidae; genus Mycteria; species Mycteria americana. The sequence continues at coordinate 10,343,281 of NC_134371.1, forward strand.
CAAAAACTGGTTGTTCTGTAGCCAAAATCTCATCAATTCTACCACATAAAAAGGGTATTAAATATCTCCTTTTTCTTAGAGGATGAATATTTGCATAAAAATTTATTTTAGCACCCACATATTAATTCAATTTTCAACTACAAATTGGATAAAACAAACCACATCTCCAGTAGATTGAATTCCCCACATTCACACATACTGTCATCTCCAGCTCATTGGTGGAGGAGAAAAATTCCTTGGAACTTATTTGGAAGTAAACCAATTATGGTTTATAGTTACTTATGGGAGGAGCCAAATTGGTAAAGAGAAACCTTGTTCTCAGATGCCAAATGGCATTTATCTGCTGGAAAGAAGCCAAAACAAGAGGCTCCCAGCCAAAATCTTCTATTAACAAAAATCTATTCCCCACCCAGTTCCTCTCTGAAAAACAAAACCCCACAATCTGTTCTTACTGTGATGCCACTGAAGAAGCAGCATGATTGCTAAATTCTGTAACCAACAAGTGAACTTTAAAAAATTTTTTGTGGCTACATGAGAGATGTGACAGAACTGGGGAATATGCCAAAAGTTTGAATGAGATTAGGATTTTTCTGGTGAAAAAGTTTAATTTTATCAGACCTATGTCAGACTTTAGGATTAAAAAAAAACCCCACACAAATTGAAAATGAGAATATGGGGTTTTTGGCCATGTGGATTATGTTTGAACATGGAGATTATGGTACATACGCAGTTTCCAAACTTTCCTACTTTTGATGACGTTTTAGACTTTTAGCCCATTTTTTCTTCTTTCTTTTCCAATTACATTTTCATCCTGTGGGTGACCCCATTTGTAAGTTCAGTGGCCCCATTTGAGTTGTGATGCCTAATTTCAGAATTACTGTACTAGATGTTTGAAATTTTTTTGACACACCTGAGCAAACTGCAAATGTTTAAAAAAGCAGATTGAGTAATTAAAGCCCGATTTATTAGATGCTTAGAAAATTGTTATCGCTTGTAGATGGTACCAGGTGGGGGGGAAAAAAACCCAAACAAATTATTGGGCAAGAAAGGGCTTGTCAGGGAGAGTAATGAGTTAGGAGATGGATAAACACAAGGCGAGTGATGAGAACAGTGACTGGTAAGAGTCATGGCAAGAAACAAGCAATATGTCGCAGAAAATGTTTCACACAATGGGATGGACTGATTGCTTAAGTTTCTATGACTGTGTGACCTGTCACCCCGGGTATCCTCCAAACCCAGGAAGGCTGCAGAAAATAGAGAGAATAAAGAATTTTCTTTTGTTTGTTTCATATGCATTTTAAAAGGAACAGATTTTTTTAATGTAATATTTAAATATTAAGTAAATGTTATTTGATAATCATCTGTCACTTCATCTGAAGAATTAAAAATGCTTCATGCTTGAGCTGTTGGTGTGTCATCACTTTTTCAAATGATATCAAGTATAAATAAATTACATTACTTACAATAAGATGCAGTTTTTGTTTTGCTGCAAAAGATTAAAATGAAAATTAAAGTGATGTTGCTTGAAGACTAAAAATGTGGGGTGCATCTTATTCTAGAGCAGGCACTACAGACTTTAGCACAGAAAGTGATAGTGAAGCAGAGCAATGGACGTTAATGCTCCCTTGTGTCTGTCTGAGAGAGCTCTAATATAAAAGCACATCCCCTTTTTTCTAATTCAAGTTTGTCATTTCAATATCACATAATAAGCACCAGCTTTTCAATATCCCTCATCCTACTTAACTAGCACACAGCTGTTTTGAAAATCTGTCCGTAAGAGTCATAGTAAAAGATGTGGAAATCTGAGCCTTATTGTATAGGCAGGATAGTAAAGAAATTCAATATTTACCTGGTATAAAAATATCTTGTATGATTTTTTTTTTTTCTTTTGAGGGCAATATTGGTTAATTCAAGAAATAGTCTTAACTTTGGGGTAATATTTTCCTGGTAGTGGTATACTTCAGCTCATCATTTTGCCTTACTAGAGCTGAAGCAGTGGTTGTATTGTAAGGAGTAACTTCTTGTGCAGCTCTTTTTTTTTTTTTCCATTCATTGGTCTCCACCTCAACTTTCTGAACTTGGAGTATTTGTACTGCTAGTTTTGTGCCTCTAAAACATTTTCAATCAGGTTGAAGCTGACTCTGAATCTCACCATCTTCTTGTTGATTTAAGAGAAATTACATAATCTATTGTCTGGTAAATGACTGAGCTGCAATTGTTCTCAAGGAGGCAAAATAATCCAAGGGATTGATTGTTGTATAGAAACCATAGTCACAGCATACTGGCAAATACCTTTCTCCTGGAATTAGTTATTTTAGAAAGTATCTTGCTAACATGAAAACATTCAAAGCAATTAAAAATTTTGTATCTTGTTTTCCCTGAGAACACAGGTGGTTGCAATAGGTTAAATTTCTCCAGGTTAGCAGTGAGCCTGGGGAGTCTTGGATATGGTACTTGTTAGTAGATGTTCTTGGGGTAAGCAAAAGAAGTGAGGGAATCGAAAGCAAGCAAGGAGGTGAATCTAAAATGTGATGATTTTGTGTGGTAGCATGAGTATGTTGAAGACATCTGGTCTGTCCATCGGCCTCAAAGGAGGCAACTGTATTTACGTTGTTCCTAGTTGTTTATCCATACTCTTCTTGAAGCCTTGTTATATTGGAGGCTCTGCAACACCCAGGCAATCTGGGGCAGTACTTTCCTGGTTTGTTCTCTAAGGTTTAACCTGGCTCTTTCCTTACTGCTGCTGCTATTACTACCTGGTGGCATGGAGAACAGACTGTCCTTTCCTGGTCTGCAGCAACTTCAAATGCATTTGAAGGTGATCTTCTGTATCCATGTCCTCTCTTGAAAAGCAACCTCAGTTCTGCCTTCCCACATGTTTTCCAGACCTCTGATTTTATTATATGACTCTGAAATCAATAATCATGACCTTCTTGTGTTCATGCATTGAATTTCAGTGCTAAGGAAAACCATATGCTCATTTTTGCTTTCTTGTCCAGCGTGATGCAGTCTCCTGGAATGTTGTTTTTGGAAACCACAGCTACTGCGAAGTTGTGTAATAGAGCTGAGTGACAAATGATCTGTGGGGAAAAGCAATGGAGGAATGTCCCATCGGTGTATCCCTGAGAAAATCCCCTTTTATGCATAGGCAGCTGCAGTGTCTTCCCTCCTGCTTTTCAGTTTGTAAGCAGCAGAACAATAGAAGTCTGTCAGTGGCTCTAAGCACAGTAGCTCAGATACTTTGATAAGCATATATCTGCTTTGGCTAAGTAACAGCTACATCCTTAGCATTAAAATCCTAGTGACATCGACAGGAGGTGACTTCAATGGCAGCAGAGTAGAGGGATGAGGCCCTAACACTGCAGTTAAAAATACAGAGCTGTTGTATTGTAGCTGCAATGGGGCACTCCAGCTGAGTTCTCTCCAGGCCCTGTGCAAGCACAGGATGGTGAACAGCCAGCTCTGAAGGACTTATGGTCTAAGGAGGGGGCAACAGACCACAGTGTAGAGGAGAAAGGGAAGAAGAGTGGGGCTGAAGTTGTGTGGCTTGTCCTGGTTGTTGAGGAAGCAGACAAAAAAGTTACTGCTCTTTGCAACCCCTTAGCTGCTGAGCTCCTGCTCACATCACCAGCCTCCCTTATGCATGTGATTGCCCCCAGGTCCACTTCTGCTTGTATGAAACTAGTTAACAAAAATGTTTCTAGTTAACAGCTTTCTCTAAACCAGACTCACCGAAGTCAGGCACAGAGGAACTGTGAGAGAGGAGCAGAGTGCTGGTTCCCAGGGGTGCAGGCTAGCCACAGCACCGAAACGGCTCTCCTGAATAAACCGATCTGACCCACCGAAGTGGAGAGCAAAGCCCAGCTTGCCTGTCCGAGTGCTCTTTTACTGATTGCTATTATATTAATGTGAGGGCAGAACTCTTTCCTGTACATTAAAAAAAAAACAACAACTTCCCCCTACATGCCTCTTTTCTATTTAATTTCTTTCTGTAAAAACCTCTGCAGTAAAATGAATGCGGGCAGATGTCTACTCTTCTGCAAAAAGATTATGCTTTGAAGCCACACAGTAGCCTCACTTTTCATGGCATTAATGATGTGGACTAAGCTTTAGGAATTGTATTTAAAAAATACTCCAAATAGAAGAGGGCTATTCAACTGCTAAGCACACCCATATTCTTAATAGCTAACGTGTGTGTGTGTACACACATATAGAGAGTTCTTTTCAATTCCTCTTTTTCCTGGGTGTGAGTGCAAGCTGATTTTTTTTTTTTTTTGGTCCAGTTTGAAATAACCAGAACAAGATTTTCTCTTTTGATATGTGCAAGCAGTTTTCAGTGGTGTGGTTCCCTGGTTGCTCACTGCGGAGATCTCCCCGTGGTAGGAAGTGTACAGCTTTTGCTTGGAGTTGAGCCGTGGGCCGAGCAGCCAGGGCTGCCTGGTGCAGTGTCTCATCAGGAGAGGTGTTATGAACAGCAGTGTAGTACCACCAACATTACCTTCACAAATCCTGCACATTTGTAGATTTTTTTTTTTTCCAAGTAATTGTTTTCACAGGATTTCAGCCTTAGAAGGTAAAAACCTGATATTTTCAAGCAGCATTTGGAAAGCAAACACTTTCCAAGCAAATGATAGCGATAGATCAGTGACTTGAATTGGAAAACTTTCCCAATGCTTGGACTCAACTTGCAGGGTTTCTCTAACTTCTACTTATCTAATCTCAAATTGAAAAATTTACAGTTGAAACATGAACTTAAAAGTTTGGTTTCCAGTGGGACAAAATGCAAAAAATTTTCTATGGGATTCTTTTCTTAACCAAGAATCCAGTTACATATATCTGTGTGCTTCAGGAGTGGTGGTTTCTCTGTACTTGTCCTTGCCAAGAGCCAGAGGAGAGAGATTCAGTCAGTTTATAAATGCTTGATGTGAACATGTCCTATGTAAGAGAAAAATAAATGTAATAAACTCACAGACAATGCAATTTATCTTCAAATCAGTCCATTTATATGAAATGGAGGAAAGCCAAGTTTTTTCATGCTGTAGTGTCTTTGTAATTCTGTAGCAATTTATCTACTTTTCATACAGAAATAGATGAAGTGAAAATTAAATCCAAATAATTTTCTTATGTATTGGTTTTGTTTCTATTTCTGAGGCAATGTTTTAATATTAGCATTAGTAGTTCCATAGGTTTTTCAATAAAATTCTATAATTTTTCATCAAATGTATTTTGCATGAACTTTCAGTACCATTTTTCCTTGCAGTGAATGTTTCTGGAGAGACCAAAGAAATCTGAAAAGTAAATGAAGCTCTAATGTTTGAATAAAGATAATTACATCTAATTGATTAACTGTGTGGGGTATATGGCATATAGTGGCAGAGTTTTCTGTTTTATCAGAATTTTACATACTGGGTCATTTATCCATAGAAAGCCGGCTGTGTTACTGCTAGTTCTGCTGGTAAGTCCATTTTAACAGCAGAGGACTAAAGGGTGACCCGATAGCTTTTTAGAAACATTTATTAATGCAAGACATCATTTTACCTCTACAAAGCCAAATAATCTGAAGTGCTTTTACGATGCAAAGTTTGGGACAGGAGCTATTAAAGGCGGTCAGAAGCTCCATTTGGAGAAATTGTTTTCAGTGGGCTCTAAAAACTTAGATGGGAAGCAGTTAGCATTTGCATGCATCATGTTATTGCCTCCATTTGAAAGCCATGAACTTGTTTGTGAGAGCTGCTGCGCTCGGTTCTGCCGAGCTGAGTTCTAGGTAACCCAGGGAGACTTCCCAGAAAGTTGAGAGTGTGTTTCTTTGTTCCAGGGTATTACGAAAGGGAATCAGCAAGGGCCTCTGGCTAAAAAGTGTAAGCTGACCTGCAGTATGCAAGTGCAGGAGGTCAGCCATTTGGTGTGGGATATATCTTCGGGCCATTTGAATAGCTTCATAGCTAGGCCTCAAAATGTGACTTCCTGCAGTTGTGACCCATGAACCTTTCAAGTACAGTGGAAGTCTTGATAGATCAGTCATGCAGTTTCCAGGACTCTCAAACATCATTTGCTTCTCAGCTGGTTTTCTGGAGGTTGAAACATTAAGACAATCATCCAACATTTTTCTTCTCTTGTAAAGTAAAGTGCATTTTATTAAAATATATATTTTGTAAAAATGTAATAAAGCAGCTCAAACTTTTTCAAGGCTAGACAATACTTTGAAAACTGGTTCCAAATCTCTGGCCTCAATATATGAATACTAATTGTATCTTATCTACTGTCGGTTATTGAAATCCCAACCAGTAGGAAAGCTAATCTGACATCTCCATTCACATACACCTTCTTTTGAGCCTCTTTACAATTCAGTCAGTGTTATCAATGATTAAATATCCCAGTCCCTACAGTTTTAACCTTTTTTTTTTTATCCCTTAACTTTTCTTTCAGGTTGTTACTTTCAGTTAGTGAGCAGCTCATTTTTGAGTAAAGACATTGTGAAATTCACTTAAAATGGCTGTTTGAAGATTTTATTAAAAAAAAAAAATCTCTGTGGACAGACTCTGTCCTTCATTACAACAATAGAAATCCTCATTGTCTTCAGCAGTATCACTCCAAATTTGCAGGAAGGTTAGAATTTGAACTAAAAGATGTAAAATACGTTTGAACGTGTGAGCCATCAATTGAGAACAGAGCAGGTGTTTGTTTTCACTGCGACTCATTTTGCTCACAGCTAACATATAACTATTGAGACCATTCTTAGGAAGATGCGTGCAACCCTTGGAGAGATCAAAGCAGATGGACCCAAGTCATTGAAATTAGAATTTGACCCTATTAGTACAATAATGTTTAAAACTGTATGTATTTGTTTGCATTTTCCAGAGCTTGCATTTCAATGGTCTTGTGCAAGTTATTTCTAAATTGAATAGTTCTCTAATTTCACTTTTCGTGTTCAGCTTTAAGTAAATTTTAAAGCGTAAGTGCAAAGCCAAATTGTCCAAGGCACTCTCCATTTTATACTCAAAACACAGATCCAGGCCTAGGACAATATCAAAGTATATGCTAGTATGATTGAAAAAATTACTACAGGCCTTGGACCTTTGACCAACTGGTGTCGACTTTGCAATAAAAAATGCAACCAGCTATATATTTTCTGTTTATGTGACTTCTGTTGACTTTTTGTGCAACCTCGATTTATTTACTTATTTTCAAGCACCCCTATTTTTATAACACGGCAGTAACAGAGGAATTAAGTTGAACAGAGACCTTTTTGCCGAGACCTTACAAAGGAGCAGATACTTGACTCCTGCATAGGAAAGCAAGGTTTTCTGTTTCTTTGTGATGACTCACTGTGTGTCAGATAATGGAATCCTATTAGTGCCACCACAGGAGTATTAAGAAAGTTTGAGTGTTTTAGTCGAGAGAGGAAAAAATGAGAACAAAGATAATTTTTTAAGGAAAAATAAACTTTTGAGAAATACTAGATGAGGCCTTTGTTTCGTTAATTAAAGTTAACAGTGAAGATGAAGGCTGGCAAATGGTTAAATTTGGACTCTGTCCACTGTATGTGTACAGTCTGCTTGGAACATGGAAGAACCCCATTGCTTACAAGCAATTTGAAATGGGTTAACTTACAGCAGTCCTGCTAATCTATAGGGGTTTTGTTTGTTTGTTTTTGTAGTATTTTCACTTCTTAACCAGGAAGCATCAAAGTCTGGGCTTCAGCCCAGTGTTTTAGGAGCCAAGCTGAAAGAGTTTGCTTTGTCTTTCATCAGATACAACCCTGCTCTGTTTCCGCAGGATTTCTCTCATATGCCTGCATGAGACTTGAGTCAGATCTTTGCCTGCGAGAGGCCTGCGGTGGGTGCACAGTCAGTATCATCAGCTGTGGGTATTTTTCTCTCTGAGTTTATAGAAATGCTTAGTGTTTCTCTTCAAGTCGTAACTTCTGGAGCCATGTGTTAACATGATAGTCTGAGTTTTCATTTAATGAAAGTGGTAAATTTTTCACCTTTGTAGTTTCCGGTGGACATTAACCTTAAAGAATCCATCATGAGGATGCCACAGGACTTCTTGTTTTGTAGATCTAGTGAGTAGTAAGAAAATTTTGTGACTTTTGATTGGCCTAGGTCATGATATTTAAATATCAAGGCAAGTGGTTCTGTATAAAACAAACTAGTAACCCAGAGTTAAAAGCCTTGGCTGGTATAAAGTGTTGTAGATCCATGTAGCTGTGGCAGCTGGGTGAATAGGATCCAAATTTAGGATACTGAGAACAGGATCCGGATTTGCATTTCAGTATCTGATACAAGTGTATACTTTTAAACTGCAGTGTACCATATATATTTGCATTTTACATGTCTAACAAGCACACTTAAGGACAGGCTTCAGCAGCCAGACCTGAACTCAGTCTTCCTACAGTTGGAGAGGAGACAAATGCACAGTGCTCTTTCTCATCTTTTTTTTTTTTTTTCCTCCTGCTTTTTCCCCTTCATCTGTGACTGTATGTTTTGCTCTTTGTTTAAATATAATGATCACTGCCACAGATTACAGGGCCAGGGCTCAGGGAAATGTTTTTAAGCATCCCAATATAATAAGGAAAAAATAAATTTCTTTTAGAACAAGTAACAATTTACAACGTTTTATGGAAACTGGTGATTTGAAAATGGCTGATCACTGCAAAATATGAAAATTAAGATTATCCCCCCCCCCCAAATGTATAGGAATTTTGCATTTAGTTGTGACTTGACACATGTTCAGAAGTGTGCAATTCAGAGACTGGCTCGAGACATCACTGGAAGCAGATCTGGGTTGTCATGTTTCATTATAGCTATTGAACTATTGCAAGCATGCTATTATGCTGTAATGAAAGGGATCTTCTCCTTCTCTTTTCAACTTGCAAATCTAGGAGAGATACCATATGTCATTAGTTCCTGGCACAGATTCTAGGGAAAGGAGTTCTCCAAAGTGCTAAAATATATGTGAGGCCTTTTCCCTTGAAAAAGACGAAGGAAATACATTTTTGTCCAGCTGAACCTCAATCTTTTACTAAAGTATATAATGGTTACAGATCACTTAAAATATAATTTCAATCACAATGCACTTTTTGAAGAATGATCCAGGTTACGTTTATGTTGACCCATGAGGATAGGATTTGGCCCTATGGGATCTGTGGAAACAGTAATGTAAATGCTACCAGTACCCTGCAAGTGCAGTGTTCCCTGCTGAGCCCCTCTAGGCCAGGGATGCCTGACTGTGAGGAACACCTGGACAGGATCTTAGGCAGAAATTATGCTCTCTGGATCTGGGGCTCCGCTGGTGCTTCATTCGTCGTTGTTCATTCATTGTTGTGAAAGTAACACGTGAATCACAGTGGTGGTATATTGGGCATCTGAGACTAAGGTCTGAACCGTCTGCCTTCCTTTAGCCTTGCTGGCATTTCTATGCTTGCTTCAACTTGCCAGGGTGATGTCTTCAGTAATGTACATGAATCAAGCATTAAAATCTCTGATCTTCTTGAGAAATCATTCAAACAGCCTGATATTGCAAGGTTGTTTTAAAAAGATTAATATGGCATTTATTTAATTGGTAAAATATGTACAAAATAGATCAAAAATACTGATATTCAATACACAGAACTTTTAAAAAAGCAGATGTCTTATCAAGGATATGGATGCATTTGTACCTTTTCTTTTCTGTTCAGTTGTTTGCTGCAAAACTGACTTCTGCAGGAAATATGTCCCTTGACTCTCTTTTCCTTATGATATAGCACTATCTTCCTGTTGATAAAGGATCTAATGATTTTGGGTGAAGGTGGTAGTATCTTTCAAGTCCTTTGGTGCCTTCTCTCACCTGCAGATGCCTGCAAAATACCTACCTATCTAACTACAGAATGAGTAACATCTGCAAATGCACGGGGTAGATTCAGTTAAGTGGGGATGCATCCTGAAGAAAGATCACGTAGTTTCAGCCATTTGAAATCCAGCCAATCCAGATGGAACTTGGAAAATTACCATAAAAAACTGCATTGAAATCTTATAACTGATAATGAGATAATGAGAGATGATTTTGTGGCCATGGCCAATGAAATTTTATGTTGAGCTTGCTAGAAATACTGCTTTTATTGCTGATGGGCTGCAATTTCAGAAATGGGCAAATGCCGAGTTCTTCACGCAGGCTCTCTATTAAAAGAAAAAAAAAGCTTTTGCAGGTTTACAGCCTTTTTGTTTCTTGCTTTTTGGATTTTGGTTGGGGTTTTTTTGGGTGGGGGAGGAGGCAGGGGTTTGTTTTGTTGTTGTTGCTTTTTTGGTTTTTTTTTTTTTTTTGGTTGGTTTTGTTTGTTTGTTTGTTTGTTTTAAACTAGGAGTAAAGCCCTATAGGGAGCAGCTGGATGCTGTGTGATCTCTATAAGGGTCTGTTTTCAAGTCCTTGAGAATCAGTAGAAGAGTTCCCATTAAAGTCACTGGACTTTGGATCAGGGCCTTGATATAAAACCAGCCCTTCTGAGCCAGACAAAAAGCCCATCTTCTCTGATACTGCCTTCCATGAGGATGGCCAGTAGTGGCTTCTTAGGGAAGCCACATTCTGGAAGCCAAGGATTTAAAGAATACCTGAGATGCAGATTGCCACTGATCCAGCATGTCATTAATACTTGATAGGCCTTTCTTCACATTAATTTGTTTAATCATTGTCGGAGCCAACTTATGTTTTGGCTTCAAGAGCATACTATAACACTGCCTTGCACAACTGAGTTCTGCATATCAATGCATTGTACATATGCACCTGCCTTACAGATGTCTGTATGGGTTCCAAAATCATAGAAAAATATACGGGCAGTTCATGGGCCAGGTGCAGAAATGTGGATGGAATTAATTTAAGTAAGAGGAATAAACACTGAAAGAATGGTGAATTTGTTATGGTCTGGATCACCAATCATCATCTTAAAGAGTATTAAGAAGTGAGTTAAAGTATTTGCAAGGCAAAGACAGAATTCATTATTTGGCAGTGGTAGCCCAGGATGGGTACAGGACCACAGTGCATCCTCATAGTTCTTTAGGGACTGGCTACTTTGAATGTTACTTTTAAAAAAAAAAAAGAAAGTAAAAAGAGAGAGACAAGAAAAAGAAAGAAAGGAAAAGGAAGAGAGGCAAGCAATTCATCCTTGATAGTAACACTCTTGGATAACAATGTGTCATTTAGGTGTCTTGTTTTCTGATACTCATTTTCAGAAACATTGGAGAATTCAGCACTATAGTACTATATCATGGGGATTTGTTTGACTCATGTGTTAGGATAAGAGGGAGTGCCTCTATTTGTATTAGCTGGAGGAGGATTGTGAACTATTATCTTACTTTGTTATCTGAGCTAGGAGTGTACAAGGAAGTTTCTTCTGCTAATGGTTGAGCCGCTCTTCAGATAAAGCCCTCCACAGGATCCCTGTAGCCCTAATTAATCAGCTGTTAAAACAGTAGTTGATAGACAGGCTTGCTTTAAGTTCGAATTGCCTGCAATCAGAGATAACAGGTGAGTCCCATTTGGCAGCGAGATATGAAAGTAGAAGAGTGATCTGTTATCAAAATGAATATGGCACTCAAATAAAAATTGAAGTTCGCAGAAGGAACCAGCAAAGTAAAACAAAAGGGAATCTTTTTTACTTTGAGTGATCAAAATACCTTCACTTTGGTGATTGTTTTAGACAGGTCTGAATCCATTTTATAATTTTTTTGTACTAGGAGCATGCATTATCAAGATAAATTTAGGCTTCTGGAGAACACTTGCTACTCCAGTAATATTGCTAAAATCATTGGCAGGTAACACTAACAAGGTGCTATAGCAATTACTGCTCCCACAGGACAGGCTGGTGGCTAGCGCACCCAGCCAGCATGCGGGAGCTGCGGGTTAAATGTCTGTGTTTCAAGTCAGGAATTTAACATGTGTCTTTCTCTTTCTGTGTCACTGCCCTAAACATCAGACTGTAGAGTAACTCCTTTCCTTACTCAGTTCATATTTAATAAATTATGCAGAATAGTACAGCACCAGTGGTGCGAGGGGAATATTATATCCCAGTAGCTGGGTTGCTTACCTGGGTGTTATGGCAGGTCTAGTCTTGAGTCCCTGTCTGCTGGGTTCAGAGCCACAAAGAATGACCTTTTCTTTCCTCACATTCAGCATTAAAAGACACACAGATTAGAGGGATAATGGCAAACTTTTTGGACAGTAGGTACCTGATTTATTTTAAAATATTATTTAATTATTGGCTTGTTTGTATCACACCAATCATCAGAGGCATCTCTCAGGACTGATGCCACTGCTAGTTGCTGCACAAATAGTGATAAAAAACATTGTCTCAGTCTAGAATCAATTTACATTTTAAATTCTCTGGATGTAACAAGAGGGTACCTGCTTCAGAGAGGCATGTGGAGCCTGAAAGAGAGATGGATCTCTCTATAAACAACCAAAAGCTTTTCATGTCTTTCAGCCTGGGCATTGTTTGATAGTCCCATGATCACAAGTGGGACAGAAGTCCCTCTAAAACAGAGATACTATTTCTTTTCTTTGACTTCTCTGTATGCAGATGAATATTATTCTGTTGACCCCATTGTTTAGTCTGAAGACCGATGCTTATCAGTGCTTCAGGAATTAAATTACCACTGGCTTCATACAGATGAAAGCAATTGGTCACTGATTATGTAATAGTCACAAACAGGGCAGCAGCATGGCCAATAATCTTTTCTTGAGATCACGTACCCTAGTATTTTTTTTTAAATGTGCTACAGACCTCAGTAGATGTCTTAATTCTCATTGGAAGTCCCTGTAACCATAATCAGTGCATGTACATTTACTTTTTCTTCCTGGGATGCCTCTGGTATTGGGACACAGAGTTCTGTTTTCCACATTCACCATGGGCAGGCATTGTTTTTCTTTTGCTTTCCATATTCTATGTCTTATGTCATGGACCCTGTATCTATCTCTGCTAAAAACTACATCTTCTTTATGCTCTAGTACTTGTTATCGCTTTACATTTTTGGGGGCCTGTTCAGCTGTCCTTATCATCTGGAGGCATATTTCTCTAGGCTAACACTTCTTTCCCCTGTGAATCTTTCTTGTAGGCTCAAAAGACATATCCTGCTCTTAAACCACTCACTATCTAGAAGATCATATAGGTCTCCAAAATTACATCTGCTCACCGCTGCTTTCAGCTCTGAATGTAAAATTTGTGCTCTTTTTTTCATGGGTAAACCCTATCCCCTCTGCATAGTCTCATTCTGTTTTGGCTGATGCTTCTCATCAAATACCTCTCTCTGGTGTTCCAGTGTTTTAGATGTTATTTTTGACACCTGAGTTTTACTTGCTCCTAATTCTTTTTCACTGATGAAATGGTAAAGAAAAAAAAAGTTTTAACTTTCTGTTTTCCTTTTCATCCCTCAACGTTCAGCTCTCTGTACTGATTCAAGTCTCAGTTCTGCTGTGCCCTCAGGTTTACTTCTGAAAATCCAGCATCCTGGTGGTCACTCCTTTTGATGCAGTCTGTTTGCTCTGTTTCAAGGTGCTGCTTGGCCCCTCAGATAATCATGCTTCTTTTCTTGTGGTGTCTCTTTTAGGTCAGCTGCTTCCTGCATGTATTGCCTACCACCTGGTGGGTAATAATATGAGAGTACTTCATGTTTCTAAAATTAAACTCTCTCTTTTATTCAGAAAACTCTTTACAGAGCTGTTGCAATTCATTTACTGCTGCTGTAGTAGCCATGTGCACATATACTAGCTCTCCAGTGTACTGGCCAAGTTTTCTCCCAGTAGCAATCCAAGTTCCGCATAGATTGCTACCCAAGGAACCCACAGCTGCTCAGTGCCAGATCAGCAGGGCATACAGCTATTTAGCAGATTTTCTCACTAGTTCAATATGCATTGCTCCCAGGTACCATTGACCAGATTTTTCAATAGCCCTCCTTTGCCAGGGATCCTGTTGGAAGTAGAGCAGTGACTGTACAAAAGTCACCCTGCCTTAAGACACAGCAAAGGGCGTAAGGGATGCACAACTCACTCCTGTGAGCCCACAGCTGTGCAACTGATGTGATGTTCCCATTCCTGTCAAACCTTCAGAGCAGGTTTACCCACTGCTGTCAAAAAATCACTCTTCCAGGACCCATATTTTACTTCCATTTTAGTCGTATATCATGGAATGAAACAGTAACACTTGGAAGTGTAATGTTCCTATTTATACATTTAACCATTAACTAGACACGCACACACAGAGGCTATATTAAAGACACATTAGAAGAAACATTTCCAGCACAGGGATTTAGCTGTGTGAATCCCATTAACATTAATGGGAGTTGTTCCCCTAAATCCCCATGTATCTCGTTAAAATATACCTATTAGTGACAGGCTGAAGCCTGCAAAAACCAGCAGTTTCCAAGCTAAAACTGAAACTTCATCATTAACTTATCCTATTGTGCCTAGGTAATGCAACACCCTTTAACTTCTCAAATTCAAAGGTATCTTTTCTCCATTGAACTTAAAACAAATCTTGTCTTGTTAATACAATAAGTTCTGCTATAGTTAGCCCACTCTGTAACTCTTGATCATGTTGGAAATGTTTTCTCTCTCAACCAATACCATCTATGAAGGGACAGTGTTACCAAAATATCTTTGAAATCCTTATGAGAAATAGAATATAAAATATAAATGGACTAATGCATTCTCTAGTAGTAGATCATAACATTGAAGTATGACAGTGATAAACTGTCAGGTACTGGATTATTGTTCTTGGGATTTTTTAAAATAACGACTGAGAGCTTGATGTGTAACACCCAAGTCACTCTAGAGGAATGAATACCTGAAGAAACCAGATACAGTAATCTCATTTAACAATGTCATTGTGACAGAAAGAGACCTTAAAATGGGCACCCCAAATTTTCACCAGTGTAGTTATCTGCATTCTAGACATGATGAGGTTGTATTTGTGTGTGGTAATAAAGGTCTGTATTGCAGATGGTGTAGTGCAGCATAGAGATGATGAAGCTAAGAGTAAGTGAGCTGGCTCGACTGTCGGCTGTGGAGTTGCCTTTCCTGAGAGCTATTCCTGAGTTACTGGAGAGCGTGCATTTAAGGGTAGATTAGCATGTGTGGAGGTCTGTACTAACGCTGTTGTGTTGTTTCTGACACATGAGGTAGCTCACTTACTGTTGGCTCGGGTAACTCTGCACTGTAGATATAATAGAAAACCATGCTTTTATAGCTTTGATAATGGTATAACTTTTTCAGCTTTTGATAGGAAGCTGAAATAAGGAGTGCCAGCAAAAGCAGGATCCACAGTGATATACTGGTAAAATATGTGGAACATAGACCTGCATCAAATATAATTTCCTTCCAGTTTAACAGCAGAGATAAAAGGGTTACAGTGAAAGTGAATATCAAATCCAGTAAGTCCTGCTCTTTTTGAGTAGAGCACGGCACAAAAATAGACATCTATGCAAGCCCACTGCTGTTGCTTTCATTTTCACTGCAGTGGAAACAGCCCTTCACCTTTGGGCTGGAACCAGTGGGTGAAAATATCCTCCCATGCAAGAAGAAATGACTGTAATTACACTGTATGTGCGTGTTTATTTCCCCCTTCCTTCCACCAGTGTAGACCTCTGTTTTAATATATTGCAAATAATTTTTCTGGCTATAAGTCCCTAAATGGTCCTTGTTAACCTGTGACCAGTACTCCTGCTCTCAACAAAATGCGCTCCCTGCTAGACCTAGCACATGAGTATGTTCGGTCAGGAGGAGCTCTGGTAGGGCTTCTTCCAGTAGCTTAACCATTAACAATAAGCAGTGAAATGAGTCATCTGTACTTTATTTTTAATTAGAGCTGCAGTGAGCTCAAGCTTGAGATTTTTTTTTGCCTGCAGAGCTCAGGAGCTGAAACCAGCAGCACTCTCCTGATACTGGCTGTGCAGGGATTTCTGTAAAGCAACATCGTTAGGTTGTTGTGGATACAAACAGTGGAGCAAAAGCAACACAACATACAGATTCACAGGGGCAAGTTAGCGTAGTTCCTGTTGGCTTAGGCTGGCTGGAGATGTTTTGCTTGCTCTGTTTCTGGTTTCCCTCTCACCCTGCCCCCCCGCCTCTGAAACAGAAGCCCAAATAATGAGCAAGACAGCACTGGATAAAGGGGAAATTAATATTTAGATACGAGGGTTGTTTGTTGTAATTGTATTTGATTATATTTTAGATATGCTTAACAAGCTTAATATGAAGTTTTCAAGCCACAAACAGACTGGAAAAATATCTCCACTGACTCCTGAAGTCAAATGATACATTTGCATTTTAAACATCTTTTGAATTCATTTCACATCCAGCCCATGAACAAGCCCAGAACTTTCCTGTATGAAACAAAGTTCTGATGAACTATCCCTGATAGTGCCTGCGACCCATTCAAAAATCGTTAATGCCTTTAAAATGAGGAGTGAATCCAGTGCTCACCTGAGCTGCAGTGCCAGCCCTTACCACAACGACACTGCAGTCAATCTGCTATGCTAATACAGACGATGGCTTTAAAGGAAGATAGTTCTTGAAATGTATTGGAAAGCGGTAGGAAAATGTGTTGTGCTGTTTTGCATTTTGTAACATCTTGGTGAATTAAAATCCTCAACAGAGAGTTAGTTCCATTGTTTCTTATCTGGGTTGCTGTTATCTGTAGAGGAAAATCCAACTTGTTAAGCCTGTATGCTTTGCAATGTCAGTGCCAAGCAGTTGGGAGCTGGCTGTCAGAGCCATGGACCCAGCTCTGGTGGCCTCCATCAGCTTGGCCACAGCAGCACTTCACTCTCCGTCTTCCTTACTCATGTTTTATTTTGTCTCTTGTTTTGGAAGTTTGTTGGGGCAGAAAATGTCGTGAGGTTTCTGAGACGGTACTCTTAATTTCAGTAAGCAGGACCATAGTGAAGGTCATGCTGTTCATTACTTATACATGATATTTATTTCTCAGGTGCTCTAACTGTTCCTTTCTACAAATGCATTAGGCAGGTAATGATTTAAGCTTCTTCTTATGATGGGTGCGTTTTCATTTTTAGCCTGGGTTGCACTGGGATTTCTTTTGCATCCCTAGTTAATGGGTGGGAGGACAGGTTGTGATGGAACTACCAGTGCGGTAATGTTGAAAGGGTAGGAAGCAAGCTGTGCTGGGCCAAGGACCTGGGCTCTGCAGAGTGCTTCAAAGCAGCACACAAAATATTAATCAAACAGTCAGGTGCTTCTTTCTGCACAGCCTAAACGCAGAATCCCTTGTTCTGGGGTGCTGGCAGAGTCACGCTCGTCATGAGGTTTCTGTGGCTCAGGTCTAGATGGCTCTTGCAGTACTTTTGCTTAGAGGGCAGAGACAGTCTTTGGTGAGAGTAGGAGCAGGGGGAGAGCCCCGAGCCCAGGCTGTCTGCCTTGCTCCTTCTTATTGCTGCAGCTATACTGGGTGGCCTGGGAGAGAAGCAGTGGTGGAATACAGTTTGTGTGTGGCTGCTGATGGTTATATTCAGGCAGGAAAAGTGGTGTGCAGAAGCAGCAGGGAAGGGCATGTGGATATAGGCATGAGTGCATTTGGAAGGAGAGCTCACCCAGGTTGTACTGGGCTGGTATTGTGGCAGCCCGC
Source organism: Mycteria americana (assembly GCF_035582795.1). Lineage (NCBI taxonomy): Eukaryota > Metazoa > Chordata > Aves > Ciconiiformes > Ciconiidae > Mycteria > Mycteria americana. The sequence continues at coordinate 10,360,889 of NC_134371.1, forward strand.
TGTTGTCCGGAGCCCTCGCTGAAGCAGTGCACTGGAGCACCAGCGGGGCACGTGAGCCGGGGGGTATGCAGCTTTTTGCTGGACTGGGCTAGTTTAGGCTGCTGGAAATTTGATATTTCCCCTCATGAAGAATAGCCTTGATAAAAGACCTCACTTTGTAGCATTTTGCATGCAAAGAGCCACACTAAATAACACAGTTACAGAGATAAATGCAGATAGGAGCAGGTCAGGGGGGAGGGGAGATTAATTGGTATAGAAACTGAAGAAGAATGACCACTAGGATGGATAAGGCAAGGATTCGGGGATCGAGATATCAGACTTGGTAGACAATACTTGAAAATGAGCACCCTTATGCTGTGTAAAAGGACCAAGAGGAGGACAATGCAGTGTGGGGAAAGAAGTGCAGGAGAAAAGGTCGGTAAGGTGGATTGGTTACAAATCCAACAGTAATTTAGAGTTTTAAAGCTATGTGACATAAGCATATACATGAAGAGGTCTGTCTTTGTGTAGGAACCAGACAATATGTGGTTCTGGTCTGAGATTACATCTTTCTCTGTTTCTCTCTCTCTCTGCACCTCATTGTGATTATTACATGTTTTGGTAGTAAAATCCAAATTGCTAAGTAGCTGAAAAATTATATTCAAGAGTATCCATATAGTGATTTGTCACTACTGTAGATTTTTATGTCTTCGTGTAGTTAATGTAACCTTTTTTGGAGAGAGTTGGAAGGCAGCATTCAAAAAATCAGTTGGTTTCCTTGCTTCACCACTGGTTTGAATTGCTCTAATTGAAACCAGTATTATTTCATTTGATCTTGTAATTAAACAATGTAATTTATATTAATCCATTAAATAATTTGGCTAATTGCTTTTACACTGATTGTATCTTAGCCTTTTTTCTTTTAAATTATTATTGAAACCAAGCGGTTATCTACTGAAAACCAGTAAGACACAAGTGAAGAAAAGATCTTTCTTACTTGTGGGGATTTTTTTCTTTTGGGTTCTTTGATAAAAAACTGTGTTAAAATATAATCACAGAGGCCCTGATTCAGCCAAATGTTTAAGCATATCATTCCACTGCTGCTCAGTAAACTTTGGGGCTTTCTTGAATTATAGTCTACATGATGAAAAGCCAAACTTTCATTGGAAATTAAAGCTTTGCATCCCAGGGAGGGAAAAGATGGTCTCATACTAGCAAAAGAAACTGGTTTTATTCCTGTTTCCATATCACTGACCTACAGAGAGTAACCTCGGTGAGTTACTCACCCTAAGCCCTGTCTGCTTGCTATGTATGGCTGAGAATGCTCGCTGCTTTCCGGGGAATGGCATGAGGCAGTAGCAGCTGTAAACTGTGCTCAGATGCATAGGGTTTAGGTGACTAATGGAGTACAACAAATAATGCACAGCAAACAGTCAGCTTTACGGTCTCTTTAAGTTGAAATCTGTTTGTATGTATTCAGATAACGTTATTCATAGGAGTACATCTGGAGAGATCAGGTTGTGAACTGTTTGAGAACCTGAAAGATTCTCTTGTACTTTGAAAAATCTGTTCACAGTTCACACACTTGAGTATAATTGGACTTGCTGAAGTTAAGATCATTGTGTCAGAACACCCAGGATGCATATGCCCTAGTGAGAAATTCAAAAAGGACTCACCTATTGCAGTGAATTCTTGCTTCTGCACTCGTGGTGCCTAATTATTACCTTGCCATATGCAATTCAAACTGAGAACCTGCCTGACCATACAGAAAAGTGCATATATCAAAATAAGCAATGGTGTGAGAAATCAGAATGGATGAGAATGCATAAGCTAATTCTTCAGGATAAAATAATTTCCATGTAGGTCTGCCAGAATTCAGATTTTTTAGGATGCTCACCTTTACTGCTTGTCAGCAACATGCCTGTCAGCTTAAAAGAGTGAAAAAGAGACAAGGTGCAACAGGGTGTTTGACAAAGGTAGGAGCAAGCATCAGGACACAGCAGATATGTCCATCATAAGCATCCTGCTTATTTTGCTATCTCTGTGTTGTTTATTTTTGGTGTAATTTTGGGTAGTTGCAGCCATGAATGTGGTTTTTATATACAGTCTGTGGTCCTCTTCTTGGCATCTGCTTACTGTGGTATAGTTGGACTTTGCCATGAGCGAAATTCTGCAGCATATTTATTGTTTATATGCTGAGTGGGTGAGATAGGTTAGTGTTGGTGGAATAGGCAATAGCTTTGCATCTGAGGAAGATCCTCCAAAATGATGTTGTTCTGCAGATGCTCAAACTTTAGCTTCTGAGCACAAAACTGATTGCTTTACATCCATCTCACTGATTACCAGTCCCGGGTCCCTCTGGGCCTGTTTAGTGCTTTGCTCTGCTATTGATCTTGTTATTACTAAGGCCCATAACCTAAGGACTGCATGAGTTAGATTAAAATTTACCATGTATTTCATGGATGTATATTGCTGCTTTATACACTACCCTCCGATACCTATATGTTGGTGTTATCGTAACATTTTTGATTCATACATATTGCGATTTAGCCATCTATCATTATTCTTTTTCTCAAGCATTCTTACTCTGTTGAGCTGGTCCAGAGAGCCAGGTTTTCCCTACCTGTCCTTCTATCCATTTAAAAAATGTAATTGTGTAGTTTCATGCCTAATTCTTACAGTATTTCTGGTAAATTGTAGTTGGATTAGACTTATTTCTTATGGCCTCATTTTGTCTTTTTATTGCTATGTTCTAGCACTAATTACTAGTGATGTGATTAATGTTCCACATACCTGGTAGCTTTGTTCTTTCTGGTTTTGAGATAATGTTAATTAATCCAACTTCGAAAAAAATACTTGCAGTCCTGATCATATGTCACATTTCTAATTCTTTCTGGAAACCAGAGGCTATATAAAAGCTGAGTAATTAGAGATATATTTATGCAACTATACTTGCAGAAAATTTCAGTCTAGGTATCACTGTCAGAAGTACCAACTGCATTTAAGAGGATGACTATAAGCAATTCTTTGTTATATTTATTTTATATAGGATTAAAACAGGTTATAATATCATTCCAGTGTCTTTTCATAGAACTATAGTGAGGGGTTGTTCAGTTTGAAGGAAAAAAACCCACACCATAAACCACAAAAAACTCTACTCTCTAAAAATGTCTAACTCTTTCAGACATATTTTTTAAATGTCTAATAAATACCTGAAGTAGTTTTTGGGTTTCCTGTATTGATAGCCCTCTGCATATGAGTATTAAATTGCATTAAACTGCCATGATTTTGTTGACTCTAGACAGGGTGCAATGATAGCATAATAGCAGTTTGGGAGAAAATAAAGAAACAAGTATACTAGATGCAATGTATGCTAGTCACATCCCTTACTATGCTACTGGAAAGGTGATCAGATACGACAAGGATAAGGGTAGTTCAGGAACATAGAGAAGAAAGAATAGCAGTTACTTTCAGAGCACTTTGGTTTATCTTGCAATGTCTGTTTTCTTTGCAAAATCACTAATGGTCACTATTACTGGAATTGTTAAAGTGACCTTTAAATTGCTTTACAAATATCGAGTTGTGGATGCAATCTACCTTTGCACAATAGTCAATTGTCCATCCCAACTTAAACAAAACAAAAAAAACAGTGCATTTCAAAGAATTTCAAGCAAACTCCTTCAAGTATTTTTAAGTGTGTCACCTATAGTCCTTAGCTTTGCAATAATGTCACCTTTTATACAATGTTAGGAGTGATTTTTGCCCTGGAGAATGGCTAAAATCTTGGAAGATGATAAAGGATTTCCCCCCCACCCTCCTAGATTTTGGTATTATATGACTTGGACAGCATACAATTTTCATTGAACTTCATGTGTACACACACGTACATGTATGTATACATATGGATACACGCCTTTTGGAACAGAATGTAACAAGAATTTATACAATTGAGTGCAAATCTCTTCCTCTGCCTGTAATTCTGATGTGGCAGCTGTCTCTCCCCAGATACATGAGTATCTGCCCTCTCTCATCTCCTGAGCTGCTACTATAATCTCCCCCCAACCCATCTAGTCAGGTTAAAAAACTAGCAAATGGTAGTGCTTTGGTTCCCAGGGCATACTGAGACAACCTCCGGAGCACTCAGCAAGCAGTGCAGCTGGCACATGTGTGGGACCAGTACATATCGTATGACAGTGGGGGCAAGTCCCATATGAAGGTGGAACCTTATAGGTTCTTCAGCAGAAATAAAGTGCATTGTATGAGCAACTTTATACAGTTATAACTCACATTTGTTGTACAGTGGCTATACCACTGCATTAGTTGAACAGCACATTTGTGTACTACTAAAAGGTTTGTCTGTCCCTATAGAGAACTGCAGTCTTGATGCTTACACTTTACTAACCTGTATACCAAAAGTCATTACATTAAAACAAAGTCAAATTCTGTTAGGTTCTCATCCCATTCATAATATTTCAGATTTACTTCCTTGATTACCAGATTAAAATCTAATTAAAACTTCGATGCTAGTTGTTCTGTAAATCAGGGTGAGCACATGCTTTCCCTGTGTTGGTGTGATACTTTTAAAAAAATTTTTGCGTGGAAGATCACTTCAAGAGAAGAGGTTTGGGTCTAAGTGGCCTCATGCATTTCTTACCTCCTGTGCGTCATTACAATTCTGTATTTTTCTGGCACCAATATCCCAGGTGATGTGACTGATAGTTCAATGATGATCTGACCCCCAGCCTACAGATATTAACCCAGATGAATGATTCTGATCAATCTTTCCCCAGCCTGAAGTTACTTTCATTGTCTGCATAACCACAGCTGATGTTAAGATCCTGCAGTGGGATCTCAACACCACTTATGGTATGAGTTGTTAAAGCTGATGCCTACTTGTTATATTTTCATTGTTGCTGTTATTTATTATTCATACAGTGCTATTGCTGTTTGTGAGGCTTTACAGAAAATACAGGTCCCTGACCTTGAGGGGCCCCCATGTTGCTGCCGATGGAGTGTAGGAGAGGTGTCAAAAGAAAGCCTGAAGTGAGGGGAGGGGTGATGTTTATGGGAAGGATGAGTGCGAGCGTGGGTAAAGCACTGAGATACATTTAATTATATAAAGCTCATTTTGATGGGCCAGATCCTTAACCCCATTCATTAAGCTGAGTGTTGGCCTGAGTGCTAAGTGAGGATTCTTCTGCACAGAGGAAACTTCTCATGATGAAAAGCAGTGTCAACTCAGTCGATTCCTCCTTCAGGAGGGCGTACAGGTGTGCTGTGTGTTCTGGCAGGTGATGGAGTGTGCTGCCACCCACCAGCCCTGCTGCTGAGATGGTCTCCTGGGACAGCGGAAGTCGCAGGGTGGCACACAAAGGTGATTGAGCTGCTGGCTGTCTCAAGCACCCTCTCATGCAATTTGGGAATACCTCCACTTTCAGCAGTCTTGCACTGAAGCTAGTCAAATGGGACAAAAGGCAGCCCCCAGAAAAAGTCACCACATCCCAGAGATAGCAACATTCCAGCATCCCCTGAAGGTAACAGACAGAAACTCTTTTAATGAGGGGAAAAAAAAAAAATACCGGACAAGACTGATGAACTGTAAGCACAGAGACTGGAAGCAGCCAGCTATGTAACTACTTGAAAGATAATTTTTCTCTATACAGAAACTGAGAGAAAAATAGGATTTTGCTGTGAATACCCAAATATCATACATAGAGAATAATTTTCCTCATATTCTATGGCAGAGGCAAAATGCCTGGTGCAGGTAGGGACAGGACCCTGGTTATTGTGCTGGATCTTCAGTATTGGACACTGTATTGTGGTTTAGCCCCAGTCAGCAACTAAGCACCACACAGCCGCTCGCTCACCCTCCCCCCCGGTGGGATGGGGGAGAGAATCGGAAGAGCAAAAGTAAGAAAACTCATGGGTAGAGATAAGAACAGTTTAATAATTGGAACAACAACAACAAAATAATAATAATAAATTGTAATGAAAAGGAAAACAACAAGGGAGCGAGAAAGGAACAAAACCCAGGGGAAAAAAACAAGTGATGCAACCACTCACCACCCGCCGACTGACGCCCAGCCAGTCCCGAGCAGCAATCGCTGCCCCCCGGCCAACTCCCCCCAGTTTCTATACTGAGCATGATGCCATATGGTATGGAATAGCCCTTTGGCCAGTTTGGATCAACTGTCTTGGCTGTGCCCCCTCCCAGGGTCTTGTGCACCCGGCAGAGCATGGGAAGCTGAGAAGTCCTTGATCAGTGTAAACACCACTTAGCAACAACCAAAACATCAGCGTGTTACCAATATTCTCATACTAAATTAAAAACACAGCACTATACCAGCTACTAGGAAGAAAATTAACTCTATCCCAGCCGAAACCAGGACACACTGCTAAGGGTTCAGGTACCCAGTCAGGTTCCTGTACGTCAATATAACTGCATGCATGTTCTTTGATCCGTAGAAAATGCAAGATAATTTAACACAGCTTGGTCAAGACATAAGGATAGAGTTAGCTGCAATCTTGCTTGTATTTTGTGAATACAAAACAATATTTAAAATGTCCTCTGTACACTGGAAATCTGAAATGTGCCTTGGGGCAAAAGGCAGAATTCAGACCTGGTATAAGTATATAGAATGCCATTGAAATCTCTGCCTTTACAGTTGTGTTCGTTCAGGCCTGATTTTGACCCTAAATTAATCATAAGGGGCTAAATTTAACTTGACATAAATGTACTCGTGTACGCACGTAGACATAAAAAGGCACAAAAAGGTGCAGTTAGCATAGAAAATAAAATGCAGCTAATTATTGCAGATCTTTTTTAAGTATGTTTGCAAGTGATGTGTTTTCAAAACAAGCTAAACAATAATTCATCAGCTTGTGTACCACATGCTGGCTAATGAATAAAGTCAGGAATCAGGAAGCAAATGTAAATACGGGGTCTAATTCCCAACTGCCAAATTAGAAGTATTTTGTGCCCACTTTGCACAGGTGCAAGTGACAACATAAGTTACAAAACAGCTGAGAATCTGGTCTCACAGTCTGTTGTACTGTTCAAATAATTGAATTTAAAGTGTGGTTACTGACTAACTAAAGCCTCTCCAACTGTATTGGTCCTCAATTCTCAAGCCCAGGCCTGAGAGAAGACCAGGCCATTTGAGAAGATTGTCATTCAAGCTTATCCTTTCAATCAGAATATGCAGAGAAAAAATGCCAGTTTCTCTTATGGTGGCAGTTAATCTGTCAGGAGCAGATTCAAGTTTTGGCAAAGATCTGTGGTGAGATAAAATGAAAAAGCTGCCAAACAGGATTGTTAGCACGGGGAGGAGGAAGGGAGGGGAGCTGACACGACTTCCCCAAGTTAAATGCCAAGCACACCTACATCGTTTTCAATCAGGCCATGTGAAAACCAGGATATTTATAGCTGTAGTAAGCTTTAGTGCTCGTTTACCCTGGGGGCAGTGTGTTCATTGCAGAAATGGATTCATAATACCTAATGCTCGTTTCTACAAAGTTTTTATAGTTTACTTGAGTAAGTATAGCATAACGTGCTAATAGTTTTTAAATAAAGCACATCTAAACAACTGGTTTGCAGTGCCATGTGATTTGCAGCTCAGCGTAGTGTTGTTCTCATAGTTTCAAATTCTGCTTTGACTGCTTTCAAATGTATTTCTTCTCTCTCTTGCCATCGTCATCTGCATTTAGGACCTGGAAAGAATTTGGTGCCAATTTTAGGATGGTAACTTGATTAAGCAACTATTCTTTTCTAATGGGATTTAAAAATCTGTCTTCAAGTGTGTTTTTAGATAGTTGCTGCTGAGTGAAAATTAGTATTTATGCGGTCATTGCCTTAGTAGGATGCTGTTTTATCTGCTAAGTCAGAAACAAGATACATTTAAGGGGAGCTGTTAATAAATAAACATGACTGTGTGCCTGCATTGTATTCAGTGCCTGCCTCACCTGACTGTCATTTTTTTTCATGGGGTCTGGATTTGAACATAAACTGCTAAAATAATACATAAAATTAAAGACCAGGTAGATGTACAGTTTCTGTGTTGCACGACGTCATCACACCACTATGCACCTGTAATGCAGGATCCCTGGAGCCGCTCTCTCCTTGCGCTCTCCTTGCTGCTGGGGCAGAGGAGCTTACAGACACCTGGATTAGCTGCAACAATGCTGTTTTCTGCTGAGGAGGAGAGCGGGAGTCTTTCCTTCCCTGGGTTTCCCCTTGGTAACTTGAACACTGCTCTCGTATTTTAGTCCAGGAAAATTTGTGCTACCCAGAGCACAATCTGGCTGGTGCTGCAGAGCCCAGTGGTGCCTGGTGAGGGGTGCTGAGTCTCCTGCTGCGAGATCCTGCCACCGGGTAGCCTCCATCTGTCTGTGCCAACTGTCGTCTCTGCTTTTTGCTTGTTACCCGGTGCTTTAGGGCACAGCTCGTTCTTTTGGGAGTGGAGGATTGGAAAGGACCATCAGGGTTACCAAGACTGCTCTGCTGTAACTACAAGTGTCTGTGGAGTTCGTTTCATGTGTAGATGACACCTGGTAGGATCCTTGGCCGGAATAATCCAGATAGTTTTATTAATAAACACTACATGGCCATTTTTGTCTTGAAATACTCTGACTCCACAGAGATTACAAATTCCCTGGATTTCATTTGCAGTTTCAGTGTAAGCACGCAGAACAGTATATTGGGTCACTGGGATGCTCTTAGAACATATGTTTTAAGTGTCTCTGTTTTCTCACAAGCTTCCATTTTTATCCTCCGTTATTTTCAAAAGTTCATAGTTTAGGTAGAAAAGTGTTTCAGGGGTTAGAAGTGCATCCTTAAGGAAGTGTGTCGTTGATACAATAATGCACTGAGTGCATAGCTGGTGTGGTACTCTGCTCTCTGGTTGGGTAGCTTCTAATGAGGTCTTTTGGAGATGTCAGCTGTTTGCATAAAATGTGGAGGAAATCTGGGATAAACAGAACTTTCAGCTTTTATGGGTCTCTTAACTCCATTTTCTCTTCATAGCCTTTCAATCTTTAGCCAGTATTTTACTCCCCTAGAGCTGGTCAGGCTTGTTTGAGTGAAAATTAGGTCTTAGTGTCTTTGTTTCCATTGAGTATCAGATAGCTTGATAAATTTTAATTACAGGAATGAGCTGACTTGGTTGTAACCCATTACTGGTTTTGTACCAGAGAGAAAAATCTGGCCAGCATTTCCAGAATCTTTTGGGTATGGTAACTATGCAGAACATAATCTACAAGATAAAATAATGAAAAGGTGAGGAGAGGCTTTTCCTTGACCATGGGAAAAACAAGTTTCTACATCTAAGACAAACAGCTCATGTAAGTGGAAACACTTAGGAGTTCATGCTGGCTGGAGGTGATTCATAGTATGGCACAGGTCAAGGATCAGTCCTGGGAGGCCTGATTTTGTTCACTTTATGTGTTAATAACCTTAAAGTAGGAACATGAAGTAAAGTGATAACATTTGCCGATGACACAATCTTGTGCAGAACAAGTTAATGTGAGGTCAAAAGACCGTAAAATTCAAAATAACTTAAATAGACGAGGAAAATGGGTAGATAAGTTGCTCATGGAATCTAGTTTAGAGACATTTAAGGTAGAGGGGCTCACACAGCTACCTGGTGTCCTGCACACAGGAATTTCTTCCTACCGATGGCAGCTGGAGCACTTGCAAACTTGAAATGTAGGGAGAAGATGTGGCTACAGGAGTTGAATGCTCACAGCCACACCAGCACCAGCGGGTGGGAGATGCCATCGTAAATCCCAAGTGACTACTCTTACACATCCAAAGGCTTATTGTAAAACAACTGGAGACTTCAAAGAAGATGTTGAAGTAGTTCCGAAGTAGAGACATCACTGTAAGTTTTCTTAAGGCAAATGCATTTTCAGTGGGTAGAGATAACCATCCATGCAAGGTTCAGAGACCATTCCTTGTGCAGGGTGTACTGCTGTGGAAAAGGATATAGTAAGTATACCCTTTACTCTTATGGTAAAGAGTATAGTAGACCTAACACTAGATAAACTTTGAAATATTTCATAATGTGTGTTTAATGACAGCTACACGTAAATCCATTCACATTCCAACATTGCTCAGATTTTCTAATTACAAATTGATGGTTGGTTTTGTGTTTTTAATTTCAAAGCTGCTATCTACTCCCATTTTTTTTTTTAAACTGCCATACAGTAAGATTGAGAAATTGAGTTGGCTAGGACTGCTGAGTAACCCCATGAACTAATGAAGTAAACATTTGCAACCACTGTGACATGGAAATCATCCAGCTCTCCCTGGTGTACACCTGCAGAAACCTGTGATTCACCTCTGAGTCACTCTGCAAATGTTAGCAGGGCAAAGCTGACAGCCGTGTAGAGGGCTCACTCTGCTGCCAGTTCTCTCCTTCTCCCCTGGAATAATGACATTAATGATGCTTCCAAATGGCTCACGGGGTTGCAAAATGAGAGATCTAAAAATCCATGCGGCAGATTGATTTCCTAATAGGATGCATTAAGTAGGACATTGCATGTTTTACAGGCTGAAGTTGATTAGACAATAAGACTTAAAATATGTAGCTAAAGTGGTTAGAAAAATAGGTTTTGGAAGCTCAGATCAAAGCTTTACAGGGGGGTGATTAGATAAATAAAAAGTTTAAGCCTAACTGAGCAAATAATTGCACATCCTCTGAAAAGAACAGTTCATAGGGATTGATCAAATGTGAGTCACCTCAGGCACAGATGTCTTTCTAAGAATATTCCATTTAATTTTCTTAATGTACACCAAAAGCAAAGAGATACTGGTGCTGAGCAGTGAATGCTCTTGTTTGCATGAGGAAAGGCTCTTTAAAAATAATGGAGAATGAAAAAAAAACTCCAACCAAGTAACCACCAAAAAATGATTCAGTTCCTGTTGTCTAACAGGGATAATTTCCTCTTTAGCAGTGATATCCGCCCCCCCCCCCCCCCCCCCCCCTCATTTCAAGGTGTGGGCTTTCTGTTCTTTAGTGTATCCTAGAACCACATAGCACGTGCTCAAAGCTTAAGAGAAATGCAAGTCTCATTGCAGTCTTTGTTCTTAACGGTCAATTTGTGCTTTTCTTTGGAAACATCAGCCCTGGGAGACCGGTAAGGACCTTAGAAGCACAAAATAAATAGGTCCTAAAAGTCCATGAGGTTCTCACTGCGCAGAATTGTCTCCTTAGGTAAGGAATGGAGTTTGAGGACAAAGTAGGAGAGATTGGAGGTGAGGAGGATCTCTGTAGAGGGGAATCCCGTTCCCTGAGGACAGACGTTTTTGGAAGAACTTTCCCCTTCCTGCCTTTGGCATTGGTTTTTGTGAATCAACCTGCAAACCCCTGTCCTCTGAAGGGTGTGTATATAGGGAGGCTGCATTAACATTACAGAGAACAGCCTGACAGAGTGCAATTCTGCCCTTCAAGGTTTTGGCATGTGTTTCATTTATTGCAACAAAGCCAGAATTTCACCTTTGCTGTTTCTGAAGGAGAATGAGTAATAGCAGGGAGCTTGGCATCTTCCAACCTGTTCCTCAGACCTCCCTCTGACACAGGGAGTGCTGATGGAGTGAAGCTGTGGAAAAAGTAACAAGAAAAAGGTTATGTAAAAAAATCCCAAGATCCTTAGAATAAGCTCTGTGCACAATCCTGAGACATACAGCTCTGTCATATTATCGGTGCCATACAGGTGTTGGGTATCTCACTGACTGGAATATATTTCTTATTCAAACACTTATGTTTTGCTTTACTTGTTCACTCTGAACACCAAGCTGTTAAATAAGGGATACACAAACTCAAAGAAAATGCAATCTGCTCCTGTGTTCCCTTCTATCATATCTTTTATGTCTCTGCAGATTGCAGTAGGCATCGTCTGAATGCTTCCAACAAGCTGACAGTGGTAGGACTGGTGTATCCATTGGAAGGTTAGAGTTGGTAATAAAATAATGGCTACTGAATTTCACTTTAATGAGTGGCTTGGAACCATGACTAAATCTGCTTGTTCTTGACAGAGGGTACCTGACCTTCTGTCTTGAGCTTTTTTATTTCATGTAATACCTAAGTTCTGAAGGCAGCTGATCTTTTCTCACTGCTCCCTCCCTTCTCTCTCCCTCCTCCACCTTTATGGCAGGCATTCATATACTTGAATTTGACATTAACTGAAATCTGAGGGGGGGCAGTTCAGACATTGTCTTGCCGAGGTGCTGCGTAGGTTTTGGTATGTCTCTGGCATCGCTATCATGATTGCCAGCTCTAGGATAACTGGCTAGACCATGTGAGCCATGATTTGTGAGCACCTTTCATATATATTTCACAGCTAATGTAGAAATATTCCTGATGTAGTAAAGAATGGATTTTGTAATTCTGACTTTGAGAACCATTTGTGATATCCAGTAGTGTGGATAGGAGATAAATAATGAAAAAATGGGAGTGAAATTCCCACTTGGCTGGTTTCCAACCTTTGCATTCAGTTTGACTTACTTTCTTTGTAATTTGGTTCTTATGTTCATATTTAATGCCCACCTTTTTCCTCCTGTGACTTATATTGTCCTTTTAAGTTCAGTAACAATATTGGGCTGGAGAACCAAAGGCTCTGCAGAAAGTTCGACTCTATGTGGCGAAAACAATTGCTCTGTGATTCAGACCGAGGGGTACATTCTCTTCTGTCAAGTGGAGAAACTTTCCTTTATCTAACAGCAATTTGCTTTTATCGATGATTAATTCTGCCGCTTGTGATGTGTCCTTAAAACTGTTACCTTCCTACTCTCACCTCTTAAATCCTCTTTCACTTGGGTGATGTAATCATTTGATGTGTGTTCATATAGAAGAGCACTTGGTCTTATGTACAGAGGGGGTTAAGGGTGTGCAGCACCTCAAGGTAGCTGCCTAGTACTTTGGAAAATCAGACACATTATGTATCAGCAATTTCTCCTTGCAGCTGGGAAATAAATTTATAGCTTGGTATTTCTAAAAGAAAAAATTACTAGTTCTGATTGAAATGCTTAGCAGCGTAGGCAGTTAAAGTAAACATTTTTCCTGTCTCATTTTTTATAGCCATACACTTCCTTAATTTTTTTCTGTTATATTTTGAACATCAAGAAAATGATATTTCCAAAAAAATGTGGAAGGATGAAAATTTTTCTTTTATTTATTCCAATCAGCACCTAGAAAATGTAGTCTATTCATTTTTCAAATACATTAAAATTGATAAACTGATGTTCAGGAATGGAAAAGAGCTAAATTCAGGTCATGTAGTAAGTGTTTACATGCCTTGAGACAAGGCAGCTATTGGAAGTGTCTCAGAGGAAGATTATTGTATCGTCTCTTTACCTGTGGAGAGGAATCTTTCAACGCCCCCTTTTTGGCATAAACTTGCTTCTGTGAAAGGGAAGGGTAGTTCTGATTGCCTTGAATCTGGTATAAACCATATGTTTATGCAAAACAGATGAGTTCAAATGTGAATAAACCTATTTCTTTCTCTGTCATACCTCCACTCTGTTTGTACCTCATGTCTTACTTCAGCTTGCTCTAGATTTACAGCAATGCTACTGAGTTGAGGTAACAGCATATAGACTTCAAATTTACTTTATAAAGAATTCAGTGAAAGACACCATATTGAAGATCAGCTTGGGTTTTTGTTGTTGTAATTTTACATTTCTGGGTCATATTTAGAAGTGATGATTTGAGCATGGCAATTAACTCAGTTTCAAGAGGATGCAACATATTAACATGCTGTTGTCATTTATTGATATAACAACTTTTGTTCAGAAGAGGCTTATTTCATTACTACCCTTTTTATTTTTCTACTACTACAATTTTTATTTTCCTACTCTATGAGAACTATTTTTTGTGGGGAGGGTGGATAAAATGCAAAGGAAATGGGGATTTAGCAGGGTCCAATCAGGAGTTAATTAGCTATTTATGTGACAGACAGCCTCAGTGTAGCCCTACTAATCCCCTCTTTTGTGACTTCAGTCTAGAGTAAGGCTCAGACCTGGGTAAAAGTCAGTAACGCTGGCAGAGTTCTGTGAAATGTACACAAAGCCGCATTTGCTAAGTATCTCTTCATGGGAATGTTCCACAAAGCTCGAAAAAGCCACATGTGTTCTTAACATCCACTGTCATTAGGTCACACTATGTTGAAATTCTTTTCAATTTCAGAATTTAGCAATGGCACTTTCTGTTAAAATAGGAGTTGGTCTTAAAAAATAAACTCACATCCATTCAGCATACTGTGAGGAAAAGAGCTGCTTGGGGTTTTTTTGCAACACCAGCAATTGCCTCATGAGAAAGTGTGATCCTTGAGAGGAAAGATACCCTGTCCTCAGGACGCTTACCTGGAGTCAAGAAAGGCACAGCCTTAACGATGGGACTTTGGGCAAGTCACTTATTGTCTCTGTATTTCAGTTCCCCTGCTATAAGGTAGTAATTACAACATTTCCTTTGTCCACAGGGGTGTTGGGATGTGCTCAGATATTTGATAGTGTCCGTACAAGTTAGACAGGCAGTAGTGAAGTTCCTAAAATCTGGTGTGGAAGTGCCCTCTCGTGCAATATTTCCTAAGCCCTCTGCTTTATTGATATCAATCAGAAGTCTAATTTGGCGATCTAAAAGCAGGTAAAAGTAATGCTGAAGCTGAGCATGCTGTTTAGGAGACTGGTTTAGAAGTTTGCTTCTGTTCCTTTCCTGCATCTTTATGCTCCTCTTGGCCAGGCAGTTCTTCATTTATTCTTCCTTCCCAGCCTCTCTTCTTCCCAGGATGGGTGTGCAGGGCTCCAGCTCTTGTAAAGGACTGTCACAGGGCATGACAACTGTGGTGTGAAATGTTTTCATCCCACTGCAGAAGCAGCTCTATGTTCCGGTCAGCCAAACTCAAGCCTGTAATGTTTGGACTTGGTCCAGTGAACTGAAGCAAGTTGGTTTCAAGCAGCTTCATGTATTTTCCCAAAGAGTTTTCCCAAGCGTATTATCTACTGCTGCATTGTGTTTAGTGGTTAGCCTCAAAGAAATGGGTTACTAATGTATTCATGTCATTCTTTTCTTTACAATAAGCCCTGTGCCATTAAGTAGGTTCATATGACCTTCAAATGAGACAATAAAGACCTGAACTCAGTTACTAGTCATTACTTCAAGCACACCTTTCATGCAGCAGTGCTGGCTGCTCTGGGGGCCTGGGCAAAATGGTCAAGTTCTCCAGCTCTGCATTGGATCTCTTGGACTATTTTTGGGTGGACAGGGGTCCACACTGCCAAATCATCACTTGACCACGCATGTTATAGTTAGATGCTTTGGAAAAGTGATCAAGACCTGGAGCCAGCCTGATGGTCTCCTCACACCCAGAGCTGGCTTGGGGTGAGCCTTGTATGGGGCTTCTTTAGGCAGCACAGGGGTTATTTATTTTCCCTGTAACAGGTGGAAGGCTGAGTTATGGAATCGGGGAATTTTGGTGCTGTATAAGTATAGATCACTTTGGTTTCTTCTATTCTGTGCCTGGTTTGTTGACTTCTGCAAAACAAATACTAAAGATTGATCTGTGTAAAAAGCAGAAGACAACATCCCTTTTTCCTGAAATATCTGAGAACTGAAACTTGTTGCAAGTATAATTCAGTCTTAGTCTAATGATTTTTAAATGCTGCCTGTGCAGGAAAAAAGGGGAAAAAAAGGTGTGAGCTTTTACAATCTTATTCATTCCATCAATGTAAAAGCTTTTTATTTGGCTTCAAAGTGAGTCTACTACTTCACAGCAAAATTTCATTATGTCCCAGCTGAGTTCTATTTAATGGAATTAAATTTCACCCTTTCTAATTATCTTTTGGAACAGACAATCTTTACAGAATAATTAGTAATAGAAGTACACAATGGATCATTGTCTTTATTACTTGCAAAGAAATTCTAGATGCTGTACTAAATCTTGAGGTATGATCTCAAAAAATGTAAACTGTCTCACCCCCTTCCTCCTAAATTATATAACATTCAACATAGTCAACATAATTTAGGCACAATGGGTAGTAATTTTGCTGCTTTGAGATGACCAGCTTTAAGTTGCTTTTATAGAATAACTTTCCCAATCCCATTCTAATTAAGCAAGACTAGAGATAGGCAATCTTTTTGTCTTCAATCAATTTTCAAGATTTCTAAACGAAGGACTTAACGTCCTTTTATTAAGGAGATAAAAACAACTGTATGTTTCCTTATCAAGCCTCCGCATTTCCTTCAACGGTCATTTATATTGTGGCATTGTTTTAAAACGCCTTCTTCCAATTCTGCTAAAATGAAGTTAGTAACCACACAAATACAGAATTTAAAAAGGTAGGTACCCCTGCACTGAATGAACACATACGATCATAAATGAAAAGAAATAATCCTGGCATAGGTGAGAGTAATTAGGAATATATGGCCTCTTCCTCTCTGGCTTTTCCAAATGTAATAAAAATTATTAAATCTTCCTGACTTATACTCCAAGATGTAGTTCTCCTTGTTAAAAACAGGGAGAAATAACTTAATGAAAAGAAAATTAATTTTTTTATCAAAATGGGCTGTTTCTCTAAGAATCAAGGTTGAAACTAACCTTTCATTGATTTAAAATTTGCCAGAAAACTGGGAGAAAAAAAGAAAATGTGCAAGAAAAATGGGTAGAGTCCTCCTTGGACTGCTAGTCTTTATAATTTAATTTGTTGAGAATTTAAAATTACATTAATTGTGCTTAAATAACTGACATTATTTGACACTGCAACAACAGAGCAACGGAAATGAGTGACAAACACACAAAAGACTTTTGTTATCTTTGTTTGTCTGCCTGAATAAATCTCAACAAGTAGTTCAAAGATTTAAATTTATAGCATACTTAATCGTCATTAGATGGCCAATCCTATTGACTCTAAACTGCATTTCACTGATATTGAATAGTTTTGGCATCCGCTTCAGTTTGACTCATCAAGAATCTTAATTTTCAAATCACTGAAATTGTGTAAAGAGAGGTCATAAAGAAGGATCGTACACAGTGTTATGCTATACATGTGTTTTTAAAATGTGTATTTTTCTTTCTCTTTCTAAAGCTGTTTGTTTATATTATTTCAATACCACAGTGCTATTCAGAAATACAACCTGTGATTGGGACAACTAATAAAGGTTTTCAATTTAGAAAGTAATTGATTATTTTGAGACTTACCTTACTTGCATGAATTGGTGTATTTTTAGTTCATAATACCACTCATCTGAGAAAAGCAAGGTTGATCTTCCCCATTCCCCAAAGAGGCAGTGCATCCTCACCCAAAAATGCCATGGACTGCAGTGTGAACAACTCCTTTAAAATAAGTTGGCTAAAACCAGCCAGTCATAATTGTGTGTCTGATTATGCAGCGAGGTATGTAGGCACATTGTTGGATCTTGCTATCAGAGTGCCATTTACAAAGTGCCAAATATTAATGCACAGAGTGCCATATATAAATGCCATTTACCTATAATTGTACAGGAAAAATGTATATTGTCCTGTCTGGCAGCAAAAGCCTCTTACAACCAGTGTCTGATATGGGGGGAAAAAAAACAAACTCCAAGCCCTTTTCAAGATCTCTTATTAACTGCTTCCTTTTATGAAAATCTCACAAAATATACTTAAGCACTGCAAACTAGAGTGAAATGAAATATGTGTTCTATTTGCTAAAAACAGTCAATTTAATTTAATTGAAATGATTTACAAGTTTATATTGAATTTTCCCAGCTCTTTGCATTGAAAAGAATGAATAAAACTGGGTTGCTTTCAACTTTTATTTTGCAATATTATATTTAAACAGTTTGAAGGCATTTTGGTTTAGTTTTAATTTTTGTATTTGAAGTTATAAAACATTCTTTCTGACATTGACCCAAATTTGATGTAAAATAGCTGTGGTTTTGTGGGAAAATGGGGAAATTTTAATTTGAAGCCATTTGTTTCTTCTCTTCCCCACCCTTTCAGTTTGTCAGCTAACCAATCATTTATTGAAATAGCACTATGTAATATATACCAAACACCAATGACTACAACAAATATCTTGTCCACTGGTACCAAATTAAAGGTATTTGTTAGAGAGCATTACAGTCCCATTTGAGAATAGCATCTCTCTAGGAAACCTCAGCATTCCATTGAATCAGTGTCTCTTCATATGCTGTCAATTTTACTGAACTGTAGGCTTAAAATTAAGCAGGCATTTTAATCTGTTCTGAGGGACAGGGATATGTAATTATTAGTTAGCTACAGAAGTCCTAAGTCAGGAAGTTATTCAGACTTGTCCTTCCTATACCTACTGGTATGGAAATGATCGACCCTGTGCAGCATTGTAACAGAAATGAGAAGAACAAGTTCAGGATCTGCCAGACAAAGAGGTTTGCCTCCATTAAAATATTCTGTACTTTGCTATATAAAATTAATAGCCAAGTTTCTTATTTTCCCTTATTTCAGAGCAGAAAGGGGTTGAAATCAAAACCAGCCTGAGAAGTTGAGGGACAACTATGCATTCAAATGTGTAAGAGACTGATGTACTTAACCTCCATTAGTGACATTTATGTTAATTATTACATCTGTATGGTCTGACTCTGAGTCCGTTTACAACAGTAGCTATATAAACTCAATAAAAATATTGAATTTACTGGAGCGTTCCAATAGAAGTGAAATTGGAATTTGGCCCATCTGGACTGAAGACTGATACTTGGTGGGGGTATAGTTTCACTTAGCTGTTGGCTGTTTAATTAGTCAGCTGGATGATGTTATTTCGCACCAGTGTCTGTTTATGATTGTGAGAGAAATTAAAAAAAAAAAAAAAGTCAGGTTCTTCTCCTTTAGGCTAAGCAATAGCATCCCTCACTGATGCAGGTGAAGAATTTTTTGTCTTGTTTGAAAAAAGCTGCTCCACAAAGTCTTGCTGTGAACTTAATGGCTAATGAACACATCAGCCTCAGTGTAAAAGGAGAGACACACCTATTGAACCACTCTTACTGGAAACAATTATCTTTTCAATTTTCTTATACGTAATAGCAAATATGAAGGGCTGAAATGTGGTACCTGTCTTCCTGCAGCTCCCATGTAGCCATACACGATAAGAGCCCATCTTACCTTTATGGGAGGATTTAGGCAGGAAGGCACAATGCAAGGCCAGTAGCATCCACCCTAAAATTCTGGAGAGAAAGAGGGACACAAATGGAATGCTTTTGCTATTAGCAATTTTGCTCCCTCCTTCAATAAACACAGACAAACCATTCATCGCCATTTGCAGGAGAAAACCAAATTCTGTTATTCATAGTGAATCCAAAACGCAGGGATTAGGCCTTTCAGTTCCTAGGAGACTGAGAGATTTTGTTATGATATGCTTACTCTTGAAGGGCCAAAATCTCCTGAAATCAGCAACTTCCAGCATCTGGGAGTGCAGCAGAACTGGGACCTTAACCCTTGATCTTTGTATTGGCATTTGAAAGGATTTCCCTTTGAACAGCACAACTGAAGGCCCAGCTGGATGCTGAGCAATCATTTCCTTCTGATGATGTAAATAAATAAGTAAAATGTAACACTGGGGTGAAAAAAATACTAGCTGGTCCCAGTAATTCCTGACTATCTTGTTATTTAATTTGTCGTACACTACTAACGATGTGCTAGAGTGCCTAATGTCTTTGCCATGCTTTAAAAAAGGACGTAATAGTCAAGAGCACTAGTGCCTTCTTTTGAGCGTAGCAGTGTGCTATTAAGGCGATAGGATCAGTAAACTTCCTAAAGCCTGCAGGATGAATCGATGTTTTTCAAAGACTTGTTTAGGAAAACAAGGGAAGCAAATGTTCCTAGTCTTTTAAGCAGGGGAAAAAGAGATCGAGAAAGAGAGAAAACTCTCAACAAGGGATTATTCCTTTGTCGATTCCATTCTGAGAAGAAAACAGAATGTGCACTGGTGATGTTTTGCTTTTGTTTAAATACTTATTTGTGCTACTCCATGTGAGTGGGAGGAAGAAAATTTGTCGTGTCAGTAGGATGCAACAAGCAATGGGAGATTTGTAAACAGATCAGTTAGAGGTAGAGGCTAGTTTACAGCTTCAGTTCATATACTTAAGCCTTCGTATACTGAAAGGTAGAAACGTACAGTGATAGATGGTCACTGAGGAGTGTAGTGATGAAAAAGAACAAGTCACTGGTAGGCTGAGATTTTTCTTTGTTTTGCTTAATATAAAAAATTCCTTACTTAGTAATGCTAGCTTGGTGATGATGTATATAACTGACTGTTAAGAGGGATTTCTTCCATGCTGTTTTGGTGTGAGAACTGTTGGTTTTGTTCCTTTTAGCTAGAGAGATAAAGGGAACCTACGGACCCTTGTTTCTCTGAGGAGAGCAGATAAAATTTATGGGAGAGTCAAGTCCAGTTCTTTGTTGCCATGCACACGCAAAGACTGATGGAAATTTGCATGAGATGGGTTTAAATCCTTGGCATAGGGGTCTATATTAATTTCCAAAAGATTTTCTATTAGCATAGTTTGGTAAATGTCCTAGTATTGGTGTAAAATTAATCTCTACTCTTTTATAAGTTCTTTTTTAATGAATTCCTTTCTTCTCTTGAGAAGGGATATTTTCTGTCTTACCAGAAAGACAAGCAAAATGGCGGTGTAGTGAAGAACTAGTGCTGATGTGAGAAGAAATGAGCAGGAATTGGCCATGTCTGCTTGGGTTTAACATGAGAAGACTCTGATCATCAGAACAACCTTTCCCCATGGGCAAAATGGGCTCATACATATTTTTAAATGAATCTTGACTGGTTTATGTAAGAGATTTTGCAATAATACCATGAAACTGGACTTGAAGACCCAGGGTGGCATTTCCAGATCAGTTTTCCAAATTTGTTTGGCTCCTGCTTTATTTTCAGTTTCCACAAGCATCTCCGTAGATGAACGTTATCAGCACAAATGTCCACAGAAGCAAATACTGGGCTTCAACACTTGCATTTTTCTGAAAATAATTGTGGACTGCTAATTTAAGGATCAGAGAATGTGCCTGGCATTGCATAAGATGTATATTAAAAAATATATATCAGCATAACTCTTGGACAAGACACAAGGTTTTGGCTGGACTTTGGGTTTCATCCACTGTGAGAGTTTCTGTGTAATCAAGGGTATTTGTGCACATACCCTTTTTCGCAGGAGCAATGACAGCTCACAAAACTGTTGGTCACCTATTCCTGAGCCAAGCTTGCCCCTCCGTTGTATTGGCACGACAGTTTATGAGAGTGTGTGGTGGGAGAGAAGGCAGCACACTTGGATACAAACCTTGCTAGATTAAAAATAATCCTGATAAAAGAGAGAGAGCGAGAGATATTTTAACTGGAGATCCACCACCGAGTTGGTTTGCTGTTCTGGCATCCCAGCAGAGAGGTGGCACAGTGCTGGGAGGAGATGCTGGCAGCAGGGTCTATGGGAGCCTCATAAACAATGCAGAGGCATTTTGTTTGCAATTTATTTATCTTAATCACTTGGGTTTGCAACAGAAATTATTCGAGGGCTCAGTCTGTACTGTGCCAATGCTTTTGAACTCCTGTTAATCTCCACTGAGACCTCTTAGGACTCTCTGCCCTTGTGTACCCCATGTACAAATATTTGTTATTGGCCTGATTCAACTCTCTGAGAGATGTATGGGAAGACTCCTCCTGGTTAAAAAGGGATCTTGTAGCAGCATTTATGTTCTGGAGACTCTTTCTTATGGGACTGTAGTGTTCAGTGCCTGATTCTCTACTGCCTTATGTCTTGTGTTGCTATTTGTTTTTGCTGGTGCTAGTATATAAAATTGTGCTGTTCTGATTTGGAAGTATTTTATACCCACTTGCCACAGGTACAAGTGTCTGCACAAAGGGCAGAGCAAAGGAGAAGTGGGTTTAACTAGTGCAAGGACATTTGTACAAGTTGGGATGCTTAGAAGCAGAGAAGAATCCTGTAATAGTCTTAAATGAAAGGATATTCACTTATTCTGTTAAAGTAAGTACCGTAGATATTCACAGATATAAATATGTTTACAGATGTTTAGTCTTCCTCTTGAAGGAAAGTTTTCCTAACAAAGTATTTACTCGCACAAATGAATGTAAAAAAGAAAGAACTCTGTCTACGTTGCTGTTGGTTTCTTTCCTTGCAGTATCTATACTGCCAGTAGGGAATTGGCATAATCACATAGCTAAATTAAAGTTGAGACTGTGCAGCAGAAGAGTTAAGATGTATTAGATTTAGGGCTAGATTCTGACACATTTTCTCTAGTAGAATAAATTGTTGTTTACTCTGTGGGTAACTGAAAAAGCAGGATCTACAAAAAACCGTACAACTTCCAGAAATCCCCAGTAATTGCTAATGTTTGTACTTCTGCAGTCATCTCTGTGTATAACTCAAATTCCATCTGAAAATTCCCTTCTTTTTAGTTTTGTTCAGAAAGGAGGATTTCACAGAATTGTAACTGCATTTGAATCCAAGAGATTTTTTTCACTGTAAAACTCTGAAGAGCCTATTATGCTACTGCCCTGTCTAAAGTAATGCAAAGTGAAGCTGTTCCAGTATGAGTAATGATGTGTCAGACTAATTGTTTTGACTAGCTGGGCATCCTCTGAGCTCACTGGATCATGAATACAGCGGCTACATTACGCTTCATGCCACTGCGCTCTGAATGTGGTGTTTGCTTCTAACTGTTGCTTTTATGCCATTTTACTTTGCACCTATTGTGTTACATTTTTGCTGCTCAGTGTTTGTCAACATCATATTTAAAAATACCATGGAAGTGCTGAGTGCTATACAATCAATGCCTAACGTTTAAAGAAGACTATTTTGTATGGGACAACCTGCTGTTAGTTTGAATATCAAGTATCCCATTTACATTTTGGTGGATAGTTCAGAAATTTGATGTTTGCCAAATATGAAGTGTTGAAGAACACTTCATGTGCTGGATTAGTTCACTGTTGTGATCTCCTTCACAATGAGCAGCCATCTAATAAAATTTTGTATGCACAAATTTACATGACTGCATTATGCTGTCTTGTAGGTGACAGTTCAAACATGCAGTAAAAGAATCTTTAGATTCCTTTATTGTTTTTATCAGATGGGCAGAAGATCTTTCAGAAAAGGAAACCAAAAGAAAATATTTGCCTCCAGCTGTTAAAAAAATATTCATAAATCAGCTGTAGCAAATAGACTGGAAAATAGCTGGCTTGATCATAAATGTGTTAAACTATTTTGTGACAGTTCATAGCAAATTATTTTAAAAATTCACTTGGCATATGCCACAAGTACAACTTTACAATGTTGTGCACAGTAGTGAAAATAATATAATAAATCTCCTTAAGAAGCTGTTGCCAGAAAGGTTGCCTTGTCTGGCAGTGTAACATGTGGATTCCACCAGAGGAGTCCAGTAATCTGTGCAAAAACTGTGATTTGTGGAAACATCGTTCACATCCTTTTACCTGCAAATATCTCCTCATCCGTGAGTTTTGGTAGCACAGCCCAGAACACCTTGCTGACTGGAACCCCCCACCCTGCATGAAACACAATAAACAGAGTTGGTAGTGGTGAGATTTGGTACAAAATAAGGAGCTTTAATTAATTTTAAATGGTGCTTTTCAGAGTGTCAAAAGCTCAGCCCACTGAAGTGGAAAAGGGGGTTAGAGTGGCTAGAGCCTGGCAACACAGCTAATCTAGGCACTCCTGAGCAAGCTCATTTCAAATGCTTACATCAGTACATCGGCATTTCGAGGTAGAGCTGCCTGGGGACAGCCAAGGGAACAAGCCACATTACAGACAGACCTGCTAGTGCGGGGCTGCGAAGTTAAGGGTCTGTGGCAGCTTCTGTGACAAGAGTGCATTGTCACAGCGCGGGGCCTGAGCTGCTGGGACGGTGCAGGGTTGTTTGCGCTCTCGGCGTTTGGAAGTAACCCAGACAAACTGGGGAATTGGTGCTTGGTGCACACAAAACCCTCTGAGATAGAGGCTGTAGAAATACTTACATGGATTAAATACAGCACTGTGGACCATGCTTTCAGTCATTGTAAATCAGGGCAGCCCCACTGCAGCAAACTGTTGCTCTGCTGGCCCAGGGCATTTAGATAGTATTTTTGAAATCGGTGGTTACATGTTTACTTTAAAAGAGACAGGGATTGTGCCCATGCAAGTATTCAGTTTTAATATTCCAATGCATAAAGCAAAACGTGTTTTGAGTAGTTCCTTTTTGATTATTTAAAAGACAAACTAAATTGGTTTTTGAACTTACTGTATAGAGAATTTGTTCTTCTGGAGGTCGTTCTGGGATCTGTTTTCTAAAGGCTAATAGTTATAAACACAAATACCATTAACTAAGCTATCAAGTATTTTAAGGTTTTTTGGTTTTACATTTTCTATTATCATTCTAACAGTAGCCAAGATACGCTTGTGTATCCAGTCTTGTTTCTCTTTAAATCAGTGGCAGAACTCGCATTGACTTCTACCTCAGCACACATGGTGAATCAGTCCTTAATATATGTTAAACTTAGACAAAAACATTTAGAATATGAGCCTGGTGCTAAAATGGGTGTGCAAAGACTTCAGCTAAAAAAACTTTCTCAGACTTATAAGGCTTCTGGTAATGCCCCTTAAAATTAAGCTGGCACTTCATAGTAAGTTCTTATTCATTCATTATTTACAAAGTGGGAAAAAGAAAACCTCAGTACTATTTGCTGAGTACCAGTCAGATGACCCACAGACAAGAGAAGCTTGCAAAGTTTTAATAAGCTAGGTAATTCCTTTTTATAAACGTAATTGCTCATCTCAGCCACTGGAGCATAGCAGCTTCAAACTCTTGTCTTCCTAACTTCTGCACAAAGTGACTTTCTACAATTTTTAATTGTAACCTCAGCTACATTCATGTCCCATTTTGTATTTCAAGTTTGACCGATTGAAGAGGCTTAATGTTTTGGTCCTGTTCCTACAAAGCACGTAAGCCTAGAATGGGACTACTCATATTCCTAAGAAGTCTATACCTTAGTGCTACCCTGAGTGGATCCACCATCTGTGCTCTTCTTCTTGAGGTACGAAGCTCTGTCGTTAAGTTTGCCCTGAACATCTGTGTTATTGCAGCACTTACCCATTCGGTTCAGTTCAAAACTCTCATGATGAGTTTGTTTCCCTGTAAAGGCACTTTCTTGCATTGTCTCCACGAGGGAGGGCACGTTAGTTCAAAGTTTGCTTACTGTCCTTATGAGCTACAGCAACCTCTCTAAAGCTCCTATTCATATATAATTTATTTGCTGACCCGCCTCCTCCTCCCCCCCCCCCCCCCCCCAAAAAAAAAAAACAAACCAAAACCCCCCAAAACCTCAGAATTTCCACAAGAGGGCAACTCATGATTTCACTGACAAGGATGCTCCTGAGTGCCTATCTCCTACATGCATCAAGCTGATGGCAAATTGGGAAAAGATACTGATCTTGGGCATGACTGCCTTGTGCTACCAGGCTTCTTTCTGCTAATGGCTAATACACAGTCCCAAAGGAACCTCTACTAAGTTCTGAGTAGTCCTCCCCAGCATCTGTGTTGGTGACATGTTTGCTAGCTCATCTGGTAATATGTTATCTGTGGGGTGTAGAAGTTGAATCCAGACAGTCCTTTTGAAGCTGCAGGAGCTCCCGAGGTCCTACCAGGGAACATAGATAGGAGGATCCATGAAGTAGCCTCCCCACTGGCCTTGTTGCCCTGCCTTGACCAAATCCTGCATTGTATAGTCTGTGTGGATCTGCCTGCTGCACAGCAACCTGGGGCTACCTCCCCCCACTGAACACCCTACTCCTGTTCCCCCGCCACATTTTCCTATAGAAACACTTGTTCTCCCAGTCACATAGAAAGGGTGCAGGAACTCTCTCTTTTCTGCCTGTAGCAATCTCTGCTCATTTAGGGATTTTGTCTGAGTGTTGCATTGCCAGCCTCTCTGTGACCATGTACATATTGTGTAAGAGGTGACAGCAAATTTGGTTATGTGTAATTAAAGGAACAGTTTTATCCTAATATACTTTATTTCCTATTCATCTCTTCCAGATTAAATTGTTTCCCAAGTAATAGACAGAAAGCTTTAGCTTAGAGATTGGTTTTAACTGAAAGCTGTCAAGGGGACCAGATATCTGGGGAGATGGATTTTGGCATAAAGAATAAACATCCCCTGAGAAATACGTTGGCTCAAGTTTTTGTTTATTCACAGTCTATCTTGAAAACATAACAGTTTTGTTTCTGTAGTAAGACAGCTTTACTGGGAAACCGCATCTCTTCATGGCTATATTCTGGCACTGTACCATGGCTTGTCTTCCTTTTGTAATTAAATGTTTTGGGCCTAGTCCTGAACACGTCAGATGAAATTTCATTGACATAGGGTAACTCTTTGACTAAGGAGATCAAGACTAGGCTGTGTATTAAATACATTTAATCTGCATTCTAGATCCATACTACACAAAAATAGACCGTTGTTACAGTTCCTCTGAGTATTGATGCTTTGAAGGTGTAACAGGACTTACACACAAACCCAGGCTATATGAAATCCGTACTGGGTAGCCACAATATAGAATGTGTATTATTTTTAGCATTCATTCACATCATATAGTGACAGAGCAGTCACTAGGAATTATAGCAGGCTTTGGAAACCTATTGCTTATATGAAAAAATGTTAAATCAGAAAACATCCACAGACCTATTGGATCAATTCAGCTTTTGCTGGTAACAGAAATTGCATCCCACCTTCATTTTCAAACCTATCCTTAGTTTCTCTAACGTACCTAATATAATGACATTAAAAAGAAAACATTGCTTATGTATGTTGATTTTTCTCTTTCCCATGTGTTTGCCCTGGGCTGGGAGGATTTTGACCATGAGCACATTCCAGCCTTCTAATAAGTGCCAGGGAAAGGGGTGCTCTCATGGCTAAAACACAGGACTGGAGACTGAACGGTCAGAGGCCTGGTACTGGCCAGGCTCTGGCACAAACTTGGGGCAAGTAATTTTCTCTCCATGACTCGATGCTTGCAAAAAAAAAAAGGGGGGGGGGCGAGGGGGGAGTCTTTTGTCAGCGTTAAACATGTTTTCAGATCCTCTGTGCAGTATAAAGGTTATTTTCTTTTGGAAACATTTCAGGAAAGAGCAGAAGCAGTGAGGATGCTTCCTGTACATTTGGAAGTTCATTCAAAATTTTCCCAGGCACTCCAAACCCTTTTGCAACTGGCAGTTAGGAAGGGATGCTTTTTCCAGGGGATTTCTGTTACAATAAGGTTGTGCTTTAAAAATATGTGTATTATTTAGGACAGAACTTTAGGTTTTGCCAAGGTAAGATATTTTACTTTCTGACTCTAGAAGATGCGAGTGAAAAGGGAGGAGCGGAGGACAGGAAATTAAAGTGTCTTTTGTCCTTGGGATTAGTTTCTTTTCAAATTTTATGCAGTGATTTGACTTGCTATTTATTTATCCAGCGTGGCTTGTTCATCAGAGGTGGTTCTGCATCAGGGTAGCCAGTGCACTATTCCACTTGGATAACTGAGATAATTAAATCACAGTGAGATAATTTTATCTTCATTTTAATTCTGTGCATCACTCACGGATCTTAATTTAACAACACATGCAGATGAAAGATTTCTGACTCGAGATATCTGTGATGTGAGGAATAGGAACCATCTCAGGATTTATTCTTCATTTGCTTGCATAACGCTTATGTTCTGCTGAAGGCTGGCAATAGCAAAGCTGATACCTGGGAGCACTGTGCTCTAGTATGGAAGTCCCTCAATGGTCTGAACTAAAAGGTCAAGCTCCGTTAGCTCAGGGACGTAGCTGACTATTACAGCAGGTTCTGCCACAGGAGGGTGACAGAGTTGTACTGGGTTGATGCGGGCAACCGATTCTTGCATTTTGAAGCAATATGAATGCAAATTTTTTTTTGTGCATGTGACTTTTTCTAGTATTTAGATATACTATCATGTTCTAAAAGGGTGAAAGAAAAGTAGAGAAGAGAAATGGGGGTGTTCAGACAGTGACACATCAGCATATCTAGATGTCTTATAATTTCAATCTATACATTAATTATTATAAGAGTGGCACTTATGCATGAGTGCAAATCTTATGCAACAGAATGTATTTTGTCATTAACTGAATGGACAATTTTGTCACTATGAGCAATTTTTGCTAAAAATAAATAAATCCATTTTGTAACTAAATGCATTTATTTAGAAACAAGGGACGTCTGTCTGATTGGGAGGGAGTGGGTGTTTTGAGAAAGAGGTGGCTTGTGAGTCAGAACTCCTTAGATCTATTCTTGGTTCTGCTTCTGATTCATTATTGGTTGGATCCCAAATCAGTGGAAATTGGGCCAAACTTTCTGTGACCTAAACCAAATCCCATCAAACTAAAAGTTATGTTTTAGGCAAAAAGAGTTCTTAACCTCTCTTGCCTTACTAAAACACAAGAATTCTGACATGAGAAATATGAGGTACTACTTCTCCAGTCCCTTCCCTTTGAATGCCTGATGCTGGGCATGCTGTTTCCCTTCTATAATTGGTCAGGTTTATTTCCTATCACTCAATCAACACAAAAGTTTTTCTAAAATCTGGGACTCTAAATATACCATGAATAGCAACACGTACTTATATATAGATAGTATATCCAGAACTACTGTTCTTTTTTATTTTTGAGGGAGAAACTCTGAAGCTGATGATGTCCATTTTTGTATTAAAATTCTGATTACATTTTTTGTTAAAAGTAAAAGAAATAATTATCTTTTTTATAGTTAAGAGGCTTTTTAGACCACTAAAAGATTCCATGGATAGTGAATGAAAGTAATAATTCTGTATACCATTGCAGTCTCTTACCCACTTTGACTGTAGCCATGTTCACTGCCTTTCTTTTACGATCACAGAAAACAGAAGAGCTTCCCCAAGTTATCAAATCCAGTTCCCAGTGTTCATTGGAAACCATACAATTAAATAACAGATGAAAAAATCCAGAGTCTGTTATCACAGTCCCCAGTATGCTTTCCATACCAAACTTCTGACCTGTAGTGAAAACCCAAAGCCAAAACTATACTGTGTTACAGCAAAAGAACCAAAAAAAAAAAAAAAAGACAATGCTAATGTCTTAGTTCCTTGCAATAGGAGAGAATAAAGCTTTCAGATAAAGCGCTTTTTGGCAAATTTACCTTTTTGGGTGCTCTGCCGAGAGCTGGAAGGCTGTGAGATAACTGCAGGGCGATCCTATTTCCAGAGTGCACCAAGAGCCTGCCTTCTGGCAGCGAAGCAGTATTTAACATTTACCTTTCTTTCTTGAAAATACTTCCAGTGGGTGGGGGAGGGTAATTTAATGTGGTATACATCCCATTATTGCAGATGGGATTTTGTGTGTGTGTGTATTTCAATTTAGACTCAACAATATGGAGGCAATTCTCAAAGGGCGCCATGTTCTTGTTGCATGTATAGTATAATGCTACTAAACATTAGAATAACTGAATCAATAGAATGTATAAATAGATATCTCCTTTACCCATCTGCACAGCTACAATGTGTTTAATGTATTAATTAAAACTTTCAGTGAAAAGAAAAATGAAGCTTGAACACTAATCTGAAAACATTCTTTTTTAACATGTCAGGAGTGTACTGTACAAAACAGCTTTCTTAACAACTTAATAAGTAAGTGAGAAACGTTGCAGCAGGTAGTGGATCTTCAGTGATAACAGCTATTGCAAATGATTGATTTAAAAAAAAAAAAAAAAGACTTAGTTTAAATCTGTTAACTTGTGAAGACTTAGTTGTTGCTGAGTAAAGGGTAAGGATCTGGTACCTGCTCTAGGTTAAGGGAGGGAGAGAAAGGTTAGAAGTCCTACTTTGAGCTCTAACACAAAATCAGACATCTGTTCTCTCAAAAGGAAATTTGCAGATAGTAATGGGGACTACACATCTAAATCTTTTCTATGTTTATGTGAGCATACATTTCATAAGGTGGATTTGAGCTACATTTAATTAGAGCTAAAGTAGTCTAAATGTATTTTGAAGCATTCCAATACATTGACATTTTTTTAACTCCCATTTCCCATGAAATGCTATGCCATGGGCAAAATTCTCCTTCCCACCAGTGTGAAAATGAGGACACTTCTCTGACACTGTTGTTATTGACCTAACAATTTACTCCTGCACCAGAACTTACTTTCTGTCCTGTAGGAGTTAGCATTCAGAGATGATAGCTCGCACCAGCAGCGTTGTCTGCCGTGAAATAAACTCCTTGTTTCATATGTCTACAACTCCTTGGAAAATTAATTTGACACACAGAGTGCAAATACATTGCTAGTTTTTGAGACTTTTCTGCATGGCTGTGGAGCTCTAGCAACGTATACCCTACATTTCCTAGCTGGCAACCTTTCTTCTCAATATATTTTCTAAGATGTGACTACTTCCAATTGCAAGTCCCATTTCTGGAACTGAACTTCTCCTCAGCTGAGAACCTCAGATGAGGATGTAATAAACAATAAACGGCATAGCATACTATTGTAACAGGTAGTGCAAAACATATGAGGTGTCAGGTAACACCAATGTTATAAATTAGGACACGGGCTGGACTGTAGGAGACAGCTCTATATTCCATGAGGATTGGGAAGCTCGGGATAGGGTGAATAGGGATGAGATGCTTCTGCTGTGGTGCAGAGAAGGTTATGCCCAGCAGTCTGCTCTGCTCTTCAGCCTGGACCACAGAATGATGGTCCCTTGTGAGACAACCATTTGAAAGGTCCTCCGTACGTTGTAGTGAGATCACATTACTGACAAGTGGGGGACCAACTGGGGACAGAAGGAGAGAGAGAAACTTCACACTCTGAAATCCCACTGCATCATTCTTGCCTTGTAAACTAACATGGTTTCATACTATCATTGTACTATTTTTTTATTTCACCATGCAATACTCAAATGGTACTGCACATCACAACTGAGATCTCTAGTCTGAGGTGGTCATTGCCTGGACAGTCCATGCCCAACGAACTCTTATCCTGGGTTGTGATAGCAACAAGTTAAAGCTGAATGTCTCTCATCAGGGAGAGTCAGGACTGCCAGATAATGTATGGAGAAACTGTGTGTCCCTCCCTGCAATGTGGAAGCTTTAGGAAAAATCAGGAAATCTCAAAACCAAAACCTCTAAGCATAAGGAACTCTCAGTTGTCTGGGGTTTTTTGAACAACAATTTGCATTTTCTTCAAACACAAGGGCTATGAACTTCTTTAAAAAATAATGAGCTAAGGTTCTCCTGTAACTAAATAACTTGAGGAGTAGGGAATTTTTGAGGATCTCTAAACAACATGAGGCTGCAATCAGTACAAAAGATGAGGCAATTTGGGTACTGTATAGGCTAACAAGGTTTGATCTACTCCTCCTGTTGATGCACTGCCATTGACTATAGTGAGACTGTGCTCAGCACTAGTAGACATTTAAGTAGTTTTTTATGACAAATAACTATGAATTTTCATATCCGTCAACAGGCTGTAAAGGGAATGATCTGAAATCCATGCAAACAAGAAGCAGAACATTGTATTTAAACTATTTCTGTGGTACTCACATTGAACCTTTAGTAAATTACCCAGCTAACTGCATTTTCCTCAACGGTAGTCTTTGAAAATGATTTATGTTATGTATTAAATATATAGCTGGTGATGTTTCTTCCTTCCCCAGCTGATTTATGTTATTTTAGTGTGATGTTTTTTTGGTTACTGAAATAATTCTGCGTTTTGTTCGTAGAGTTCTTTAACAAACCTTTGTTATAGCTAACAACATTTTTTTTGCCATTGCACATTAAAGATTCAGGACTAAACCTTAAGCTGGTGTAAGCTGATCTGGCTTCCAGTGAAGTCAATCCTTTAACTTTGTGAAGACTTTCAGTCGTAGCCAAGAGAAGAATAAGAGTCAATGTAGCCCTTGTACCCGTCTTATTGATCAGACCTGTAATTGCACTAGGAAACAGAATGTTTTAAAAATTCTTTTGTTTGGGCTAGAACACCTTATGAAAAATGTATTTATGGCTATACTATACTTTGTAGAGTGAGTTTGTGTGTATGGTTAAGGGGAGGGTGTGGAGCTAAGCAAAACCATTCCTTTTAAAAGGGTACTTTTAATTGAAACTAAGCAAACTAAAGTGGAAAATTATTTATCCAAACAAACTTTGTATCCTATAAAGATGTGGGTACATAAAGCACACAAGCCCATTGCTTATTAGATTATTTCAGGCCTTCACAAGCTGTTTGCTTACTCCAATAGCAACTTGTTGATAATAGGAAGCCTTTTGTGAGAAACGGCCCAAAAAACAATGGAAAGAGTCAGATTTAGTAAAGTGTCTAAGGAAAGTCTTAAAATGACACCCACGCTATGAAGGGAAGACCAAATTTGCTTTTTCTGAAGGGAATTTGTGTTTGTCAGGAAGGGCTCCTGGCGGCTTTGTTTCCAGGCCTTGATGTGTGACCAGGAGCCTCCAGGCCTCCCGTCACCCCTGGCCTTGTTCTGCCACTGCGCTGCCCACCCATACCGACACCGCAGGGGGAAGGGTTTCAGAGGAGCCAGAATCAAAAGCGGAGGGAGGAAAAAAAGTGCTTTTCAGGGTCTGATGTGTGGGAATCAAATGAGAGGCCTAGCTCAAATCCGGTCGCCAGGCAACCATAGTGATATGCTGAGGGAATATCATTAAAGTTGGAAACTAAGCAGTCGCTCTGAATTAGCAAACCTGACCGCCGTGTGGATGATGCGCCAGAGCCACCTCAGCCCCCGAGCTCCGTTTCTGCACGTAGAGGGGGGAAAAAAGCAGCTGATTTGTGGAGTTTTTCATAAAAAAGACAATGGCTGTCCAGACATGGAGTTGGTGGTGAAATATGGTAACTGCCAGGCTTGCAGCTGGCCCTCTGACACAAGATTAATAAGTTGCCGTTTCCTAGCCGACCACAACCTAGTGGGAACTATCCGGCATTTTTCCATGAATTGTGGGTAACAGCCTTCCCGCAAGCTGGCCTACTTTACTGCTCTGCTTTCTGCAGATCGCCGAAAGTGCAGTAAACATCTGTGGCTGCAATGAGGTCAGCGGAGACGGTGTCCGGCAGCCGCCACCTGAGCTGGCCTAGCCTGTCCCCGCGCACAAAACCCAGGGCTGGTTTTAAACCACGGTGCCGTCTGCCGGGGAGGCGGCCATGGCCGTGGGTTAAGCACTTCAGAAAGTTTTGCTGCAACTGGAGCAGGGAGGGGGCGGCGGGGGACCGGGTTCGGAAATGACAATGTGACAAGAGAGCGGGAGCGAACCTATTGAATTAGATTTAGGCTGCGCTGAATATTATCATTGACACGAACAAGCAAAGCTTATCTGCTCTTTCCTTCTTGAAAGGCTGAATGAAATTGAATTGCCAACCTCTGTATTTTACCACCGTTTGGCTGGAATGGCTCAGAGGCATACATGATCGCTTAAAAGGAAGCCAGGTTGAGTCAAACTGCAAAGCGTATGTATGTGTTTCTGACAGCAACATCTCAAACACAGTGTGACATGGCATAACATTTAGAGGTAATTTGATTACAGGCACTGTGTAATGCAAATCAGACTTTCCCAAACGTGTTAATTTTTTATCACAATAGCTCACCAACACAGTCAAGTTTAGTTTATTTTAAGGTGTCTTCAAGCTACATTTTCTATTAGATTAAAGCATTGTAATATAATTGTGTGCATTTGCCCACAAATTATAAAGAGCTAAAAGATCAGTGAATCCCCTGGCTTCTGTCTTTTTAGGTCTAATTTTAAATGACAGTATGATGAAAATCTTTCTTTATAGTACATAGACATTAGAAGAGAATCATTTGAATGTTTCTTTAGGCATAGAAATTTGGAAATAACAAGTTGCAACTCAAATTCATAGATTGTTCTGGGTAGAAAAAAAAGTGAATGCATTTGTAAATGTCTTTAAGCTTCTCTATGGTCAATTTAATCATTTAGGATGACATGCAGCCGAGTTGCAATTAATTTTAGATAATAATTTTGTTGGTATGTAGGGTAGGACCTGTCAGAGTAACTCTCAATGTGAAAGTGCAAGATTTGTGCTTTCTGTTTCTGGATTTTCTTTTGTCCTTCTGTGCAACATTGGTGAAATGGGTTCGTTCGTTCTTTCTTGTCTCAGTTTCCCCAGTTTTACACAGTACATTCAGATTCACAAATGAAAAAGATCACAAAGAAGCTAAATTTGAATGATAATGTCAGCCTGGGGAGAATATTCTTAAATTTTGAGCTTCTGTTTTTAGAAATTGCTTTGTGGAGCAACGTTATTCTGATGATTCAGAGCTAATGAAACTTTAAGTGGTGACAGAGTCCTGCTGGTAGGATCTATCTCCCAAGCTGGAGCACAGCATAGCCTCTCACATCCAATGTCTGTCAGATACCAACGAAAAGACTCAGCATTGGCAGGTGGTTGCCATCAATGTGCTATATAATTGGCACTGGAAATCAGTGTGATTTGAGGCAGCATTGAAGTGTCTTACTTGGTGGAATAGGAGAAGCTGATGAGAAGTGGAGAGATGGTCTGGCACAGTTAGCTGAAGTTTGATCAACCCAGTGAGTGCAGAATGCAAACCCAGATTTGAAGTGAAGCAGAGCTGAGCACAACCAGGGAGAAGCCCAGATGATGAGAACCCCAGGTGAGAGCACAGTCTGAATACGTAGTCATTCACCTTTGCTAAAAAGGCAAGGTTTGGGGGAGAAGTGATATCTTGTCTTGCATCCGTGCTATAGCTGGAAAAAATGTTCTAGCATCAACCAGCCATGATTATTCCTTCCCAGTATATGTGCCAAGGCCTCCTTTTTAACATGTGTAAAGATGCAAATAAAAGCAATATCCCCCAGTCAGTATTAAAGAGGAACTCAAAATATAAACACAAGCTTATATGTGGTAAACATTTCCTGGACATCAACTGATCTACCACAATCTTACATGCATGCTTTTAGCTCCTGAAAAATGTGAAGTAATTCATGTTGGCTTAGCCCTCTGCTCTGAATGAAAGAGAGGAATTAGCTAATTCCAGTTACCTGCAAGCTTAGAGCACATGCACAGACAGTTACCATGAATCAGAGGTCGTGCAATAACCTCTTTGTATGTGAACATCCCAAGTTTATATGAACCGATCCCACTCAGTCATAATGAGAGAGGACAAGTTGCCTTCAGCTCTGCAGCCACAGAAACATTAGTGCCATTTGCTGCCTCTGCATCTTTTTGGGTCAGTGTAGATTTTGCTTTTTCTCTGTTTCTTCATATAATCCCCAGCGCTTTCAGAACACAGACATTTCTCTTGTGAGATTTACCTGGCCTGGAGTGAGGAGAGAAGCTTAACAACATGGGTCCCTTTTATTTATAAGAGCATTCCTCTCACGATCT
This sequence comes from Mycteria americana, assembly GCF_035582795.1. Lineage (NCBI taxonomy): Eukaryota > Metazoa > Chordata > Aves > Ciconiiformes > Ciconiidae > Mycteria > Mycteria americana. The sequence goes on from NC_134371.1 coordinate 10,396,281, forward strand.
CTGCCTGTCACAGACGTGAGGATTAAATACGTCTCTGTTTCTTGTACATATTTCTCTCATATGTCCCAGTGATTCTGGACCCTGTGGATACTTAGAAAACAGGTTTTCCAACAGCCTGAATATTGTAGCCTTTCATTCACTAATATCTGTCACATCTTTATGGCTACAAAAATATTCCTAATCTGACAATTAAGAGTTATTTATATTCTATGCTCTGAATTATTTGGGACTACCAGTTTTAGGTATTTTAATGGTGAAATCAAGTAAAGGGACATTAATTTACAGTTACAGTAATAGTACTTCATATTTACTGTGCTGTGCATCTACTTTTGAACAACAAATGAATATGTTTTCCTGAACTGGTTTAGTATTACTGTGTGTGTTGTTTCAACCAACCCCCACCCCCCAAGCCTCTCTATAGGATCTCCTCATCCTTACTGCTCCTTGACATAGTTGGCCATTACTACAGCAGAAGCATTGCAGTGTTTTCCACTGGCCACTCTGCAGCTTTTCTGGTTTCACTGATTCCTGCAGTCAGCTGGACTCTCTTTCTCTTTATACAAGGAAGGTGGCACCTGACTGACTGTGGTCCACTGGAAGAAACAGCTCTCCTCAAGGCTAAGAAGAAAACGGCCTCTCTTCCCTCCCAGCACCAGCCTTTCGGGTGTGAGGGCAGAGCTGGCTGTGCAGAGGAGGAAGCAGCTTGCCTCACTTATGGGATTTCCAATTATTGCAGCGTTAACACAGACCCATTTCCTAGCCATACGGCAGTGACTTGCTGCTTGGTTTTAAAAATCAGCAATCAGTTTGCATCCATGCCTACCTGCCTTGCTGTATGGCAGAGGGAGAGGAAAGGGTGAGGTGCGGAGAGTTCAGTGGTTCTTGATGTTAACGAGAAGCCGATGTGATCTCCTGTGAGTGTTCTTCAATAAGTGATGAATGGGATGTGTAAGCACAAGAGCACATCTTCTTGTTACCTGTGTGTACCTTTCTTGATATCAGATGTCCGTATTACTACTCCTTCCATTGTAACCTGGGACTGTGATTGTGAACTGAATGTTCTTTATCTATTTAATAGTCTTATATAATTGAATATCTGGAAAAGTAGAGTAGCCCGGTCAAGCAACATCGTTCTGTAATCCTGAACCAATGGGGTTCATTTGGGGGTTTTAATTTATACTGCATTTTTGTTTCGCATAAAGAATCATAGCAGTGCTTTGGGTGTTGTTCTGAATCTGCAGGAGGGGTAGGCAGAGAGTGTCAGTTTAGGTACTGTATGAAATAGTGTGCACAGGATAAGATCTTTCTGATCAGATGCTTTCTGATAGAAAGTAAGCACCCATTGGTTTTTATTAGTTCTGAGGGTTTCCTGTGTACAGTATAGGAAATCTGTTGCAGAGTGGCTAAAGTCTCCTGCCTCTACTAATATTTCCGCAGAGTTTTCTATGGCACCAAAACTCACAACTATCTAGTCTGGAGCTGGAAAGTTCTCCAGATGATCTTTGACACCTTGAAGTATTTTGTTCAGATTTTTAAGTACCACATAAAAAATTAACTGATTAGCAAATAAATAAAAAAACCAAACAACCTATGCAGAAGGTAATATATATATGTGTGTTATCAGTAGCCCAAGTTCTGTCTTTGTCAAAAGCATGCTCATTTTGCAAAAGCTAACTTTTGAGACAAAGAGAGTGGGTATTAGGGAAAAGAGAGCTGTTGAATTGGCTGATTGATTTTTATCTATGCAGCACATATTTTTAATAAAAACTTTAACACCCCACCCCCCCCAGATCAAGTATATGACAAGAATGTGGTACTGCAGAAGAACCATTCTGAGTTTCATGAGCAATTTATTGGACACCTAGTTAAAAGGAATTACCTCACGATCATCTTGCCATTTTCCTACTGCAAGTGTTACAGTAAAAGGCTAATTCCCTGCGCTCTTGCTTTTCTTGGCCACCATTGCAGTATGCCTTGGGCCAGCAAGTTTGGTCTATAAGTAGATGTGATTTAACTCTTATCGTTCGTTTTCTGCTTGGCTGTCAGCTGGTGGCAAAGGGCCAAATACTAACAACCATAATGGCTGAGCAGCTGGATCTGCATGCATGACATCTTAAAAATTACTTACATACTGGCCCTTTCATTGCAGTATGTTGATCTCTTCCTGTTTGACTGGCATGGTGGCAGAAGCGAGATTAGCATCCTCAGGGAATAGCCACGGCTGAGGTTTTCTCCTTTACAGGAGAAAATATTTTATTTTAATATTGCTGAGTAGGGCAGCCACTGAAGTAAATGTTCTCTCTAATTCATAAATAGTTGAGCACCTTTTTTCTTTAATTATAACTATGAAAGTCTGAAAGGATTTCTTCTGGTTATTGCTCTCATCTACGATTTTCCTTTAAGAACTGGTAGACTTCTCAAACTCATCTATGTCCTGGACAAGCCAGGGACTAAATTCTGCCTGTTGGATTCCTGTAGACTATTAACAAGGAGAAGGAAGACACATTTGCCTTTGAGGTAGAATTTAGCCATCATAAAGTCAGTAATGAACAGGAGAGAGAACTGTTTACTAACACATAAAAATTGAAAGTGTTGTATGCAATAATACTGGAAGTTTGTTGTTGAGTTGGTAGAAATGGAGTGAAATTTGAGGTAGTGAGATTACTTGTGTAAAACTAACAAATGCAATAAGGTAGCCTGCACAACTTTCCATATGCAAGAAAAGAAATCCTTTATGTTTCATTTTATTTTAGGCAAGCAAGTGGTTCTGCTGTCAGCACCACTTGTAGCAGTATAATGAAACTGAATCATTTTAAACAAACCCTCAAACACTCTTTACTTTGTGTTAGGATTATGCAACTGAGAGAGAATAGTAACTTCTTAACAAAAAAGAAGCAATATGTGACATTTTGTCTGTCAGCACTGCTGAAGTGGAATACACAAGCGTATTTAAAATTATTATTGCGTTTTAATTCACATAATGATATAATAATAAAGGAAAAAGAAACGGCTTGGAATATAATGAACCCAAGTCATCCACAGCAAGGGGTATTATAGAATCAGTAAGGAAGAATATATGCAAGCAGCCTGTGATTAATTACACATCTCGATATGGGATTCCTATAAGTTATTCTTGATATTGTGGAAGTGGACACTGAGGAATAATGCCACCAAGACCGGTAAGTATATGACATTACTCGTGTAAATTGGAAAGGATCAGGCCCTATATGAAGATGTGTAGTCTGTTTCCAGTACTGAAGGGTTAATGTGGCTAAATTTAAGCAGCATGGAGGAATTCTAAAAAACACTCAGTGTTAGGACTTCTGCTGACCTAAATGAGAGAAGAGGTTGGACAGCATTGAAGACTTTAGAAAATCCTGCTGGTTTCTGTGTACAGGTTCTCAAATCCTTAACTGCATGCTAAATCAGCCCTTCCAATTTTAAAAATGATTAATGACTGACTCACTTAACAGACCAGATTAAAACCCCTTCGAAATCTGTGAAAAGAATCCTGATGATTTCAGAAAGCTTTGGATCAGTTTCAGAATTATTTTTGTTTTGGAAGAACTTGGATATTTTGTGCAAAAATAGTCGGGCAAAGGGGCATTAGAACTGGATGTGTTGATTGGTACCAGTTACACTTTTTACCTTTGGGGCATTCAGAGTGGAATTCATATTGCTCTGAAATTTAAAATAACAGTAGAGATTTTTCTGAGATATATGTACAGATTAGATTCAGCATTTTTTTCACCCCACATAGTCTTTATAATTTATTTCACTACTGCTGATGTTATTGAGGGACATGCAATCTTAGAGAGACATTCCTTCGGGTAGATAGATATTATTGAGGCTGAACTAGAAGTTAGCTTCAGGAAATTTATTTTGTGGGTCACTGTGTTTTAATTCAGTGCAACACATCTGGCTATAACTCGATTTCTTTTCCTGCTTTTTTTGGATTTTATTATGCTCGATTGCGATGCGGGCGGGGGGAGGAGAGACTAGGCAAAAAGCACTTCCTTGAAGTGTGCAGTAATGTGGAGTGCAGCAATTACCTGCTCTGCCTGATGAGTCCCAGGCTTGCCCTTGGCCTCATGGGATGCTTCCAAAACAATACAAATGAACCTGTTGTTATTCTTGGTTTTGCTACCTATGAAATTTGATATCGAGCTGGAAAGGATCCAGTTTCACCTAATCCAATAGGTAAACTATGATGCCACTTAGGTGAACTTTGCAAAACGCTTTGGATAGAACCAGGGACTGCCAAAACCTCTCCCTGCTCCAATCTCTACAGATAAAGAACCAACTTCTGTAGCAGTGCCTTGTAAAAGGCTTGGTGCCTCCTTGGCTCACACACCAAGGACAGATGCTTAATTTTGATTAGATGCATTTGTTTGTATTGGAATTACGTTACTGTGTGTTTGTGCAACTTCCCCAAAAGAGAGACATTTTCCTCCTTGTGTTGTGTTTAAATATTTTTCAGTTAGTAATCTCATAATACTCTTGACAAAAGGAAATAATTTCATAGCAGAATAGACACATCCTGGAGATATCATGTCTTACATGAGGACTGGTTCTTCATTAGTGCCGCAGTGGAATTCAGTATTGCTAACAAAGCAGAATGTGCCCACGATATTAATGTAGTGTGATCGGCCACTCGATGAGGGAATAATTCATAGGTATGCAGTAACAAGGCTTTGACTGAGCTTTGCTCACCCTTTTGAAGGAAGACAGGGCTGTTGTTTTGGGGCTCAGTCCTGGCCCTTCTGAAGGCTTGAGGATTATATTGTCTCTTTGAGGTGTATAACAATGAGAGCACTGCCTCTTCCTGACAGGCCCTGTGCTATGCCTCTGTTAGAAAACAGAGCTCAGAGGTCTACCAAAAAGCCTACTGTGCCTGGAAATATCAGACAATGAAAAACTGAATTAATAGAATCTGACACAGTTTTACTGTAGCAGCATGTTTTTCCTTGCTTAAATATATTTTTCCTTCTCTCATCAAGAGATTACTTGGTGTTCTTTTCAGAAACAGAAAAGTTGCAAAAACAAAACAAAAGCCCTAAAGATATTGGGTTAAGGATTTTTTTTTTCCCTTTAATTCTGTGTTTAAAAAAAACATACCACACGAAACGTCAGACAGTCTGAAGTGCCGCTGGTAGAGTTAAGAAAGTGGTTCTCTGACAAAAGAAGCCAGGTTGTCTTTGACTATCCATTTGAACATGCAGACCTGCTTGCAAGCCCAAACCAGAATTCTTGTCCAAATTTTGGGAGTGTTTGGATTCTGCTTTTTGGGTTGATCTCGTATTGACGCATGAATTGGTAAATAAATTTGTACCTACATCTGTCTTTCCACACAAAATACTTGGGTTGCTTGAAGCTAGAGTTTTGACCTTGGATTGCAAAGCATCTCACTTGTGCATAATAGATAGTGGTTGAGTTTCTTATTCCAGAAATATATTTGCCTCAGCTGAATGCTCAGTCACTGGGCTTGAGACATCCATTTTGAGATGCAGGCCCAGGCAAAGGGAATTTACTCAATTTTCAATGCTCAGCCGGTACTGTCTCGGGTGAAACTCCAAATCCTCTGACATCCAGTGATGTTTTGCTGTTGGCTGCAGTCTGGCTAGGTTTTTCCCTGTCTCATATTCTTGTGCTGCCCAAACACCTGCTCACCTGGAAAGGGAGGAGGCAAAGTCTCCCTTTCATGTTTTGGTTTCTGTGCATTTCTAAGGCGTGTTCTCAGGCTGGATTAAGTGACTTATGAACTGTTGTACAATGCAGAATGTCTGTGGCACCATGTGTGAAGGATCTGTCCTCAGATCTCCTCCTTTCCATCTCCAGCAACCCCCTGCAAACAGAGTCTGGAAGCCAACCAACATCCACCAGTTGGACGAGACAGGGAATCCTGTAGCAATAGCAGTAGTAGAGTAATTATGGTAAGCCTTTAACTAGCTACAGAGTGAACATTTTACATTCCTAAATCTGCCGTACTGCAAAATAATCTGTTTATATTAGGAAAGACATTGCATTCTGCTCACTCATCCCTTCCCAGGCTTGTCTGCACAGGGCTAGGTTTCCATAACCCATAACAGGAAAATATACAATTGCCAAAACCTTGGGACTCGGCTTCTTTTTTTAATATTACCCCAGCTGCACTTTCTTCATAGCCAAAGGGTCTGTTATTGCTCCTATAATGAAGAGTCATAGTGAGATATTATGGAGCTTGGTGCTCATCCCACGGGCCACAGGATCCCCTGTGGCCAAATTAATCTGGCCAACACATCTGGCCTTGAAGCTGTTTTCCTCAGCAGCATTTGGTAGAGTTTCAGATATTCTGGCCCCATAGGCAACCCGCTAACCCTCCTTTGCTGGCGTTTTGTCTACAGCTTATAAGCAACTTTTGTTGATGTCCATTGCTATCTAACACAGGAGGCCTCCAAGTCAGAAACACCTCTGCTTTTCTCCCAGCCCTGTTTAAATGAGACCATTTTAGTAGGCTACCATTCTATCTGATGGATGCCATAAACAGGTCAGTTTTAATAATAAACTGATTTTTAAATTAAATTTAGCAATAACATTTCACTTATGAAGTACTCGCAGAGTTCCAAGCACAGTGCAGGAATTCAGTGGGGCTTTATAATCATGGACTTGCCTCTAACTGCAACTATAAATGGCTGAATTCTTATCTGGTTAAAGGGAGTTGGACTGCACCCTAAACGACATGCCAAGTTTCAAGCTCTTTCAGAAATCAGATTTAGATTAGATGAAGGTTTAAGAAGCTAGATGTTTGGATGAACCACTTGGTTTCAAAAAAACCCAAACCACCTCACTGTTTTTTTCCTTATGATTTTCTAATATAACAAATGCATTTTCTTGCTGTCTTCTATATGAAGCAGGGTAATAAATGCATTAATAGCTTTAAGCATGTGACTAGCTCCAGTGAAGGGTTAAATTTTTGCGCATTGTTAAGTTCTCTGTATGCGATTGCCATTCCCGAGCCCAATCCGCATTCCTGAGCAGCCAAATTTCCCCTGCAAGTCAGTGGGAAGTTTTCAGGTGCATAGCAATGGACTACAAAGCAGAGAGTTTCTTGAGAAACAGGGGACCCACCATTTTCAAACTAAAAACTAGTCACCTTAAAAGCAACCTCTGTGCTCTCTCTCAGCCAGAAGCATTGAAAGAAAACCTTCATTTGTATTTATCCTCTAACACTGAGTGGAACAAGCATTGCGCACCCATCAAAGAAAACACTTTAAAAAAAAATCCCTAAACATGAAACATTTAAATATTTTTGCACCTTCCTTTCAGTGAGCCACATTTATTTTAATAAATGCAGTTAGGCAATTATCACAGGTTGTTGCAAGTAGCATTTATTTGTGAGACGAGCATAGTTTCCTTATATTTCTCTCCCTATTTTCTCCTGTGATTCCTAGTTTCGGCTCTTCCCCTAACCTCGTTTGGGCAGGGTGCCTGTGAGCAGCACTGCATACAAAGAAAGGAAGCAGCCCAAGTGTAAGTTTCCTTTGCCTTATGCCCCATATTATTCCTTATTTGTTGTGCTAATTCAGCAGCGTAATTCCCAAATACAGCCTCCTTGAATTGTTTTGATGAGAACTGCTAACTCAGTGCAGACTATTTTTAATGAGCTCCACGGTCTAAAGAGTCAGAACTTTATGGTGTGAAGGCTCCATGTACTAACTGTTTAATAATATGGCAGATTGTTGAAGTCCCACTACTATAAAAAAAACATTTCTGCGATGTGATTAAAATTTGCTTCTCAAACCATAAAGCAGCCTGTGCAGAGTGTGCAAGTTAAACAACCAGGCCACTCTTGTCCTTTGTCCTTGGTGCCTTTTGGTGATGATGTGGTAGTGCCCTCTAGTGAAAAATCTCGACACAATGCAGGACTTTGTTCCAGTTTCTGACGATTCTTTCTTTTGGACTCTATTTTGGGACAAAATTGATACATGTCTAAATATTTCCAAAACTAACAGCTAGTGAAGGCATTACAGTCCAAAAAATAATACCTGTTTCCATGCTTTTCAGAATCCGTGGGTGTTTTTTCACCTTTCAACTACTGTATTAACAAATGAGCCGTGGTTAAACATTTCAAAGAGGCAGAATTTTTATTTTTGCTCTTATGCGTTACTTGTGCCAGCAGGGTTTTGCATGGCTGAAGCCTTACAAAGTCAGTAGTTGGAGGCTCCATCCAGTTCCCAGGGAATGCAGTCCCCAAACTCACATTAGACTTCCACAAGAGCAGGATTGGGTTCACTGAATAGTCATACAGAATTAAAAGATAAACCTGGCAGCCTGAAATGTTACCGAAACTTTTAGCTTCCTCTGCTCAGGAAAGAGAAGCATTCGGAAATATTCAGAAAAGAAATAGAAAAAAAAAAAAAAAAGTGGAGAAATGTATATTAGTTGTAGAAAATTTCAGAAAGTGCACAAAATATGTACACCTTTGCTTCTGTCAAAGAATATTTTCTCTCTGTATCCTCCTACGCACTTTTATTGTCTCCTTGTGACCGTAACAATAACATATTAGAATATGACCAAACTGGTGACCCACTGTGTTCAGATAATTGGCTTGCTTTTTGGCATTTTTCTGTAGCAATGAAATCAGTGAACTATAGTTTATCTACAATGTACCAGTTTTTTTGTGCATGCTGTAGTACACACTATTAATATGGCATATTTTTTCCATGTATTCTGTAATGAGAATAGATCTACTGTTGTTAATCCTGCAGTTTGTGTTCAGAGTACTCCTGCTGTTACTGTTCCTTATATTGAAATAGCACTAAGGAGCCTTACTCAGAGCCAGGTGTGCTTGGTGCTGTACAAATATGAAAAAAAAAAAAAAAAAGCAGAGACTATGAAGTCAGTCTCCCTCCTGAATATTTCGTTTCATTTAAATATCAAACTTCTCATGCCATAAACAAACAAAAAGGCATCTGTTAACTGACGCATTAAAGAGGTCAGATCCTGTATTTCTTCTGTGATGGGGAGGGGGGCGAAAGGGGAAGTGACGCTATTGACCTATATAAGTGCTATTCAAAGTGAGCAAAAGTTAGCCTAAGAAAAGCTGAAATGTTCTGCGTGATCCTCTTCACATGGAAAGGTCAGGAGGTGGGGAGAGAAAATCAGGAGAAAAAGATGTGATTAAAATGAGGTTTTATTTTTGTTTCAGGTTAGGGGAGTGGGAGCTGATTGAACATTTTGGACATGAGAGCAGAGTAAGAGACGTATCCCTCAGTGCCAGGGTTATCCATGTAACCCAAAGACCCTTTTTATTTAAAAAGCTATTGCTTGTGATCTTTTCCAAAGAGGGAATCAATAAATGTCCACCGAAGTTGCTCTTTTGGTCAAAATGATAAATGAACATCGAAGTGCTATAAATTGGTAGCAACCAGCATAGTGATCCTGGAATTCAACAAGAAAACCAATAAGAGCAAAGCAACACTGATATCTTACTGGCTCTGCAGCTGCTGCTGACGTTCTCAGAAATGACCCAAATATTTGGCATGGAATTAAAAAAAAAAGTTAATTGTTTTTCATTGCTTTTTTTCCCCTCATTGGAACTAAATGAAAAAAAAAAAAAAAAAGTCCTCTGGTTCTCCATCAATGTCTGTAGTTTATATCTCCAGTGAGCCATCGACACAATCACCAATATCTGTAGTGCACAGCATCTAGAGTCAGCCCTGGTACTTGCCTGCACTGGAGGCTTCCTGCAACATAGGAGGTGGGAGAAAGCACCAGTATCCTCCAGTACCCTCCTGCACTCAAGGAACGCTCTTGAGGCTTGTATTCTGCTCCTGAGTTAGGAACGGTCCTGGTGCTCCACGGGAACCCAGAGTCTGTGCTGCCACCAAATCCAGCAAAGGCAGGGCGCAAGGCACATCATTTTCCTGTGCACCACTACCCAGTGTATTAAATGAAAACTCTTTGTGTTTCCTGGGGGTTGCAATACCTTAGCTAACTTCTGGTAAGAACATGCTGATTTTCATACTGAAGACGTAGACCCCAAAATTATATAAGTTGCTCTTTATTCCTTTACTCTTTCAACTTTTTAAAAAGCAATCTGTATTTCCAGCCAGGCTTTCGTTTAAAATAAACTTCTCATTCAAAACCTCACCTGTAACTTTATCCCAGTGGTAACTCTTACCTGCCATACTAGCCCTAGGCCGTTGTAGCACTTGACATCATCTTTTGGACAGGTTACAGAGCCTATTGAGGCAGTTGTTAGAAGCAGATTTACTCTTCAATGTGGAGCCAACCACAGAAGAAAATTAGTGCATTTATCTGTCAGCATTAGGCTAGATTATCAATCCAGTGCACTAGTCACAGGATCTGGTTTTTCTTTCTCTGGGGAAGTGAAATTGATATAGTGGTAGGCAGTAAAGGTGTCAATTATAAACAGGACATTAGCATGAGAAAGTAGGCAAATGGCTAGTTTTAGGCAACAGTCCTTTTTCAAGTTTAAGTATAGCCTTGAAAAAGCAGGTTTTTCTTCCCCATAAATAGACTTTCTAAAAAGAATGTGAAAACTCCTTCCTTCAAACCTGTTAGCTTTGTTTTCCCTTCAAAGAAAATGGTTGATTCTGAAAAAAAGGGGAAAAGCCCCTCTCCCCTCCTTTTTTTAAAAACAATTGTGGTAGTGAATTTGAAGATTCTGCAAAGACCACAAATTATTACCAATCTATAAGGTTTGAACAGGCAAGTCCCTTTATGACATTGAGCAAATAATTTGCAGTAAATTATTTACTGTGAAAATTAACTTATTTTCCTGTTCACACTTCGTCCTTGAGCGGATTGCAGCTTTTTCAACTAGTAAGACTGCAGTAGCACCCAGACGACCCCAGCCCAAATCACTGCCCTGTTTGTTAGATGCTGAACAAATACCCTTCCTGAAATAGTCCCTCCATTACGTATTCACGCAGGTGCCAAACACTGTTGGTTGCTTCTTAATTCTCTGGGTGGCTTATAAAGACTTTGTTCTGAGGAACAGCAGACTGACCTTGGTAATTGCTGTGTTTTAGTTTTTTTGCCATACCTGCAAAGTATTCTATTACCAAACCCAACCAACCCATTGCTATTCCCATTATCCACCCACACATAAACATGCCTCATGAAAAAGTAAGACAGTTGCTCCCTGCAATTACATTCCATTGTATATGGATGAGTATGAACTGCGTGAGTTAGGATTTTATATAAACAAGTAGTGAATAGTAATCCTTTGTCCCTAAAAAGGGTCCCCAAACCCTTTTAGGGTTTGGGGCCATCAGATATAGGATGTATTTTCTTTTTTTTTTTTTGTGAGTCCCGGTAGAGCGGCTGCTCCCAAGTGCCGCCAGCCAGCAGTGCTGCCAGAAACAGCAGGTTGCCTTGAGTTGACAGGGGCTGCAAGAGTCTGCTGGTGTCAGAGGCTGGGATTAGTCCTTTGCAGAGGCAAGTGTACTCTGCTGCCTCCTGTGCTCCGGAGTAACCTCTCTGAGTGCAAAGATCTTAAGCAGAAATAGATTTTGTCTCAGACAGGCAGGGTGGTGTTGGAGGTTTTGCTGTACTCCTAATATGAAGGAAGCAGCCCCGCCTCCCAGCAGGGTTTGTAAACAAGGCTGTTGTTTTTCAAGATATATTAAAAAAAAATAATAATCCCAAAAGGCTGAAAAAAAATGAAGACAGACATTTCAGAGTGTGATGCTGGGTGCCTAATTCCCATGGAATTTCAAAGGGAGCTGAGGCCTTTGCTCCCTTTGTCCTTCTTCCTTGTCTAATTTTATAGGAAAGCTAAAATTTGCCCATATATTTCTAGGTCTGTTCAGTTTATAAAGGCTTGTTCTGATCGTTGGTACTATAGTTCTGACTAAAATATGAACCTCAAGAAATACCACTTAATCTCAACAGTGAATATATTTTGGGAAAGCCTTTTCCACTGCTGGCTTAAGTACTTAAGGACTTTCCTGTACAGAATACATCAGCCCCTGTCCATGCTGGTTTAACATTTGCCACACAGAAATGCCTGAGTGTGAGGTTTAAAGTCACCTCCCAAGAATGCCTGGGGCACCTAAATGTCGTAGCTTGCTATTAGTAGAAAGCAGGGGCAAATTAATGTTTAAATTTCTGCCATAATTGTGCATGAAAAATCATTAATCCTTGCTCTGCGTTTTTCACTACTGGCACGAGTGGGGTTGTTTGCACCAGTTAACATTAGTCACGTGTAACACGGTGGCAGGGCCAGGCCTCAGCTTCTGTAGGTCTCTGGAAAGATGTTTTTCTTTAAATCTGCGTTTTCCTCAAATGATGCCATAAGAATGTATTTTCTTGGCCCGTTTTCCTACCAGACTCCTGATGGTGAAGAGGACAGAACACAAGTGTTTTTAAGAGAGGAACACTTGCTCTGCACAAGGTAGCAGTGGTGTGGCACGTGCTGCCCGTGTTCCTGGTGCACGGGCCGTTGCCGCTCACCACCTGCTCTCTGCCTTCCTGGCAATTAAATTGGGAACTGCTGGTAAATTGCCTCTGGTGCAAATTCAGAGCTTTCCACGCTATTGCTGTATGTTGCATGCAAGTATTGTTTCACAGGCTGATCTTCCTTTTCCCTCTCCCCCAGCAGGGGAGTTGGGCTGTGATGTGTGGGTCAATGCTGCTCTGTCTGCAGCTATAATTTCTGGTTTGTGGGTCTGTTCAGAGGCATGTGTGCCCTAAAATTACTGCTGCTGAAGAGTTAGTGGGAAGACTGAATCGCCTCGCCATCTGAGGCTGATTCCTTGGCCTCAACACCTGGTGAGAGCAAAAAGCTGGGGATCAGAGGCGAGAGAGGGAGGGAGCACCTTGGCATGGGAACGGGGATGCTGCCTACAGCAGAAGGGGGGCAGGAAGCCTGAGGGACTGGAAATAACGAATTTCATTTCCTTCAAGCTGGGGTGCTTGGGTTAAATTGCAGAAGAGCAAGTTTGTTATGTTTCCCTACATTCAGACTCCAGGTGGGCAGCTGTGTGCGTGCAGGCAGGCAGTGCGCAGAGGGTCTCCATTCCTGGGCAGGCGGCTCCAGCCAGGCTGTGGAGGATGGGCAGGTCGATGGGCCACGTATGAGTGCACCCGTGGGACACCTCAGCCCTCTGCGAACGTCCTGCTTCAGTGGAGATTTCCTGTGCCTCGTTGTTACATTCTTGTTATGAAGGCTCCCCCAATTTAGGTACATGTCCCTACAGATGCAGCCTGTTGATGCTGGAAAATAGCCTGAGGGAAACCATGGATCTTTACCTGTTTGTGCTATAGCTTCTTATTTCTATGGGAAATTCCCTATCTGTTAGGCCACTCCTGAGCTCAGGAGCCATGTACGTGTTTGGGCAGAGGTAGAGATTCAAACTTTTACTTTCAGGGCCTTAGGAAATCTTCTGGACATCAGCAGACTCTGACAGCTTATGGAAGACTTCTTAATGTTCATTTCTGTGCAAGAGGAGTAGCGTTCAGTAGTACCAGGATTTTCATAGTTCTTCAATTGGGAAGGGTCATGCTTGGAAGGGAGGGTTTGTCTCTGCTTTTAGAATTAGCATAGACAAATTAATTTAATGCAAGACTTTGACAGGTAAAAGACTACAGAGCTGGTAAAGGGTAACAAGATCCCTGCCTGTTGCCTAATACTGCTGCAGTAAAACATAAGAAGGGGAAACTGTCTTGATAAGGCACAATGGGACCTCTCCCTGTGGAGCTGTCTGAGGTGGGGCAATGCTTCCATGTTGTTGCCCGAGGTTTTTCAGATGGTTTGCTTTTGTTTTGCATGCAAGAAAGAAAACCCTATGGAAACAGCTTAAGAAGAATCAGTGCACAAATCTTAGTTTCCTTCCCTCACCTGGTGAATCTGCCCAGTATCTTTCACTGCACCAGCAACAAAATGATGGCTGGAAAGCAAAGCAAGGGCCTGACAGCTTTACCCTCATCAAGAAGCTACCAGCAGAGTTGGTCCAAACTCTTCATAAAATTACTGCATTTTCATTGTCCTACATTGTGCTTTTCATAGGTAACTAATATATATATTTGGCAGCATTGCTAGATAGGGAGCTAAGCCAGAGTGGTTTTGCTCCATCTTTTCCCCAGTGGGCAACTCAGGATCACTTTGCTGAAATCAAGGGCCCGGGGACTTCTTGCTGTTCTACAGAACTGCAATGCAGTGAGTCACTGCCATCCATCGATCTGTGTCCCTCAATCTCTTAAAATTCTAGAAGTGTTCCTTAATTTGTTTTTACTTGTTTTTCTTCATCAGGCAGTGAAAAGCAAGCTAGATCTGTACCAGGAATAGATTCAGGGAATTCTCATCCAATTCGGCAAATTCTTTGCTCACTCCCTCTTAAATGAAGCTATTTCCATTACAAAAGACTACTTGTGTGAGTAAGCTTTGCCCAAATGTAATACCAGCATTCATCATTTCAATCTATAAATTTGAGAAGCAAAAATCTCGCATATTGCATCTGCTGAAGAACTATCTAGACTTTCTGGATAGCTGGAAAATCAAGCTGAAAAACTTCATCAGAAATTCTCTGCTGAACGCAAAGCGTAAGTTTAAGAGATGGTAATATGTTTGCAAAGGGCAGATCTGATGACCTAGAATTTTAAGACATGAATAAATTACTGAGAACAGTAATTGACATAGGAAGTAGGCAGAGCTCTAAGAGACTTAAGCATCTTTACTGAAGATGCTGCAAGGTTCTGTTTTACCCACTGACAGTCCACTTGTGGTTTCAGTTTTCTCACAACCCTCTCTGCTGCTTGGACTTTGCAGACCTGATTGCTAAAGCTAATTGAAAACTAGTTTAGGGAGTTAGCAAAAATGTCCTTATTCACTAGGTATGGAGGGGGAGCAGGCTACCAAAAAATTGAAAAATTTCTTCTTTATGCAACTTTCAAGTTGGGCAAAACCCATCAAATAATGCATCTTTATTAACATTTCTTTCTCCCTTTCTCTGAACTGGAATTTTGCACTGCTGACATAGTAGGACAGCTCTTTTGTCTGCAGGTGCAATGGCAGAAGGGGAGAAATGCGGCATTGCAGAAGAGCCCTGAGGGATGATAGCAGCAGGAGATATCATCTGTCCCTTCATCCCCAAAGTAAGGAATCCTCCACTCTGAATTGACATACAGGTGGTTGTGCTAATGATAAAGGCATGGGCTAGGATGATTTTACTGTATAATATTACATACCACATCCCTATAGATCTATAAATAGGATAATGTTTACTCATAAGAGTGAATGGCTAAAATTTCAGTAGTTTCCCTAGTTTTTGCAAAGCTGGTAGTCCCAGTCTGGTGATGGATTTTGATTTATTTTACTAAGGGAGCCTATAAGCATTATATCAGAGGCAAAATGTTGTGAAAGGGCTGATTACAGTAAAGATGATAAGAGCAAATTCAAGGAGGAAGGAAGGAAACCGCTTCTCCTGCTTGCTGATTTTTTTTTTTTTTGCTATTTTTCTTTAGTATAGACGACAGGCAATCATTTACATGAATCTCTCCATTATAGACCAAAATAACAGTGCAGTTTTCATTAACAAAAAGACTACCTTTTTCTTCTTCGTTTGTGTTGTCAAGATACTTTAGCTGAAACATACAGTGATTTCCAACATTTACCCTAGTTGTCACACTGAGAGTGAAATAATGGCTGACATTAGGAAGATTATTTCTCAGCAATAAAATTACCTTTCACAACATATTTCTATCTAAGTGGAAATGATGGAAAATCATAGATTCTATTTTCAAATTGAGAGAGAGAGAGAAAGATGAAAATGAAATCAACAGGATTTCCTTCCAGTCACACAAGTAGAGAACGCAGGCAAGACAAAGATGCTGCCAAAAATCCAGTGGGAGCATCTTCCCAGACCTCTTTTTATTAATTGAGCCAGTTGATTGAGACAAGTGGAATTGTGTGAAATGTTTTCTTCACACAGTGTAAAACGTGGAGGTTAATTAACTGGGATCCCAATCCTGCTGCCTCTGCTGTCAGCAACACGACTCATGTGGATATCATTAAGAGCCAAGACTGAGCTTTTACTCAGGTTTGTTAAGGAGTTTGTGAACTTTTTTGATGAATCTCTAGCCAGATTTGACAGAAATGGGGTCAGTTTAAGGTTTTCTGTAGAAACTGTGATGTTCCCAGAAATGTATGATTTCAGTCATAGTCCTGGTGAAACTTGGCTTCTCTGTGCATGGAGTTGAATTTGAATGGAGTTCAGGGCATCAAAAGAAAAAATGCTCATGTGATCCCTGCTGAAGTGTAACTGCCAAATTAAGAATGCCTATAAAAATGAGTTTCTAAAGAAAAAGTGAAAGGGAATGTAGGCTAGCTTTATAAATACGATTGCATCTTCTCTCATCAGGCAGGCATCCAGCAAACCAGTGGATTGTGACTTGGGTAATATGTTGCATAACTGTGAATGTAAATAAGTAAAAGGAATGGATTGGTGACTCCCCATTTGCCTCTAAGTGAGGCTACGTAGAATCAGGCCTTCAGGAGCGCTCATACCATCCAAGGCAATAAACATAGTGACTTTTCACTTTGCAGAAAATAAACCTGTTACTAAAAACAATCAAATAACGCTTTCTCAAAATGTTGCCCCCCCCCCCCTGATTTTAGCCCTCCAAAGATCTATTTTTAGCTCTCTCTTTTCTGACAGCGGTGCTTCTGAGCCATTGTTCCCCTGACTCAGGGATGGTGAAGCAGCTGGCAGCGAATTGCAGCTAGGTTGGAAATGCACACAAACACGCTCGTCTACAAAGAGATTTTAGTTCTCATAGTGTTAACTGCCCCTTCCCTGCAATCCTCGCCCCCCCTCCCTCCCCGCTCCACCCCCGCCTGCCACAAGCGCGACCCAGATCACATTAGAGTCCCAGAGCACAGGGAACGGTTCTCATCTATCCGTCACCAAGGAGGCAGACGGGACAGGGAAACAACAAGTCATTTGTACCTGATGAGGAGGACACTCCTGGGAAACAAACAGATGAGCCACCACATGAATCTGAGCTATTCTCCGAGGTAAACAGAACTGCATGAGAAACACACAAATTATCAGGGGCATCATGCTTAACTCCCTCGCTTCAAGCTGCTGGGCGGACTGTGGGCCTGAAACTCTAGATTGTCCCAATATCTGATAGTGAGAAAGTTAACCCTCTAAAAGCATCAGGGGAGGGGGAGGAAATCCCAAACACCAGGCTTCTGGAGCAGCGTTGTTCACCCCGCAGCCCTTGCTCATGTTCAGTTGTCCATGCCACCACAAATTGCCCTGGGAGGCAGCCCCATGTCAGTCACGGAGGGCACAGGCTGCAGGAGCAGCCCAGGGCTTGCAGTGTAGTTTGTAGGGGATACAGATTTTCCCTTTGGGGCCATTTCTGGTGAGATTTATTTCAAGCTTGAGCCAACTTTTGCTGCTGTAACACTAATGCTAATGGGCCATATCAAATGGTGGGGTCCCTTGCTAAAAACAAAGCATTTGTAGTAGGGTGCAATCACTATGAACTGTGATAGTGATGATACCACTGCAGAGCAGTGGCTGTACCCAAATGGTTGTGTGTGTCTATGGCACATCTTGCTCTGCCTGCTCCAGTGGGTTTGAGGGGCTTACTCCAGCTCCCATTTTGTAAATCTTACCTCCTTCTGGTTGAAGGCAATCATATAAACTGGTTTTGTAGCAGGCCTAAGCTTTCTAGCAAGGTATGTGGGACAGCTTCCAGGAAGGGAATACAAGTCATCATTGCAGCCTGCCACTGTCTTTGAGATACCATTGTATCAGGCAGCTAGAGGTTGTGCAAAGCTTCGTGGCATGTCCACACAGATAATATAATAATTTATCCCCATTTTATGACAAGGAATTGAAGTGGAGAGAGATTTGGTAAGTGATTTGTCTGAAGTCATACAAGGATCCTGTGTTGAAGTGAGGAGTTAAACCCAGAGTTTTGAATCCTAGTCCAGCCCTTTTAATCTGAAGGTCATTCTTCCATTCTGCTAGGTAGCAAAACAAGTTTTAATTTGGTGCTTAATATTTAAAAAGAGATGGCTGGGAATCCCAACCAAAGAGGCAAATAAGTGTAGTGGTTAAAACAAATTGGAGAAAGAAAAGATATCCTGCTGGAGCTGAGTTCAGAAGTCTGGCAAGAAGAGGGGTCTTGTGATTAAGCATGACTTTGAATGTAGGTCACTTTGCAGAGCCAGGTGATTTCTGAACACAACACTTAGCAAAAGTCCCTCTGCTCTTGGTGGTTTTACAGTAGTATAACTCAGAGGAGATAAAGGCTCTAATTTTGACATTTTCTTTCTTATTTTTTCTCCAGTGACAAGTATTGTTCCACTCCTTTTCTCTCTATCTTTTCCCCTTTTCCTTGTTCTTCCATTGTGAAAGTGATTATCCTCTGTTGTGAAGTGAATACTGATAATAAGTGATGCTCTTTGAGTAATATGTTAGGAATACCTTTTCACACTCATGAATTATAAGATGGGAGGGTTATAGTATGTTGTCATTGTACCTTAACAATTTCACTTATGAAGTGCCAGTGAATGCTCCATATTATTTCTAATTTTTCTCTAAAGACTAGCACAGTATAGAAATACATAGTTCCATTCAGAAATGCAGTAATATATGTTAAAGAATTAAAAAACGCTGATTCAAGAACTAAAAATTACATTGAAGACAGATCAGCAATTTTGCACTATGATACCAACCCATGATGTCTCTGAGAAAATGAACTGAATACGGACAGTTTGTCTGGGCAGGTAGGGAGCTGCGTATAGCCGGTTCCCTCTTGAATCCTGCAGGTGTGACTCCACTGCCTTCATTAGAGTTGATTCATGAATGCCAGGGAAAAATTTGGCTTTTACTATATAAAGGATTGTATTCGTGACCGAATGTTCTCTGCGGAGTGTGTTGTTAAGCTTCTCTTTTCTACGTACTGTGTTGCTAAATCACTTATACTTATCTCCCTGACATATGAACACATCTCACAATTAATTTTTATGAAAGAATTTTCCATTAATTCTTTCCTTATTCTGAGTAGTGAACTCTTGAATATAACCCCATGAATGCCACCTTTTATGATCAATGTTACTTTACTCCAGGCCGGTGAATGCCACTTTGTGTACAGGGCAGCAACTACAAATTATCCAGTCTTCATAGTGGAAGTGTTAGTATTTTGGTAAACAGAAGCACATATTGGTTCATTATCAGATTAGAAGGTAATTGAATGAAAGAGGGTTATTTATATGTGCTTTCTTTCTAGATTTGAGAAAATGGAGATAGAAGAAGGAAGAGCAGTTTCTCTGATTGCAGTTTGAGGATGTTATCACAGCCATAGGGGATAAGGAGTCACAGTCAAAATGACCGTGGAATAGTTATTTTAGACAAAGACTTAGCCCCATACAAAAACCAGTTGCATAAAGTTCTCCATTCTTGCATCATCGAGAACAAATGCTCCAGAACTGGCTTCTCTTAATCCCACACTCATATGTTTTAAAACCTGTTTCTGCTAGTCTTTTCTGTGTATTCAGTGTACCTCCTTGTCATGCTATTCTGCTCTCGGTGCACTGAACAGTATGATTTCCATGGATTTTTCTTTACAATTAATGTTTTAGTAAACATGTTCTCAACCAATTGGAGGTGTGTTTCTAATAGGATGGAGTATTAGTCAGTATGCACATGATGGAAACTCCACACAATAGGAGAAAAAGCTAGTTTGTTTAGTCCTCTTTCAGAGTTTTGCATCTATCTAATGCCACCTTTCCTGTCTGAGTCAGGGTATTGTCTCTTTTGCCTGTAAACTGTAGGGTCAAGTTGAGGTAATACTCCGATGGGATGTGAAAGAGGGCAGTTCAGCTATCTGATGGGAACTGTTGTGTACAGTATCATTTAGAGGTCATGTTTTTCACCCCATCAGATTTTCATAGGATGGTTCATTAAAAATTGAGATTCAACCACATTACAAAACAGAGTGGCAGGCTGCTTGAAACTTCTATCAATAATGTATCAGCTCATCTATTCCGATTTCTTCCAAATACTCCCTTTGTTATTTTTAGCACAAAAGAGAGCGCATCTAAATACCAAGCTCTGTAAAGGGGGAGAAAACTTCACTCATTGCCATGCTTAGCTAAACAGCGTCAAACACGAAGCAACCTTTTGCTTACATAGAGCTTTTCAGCTAAAGGGGGAAGGTTTCTATTCCATGAATGCTTTTTTAGTACCAGCCCAGATGAGCAATTTTTCAAAGCCCTCATTAAACCAACAAGAGACATAGCTGTATTCAAGGATCCCTCCAAAGCACTAGTCATGTCAGTAACATGACTAACACTTTCTTGGTGTTAGCTTATGCACAAAGCGCTGAGTAGTGGTCATGCTCACTGTGCTTGAGAAATTGCCAGTGTTGTTTAGAAGGCACAGTAATCCCCTGGGCTCCTTAAAGTACATGTAGAAATACTTGCCTGTTTTACCACTTCATTTCAGCCAGCTTAGAGGCAGGCCTGAGACATGATTTCTTCTTGCTGCTTTCAGAGTAATTTGCTCTGCAGAGAAAGCAAAGGCTATAAGGCCTGCCTTATGGAGGTTGTTTTAGTGTATGCCATTGAGTGTGACTGTGCAAGGGCAGATGGAGGTCCAGGAGAGGAAGGACGATCCAGTACTGAAAGCATGGCTGTCGGTCTCCAAGGTGTAGCGCTGCCTGTACTGTGGCAGTTTTTGTATAAGCCTGGACTTTTCACTTGGCTTTGTGTCTGTAACGTGGGATAACAGCGTTTCCTCCCTTCCACATCCCGCTCCCCGCAATCTAATGACCTGAATGGAAACAGGCAGAGGAGAAAGTCCTCTTTTCTTATGGATTTTTTCTGAGATACCTCTGCTGCAGTGCATGTTGGTGAACCTGTACATTACAACAGAGATCTCTCTGTTCTACAGTCTGCATCACTCGAGATTTGTCTCTCTTTGAGAAGGTTTTCTTCAGTGCTGGCTGGTGTGAGGACATGTAAATTTCTTTCTTTGCAAACTGTACCAGGTCCTTTCAATCTCTATCCGATGTGTCTTTCTGCAGCCAGAGAGCTCTTCATCTTAATTTGTAGCAAAAGTTGGGGCAGACTTAGGAAAGAGAAAATTCTTGTCCATAGAAAAAACAAAGCAACCTCCACTAAATCCTGGGGGTGAAAGGGGAACCACTTTATACACTAAATAGCAAGTAACAATAAGAACTGTGAAGCTGTCATTTTTTAGAATTAATAGTTCTAGCAACCCATTTCTAAAAGTACCCGACCTAGGGGAGGTATTTATACCCCAGCTTTAGGCACCTCTCTCAGCTGGCTAAGTTAGTCAGTCACTTTATATCTCCTCTGCAGTCAGAGGAGAGAAGTTTCTGGCTGACCCTATGGAGCAGGACTTCAGTGTCTTGATTTATTCTGTGGAGAAGCCTGTGATTATAAAGGGATAACTGAGATTATCTGACTGAATTATGGTCTTAAAGTCAGGTGATGTGACTCTACTGCTAGTGTCTCTGCAAGTTCATTAGGTAACTCAATGTGCTAGAATTCCATAGGTATTTGCAAAGTCCTGGTTTTGAACCTTCCTGTGAAATGCCTTTTTTCACAATGCGATAGCTCAGAAGACTTGATGTGAGAGATGCCTTGTGGTCACTTGTTCATCTCTTGCTGAAATACCCATTGTCTTTATAGCCATTGTTTTTACTTAGTGTCTAGTGTCATAACCAGAGGAAGGAGGAAAAAGGACCAAGTGGGCCATGGAGTCTGAACTACCCATCTCCATCTCTTAAGGTCCATTCTCTAATAATGGCAGAGAGGACAAACAAGCAGGAAAACTTGTAATGCTGTTGTCTGTGATGTGCATGATCTCTATTATTTTGCTTTATGTATAGGGTCAGCTCTTTCTGCAAGCAGAGTATGAATTACAAACAGTTGATAAATCTATATGGTGCTACCTGTTCTTCAGCATTGATTTCTGCATGATTGGTATTAGTTGCATGGATGTTTTGGGAAAAAACTGTCATTTTGCTGTCAGGGGAGTAGTTCAGAAATGAACATAGTAAGTAAGCTCAGTAGTAGCACCAATAAGCAACTTTGCACCTGTGGATAGAACATGTACATGTAGCTTGTGGTGGGACTATGACAAGAGATGGTTCACCATGTAATATGTTCCTTTGCTAATAGGTCTTGCATGTATCTCATTTCACCGGTCAGAAATAAAGCACCTATCTTTATGTTCAGGGCAAATGCTTGTAGTCCAGCCTTTTCTTTCATTGCAAGAATATGTCCCTCACCTCATTTGTTTTTTTTTCATCTGCATTACCATTGTCCAACTTTGTACTTCTTCCGTATGAGGTATTTCTGAGGCTGTATGCAACCAGTCAGGGAAGGCCAATGTGCACCTACAAAGATTTTTTTGAAGAGGAGATGCCTGACACTTCTGAGCCTAGTTCAGAGATCAGGCAGGTGGGCGCCAGGTGAACTTTCAAAGGCTGGGTAGGGCACCCACATGTATCCTGTATTTAATTCTTTGCTGGTTTTCCTTGTCTGTTTTTCCAGTTGGGTTTCCTGTCCTGCTCCTGAGCCACACAGTTTTCTTCCATATTTGTTCTGTCTCTCTTGTTTGTTTCTGGTCATTGCTTGACACTTAGTATCAGAATGCTATTTGTGATGTATAACCTTGCAAACTCTACTTTTGGAAGGTTTATTGTGTTAATACAATGTTAGAATTCCAGTAAGCAAGTCGGTAAAATAAACATGCCAGGAGCGCATTTTTATTTTTTGAAGGAAGCAGAACTATTTTGCAAATGTTTTTAAAGATGTTCTTCAAATAATGTTCTTCTATGGGAAGAGATGTGCATGAGCTATTCTATTATACCATTAGGAGCTTAGGTATTTGAGTAGGTGTTTTGAAAGTGAAATTGTCTATAGGGTTGCATCTATGTTGCACTGTTAGTCTAAGGGTATCAGAGAAGCAAGGTGTTTAGGGAGGGGTAACATCTTTGATCAGACCAGGTAAAGCAGTTGGGAAAAGGGGAGATAATTCCAGGCACACAGGACCTGCAGGCAGTCAAAATGACCACCTTAAGTCACTCTCCAGTCTCAGATACGCTATCAGTAGAATAACTATCAATGATGATAAATAATGGTATCTTAAATTCTGAAGAGTTGGACAAACTGAAAGGAAGCTGCCTGGGAGCTCCTTAGCACCATGTTGGTCAGTGCACCAAAGAGCTGAGCAAAGAACATGAACTTGTTTCATAAATTTTAGATGTTTCATTACAGGATCAAGTCAGATACTTGGTTTTAATATGTTATGTCAATCTCTAGTTAAGTGTGGGGATATTATTTGAGCTATCATGTGCAGTTTAAACAGCAATAAATTGTATCTTGTTGCTCTGAAGAATTTAAAGACTAAACTACAACTAGTGTAGGAGCACAGAGAGACAGAAAGCAGTGCAAAGATGAACAGGGCTCTTGTAAACTGTGTGGTCATGATGAGTTTCTTACTGCTACTTTAGGGAAAGTGTTTACTTATTTTTCCCAGTCCAGAGCAAGAAGTTTCATCATTCACTTGGGATCCCAGAGGAAAAATATTGCGCAATTGCACTTCTCTATCATCAAAAAACATGTCACCTAACAAGTTCATTTTTCTTAAACAGACAACAAATGCTTCTTTCCTTCAAAGAGGGATTAACAATGTAATTTACAAATCTCTCCCAGCAAAACAATATCAAACACAATGTTTATCTGCATTGAGCCTGACAACTTTGCAAATGAGCTTCAAAAGCCATTCAGGAGCACTGTGAATACAGATCCTGCAGACGAATCAACAGTTTGTTCCTAATGAAACAAATGCTTATCAGCACATTAATCAATCTAATCACAGGGAGAAATCATTCACTAAAGAAATAGTTCTGTTACTTCATCAGCTGCCTTGTGTCTGGCTGGTGCACGCCTTTATTATAGCTTCACAGCTATCCACACAGTATTTGAGTTGGTTAATCGAGGAAATCAATGTGAAAATTTGATATGATTGGTTCCCCAAGGAAGAGGTGATAGAATAACTCTGCAGCTTTAGCCTTCTGAGTGTTGGTTTTTACCCTCGCCCAGGGAAAGGTTACAGAGCTGGGGATAGATGAGTCCTCTGAAATTTGCAGAGGTGTGATTCACCCTCTCAGCTTTGACATTTATGCAGGCAAGAAGTTTCCTCTGTGCCTCCTTCACGCATCAGCCTTGGGCCACACAGGGAAGGCTGTGAGCAGTTTGTGATGTTCGTTCACAGGAGTGAACGATACGTGAACGAATAAGCATATAGTGTATCTAACTCTGGAGCGATTACTTGCAGGATCAGGCAGGCCTGACGTATAACACCTATGGTTTGACATCTCAATACTTTTTCCTGACGTCAGCACAGGAGAGGTGTGCTCCTCCTTTTGGATCGTTATCTGCTTGGTAATGACTCGCTGCAATACTGCCAGCTAGGATATGAAGCTGCCCAGATCTTCACAGGGAGCTCAGTGTGATCTCAAAAATGAACCTTTGGTGATGTTCAAAAAGTTCAGTTAACTTTTTAAAAAATTATTTTGCTCTTCCCTGTGTGGAAAGTCAGCTGTGCTTCAGTGCATGTGAAGTGCGATTCTCCTTTAGTTCTAGTGCCTGGGGGTCTTTTTGAAGTAGTAGGGTCTGAGCTTATGTCTCCGAAATCCTGGGTAGTCTCAGTGTGCAGTATAGTGAGGGCTGTGAAGTGCTCGGAGGCTGTGGGTCTGTTATAGCCTGTCTGAGACAACACCTTTGCCACAGTGAGCTGGTTGAGGGAGGGGGCTGTCCTCTGGAAAAGAGTTGAGGATGAGATCCACGAAGTCAGTCCTTGAAGGTCAGTGAAACCCAGTCAGGTCACAGCTGCTTTCCTCCCTGAGAATCCAGGTGACTGTATGGATGAATACTTACTTCACTAGAACAGCTGAAAACCTTTGTACTCTTTATATTTCTACACCTGTATTAAAAATATGCAGCACAATAGTCAATCATAAATGGTGGTGAAAAAAGTCTGCTGTAAAATGAGCGGTCTGTGAAGTCGGTGGCCCATCTGCCGCTCACCTTGAACATCCGTTCTCTCCATCAGAGCAATCAACGCTTGGAAATTGTGTCAGTTTACTTCAAGTCAGTTTAGGCAAAATAATGCAGCTTTTGTGGATATACAGTCTTACACCAGTTTAATATTAGCCGCATGATTTCTGCCAGTCTGCTAGGGTGACGTGGACCTACAGTAACAAATTTGGCAGAATTAGTGTAGATCCAAGTGTTGTTCCCACAAGCTGCTTGTGAAAAAATTTGACATGGCAGAAGGATTTGCATTATGTGATCATGTAATTTCTGATCTGATTATAAAATAAACTTTACTGTCTCTACAGAAATAAATTTAAATTATACAAATCAGTATGAAATTGATAGTGTATTGAGTATGTGCTTGTAGTAGCAGTTTCAGGAAATTGCTGTACTCCTAGGGGTCAAAATGGGCTCACAGAAATCGGCTGTGAACGTCACCAGTTCAGATGTGTGTTCTGGTATATTTTGGTGGAAGGAAGCACACATCTGTTTAGGCAGCTAGGGATACAGAGGGACATCTGTACACTGGTACTTGTAAACGTCTCGTCTGACCACTTGCACAATATTATAGTGTTCAACAGGTGTAACTTGGTAATAGCCTCAGCCATCACATGAGCACATAATTTAAAACCAGGAGTAGATGCAAATGCAGACATAGTATTTAAGATATCATATCAGACCCTGATTCAGCAAGACATGTAGTTAACTAGACGACTATGGGTACAGTGATAGTTCTACTGACCTCAAAGAGATTCACTTCTCCAGGGCAGCAGGACTATTATATGGCACATGCTTAGAACCTTCCTGAATTAAGACCTAAGAAAAGGGGTTTTTTCGTTTGAACAAGAGTTGGGATGTTGAAGATGATGCTACAGAAGATGAGAATTTTGTTGGTAAGTTGTTCCTGGCTTTCCCTGCTCCAGAGCATAATTTCATTTATTATTCTGATTTATTGTTTTTAATTCAGCGGAAAAAAGTTCTTAACCATTCTGAATAATTATTAAAAAATGAGGCAGGAGGTTAAGAAATGTGAAGAGTATATTGGAAGGACATACTGTAAAGATGCTGAAATGCAAGGAGGGAAGTTATTTTGTTTCTGATCCTGGCTGAAAGCTGAAAATGTAGTTGCAGCCAGTAGTAGTATTCGCTACAGTAAAAAAACCTTGAGGAATCAGATACTGTATTTGTAAAATGGTAGTAACAAGTATGTGCTTTCAGGACAATACTGGATCTATACAGAAGTCTGTCAAGGTGACCCTGCAGAAGCAATGAAAAAATGTCTTTTCAGATTGGGCATCACAAATGTATTTGAGATGTATAGAAGGAAGTGGCAGTGGTGGGCCATAGCCAGCACTCCTGGTGCTAGATGTGGAAATGGTTGCACCGAGAGCAGGAATATTTCACCTGTAGAGAGATACCTGGTTATTGAGGCACCTCTGAATGCACTGTAGGATTGTTGAGTTATTAGATGTGGCAGATGAAACAAGTGTTTTTCTCTGATTTGCATAAATTTGTTAACATAACAGTGTGTTGATAAGAACAGCAAATAAGTGCAGAAGTTTTGATTTTCCCTATCATGCCCCAGCTGCTATCACCAAGGAGTCACTTGGATAAAGTGTTTATTCTACAGTGGGAAACAGTCCAGTGCCATCAAAGCTTTGCATGCTGTGTAGGGACTGCCTACTGAATCAATATAGAGAGTCGCTAAATGGTTGAATGTTTAATCTATCTGCAAATGAAATTAACTGGACAAACCCAGAAGGATTCAGTCTAAATAATTCTCCTGAACTGAGCATAAACCCTAGGGTGATAGATTTTAGAAAAATACATAGTATAATTTAAAAAGTGCAGAGAAGAAAAGCTTTTCCACTTCTACTCACAAATGTCGTGACAGTCAAGCACATTAATAAAACTGTACGGGACTAATTTGGAGAAACCTTTGTGCTGCCTTCGCAAATATACACAAGTGTCCCTTGTACAGTTTGCAGACTACCAAGAAAGACGGACAAGTAGCTGCATCTTCATCCTCTGTTCAAACCTGACTGACACCATGTTACACGTACATGGTGAAGTAAGGATGGACAGAGCAGCGGTGGAATGCCCCCTCCCCATCAACTCACTGGGACTGAGGATTTACAACCTGTGGTAAAAGGAAATAGTGGGAAAATCTGCCATGAAACAACAGATCTGTATGGAATTCTTGTTCTTAAACTTCTGTCTCTGAGGAGAAACATTAGGGAATCCAGAGCAGGTCCAGAAAAGGGGCTATAATACAGAAGTTTGATTTTGTCTCCCCTTTTTGGGTTGCCATCTGCTTTATCACTTACAGAATGTTAACATTCTTTAAAAATGGGCAGATGGACCTCATTCAAGTTCTGACAGTAACTCTTTGTTATTGGTACAAATAGCTGCAGAGGTATTTAATTACCATTAGTAGTCATCAGTTTAGTGTGAGCTGGTGACATTCAGAATAGTGAGCAGGCTGCATTCTTTGTGTCCAGTGAGTTCATAGAAAGTTAAACCTACTTTTGACAACAGCCTCAAGCTTAGCTACCATTAACCCCTCTTCAGTTACTGGATGATGTGTTTGAACAGTATGAATGATTAATGAAGGTTAAATAGTCCAGTTTCTATCTGAAAACCTTTTGTTATTGGCAAAGGGCAGGGCAACTGGCAAGGTGAGCAGAAATTCAAGTGGTTGGTTTTCACCAAATAGTTCTTGGCAAACTTAAATTATTATGAGATGGTAAATTCAGAGGGAAATTAAGGGCTGGGGCCAAATACTGTAATTCTTGCAGGTCTGGCAAAATTAAACCAATCTTGCTTATGAAATTGAACTTCGCCGCTTATCTTTTTCTCAGCAAACACTGCAAAGCATTGCAGTATGTAAAAATAACCAGTACAGCAAAAGAACATCATTTGGTTTTATTCTTTGTCCCTTTTTTAGATGATACAAACAGAAGGAAAGAAGACTCTTGGTAGCTGCTTTATTACCTACCCTACCCTAATTCCTGGTCAGAATTTGGCCATCTGCACTTTTGCAGAGGTGAGATTCACTTTTGACACCATAATATTTGCTTGTGAATCCATGGTGTAATGTTTGCCTGTTCTGTGTGAGGAGATGATCCTGGAAGCCTCAGAAGTTACAGGGCAAAGGTGGGTCCAGGCTTTAGGGTTTCCTTTGACCTCAGACAGTTCAGGATTGCCTTTATACCTGTGAATAAGAAGCCAAAGACAGAGACCAAGCGAAGGCAAAGCTATTCAGCCAATGCTCTGAGATTCAAACTGTGGTGGGCTGATTTTTTTTCTTCCTTCTTGCACATTATCATTGTGAAGAAAGCTAACACAGGCCACCGACTTCTTTAACAAATGCCCTTTGCTGACATCTTTGCGGCTTTGACTACTGGAGCTTTTCAGAGCAGCAACTGACTGGTAAGCAATTCCAACAATTCATAGGAAACAAGTGTCCTGTTCATGCTCCTTGTTTGGAGTAAGGAGGGCTACAGAGAAAGCCCATCTGCAACGAAGTTTCACTTCTTGTATTTTCATTTTTCAGGGAGAATTGTCCTTTGACAGGTCCAGACCCTGTTTCCTATTTTTGCTTTAAATCTGCTTTAGGTGCTGTGTGATTATTGACAATGCTCCAGAGATCCTAGTTTCTTATCCTTGAGCAAACTTTATGGGTGTGATTTAGAACCGGCTCTGTCTTAGCTTTAGCCCAGTATTATGGGGTTTTTTTTTTTTTTAGCTTTTCATCAGGCTTTACGGAGCTTTAAACCCAGATTAGCACTGCTACTTGGGGACTAGGAGGGAACTTGGAGCTCCCCTTTAATTTGAGCTGTGGTCATTGCTCCAGTGGTGCTGCTAAGAGAGGCATGCAGAGTCCCAGAACGAAGAGTTGTAATGTGAATGTGTATGAAAGAAAGTGTTATAATACGGTTCTAGTACAGAAAACACATTTAGTGTAATACGCCTGTATGCATTACATAGTAAGAAAAAGGAAAGTCCTCTTACATATCTGCGTGTATCCCAGTCAAAGGTAGAGGCTCCCACAACAGTGGTGCAGCAGCATTTTTGGACACGGCCACAGCCACATCTTCCAGCTAGGAATTCACTCATCCTAGCCCCCAGTATATCAGTGACCATAACAAAAATATGTCTGATCCGCACATCTCAAAGCAAAAGATCGGTCCTCATTTATTAGAAGTAACTATTCAGCCTTCGATAAAATGTCAACTACCTTAAGAGTTTCCATTGTAATATAATGTACTGTACACAGTCTAAAGTATGGGATCTAAAAACCATTAAAAGGGTATCTGATGTCACTGTGACTACAGCCACAGTCCAATCTCATTTCAGTGACATCTGTTATCTACAGGAAAGAAAGCATATTATCCATAGGTGATTCAGCATTGATTCTTGTCTCATCTTCTGTCCAGTATCAGAGCTCCAAACAACTGTCTAAATAAAATCACCAGTGACAAGACTGTGCTGGCATTGAAGGAAGATGATAGTTAATTGACCACTACCTTTGTAGAGACATCACTGAGATGGGTCACAAATGATTGCGTTGGGTCGCGCTCATTAGGAACAGAGTGGATGCATGTTCGGACCGTGCATTCCCATAAATGGGAGAGTTATAATCGCTTAGAAATGTTTTTTCAGTAGCTCTGCTGTGTTTGGGAAACAATTTTGTGAAAACGTCTGTGTTACGCGTGTATGCCCTCCAGATACTGTGGGTAACATCTGGACTTGCCTGAGTAATGCTTCTCGCATTGTTTCCTGTTTTCCAAAGCAATCCAGTGCCTACCCCAGGTAGAGCACTAATTATTAGTTAGGAGAGGATTAGAAAGGCACAGCTGTGCCTGATGTGACTCTCATACTCCTGCTGTAGCAGTACATACAGGTCTAAGGCAGCCTTTCTGCCTTAATGAAATGTGCAGCCCCGGGGTATATGCCTCAGAGTCAAACGGGACCTGAATTAACTTTTGCCAAAGTGAGAGCTGACATGCAATCGCTCCACTTGACTGCTGGAGACCTTCCTCTGCGGGTTGTTCTGCTTCGTCATGTAACTCTTGTGCTTCTTGTTTCCTAAGATACATGCTGCGTGGGAGCAGACGTTGTGAGTCAGACTAGCCCTGAGTTAGCTAGGTACTAACTAACAGTTTAAGAAGTCAGAGTGTTTAGATGAAAAAGGGCACCTGAGTTTTCTGAACTCCCAATTTGTTAAACTGTCCTCTTGAGCTGTTGCGGTAGAAGGTGTGTCAAAGTGCCAGGACATGCGATGGAGTGTGTGCAGATTACCTGCTGGTCACTCCAGAGGAGGAGGTCTGGGGCTGGAGTGGGGGAGGTATTTCCCAGCAGGCTCCTTTCTCTGTGGTGCTTCTTTAGGAGGACATACCTGAGATGCAGCTTGACACGATGGGGAGAACCTGCTCTGACATCCAGGGCCCTACAGAGACAGTGACTGTCTTGCCGTACCCTGAGATATGGCTGCTGTGAAATGGAGGTCAGTGTCACCATGAGCATAAACTGTAGCAGGTCTGTTTATAATGGGACTCATGCCCCAAGACATGCAACCTAACGTTTTTTAACCTAAAATAGGCCCCTCCAGAGCAGTCCAGGGTAGATTACGGGGCTTGTAACCTAATAGATTTTGGTAACAGAGACAAAGTTGTGACCACTCAGTGTGCAGCAAGCAGAGGAATCTACCCAAATTCACCCTGTGCCTACCTACTCTTCAGTGGTTGTCGGATGCTGAAGCCTCCCTGAGGCCACAGGATTAAAGAAATGTCAACAAATGTCAACATCCCGGCCAGTTTCTACAATTTTCTTAACTGTCTTAACTCCTATGAGGAGCAGGGAGTTGGACTCAGTGATCTTGATGAGTCCCTTCCAACTTGAGATACTGTATGATTCCATGATTCTGTGTTTTTCTCTTCTGTCACCTTTCTAGAGTTAGGGTGTCACCATGCTTTTCTAAATTTCTAGGCAGTCATTTATTCTTTCCTTTTCTGACACACATGCTGTTATAGTTGGGCTGAGAATATGAGTTATACCTTTAAAATAACTATTAGAGCTTAATATGGTGGGCACCTGAAGCTTATAACACTTGCATTTAACCTTAATCATGTGATAGGCAGGAGAAGATTAAGTGAAACAATTTGCAAATGAATATTTTGTGATTTATTAAGCCAGGAATTGTGCACATTCTACGCACTTTTCTGAGTCACTAGTGAGCATCTTAGTATGTTGCCAGGAAGAGTGTAAGAAATGTTCTTGTTGCTATGTTTTGGAATACTTTTATTTATAAGCGTGGTTTCCAAGGCAAAACCCTTGCAGCTTGATGGCAGTCTGTACGTCCAACTTATGCAAAGATGGAAGCAGACGTACATCTGTTGCTTGCTCTACCTGAACAGCAAACAAGGCTAAGTAATTTCTAGATAATTAGATCTGTGCAAATGCTGCAGTTGATTTTCTGTAAAATTCTCTTCACATTTTTAGAGAAGTTGCTTACGTTGTGCAGACACCCCTTTAATTGTGGCGGGGTACTTATGAAAACATTTAAGTGAATGTTGAAAAACCTATACAGAAATGAATTTTGAAATGCAAAATAAAAGCATGAGCATCCAAGCCTAAAAAATGGGTTGTTAGGGCATTGCAGCACTTCCCATCCTGTTATGATTTACCCCTTCAATATCTGAGTATGAGGTACAGACAGGGAATGGAAGAATTGAGCATATCACCCTTCCAAGTTCACAAAGGATGTTTTTGGCAGAGTGCGCCATGCAAGGAGGTACCTTCACCTCTCTATTTTCATACCTGTCTGGGAAATTTTTCAGAGTTACATGACATGACCTGTATGTCCAGGTTTAACAGCCATCAAGACTTTCAAAGAGAAAATGATGCAAAAGTTTACCCAATAAATTGTTAGCTTAAAATTACTTGCTCAATCACCGTTTTTTTTTTTCTTTTTGCCAAGCCCAGTTAATTCAGTCTTATTGACGTATATAAGAAGGAGAAAGGGTTAGCAAATATTCAGAAATAGGTTTTTAGAGTCCTGTTTACTGTCCTTCCTGCCAAATTATGGCTGGCTTTTAGAAATAGCCTAAAATGTCCATAAGTTTGGAAAGACTGAAATTTATCCCATTATATAAAGTAGGTAATGAACCGCCTAAGGATTTATTTATATGTACAGTGTATAATATTTTAAAGAATATTAGGAGGGCTGAATCACACTTCAGCAGCCATTTTTTGTGGGGAGTAGTAGAATTTTAATTAGCTTCATATTCATTACTCACCTGATACATAGTCTCTAATTGCACCTTCAGTGTATTTTGCTGTCACTGGAGCTCACTTTTATTAACTATAATCATTGAAGGTTTTACAAAGCCTATCTATGGTATATGAATACCACAGTGCAAATGAATCACTCAGCCTTACAAAACTGTCATGAGCATTTGCCAGTAGGTAAGTAGATTTTGTACTTGCACTGGCATGAAAATTATGAGAGGTTTAAAAAAAAAATTGGTTTATTTGACCACCAAGGAAAAGCCTGGTAATTGAATAGGTAAATTTTGCAAGCTTAAAGTAATTTACTCAATTTTTTAAAGAGAAATTTGTTTAGAAAACCAGTTGTGCAAATTTCTTCTTTTTTAAAAAAATCCCTTTTCTATCTTTTGATCATTAACAGTACCCCATTTGATCAGCATAGAATAATTGCCTGTGACAACTGTGCTTCTCTGTCCGTGCAGTTACACTGAAACTGTACATGCAAAAGTAAAATACATAAGTTAATTTATGTTTTTTATTAAAATCTTATGTGAAGGTGTTCATTACCCCTCTTTTCAGACTCTGAACTTCAGGAGCATCATTGAAGCCCACAGATTTCTAATTACTTTGGAGTGCAAATTCACCACCCTGAGAACTGATCCCTGCTAGTGATGGGTTTGTGTTTCTGCTCTGTCTGTAAGTTTCTGGGTGACCTCCTCTTCCCCTGTACTCTTACCTTTTCTGTTTAGACTGTAAACTGAAAATCATAAAGTCATATAATTGAAATTACTCATTTTGCTGCATCCTTAGAGCAGAAGCAGGGTTTTTTACATGTGATTCTGAGAAGTTTGGGGTCGTATTTGGGCAAGTCAGAGCAGTCCCCACCTGGGTGGGTGCATCTCACTGGCAAGCTGCAAACTCTCCCATCTCTGAGAGTGGGAGTATTTCACCCGTAGAGACATACCCGGTTATTGAGGCACCTCTACCTCTGAGTGCACTGTAGGGTTCTTGAGGTATTAGATGTGGCAGATGAAACAAATGTCTTTCTCTGGTTTGCATACATTTGTCCATTACCATAACAGTGTGTTCATAAGAACAGTAAATAAAATTACCCACGACAAACAGCAGTATTGTACCCATAGAGTTCCATTCAAGTGTCTGTTCTTCATAAACTTTTTTCATCTTTTAATAATGTAGGTAGTTCATACACAAACACAAAATGGTAAGTGAAAAATGAGTTATCTGGGGACTATGCTGGAATTGCTGACCTTGCCTTTAGCTAATCGAATTCCCAATACTAAGGATGTAGGATTTGCCTAGAGCAGGCCTGAACTGGGATTAAGGAAGGCAGCTGTCAGTGATTTTTGCCTGCAAATAATGTCACTAGATGGTTCTGTCATACAGAAATGATAATAAGGAAGTAATTAGCGTTTGCAGTATTAATCTTATTGGGGCAGGAATTCTTTCAGAGATCATGATTTTTCTGTAATTTCTCAATTGGCTGTTAAAGAATTGTGAACTGGTACTGTATGTCATTCTCCCACTCAGAAAATGTCAATCAAATAGGAAGATTAAAATAAATTCTGCTTATATGCTGTATTGGGTCTGTGTGGCAAGGTTTTGGTAGTGGGGGGCTACAGGGGTGGCTTCTGTGAGAAGCTGCTAGAAGCTTCCACTCTGTCCAACAGAGCCAATGCCAGCCGGCTCCAAGTCGGACCCGCTGCTGGCCAAGGCTAAGCCCATCAGCAACGGTGGTAGTGCCTCTGGGACAACGTGTTTAAGAAGAGGGGAAAAAAGCTGCACAACTGTAGCTGGAGGGAGGAGTGGGAATATGTGAGAGAGACAACTCTGCAGACACCAAGGTCAGTGAAGAAAGAGGGGGAGGAGGTGCTCCAGGTGCCAGAGCAGAGATTCCCCTGCAGCCCCTGGTGAAGACCATGGTGAGGCAGGCTGCCCCCCTGCAGCCCATGGAGGTTAATGGTGGAGCAGATATCCACCTGCAGCCCATGAAGGACCCCATGCCAGAGCAGGTGGATGCCCGAAGGAGGCTGTGACCCTGTGGGAAGCCCATGCTGGAGCAGGCTCCTGGCAGGACCTGTGGACCCATGGAGGGAGGAGCCCATGCTGGAGCAGGTTTGCTGGCAGGGCTTGTGACCCCGTGGGGGACCCACGCTGGAGCAGTCTGTTCCTGAAGGACTGCACCCCGTGGAAGGGACCCACGCTGGAGCAGTTCGTGAAGAACTGCAGCCCGTGGGAAGGACTCACGTTGGAGAAGTTCATGGAGGACTGTCTCTTGTGGGAGGGACCCCACAGTGGAGCAGGGGAAGAGTGTGAGGAGTCCTCCCCCTGAGGAGGAAGGAGCGGCAGAGACAACGTGTGACGAACTGACCGCAACCCCCATTCTCCATCCCCCTGTGCTGCTGGGGGGGGACGAGGTAGAGAATTCGGGAGTAAAGTTGAGCCTGGGAAGAAGGGAGGGGTGCGGGGAAGGTGTTTTAAGATTTAGTTTTTATTTTCTCATTACCTTACTCTGATTTGATTGGTAATAAATTAAACTAATTTTCCCCAAGTCAAGTCTGTTTTGCCCATGACAGTAATTGGTGCATGATCTCTTCCTGCTCTCATCTTGACCCACGAGCCTTTCCTTATATTTTCTCTCCCCTGTCCAGCTGAGGAGGGGACTGATAGAGCAGCTTTGGTGGGCACCTGGTATCCAGCCAGGGTCAACCCACCACATATGGCTACCAAAGAGAGAAACAGATGGAAGAGTGATTTGGTCTGAAATTTTTTCTCTGCTGGTATGCCACCTGCAAAAATGAGGCAGAAAGTAATATCAGACAACAAGCTGTTCTCCAGTGCTTCTAACCATGTTGCACTGAAATTAGTAAAAATATTTCCAACGGGAATTGGTTTGGATCTGAAATTACTAAATTGAGTTTCAGGAGTTTGTAATAAATACACACCTGATTAAGAAAAGTATGTGACTGTTTTACTGTTGGCCAAAAATTCCTTCAGGTTTTTAAATCTTTGTTGACTCTCAATTGAGAATGGCATTTAGATGAAATGATATGAATGAATGAAGAAGTGGTTGCAATTCCAAAATATATTGAGGCAAATTTTACTTTAAACCCAAGTCTGGCTCTGTATGCTGAGGTCACATCCCAGAAGACATGACTCTGCCCCAATGCCAAAGGGCCTTCACTTTGGCATTAACCCACTAATGAGATTGGAGAATCCACCAGTTTTCTCCTCTTTGACTTCTCCTGGAAGACCCTGTCATTATCTTTTCTCTTGTAGCATTGCTGTATTAGAAACCTATTCCTCTTGAAATTAGTGGCGCAACTGCCAATGAGCAAGGTTGAGATGGTGCAAGGATGTGAGGACATTTGAATGACAAGGTTGCTGTGATGGGATCACAAATGTTTCTAATATTGTTTGGTAGACTCAGATTTGGATGCTACCACCAGGGCTTCCATTTGTTTAGGATTGCTTTGCTGATCACTGTTGCTCTCACCTCTCTGTTAGTGTGGCTGCTGATTTTTTGCATAAACGCACCATCAAGATATATTTCTGGAAAAAATATACCCCATCTCATAGTAAGTAAATGACAGTCAATCATTCTTGCAATGTTCCCAGATAATTAGCCACTGGGTCTGTCTAATTACTTCCATGAAACATGAGTTGTCTTTCTTAAATTTCTGAAATATGGTCTGGGAAGTCTCAAGTAACACAGTGGTTAGCCACTGGCTGGTCAACAGTGATGATTAATAAAGTTTATTACTTGTAGTTGAATGAGGGATGGTAAAATATGGATATGCTCCTTGCTTTCAAATTATTTATTAATTATTTTATGTTACTTCTTTCCACAGTAGTGATTAGCTTGTTTTAATAATGTATCAATGTGATCATGTATACATGAAAAAAATACCCACTTTGCATGGGAGTAGGAATTCAAAACAGACAAGTCTGTAGCAAAAGACACTAAATAGGGTTCAGAGAATCTTACAACTGCATGTTCTTTAAAGTTTGTATTTTATGACTGAAGCAACTTTTCTCGGTACAGTGAGCTTTCCTTTAAGAAAAGGGTGTAAGGCATATATTTTGGTGAGCTTTCTCAATTTATATTATCCAATCCTCAGCTGTGCCTGCTTCCTCTTGCTTTTTACACATTTGCCTTTTGCCAGTGTCGTATAGAACCTAAAGAAACTCAGAAATTCCATTCTCTAGGACATTTCAAATTGTATCAAAAAGTTCACATTTCCAAACAATTAATTTTTGTTCTAACGTGAGGAGACTCTGATAATCTTTACAGGAGGAGATAATAATCTTTACAGAAGTTGCAAAGGTAGAAAAGAGTCTGCTTATGAGGTCTGTGGAAGAGGAACAGCCCATGCAGCCTGTCCCTGGAGATCTGTTTGTGCTGTTGCCTCTGTGTGTAAGATCCATCTGGGGTTCTCAGGACCCAATGGCAGGGTGCTCTGTAGTGCTCTGCTGGCTCAGTTGGTTGTCTCCAGTTCCCAAGGTGTGGCACAGCTAATCCTCTTTGCATTTTAATGAAATCATTCTTCTGATTCCTTTGTTGAGGAAATATTTTCCTTGTGCTTGCATCTGGGACCTTAGAGTAGAAGGTGCCTTCTTTCCTTGACTATTGCTCTACCATATCAGCTGTACAGTCTGTCCGCTCTGAGTTTGGGCTTTGTTTTCCCTCTGCAGATTTCCATCTCTGAATGCAGCCTTATGGTTCTGTGCTCTACAGGAGCCTGCTCCACCTTTGAAAGCTTCTATGGAGGTATAGATCAATGATCATTTTGCTGAAATTATTCCATATGGCCAGTTTTGTCATGTTCTTCTGTTGGCTGTTACATTTAGGTGCTGATCTGGAATGTTAAATGTTTCGGCCACAAGTATGGCTGCAGGGCCAACAGTGGTATCGCATAGAGAAACGCAGAGAAAATGAGACAACTGTCATCAGCGGGTAGAGAGCTTGCAAAAGGCTATGCCCCTTCACAACCTCTCAGTAAACTGCTTTTAAATGCACAGCTCTATGGAAAATGATGGAAAATCAGTGGAAAATTACAAACAGTTATCCATTGCTCTACAAATATGCTTTACATACTTGAACTGCATTAAATATCTGGTTCCAAGACACTATTCTCTTGCTGTTGCTTAAAGTAATTCTGGTAATTCATTGTCAGCCTCTACTACAGGATAAATCTTTGCTTGAGGACATTCTCAATTCTTCTTGGAAATTAGGGAGGAATCCTGGCATCAGTGGGATTTTGCAACTTATTTCAGTGGAACAAACATTTTGGCCCATGTTTTTCCTTGCTCTGTTATAGTTGAAGAGGTTTTCATGAAAAGAACAAAGAGCCCTAGAAGAAATGGCAGATCTCCGTGGATGCTCTGCGACCTTATTCTCTTGTGCCCCTGGAGAATCACTCTCTATGGGTAAAGGCAGACACTTGCAAGAATTGCTCTTTTTTTGTGAACCAACTGGCTCACCATCCCTGAAATCAAGGAAATGGATTAGTCAAAAGAATTCATGTTTGTATGCAATGAATATGTTTAAATCCACTATGGCATTCACCTCCAACTGTGTATTGGGATCAGGCCAAAAATACACCTTTACCATGGCGGCTCCAGGAGACAATGAATCAGGGCTGGATTTCTGCACAGGTAAAGTAGGTCACTGGCTATGTTAGAGGGAAGTTGAAGACAACAAATAACATATTTCATGTGAAGTAAGTGTTATTCACAGACAATAATTACTTTCTATTAAAGTTGGTAAGAGTTACAAGTCAGATTTTCTTGGTATCTTGTGGAGTTGAGAGGTTCACAGGGAAATGGATTATTCTGTTTTTTTTTTTTAAGAAAATAAGACAGCATTTTGCACTTTGGTACAATGACAAGTTATTAGGCTTTAGTATGGACCTGTTCTTTCCAAATCTAGGAGGTTTGAACCTATAGACCTGGTCAGTCCCTATTTTTAATCTGTTACAGTCTTGTAAGATAAACTCTCTGATACAAAATACTATTTGTATGTGCCATTTGTGTCTGTCTATACCCAAGGTGGTTTGGCTCTGTGACTGACATTGCATTCAAAGCTCAAACTAAACAATGATGTGGTAATGAAATACAAAAGGACAACCTCTACTGATCTTTGGAGTGGGAGCATCACCATCTCAGCCATGCAGTTCTGTTTAACCATCTATTCATTTCTGATATACTGGAAGGGACTGGAGAGCCATGTCCCTCCAGCTGTCTCTTCAACCCATCACCCCGCCACATCCTAGCTCAGAGCTGTACATAAGCAGAAATGTGGCTTAATCCCTTGGCACAGGCAGGTCGGGCACTCCCACTGTGTTAAGTACTAATGCACTTAGCGTTAGTGCTTAGTGTCAGGAAATCCCCCAGTTCCCGGAGCCATGGATAGCATGTTTAGATGTGCGAATATATTTATACATTACTGGAAAACAGGCATTTTTAAAGCAAGCATTTCAAATTGCACTTCACGTACTTTATATTCATTTTTAGAATGATAAACACAGAAGAATAGCTCTTTGATTTTGCACTGTAATGGCTCTGTGGGGCTAGGTAACCCTGGGATGAAAGAAGACAAAATCATCCATCATTAGGGAAAGCATAAGAGAAGGCCTCATAAATAAAATGGAATAGCTGCGATGCTCATCTGATAAAACTGACAGGGTGGACTGGTATTTTTAGCTGAGAAATTCAAATACTAGTTATTTTATGGTGTGAAATCCCTTTGTGTAAACTGTGTAGCATTCATGTAGGGTACAGAATGGAGAAAACACTGTTTGTACCTGAAAGGTGAGAAGAATTCTGGATGCTCAGGTGATAGCTGACTCAGAAGCAAGTGGGAAAGTGCTAGACAGGTTACTATTGCTACCACTTCTGGTCTTTGAACTACTGTGTTTCAACATACCTGCTTCTGCAATAGCTGCGCTGCTACCTCACAACTGGCCAGCCTCTACCCTGGGAGGTTCAGGCTTTCCCAACCCTCTGGGCAAGCGAACTGCTCTTTATTCTCTCTTCTTCTGCGTTAGTGCTCCTGCAGTCAGCTGCTCTGGCCATTCCCACCTCTCCCAGTTCAGGAGTCAGAGGTCTTTATAGGCTCGTTTCTCTGATTTAGGTATTTGAAGAAGGAACCACAAACTTAACGTTATCCTGAGCATTTTGGAAGGTAAAAATGATGATGCTTCTTATGGATTGTTATCAGTGTGGTTTGGTGGCAAGGATAACGGTCTAGGAGTCAGGACTGGTAATGACCTCATATCTCCTACTGCCTGTTGCATTACTTAGGTCAATTCACTTCATTTCTCCACTTCTTTCAGTTGCCAACAGAGGTAATTCTAGAGACCTGCTTTTGTATTAAAAACTCTGATACATATGGATGCAAATTATGAAACAAAAAGTGCTATTTTGTCAATGCAATCAGGAACTTCACACTTCTGAAGCACCTCGTATCCAGAGAGCCAGTGCTGAAAAAGGAAATGAAGAATGTTTTTATCTGCTATTGAAATAGCATAAATATTACTACCATCCTCAAAATTATAAAGAATAATTGGAAATGCTTCCTAGCACTGAGCAGGAATTGGGCAAATGCACAGATGCCTCTGGAAATCAAATCCAGGCAGAAGGGAAAAT
The DNA here is from genome assembly GCF_035582795.1 of Mycteria americana. Classification (NCBI taxonomy): domain Eukaryota; kingdom Metazoa; phylum Chordata; class Aves; order Ciconiiformes; family Ciconiidae; genus Mycteria; species Mycteria americana. Next base: position 10,436,323 of record NC_134371.1, read on the forward strand.
ACTCCCTTGTTGTACAGAAAGGAACTGATGTTCATATGTTTGGGAATTTACACAGATCCTCATTCAGTAAGGCACAGCAGCAGGAGCCACCTGCAGATACGGCTGGGGGCACACAAGAGAACGGGTATATCCTCTACATACCAGCTGTCCCTTGCAAGAACCAGTCTCCTCTTCACCCTCCTCTGAATGCCACAAGCTAGCTTTTTAGTTTAATGATCTTAAAAAAAAAAAAAAAAAGGTTTATTTAAAAGAGAAAAACTTCCTGCAAATAATTAACTGCCAAAAATGACCACTGGGAGTTTTATATTGATTTATTCCTCTCTCCACCGAACGCTTCTGTTCTGTATCTTCCACTTACTACATTATCGCTTGTCTATTTTGCATATTGGGGTTATGAATTTGCCTTTTCAGCTGTCTTAGGCTATTTGCGTATCTCGATTGTTGATAAAAATATGACAAATTGTTCTTGGCAATGGGAGGGGAAGGGTTTTAATGATAAATGGGCTTTGCACGGCAAGCGTATATTCCACACTTCCTATGCATGCCATCTCCTGAAAAGCTCATTGCAGGCTGACAGAATATTTTTCTCGATTTAGCCTTAAATAAAAATTTAATAGCCATATTAAATAGCAAGGGCTTCTTTTCCTTTTCCTTTTCTTTTTCTTTTTTTTTTTTTTTTTTGGCAGTTTTACTCATGACTTTTCTTTAAGAGCTTTCTTTGACAACAGGACAGTGCCCCAGATTTCCCAAATCTTAGAAAGCCTGGAAAAGGTTAATTGGAAAAGTCAGGGTTGCAGTTGGATAGTTAGTGCAGCTGTATTCTCTCTGCTGCTTGTTAACATTTTCTCAGTGCCTCAAGGCCCCACAACTCAGTGTCACCACTGTCGCCAGCGCCCTGGCTGTGAGTCCACTCCGCAGCCTTGCTGGCTCCTCATTTCTATACGCTTCACTTTGCTGAGCCACTCCGAGCTGGCGTCATCCATCTAGTCACAGCTCTCTAAGTTTGCCATGTGCACTGACCCCGTGCTGACCCTGAACCATGATACAAACTATGGGATTGTAATTAATCTCTAATTACCCACAATACCTCACTGGGTATTCAGCCTGCTGTTCAGTTGTATTCCTAACCAATTCAGTCATCAGTGGAGCATTCAAATTCGGTGCAGCTCAGTGTTTAGAAACCGAGGGCTTCGCTAATGTTGAGTGGCTAGGCTACTTAGAGGGCTGCGTCCACCTTGCTTTGCTCAGGCAGAGGTCTCCATTCAAGCAGGGCAGAGCCAGGCTCCAGCTCTAGCTCAACCGATTGACAGTGCAATGCTTGTGTTCATGTTTCACCATTCAAAAGACAACTGAGCAGGCTGCGTGTGACACCAGTCGTTTATCTCTATTAGTTCTTTCTTTCGCAGCTAGCTTATTTCTCCTACCAGGGGACAGGAGGGACTGTCATTGAGTCTTGGCAGATCTTGCTAGAATGCATCACTCCTCTTTTAATTTAAGTTGTATTCCTGCTTCTGTCCAAGTGATGGGATCTAGGAAGGGCAATTCCCTGGAAAGGTGCCCTGAGGATGCTGAGCTGAGACAGGGAACTAGTGCTGGGATTGTGAAGTGGTGCTGCTCTCGAGCTCCCAGTTAAATCCAACCCTTAAGAAGAGAGATTTGGTTTGAGCATGACTATAGGGGCTGCTATGGACTGTAAGTTCAGTTTCACTCTGGTTATCCCACTGGGACAGGATCTTCCACTCCTTTCGTGTACAGCAAATGCAAAGCCATCATACTGCAGCCCTCAAATGCTAGATGGAGCACTCAAGAATCAAAGCACCGTGTGAGAAAAGAGAAAAAACCTTCCCTCCCTGATTCCCATTACCTCAGCTGGCAAACTCTTTCCCCAAGTGTAGCTCTCCTACTATCTCCTCATGTCTCAACTGGTTTTCCTTTCTCTCCCTTTCCATACTTGCACTTTTCCAGCTTTCCCCTGTCCTGAAGTGCCTCGCTGGCCAGCCCCTCACATCTTCTCGCCCACCCTCCCATTTTCCCTCCACCCCAAAATCTCTTCAAAGTTTCAGAGAGCCTTCCTTGGAGGTGGGAGGGAATATTTTGATAGGACACGGTTTGAACAGAACACGCATGTTTATCAAAACATGGAGAAGTCCCAGTTCCAACGACATGCTTGCCAAACCAGACCAAGATCCAGTGCAAATTGGTGTGGCTTCCTAGTGGCCAGCCAGCAGTAGGTGTCAGCGCTGACATCCTGGGCGGAGCTGGGACTTTCAGGACTGGTCTTGCTCCCTCTTGTGCAACTGGTCTCTCGGTTTCTGGTCTCCTCACTGGGTGACAGACCTTTCCCTCGGCTCACAGGGATTTGCTGGGCTGCCCTGGGCACCACCAAAGAGGGCAGCCAGCTGCTGCATTTCACTGTGAAAACTAGAAACAAAAATTGTCATAGAAAAAAATTTCAAATTGCTTTTTAGTGGAAAATTCCTAATTTTAAATGGAAAACTAGTAAATGTATCAATCTCCATTTTAAACTACTTAGGCTCATTCTTTCCAGTATTTGCACTGGGAAGCTAACTCAAAATCATACTGCCTCGAGAAGCCTCCTGATTTCCAGTCTAAAGTTATTAATATTTTACCTGCTTTGTACCTGATAAATGCAATATATGTACATTCCAACACAAAATTTTAAGTGTTCACTATGGGAAAACATAGCTGGGTTAAAAATCTTGTCATTTTTATTTATTTATGGCCTGATACCAGCCCAGCCTGATACCTGACATTGGATCATTAGTAGCTGTGTTTCTCTATGTGACAGCTCTTCCGTGCCCAGTACCTAGCAGCCACGTCAGCTCTCTGATGTAACAGTTGCTGTGGTGACTGTTTTGCTCTTAAGTTGTCAAGACATATGAAATGATCACATTAAAACCTGCCTAACTTGTTTGAATATTATATATGGTAAACCTATTCTTTACCAGCGATAACTTGCACTCCTTACGCTTGCTAGCTCTCACATGGGAGAAATGTGTGTACCGGAGAAATCTTTGTACCAGACGTGCTCCATGTGTGCCACTTGACTTGGTTTTGACTTGGGGGGCTTATTTCTTAAGTGTTTAACAGAGCATTTGAGGGAAGGAGAAAGGGCTTTTCAGCAATCCCACAAAGCCTTCAGCTTGGTTGTGTGACACACATTCCCGGGGCGAGATGCTGTCACCCAGTCATTCAGCCATTAGGCATGTAATTATGGCAACCAGTCATGAGACAATTTCTAATTAACCCTTATTTTCCCAGTGAACTAATATTCCCAATGTCTGAAACAAAATGGGTAATTAAGACATTGCCTCCATCTACCTGGTGCATCCATCAGTTGTCTGTTGCCCTGCTGCCAGCACCCAGCTCTAAGAAATACCCTAGCGTACCTGTTGGCACAGTTTGTCCATATACTGTCTCCTCTTTTACTTACAGATCTTTCCTTCCCACACCAGGTGCTGGCAGCATTCCCATCTGCAGGACATGGCAAATACTAATGAAAACATCTTGAAATTTTTCACTGAGCATCTTTTAGACTAAAGAGAGAACTCTTTATTTGTAACTTTCTATGAGATCTTAGTATTTTTTTTCAGAGGCTGTTGGTCAGTAAAATTGTTGGATTAATGAAAAAAATTTTCTGCTTATGTTTACTTTGGTAATTCATGAAATGAAATTACTGCACCTGCAGTTGAGGTCCAAGGAACAACCATATCCCAACAATAATTTTTTTTTTTAGTGACCTTCAAATACGTTAACGTCAATTTTGGAAAATAGATGAGATTTACCTATGACCAACGAGGATGTATGTTATATGTAAACCCTGGCTGCATTTAGGGAACATGTCTCTATTTCCAAGCCAAACCTTAAAAGAATGTGGGTAACACTATTAAATAATCCACCCATTTGTAATGTACAAATAAATGTTTCTTTCTTTCATTATTTAAAATGACAACTGACTCAGTTTATGATACTGATGTGCTAGAGATTCCAAAAGAAAGAATTAAGAAAAAAACCAACACCCAGTGTTTTTCAGCACCTGGTAATGCAGGCAGCTGATAAAAACTCAGGGACCTGTGATTCATATTTGGCCTGCTTTTGACCCCTGAACTTTGTAAAGTGATGAAATTTGAACAGTAGTATTTGTGTATTTAAACAGTTGGTTTTGAAAAACCACATGGGACGCACTTAGCACCACCTTTTTTAAAAAATCAGCTTTCTCTTTTCTATCTCTTGCTCATGCATTTCTTTTTTTATTCGGGCAGATTTCTATTATCACACATTGAGGGGTTATTGGGGGGCACTGAGAGTCATATTCTATTCTTGAATCATTTACCAGATGTATGACCTTGGGCAGCAAGTGAAAAGTTGCTTCACCTATGTTAGAAATGGGCATAGAAGTGAGGTAGGTCCCAGCATAGAGGCTGTGTGATGAGGTAATTGCCTGTAGGCATAAGCGGGGGTTTGTGGATTTGTGGTGTTATTCTGGTGTTATTGAATAGACGAGAATTATTCCATTGATACACAATAGACCTTGTTGTAAATCTGCTTATTTTGTAAGTAAGTTCCTCATGAACAGATACAGTGGTAGGTGGTAAATTATTGCTAAGAAGCAATATTATGAATTCTTTTGCTCTGTTTAAAAACAAAGCCTTTCTTCAGTTAAAGCTTCTCAGACACTTGCTTTTTTTTTTTTTCCTCTAAGTGACAAGCAGAGGTAGCTCCAGGTCTGATTTTTTTGAGTAGCTTGTATCGCAATTTTCTTAAATTAATTACTCAGGACCAATCTCTACTACTCATGATTACTTTCTAAAAGCTTCAATAACAGTTAGATAAACTACCTTAGAAAAGAAAGCAACAAACAGAATCCATCTCATTTCTGAAAAAATTACTTTTTTTTTTTCCCCCTGTTGAGCCAGCTAGTTGTTATTTATGGCCCCCAACCAAAAGGTCAGCTCTTTGTCCAGAAGTACCCATTCCTTCTCTCAATGAATCCTTTTCTTCACCATATTAAGTAATTCTCAAACCTGGAAAGTAGAGTTCAAAATCTGTTCTCTAGATTTTAAGAAAACATGCTCTTGTTTTGGCAGCCATTCTCAAATGCTCACGTACATGTTTAGCTTTTCTAAAGTTAGTTGTCCTGTTGGACTTGGGCTTCTTGGTCTTCAGTGGTGCTTTGGCAGGCAGGAGGAAGTGGAAGGTAATTTTTATGACTGTGCACTGTACTGCAACAATCACTGATTTTTCAGTTGAGGGTTTGAAAAATGATCAGTCTTAGAAAGGTTTGCCTTTCCTGAAGTTGCAAGCAGGGATGAGAGCTGGGAACACGTGGACATGCTGGTCTGTTTATTTTGATTACTGTGGTTGTAACTGCTGTGGTGAACCTCAGACCTTCTAGGTTTTCCTCATATGCCTTGAGTTTGGAAAAGGACCTTGACCGCCTAGCAGAAAACAAATACGCCTAGCAAATTCCTACTGATTAAGAAAAAACTGTTCTCCATGTTGTAATGAAAGATATATCACATTTCATGCAGCTGGTGGGGAAAAGGTTAAGACAAATCTGGAGGGAAAAGGGAAATACTCCAGCTGGCTGCAGACAGCAGGTATACAAAGCCTTGTCTCTCAGAAGAGAGGTGCTCTATTTAGGGGCTACAGATTTATAGCAAGAGCCTGAACAGCGGGGTTCAGTGCAGCTCAAACCAAAGGAACCTACAAAGGTTTATCAGAGGGTGACTGTTAGATGCACAGAGAGCAGGACTTGTCTATTAAAGATAAAACTGAATGCAGGAAAGGGTGGTTGGAGTAAACCTTTTCACTGACCTTTATTGTTTGACAAGGCTGTGAGGAACCAGATATTCTCCTTTGGACATTTTCACTGGAGTTTGGGGCTAAATATCATCTATCTCGACAGATAAACTGGGGTAAAACTCAAGATCCTAAAGGAAGGACAAGCAGAAGTTTACTTTGGGGCCAGAAGCATCAGTGAAAAGCCCACTGTGACCTAATAAGTCAGCTCTAGTGATGCAATAGACTCACTCACAAATATAGTTCAAAACAAAGGGGAAAAGATCCTCTTTTTTGTTTTGTTTGTTTTTACAAGGCATTTCTGTTGCAAGCATGGAAATTTTGGGTTGCTCCCCATGATAATTCGAGTGACATTTTATACAGCCATTGAAAGGCTCTTCTGCCATATTTTCCTTTTTTTCCCTTTATTGATTTTTCTCTTTAAGACTTTAATTCACTCTTCTTCAGTTGCTACCGTTAAGAGAGAAATTCTGTAGATCATATAGAGATAACATTCCAGCCTACACTGGGTCACTCACACCTCACATAAGAATACAAGCTTCCTGCAGACAGCTAGTCCTTTCCTGCTTTTCAGGCCTTTTTGCTCCATCTTTTCATTTTTTTTTCTCCCTTAGTATTTGGGTCTTAATCTTTCTTTAGACTTATCCTTCACGCTGTGCTCATCTGAAATGTACCAATAATTGCTGCTACCTATATGTGGTTTGATCATTCTGTGCATTCTTTGTTGAAACTATCAGTGAAACAAGACATCTAAAATATGATTCTGTAGAGTTAAAGTAATATTTTGGGTGTCTGAATTCTCTTATAAATTGTTCTGTAGACAGTCAGTTTTTTAAAAGAAAAAATGACAGCAACAAGCCAACCCTAATGACATATTTCAGTGTAATGCTGTAATTTTAGCCCCTGCCATGAACTATTGCTGTTGTACAGTAAAGTATTTTGCTAGTAAACGGTGAAGTGATTTCCAGTAAGGCCCTTTCCCTTTATTCCATCCTTCCATCGGCAAAATTCCCATCTCGCCAATTCCAACGTATTAAAAAGAAAATACTCATCTGAAGCACATTAGACACCATGTGAGTGCCCTACAGATAGTAAATAGTAAAGATGAGCTGTCGTAGTTTCACCGTGTTTATCTTCAGATGTTTTTGAAAACACAGAAGATGAAGGTGCTTCTTGCCTTGAAGTGGATGAAGTGTACCAAGGGCATGATCTCTTTATTGGTGTGTGTTTTTACCTTGTTCCTGGATGTGTGCACAGTAATGTGCAATCACATTTAACAGCCTCTGCACTAATAAGCCTTTTCCCAGGAGGCCAAATATCTTTTTAATAAGCCTTTTTTCTCTTCCTTTTTCTCTTCCTTTTTCTCTTCCTTTTTCTCTTCCTTTTTCTCTTCCTTTTTCTCTTCCTTTTTCTCTTCCTTTTTCTCTTCCTTTTTCTCTTCCTTTTTCTCTTCCTTTTTCTCTAGTACCCTGTTTCCTGCTTGCTGGAACTCTCCTGCTTAAGTGTTCTTTCAGTTCTCTGTTGTTCATTGCAATTAATTTTCTAGCAATTTTATTCTTAACTGGTGGGTGCATTTCTGTGACTCTTCGTGGCTGACCAGCTTCAAGATCTGTTGCCATCAGTCAGCTGCCATGTAAGAATTTGTTACAGGGTGGGTCAACAGGGAAAAGATGGTCAGAGGCTACAGTAATGGTTGGGTCAGTGCTTGGGAAGCAGGACCTCAAACCTCTGCACCATTGCAGACTGAGGGCACTGGCAGGGAGGACAAGGACTGCCACACCAATTTCCAGGTCTTGTGGGGCCTTCGTTCCTGAACTTGGGAGGCATGAATCAGAAATGAGCTCTGGAGCACTAAGCCACAGAGCCTCCATGGCTGGCAAGTGTAGGGCCGGAAACTCAGATGAATAGAGCCCTAAATGTTTTTTTGTTTGATGCTCATGCTTAACAGAAAATGATGAATCCATTAGCAAGTCCTTCTGCTGCCAAAAGAAACAGACTTGCACTTGTAGATTGCTTTCATTCTGTGCTATCAAGCCGCTGCATGCTCAGCTTTTGCAAAGCCGACAGTCATCTATCACTTAAAAATGGTTTTTTAGAGGTACAGTCGTCTTTGTCTTAAGTGTGTGTATGTGTCTGCTTGAAAGTGTCTCATTAAAATACACTGACCTCATCAAGCACCTCAAACAAAATCCATAGTGGAAAATGTCTTATTTTCTGTTTGCTTTGAATTATTTCAAAGTTTGACACTAGTTTCACATGGCAATGGGGGTTTTGGAGTGATTTTTGTCTGTGATGATGTGTCAGAGAGACTAGACAGCTCTTACTATACACGACGTGAAAAATGTGTCAGTGGAGAGTGGACCGGGGTGGTTCTGAATTCGTAAAGGGGCAAGAACATTTCTGAGCCTGATCATGCTTACTCAGGCAAAACTCCCTGCAGTCTTAAGTATCCCACTGAAAGCAGTGGGACTCCTGAATATGTAAAGGATCCAGGATCAGATGAGTAATGTCTCTAGAAACAAAAAAGTCCTAAACTAAAGTTTTTTTTCTTCATGAGATACTTTATCCAGCATAGTAAAAACATGTGTATTTATAGCCTAGATTATGCTTTGTTTTGTGGGATGAAAAAACACATTTTAGAGTTGGCCCCTTTCCTGAACAGATGTTACTGGCCTGGGTGAATAACTTATTCAAGCATACGATTTAACAGAATTGGATGAGAATTTTTGCCAAACTCAATTCTGACTAAAACTGAAATCTTTCACCACTTTTCTTCCCTCTCTCGTACAGGCTCTGCTGTTCAGTTCATCCCAGTCTCTGTCTTCCGGCTGTGGCTGTTCAGGGGTTACATCAACCCCTTTGGTTTCAGACTTGCATTATTCCCATGCAAGAAAATCTGTAAGCGATTTTTTTTTTCCCCATTTAAGTATGATTCTCCCTTGAAAAAAGGCCTGTTAGGGTAACATCAGGGGCTTCAATGTTTGTCTCTCACTGATTTCTCACATCAAATGTGTTCATTTTGCTGGTGCAAAGATGTTTCTTTCTAATTGCCACTGCTTCTATCTCCAGCTGGCTTCTTTCCTTCTTGCACATTATCACCAGTATTTAAGGTTTTGCAGGTCAAATTAGACTCACAGTAACATCTGTGCCACCCATTGCTTTCAGAGAGACTACCCAGGTGTGGCTGAATGCGGTTGGATAAACAGTCCTTTTCTCTCTGTGCAAGAGGGGACAGACTGGATCTCCTCTTGGCTTTGATGGATCTGTGGTCTAACAGGTCTAAAAAGCAAAGAAATGAATTTGTTGTCTAAGCCTGCACTGAATTAGGGGCAAGGAACAGATTTTTTAATTGAAAAGGTGACAGTTTTTACAGAGGTATCACAGAGTTTGAGCAATAGTACCAAATAGCTTGGTGAGGAACAGGACCCTGGCTGTGATGCTTTTTCACTCACCTGAGGTATTATAACTACCTCCCAACACCACTCCAAGGCGCTAACCCAGGGCTGCAGTGTATCATTAATTCTGAAGCTGTTACTGAGCTAAATCCTGTAGAGAGGGAAGGATCTTTTTTTTCCCTTCAGGGGATGTCCTCAGTGTTGGGGTCTGTGTCAAAGTGCAGGAAGGCAGATTCTTCTCATGCCTGCCACCACACCTGCTCATTGCTGAAGTCAGCAGCCCCGCGTGTAGGTGAAAGAGACTAGAGCGTAAATGCATCAAGCACTACCTAGAAAACACCGCTGTGTGGTGGCATAGCAATGTCATTGTTAGTGGTGCCTTTCCAACAACTGAGATCGTCCACCTGAACTATCAAAACCCTCCAAGAAATTGGTAAGGGGGCATGGTAGTGTTAGGTTTACGGTTGGACTCGATGATCTTAAAGGTCTTTTGCAACCTCTACAATTCTGTGATTCTGTGATTCTATGGCGTCCTTGGCCAAGCCTGGTGCTGTAGAATGCACCTTTGCTCTTCTGGAAGATTGTGCGGTATCCTCTTGTGCGTCTGGTTTCCCATAAAGACAAATAGATAGGGGGTAGGTTAATGGGCATTCACGCAGTTCCATACTAAATCTTTGAGCGCATAGATGCAGGTCAGAGTATATAAGTGATGCAGTCATTGATATGCTGTTAGTAGTTGGAGCCTTAAAAAAGTAAAATCGAGAAAAATACAAATAAACAACTAGATTACATACATAACGTAAAATATATTAGAAATCAGCATGATTTACGTATCCCAAATTAGGAATGCAGCTGGCTTTATAAACTGTTTTACATATCATTCCTGACAAGCTTGGCCTCTATAATCCTGAGTTCAGTAAATACCAGTTTTGAGTATTGCTAACTCACTGCCCAGTGGTTATGCCTCCCTTTGATAGACTTTTAAATACTATCATTGCTCTTAAATATGGATGAGAAATACTTGAACAGTTCTAGGATTTGCTTATCTGTGCTGTAGCCACAAGTTTCAATGAGTATTTTGCATGGTTGAGTCCCTTTTGTCTGGCTTCTGTATGTTTGCATGCAGTGCAATTGCATCTGCTTCTTGAGGTTAGTGAGGCAGCAAGTGCGGCTGCTCTGTTCATAAAAGCACATTAGTACAAGTATTTGAAAATACCAGCACTGATCTTTTTTTTCCCTTTCTTGTTCTGTTGATATATTAGGAAACATACTCTATAAATCTCATGTTTTAATTTCTCTTTGGAGAACAGTTTAATGCTTAAAGAAGCATTTGCCTGCCTACATTGTTATTAATGCATCCCATTCTTAAAAGACAACATGAAAAGTAAAACCTTCTTGAAATTTAAGGAATTTGAAGGAGTTATATTCTTAAGATATTAAGTCAATGTATTAAAGGTATACAAGCAGATTCTCAGACGCATTCACATACTCAGTTTGGCAAGAGGATCATCTGTATGAGTAGTTCTTTGTTTTCCTTTCTGTGATTTGTACAGGTTGTTACAGCACTCAGACTGATACTAGCAATAATTGAAAATTCTTCACAAATACTTTAAATCTCAGGGGCTGGATTCTACTTTACTCACTCTCGTCTTATGCCAGGAGACCTGCATTTGGTTCAGTACAGTAATCCAGCTTTAAACTGGGAGAGTGCAGGGGAGCAGGGGAACGGAGTCACATTCCCATATGTTCTGTTCTGATATTTAAAAAAATGACATCAGCTGTCAGATTTTATGTTGAAAGTCTTGTCTCCTTTGACCATCTGTGGCACTGATCCTGCTCAGTAGACCTTGGGAGTCCTAGTTCAGTCACTGGGACGATATAGTATGTGAGTCACCACTGCATTCACGCTGTCATTAAATGTGCCTGTGTGCTGCCATTTTTACTGTGAGCATCAGAAGTATGTACAGAGAGATGCAAGTTTGCACGGACTATTTTGTAAGCATGCCCTGGATGAAACAATGGAGTTTAGAGAGTTTATTCGGTCCACTCTCCCCAGCTGCCCTTAGTCAAATACCTATTGACACGTTATTTTCCTTGGGGGAGGGAAACAGATTTAGCCTTTGGAAATAAGCCGTGCAAAGCAACGTAGCTCTCTGCCAACAGAGGTCATCCATTTGCTTGTTGCTTGCCATGTTCTGGGTCCTCTACTGGGGGCTGGGGTCTGCTCCCATTGACCTTGCAGGGCCTTGACTCCCTTTGCATCGGGTTTTGAGTGGGATTCCTCCCATTGACCCCCAGCACCTGAAAGCTGGCTACAGAATCTAAACTAGTCAACGAGGTTGTTTTTTATTGATGAAGAGAAACAGATACTTCCCTAGGGAAGTGCATCCCATCCTAAGACACTAGCTGTGATGAACTGCCCTTTCTGAGGCTTTCTCTGTACAGCCACAGATTATAAAGGGAGCAGAGTAGCTTAGACCAAATGGCTGATAAGAGAGAAAGATGACTCCATGCATAGGCGGTCACAGTGGCAGCAAAGAGTCTCTGACTCGGGATGGCAGAATTTAATACTCATACTAAACAGCTTTCAGTAGCTAGGTAGGCAATGACAAAACTCTGGCTGTCTTGGATGGAAGCAGCTGTAGGTCCTGGGAACTGTTGCACCTGATGGGGAGATGAGGGGTGAGAGAAAAAAAATGCACCCACACTTTAAAATCATCTGTAATTCAGTAGATTGTCAGGAAGCCTCTATTTTGCTTCTGAGTAACTGTTTTGTGAAGCTGAACTGATGATAATGCACTTTTAAGTGAACACGAAACATGCAAAAATGCAGTTTAAATATGTTGCAAGAGCTCTGACCCCTTAAAATATGGTGCTTTCTGTACAATGAAAGGATTTTGGTACATAACAGCACTTAAAGTGAGGCAAAAGATTATTAAAACACTGCTTCCTGTGGTATTAAAGTCTTCACCCCAATGTACTGTGGAGCAAATCCAATGTGATGCAATTACTGAGGTGGGCTCCATCACTGTGCTAAGAGAGAAGCTGTTTGGAAGAGGCGGTCTTACAGTTGACACAATGTCCATGTTCTGATGGCTTTGCATTTCTACTGCAATGGCTTCACATTTCTACATGAAGCTTCCAAGTCTTTCACGAGGTGGGAGGGTTTTACATCCTGATATGGTGGTCGAGGAACAGAAAGACCAAGCAGAAGTTGTGAAACAGCAAGGCCACAATTAGGGCCAACCTCAGCTCATTCTGTATCTGTGCTCGCTTCATTAGACCTCACTGATAAATTGGGGGCAAAGCCTTTAGTTTTCCCTCTGGTCAATAAAAACATACTCTCCCAGTAGCGTAACTGCTCAAAGGAAATGGTGTGAAGCCATCCAGGAAACAGTAAGTCAGAGGTGTGTCTTGAGGCAGCCTGGCCCTAGCTCCTCCTGGTATCTGTAATACTCAGAAGTCAGAAATCTTACTTGTCTCTCACTCATTTTTTCTTATTTTTTCCTACATTTTGTACATACCTGGATGATAAAGCCAGGTTATTTTCTTTTTTTTTTTTTTTTTTTTTTTTGTTCTTAATTACTTTCCCTGTCACACACGGCTGCAAAGTTTGAGCTGCCACATCATTAGAAAAAGTTTCTTTCTAAAATAACCATTTCCACAAGAATTTTAAGAGATAAAGTAGCTCTGAGAATTATTTCCAAGGGCTTTGCACTTGAGCAGGTGGCTAGACTTTTGGTCAAAATAAAGTTAAACATTTCCTATTAGCATTTTAGCTCAATAATAGCAGATCTGGACTATCTTTAGAAAAGTGTTTTCTTAGAAGAGCCACTCCTTGAACAAAGTAAGTTTGCATTCACAGAATATTTTGGAAGATATTTCTTCATACTCTGTGGCAAACTATCAACTTCTGCTGTCTGTTGATTCAAAAATTAGAGGTGTGCAGTAGTTGCTCTGGCAACAGAGTCTCATTTTACCCCTTTGCTCATTTCCAACCTGTTACTAAATTACTAAGCACTGGAGTGATGCATCAAAGAGCACCTAGAGATGCTGTTAATGTAATGAAACCGAGCCTTCATCTACTTAAAACATGTTGTGTCAGCTTGGAAATAAGACAAGTGATTTCTTTACCCCCAGAAGTTGGCACCACATCAACTACTTAAAGTTTTAAAGTTATGAAAACAAGGGCTACACACAAAAAATTTCCTTGTATGGAATTTACGGACAAGTTGTACCTGGCAACACCGAATTTGTTTGATAGCAAATTATAAAATATCCTTTTTACTTTAGTGGTCACAACATCTGTCAGGTGATTTTAGCATTTTTAAGTACTTCCATTGGTATTTTCTGTGTGTATGTCATATAATAAATGCGTAGACTTATAGCTAATGTTGCAAACCTTTACCAATAGGATTACTCCTTCAAATGGAAAGAAACTGAGGACATGAATCTGTGTTATTGAAGGCAATACTGTGCACTTTTAAAATTTTCTCATATCGGTCTTTTTGGGCACTTTCTAAAATGAACAAAGATGAGGTTTTTATTGGTCAAATAGAGGATTCACCTCTGAGTTGCACAAGAAAATTGGTTTAAGTATTTTTAAATATAGCAACAATTATAGCACTACAGTAAACATCTAAAGGGAGACCCTTTGGGGCTCAATATCAGGGGAGTGAGGAGGTTTGGATTTATCAGTCTTGCTTGGGTGCTGCATCATTGTGCATGGTGGCAGATCAGCTGTGGCAAGGCCTGGTGCCCAGAGTCTCCCAGGAGTGCTGCCAGCTCCAAGGATGACCGAAATTATTGAAAGAAAGGTAATCCCAAGAAGCATCTACTTTGAAGCCTCACACCCTATCATACAAATGCTCATTATACAGTGTGGTTTTAGCTAGTATTTCAGGCTCAAGAACTTTCACTCTGCTTTGAAAGAAGGGGTAAAATTAAGGAAGAAACATATTCTTCTAGAAAAAGATGCTGTTTCCAGCGTCACACCATGAGACCAGTTTGGCTCCCTGTTTTACAGGTGTGACGATGCGGGCTGAACCCTTGTGTCCTTGTCTGCCTAGGATAAAGTGGGGAAGGATAAAAATGATAAGGTTCAGTGCCGCTGTTGCCCTACCCTGACACAGAGTGTCATCTCTGGTGTCACAGTTATGCCAGGCACTATGTTTGTAAGGCATCAGCAGTGCATTTACTGTGCCAGCACTCCAACACCTTTTACTCCTTCTACTTGGTGCAAAGGGGCAAAGTGAGATGAGGGTCTCATCTGGATACCTCTCTGTATTGTACTGCTGGTTTAGAAATAATTCTGCCATATGTAGCATAAGTTCCTGAATTTATTACTTGCATGAAGTCATGTTTGGCTATGATTTGAGAGGTTATATATGTAAGAATTGCCTTTTGATAATGTTTTTCCACAGCATCTGTAGAATATTATCAAGTGGTAGGAGACCAACTAGTAAGACCTTCCATAATGTCAGCAAAATTTCAGCTCCTTAATACATGGGTCTTATACTGTTTCCTAGCTTGAAAACCCAGTACTAAGCCTTTAAAATGACACTATAAGCTACAGACCTTTGTTTAAAAGTAAGGTGCCAGATAATGCCTGTAAATGTGTTTGTTTTTAGCCTCACATTGCAACCTTTTTGTATGTAATTCTGGTATATTTGCACCGGCTTCTTTTGACTGTCATTTTTAATGTTTAATGTTTTTACCAGGTGGGCTATAGAGCTGTGTTATCACTACAGTAAAAAAGTCCACATGTACCATGTTACAAAGTGCAGAACATACCAGATATAATTTCCATACTGGGTTTAGAGATCAGACTTTAGCATAACTTTGCTCCAGATGCAAGACGTGGACAACAGAGACATGTTTTGTTACAGATTTTACTGAAGCAGATTTAAAATAACATGACTGAAGTTCTAAATTGATATGACAGTTTATCCTTTTCTGGATAAAAGAACTGGCTGCAATGTTATGCCTGGTTTTAAAACCAATACACATGATCTGAAACAGATTTTTTTCATCTTGGTTTTGAAAATTTCCTTTCAGACATAGTTAGTGTTTAGGAACATTTCAGATAAATGTAAGCACATGCACTTAGACCTGATAACTTGTGTCTAGGCCAAATTTCAGCTGGAGTATTTGTTATTTTCTACTTCCTTTCAAGGTTTAGGTGGCACTTTCCTTTACTTGTATTCTCCTTAAATTTCCACACTGGTGCAGTGTAGCTGCATGTAGTTAGACTACTAAAGAAGTGCCTCAGCCCAGGGGAAGCTGAGGGTGGTGAGAGGCTTTTCCAGTACTTAGAGCTCTGCTCTCCCGTCTGGGAACAACGCTGCCAACAGGCCAATACTGCAGCAGCCAGCATGGCTCCTTCCTCTGGTATTTGACACTGGGCAAGAAAAGCCAACTTGATGTGTGGCTGCGTGAAAAATGGCACAAAGGAACTGGTCAAGAGGGTAGGAGCAATGCATGGTTTTGCTGGAGAGACCAATTTATTCCTTCTGATCCCTGAGAATGTTTCTTCTGAACTTAGCACTCAAAGAGGAATAGAAGCTGAGGCTGTCCTTGGCAATACTTTGCAGTCTACGTGTTAGAAAAGAATCCAAGGAAGATCAAAATCTAACAGGGAGGTATCGAAATCATTGCTGATGAATGAAAGCTCATAGCTGTTATATGTCCATAAATATCACATATTATAGGATGCTCTTTAGCTTGTATGCTGCACTATATAAACTTTCCTGTATGCTTTCTGGCAGAATTTTGCTCCCGTGCAAACATTTTACAAACTGTGGCATGAAGCAGCTTGTTTTGCCTACAGCATCAAAGTCTTGGTGTCTCACAGCTTACAGTGACTCATGCTGTTCTTTGCAGTTTGGTTGCCTCCCCATAAGACATCATAGTATGGCCTATCGCTGGTTAATAAGTTTGCTGAGTGCATTGATGTCCTTTTGGTTGAAAGGATCATATGAACAAACAGTAAGATGAGCAGCCATGGATAAATAGATCAGGGTAATGCTAATTGCACTTAAGTGGAGGAGATCAGCAGAGTAAAGAAAAAAGGAAAAAAAAGTCAGTGACAAATTTTGTTGTCTTGCCCTTATTCTAACTCTTCTTGTACAAACAAGCTTTGCAAAGGAAGTGAGGACAAATGAATCCAGTACCGCTTTGATTATTTTTAGATTGGTATTGATATGCTGTGACTCTTTTCTTCCCACATAACATTAGAGGCAGAGGTCAACACTCCACCATTTTTTTAATTGAAAGACCATCAGCTTAATTTGGAAACAGAATTTTCCAACGAACAACATACCTTGGAGAGCGTAAAAGCAAGTAATAACAATACAGTTGACCTCAGCAGTTCCTGAACATTTTATCAAAACCTATCTGTTTCTAGGAATGGTGTCACAAAGTGTATGTAAAAACACTGGGACCTCAGAGCGCTCTGCTTTGCCTGGAAGTACTAAGCAAAGAAAATAACATACCTGCTCTGAGACACACACACTCACCTTTCTGACCAGCAAAAAGTGTCTTACTGGAAATGTGAAATATTTACAAATGCCGTATGTATCACGATATGCAGTCACAACCTCATAGATAAATTTAAACCCAAAGGATGCAGTTATGAGATACTCCAAGTGTCCTGTTATATCTTCAGATACCAGCGTAGCCATCTGAGATAACTAGAGAAAAGTTATGAAGTGTCTTCATACATATTTCAGGTATTTTATGACTGCCAGTGACTTTGCACATAAAAGTATCGTGGACCAAAACTTTACAGAGATGGAAACATTCTTATGAATCTTTCCCCCCAAAATCAGAAGTTCTTAATGCTTTAGTTGAAGAACTCTGCAGAAATTATCAGGATGAGGCATGCGCTTCTCTGTTAAAAATTGCTGAGTCTGCCTATTAGGGGCCTGCCCCACATGGACTTTAACAGTGTAACGGACCAGGAGGAAATGTTCCGTATACCTCAGTCGTGGCTCTGTATCTCCCAGAAACTGAGAGGCAGCAAATGTCAGGGCAGCCATATGAAAGCCATTGAATAGCACTCATTTAGGCAGCTGCAGGAAACTACTAATTACGGGCTAAGTACTAAATCAGGAGTGGTCCCCAGTTGAAAGGTCTGGAAGGAGACTCCAAGGAGTGGCTGATTTTTTTTCCCAGTGGAATTTGAATTCTTGCCCATGCAGCAGCACTCCTTTTGAGATATCTTGAAAGTCTTCTTACAGGAGGTCCTATGGAAAATTCTGTAAGTTGGAGGAGACAGAGAAGCCAGGGAATGGCCACAGTTTCTGACTGCAGTCCCAATATAAAGAGCAAGAAGGAAAAAGGTGCAGTTTTAGGGACAGTTCAATTTGTTCTGTTCTTAGTACTGTGTAGGTTCTATTTATGTAATTACTAGATATTAGTGTATTGCTGAGCTTTTCATTGAGAATGGGTATCTTGACCCATTCAATAAATTCAATTGCTCAAATGAAGGAAAGTAAAGAAGTAAAATGGTGGCCTTGACTCAACCTAAAATCTGGATGTTTTTCAATTTCACCAGAAGCTGGATCCTCATCCTTAGATCTAACTTTGTGTTATGGATTCTTGGTGGGAGCCCAACTCCTTATTGTCTTACGTACAACAAAAGTATTGAACCAGTGTCATGGAAATCCTGTGACAACAAGAGTCCTCAAACATTTTCAGAATTTAGGGAAAA
Source organism: Mycteria americana (assembly GCF_035582795.1). NCBI lineage: Eukaryota > Metazoa > Chordata > Aves > Ciconiiformes > Ciconiidae > Mycteria > Mycteria americana. The sequence goes on from NC_134371.1 coordinate 10,454,254, forward strand.
AACTTAACACACAAAGCTTAAGCATGAACCCCAAATTTGAGTGCAGACCTCCTGTGTGTCTCATAAAATCTCATATTAAGCCTAATTCAAATCTAAACAAAATCTTTACTCATCCTGTCTTCAGTGAAATCCTTTGCTGATTCCCTCTCCAGCTATAACAGAAGATGAATCGAGCAATCCTCAGCCTGCGGGCACCGAGCAACCCCACCCTCTGACATCAGCGACTCTGCAGCAAGAGAAGGGACTGAGATCCAAGGATCTGAAATAATGTTATTTCTGGCTTTCTTGTTCTTCCTCTTCTACTAATGACAATACAGAGGAATGTTTATCCTTAGTAAATGAAAAGCAAACATTAAAGTGTCATTTAGACATTTTTTCTGTAAAGTGTACAGAGTACGTTAAAGTATATCAAACATTTTAAAAGAACATTACCTTGTCAAGTGCCGCATATGAAAAGGTCAGCACTGGTCTTCTGTCTTTTTTTCTGCATATGAATCATAGACAACAAATAAGACTTAACATTTGCGTTACTATTTTAATCTGCACCATTATTTATAAGGGTTCTCAAAATACTTGTAACCCTCAGAAAATATTCTAGCGTAGGCCGGTATTATTACCCGCTCATGTTACAAATGAGACACAAAGACGGCACAGCTGAAATTTTCCGAAGTAACTACTAGTTGGGGCAGAGAAAGGGCACCTCGGTTTCTGAATATCCAGCCTGGGTGATACAGGGCTTTATTATGAGACATGCTCTCACAGACTAGTGAGAGGTACAAATGTTCTGCATCTCTGAAAAATAAACACGCCATTCAGATAGCTCAGTTTTTTGTAGCAAGTAAGCAAAAGCTCCAGAAAAGAGAAATTCTGACTGCATTGAAGGACAGCTGATGTGATAAAACCAGTGGGATACCTTTAATTTTCACTCTCAGGGATACCTTTGTCTTTCACTGACAAACGAGTGCCCAGTTAGTTAATCAGGCTGCCGGAGCAATTCTGTGCAACTTCTTCCCTTTAAATAACTTTGGCAAAGTCAGACTCATATATATGCTGTGCTCTCTACCTCAGAGTCGCTCAGGAACATTCTTCAAAAGGCATTTTTGTGTCTTTATAATTGAATTGATTCTTAAGTTGTGCCACGGGTGTACACCTTATCAAAGAAGAGCTAGCACTCCATTTGTTCATAATGCCCTCTAGGAGGAGGTTTAACATGCAATGTTTGTTGTTTCTAGCAGGTCTCTCTGCAGAGAGAGAGGTCGCTACTCAGGGAGGCACTTTCCTCCTTGGAAACAAGAAAAGAAATCACTGGGAAGGAGGGGAAAATGCATCTGGGTAACAGCAGGGGATCTTGTCAATCTTCAAGCCACTAGCAAATGATCATGGAAGTCTTTTGTTAGAGAAGCCTATAATGGTACTATTGCTTGTCTATTGTAGCCACTAACAGCAAATAGCCTGCAAGGGCAGGGGAGATGTAGGATTAGACAAATTGTGAAGAGGGGCTCTGGATGCTTGAAAAGTGCATTCCTGCTCATCAAGGTCAGAGAGGTCAAAATAGTGTCATCATTCATCCTCAATGGAAGTATTTCTATAAACAAATTGACCTTTAAAAACATCCATGGCATATATGGAATAATGCTAATGATGTACTATTAGATTTCTTCCACAAGTGGAATCAGAAAAGCAATTGTATTTCACTTATGTTGAGTTGGAGACTATGTTGTACAGTACTTTTTCTACTGCTAGAAACTGCAGCCATCCTGAAAAAAAATTTCTTTAGAAAGCTTAATTAGTATCATAATTTTTGGTGCATTTTAAGAATAAGCCCAGTTAGTAAATTTTTTTTCAGAGGGCTCATCCTTATCCGCATGTATATTTCTGGGGACATCATTGGGCTGAAGCTATATGCATCCATCGCAGGTAGGCAAAAAGGGTGGACTGAATCTTTCCTAATGGAAGGGGGACTGAGTACCAGCATTCTCTGTCCAGCCTAGCAATTTCACTTGTCCTTCTCAGTTGTGCTTTTGAGCAGGGGTCCTTGTCCAGTCCATCCTCTGACTTCAATACTTAGTGGGCCTATTGCTTAAGTAACTTAATCAGGGTTTGCTCATTGATAAGGAAATTGCTCTTCCATAATGCATTTGAAGTGCACGAAGAGAGCTTCGAGAAGACAATGATAGACGTAGATGTTATACTGAATGGCAGCTGCTAAATATATGTGTGCTGCTAAATGTCTGTGAAGCAACTTCATATGGTAAGACAAGTTAAACCTTTATTTCAAGCTTTAATTAAAAGTTACCTCACTAAAATTTTCAGAAGCATCAAAGTTACCAACTATTTTGAATTATTCTTCCTCTATGTGCAGGCAGGGACGTGTTTTCTCTACCATCTTGTAGCATGCGAATTATTAGTTCACAAATTCACAGTACATAACGAATGACCACAGATGAGAAAACTGCCCTTGAGAGTGGCCGTCTACTCTGCAAAGTAATATTGTTTCCAAACGCCTGAATAAAAGCACATTACCAGCAGGAGTCAACAAAGGTAGTTTTATGATTTTTATTTTTAAAGGAAGACTTTAAAAGTGTCCCTGATACTTTTTTAGAATCTTTTTCAGCTGGATTTTTCTTGAACAATACTTACAACATCCTGATCTTTGGGGTCAAATCATTCTCTCAGTTTCATGCTGTGCAGTTCTGAAAATTTGGAATGAGTTTAAAAGTTTGAAGGACTGACTTTAACCGCCAAGCTTAAACATAGAGACATTCAGGCATTCCCTGGGTCCTCCAAAGCATAGCTCTTTTTGCAGGTTTCCATCATTTTTTGGAGATATATTATGGTCTCTACAAAATGGGGAAAAAATAATGAAAAACAAGTCAAAATAACCTACCAAGCACACATGACAACTGATACTAGTAGACAGGCCTTATAATTTCAAACTACTTAAGGTCTTCATGCAATTAAGGCACTGGGCTGAGTCTTAGAAGATCTGGTGTTAGTTTTCTGGTTTTACACCTCGTACATATAAGCTTGGGAAAGTCACTGGAAAGTTCTGTGACCCTACTGTAAAATGGAGACAATAGCACCTCTTCTCTCTTGCTCCTTCTCCTGCACGCTTAGAGTGAAGACCTTTCAGGCCAAGATCTCTCTCTTATGTGGGAACGGACAAGAGGACTCCAATATAATTTGGTGCTTTGAAACAAAATGAGGATGATCCAAATCTATCCGTTCTTAATCCTTTCACAGACAATTAAGCAAACAATGTAAAATACAGCCCAAAGGGAGTATTACATGAACTTGGGCACTTACAGGAAGATTTCTAGATGAGAAATCAATTAGTTAGTTACCAGTTGCTTTTTGTGGGGTACCTAAAACAAAGTTAAACAAAAAGCTTTATTTTACTGTTTTAGGGTAGAGTCCAAGTATGCTGAAAAACACTTTGGACTTGACTTTTATTTGCTTATTTTTGGCAGCAGAATATCTTATGTCCATGTCAACAAATCCTAGGCCTTGTCCTAAAAAAATAGCATAACATGTTTTGGTCAAAAAGTTTATGTTATGGTTGAGCTGTAAGCACTCTAATGGCTGTGAGGGGAATGAGAGTAATGAGAAATTCACGGAAAAGTTGCTGATATTCTGTGTGCCTCAAGATCAGAGATAGCTTTGGCGTTGAAACTAAAGATAGCAAAATACATCTCCTGGAATTAGCAAAGCAGTTTGAGTTAGGTAAGAATGCAGTGGTCCTTGCTATGGAGGATCTCAAAAGTCATTGCATATTGGCTTCCTTTACAGTAGAAAGTGGAGCAGGGCAAGGAGGAAATGCAGTGTTGAGTCTGATGCTCTTTAGCATTGGTTAGCAGTTATTGACAAAGGAGTTTCTTTAGGGTAGAGTATCTTCCAGATCTCCTCCTGTAAGGTTCATATGCCTCCCATTGTGCCAATGGTTTAAAGAGAGAAACTCTTGAAAGAGAGTATGCTTTTTAAAAGTAATTAAAAAATAAAGCTAACAATGATGGACAGCAATTCAGAAAGTACAAATGCAGAGCACCTGAAAGTTAAGTCTTTCCATTGACTTTTGTAAGTTTTTGAGAGTTCAAAGCTGCATTTAGCTGGCAGGGGATCACCTTTGAAGGTGCCTGGAAGAAGTGAGTGAAGAGAGATTTGAAGAATAGAGGGAACATTAAACTGAAGAGGTGATTTCAGGAGCTTCATATCAGGAAATGAAGCGTACACTGGTGTCACTTCTAGTTAAAACCTACCAGCAAAATAGGAAACTTTTAAACAACTTGGCCGCTCTTTTCAATTAGGCCTTATGTATGTAAGGGGTTAGCACCTCAATACAAGTACTTGCACATAAGTCGAGGACTTGATTTAGATGTCAACTGCTGAAATTTCTCATCTCTGAATGTGGGCCTCCTCTTGAAAGAGTCTAAATTTTAATTGATAAAACAGGGCATCCAGGATTAAAACTTCTGACATTAAACTCTCCCTTTGAAGCAGGTATCCAAATTCCAATTCACCAACCGTTTAGAGAAATTAGAAGCAAGACTCTCATTCTTCCAGTTTGTAGCATCCCAGGCACAGTGGGAAAACTTGCACATCCAAACCTACTCAACCTGCAGCTCCCGTTGCAAGGCCTCGAGAGATGCAGCGGAGTGGAGGGCTACGGGACGGAAGCAAAGCACCAGGGCTCCAAGCCCAGCTCTGTCCCTAACCTACTTTGTGATGCTGGTCGCAACGTTTGAAGGAGATTAAAACAAGAGCAGTAATGAAAGGTGCTGTTCAGAGAAGATGGCTTGTAGCGAGGTGCTGTCAGGGCACAAGCTAAGAGCTCCATTTGCTGCCTGTGCCCCTCCACCGAAGCGCTGCAGACCAGGTGCAACACTGCAAACCTGCCCTGATGCCAGCTCTAAAGGTGACCTAAACATGACCCTGCAGGTAAAGAGACTCATCCACCCAACTTCATCTATGGGTTCAGATGAAACAGTTTCCTTTCAGTCCTTTAGTATTATTAATTGTTATTATTTCTTTAGATTTTATGCAACAATAGAAGGGAGGCTTCAGTTCCTGGCTGCAGCAACTCCTCCCACAAATCAAAAGAATATGACTTTCATTTTGAAAAGACTGAATAAATATGCCCTGAATACAGAAGGGCATGGATTCCAAACACCCTGGAGTCCTGGAAGAAACAATTGGTCTTTCTTTCATTTGATTCATCCCCAAAGGTTCAATATACGTATCTCACGGAGTCTGGGTGGTTTTTAGAGCCAGGGCTTTGTTTCAGATGAAGGTGTTGAAAGATGCCATAGGAACAATGGAGACAGAAAGTGTAACCAAGGGATTGGGATTTCGGCTTTCAGGAAGAGCTGGTGATTTGGGAGATCTAATTCTGAGTTATCTTTAAATGACCTGATTTTCCCTGCATTGGATCCTCTGCACTTTCTGAAAGTCAGATCCTGTGAAGGGGTCTTTTGAGTTGGTTACCAGAAATCAGTAACCTGCTGCCAGTTGTGCGGGTACAAGGAGACTCTCCCTGGCAGGGAGACCCATGGGCTGAGCGCTACGGCCAAATCCTTGTCCGCCATGCTGACACACAGCCTATTTTAACTTCCCTCAAGAAAAAGGGAAAACAACGCTTCTTGTTTTCCTTATCCCCTTCAGCTACTGAAGGAGTCCCTGCATACGGATGCCTGCACGTTTCAGCTCTCCCGGAAAAGCACCGGGGCCTTGGCCGGGCTTCCAGTTTCCCAGCCGGGGCAGAGCGCCTTGCTGAAGGGGACAGGGCGGAGCTTTTGCTGTCACTGAAGACAGCTAATTTGGGAAGCCTGACCTGGTGCTGTAGCCAAGTTTGAGTTCTCACAGCATCGTATTTAAGGGCAGGGAGCTCCCCACCCAGTTGTGCAACCTGAACAGCCCCTTTCGCCCCCTCTCGCCTTTGTCAGAGAATCCCCCTGGTACCTGACACACTTCAGGGTTTCAGACCTGCAGAAGCACGGCTCCGCTCGTCACTCTCACCGTCAGCTTGCTAACGCAGTACTTCCCGTAAGGCAGACAGCAGTTCCTGACAATCGTTTTGCCTTTTATTTTATTTTGGTTAAATTAAATAGGTGTAAGATGAGAAACTGTGGGGGAGGGTTGTGTGCCTGCATGGGGTGGAGGGATTTTAACCATCTAGAAAGACTTAATGGCCAGTTCTGTAACATACTTGGTCAATGTTGGGAATTTGCTACAAAAGAAACGTTCCTTTCCTTGCTACAGTCCTGGCAACAAGAGAGGAAAGTTATTAACCTCTGTGGTGTCTCTGGTTGCCTTTGGACTCTGTGTCGATTGGATTGAGTACTCCCCCAAAACCTTGTTTGAATAATTAAGTTTGTTCATTTGGTGGAGATCTTGCTTTTGCTTTGCACTGGAGGTTTTTCAGTCTTGGTAGGTAACTTAGAGTTAATGAGGAGAATTCTTCGGTAGCCAAAGTCGCTAACGTTCTTTGGTAGCCAAAATAGTGACTATGCAGTTATATCTGTGTTAGGATTTTTTTCCATGGGCCAGTCTTAGAGCAGCAGAACAAAAGTCAATTCCTCTTCTCCAGCTTTTTGACTTCTACAGTTAGAAACAAGAATATGACTGAGCCTTCATGCCCCTTTTGAAGTACAAATCCCCCAGAGTCTGGGAATGAACAGGTTAATATTTTGTCCCTGAGCTACCACAGGTGTTTGCCCTCATTCAGGGATTACAAGAGAGCCCAGGCATGGCAGGGCTCAGCTGGAGCGAATTACTCCATCAGGAGGGCCTATAAAAGGAAGGAGAGACCAAGTGGTGGGTCAGGCACCCTGGGCTAAGGGGGCTGCTTACTACAAGGAGCTTATTTATTTATGTAATTCCCTGTTTAGCCCAGTTATGTGAAATCTTTTTAATTTTCCACAGTACCCTCTTCCCCCCCCCCCCCCGCCACCTAACCTGAAAGGGCTTTTTTTTCAGCATCCTTCACTGGCTCCCCTGACCTGTCACACTTCTCAGACTCATTTTATCTCATCATTTCTGTTCTGTTTTACATGTTTGGTATGTCCCGTTATTTCCATATCGGATGCTTTTTAAGCTAACAGGCCTAGCAGACTTGCAAAGACTATTAGACGCAAATTATTTTTTTTTCTCTGTGGCCCTTTGCATGTAAAAGGCAAGTCCATTCCATTTCAAGGAAAGACAGTTAAAAATTGACCTACATTTCTGTTGGGCTATGTCTCATGTTACACAGTGCTCAAATTTATGGAAAGATAGGGCTTTGCAGGATGTCTCAAATTAGTTTGAGAAGGAAAAGTGTAAAAAATATGCAGTCAAAAATGTAACAGGCACTTGCTCACCACTGAACGTAGCATGTCTTGTTCCTTATCTTAGGTGAGATTACAATTAGGGGTAGGTAACACTTTAAGAGATCTATTGTTCTTTTAGTTTTCTTCTTTTTTTACGAGATAATTATAACTATTATACACTGTTACATTTTGATTCATAGAAAAGACAAATAAATTACATCAGTAAGAACCTTACATTCATAATATTAAGATATGTTTCTGCTTAGGAAATTAACTGACTATTTTACAGTAATATCATAAATTATAAGATTTGATGGTTTAAAGAGTGGGTCTAACTACCAGGAATCTTAGTGTAGATAATGACTGTGGATATTTCTAGGTCTACAGTCACTGTTGTGTCTTGGCAATATATTCTCAGCATACTCATTTATTCTTCCCATTAACAGGCAGGAATTCAGGCATATATCTTCAAATTTATCTAGTTTCCTCTTAGTGTAATTGATGAAACCACCCTGACTTTTTGGGCCAAAGAGATTCACTGATCTGCTTGAGATGAAAGTGGAAATCTGTAGCAGATCTCCTGAATCTTAGTTTCCTTACTTGTCTCCTTTAGATGTGTATTGCCTGTCTGTCCTAGTCTGCTGAGAAATGGGTCTAACAGTGCTCTCCTGTAAAGGGGTTGCAAGGCTTAGTCAGTGTTTGCAAAGTGTTTCAGTCTCGGATAGAAAGAAAATGCAGTTTCTAAATGCTGAGCAACATTGCTACCGACAAATGACTGAGGCATTGTGTTGTCTTTGTACTTCTGGAATAATTAATGAGAGATCCAGAAGTTAAAGTTTGTGGATGGGTTATTTTGGCTTGCAAAGGACAGGAGAGAACCCCAGCATGGTGGCATACACACGTACTTATTCCTTTTCTTTGTGTTTGGCTTAGGAATGTGTACAAGATACAACCCTGTGCAAATTTCATAGGCATTTATTGGTTTAAGGACTTTAGTTGATTGTTGTCTAAGTTATTTTTTCTTCAGATTTCTTTATTCTATTTCCTTTAACAACCCCTTCATAAAAGAAGGAGATGTGGCATTTTGTTCTGGCTCTGATTTGATTACAAAAAACACTACTAACAGAATAGCAGCCAGTGTGCACTAAATGCCTTTTTAAGTACTGTATTAAAGCTTTCTCTCCTTTCTGGGCACCTTTACACTTTTTCAGCAAGATTTCATTTTCTGTACAGTTATATTTAAATAGCAACAAAGGCCTGACCTCCTTGATGTTCAAGTTCAACATTTGCCTTGAACCTAATAGGACTAGAACTACCTCTTTCATCTTTGGGAGTTTCCAGGTAGTTTAATCAGCCCAAGGAGCCTTCATTCTTGCTGAAACCTCTTGAGGGATTTTGTAATGGAAATAACTAGTAAGCAGCACAGCAGTGGATTCCCATGAACTCATATGCACAGGCTAGCAAAGCTTAAGCTATTGATACTGGGGAATAGAAGAGCTTAAGGGAAGGGATTTTTTGCTCAGTAGCATGAAGTAATACCTGCAGAATATTCAGCTCAGCAGTTCAGCATCCTTTACTGCAGATGAGGCTAGAGACAGAGACGGTGAGGCTGGACTCGGCACCCCTGTGCTTACTGTAACTCATGTATACTGTTAAACAGCCAATTTGACTCTGCTGGCACTTGGAGTTGTTGTTAGAGCCCCTAGATCCATCTTTTACAGCGGCTGCTCAGCAGTGCTGTTTGGTCTTACCTCCTGCATTGAGTCATCGCTCCTGGAGGCTTTGCTTTTGGAGCAATTGCAAGAGCCATTTTCTAGAGGAAAAAGGCTTATCAGTCGAGTCAGAGAGAGCTCTGTTAGATCGGTCGTTACTTCTTAATATGAAAATAACAGGTAAAAGGAAAATAGCAGCAGAGATGTTAAAATGTGGGATGGAGATTTAAATGTAGGGGAAGAGACTGTAGAAGATGTAAATTCTAATTAGGTTTATAGAAATATAGGTCAGCACTCATTTAGATTTTTGAAATGTTTGATAAAACAAGAAAAGACACGTACCAGAGTTCAGTACAAAAATCCATCTTTTTATAGGTTATGAAAAATGCTAATGTTCTGGTCCAGTTACTGAATTCCTTCTCCCTCACATACACTGACAGATATGTGCTTCACCTCCTGCTCACGGGGCCTGCTATACATCACTCTCTGCCAGACTTAAGAGGTCACTATAGGCATCTACACAGTGAAGAGGGTTTTTTTATATTAGTTAACTTTTTAATCTTACGGGAAAAGATATAAAGGTACGTGGCTTGAAAATGGAAACCAAAGAAATTCAGAATAGAAACAAGTTGTATATTTTAAGAAGGATCGTTAACCTGTGATACCTGGAGATGTAGTGGCTGCTCTGCCATGGCAACTTCTTAAATCAAGTCTTGGTATCTTTTTCGAATGTTATAGCACAAAAGACAGTAGTTACGATGTGAGATTATTGGCTTCTAAGATAAAGGTGATCAGGCGGTCAGGGACAATACTCTGCCCCACTTCTAGCTAAGAGAATTTACTTTTTTGTTTCTAGTTATGAAATTATATAGTTTACCTTCATCAGTACCAGGGCTCAGTTCTCTATGGAAACCTCTGAATCCATATGCTCTGATCCATATTTAGCACAAATATGTGATAGAAACAGTGTGGACAGGGGCTATAAAAATATTTAATCAGAAGGAAGGAGATAAGTGTTGCTACTTGATGACTTTCAAGCAGCAAGACCAGGGAGAGGAATCCAATCCTGATCACAAGAGACTGGACTTGTCTAGATAATGTATCTAGCTGCATAGGGAGCATGTTGACTGTGGAGAAACACATATTGCACAGCATATAAAGCTCAGGTCCAAGCTGACCTACCAATCAAATCCTAACAAGTAGGCGCTTTGAAAAAGATCTTTTGATGCAATACATTCACTTTGTGCCATAGGTTGGCATTGCCTTACCTCATGCTCCATAAAATATTTTGCAGAGAGTCAAGTAACACCAATGGGAAGTGGTAATTTATGGATAAACACTTGTTTTAAGGACTACATTTGTGTAGTCTTCGTTTGCTGTCAAGTCTTGACTGTGGTTGTCAGTGTCCCCAGTTCAGCAGTGTTTTGGGTAGGGAGATTCTGCCAGAAGGCTGGCAGCCTAAAGCTCATGAATTTGATGCACAAGGAAACTTTCAGTCTCTTTTGCCTCTGTTAACAAGCGGGTTCCACAGCGCTGAAACAGTTAATCATCAGGATGTTTTCACCAAATCTGACAGCATGGCTGGAAACTTTTTAGCTTGTTCTATTCTTCCTTGTCCTTATCCCCAGTCCTTTCCATCCCTCCTCTTACATCCTGAAAAAGAAATCAATCAAAATGTAGATTAAAATTCAAGTAAAAGTCAGTATTTCTTAAGGAAACATAATAGTTGCTAGACAAAAGTACACCACTCACATTCTGACAAAGAAGCATACTGTACTCTGCATGTTCACTTGTTTCTCCTCAGTGCTGTTTATAGTGGGTTATTTCGTTTTTATTTTCAATGTATTCCAGTTGGAAATTCCTCACTCTGAGCATTTGCTATGATGAGAGTCATGTAAGTCTGGAAAAAGAAAAAAAGATGATGTGCCAGAATGAGTAACTTAATCCCACCCAATGACAAAATAAGGTGCTTGTCTCTGTATCTGTGAGTTTTATGAATGTGTTTATCATTTGTCAATGCTGACATAATTTTTTTTTTTCTTTTTTTGTAAAAGTTGGGATTTTGGAAGTGGGGCGATCTAAGGCTGGTGCAACCCTAGCTTTCCAAAAAAACATTGATCCCATGAAGAAATACACAAATGTGTTCAAATATATTTTAGTTGTTAATGGGATTTTAAAATGTTGCTTAATTAGAACGGAAGTTCTCTAACCACAATGTTGATTCAAAGGGCAGTACATGGTAGTATGGTCTTAGACTGGGTGACTGAACACTTTTAAGAGTTTGCTTGGACAATTCTTTCTGGGAAAGGGAGAAGATGCCAGTTTTCTTTTGAGGCTGTCAAGAAGAATTCTGGTTTTCAGGGTTGCTTTTGGGCAACCATCGTCAGGGTCTGGAGTAGGATGGCTGATGCACTCCTTCCATACAGACTTCTGACACTTGTCAAAAAGTAATGGTTTTCTGTTACTGCTGACACAGGCCAGATTCAAACCAATGACCAAGAGGTGGAAGGCTCTGTATCCCATTAGCAATCTTCCTCTGTACATTTCTTCTGTTGTTAATTTTTAGTATCCTTGAAAACTCACACTGCAGAACTTCACTGGCACCAGTCGATCATAAAATAAGACATAAGAAGTTTAAGTGCATTTATTTTGAGGGCTAGGCAGATTCTTTCAGTCTGATATTTCATCTCCATTCTCAGATAGGCTGCATAATTTTTTTGCCTGTTTATGGAAATGAATGATATATCATAGCCTTCAAGTTTTATTTTCTTCTCAAAGTTTTTTAGACATACTAAAGGACACAATCCAAGAAGCTAGAATGTAATTACAGATTTTGCATCTCCTGTATGACCTGTCAGAAGTCTGCTATCTCTTATAAAGCCATTCCAGCATATACTTAATGTCAGTTTGATAGAAGAAACACTTTTATAGGTTCTCTTTGATTGACACATTTAAAATGACATCAGTTCCTAGTTTTAAAACCTATTGTTATTAAGTCTCTGTTGCTATTTATGTTAGAAATATGTGCATGTATGTCAAAACAATACATCAACTTTGCTGATTGGCTGCACCTAGATTGTGTTGCCAAGGTAACGGAACAATTGCTTTTAATCTTTTCTAAATTGTCTTATTTGTTTGTTTCACGTTCCAAGTTTCATATTTAATTTTCCAAAAGCAGAAGTGGATGATTATTTTAAAAATATTTTTTAGACCATTGGTGCATTGTGCATATTTTCTGAAATGTGCACGGACATATACTTTCTGTCAAGATTAAAAAGAGTAAATAATTAAATGGATTATTTGAGATAAATATCTAGTACTGTGTTACTGGGTACACAACCAGCTTTTCAGTGGTTTTATTGGTTACTTCTGAAGCAGTACATAGTGGATTCATCTCCTTCACAGTTTGGTTATCTTCTTAGATGGCAAGATCTCCATGTAGGACCTATGTCTTTTTTTGTAACGTCAACTGCATTGTTGGCACTATCAAAATACGAGTAATTACCTTGTTGTGGTACTTTCGTATTTTGACTTGGAAAGGTACCTCTCCACCTAACTGGAAGATTTTTCATTATTTGCGTGAGAGATTCTAAATCCCCAATATAGACTGGCCAATATTTTTACCAGAAGCACTTTCTGCTCATGTCTAGAGGTGAATTTTGATTCTTCGGTATGTAACTCAAATAGGAATTACTGAAATTTGTGATTTCCTCTCCTGTTTGGTTATGAAGCAAACCCCAATCAACTTCTCATACCTAGTGGGGTCAGGCTAAATCTGTGAGATCTTCAATAAAGCTTCATCTGTTCAAACGCATCCCAGCTGATGTCATCCCAAATGGTGATGAGTATAGTAAACTCTTGAGTTGTAGCTGGGGTTATGTGGGTTAGACACAGTCTTGATTTATGACATGTCGGTAAGCATCACCTTAGTGTTTCTTGGTCGGTGTATTTCAGTTGTATATATGCATACATATAGGTAGGCTCTCATGTTTTGGGTAAGATCATGTCTGTAATTATATACATTTACAATGGAATTTCGGAACAAAATGTATCTGAAAGATAATGATGGTTTTCCATCAGCCTCCAAAATAACATCTGGAAAGGCACACCCTTGACAATCAGTTCAGGCTTAAGTGGGCCTGGGCAAGAGGTGATTTCCCTACACATGGTTTTCCAAAGTAATGATCATGCTATGAAAGCTTTAAGTGAAACACAGACCAATGTATAACTTTGGAGCAAGCTTTTCAGATAATTTTTTTTTTCCTAAAAATGGGGAACTCACACTGAATCCTTCCCCTAGAAACTTGCCTCATGTGTTATTAAATCAAAAGTTACATGTATGAAGATTAGTGTCCCAAGCTTTGCTGATGGTTTGTCAAAGAAATTACAGTATCCATCACAGGATAGGAGTGGCTGTGTACCCAGGCATAATTCCAGCAAAACGGTAGATTAGGTATGTTATTTGGTTACATCAAAGAGGTTATAAGAGCAGTGTATGTCTTCTGGTTAAGGATGTATCATCATGCTTATTAGGATATATTCCAATAATCTTCAGGTTCTTTTTAGTAGATGGCAAAAGAAGATCAGAGAGATCTTACACCTGTGCAAGGTTTCATTGTCCTTTGCCATATTATACTGAAATGTTCTGTAACTGTAACCTCAATAACTTGATAAATACTGCACGCAGATTCTAAAAGAGCATACATTACAAGAAATTTTATTACTAAAGTAAAGAAAACATATTGTTGATATGACTACAATGGAGAGATTTATGTTGGGAAAGATCAACAAGTGCAAATACAGACTCGCCAGGTTCTACCTGAAGAATGAGAACAAACATTATATTTCAGCAAAAAGGAAGAAATGTACTTAGAACTCTCTTGGCCAGTTCTTCAGGAATCAGTTTTCACAAGGATCATGGTTTGTGTTCCCAGCCCACTCTTTGATGTTATCTAACCATTGTATCAACTGTTTTCCTGTTATATTATTTTGAAATGCTTTCTGAGGGCTTGTATAAATGTAAATAGTTAGGCATTTTCTGAGTTCAAGTTACACCTAAAATACATAAAACAATAGTCTTGATTTTAATGAATAAACTGTGCTGTATTAGCACTTGCAAAGAATTAGATTTAAAAAGTACCATGTGAAAATAATGAAATTCTGTAATAATCGATTTTACAAATAGTATCACCTACCTGAAAACTATGGCAATATTGGAAATTATGGCTGTGGGATGGAGCATTAGTTCATGTCAATAAGGCGGTGTGCTCAATGAGCAGCTGTAACTAGAAGGAAATACCATGTAGGTTCATTAAAAGTGTAGTGAAACTTCATAACAAAAGCTATATCCAAAGACAGTGATGGTCATAGAAATACTTTGAGTTGAATCTAGGCTTGAACGGAGGAAACATAACACATTCTCAGGGGAATTTTTGGCAGAGCAAGAACTCATGGGCCATGTCCCGTTAAGGAAGGAACAAAAGAGGTGTCAGTGTAAAGAATATGTCAAGATCTTCTAGAGTAACCTGAAGGTTATTTCACAGCCTGAAAGAAAGTTTTGGATACTTTGGCACTCATGCTATTTTATGCCAAGGGGCAGGTGCTATATCCACCTAAGACTGTGAAGTATTTGTGTGCATTTAATCCTGGCCATACAACAAAAAGTGGCTCAGGTAGAATATAACTCTATTCCCACATCAGTGAATGTAACGAGCATGGAAAATGATACAACCTAGCCCTTTCATGTTATAATATTAATCTGAACTGGCACAACATGAGTCCACTTTTACAACAAAGATTGGACAGAGAATGGGAAAGGAACACATGTCGACTATTCTCACAACAAATCTAAATAATCTAATCTCGTGTGTGGTCCTTCTCAGAAGCTTGTCCAAGTCTGGTTACAAAATTACAGTATATTTTTTTATTGTAACAAGAAGAGACCCAGAATGCTCTCTATCTAAGAAAAGGCTCAAGTTTGCAACAGTTTCAGTTGCTATTAAGGACTTTAGTCAGAAGAGCACTTAACATTTTTGGATGTCAGAAACTCTTTAATTGAAAAAAGTCACAGCTATGTTCTATACTTGAGTGGTGTAATTTTTTTCTCATCCTTTAAATGTACCGAGCACCAATCTTTAGCATGCTGTGGGTTGGAAGAACCACTTCTGAACACTCTTTCTGAGTACATGTTCTGTACTTTAAAAAGCAGCCAATTCCACCCCCTTGCTGTCTGGCTTTTTACACTGAATACAATATTCATGAGAGAGACCAGACCAACAGCCTCAGAGAACAACGCCCTCTCTGCACAAAGCAGCTGCTCAATGGTTCGCCCATCCACCCTCCCCGGGCTTGTGCTTCAGACCTGTTCTGAGGACACCACTTTAGGGAGCACGGGAGCAACAGAACCGTCACGTCCCTCTGATTCCCCACATCTCTTCTGACACTATCAGATTGTGACAACTCTGAGGGTGACTTTAGAGATACACTCTCCCTGTTGGGAACTGGCCCGTGAATCCCTTCGATGCAGGTCACAGAGGCCACTCGATGTCTGCCATATGGTGCTGCCTCTTTGGCATGGTTGCGTTGCATTCAAACTGGTATCTATAACCGCTTTTAGCTGCTTTAAACTTGCTGAGTCACCCTTGTGACTTGCTGACTTCACGCCTCACTGAGGAGGTGCTTTGTGACTTGCTGACTCCCCACGTCTGGACCTGCTGTGTCACCTCTGCGTGCCTCGAGGCTTGCTGTGAGGTGACACCACGACTCGCTGAACCGATGCTTCATGACTTGCTAAGCTGCAGCTTGCTCAGGTGCAGAGTCATGACTTTGCAACTTGCTGAGTTGTGGCTTTGTGACGCATGCACCACCCTACCCCTTGCAGCGTGTCTGGCTGCTTGCAGTGGACTGTGCAGGAGAGCACTGTCTCTCCTCAGCATGATTTTAAGACTTTGTCAAGAAGCCTGGGAGGTATTTTCAGATTGATGCCAAAGTGCAGAGGGCAGAAAGTACAAAGTCAAGGGCCTGTCTGCCACCAAGTGCAATCGACTGTCTTTTTTTAACCTGGTATTTTTTGTTTATCACTTGTTCTTCCTCTAGGCTGTTGCTGTCTTGCTGAGTTTTGTTTCTGCTGGTCCTTGTATAGTTTGTTTCTGAGAGTTTTCCGACGGGCTGCTAAAATCCAATATTGCACTGAAAACTGACCTTGTAAAGTCTCATCTGCCTATGGTATCACAGCCACGGTGGGCTGAAGCAAGGCTGGGTTCTTCCCACAGCTGGGACTCATCTTGCCATGTTTTCTTATGCCACATAGCAGCTACTTCCTCACCTCTCTCATATGCTATTGCTGAAGAAATAAGGCTGTTACCTTCAGAAAACATGCCCACCTTTTGCATAAGGTGCAATGCCCTCAGCAGGCAGCAAGAAAGCTGTTGGAGCTACTGGAAATCTGGTGCAAAAACATGAACTACTGTAGGACACATTCTGTGGCCTGTTCACAGAGGGATAAATGCCTTTGGTTTTTTGTACAGATGAACCCAGTGTCACTATGAAGCATAATGTCTCACCTTTCATAGAGTACACAGTCCTCCACCCGCTCCCCAAAACAATGACCCTCAAAAAATTAGCTGCTCTGAGCAGTCCAGCCTGACCACACTAAACCAAAATTCACTTTCTGTACTCTAGCAACACGAAGGTTAAAGGATTGCCTAGAGTTAGCATGCTGAAAGGGAAGGTAAAGTAGCAAAGCACCAGGATGGCTTTTGTGGTTTATAATATGTCAATTTGTACAGTAAATAGGGTCTGTGTTTAATGCTCTCCTGCAGCGATGACTATTAATAATAAAAGGCCTTGAAAGGAACTGAACTTTCATGATAAAGTATTTCTGACAGCTAGCTCCTCGGCACAACAACTGTTGTCCCCGGAGACTCATTCAACATTCATTTGAATCATGGAGAAAGAAGACCAGCTTGGAAGATGTTTTTCTGGAGTGCAGAGGGGCACTTTGATCCTAGCTCAGATAACAGCTGCTCTACCTGAGCGGATTTTCGGGTAGATGTATCCTTCAGCCCAGGTAAGCCTCAGGGGAGGTGTCTGGTTGACCTCAAAGCTCAGGCAAGGCACCTGATACCTGAGGGAGGGTCTTTGAATGGGCAAGAGGACCTGGCATCGCATTTTATCATTCTGTCAGTCTCGTATTTCTGGCAAGAGACAGCGTACACAGGAAGGGAACTCCTGAAGGGATTCAAGTCGCACCTTGAATTTTTTTTTCCCATTGTAAAATAAAAAGAAGGCAGAAAGCCAAAATACTTTGATTAGATTTTGTCTGTACTATTGTGTTTTCTCACTGCCCTTGGAGAGTACAAAGCACTTCATTTGAAATCTATGACCCTGATTTCCCAAAGCTGGAGCAAAAAGCAAATACCTGATACTTGATAAACTTCTCAGAGGAAAATGAAACAGTTCATATAGTGCCTATAAGAGCTACAGTGACGGGCATTATGGATATCCCTACAGTAAACAGACAATGCTAGTTACTGCAAAATGTGCCAAATTCTTTGGTACTCATGCAGACAAAAATCCAGCTGAAATTAATTGTAATTTTGTCGGGGTACGATCTGATAAAGATTACTGTCTGTTCTTTTTATTCTATCAACAGGATCTATGCTGGTTCATGTAAATGAATGTGCAAAATATCTGGGCTTTCTTGACTGCAGAAGAAGTGACAAGACACTGATTTTTCAAAACTGATTTCACTTTAATAATTCTTTCTTTTTTTCCCATGCCTGTCTTCGTGACACTGAGGTAAATCCAGAGTAACCCAGATAGAGTTTGCACTAATTAACTTTTTCATTTTTTTACTGCAAGGCTATTTGGAAACAGCCTCCTTAAAAGCTGTTCCTTCATTTATAAAGATTCTGTTCATTCTTTTTCTCGCCAAGGACAATTTATCATTCTCGCTCAAAGAACCTGAAGTGGTGAAGGCCTCAAGATATCCCTTGATCTGGAATCTCACATTATGCCCTTGATACCAAGACTTTTTAAAGTAATACTTCTTTCAGTGATAAAGACACTTGCTGAAGCCAATATCTTGTAAGACAGGAGATTATCTCCTTGTATTGACTGTCTTCTAAACAGCTCCAGAAGATTTTCAAAAGAAATGAGAAAACTGATGATCATAGGCTTTTTGAGCTTAATTAAAAGGGTAAAAACAGTGGTGCCATTGTGGGAAAACAAGTGGAACAAGTGCTTAAAAAAAAGCTGAAACTTTGGCTCAGTCACAGTCAATACAGACAGGGGGTAGTCAAAGTTGCACACAAAATTACCACTGGGTTTTCAGTCTGAGAGCAGGTTGCTTGCTTTGTGGCATCCAAAGCAGAGACCTCGTACAGCCCCTTTCTGCTGGGGTATGGCGGCTCTCCGTGCTATTATGAGCAGGGGCTGAGAGGAATTATTTTAACTGTCGAGTTCATGAGATAAAGATAGTGGAGCACGGAGCATGGATGGGAGCTCTGCACAGGGGTGGCTTTTGGTGTTTCTGAACAAAAACCTACTTGTGAAGAGAACAGACGTGCACAAAGTCCAGCCCTGCAGCCAATTTTCAGTGGCTTTAACAGGAGCTTTTCTTGCATAAAGACTAGGGACAAGCCAGCTGCAGTGCACACACACGAAGGCGTCCTGTGGCTTCCCACGGGACTGAGATGTGGCAGAGAGGCAGCAAGGTAAAACAGCCCTGCTTTGGAAAGTTTTACCTGCTGAAAGAGGCTTTGGAGGAGATGTTTGAGGATGAAGGGTTTCTGTGGTGCTTTTGTACATAGTTTACACAGCCAGCCTTTCAAACTGCTAACAGAGTACAGAGCCTAGAAACGTTCACAGTTACTCCAAAGTTAAGGGTTTTGTCCTGTTGAGTCATTACATGATCTGAGTATAAACCAAAGAGTTTTCAGCTCTGAATAATTTAGGTGAAAGAGTTAGCCCTAGGCCAGGTGCTCTACTTAGGGAGATGGTGAAATAAATTATTCAGAAGAGGAGACAGGTAAAACAGATGGGAAAGGCCGCCAAAACAAGACACCCAGAGGGCAGCTGTTTTATAGGTCCCCCGTGAAGCACCTCACTTACTAGGAGGGCTGTGGTAATGAGTCAAGCAGTGGTGTTGAAAATGAACTTTGCCTTGTTAATTTGTGTGGTGGTCACAGGGAATACAGGTACTGATGTCTAGAAGCAATCACCACTGTGTTTAAGCCTGTGCAACCCATGCTTTAATGTTAGAGAGTGCATTTGCAAAGGATTTAGGACAGAGGTTCCTAAATTATTTTATTTTGAAAATGAACCTCAGTGGGGAGGGGGAAAATACACTTCCTCAAAATATTGACTCAATTTAAACAATGGCATTTTTCAAACAACTTATGCTACAACATCACCCAGTTGCATTTTGCCTTTCCACACATATCCAGATTTTTAATTTTGGTTTAACTTTTGCAATTTGGAGTACATTTTTCGAGGCAATTTGGGATTCTTACTACTTCTGTTTATGGTCATATGTGTCAATTTTTATAGAACCCATCATTTCAACTATGATAAATAAAGCCCTTTGATATTAAAAGTACTCAAATAGTCCAGGAACTTATGCCAAAGCAATGAAAAGTTCTAAATTATCTTGCCATTTTTACTGACAAGTGAATATTTTACTGGCTTTTACTGTCAGTCAATGTTTGATTCTTTTGCTAATGACAATCACTAACTTTACTGATGGTTGGCAATGCAAGAGAAGTGTCATGAATGTATACGAAAACTGACACAATTTTTTTTAATGAGGCTAAATAAACAAATCACTGCAGTTCTGATTTTCTAAATTACATTCCCATAATAGAGCACCTACCTCATACAAATAATTGCTCTGGTTATGAGGGAATAAATTGCCTGTGCAAATGGCAAATTAGATGTGTAATTGTCCATGTTTGCATATGCAGTTACACATTTTTGTGAACAGTAGTTTGGTACTTTTCTTTGTAACAATGAAGAGGAGAGAAAGAAGGAGAAAGGAGAGACCTGAGCAAGAGAAAGAGGGAAACAGATGAAAGATTTGGCTAAAGGAAAGCACTGTGAGGCAAGAATACTGGTGTGTCAAACACTGGGGGATCCTCCTTCTTTAATTTCATCAGCCTAGATGCTGGCACCCTATTAGAAAATGGCACCAAAGTTGCCACATCCCCACTGTCTTCCTGGAGACGCTGATTCACTGCAGGACCTTGAAAATTTCATTTCATCTCTATTTTCTGTATCTCCTCTTTGTCGTGTTACCCAGTGTGACTGAGCCCTCTGGGGCAGAAGCTCTACCTTTGCATTTTATGTCTATGACACTTAGCATAATAAATCCTCAGTCTTACTGGGGGGTCGGGTGTAAGTGTAGCACACATAATACTGTTACAGACATAATTCTTGCAGAAAGCACGCTTGTACATAGAGCTGGTATAACAACACCTTCCCTATGATCTTTAGATTGTATTTCCATGCAGAAAAGTTTCAGGGAGAAAGCACATTCATGTTGTTGTTGCAATATAAGTTATCATAATAATGATTTCTCAGTTAACGAATTATCTAAATCTACTAGAGACCTTTTAAATGTAAAGAAGACTTTTTTCAGGTATAGATTGTCTTTTTGTTGAAGTCATGTGTTTATGATATTGTGATAAATTGTGTGAAAATGAATTAGCAGCAAGACACAGGATTGTGGCTTCACTAAAATTCCAGGCAGAACTGTTACAAAAATGAAACCCATTATTTGATCTCAAATATCTGTGAAGTTAGCACAGAAGGGCTCAAACTTGCCCATATAAACAGTTAATCTTTTTCCTTTTCAACTTTGCTCCAATGTAAAAGTTCTTTTCAAATGACACTTCATGTAATTATTTCCCAAAGTACGTGCAAAATGACCTTCTTTGGCATCCTAAGGAAGTGTCTTTTGTTGTTTTATAGGAGTTTTAAGAAATACATTGTTAGATATTCTTGCCGTCTACAGGCTCTTCTCTGAGCTGACATTCTGCTTGCACTTATCTGAGATATTATGTAAGACCAAGAATCTCACTTATTTTCTAGTTAGACGAGTGTGTATGTGAGCTAAGGATGACACTCAGTCAATAAATCTTTTCACTTCCTTTGTACTTCCTTTGATCTCCAAGGAGGATTTTGCCATCCTCTTCAAAGAAAACAATATCCGCTGATGTCCATCTTTTCTGATTCCCTCTTGATATCTTTCCTTCTTTGTGACCATCATTGTGGCTTCTTGACTTCTTTCATTTGGTAGCTAACTCAGATATACTTGAAGTATTTACCTTCTTTCATGTCTCTTGTTTTCTTGCCCCTGTTCTCATCTTACCACCATTTTAATTAGCCTTCTTTTCTGGCTCTTTCTCCTAAAAATGCAGACATTTTTGGTCTCAGCTGTCCTGAGAGAGCTGTCCCTTAGTTTTACCTATCTCCAGCACTGCAACATCTCTTTCCCTCCCTTCACAGTCCTCGACTGCGTCCTCTGCCATCATTAGCAGAGTTCCTCTCTTCTAGTGTCATCTTGGATCCCCTTTGTTTGCTCCTTTGCTGATCTACCTCATCCTCAAACGATATCTTCCTGGTCAAAACTCTGTCTCTCGTATCTTGAGGGGTTTTTGTTTGTTTGTTTTTTATGATTGTTGTTCATACTGATCTCTTAATTTGATACTCTTTTCCTAAGTGATATCTTTTACTAACTTAATGATTATCTCTAATCTGCATGCCTGTCTATTCCCTATGCCATTTTTTCTTCTGAATAAACGTTTGTTACACAGCAAGGATATCCT
The DNA here is from genome assembly GCF_035582795.1 of Mycteria americana. NCBI lineage: Eukaryota > Metazoa > Chordata > Aves > Ciconiiformes > Ciconiidae > Mycteria > Mycteria americana. The sequence goes on from NC_134371.1 coordinate 10,476,094, forward strand.
GTAAATACTACTTAGAAACTCTTTTCAAATCATGTAATCACCTTGCAATTCTGCCTATTTAGTCTAGTTGGTGTTTATTTTGAATTCCCATCCTAAAAGAAAAAAACATATATATCTATCTGCATTAACAATGTCAGTTAAATTACCCAGTAGCTCAAGAAGGGATTGTGGTTTCACCTCATTAAAAGGTTTTTCTCTTTTCTTATCAGGCTTTATAATCAGTAAATGAGAAAGATCACAAGTGTCATCTCCCCAGTCCCGGGGCAGTATGAGGCAAAACAGGAAAGCTATTCTCTTAGCAATTGCTTGCTATGTCAATGCAGATAAAGGAGTTTTCATTTAGTTTGTTGAAAAACAGCATCATCTGCATAGGAAAAAATAATGCAGCTAACAATTCTGAATTGGCACAGACTATGGGACAAATGGGATGTACCAGTAAACAATCACCTAGTTATCAAGAAGATAGAAAAACTCTACAATTTTTTTTCTGCTTTTTTGAATGTCTGTTTCAAGATATTAAAATATTTATTAAAATAAATATTAAAAATTATTTAAGAAGTGATGTTAAGAAAAACTAATTTGGCTGGGCTATGTGAACAATTCAATAGCTTTGCAGGCAGACATGGCTTTAATAATATCCATCAACACATGATACTTATTTAATGGTTGCAATCAACATTGACTGGGTCATTTAAAAAGAGAAGAGGTGTCATTTATCCATTTATTTTGAAAGTTTTAAATACCTATCAGTAAATCAGTTTTTAATATTTGCCTATTCATTTAGTAGTATTGAGTAAAATTCTTTGCTGTTGAGGTCAATAGAGTCAGGATTTCACTCACCAACTCCCACAAAATCATCTGTTGTATGGATGCTGAACATCTGGATCGAGCTAGTGGAAGTTTTTCATGGATGATTTGATATCACTGTGGTACTGTACACGCACCTGAGAAAATAATTTGGTTCTTATTTGGTTCACTTCATTGTAAATAGTACTTTGATTAAACAGAAAAAAAACCCCTTTTTTCTAAACTAAAATTATTCTAAAGATTCTATTAAAATTAATTAAAAGTTCTATTAAAATTAATAAAACTCAGAAAATAGTAATATTCCTGATGTGATTGAAAAGGATGGTGTATATTGCTTTCCACTCAGTGCGTCATCAAATAGGAGAAAACAGTTATGTTCAGCTGAGCTGAATTGTAAATAATAATGGAATGGAGGAAGGTGTACTTTAAAATGTGAGAAATCTGACCAGTATCTTGGGAATTTCTCTGGAAAAACAGATAAGGAATGCCGTTCAGGAATTACCTCACTGCATTACAGGGTGTAGATATCACCTGCTTTCATGGATATAAATTGACCTTTTTAGATGGCTTCACGTAGCTAAATTTGAACCTGTAGTCAAACTATCTTTAGTGTCTGATACAATTTTTACAGTAATATTTGTGGTGAAAAAGTGGCTTGTACGTAACCTAGGGCCTAGATCTATTAATCTGAGATGTTTTCAAGAGCTTGAAACTTTTGGCCTTCAGCTGTGAAAGAGAAACTCTTTGTTATCTGATGCATGGCTTGATATCTTTTTTCAAATGTCTAGAAATTAAGAGGGGCTGGCTTTTCACAAGTCACTAAAGTAGAATTTTTTTTTTACTCTGCTCCCATTAAAGTGAGTGAGATTCATACAGCTCAGATCAGGTTTAGGCTGACAAGACTGGAGTATTTCAGTTGTAAACTATACACTGAATCTTTAATAATGAAGATCATCAACAGTACTACCGACAATTTAATGATTTAGATTCAGGTTTATCCAAATGTACATGCTTATTATATGTGCTCACTGCACAGCAGTGAGCTTCGTCTTAAAAGAATATATCATAAACACATTATATACACAAGGCGTAATTACTGAAAGTCTGAACTTACATTTGAAATTTGAACCAAATCCTGTTTCATGGGTAGGTTAGTATTCTTTTAAACCTACTTTCTTTTTGGGGTTTTTTTGGGTTTTTTTTCAGAAATGGAAGTACACAAAAGGTTGGATTTGTTAATGACTTTCCCTGACCTGTTATGAAATATTGCAAATTTGGTAAGTGGGTATGGGAATTAAAATAAATTGCTTTTATAATTTTTTTACCCACTTGGATGAACATATTTCTTCTGGTGGATCCCTCTGGCCAAGTTCTTTGATCATGGCCTGTGTCTTTCTTAAAGCCTCTTTGGGTGGATGAAAAGCTTTGTACTATGCAAGCACCAGCTGTTATTATCAGTTATCTAATGTTCCTATCAGTTATTCACTAATATGTTCTCATATAATTGGCGTGAAACGTGGTTTCTACTGTGACTAGGAAAAATTTCAATCTCTTTGCTGTCAGTAGTGGGCAAGACTTGCAAACTAAACTCCGGTGGGCAGGTGAAATGCCCCAGGTTTTGAAAGCGTTTCTCTGCACTGAATTATTGAAGATAAAATCCTGTCCCACATAACTCAATAGATAAAATTCCTTTAACTTCTATGGTCAGGATTTTGGACTGAAACATACGTTTATGGACTTAACTAAGAACTGAGATCTTTTAAAACATGGCCTCTATTTTAAGTAGGTCTGTAACAAAGTCAGGTGGGAGGGGCACCAGGCACGTTACTGAATGAATTTCAGGAGTGAAATGCTGGATTTCCAGAGGACCAATCCAAATCACTGTGGTGGACAATACTGTGGTGGACGGCATGTTTTGTACAAACACGGCACTGCAGGGCTTATAATTGCATTTTTCTGCTACCCTGTCTTGCGGCTCTTGACTAGAAATAACGTGTGGGACATCTATTAGTCTCTGTGCAGTAATGTTGAGGTGAGATTTTTGTAGGCAGGTAGGCAGCCATAGCAGGCCGTTCAAATACGAGGTGCGTGTGTGTCCGCATCGTGTTCATGGTACGCATGCTTACATTATACACCTCTTCTTTTTTAGTGATGGCTCTCCTCTCCCTTTTGCACCTTCATGTTCAAGGTTGCAACAACATCAAACTAATTCTTGAAAGCTTTCAAACTCAAGATTAGCGCATTCAAGCAAAATAAAAACTGAGACAGCGACTGAAATGATGAAGAGAGATGTTTACAACCTGGAGCAGCAGGGTTGTGGAAAGGTTGTGTAATAGTGTATAGCTCCTATGTGGTCTGCCAAGAAGTGCCAATCTGTGCAATCTGTTAGGGCAAAAAGTCAGCAAAGAGGCCATAAATACTGGCATCAAGTGAAGACACAGTATTACTGCCTTGGTAGAGCTTTACAGTTTTTAGCTCATGACACAGCAAAGAGGGGAAGGAAGAAATCATGGTTTCTTAGTGCCTATTTCCATGCAAAGCCTGGCAAACCAAATTCTAACTGGCCTGTTGCAAAATAAAATGTTTGCGTTTCACCAAGCCATAAGGAAGGAGCAGTTACATTGACATGGGGGTCAATTTTGTCTGGGGAATCTATGGAAGAACAAAGATAGGGAAATGATGAAGGAAAGAAAAGATTACAGATTACAAAGATTACAGATTACAAAGATTACAGAAAAGATTAAAGGTTACAGAGATGAAGGAAATAAAAGATTACGTGTTCTCTTAAGACATGGCCACCTCCCTCCCCCAGTGCCCCCCAGTTTCGAAGTGGGCACAGGCAGGGCGCAGGAAATCCGCTGATAGACAGCCCATACATACGTTATGTGTGCAAAGAGACTGCTTGGACTGTTGCCTCATGAGATTTGTAATGGGCCTGGTAATTAGCTGGTTTCACATGTCTTCCTATACTCAAGAGCCTTCCTTACCGATAATGTCAGAATGGAGCTTAAAAATGTGTCCTTGCTATCACATGAGGGTTTAAAGAAGGCTCACAATTTTCAAACCATGCGATATAGGTTGATATCACTCATAAAGCAAGATACAAGTGAATGGAGGGAGAAAACACATATGATAAGTGAAATATTTTCAGAGTGTTTTGCTTTGATGGAAAAATACAGTGACACCTCAAATCTACTGAAATAAAGGGCAGCAAATATTTTAGCTTTCGTATATATAAATGTATTTGTGGAAGCTATTATTAACATGCACCTTACTATAGTGATTCATACAGATGTTAAGCAGGATTATGAGACAAATAAAGGCATAGCCATTCTCTTAAATCATGCTATACTGATCAAACAGTTCTGTGCAATACCCTAGCTATTTACTTACAACAAGATAAAACATGATTAGTGCACATTACCAGTGTGGTAAAATGAAAGTAATCTCAAAGCACACATTACCCAAGCAAAGAGTACTGAACTGAAATAGAGCCAAGTAATAAATTTACACTCATCAAAGAAGTTATTAAAAAAATTATTATGAATTTCATCAAATAACTAATGTATGCCTGTATTTGCTGATTCAACAACCCTTTAAACGCTGCTTAATTTTAAGCATGTAATTTAATAGTTTTCAATCTGGGGTCTGTAGACACCTGGAAGTCCATGTTCTCCTCCTAAGAGGACCAACAGAGGTAAGGAAGAAAAGTAAGCCTTTTAAATTCAGTATTCTGCTGGTAAACTTACAAAAGCGGCATATCAAAAAAGGGTAAAGACTGTTAATATAAGTAATCCGCCTCCTTGTCCATCCAAAAGCTTAAGCATGTGAGATTATGGAATTAAAGCACTGTATGCAAACTGTACATTCATTCAACTTGTCATTATTACACATACTAATTTTACTGTTACAATAGTTATTATAATCATTTAAATGTTGGCTGTATAAATCTCTTTATTGCGTATGTTATACAGAACAAAAGCAGAAAACACCATGGAATACAAATAGATTCAACACTAAATTGGAGATGATGGAAAATACACTACGGACGTTCTTCTCAAGTGATATCATGACACAGAAGTTAGTGCAAATTCATGTATCTATTGTAAACCTTGAAAATGTTACAGTGAGGCAGCTACTTTCACTAATACAATTCACTGTGCTCTGTGTCCTTACCAATTGTGTCCAACAAGCCATTTGGTTAATATGAAAAGTGATGAACAAACCGAGCAATTTATGTTGAACTCTTTCCTAGAGCAACAACGTGTGTGACAGCATTGATGTGACAGGTGCCCATAGCTTGCAAAAAGATATGAAGAGCATTTTTGCTATAGCACCTTTGTGTATTCGTACCTGGGTAGAGAGGTAGGGCAGGATTAGGAAATAAGGATGACATGAAACACAAGAAAGATGATCTAATTGATTGGGTATTAACTAGTAGTTGGAAGACCAGAGTTAAAACTAAATTTGGATAAAATTTCCTGCTGAAATTCTTCCCTGTTCTGCTACATAATTGCCCTGTGGCCTCCAGAGCCTCAAACAGACCTAGAAAATCCGAAGGTGTTCAGGCTCCTAATTTCCCATTGAAAGCAATGGAGATATAAGCACCTAAATACCTTGGTGATAAAGTCTTTTATCTTTCTGTTTGCTTCAACTTCCCTTGTGTAAAATTGGGATAAATAGTGCCTCTCTGAGAATGTGATCATTTAGGAGTGTAAGGGTTTGAGATATTATGGTAAACAGGCCACAGAAGTACCTAAAGCAGATGCTTTTCACCAGGTACAGCCTTCAAGCCAGCATAAAGCTTTGGCTCTTACAGTATTTGGATTTCTCTGCAGTAGTTTGGATTTTTATTCTGCTTCTGCGAGCACTCTGTGGAGACTATCTTTGGTGTCACTTGTCACTACAGATTTTGCTTATTTTGTTGTGTCATGGAAAACCCTAGTACCTTAGCCTGAATCTGTTTGGAGTTCAAGATAGCGGGGTGGGGGGGGAAGGCTTAATAATCATCCAAAATATGAACCAGATGAAGAGTTATTTTCAACAGGAGTTTATTATAATTTTAATTTTTCTTTTAAGAGCTCTGTTTCTTGGAGCACTTTTCCCAGCTGCATGGCCAGAAAAGTAAATGCTCACATCTGTTTTCTTTGTCCACATTTTTTGACACAGAGACTGATTTTTTTTTTTTCCCCCAAAAGGAAAAAACTAACTGTGCAAAATAGATTCGGATCTCTATCAGGTACTTTTATAAGACTAATGGTAAGTCACTGTCTCACAGCTGGGCACATTACGTTTCCATCCTGATTGTGGTTAAATGCTACTGGAATAGAAAATATTTATCAGTATGATCATTACATGCAGAGCTGAAATATTAACGCAGAAGTGGGTCTGTAGTCCTGATTAATAATTTTGCCAAAGGGAGAGGACAACTAGTCCGGAGAATCAGTAGAAAAACTCTGCCAAATATAGCCATAGGAAAAGTGCAAAATGATGGAACATTAAAGTAAAGGGCTTGGCAGCTTTTAGAACAGTTGAGAACTTCTCTCTCTGCAGTATTTATAGGGCCTACCTCACCAAAGTCTGTGAGGTAGGCACTGTACAGTGCCTACCTCACAAAAGTCTGTAAAATTTCCCTATGGGAAATTTTATCCAAGGTCTGTAAAGATAGTGTTATCTACCTAACTTAAAGAGAATTCTTGGAGTATTTGGTATGGAGATGTACAGGACCTTGGCTCCCTGCACAGCTGATGGAGAGGTTTCATCATGGTGCCTGGCAGACGTCCTGGCTTGATCTCAATTAACTTTAAATACCGATTGAGACACTGATGTTGAGAGTGCACTTATCCTATGTTGACTGGTCAGTTCTTCTGACGCAGCAAGTATAAATCCTCTCCCCTGACTGCATGGGGAGCAAGGGTCCAGCAGACAGCACACTCACTCATGCTCTTTACTTTAGGTGTCAATGCTCACACAACAAATACACTCCCAGACGCCACCCCTGTGTGTGTGGTTATCTTCCCCAACACCCAAAAGGTAGGAAGGGCTATTGTTCCCATGTTGCATGCCGAATGTAGGTGGGCTGAGTCACTTATTTAAGTTCACAGTTGATGTCTTTGAAAGAGCAGGAATTGTACCCCAAAGCAAGTTGCCCGTATTGTACGCAACTGGCTGGTCTTTACCATGTTCTTCCTCGCAGTGAGTAAGGCTGGTATCTTCAGCAGCCCCCTGGCAGGACAGGAGGTGATCGTTTTGCGGACAGTAGCACAGTGTTGGTAATTCCAGGGTGACACTGGTGATTATCCACAAAGTCTGCCTTGGTCCCCTGCCCAAAACCATGCCATTGGGCAATCATGAAGCTCAGAGTCATCTTGACTGATTTCTATTTTGTATATATGTTACTGGGGTTTCGTCATACCGCCTGAAGCAAACTCCTGTCAAACTAAATTACATATGATCACATAGATGCAGATTATTAACTGTCTACATACTCATTATAGAGGTGTTAATATTGAGGTTGGTCTAGAAAAGCTCAGATCTGGACCGCTCAGCTTGACTGTATCTTCAGTTCATTTAGAAGGATGTCTAACTATTAATCCCTACAGAGTCAATGAAGTGTCTGCATCCAGAACAGTGGATTTTTGCTTCAATGATAAATTAGGTTTTCAGCACAGGGAAACATTTTGTAAAGGTAGAAGAAAGAACTGACAAAGGAATTTCAAATTATCTGAGGGACATGGAGACAGAGACACTCTGTTCTGTAAAAATAGCGAGGGACTGTGTTATGGTACTGTTCTAAAAATCACATGGCAACACCTGAATTCAGAACCTCCTTTTATTCTAAGACTTGGAAGTTCAGGCCAACCACTGTTAGGACTAGTGAGTGACGGCATGGCAAAGTAAGCTCTACCCACACATATGGTCCATTGCTCCTGTGGGCACAATACTGCGAGGCAGTGAAAACTTCTGAGAAGTACTCAGCAGCCTCAATCCTGTTAAAACCCCTGGGAAGGGAGGATACTCAACATCTTGGTAACGTGGACTCTAAAGTCCATTTAAAGTGTGTACCTAACAGGCTTAGAGGTTGGATTTTTAAACTCTCAGAACTCAGTCAAATAAAACCAGTTTCCTCCACAGCAAGACTAAGTGCTACTTCCTCAGTTAAGATTATTTCCACACTAAGATGGAACGAATCCGTTCCATGTTGGCTGCAGAGTTCTTGTAAGAACTACGGTCAAAATGTGTTTTTATAGTTTGGAAATGGTACTTTTGTCATTCACTCAATAGTGTCTGAAATCTTCATGTTTGAATTTTCACAACAATAATAAAAGTATTGCTTTTGAATGAGAACTCAGCATAGCAATTATCAGCCCAGACAAAATGAATGTTTCAAAAAAAATTATCACCATCCAAACCTAAGGTTTTATAATGCAAGATGCTTTATAATCTGATTGAGAAGACATTCTCACATTCTAATAAAGTAACTGGAGACAGAGTGAAATTAATAGTCAGCAGCAATAACAATACTCCTCGTAATTAAATATTTCACATTTCAAGGATGCCTGTTCACAAAACACTTAAATAGCTCACCAATTTGGCCAATTTCCCTTGGTTGTGAGGAAAGGAACGCATTCAGCCGAGTGGACATCCTCATTGTACACCTACTTCAGGAAGACATTTATCTCCAAGCTTTTGCAATTAGACTGTCTCATGTCTATAAAGTGCAAAGAAATCAGTCATATACGGTACACATTTTGGTTAAATAAAATCACTTGGAGGCTCAGGTTCTCCTTAGGTCAAAGGGCGAAACACTCCACAGAAGAGGTCAACTGAATGTGGAGACCAGGGTTATGGGAGAAGCTTCCTAACTGATTAGCAGGCAAATTGCTCTGAGGGTTGTCAATCATGTTTTGCTTCCTTCGATATAAATGCATGTTTATTTTCAGTTTCTTTAGGCCTTGCTAGTACTAGGCAGCAGGGCCAATGTACAGCCGTGCAGAGCTCTCAGCTGCCATGGGGTCGGGTGGAAATTGTGAGAACTCAGCACTTCTCACGATTAGTCTCTAGACTGTGACAGGATGATGGCCATCCTGAAAAATTAGCTAGAAAATAAGATGGCACCTGACTTTCCAGGAAAATGCTTCTGTAAGTGACTTAGAATTTAATAAAGTGTGTCTGATGTACTCAGCTGCACACACAGACACACACACATAAATATGCTCTTTCTAGGTTTGAGTCTACCCTTACCAAAAAAAAAACCCCTTAACTGATGTCAGTGGCATTACTCCTGGTTTGTAGAAGTGTTGAATGAGGTTCTCTATACAGGTTCATAAAATGCTCTTTAGTACATATATCATATAAAAACCATGTAATTATCTATATTGATATAATGTGTCTCTTTCCCTTTTAGGATAAAGCAATACAAAACAAACTTCTAACTCCTTACATCCTTTATTGTTTTATTTTATAAATCTAAAGAAAAAATGGCTCACAGCAGTCTTTACAAACAAGCTGCATCTGTTTAATATTAAAGTGCAAAAAATAATAATAAAACCATTACTTCTGGAATATCCAAATAACCTGAGGAAAAATAGCATCCATCTGGCCCTGGTATAACTGTTTTTTACATCAGTTGGATGTTTCTGGGATTACAAGATTCAACACTTATCTTTAAGTAGAGTGAGTTTCTAAAGATGTAGCATCCAGAAACTTGTGAGTAATCTGTCTGCTTAGAAGTACAATATTGTGTTACCAGATCTGCTGAGCAAACGCACAATAAAGTTAATCCTTTGGTTCTGGAAAAGCTGTATGTATTGCAATGGCAGATGTGCTGAAACAGAAGTGTTTACGTTTGTTAGGACTTGTGAAGCAGCAACTCTGCCAGCTCACAAGTATTTGAATTTCCTGCAAACATTTACCTAAGGGCTATAGTGGGGAAGGAAAAGAGCTCAGAAGGAATCTCTGAACCCTGTTGGCACGCTGGCAAACCTCTTCTGGTGAATCGGTTGGCACGTGCCTGCATTTTCTCATTGACCGTATTCTCTGTGAATGTAGTCATTATGGCACTAAAGTGCTTTTGGTATGCGGGTACAGTATTACCAAGACCAATACCCTGTTATATTTAATATATTTTCCACTTCTTCCTTCTTACTATGCCATATGGAAAGCAAGAAAAATGTTAGATTAAGGATTTTGTATTGTGGAGGTGTGACATGACTCTGGTTTGGCCGGAGCTTTGAGGTGGAGCTGCCTTCTAGACCTTCTCTTATAGTGCGTCCCCAGAGAAGACTGCGAGGCTTTAAACTCAGAAAGCCCGGTTGTGTAGAGCACAAACGAGAAGCATAACCTTTTGAAGAGAGGAAACACAAAGTACCTAGCTTAGAACTGAAATAGAAATGAGTCATATACAGCTCTGTCCCTGCCTACAAAATCCTTGCTTCCATGCCTGGTTACAGTTGACTCGGGGACTTTGAGTTGCAGTTAATTCTGTCCAGGCCCCAGAAAATCCTTCTTTCTGTCCCCTCTAAGGTCCTGTTGACTGCTGTCTGCCCTTTCCCACCGTCTCTGTGGGAGCTGCTGACTCCCAGCTCTGTGATATATCTACCTTTCCCAAAGGAAGGCACAGTTTCCCCCTTAGCAAGGGGCAGTTTTTGACTGGTCACTTTTCAGGGTCTAATTATGTTAGTTGGGTTATATCAAAAATGGTGGTGCAGGAGGTCGCAGTAGCACTTAAAAGTGTTTGTGCTGGGGACTTCAAAACATAGTGTTAGAGACCGTCCCTTCCCTAGGAAGCTTCTAGTTGAAATCTGAAAGGCAATAAAAACACAAATGGAAATGGACTGCCAAAAGAGTGAAGAGGTTTGCCCTCACCAGCAAAGTAGCCACAGGAGAAGGACAAGAGACCTGGGAATAGACCATGGCTCCACTGGTTCCCTTTCTATTTTACATTTGCTACAAACACAGTAGGACATGTTCAGTTTGATCTATTGGGTGACCTGAACTCACCTCCGTGGTCTTCTCACTGAAAATATCCTAGTTCTTTATCCAATATATTGATAGTTCTCTTCTTCCAGAGAAAAAAACATTATGAGAAGTGTCAGCAAAGGAGAGGGAGTCCCAGAGGGCCAGTTTCACTAACAGTATAAAAGATAAAGACCAGAAGCCCCTGAACTGGATTCACTGTTGGAGAGGGAATCACAGTAGGTGGAACAAAAGAATGGTGTTTCTGACATAATAGTGGGGTTTTTTCTGTTGTTACTGTTGAGCATCAGCATAGGCCTATGTCAAGAGCCAGAATACCAGTGAACTAACTCCTGTATAAATACAGATTAAGAGGCCAGTCATTTCCCTGGACCATTTACAAAGTATGTATGCAACAAGATAGGAGGAGGTACAAAGAAACAGTTGAACCCTATTGATCATCATCATAAAAAATAATCATAGAACTACAACTTAGCACTTGCGGTCCAGTTTTTTCATAGGTATCATGACAGAAGAGTTTACATCAACATTTCGAAGAAGGATAATGAGATTACTTGATGTCACCAGAGAGCTGATCCCAGGAGATGATGGCTGGAGGAGAACATAAACAGAACTGAAAATTAAGCAAGTAGGTGGGGGTAGGGGCTCACTGCACGGGTGGATTGCAAGGAGGAGCTCATGTCTAGGGGCTGAACAAGATGCAGCAGGTGGGTGAAACCAGTTTGTGAGTATCTTTGAAAGTAAAGGCAAAACCTTCTGTTGGCTGATAAAAAAGGGAAATGCAGTTGAGGGATGTCTAAGAAGGGTGATGTGGTCAGGCAATTGGCTAAGAAGATGTTTCTTGCAGCAGCATTCTGGATGGATGGACGGCAATAGGTTAAAACTGCACTCATCAAAACCAGAAAAAAAGAACATTTCAGCATTTAGCATACAATATAATGAGTACAGGAGCTTTAACTTTGTGGAATGGGACAGAATGGGTAAAGTTTAAACAGAGCTGAAGCATGAGGACCTAATGAGAGGCCCAGGTCAGAAATTACATCCAACTCATAAGCATGGGTGACAAGTAGGAAGAAGATTGCGTCAGGGTGGTTCAGCCTAGTTTAGAAAAACTGGCTGTTAATACCATAAGCAATTCCTAAAATAGGCTTTAGTGCTCTTATTTACCATGCCTAGTACTTACCATGCTAGGCGATAGCTAGTTGTCCATTGCAAAGACTGAAGACAAATGGAGGTAGTTTGGAATAGAATCATGACTGTGATATGTCTGTGAAGGCGTACATTTTCAGGTCAGGTGTAAAGAGACACAAGAAAAGAATCATAACAGAACTTTGTGGGACTACTAGAGGGGCAGAAGGCAGATGAAGAAAATCCTTCATAGACAATCACAGAAACTGAGGAGGATAAGCCATCAGGTTGATCATGAGCAAGTAGTAGATATCTGGCAAATCAGAAAAGAAAACAATTGGGTGTTGGTTCTAAAATTTGACCAACAAGAACCTATAAGAGATTTTGCAAGAGCAACTTCGGTTGAAAGTACAAAAGTCAGATTCCAAAGGGCCTGGAATAAAAATAAAACAGAAGACTAATATAAACTCCAGGCAGTCATTTAGATTTTGTGTTTGCTATTTGCATAGGAGTGGAAGGGATCTCCGAGATTACCAAGTCCATTCCTCTGCTGTTGTAAGCAACTGTATCTCATAGTCTATATATTTATTAAGCTTCACATGAAAAATTTATTTTTTTCTTCCTAGTTTTAGTGGAAAGGTGTTTCAGAACTTCAGTCTTCTGATAATCAGAAACTTTAATTTATGGGTTGAATTTATTCATTGCTCATTAGTAATCATTTGTCCTTGTGTCATCATTGTCCATTTGCTTAAGTATCTTTTCTCTCGCTTTAGTGCCTAACCTGAATGTATTTATAGAGAGCAATTATATCCGCTCTCAGCATGAATGAGCTTAGAGATGAAAGGGAGAAGGAAGCAAACATGTTGCTTCAGCCTGGACCAGCTGGAATCTCTTTGTTCAGACTCATGTAAAATGTTTTGCAGCAGCTGAATCTGGAAGCAGCATTTGTGCAGCTCATAGCAATATGATACAGATCTAGCCACCTCACAGCCAGATGAGATGGAAATGGACATACCAAGCCACGGTTGCTATCTGAATATCCATGGGTACTGTGGAACTGAGAACGCTAAAACTGGAGAATAACGATCTACACTTGACTGTGATAAACACCCATGGTAAGCCATTGTAAACATTTCCCACCGTTATCACTTGTATTCTTCTAGTGTTGGGAGTTCGGTATCGGCATTAGCTTATCACTAGCCGTGTGGCTTATTTTGCAGAGGGTTGCAAACCCTCTGCATGGTGTTGTCCACATGGTGTAGACTCTGGAGTCAGCAATTCCTTCTGTTCTTTCCTGGAGTTGTTGTAAGGCTGTCTCCCAGAGCTCTTAACACTCAACATAATCAAAGAGCAGGAGTTGCCCATCACATGTCTCAGACTTTGTGTACAAATTTCCAATTGCAAAATAGATTCAATAATTCAGTCATAACACTCTCCACCATAGCATGTGTTCAGATAAGTGGTTTGAAAGAGGGATCCTTAAGGGAAAGATAATTGCAATAAACTATTCTTTTGCTTGGTGACATCTCATTGCCAGAAGCAGCAAGCATAGCTGAACAACTATACGAAGTATTGCATACTTTAAATATGTGATTGCACCTCATTCCTTTGGATATAAATCTTAATTGCCTGAGATTAGTTTGTTGTGAATCAGTTTTTTTAAACACATTTTAATTTTTATAAAGAAAGGGCTTTTAGATCTAAAAATGTTTATTCCTCTCATATATGTGTTTGCACTTGCCATCATTCATGCCACAAAGTATGGGGGTTTTCCAGTCAAAATATTCTTGGGATTTCACGGACTGCAAAAGCAATGGAAAATTAAGGGCCTTTAATTCTGAAGAACATGCATCATGTAAATAAAAATACAGAAATAGAATAAGATACTGGTCATTGTACCTGCAATAGATTAGTTACTCAGTGGAATAATGCACCTCATCAGCCCTTTTCTTCTGGAAAATGGTGTTTTAGTTTGGCTTAAAGCTAAATTCAGCCCTCTCCTTGTAACTGACCTTTGTACATCCTCATGTAAGGGCAGAATTTGTACAAACTTGAGCTCTTCTCACAGTTCAGTACAAACCATGCTGTCTTTCCTGAGGGAGATAGAGATACAAGAGTACTGCAGGTCAGGGTTGTGGTGCGTTGACAGAGCTACATAAGGAAGCTTGTACAATACCTAATTTAAGTGTGAGATTCTTACAGCGTTTTCAGAAAGGAAGAAAACAGTGTGGTTGTCCACGGTGTTTCTCAAAGGAGCTCTGCATTAAGATTCTGGAGACAGGTTTGAGTTCATCTGGTCCTTTGCCCCTCGCTTGCCTGCTCACGGGAGGGAAGGCCACATGGCAATCGAGAAAGAGACTGCATGTTGCAGTAACTAATCAAAAATCAATTTTGGCAGCCTACTCAGTGAAAAGGAATGAAAAAGCGGAGGTGGCAGGAGGGTTTTTTTAAGGCTTTCAGGAAGGGTGGTGGTTTTCTCCTGTAATTCAAAGAAACAGCAGCAAAACAAAAAGAGAACTAAAACAACAAGGACAAATACAGTGTGTGGGAAAAGCCTGTTGGATACTTGTCTTTGCACAACAACTCCCTTCATCAAGAAAACAGCTTAAATACAATGAGTTGTGCAATAGTACTCCAGTTTGCTGCCAGCGCCCTCATCTGTCTTCTCAAAATATTTGTCACTGGTCCAGGTGTAAACTTTAAAAAAAATGTAATAATCAGCAGACTGAAATCAGAAAAATGTCTCCCATATGGTTATGCTGATCGGATGATGCTATCTGCTCTGTGCCTGCTGCACGCACACAAACCCACAGGAGAAGGTGACCTCTTCTGCATGGACATATCCAGGGCAGGTGTGGTGACCAGGCACAAGAGGATGTACTCATGGGTTTCGGAAGCATGTACTATTTTAAACTGCCTACACCTCCCGCAGGGAAAAAGAACTGGACCATATAGAAGCATTTTCCTGAGTCAGATTTGACCCACAGAGCAGCAGCTGGACCAAACAGCTAAATAAATATGTCTGTAGGTAATTTTGAAATTCTGAGACATTTTGAAATCAAAACCTAAAATGTTTGTTTTAGGCTATTCCAGGGTGTTTAGGGAGGGACCAAAGCAGACATAAAATTGCAACTTTGTGGTATCACAACTTACAATCTTTTTAGCAGGAAAGATTTTGTGTTGTTTGGGGTTTTTTTAAACAAAAAAATTGAAAAATGCTTCCTCAAACTGTAGGAACCAATACCAACTTTAGTTCCTACTAAGACCTTTGTTTTCAACAAACAAAACCCTTCTGCTATGAGAAGACTCACCAGGCTGATTCTTTTGTCCTAAAAAGTAGGAAATGGCCAATATATACAAGAAAAGACCCAATCTCTCAAGAAGAGCTCCAAATCCAGGAGGGAAGAAGGTAAAACCTCCATGAGGTGCCTAGGCACTTCTCTAATGTTACTGCTGTACGTAGAACATCCCCAACTCTATGGTGATGATCAGCAGTGTCAAACTCTCCAACTGATGTGAAGCTTCATCTCCTTGAGACCTACCATCGTTTGGATGGTGCTAGCTAGGTGCTGGCATCTAGAAGTCATGGTCCAGATCAGGGGCCACTGTGCTAGACACTGTATGAAGCTATCATGAAAAGAAGATCGCTGTCACATTTCAGCAATGCCACATTGTTGTGGGAATTTTTGTTTTTTAATTGGAAAAAAAATCCCTGCAGTTATCCGATGCTCTAGGCGTATGTACAAAGCACGTTTAAAAGTACAATAGGCATTCAAATGGGAACATTATTAATTAAAAGCCTCCACATACTGTACAAATGAAACGTTCTTCTCTCTACCTTCTCAAGTCATTCATTCAGAAAAATCCTGGGAAAATAGTTAGGCTTTGCAATGTGCCCCATAGGTCAATGTATTCAGGCTCCAACAGACCAAGTGGGAGGAGTGAGTTCCAGAACGGGGAAATCTTCATTGCGAACTCCCTCTCAAAAGGAATGCATTCAGAAATGTGCACAGCACGCTCACAGAAAAATGGCTCTAGCCCTTTGCCCAGCTCAAATTTTAAATGACTTCTTTAATAAATGTATATCCAAGCAAGGAAGAGATGCTGACCTATGCCTCTGTCTGAAGCACAGCAGTGGGAAAGACTTTGAAGCCCTGTAAGATTTTGAGACCCACAGCTTGCCTGCTTTTTTTTTTTTTTTCTTCTGTATATATCCTCATGGTATAGATTTATACCACAACAACGCCTTTTCTCTATGCTCAGCTGCCCCATGTCCCCTTTATTTAATAGCAGTAGCATCCTTGCAGGTCAAACTGTCCCTGGGCAGCTCACTTCCAGTATATTACAAAATGTATCCACGAGATCTGGTCTCACAACTATTTACTTTTCCTATAGTCCCATATCAAAAGTCCCCTTTTAGTACAGGGATGGGTCAAAGTCTAGCTGCAGAACCCAGAGCCAAACTTCCCTCGTGCTTTAATGTTTGGTGTTATATTTCAGATCCATCCCCTAAATCAGACTGGCTTTCAGCGTTCAGATCAGAACAATCCCTATCTTATTTGCTTGCTGGCTGCAAAACAGTAGGAAGATTGTTAATACCCTGCTCAGGCCCTAATTAAAAATCCAAACTCAAATTTAATATTTCAAACATTATTTAAAATATATTAAGGTAGTCAGTCTATTGCTGTTGCTCATTACTCTGTTGAAACCTAATATTAGTAACAGCATGTACAGAGGACCTGGAGCATGAATTAATAATGAGGTGCTTGTGCTGGAAAACATGCGAGAGCCTGGTTCCCCGAGTTGGCAGACGTCCGACAGAGACTAGTTTGCTCTTCTCTACACAGTGATCAAATCATCTGCTCAACAAAACCATTGGGAAGGAAAGTATTTCTGATTAGTTTACTTCCTCTGATGATGATTTTCCAAAACCAACGAAGACGACAGGACATCAGAAATGAAGGGGGCCACATCGGGGGAGAAAAATCTTTAAACCAATGGCATTGTGCAATGATCAAACGCTAGTATTGCTGGTATCTGAGTATGATCCTCAAACGGGTGAGGACCCCCCATGCCCTCAGCCTACCCTCACCTTGTACATGAAGTCTCTTCTTGAGGCTTTTGAGGTGAGGTTTTAATCAACTCTTTCCCCCTTTCTCATGGTCCTAACAGAAAACAAATCTGAACGACAATATAGAGAAAGAGCACGTGGCCTGTTAATGCTCTTGGCCTGGAGCTAAGGTATTGGAGGTGTTTGCAGGTTTTCCGTAGATGTGAGCAAGGACTTAGCAAGTCACTGAGCTCTTCAGGTGATGCCAGAATCAGGAAAGATGTGCAAGTTAGAAAATATCTGCATCATTTGTAGTATGCAATACATATATATTTATGTGTGTGTGCCTATAAAAATATACTGTAGCCATGTAAGCTATATTTTGCATATGTATAATAATCCCACAGCTAGATCAATGATGTACTATAGAGATTAGGTGGTTTTGTTTATATATACTTGCACACTCCCTTCTTACGCATGCTTTACAGGAAGCTGGCCTTCACCTGTCCTCATGGTGCCCCACGCTGGCCTCCTCTGCCCATGCACGCTTTTCACAGAATCACAGAATCGTATAGGTTGGAAAAGACCTTTAAGATCATCGAGTCCAACCGTAAACCGTTTTCTCCTGAGGGTGAGCCCAGCCACCTTTCTGCTTCCTCCGTGCATCGAGAAATGCCTTCAAGATTTGCAGAAAACAAATAATAGTTACTAAAGCTGTTTGTGCCCTGAAACTTTAGCTGTGCCCTAGTCTTACGCACCCTTTTCCTTTAAGATGAACATAGTGTTTCCCACAGTAGCTACTGCCTTGTTCTCGCACTGTAAATTAAAAGGTGTGAAGGAGAAGGAAATTTTCCAGAGTAAATGAGAGAAATTATTACATAATTTTGTGTAATTTTTGATGCAGGAAACAATTTTCTCAGTGCACCTGTTGGGGGGAGAAACAAGGCTGCTTCAACCATCAATCTGTGGGACCTCAGAGCTCAGCCTGAAAGCAAAGGTGAAACGAAATACGAAAATTGCAGTGCAGCAGAAGAGGAGTCAGCTATCTGAGGGCCTCTGCTGAAATCCCATCTTTCGGGTAGGGTTTCTTGTGCATTTTCGTGTTTTGGTCACCTGACGGTAGCTCTCTGGCCTAATTGGTTTCCTAGTTAACAGACTAGGTAATGATGTAACCAGAGTGTGTGGGAACCAGACCTGTGTGACAGATACAAATTTTCCCAGCCATACTAAATCTGCCTGCTTACCTGGTTCTGCTGCTGGTTATCTGGAAACTTGAACTACTTAAAGGATATAATAAGCCTAGCAAAGGTTGAGACACAGCTTAAGTCATTTAACGTAACATTATCCCCTGCCGCAAAATATATTAACTTGTGAAGTCCAATTATTTTTGTTACTAAACAGCACTATATTTTAATAGATATGGCTGTGTCTACAGCTTTTGTTTACTTTTTCTGTGGTTGGCTGAAGTGAGAATTAGTTGTTTGTAGCCTAAAGGAGCAGATCAGCTCTGTTCAATTACAAGTGTGTCTCCATAACCACTTTCTGCTCTTCACTGTTTGCTCTCCCCAAGCACTCTCACACAATGTTCCTTGTTTGTACTGGTGGTTTTTGTAGCTGAATGTTATTGCTATTGCTTGTATGACAATACAAGGGTTTCAGAAAGGCTCCAGCTAAAATCAGGCTCCAGCTAAAATCTGTTGAACTGAGCACTATGTAAATGTATAATGAGAAACAGTCCTCTAAATGCAAAGTGGTTGCCTCCCCAGTACCTCAGACAGAGGTGGTTTGGTGGAGAGGAAAGCTTTGCAGCCTTAGAGCTGAGCCCCTAAGACAGCAATTTTTAAAATAATCAGCCTGAGAAACAGCCTTATGTAAAATAAAATAATTGGGAAAGGAAGGTGAGAGGGAAAGGGAATACCTGGCATGGAGGAGGCGTGACGAGCTTCCTTCTCCGTGTGGTGGACAAAGAATGAGGGTCTCAAGATTTCTCTCTACTGTAACATAAAATCCCAGTAACTACCTGTAGCTCATACTGGGGAAAGCTGATTTTGGGAGCGGCTTGAGCTGGGGATGTGCCTGGCACTTGGCACTTCTGTGGTCCTCAGGCAGTTCCTGTTTGCCCTTGCAGAAGGGACCATGTCTCTGTACAGCAGTTAAATGTTTTCTAATGAGTCGGGACACCTGGGCTGTCGCTGGATGGGCCACAGAGCCTGGAGCAAACTTCACCATGAGCCTGGTGGTTATTGTTATGCAGCAAAACACAGCCAGTACAGCCTGTGTCCTATATTCTTTAACAGAGAGGAAGAAAGTTTCATGTTTGTTTGCATGCATCTAGCTGTTCTTTCACTTTGCACCCACAGACATGTTTGATAAACGGAAGAAACAGAGAGCAGAAGCAAGAAGCTGAACTCCTAAGGTGATGTGAAACAGTTTTATGTTTTCCTTCAAAATAGGACTCTTAAATGTGATGACAGAAATCATGAAAGTAGCAGGGCTTTGCATACACTAGATGTGGTTAATCCAGTCAGTAAACATGATGTTAAAAAAGGAGACCCCACAGTGTTTCAGTATCTTTCTATTTGAAGTTGATATGATGCCTAACGCATATGCAATGGATCTGGGGCCTGACATCTATTTAAACTCTTTGGGAGCAATATCAAACATTAATGGGGATTAGTGTTAGAACTGGTGTAAACATAGCAAACAATCTGCTGTAAGTGTATGCTCACATTTCCATATGTTATGTAGGTAAGCAGAGCCACTGAAGAGGAAAGAAACTCTGAGAGGTAGTTCTCAGCTAACTACTTCTAGGATTGGCAGAGGCAGACACTAGTAGGGCACAACTATCTCATGATATCAGTATCTACAAACTCATAAAATGCTCTGCCTAGAGCCGCAATTTAGTTTTGAAAAGGTAAGAGAGATTTAAAGAGATGCAATTCCATTGTGCAAAACCACTAAAAAACAGATAAAAATGATTTAGTACTTCCAGGTGCACTGTAATTCTTGGCAGAAAAAGCTAATTCCAGGTGTGTAACATCAAAAAAAAATCCAAAAAAAATCCAACCCTGTTGTCAAACCCGGATAAAACCATCAAGTTAGAAAAAAATAGAAGCTAAACTAGGAACAAAGTCCAAAGTACAACTGCAGAAAGAGAGCCTTTCCATTGAAGAAATTATTGCATATAAGTGAATCTCCCTATTACTTAAGTAAACATAGCTTGATTCTGGGCAATATTTCAAAAGAGATAAAGCTTTGGCATGCATGAGCACATAGAAAGATGACATATTCTCAGTGGGAGGTATGAGGTGGGGTTTCCAGTCGTGCCAAAATTTATCTCACACATACATACTTAGGGCCAGATCCAAAGCTGCTGAAGCAAAGAGCAAATCTTTCCACTGTCTTCAACTGGCTTTATAGTCAACATTCACTCACACTAAAAGAAAGGGAAAAAATACATTTGTTTCCCTATTTGCAGCCAAATCGTTTACACATTTTTCCTTCTCCTTTTAAGTCTGGGGAACTCTTGTCATTGACTTCCTCAGGGGCAGGTCCTTAATCAACAGATCAAAATATAAGCTGTACCACAAAATGGAAAATACTATTATACCAGCTAAAGTTATTTGCTTCAGCAACACATGTGGTATGGGATATTATTATTCCATAATAGAATACACATTGATTCATTTGACACTTTTTTTTTTTTTAAAAGAGCTTTTATTTATATGACATGTTTATGGACAAATATGCATTGAATGCTTTTTAAGTCCTATTATGGTTTGTTTTTATTTCCACATGTTCAGATGAAATGACCATTACTGGGACTAGAAACCTACAGCACTAATGGAAGCTCTTATAGTTGGTGCCAGTTTTATATCCTGCAGGGGTAGTTGCCACTATATTAATATCCTGCAGGTCAAGTTAATTATATTTTTTTTTTAAGACAACATATTTTGCAGGCTCTATGCAATTCGATATAGTGTCACACTTAGTACATGCCAGTTTTGCGTCTGAATTAAGAGCCAGGGAATTGTACCAGATGAGACCTCCAAGTAAGCAGGTTTGCAGAAATCCATGGCCACACAGAAGGAAAACGGACATGGCAACCTTGTCTCCCAAAGGTACATGTGAAAACTCTTTAGGAATCAGAGTACTAGCTACAAAAGAGATAGATTTGTTGGGAAGGTCTGGTTTTCCCTAACGGCTGGTCCTTCTGCTGCCATGATCAGCGGCTGGGGGTGTGGCAGTGCATTTGGTTCAATTTGCTCCTGTGAACCAACGTTTTTCCCTTGCTGTAACCTCAATGTAACAAAAAGGGGTTTGAGAAACCCAATCCTTTCTCAGTCACACAATTACTCCCTGACTTTCAGTACTGCTGTCATCCACGGGAGCCTCGACAGTGTCGTGCCTGTGATAACACATGGGCATTTCAGTGATATGAAAATAACACAGGTGAATATGAAAACCTTTTTGCCCTTGCCTTGAGACTGCTGGGCTGGGTGGCCGTTTCTCATTGCAGAGGAGCAACAAGGTGTGACTCTGTGCACAGGGCAAAGCAATTAACAGCCCAGCTGTGATTGCACAGGGCTTTCTATAGCCTCTCTCTCTTTTTCCCACACGTAACTACATGCGTGTAGGGGAGGGGAAGGGACTTTTCATTTCCTTTCCCTGCTCGCTGCTGTGATTGCACTAAGTTGGTACAGAGATCCTTATCTCAAAGCAGAGAGGAAAGTGAAATCTCCAGTGTTGTCACGGAGTGCTCTGTAATATGTAGGGAGTTCAGCAGGCACTGATTTTACTTTCATGGCATCTCTGTGAATTAGAGGTGTTCATTCTGTCCAGACCTCAGCATTAGGGCAGACAGGGACCCAGTGGAGTAAAGGTGTGTCAAACCTAGCATGAAGTGATACTGCTTTGATTTGTGACATTGTGATAAATCTATTTCTGCACTGAAAAACACTGAGGAGATGTTTTAATTTTTACCCGTCATTTCAGACTCTCCAGACTGTTAAGCCTGCATAAATATTAAAGGCTTGTTATTTACATTAGAATAATTATCTTTATAGATATCGATGCTTGTTAAATGATCCATAATAAATAATTCATTCAACCAATTCTGCCCTTTCCTCTGTTTGTTATTCACCTGCAAACAGACTTTGATTTTTACAAATTTGTTCATTATTCAAATCATTCCAGGCTCTCTTCATAAACATATTTTACTGGTCTCCTTTGCTCAAAACCTATGGTCTCCTGCCATATTTTTATCAATTTGCTTCTGTTGTTGCTTGCAGAGTGTAATTGAACATTTAATAACAGACCTGAAACTCCCCCTGACTTTAATCAAGATCTACAGGATAGCTGTGGGGATTCATGCTAATGCTTCTGACACTGCCATGCAGCCACTGACAAGGTATGCTCCGTGGTCGTTTATCTAGCAAGCTCTGCCTTTTATTCCCAGTTGTTGGAAACACAATAATTGACAGAGTTCTGCAGCACGTGGCTAGGTTGTAAAGTCTGGGAAATTAACTTTGGTGTTTACATACAAAGCAAGTATGGCAAGATCTAGGTTTCCCTACACCGCAACGCAGTGTGGTTCAATGAGAGAGCACCAAAGTGGGATTTCAGAGATTTGGTTCAGACTTCCAGCCAGCCATTTCCATGCAGGGTTGTGTCCCCCTGTGCCTCAGTTTTCTCTTCTGTTAATTGATATCAGTGTTGCTTGAGGAAGATCTTGCTCTGCAGAGACCACAAGGAGTAAAAAATTCTCCTGGCATCTAACTTTAGACACATATATTAAGTTGCTTCCCGTGAGCTACCTGAAAAGAGAGTTGTGAGAAGTTTCTCCACTGATTTCTAGCCTTGAGGCTGCTGTTCTGAAACATCTCCAAGCTGATCCCTCACTCCCTGTTAGAGGAGTCTGGAGAGACTCACCGCCTCATAGCTTGGGTAAAGTGCCTCAAGAAACACTGCTAGGCTTCTATAAAGAGAAAATTGTTCAGCAAATAAGGTGTAGTGTGTTTGTCTCCGATCCAAATACTTTGATCTTTAAGATAAGAATAGGGGAAAAGTTCTTTTTGTTTTCAATTCAGTCCGTCACTATTCATCGTTAGTTTAT
Source organism: Mycteria americana (assembly GCF_035582795.1). NCBI lineage: Eukaryota > Metazoa > Chordata > Aves > Ciconiiformes > Ciconiidae > Mycteria > Mycteria americana. The sequence goes on from NC_134371.1 coordinate 10,499,172, forward strand.
TTTGGATGCACTTCTGAGAAGTTGCTACCTGCACAATGAGGAAAAAGAATTCAAAACAATATAGAAAAAATGAAGTCGGTAGTAAGGAACTAATTTGTTATCTGACTCTACAAATAAATGATTGTAACAGATCACAATACTTAAAATTGGCTAAAATGCTTGAAGAAAAAAATTTTCCTATAGATTTTTAGGAAAAAGAAAAGTATACACTTCAAGTTTGACTTTTTTTTATCGTTTCAGAGAGAACTTTCAAGATAAAAGAGTCAAAATTAAGCCATTTTTGTTTAAGTTTAGTTTGAAACACAATTTTCAGTTCAGTTAGCAAAAAAGACTTTTAAAATTTCCCTGGTGATTGCTCTCTCCATTATAAACTGGTCTTAAAATCTTTTTTTGCTTTCTTCCCACTAGAGGTAAAGGAAGAAAGATGAGTATATAAACATTGAAAGCTTACAAATGGAAAAATTAAGAATGTAAAATTGGAATCAGAATCTTCTCCTCTCTTCTAGATTTTCAGCTAGAAAAATACGACAAATGGCCCTGAATGAAATTGTCCGCTTAATTTCTAATGTTTCTCCACTTAAAAATTTAAAATGTGACTGTTTTTCCCCTCATGTTCTCGGTTTTTCTTTTTTTTTTTTTTTTTTTTTGCTTTCCCACTAATCTTAGTAGTCTCCTTTTACTCCTCAACACAGCTTTGGTAAAATATGAATTTCTAATTAAGGGACAGTGATTCAGCTATTTAACATACACAGTCACAGTTCATATGGACATAAGTATCCTTGATATCTACTAACCACAATGCTCACTTTTAGCAGTAAAAAATAAAGTTGACTTGTAGATCAGGAGATTTATTTTTACATTGTTCACAAGGAGGAATGAGGTAAACCTTAGCATTCCTGCAATGTTTTTGGACTGAATACATGGAGGTAAAGAACATTTACTTATACAAATCCCTCAGCGTTTCTCAGGTCAAATCTGCGCCCAGGCTAATGCCAGCTAAAACGTTCAGGCACGCCTGGTGCAGCACCTTGGACTGGCGTGTCATGGAGGTAAAGAGTAGCTTGGTCTTTTTTTCTGGAGATCAGAACTCAAACTCCACCCAAGCACTGAGGTGTCTTTGGAGAAGCAGAAGCACTTCCATGCATTTCGGGGCCTGGTGTTGCAGTTCTGATCCAAGTTTAGACCTGCCATAATCTGTCTGCCACACTCTGCAGAAAATCTATGATTTTCTTCATACCTGTCTCAAACTCAACTGATAGAGAGTTATGAAGAGAACCAGAGTCCGCAGAATATAGCAATGTCTTAAACTAGTCTCCTGATGAGCGATGGAAGCATCAAAAGTGAGAAACTACAGTACTGCTCATTTTCACTAGTTCTCATTTATCTTTCTTCCTTCTTCTCTCCCTTACACCACGAGTCATCCAACATTTGATGCCTGGGGACACCATGTGTTATTTTGTCTCCCAGTCACTTTTGTCCCTTCCTTATGCAATGCATTCACACAAGGCCTGTGATCACAGTGGAGCCCTGGCCAAAATGGCTCAGCTTCCTTCCCAGGGTGTCAGAGAGCCAGGAAGAAAGGTTTGTTCGAGGTCTTGGCTCCCTCTCCTGGCTGGCTTTGCAGCAACTTAAAATGAGATTTTAGCCCTTCAAAAATTAGTGTTTGCTTACGGCCAATGCACACTTGAAACAAGAGAGAAGAGCACTCTAGTGATGAGACTCTGTTTTAAAAAAAAATAAATTAGAAAATTGGAAGCTAATCTTACTAAAAATATAGTTATTTAAAGTAAAATCATCATGTTTTTGATATAGACTATTTGAAAATGTTTTCCTGCTGCCAAGACTTCTTGAATGCCACAAACATATGAGAAAGGGTCTTTTTTTTTTTTACTTTGTTTGTTTTTCTGGATTACCTGTATTTTGCTTCTGACCTACAGGCTCTAGACTTCTACTTAGTAAACCTCCCAATAAAGGCTGTGTGTTATCCTTAAACAGTGGTAGCATTCCCGCTACCTGCTAATTGCTTTATTTGTCCTTACTGCTTCCGTCCCCTCATCAACAAAGGCTTTAGCATAAAGGGCAATGAGGTAGAACATGACAAGGAGAGTGGGAGCCAGAAGAGTGAATACTTCTGTAATTACGCAGTAGCCTGGAGTAGCTCTTCTCAAATCAATTATGTAGCCTGGATTGCCCAAAACTCTGAGGACAGAGCCCTTGTTTTAATTTGCCTATGGAGCTATGTGCTCCAATAATGGGCAAAATTCTTGCCTTGTTACCAGTTGCCTTTTATCAAAATCCACATAATTCCTTCCTTATTTATTTTTATCTAATTACTTTATTAATAATACATGGTACTTAGCACAGCTACAAACCAATCATTGCAAATTGCTTTGCAAACATGAACAAATGAAGTTTCACCTTATCTTGTTGAAAAGGTAGTGACGTGTCCATTTTTCAATGGGGAAAACTGAGGCAGAGGATTGTAACGGAAAGTAATTAGAAAAAGCAACTGGAAAACCACCCATAAAATCCTGATAAACTGTAGTTGCAAAGTAAATTGCCGGATAAGCCAAGAATTTAACCCAGCAATCAAAACATTCAGCCCAACCTCTACACTTGCTGCGCACTCCTCAGCATTGTCCTTTTTGGGAGTTTATAATGGGCATAAGCCTAGACGGTGCAAAAGCAAAGTATTTCCAGTGTCAAGAGGACTCCAGAAGTTTTGGAGACTGATTTTTGTTGTTGCTGAAGAGTTTACTAAATAGCATACTGCGTGTAACATGGACCTTCCAGGATTAAGGAGAACAAGTATCTTTATTTTCAACAGATTTCACGACTCCATAAAGGTCTCTTATCTTCCAAAGCTTCTAGCTCTTGTTGTTACAGAAGTCAGTGTCAGAACTTCCTTGGCATCCGTGATTGCGATTTGGCCCACATGGTGGTCACTGCCCTGATGTGTTTCTCCTTTCTTCCTTCCCTGTGGGACACTGAGCAGAAGCTGTGTCCAAATGTCTGGGAAAGTCTGGAATCAGGCAAAAATTTGCTTTTGATCCCTATTCTCTTCAGAAATGAACTACCAATATGTAATGAGCAACTAGAGTAGCAGCTGTTTTATTTAAGCAATGACTTCAGCAATGCTGTAGAGAAGGGGAGAAAATATTTTTGAAGATATATTTAAGAGACATTACGGCCACTGCCTGAAAGGACAAGTATAGGAGGCAGAAGGGTGGCTAGTGAAGCTGTTCAGGTAACTGGTTGTTCAATAGCAGAGGTGTGTATACAATAACAGAGGTGAGGGCCTGAAGTGAAGTTTTGTGCAAAATTTTCCTGAAAAAATATTTCATGTCACTGAAAAGCAGTTTCAAGCTTCCTAGACATTTCTAATTAACTGCAAGTAAATGTAGATGAAAACATTTTAAGACTCTTAGTTTAAAAAGAAAAAAATCAAGTCAATACCCATTCATGAAAAGTTTGTGATCATAATGTGTATTTCTCAGTGAAAAAGGTTTATCTGGAAAAAACATGTCTGGCTCGAGCTGTAACCTTATCTGCATAACCTGTAATAGAATAACTATAGCTATAGAAAGACTTTTGTTCTTTTTGGCATAGCCGATCAATTAGATGCGTAGGATGGAGTTACAAAAGCTCTTACAGTTTGCAGGAGCTGCTTTGCTGTTCATGGCTTTATGAACAGCACAGTGCTATAAATGAAGTTACAATGAGTGAATGGTATTTTGAAAACTGAGTTGTTCTTTATGTCATATAGCTAAAGCCCTCAATTGCCACTGGTTTCCCATAGGATTTTGATGCCACAGAAATGCACATGAAGGGTCAGTCCTTGCTTCAGTCTGCCTTGATGGGGGAAAATAAAGGCAATGGTGTTATACCTGTTTTGTACACAGGGAGCTGAGGCACAGAGGGGCAAGCTTATTTTTATTCTGGTGTGTTGTTTGGGGTTTTTTTATACCTGGCAAATTTTCAATAGACTTTTTATATTCATTTCTAGTTTTGATGCTTTCACCATCACTATATCATCTTTTCATCAGCAACCTTCATTGGCCGTAAGTAACTTGCCCAAAATCTCTGAGGAGGTCAATGGGAGAGCTGGGAACTGAACCTTTCTTATCTGTAATGACAGTCGATGCACACTTCTAGATAGGGAATAGATATAAACCTTCATCCAAAATCCATGTCAGGTTCAAAACCACCTTTTAAAAGACAGCTGACCTACTGCAGGATTACAGTTTCAGGTGAAGCAAGCCAGAGCCAGAGCAGGTCCTTACTGAATAACCTGCTGTGTGCAAGGTGAAAGCAGCACAATTTCAAGGCTGCGTACCCTTAGAAAGGCCAATGATCCCATGGAGAGCAACTAATCGACTGGGAATGAACCAGTATGTCTTGCAAGATTTTCTTCTAGGCAGGTTGGGTGCCAGTAAAAGAGTCTAACAAGGCAAAAGTGAAAAGTTTAGTAATTTATTTATGCACAGAAGTCCAGTAGCTGGAGGGCAGGCTTGTCAGTGGAGTGTCACCTCCTCTACCCAGGCTCCCAGTCATCTCAAAAGGCAGCACCTTTTCTTTTTTAGAACTCATTAAATTTCACTAGGCAAATCCAAATGCATTCTCATCCTGATATTAATTTGCCATGTTAGCCACTGCTGTAATGCTCAGATGGTCAAGGCAGCAGGGAATAATTGTCATTTGGGAGGAGACAGTATTACACGGTTAGATAGAAATCACCCCTTTAAGGATTTATAGGAAAACAATTGGTGCAGTACGGTGTCCAGCTACCTCCCCAACTGAAGGTAATGCATTTGGGAAGGCACTGACACATTAAGGTTTGAGCCAGGCTCCCCCTTATCTTAGAACAGCCACCAAATGGCATTCTTGCAGTATTAACTTTCTGTCACTTCCAGCTCAAGATGTGACCTAGAGTAAAAAGGCTTCCTATCTCCCCATCAGCTCCCTTAACTACTCCCTCTCAAGATGAATGTTAATTTTGTGCCTTCATTTCGCAGTGCACAATGAAAAAAAATGACGGACTTGTAGTAATATTCTTCCAATTAAACAAAAACATTTGTATTATCAAAGTTAAAGCTAAGAAAGCTAACTTATAGTTTCCACAAATTTCAGATATTAAGGAGCACACAGCCATACCACACAGGTTTGCATGCAGGGTATTGCAGAGTTTTTTCTCTCTCATATATCACTACATTTGCTAAGTTAATAAAGCAAAAATAAGGATTTGGCTCTTTTTTGTGCCCGTGTGCTGCATGCATACTGATAGAACATCCTCCTGTCCTTAAAAAGCCCCCTCCCTCCAAAAAACAAGATTGATTTCTAAAACTTACAAACTATTGTCGTCGCCCACAGCCCGGACTGACGGACAGGGGCCCGTGTCACGATGATCAGAGGCTCAGGCAGCAGCTGGCAGCCCGGGCAGCTCTGCGGGCACTGGGGCCACAGCTGGACGGGGCGAACTCCCCTTTCTGCTTTCCCAGACCTGGAGGCGGAAAGCAGAGATCACCTCCGCTTCATGCTGCCGGACGAAAGGAGTCACATGCGCGACAGCGGCATATTATACTTGGCGTTTATGCCAAAGGTCACTTTTTACACATCTAAAATTAAGAATAGTAAATATGACTAAAGTATTGATGAGGAATAATATATAAATACATGTCTGTATGGCCAGTCTGAGCGGTGGAGATGTGCATTTGGCTTTTTAACTGATACATGTGACTTTTTCGCTTAGCCAGCACAAGCATCACTCCACCTCCGCGCTCTTCCCTTTCTCCTGGCCGCGGGAGGCGGCAGGTAGGGCTCGGCGGGGAGCGACTGCTGCAGCCGGGGGAGGTTCTCCCTCTTGCATGGCTGGCTCGGGAGGACTCGAAACCCGAGGGGGAGGAAGGGGCCGCGAGCAGCCCGAACACACTGGGAAAAAGCATCTTTACCACTGGGAAAGCGGAGAATGCCGAAAGAGCTAAGCCTCCCTTCGTCCAAATCTACCTTTGAGGGCTGGCGTTTTTTTTTTTTAAGGGTAAAAAGGGGGGGGGGGGGGCAAAAATGCTGACCTTAATTAATGGAAGGCCCACTAGACCCGAAGGAAAAGGTTTGGCTCTCAAGGCCCGGGCCTCCCCCTGAGCCTCTCCTGGGTGTAATGAGAGAGCTCAGCTTCATTACTGGCAGCTGAGGGGAAGGGTCACTGGGGCTGGATTTGCAGGGCCCTCATTGAGGGATCACTCCATGCTGAGAGGAGCTGGCCATGCTCTTGGACACCTGGTCATTAACATTGCTAATTAGCGGCCATTAATCAGGGCCCTGGGTTTTTTGTTGTGTGTCACCGGCTCAGAGGAACCAAGTGAATAAGAAGATTGTTTCATTACCTCCACAAGAGGTGGAATGAAAGCAGTTCCCATCAGCTCAAGATGAGCTGAATTAAGGGAAAGGTTAGACAACAATTTAAGATGAGCTGCCGAGGGGGAGCTGGGGGACCTGAGCTGTCCTCTGAGAGGAAAACCAGTCACCTATAATTAATGAAATCTTCCACAACCTCACTCTAATCACCGTGTGAGCTTCTCACCAAAAAACCTATCTTTTGCATCGGAAGGACCCTAATTTATCTGTTTATGAAGATCTAATCCTGGCAAGTTTTAATTCCATGGGATTTTAGCAACATAGATACACATATATATGAATGCAAGTGTGTATATAAGTGTTAGCTCACATAATGTGAGTGTGTCTATGCATTTGTTCAGTATATTTACCTGTGTCAGCATGGATGCTGTTTATACAGCCAGCCCCACTGGGGGACACACACGACACAAATCTGTATTAAAAAGTATCTAGATTGTATTTAAAAGATCTTTTTTTCTGAATTGTATACAAAATATTTATCTATATTTTTGTATTTTCTATGCTATGGCTGTGAAAGCATAGAAGAAATCCAGTGCTTTTCAGAGCAGAACAATTAAAAACAAGTTTTGTTTTGGTAGGTTAAAAATGACATGGGAAAAATTATAGTTATTGGTGTACATAGGAAAAAGTAAAGAATTTAATTAGCAACCAGATTGTTAAAATGCAGTGTTCTCCTCCCATGCTCTATTGTCTAACTTTTGTGGAACAGGTGCCTAATTTTCCTAATGGGATACATTTTAATTGACCAAGTAGTTTGATTGCTTTACACCAATTTTCAGTTTCTTGCTTACTTTTAATATAATAAACTCTTTATTTCTACAAACTCAGATGCCCTCAAGAAAGTAATTAGAAGCAGGTTTTATCTGCCTGTCTTTTTTTATAAACCGCTTTTTGATTTCTAAAACCAACTAACCAAAAGCTTGATTTGTTCTGCTGATGTGTGAGAGCCAGTAACTTTTAGTCATATGCACTGAGCATTTCAATCAAGTTGTTTGCATATCCATTCATTTCGGAAAGACTCTCAAAATGGATTACAAACATTTAATTGTAAGAGGAATAAAATAATTAAGGAAGGACAAGTGGAAGTTAAAAATATGCCTAAGGATTCACAACAGTTATTGGATCATTCTCATCATGGGGCATAAATTCCTTCTTGTAGTTTCAAAGGACTTTATTCATCTAAGGCACATTGCCTTCCGTAACAACAGAAAGTAAACCGTGTTTCTTATGTATGTGATTCTCTTTGTAGAGCTGTAAGGTTGGTTAAAAATGTCCATAAAACTAATCTTTAGAGCATTTCAGCTGGTCTGGAATTCTATAATATGATTTCTGGGACTTCATGGGAAAGTTGAAGGCTCAAGGGGAAATTACACAATGAACAGCTGAGAAAAAGTTGCATTCTGGCACAGAATCATGCAAATGGGGCACATTCTTCAGTTTTCTCATGACGGATTGTCTCTGAAACTACTGAGCCAAGTTGCTGAAATGCTAATGAAGGAGAAGCATCAATGAGCAGTGTCATCCTGGGGGCTTCTGAAGGGGACAGAGTAGGAGACAGAGGGGGGGGTGAGGGGGAAGGAAGGAAGGAAGAAAGAGAGAATGAAAAGAAACCGAGCAGGAGGAGTTTCAAATATTGGGGCTGGCCCACGCTTAAAATTAAGTGGAGGGGGGGGAAATAGAGCCGTGATGAACTCTGCTGAACAAGTCCCTCTTGGCTTATAAAAACTAATAAAAGCACTTACAAGCCAAAGAGTTTGGCTTTGGGCTGGGGGGAAGTGAGTGTGGGCGCTGCTAACACTGGGGCCACCCTTCTGTTTGATACATGGGGGAGATGAGTGTAAAGAGAACAGGATCCCACTGCAAAAATGTGGGGGAATGGTGCTTAGTAATAGGTCTTTTACTTGGCTCTAAAAATTGTTACTATTCACAATTTTTTTAAAAGCATTTTCCTTATGGCACAGACTTTGTGCACTTCTATTTGTAAAGAACAACAGTTACTTTTCCCCCAATAGGTAGCTGAGCTTTATAACCAGATACCCCAAAGCTCAGCTATGAATGCGTCTTAAAATATTGCACTTACAAGTATTAGATCTCGTAATTAGATTGAAACACATTTATATTAAAAATACCCAGCAGGCACCGTTTCGCAGACTTTCAAAATTGTTCTGTTCTCACTCAGACCCCAGCATAATGGCCAAAGACCCCAGCAAGTTGGTACTATGCTATGTTGAACAGCTAGCTGGAGGTGGTTTCCAGTCCGCGTTCCTAGAGGCGCTGCTGGGTGCGAAGCGCTTTAAAATATGGCCCTCAGCACTCCAGATGCAACATGTGTTACTCAAGCTTGCAGAAGGGTTGTGAAAAGCTGGCAGCCGCAGAGGAACAAAATCCAGTCATCTGCCCTTTGTCCTCATTGCTGGTGAGAATAGAAAATTAGTAGGTGTCGTGTGTGTGTCTGTAGACAGGGGAGGAAACCAAACTCTCCAAGTTTGGGTCAGCATGAGGCAGTGCTGTGCAGTGGATGCGTCACTGGACCAGCAGTCTAAAGCCCTTGGTATTGACCTCATTTATAACTTCTGGCAAGTCCCTTCACCCATTTTTTTGTTCCCTCTCCCACTTTTTGCCTCAATGTATCTATTTAAATTTGTTGAATTGAAGATAACTACCTCTTCCTACGGCTTTTTATGTTGTCTACCAGGACAGCTTTACCTGGGGCTTTCTGATGCAGCTCTAGTACAAGCAGAGATAAAACCGGTATAGCACAATTGCACAAAGTCTGAAATCTGAAATCTTTCAGAACAGCTTGGGAACGGCTGTGCTATATTGGGCCCACAGCAGTTAGGTGTGTTATTGTTGTATGTAATTGTGCTTTAATGGACTGATTTAATGGTGGTTTTTTACTGCTTTCAAACCTCAGCAACACTTACAGCCTTAGTTTCGCAAGCAGATTTTAAATGTGGTACCTGTCTTCGCACATGCAAATCACTGGGTGGTGTTTGCCTGCGCACATACTGCTTTCTTTTAAGTTTGTGTTACGTCTTGTAGCATTACTATAGCATCTAAGAGCTCTAGGCACAGAGCAGGACTTGTGCAAGCACCAGTTTCCCTGATGCTACAGTAACAGCAGGAGACAGCCGAGAGATGCAGACAGCCATGGGAACACCAGAGCTCTCCTGCCTGCGGTCCCATGGGCAGCAGGCTGAGGTTAGTGTCAGCACACCAGTGACCTAGTTATTGCTCACTCTTTTGGGTTGTTTGGTAGGAGAGTTTTTGCAGATGGTATCCTCCCAAGTGAAAGGCATAGCCCAAAGGTATTTTTGAAATTATTGTGACTAGACCACAAGGATAAGACTTGACCTGGAGCTGGGCTGGCCATTTGATACTTAATGAGAGAATGATATAGGGAGAAGGGACCAGCTATGGAGGAGGCACTTAAAGCACAACTGGCATGTGAGGAAACCTCTTTGGGTAACTGGCCCTGACCCCCCAGGCTAGGAGTTAAAGGAGAGGAGAAGGGAGCAACCCCTCCCTCATATAGTCCACATAGGCACACAACCCAAATTGCTGCTAACCTCTGGGAAAGGGCTGAAGGCCACACAGAGGTGTACACATTGGAATATACAGCCTTTCTTATTCCCAAATGATATTGCAATGACTGTAATTAATGTGATTATGGATGCCATCCCTGCCTTCCAGGACTCGTGCCACCTTGGCTGAATCCAACCTCTCCACATGAAGCCCTGTCCTTCTATGCCATGGTGTCCCAAAATGAGACAGGGCATGCTCCCGTGCCTAAGGACCTCTACGCCCTCCCCACCGCTGCAGACATCTCCTAGTAGTTAGTGCATCCCACCCTGCTCCCAGCCGGAGCACACTGCCTCTCACAGACCCTTGGTAGCAAGCTGGGGCTGTGCCAAACTAGACATTTACTCTTCTTTCATTGCTGGCCTTTCCAAAATATTTTCCACACCCCTGCAGGTGATGAGGGATTTCTCACCTTCTGAAAATCCTGCTTGTGCTACTGCTTCATTTCACTGGTTTCCCCGGTTGGTACCGTAACTTCCTGATTTGCTGTGGAAGGATTGCTCTCTCAGCCCATCTGCACTGTTAAAAAAGCTGGTAAGTGCCGAGATGAAAATATGCGCTTTTTTCTGTAGGGTGGTTATATAGTTCTGTAACTACTGGAAAGTATGTGTGCATTGGGAGGGGGAAGAGAAAGAAAAGCTGTTTGGATTTTATTGTTTTGATTTAAATAAAAAAGAGATTCCTCTATAAGAGCTGGAGGTTCTTTGGTACTTAAGAAGGTTTTACGATGTTCTACCCAAGCGGCACTGAAACAGTAAATGAATGAATTACAGAAAAGTAACCAGAATGCAGGATAGGTGATCACGGCACAAAGCAGGCCGGTATTAAAAAAAAAGAAAAATCCACACGTAAATAAACATGGATGAATGAGAGGAGCCTGAAAGCGCAACTAAGGCCACAGTCTGGGTCCAATAAGAAAGCATGTATATTGGCACCCAAAGTTTTGATTGTACCTAATCAAAAAAGTTAAATAACATTATTTATCTCTCGAACTGAACTTTTCCAAAGTCTGAGGATGTCTGAAAGCAGGATTTTTCTCAAAGGGTCATCTCAAATGCTATATTGTACACAGCGGTATGATTACAGTGAACAAGAATTAGGAGATCCTAAAACACGCTGACAGTCCCTAACATGCCTTATTGTGCTCCAGCGCTCCAGCTCGTATGGTACAGTCAGGAGGACCACCCACAGTTCATAACAGCCATAATGGAAAATTGTACGGGCTGGTCTAGCTAGGCATAATTGGATGGGCAAGAAATTGAGTTTTCCAGCTTTCAGAGCTGTTTACTTGATCTGTTTTAGTTTTAGTTGAGATGGAATAATACATTTCTCAAGGAAATATTCAGGCGTTGTCGCTTTTTAGCCTAATAAATCTCATCTTCAGGAGTGTCTCTAAGATGTTCATATTTCTAATGGCAAAGAATACAAACTCTTTTAACATTATAAATTCACGGTAGTTGTATAGCTAACAGCACTTACACTGAACCAATTGAACTGCTTGAAAGTTTTATAGGAACCAACGTGGGGTTTTTTCACCATATCATTTGACCTGCTCTCTCCCACTCTGCCGACCTGCAATTTACTTCTTCTGACATATCTTTAATGCAAGTCCTGGTGTGCCAGTGTCACCTTGAATTATGTTTATTTTGAAAGCCTGTGGACATCCCTGTTGGCCCCCCCAGGGAAAAGCACTTTTGGACTGACTGCTGAGAATTGGTATTGGAGTGTGTTTACTTTGCTCCAAGTCCAGCAGCATTTTGGGCTGAAACTTGAGAAGAGGCTACCAAGACATTTTTAAAAACAAATGGGTCTTAAGCCATGCGACTTTCTAGGCAACATAGCAGAGGCTGCAGAGCTCAGAGCTGTTATGTTCATTCAGGCAAGTATCCATTTATGGGACAAGGTAATAATAAGGAGGGTTTGCACCAGCACAGTTTGTTTTGGATGGATTATTGTCCATGGTGCCACTGGGTTCTGACAACACTCTAACACTGCAGTTGGCCTGCATATTTCAGCTGAAAGTTTATGCCACACCAATTTTGGAGTGATTGAAAAAGCCATAAAAAGGTGTGAAACTCAACATCCTGACATATGGGCCGTGGGCCATGAGAAGCAGGTGTCCCCAGAGTGCCCCAATGCTTGGAGTGTTCCTCACTGCCAGAATGAGCCTTTGACATCCTAGATAGCATGGCACGGATTAAATCAGCCTTAGACTGTTCTCGTGTACACCTCGGTCATAATTCACTTATCCAGTCCCCAAAATAGGGTATTCTTTGGCCTTTCTAGTTCTGTGTCAATCTGGCTTGAGGTTCTTTAAAGCCACTAAAGCCAAGCACCATTTTCCGAGCAGCACTCTTACAGTAAGCTTATTGGAGCTGCTGAGTCTTTCAAACCATTTTTTTGCAATGGTCAGTGTAACAATAGTTTTATTTATCAAAGCTTGGGACTGCAGCATAAAAGAAAGATCTCGGTAACTTACAGTTTTGCAAAAATCACACAGTTGTCATAAACCAGGAAAATAATCCATTTTAAGGCAAATTGAAAACATTTCTAGAAATTGAATCCGTACCGGAATCTCCTCTCCACTCCACTCCCTTCTGCCTAAAGCCTCACTTGTCCCTTTGGACCCGAGCTGTGTTACCAGGACACTCTGGAAGAAACTCATCTGGTCTTCCCCACTGACGGGAGTTTCTCTGACTCAGTGGGAAATTTGCCTTGACTTCATGGCAACTGGATTAAGCTTTCTGCAGCTGAATAAAGGATCCCATTTTCCAGGCTTTTGCATAGTGTCTTTCAGCACTGCAAAATCTGTTCAGGTTATTAAAAATAATAATGTCATCAAACTGACTTTTATTCCTTTATATTCTGGCTTGAAAAATCAAACTGAGAAAAAAGCATAAACTCATTAAGCCCTAATCTAAAACAAAAGTTTGGAGCCAAATGTCCATGTACAGTCTTTTCATTCCGTAAACAACAGTGTCCTATTAGACAGAGATAACACATAAGGGGTACAGATGACAAACAACACGTTCATAGGATCTGTATTCACTCTGAACAGAAGGGAAAAAGAAGTGTGTATTTACCAGTAATTAACATTTTAACTAGTGTTTGGTGAAATCCATAATGTGATTAAAAAAATAAGAATTCCTGGATTACAGGGAAGAGCAATTACCTAAATAAAAGCTACTGAAAAGTTGTCCAGAGGTATATAATAATAATAATAATAAAGATCCCCCTCCCCAGTGGGAAATGATTACACAGTAATCCATGCCACTTAGTCAAATATCAGAAAAGGATCCCATAGACCCATAATTAGCAATGTAACAAGCAGAGCCTTGAGAAAACAAGCTGGTCCTCAAGACAATAATCTTCATTGCTAGCACCCATCCAACAGGCTTCATCACAAGGAGTGAATGAGGCAGGCAAGATAATAAAAGGACCTACAGAGCCAGCAGGAAAGTTCCCCATGTGCTACTTGGAGTGGCCTTCAAGGGGGTAAAAGGAGGAGACGGAGGAGGGGGCAAAGCAGTTGTGCCCCCCCGCCCAAAAAAGAATGAAAAAGAAAGGAAAAGAATCCAACTTGCTTCTGCAGAAGCTGCCTAGCGACACACACCTAATTACTATGACTGGTCCCCTGTTTGCAGATCTTGTTATCAGTAAAAATAATAATAAAATGAGCCCTAGCAGTCTGGATATCTGCAATTACAGTGTGAATTGCATGAGAGGATTATATGAAGTGCTCTTGGCGTGGAGGGTGGGGGACCAAGGCGCTTCAACTTGAGAGCAGTAAGCAGCTGCTTTGGGGCTTTGCACCTGCTGCTCACCAGGCTGTTTTCACCTCTAGACGAAAACAGGCTTCTCTCGCTCTCTTCCTCTGTCTCGTTTCTTTTCACACAGCACGAACGTAAAAACAGAGAAGGATTTTGATTTAAAAAAAAATAAAGAGGAGAGAAAATGAAATCGTCTTCTTAAAGAAGTTTCACTGAAGCAACGTGAGAGGCGTCTTATGGCAGCGAAGGGGAATCTGAAGATGGAGTGCGGGGCCAAAGAAACAGGCAAGCCAGCTCCATTTTAATGCAGAGGCCGCAGACAGAGTGCGATCTGAGATTGGCAAAGTTTCAATGTAAATCCAGGGGGGCAAGGGGGATGGGGCTGGGATGAGAAGAAAGGACTCTTTTACTGTTTCATGCTTCTAAGTCCTGCCGATCAGCATAAGCTCAGCTCGACATTCTGGGAATAGCAATGAGGCATACACAACAATCAAAACACCCTAAATCTGTTTGATGATTCAGACACTTCGTGCATCTGCACTGACAAAATGGGACTTCAATTAAATAACTTGCAGATTTCCACAGAGGGGGGAAAAAGTCGGGGGAACATGAGGATTTTTAATTAGTAACTCCGAATACAAGCCGTTTTTTTAATTAGGTGTTTGCACTACCACTTTATTCTTAAAGGGAGATTTCTAAGCACGTGGGATTGTTGTGAAAGAAGATCCTGGACAGTTTGTTCCTAACGTTTTGTTGCAACCTGCGTTTGCTCCTAAACAGCTTTTCTTTAGCAAATGAAACTCAGCTACAATTCCAAGAAAGTTGTTCAAATTAAGGCCGAGATTTTTGGAAAGCTTTAAGTGCATACACACATCCATAAATATATACACACATATGCGCAGTGTCCAGGATACGTTTTAAGGCCCTGCAACAGTTTTCCTGTGTTGCTATGGTTCAGATTAATCTCTGTGGCTAACCTAGTTATATATATAACTGTACTGTAGACATTATATACGTAACTGTAGCATACAGAGGGTTTAAACAGAGGTAGTAGAAGTTTGTTACGAAGTTGAATTAAATTCCTGTATGACTTTACTGCACTGCAGCCACCACTTTTAGTCAGAGCAAACCACTAATGATTGCAAGCTTCAGAGTCTGAAAAATGATGGGTGAAATCCCAGAGCCTTTGAAGTCATTGAGTGCTTTTCAATGACCACTGGGGTCAGGATTCACGCTCAAAATCTCCCGAGTGTGCTCTGGCATGGCACAGTAATGTACATGGCTCTCACACACACATGCACTGTGAACCTGCAAAATCGCCCCGTGAAAAGGCATCCTCTCTGCGGCAGGCCATGATTTTGGAGCCTTAGAAAACAGATCTGGTCTTTTTAGTAGACTAACCACCTAGTGACACTAGGATGAGGACACTTCCATGTTAATTTTAAAAATATGACGAAAGAGGAAGCTGTGGCATTAACATATTTTTGAATGTTTATCTCTTGGTTCTTGGACAACTTTTGCTTTGACAAAACATTTACAATGATGCGGAAGAGATTAAAAGTTGGGTTTCTTCTCCCCCTCCCCCCTCCTTTTCCTAACAAGGGTACAGCAAGGACATCATATAAAGAGGGACCATGATCATTTATCCACATGCAAACAAACCTAAGTATGAGGATTTACCACAGACTGACTTTCTTTTTTTAAAATTTATTTCATGTGTTAATACAAAGACTATTTAGCAAAAGTAGAATGCCAGGATTTGCATATGAATAGGTACCTAAAGATCAACGAGATCAACTCATTAGGGCCTGAACATCTAAACATAGGAAAGTCAAAGAGGCCAGAGCTCAAGAGCCAGGCTGCTGAGATTCCCAGTGCCTAATCCAAGCAAAGCTGATAGTTTTAAACTTATTACTATTTTTCCTGCCTTAACAAAAAAAATCCTTTACCTGAAACCAAAGCTCAGTCCAAGGAGAAAATAGCCTAGTGATTGTGTCTGGGACTCAATTTCTTCTTTTGCCCCAGCCTTTCTCCATGGCATTGGGCAAGTCATTTATGAGGGGATTCATCTCACCTAGCAGTAGCTGCCTCGAAGGGAGGGATTTTAACTGCCTCGTCATCCGGGCTCCCTTTGCAGTCAGCATAAACAGGCACTTTCCAAAGGGCCGTTAGTTCTCGCTGTAGTATCCCCTCCCAAGACAGTGTCTAAATCTCTGGCTGCAGGTGCTTATCTCGTCCTCTTGCCTATGCCAAGAGTGTCTCAGAGTAGCTCAGACTGAAATGAGTATGATGTGCCTCAGTTCATCATCTGCAAAATGGGATTAAGTGATTAATGCTACCTCTGTATCTCATGGGTGAGTTAGGAAGTCAAATATATTATAAAGCATGAGATGTGCAGATATTAAAATACTGGGAGTGATATGGATGCCATAAAAAGATAAGGTCCTGATCCAGTATCTGTGGCAACCAAGGGAATCTCTCCTCTGGCCTTTTGTGGGTATTAGATCAATCAATCCCCAGTGACATTATCCATTCACTGCAGAGTAAGTGAAGGTATGGCCAGAATTTTTCCACCGGCAGAGAAGGGAGAGGGTATGGGAAAGCCCTGACCTTACTCTATGCTTGAATAGTAGGAAGAGGGAAAGCACAAACAGGCTTTCAAAGCTGCCTACAGGATTTGGACACATCAGCTTATTAATGTTAGCGGAAATTGGGCATCCACATCTCTGGAAATTTCAGCCTCTGCATTTACAACACAAAAAGAGCCCAGCCACTGAGGAGATATTTCCCTAATCTTGGCACCACTGCAGATTTTTGTTTGAGCTTCCTTGGATTAGACCTTTAGCAAACGGCACTGCTCGGATGTTACAGGAAGGACACATTTACTCCTCACCCACCCCAAGGTGTAGCAGCCCAGTGTCAGGGCAGCATATTCTCATGGCAAGGTCCCGAGCCTGTCATTAAATCCGTCTTTTGACCTTGGGCAAGTCACTTAACCTCAGTTTCCTCTGACTGTAAAATGTAGATAAAATATTCCCTGCCTCACGGCAGTGTTGGGAAGATTAACAGTTAGACATTGTTCCGAGAGCCTTGAATAAGAGCTGTGAGTGCATGCAGAGTACTGTTTCTATTGGATACTGCTTTCTCTTTCTACATACAGAAGGGCTGACTTTTAAACTGGCAAGAAGCCCAGGCCCGTGACTAGTGGTGTGCCCCATTTGAATGCACAATAACTACAGTTGCATGCACAAATTGGGTATCCGTGCATGGAAACTGGACACACAGTTGTTTACTGAACAGAAGAGTTTCTCTCCCGCGCTCACTTGGAAAACTAAAGGACTCCATTTATTAAGTAGAAAAAGCAATGCCACCACCCGTGCAATATCAAACAGTTTCTAGGCAGCGTTTTAAACAGGTTAATAAGGTATAATAGCATTCCCTCCAGAGACTGTAAGGTGGGCACTTTATGTTGACCTGAGTTAAAATTTCACACTCATTTTACAACTCTTGCAGGCTGTCTTGGTTTAAATGTGCCAGACAAGATCCTTTTGGGGAAGTTGAGAAGGGAAAAGATCTGCAGGTATTTTGTTTGATGTGTGTAAACTGGGACTGAAATAAATGGCATAAGTGCAGTTTACCCTGAGATAAACTGGACTTGGCTGAGGATCTGGCACTCTTTATATATGAACCCATAAACAAACCACAAACAGGACAGCACAAACGTTGTGCAAAGCCTCAGGAGGGCTGCTTTGCCAGGGGCTGGGCTCTGCTACCACCACTACAGAGCCCTGGGAGGGCTGGGTGGACAGGGAGAGCACTCTGGTCTGGGCTGCGCTGGGTGGTGATGAGCTGTGTGAGCTGGGGGCATCCCAGCAGCAGCGAGCTGTGGTGGGAGGAAGGGAGGCTGCACACTCCCTCTGTGCACAGTCTGATCTCCAGGCATTTTCCAGGATCATAACTCCAGGAAGAAAAAAAAAATCTCATGAATAATGTGGGGGCGAGAGGAGAAGGAAGAGGGAGTGAGGGCAGAGAGCCGCTGGCTAGGACAGCGTTATTTTTCTCACTCACACAGAACTCCTTTTGCTACAAAAGCTAAACCTTTAACCAGGAATACCTCATATCTCTGTATTCTCTGCTTTCTGCCTGGCTGTCGTTGGAGGTATCTAGAAGAGATGGCAGCAAGCTTTTCCATCGGTTTTCCTGGGCCATACAGCTTCATGTCCAACCTTGCTCCGAGAACATCCAGCTGTAAGCGCCTTCCCATGCCCCAGGCTCAATCTGTGCCGTGGCACCGTTAGCAGCAGGAGTCAATGTTCCGCTCACACCTCAGCACACTAAAAGGAGATGATATTCTGGGATGGCATCAGGCCTTGTTGCCTTATTTATGGGGAAGAAACAGGCTGCATAGGTCTCCCTTCAGGGTGGGTGAGCAGCATCAGCTTAGGATGTCCCCATCGCTACGGCTTATCTGCTTTAAGCAGTAATACACTAATTTACTACTGTGGTAGGAATGATTGAAATATTTAGACATAATGGAGGAAGTTTAATAGGGTCTACTGAGAAACCCAGGTGTTTAGATCAGCTTAAAAATAATAACCTTCTCCCCTGCTGAGCACTTTCTTTTCACAATAAGCTCAGCTTTTATTCTTAACCATAAAGACTACCTCAGACAGGAAATTATTCACGTGATTGGTCTTTACAAGTAGTGGAGGGTTTAAACTCGGGGCTGCAGAGGTCATTAGTGGACAGCCATGTGATTAACCTTTGCTTGCCCGTTTCTTTTCACACTTTGTTAACAGCTTCCATTATTGCCCTTCTGTGTCTCAAGGAAGTAGTTTATTGACAGTATTAAAAATACATCACTACAAATTCCAAAGAGCCCATCCTTGTGTAAAACCTCCAGTAATTTCTAGCCAGATGATAGACACAGGGCAGAGCCCCTCAATTTCTGGCGAAAGGGAATCCAGAAGTAAATTTGCCCATTAACACTGTATTTGAGTTAACATCTGTTTGTTTTACCCATCGCAGGACCTGTTCCCCAGCTTATCTCAGAAAGTTTTATACCACAAAAAAAAAGCTAAGGTTTAGTTAAACAGTAGTGTTAGTGCTTGTCTTAACGTACCACAGCTTAATAGGAGTCACACCAGACGCTCAGTATCTTTTTGAGTAGAGACGGGCATCCAAAGGACTTTGAAATCTTCATCAAAATGATGCAGTCTGTACTTTCAGTGCTGTCTGTTTTGATTTTGAGAGAATTCATGTGCTACTTACTTGTTTTCAAACCAAAAGAGCAACCTTGCGTTTCTGCTCTGAAGCGCGCTGACTGTGCCCCTGGAGCTCGCAGAGCGCTGGGCGAGGGACGGCTGGAGAGCAGCGTGCGCTATTCTGTCCTCATACCCGCGTGCGACACGTCCCCTCCCTCTAACACACGCACACCCAGAGGGTCTCGTGCACGGTAGGATCCCTTCCCACAACCAAAGGAACCAAACCACGGAAAAAACAACGTCAAGGCAAAAGTGAAAAGTCATGAAAGAGGAATAGAAGTTCGATGAATATAATGCCAAGTGGCAGCCTTTTGCATTTGCCGGGACTTTGCAAGTGTCTTGCATAAAATTAATAGCGAAGATTGCAACAAAAAAAAATACTGCAGCAAAGGCTCGGGGCAGGGGAGAGGGGTGCCTCTTTTACTTATTTATTTTGCATTGTTGTTGCAGGGTAAGTTCAAGAGGGAGGTGAAAGGGGGGAGGTGTTCAATGGGGGCCTTTCCAAAGCAAAAGGGTCTTTTGGACAGAAAGGAGGGTGTCAAGGCATTTTGACAGAAAGTGGCTGAATGTGTCTTTTCTAGTTAACTTCTGTGAACTGTTGGGCATTTCCGCACACAAAGGGGCACTTTCTTGGCAGCTGAGGAGGAAGGGCAGAAGTCAGAGAGGGTAAAAGAGGAAGGCAAAGGGGAACATCTGTTTATGAATGCAAAACTTACATTAGAATTTTTTTTTTGTAAGTAGAGCATGTACACTGAAGAAAGCCCACAGGCAGCCATAACTTCCTCAGCTAGCGTTTATTTGGCAGAAAAAGCTAAGCCTCAGAGAATTTACCAGTGCTTCAGGAAGCATCCACCCACGACATCACTCAGCCTGAGCTCAGCTCCTTCAATTCCTCTTGAAGTTGCTCAGTGGTGTGGTGCTCAGCACCTTGCAGGGATGAGGCCATAGCTCAGGGTGGCTATAGTCCTGGTTTGGACCTGCAGATCCCAGTGCCTGGTGTTGGACAAGGTGAAGGCGTGAAGCATGGAGATGAAAATTCAGAGAAGATGCATATGTGACCCTAGAGGTAGCTCAGGTGTCTACATCATTTGTGGTACCCAGGCTAGATTATTTAATGTTGGCTCAGATATCGCTACACTACATTACAGGTCAGACATATCCTAAGAATTCAGCACTGCCCTTCTCCATCAGTTACTCTATTTAGACTTTTGGGTTTTAAATAAAATGGGGAAATTAAAGTACTTGACAGAAGTGAAAACAAAAGACATCCTTAGAGATTATGAAAACTTCCATAAAGATAAACAAGAAACGCACCTTTTTTTTCTTTAGTTTTACCTACATCTGACTATTTCTTAATCTACAACCCAAGCCAGACTAGGCCTTCCTTTATGCTATAGGTGCTATGCCACGCTTCCTTTATGCTATAGATCAGCAGTGAAGCAAGATTTGGAATTTACTATGAAAGAATTAAATGAAAAGCTATTCCAGGGGAAGGTGTGATCAATCAGAAAGGTTTGTGCAGGTCTCTAGAAACAGCTGAGATAGATAGAGCAGTGAGGAATTAAAAAGCTGGGCAAAAGCAGCAATGACAGGAACATTTGAAACGGGAACCTCAGCAGCAGCTTCTAATTGCAGAGTACATAATTTTGTTTATTCAGAGGGGGAAACTCAAGGTAAGGCCGCAAGGCAAAGGCAGCTTGCAGTTTAGTTGGATCCACAAACCCTTCTGGCATTGGCCATTTATGTATACACTGGCTGAGAAGTAGTTTTGTGAGGAGAGCCACAACTGTATTTTGTGTTTTGACTTTCCCCTCAGAAGGAAGAACTTACGGTTTAACCAAACTTAATCAGCTGACATTACTATTTAAGAGCAAAGTGGAGTGGAGGCACAATAGCCAGATAAGTACTCAGTAGGATGTTTTTACTTTTGAACTCTGTGTTAGGAAGATGTATCTGTTCAGCAGCATAAGATCATTTTATCAACAACATAGCAGAGATGTTAGTGATGTTTTAACAGTGAAGAGCCTCTAACCAACACATTTTAGTAATTTACTTGTACCTGGTTACAACCCTCTAATTAAAGCTGTGTTGGAGCTTCTATGTATTCTCAGTTTTCTGGAGTTTATCACTTGACTTTAAAAATTAGCTGCTGGCTAAAATTTGTCATACAAGGACTTACATAGGAGCATGTTTTAAATAATAATAATAAAAACCCACTTCGACAGCTTTATAAGTTATTACAGTGTTTCAAAAAAGAAATCTGTCAGTTTAGGTTTTCTTAGGACCGCCTGGAAATGGTGTTGTCTGTTAAACAGCAGTCCCTGACATGTGGGGATTGTTTATAAGTGTTGGGAGTGAAGCCAGGTACCTCAGCTGAGGCATGTTTCCAAAAGAAGTTATTGCAGGTGTGTTTTATTAACTCACCTCCCCGTGTATTTCTTCTGTATTTTAGGTCAGAAACTTCAAGGGCTGGGTCTCCCTGGTCTACTCATGTTGTTTTATCCTGACTGCAGTACAAAGGCAGGGTTGCATTTGGACTAGGTCTTGTTGTGCTGTTGTTTTGTTTGGGATTTTGGTGTGGTTTTTTTTTTTTTTCTTTTACAGCATAAACCCCTGAAATTTGGCTGAAGTTGAGATTCTTGAGAGCTCTCAGCTGGAGTTGTTTTGCTGTGCACTGCTCATTCTTCTTCCACAGCGGAGGTGTCAAGGTAGGAACATAGGCTGTACTTCCTTGCTCCAGTGCTGTTCCAAAGCTGTAGGTTAGCATCATCCTGAATTTGATCTACTTTAGAGCAGGACTGAGAAGACACATAGCATCCTGACTTTTGCCTGTCCCTGTTCTCCTGTGCTGGGTGCAAGTCACCCTCTGGCCATCAGTCAATAGTAGTAGCAAAGCAAGAATTCACTCTCTGCACTGTGCTCTGAGCACAGCTTTTATATGTGCCTGAGTACAGGGCTCTCTTCTGCGATAGCTCCCAGCTGTTCTCTTTCATTGGGCGAGCCCAGAGAGCTCACTGGGAATTGAGAGTATTTTGGGGAAGCCTTGAGCATGCTGTGAATGAATGGATTTAGCGCTAGGTGAGACAAATAAGGGGTTTTTTAGTCACACAATTGTTTCTGCCTGTAAGCTGCTGTACTTCAAACACTCTTTACCCTGCTGCTCCATGTTCCTTCCCCATAGCTGTCATTTGCTTCCTTAGTAAGGAGACATCCACGTGCTGTTAGCAACAGAGGGTGATTGCTCACCATCCTGAGACCACAGGCTTCTCTTAACTACAACACCCTGAAGGCAGCAACACCTCTTATTCTGAACCCTGAGCCTGCTCAGTGTCTCTGGCAGGCTTGGCATTTGCTTGCGTGTTTTCTCTGTACTTTCACAGTCAGAAATCAGCAGGGGTTTCGGTTACTGACAATATGCACCTTTTGAGCATGTTTTAGTTTAGCTATATAGCCAGGGCATGTCTAAGCAGGTGTAAAAGACTGTTCTTTTTCCTCACGTTGGCTAATGTGACTTCAAATATCCTAGTCTGAGCAGGGTTTTGCAAGTGTACTAAGGTTTTGGGGAAGGGAAAATCTTTTCAGACTGCCATCAGGGCACACCTTGGTGTTTTAAATACAGAGACCTCATTTAGTACCTTAGCAGTAGGTTCACAGCTGTACAAATCTGACCAGAGCAACCACAAAACCGATTACTTTTCTGACACAACCTTGTGACTAAGCTTTCCCATTGTTAAGGTTGGTTTTGTTGGTTTTTATTGTTTTTAGTTCTGGTTTCTGTTACATTTGATAAATCTGTTATGATCTGGAAGGGTGACCAGGCTGGGGGGGTCCAAGTTGGGATCTGAGCTTTGCTGCAAGTTGGTGTGGTAGAGGAAGTCCCTTCAGCCACCTGTGTCTCCCTTATTCTTCCTGTAAAAGTGGACTGATAGTACTTCCCCCCCCCTCCCTATTTAATTGAATGCTTTTAGAAGGATGCCCTTGTTACTGCTTTGGTGGGGTGGCTTGTTTGGCTGGGTTTTTTTGACTAATAGCTCTAGTTTTTGCTATAATGCCAACATTAAGTAATGAGAAATGAGTGAGATAACACTTCTTCCCACCCTGTATAGGGTACACCGTATCACAGTGCTGATTATTTTTGGTGAGAAGAGATAAACAAGCCCCTATGCTTCTGCATGGGGAATGGCCACAAAGGAGGGAGGAAGGATAAGATGCATTTTTTGGCAGTGTTTTATTTTGAAATCCTAAGCTGAATGGTTTGCGCTAACTCTCTAGCAAAGGGGAGAAGAGGTGCCAGTAAAGTTTTAATATCACAGTGTTAACACAGTTTTAGTTCTTTCTTTTCCTCTATCCATTTCTTGTCCTGGAAGTCATATTTACAAGCATATTCCGTGGCACCACTGTCTGATGTGTACGTGAGATCTTTGTGTGTTCCTACCTAATGCTGAATTTTAATTGCATTTTCAATATCTTCAGAAAAAACTTTCCTATAATTGGAATGTCAAAATATCAAATCAAGCTGGGTAGGACCTCCGTGTTTCATCCTGGGTAGCACGTGCTTTGGGTTCAATGGGGCATCTCCTCTCCAAGCGCTGTCTACACTGATTGGGACTGCCAGATGCTTGGCTGCCTTTTCCACAGTGCTGTCTTAGGGTGCTTGGTACTCAGACTGTCAGGACAAAAGCTGATTCAGACCAGCTTGATGCTCAGGTATACTGAGAACTAAACCACGAGCAGATACCATCAGAACACATTTCACTTGTGACCTTTCACAGCCAATGAATTGGAGGGATTTTCCTTTGCTGTGGATCAAATTTAAAACTACTTCCCAGGAGTGAAAGGTCATCGTGTGGAGTCATGATATCCAGTTAAATACAGCTAAATAGAACTCATTAGCATCACAATGAATGGAGTTATATATTACCTGGTCTGGAAGATGACTGAGTGGAGCAGAAGGAGGGGGAGAGCAAAGGAATAGATCCCTCATCACCCTTAATAAAGCACCATAATAGCAGAGGAAAAGCACAAAGAGCAGAATTTGACTAAATCTGCCCTTTAAATCTGTTTCTTCTGGCCAGCAATATGAGTGGCCAGAAAAACATGGGAAGTGTTGCATAAAGGATGTATTCTCCTCTTGCTGTGTTTGCGTTCACAGGAGTTACAGATCCATCAAAGTGAGAATATACTATTTACCAGCTCCTGGCGGGGCTTTGATCTCCAGACAGTGCACCGAGGAAAAAGGAAATCCAGTGATCTCGTGTCTGAAATCAGATTCCCTCGGAGGGGCAAACTGCACCTCTAGACACTATCTGATTGGCAGAAGGATCTCATATATAAGTGGATCCATGACACCTTTTATCCCTCCAAGCCATCTCCCTTCTGGGGAGTATTTCTTGCTCTCCAGACCTTTCCTAATGACTGTTATTTCAGCTTCTCTGTTTCTGGTTATACTTCAGGAAGGTTATTTTCTTCAGACTGAGTGTGAAGCTGCGTGGCTCTTTCCTCAGCATTGGCAGCAGGTCAGGGGATGTGAAGGGAGTGCAGGAGGCTTTGGGAAGTGCTCTGGGATCTTTGGTGAAGAGGCTGTTTACAAATGGAGAGGACCTACACACAAAACTTAGCGTCATTGTCTTGTGAGGTGAATAGCTCATAGTCAATAGTTTACCTTGGTGAACTGGAATTTTTTTTTTTTTCCTCCCCTACATAGCGCGGTTGGATCTTCATATTCTGTTTCTCTGTTTTCTGGGGGAGGGAAGGGTAGATGAGATCAAAGAGAAGGGTCACTCCTTTATTTATTTTAAATGAAGCACTATTTGAATTCTCTCAACCTTTTCTACAAGTGGTTCCTTGGCTTATATATATATATTGCTTTGAGTTTTCTGTACTTATTCAAGGCTTAATGTTCATAATAGCCAAGCAAGTTACCATCATTAGCAGTCAAATAGAGCTGGGCATCTACAGAGGTTCTTTTGCTGTTTAATTCAGAAGGGATCCTTGGGATCTCTGCTCTGGCTTCCAGCATAAACTGGACTCTGGGACTGCTGCACTCAACAAACCTACCTCAGCTAGCACATCCCTGAGGTCAGGCATCTCTTCTTGATGTGCAGACTTCAAGTGATGGATGAGCTGCCATTTTGCTACCGTAGATGGAATTAGATTTCTTCTCTGGCTGGTTAAGCAGGACACAAGCTGGGGAAAATATTAAAGAAATAAATCAGATTTTGAGCATCTCGTGGCTACAATGTCCTGTTCCAAATCTCCCCCTGCTCCTCCTTCAGGCCATGCTCCATCTCAACACCAGATCCAGCAATCTGCTGCAATTCAGGAACCAGGGCAGATATTGCTCTGAACAAAACCAATTCTTTTTCCAAGTCAGCTGAATGTGTCAGTAAGTTAGCAACAGCTTTGCTCCCTGCTGAAACTACTGGAGATGCCATGGGTGTGATCTAGCATGCAGCAGTACCTTTACTGGCTGTTCAGGCACTGTGGCTGCATTTGAAGCACCAGACCAAAACCATGCAGTTCCCAAGCTATAAAGTTGAGAAAAGTTGGGGACCCTCACTCCCCTCCAAAGGAAACTTTTTCATTTCTTGCCCCAGGTATGATGTACCAATCATACCTGCAAGCAGTATGTTCTGGCAGCTGAAAGCAAGCATGTAGGACAAATGGGAAGGAGCAATACAGAAAGTGGATTGGTAATGAAAACTCACGTTTATACATGCTAAACCAGTGATTAGCCACGGTGGGTGTAAATTACTTGGTTAATGTACCCAAATAAACCAACACTCAGTGCTAGCAGTCCCTATCTAAGCATTTAAAGTGATTCACTGAAGAGATCTTAATGGCGGATGGTCCTGGGAGAAGTCTGGAATATTTACTTTTTTTTTTTTTTAAGAATAAAACTTGTGTTTTAATGACTTCCAATAAACCTGCCATCCATGTACTGGAAATACCACAAAATTTCCACCCCTGCCTGAGGCAAGCTCCACTGGAGTTAGGCCGTGGTGATTTACACCAGCTGAGGTGCCTGATTTTATTTTATTTTACTTTTATTAGGGTTTTTTGTCCTTGGTTATAAAACTTTTACTAGCTGGAGGAGATCACATTCCATTCGGGAGCTCGCTTTATGTTCTTCAGATAGGAAATCATCACCCTAGTGCAGACAAGTTTCAGCATTTCAGCATTGAGAAAAGGAGGGGCAGGAGAAGGGGAGCAGATTTATACTTCCTAAATGAAGCGCTTCACATGGATGGGGAAATGCCTCCAGCAGAAGCAGGCAGAGGGAGCCTGTTCTATAAGGAACATCTGGAAATAGAGACATACATATTGCTTTTCTTCATCCTTCCAGAGCTGCAGGGAAATTCTGGCCCAGAAGACCACTGCCTGCTCTGACTCTGAGCTCTCCCCATCATCTACAGCCTCCTCCTTTCCCACAGGCTTAACGTGCCAAACACGGGCATTTCCCAGGCTAAGGCTACCTGAACACGTAACACGATACAGTGATCTGTCATCTTCAATAGGGTAATCGGCCACCTCTCTCTACCCCCATTTTTTTAATGAGGAAATGATCTTCCTCCCCTGCTTTTAATGCAGTATATCTTTTTGGGTTTATAGAAATGCTGTGTACATCTGAGCCACTGCTGAGTGATTCTATCAGTTGGGTTTATCTTAGAATTATTCTGCACTTTTGTGGTTTCTAAGGCAACCACAGTTTTTGAATGAACTGCAGAGTAAATGAAGGTATCCAAAATATGTGACAGTTCAACCTACATGATGTGCCTCTGATATACTAAGTACATGCATGTAGCAGTTCAGCTCTTAAAACATTTAAGGCTAAATGGTATCTTGAGCTCTTACAGAACCTGATTTACATCAGCCACAAGTCTGATTCTTGCTGATATGGGTGCTTGGTATGGCCAGGCAGGGGGGGACTGTGAAAGACAAAGCAGAGCCTTGAGGATAACAAGCTGGTCCTTAAAGAGTTCAGCAGGTTCAGGCAGTTTCCACGTGAAGAGAAGTAATAGGAGAAATCCTGGGAATTTTGTCACCATCGTTGCTGTAAGTGTGATTAAGGGGATGAGAGTGTTTATTTCTCTATTTTCTAAATATTTAAACTCATCAGGAATAAAGGTACTGGAATTCTGAACTTTTCAGTCTCCTTTTCTCCATTGTCTAAGGGTTTCCTCTCTCTGCAGAAACAAGACTTTCTGTGGATTTTAAAGACAAATCACTTTTCCAGTGCAGATCAGTTCAGAACTGCAGAAATCTTACTTATTTATTCTGAGGATAATATCACCACTAACAACACCGGAAGTGATGCAGCAGCAAGAGGATTTCCCCTATATCTGGCAACACGTGGACATGAAACAGCAGCCTGTGAGCTTGGAGAGGGATGGCTCTTGGTGTCAAGGTGCAGCTCAAGCCACCTCACTCGCAGAATTCTCTTGCAGAATTTACTTAATGCTTGGAAGGCTAGATGGTTTGGGGGACTTCTGAAACTACTGCTCTGAAAGCCCTACCTATTGCGCACTTCAGCCATATATAGCTGGAGGAATTGATTTGGCCATCCAGGAAGAGGGCAGCTGAGAGTGATTGACAGCTCCCAGGATGACTGATAGGAAATGGACTGAGTGAAATGTGGCTTTCATTTTTCTGTCTCCCCACCTCCCCGCACCAGCCTCTCATTGGCTTTGGACGATGTGTGTGGGTATTTTGATATTTCCATATTAGCACATACCTGAACCACATGTGTCTTCTTTTGGACCAAATAGTTAGAGACCTTTTTTTATAATGCCAGATCTACAGTACAACAATGCAGCATAATATGTACTTTCAACTACTGTACACACCTCTTTGGCAAGGAAAACTTCTGATGTAGGCTTTCATCTTGCTTCATTTTTATGTGGTTCAGCCCTGGCGCTTCTAGATTCCTGCCCCTCCTCCAAAAAAGAAATATTGGTTTAATAGATTTTGCATTGCTCTTGCATTTCCATTTTTAGCACATGCAGATGTGCTCGCTCTGATGGAACCTTTCATTTTGCTAAATGGGGAGAAGGATTTTTGCACACACCAACTGAGCTGCAATTAGGATTATTACAAGAAATAGATCCAAGGAAGGTTCCTGTGTAGGCTAGGTCCGAGGTGCCTTGGCAACAGACAGGAAAAAAAAAAATTGAAGACATTTCCTTCATAATATTATCTTTTCCTCTCGTGTAATCTCTTGTTGGGCCTTTTCTTCCCCCAAGCCCCCCCCATTTCTCTTCCCAGGAAAGCAGGTAGGTGTAACCGTAGGTATCCCCCAGAGCCTTCTCTTAATGCCATAATAACAGAAAGGGACTGTTCAAAGATGTGCTTGAAATATGCAATCACCAATTCTCCTCTGAGCGGTCAAATGTTATTCTGCTTTTGTTCTTCATTCCAGCTAAACAAAAATCAAGGCTATGCCCACCAAAACTTCGGCATTTAAGCTGTCTTCATTCTGCCTTTGCCACTGAGAGTTAAAACATAGAAAAGCATTTCAGTTTCCAAACCCAAGCATGTGAAACATTCACTTTCCTTAATCTGAAGAAGGTGAATTCAATAGCAATTTATGAACATATTCTGTGACATCCTTGCAGTGTTTTCAAGAAAAGCCGAGCAACCCTTGCTGAATGAGCCAGCCTGTAAAATTGCAGCAATTCCCAAGGCACCGTCATGGCACGCAGTCACCGGGCTGAACGCAGCTCGGAACCTTCAATTGACGTAATTTTCAGGTATCCAAAATGCCACAGTCTCAGAAATGGAAGCGTAGAGAGTCATCTGCTGAATTCTGTCAGGCAGTTGCAAGGGTGAGAGTGGGCTTGGACCTCAAGTCTAGACTAGCAAAACCTGTATGCTGGGGAGCATGGGAGGACTTGCCGCTAGGGGATTTGCCCCGAGCCATCCGTGCTGCACCTCATGCAGGCTATGAAAATAATCCTTAATGAGCGGGCAGGCAGGGATCCCTTTAACTCCTGGAACTTGAGGGAAAACACTTATTGGTGGGAGGTTTATTTTAAAAGCCTCTGACCTGTTTTTTCTAAGGGAGCAGTCACCAGCTTTCCTAAAATGTTTGGACAGCCGAAGGACTGGAAGGTCTGAACAGCTTCTCTCTGCCGAGCAAACTCAAGAGACAGAATTTCTTTACAGAAGTTTAACAGTGGGTGGTAAACATGGAAAAATGTCTCTTCCCTCACATTGCAACGTGATGCGTCATGCATAGCTTGTCAGGAAACAATGTCTGGTTTATGTTTGCTGCCAGGTATTACTGCAGGAGGAACACCTGACCTGGGATATTTATTTTTCCAGGTAATTAGTGGGTGGGGTTATCCACACCAGTGCAAGTATTTGGGGATTAGCTGCAAATCATTCAGCAAAATCGAGAGCATCACTTAGCAGGAGCTGTTTTGAGTTTCTGCTATGTGCAGTACATGCTTCTGTGCCTTTTTTTAAGATAGTTATGTGAACTACCCCAAACTTCCCCTGAACCACTCTGACTTCTCCAGAAATGAAAGTAGATTCTTGCATAGAGAGTTAGAAAATAGAGTTAACTCAGTATCTTGTTATAAAACAGGGTAATTTCTGAATGTAAAGCTTAGGATTTCTGTTCATTGAGACAGTTGAGAGGGGGAGGAAACTGATAGCAGCACGGTCTTCACAGCCTATTTTCATGTTGGAACATCAATGGAATATCCCCCCATACTGCCCATATGTGCAGGTCTAGGACTATTACAAAGAGATTTGCACTGTTAAAGGGAATTTTGTCTGGGAAATTATTTTATCTGATATATGTTACTGTATTTACATATAGTTACATATACACATATAACTAAAGACAGACTGGATTGGTTGGGATAAATTGAATGATAATACTAAAATGAATATAAAATGAAATATAAAATTAATAATAATACTCAAAAGCCTTCATTCCTCTACAGCTGAGCATACTCGCTGTTTTGCAGACCTGGCCTCCTTGGCAGTCAATACAAGGCTAGATGATAAAAGTTTGGGTATGGCAGTGTGGTAGTCTCTTTTGACAATCTTTCTCTGCAGCAAAATAAAATAATTCTGCTGTTACGTGGAGCCCAGATAGAACTGATAGCATGTGCCAGTGTCTATTTTTATCAGATGTAATGCCTTCCCAGGAGGTGCTGGCAGCACTGTCTTCCCTGGAAGCCCAGAAGGCTCTGCTGCGCTTGTGTGGCAACAGATATTGCCAAAATTAATTCTGGGAACAGAAATTGTCTGTTCCCTCTGAGAACCTCTTCATTCAACACTTGTAATGACCAAGTCTCCTCTCAAACTCCTCCTCAAACACCTGAATGTACTGAGCTCCTTAGATCTTCCCCCATAAGTAGTTCTCCAGCTCCTGTATTATTTGTGCGGTTCCCATCTGAACTCTTTCCACTGTTTCCAGATACACAAGTGGATGTCCAAACTAGACACAGTTTTGCTGTCATGATCTCGGTGTAGCTCCCTACTGAGGCAGGATTGCTGCCCCACCTCTAACTTGATACCTCCCTTTTCATACACTAAGAAGACACGCTTGCCCTTTTAGCTGTAGCTTTGCATTGCGAGCTCATGTTGAAGCTCTTATCTTCACTGACTTTTCAGTCTTGCTCAGGATCACTTTTTTCCAAGACAGAATCTTCCATCTTATAGCTGTAATCTGCCCACCGGGTTCCCAGATGTATCACCTTGCATTCGGCTGTATTAAATGCAGCCGAACTGAATCACAATCATTTGACCAGGAGATTCGTCTCACTCTGTAATAGTAACCAATCTTGGTGATGTCTGCTGAAACTTTATCAACAAGAATTGTATATCATCACCCAGGTTGCTGGTAAAAATCTTAAATAGTGCCAGACCATAGGGGAATGCTTTCTCATTTTCATCCATGCATCTCTCTAAAGGTATCCTGCTAATTGGTATTTCTCCCTTAAAAATTGCACCCATCACAAAGACAGTTTCAAGATATAGAAAGTATATACTATGTGATTCCTTTTAACAGAAGCTTTAACTGAAAATTTCACTTATGGTAAAAAGTTCAAGAACCCTATGTTAACAAACTGTCTTCATGAGCCTGCCCCATAATCCTTCTACCCTCCCCTCCCACTTCAAAAATATCTCCCAGACAAGTTTGCTAATTCCTAACCTGTGTAAAAATACACTAATGCATACACTGGTATGAATTATGTCGTTGGCACTAATTATCTGTTATTAAAATACCAAACAAACTGTTCCATTATTTTTCTGGGATCGCTCTTGAGCTAGCCTCTGTAGAATGCTGCGTATAATTTAAAGTCTGGTTTCCTAAGAAAATTTTATTTAGTCAGATCTGGACGTCACTCATTCCTCTCCAGTAACAATTGAAGCTATTAGCCAATTTGAACTGAATTTCCTGGCAAGACTAATATTCCAGAGATGCTAATTATTAGTGAGGTTTGTAAACAAGTTCCAACAAAAAGAGTGGAAGAAGGAGGCTCAATGTAATGCCCATTGCTCAGCCAAGCCTACTGTATTCCAGAGACTTCATCTGAGAGAAGACCTTGGGAAAGCTGGCTCCATATGTTCAGTGTCATGGCACTGATGGAAGAATATCTCAGCGGGTTGCTTGTCTGTGTCCCCACTGTTTTCTAATGTTAGATTAAGTTTAACATACCACTTCTCAACTAGTTCCTCTAGTACATGTCAGTGTGTTGCGTACAACTCTTGTTGCAAAAATGTCTATTTTTGGTAGGTACCATGTCCCGTCCTTATTTCTAGTCCAATGCCAGCATCCTATTAGGAAGGTAGCATCTTCCTCCTGTGCTCCACCCACAGAACAGATGTAGCTGCAGAGAGTTCCTGCCTTTTTCTACATATCTATTTATCACTTCTCTGTCTCGGGCTAGTAATGGTCATATGTGTGACCTATAGTTTGTGTATTCCTAATAAGCTTTTCTTAAAAGGCTTATATTCAGCTCTTTAGACCACAGATATTTCAGGAATTCTGTTGGCTTCACTGAGTAGTCGACTGCATATTTTAGCTTACAGCTTTTATTTTACCTTATCTTGTTGCCATCTGTTGTATACAAGCTTTATATCACTGATTATGCATCTACTTGTAGTATTGCTGCAATATTGACGCTAATGAGGGCTCCAAGATAGCATCTTTATTATAATAAACTGTTAATTTGGCCCTAAAATGCTGCTGCTTGTTGTTCTGCTTCAGTATGAAGCAGCTGGAAGGTATGTCAATTGTTACTCTGTATATAGTAATATACAAGAAAATGAGAATTTATTAATATGAAGCAATACATAGAGACTAAACCAGGCAAACGGGCCTAGAGCTGCAGCTGACCTGGGCAGTAGCTTGCACAGGGTAGCAGCTCACGTACACTTGATGAAACAAGTGTAAGAGTTTTCCATTGTGATTTGGATGGAGATTGAGGACATGAATTTTGCCTGGAATGTACAGATGTCTCCACCATGGCACCCTACTCATCAAATTCTGCTTTGTTATGATCTTCCTGAAGATCTCTCTGTCTTTTACAAAAGTTACTAAAACTCATAGTAGTCTAAAGAATATCACAGGAAAATATTACCCCCATTTTGCAAGAAGAGATTAAAGAAAAGTAGTAGTAGCCAAGCATCTTGACTTCCAGGCCCTTATTGTAATTGCTAGATAACTTTGGCCTCTCCAAAATGTGCTCTTCTGAGCGTAGCATCCTGCTGCAGATATGTCTATGTCTGAAGGCCACATATTCAGTACTTATAATGTGTACTGCATTATTAAAATGCCCATCTGTGATCTTAAGTTGGTATCGGCTAGAAAGCACAGAAACTGCAGGTGTATGTGCGATGTTTGTTGTATGTTTGTCGTCTTCTCTACAACCTGGTAGTGGTGAGAGACTATCAATAGTGTAACTCATTCACCCACAAATTTGCAGTCCATGAATGACAGCAGTGTATGTTCCACAGAAATGTCGATTTTTGAGAGAGACCCATCTTCCCATCTCAGCCTAACAACCACTGTCCACCTGGTGACAGTTTGGAAGAAAAATGAACATAAGAAATCAGAGCAAGAGGAACAGAGAGGAGTAATGCTGAAGATGATTCAGGAGGGGAAAGCAACCCCTCCATAGATTGCATTTGCCCTCACTAGCCTTGTGAATGGTGACTAAGTCAAGGTTACACAGAGATGTTAAAAAGATGAGACACAACACAAGAGGAAGCAGTGACAGGATGAAAGGTTTGCTGAGATCAAATGAGAGAAATGAGGACTCGAAGGGTCAGTCCTCCCTCTTATGCTGGCAAGTTCAGGCATTGGCTGTGCAAGGAACCACAGTTGACAAAGCAGGATCTGCTGAACGACATAGGGATGAAGGGCCTGATTCTTCACTCTCTTACACCAGCTTTGCATGTGTGATACCCCCGGTGACTTCAGTACATAAAGCTGGGAGCAAAGGAGCAGCAAGTCCTCTAAACGAACTGTCTAGGAGTATTTCACCCCTACTGGGTGGGTCACAAACCTGTGATTACATTAATGCTCCTCAAGGCCTAGGAACACTTTGGGAAGATTTTAAGAGCTCAGCGTTTAACCATTTATTTAGCTGCAAAGAAAAGAAAGAAAAGGTTCTATCTTTGCAAACATTTCCCAATAAAATGGGAACGCTCATGAGTGAGTTTTTGTTCACTGCAAGCCCCGTGAACTTTCAAATGTGTCTCACTATCTGGTGAAAGCTAGGAAAAGCAGCAAAGCCATAATAGCCAAAAATATCCCAGGAAATATTTGGAAGCTGTGCAAAACTCCCACAGCAATAAGGGATGCAACCAATACTGCAAGAAGACTGTATGCAAAGCTGCCTAGTGATTACATATAATCAATGTGGGATTAAAAGCGTATCCTCCAGTAAATTATTCTTCTTTCTACAGACCCTGGTCTAAAGTGATTATGGACAACAACTAATGCCTCTCAAAAGTGTATCCACAACTTGGACTTGGAAGATTTTGAGGTTAAATGCCGTACTGAATTTAATGCGACTATTCTGCTCAGCTCTGCAATCCATGTATGTATTAGCTACGGAGCTGGCCCATTAGCAGTACTCCAACCATTACAGCAGTAAGGGAAGATGAATGTGTAAATATAAGTAATATTATCACTAAGTAACTTCACTATTAGCTGGATTTCTTTTCCTGGCCCAATAATGTCTATAGCCTTTCTGCCCACTAAATATGGAAAAATAAAGTCATTATTTGCTTTCACTGTGCAGTGCAACATGGTACAGAAACTTTAGAGGTGGTGCTAATGAAAACCAGAAGCACAAGTCAGCACAGTGATGCGACTGGACTGATTAGCCGTACCAAGAGCCTGGGCTCATTCACACAACATAATGCTGCACTGACATGGTCATATTGTTTCTGGGCTCTGAACTGCTGCCTCTGCATGCCGGGAGGAAATGGCTGTTGATGGTGCTCTGAGCAAACTGGAGGACATCTAAAAAGCACAGGTTTGCACTGTGTGGGCAGACCCTTTGTAGCAGGTTCTGTAGGGTCTTGCTCCCATCGGTCATGACACTTAAAGACCTCAGTGGTCATGAAAACTCCTTGTGTTCAGCGGGAAGGGAAGAAGAGGAATCTTTCAAGAAAAAGACAATCTTTCAGCAAATCTCTTTTTCTGTAAAAATGATTTTACAGAAAACGTAAAAATGTACTGTTGAAAATGATTTAGTTTCATGAAAATATGTGGTGTATTAAGCCAGTCTGGTCACTGTGACATCAAACAAGATCTAGCAAAGGTGATCTGCTCTGCTAAAGAGGGGTTTTTTAAATCAAAATTGTTTTAATTTGAAATGAAATGCTCTTAAGAATAGATTTTGAGATTAAATATTGATCCTGTTATCCACCGTGCAGAAAGTGCATGTAAACACAATCTGTAACACAGAATGATATACTGTAAAAGAAGAAATTGTTTTAATTTATTTTCACACGGTTTTCAGTTGAAACCACACCCCTGTGGTCCAAAAACTCTGTCTGAGAACACCTCCAAAGCAACACTTAATGTGTGTGTATGTGCATTAATGAATTTCTGTTCTCAGTGAAAGAGGACTGCACGTCTCAGCACTCTGAATAAGAACAGAGCATTCAATCCCTCTCCATAGCAAATTCAGCCTTCAACAAGTTAGTTCTTCCAGGGATGGCAGTGATGCAAAACTGCTTTGCAAATGTTTTTCTGAGTTTTGTTGCTAGGTGATGACTTGGAAAACTTTGCTATTCCTGCTGAGAGGTTTAAAAAAAAACAGGCCTCACATTAAAGAGTATAAAAAATAGGCCATCTTGCTCCGTAACTCCCACTTCCTAACTCCTGGAGTCTGCACCCTGTGTGCCTTCTACACTCTCACATGCCCCTCACTCCCCCCGCCTTGGATCTGCTCGCCAGAAATTGGAGGCCCAAAACCCCACTTCTATTACAGTGCAAGAAAGGGAGAGAACATTAATCTCTCTATCCCTGACCAAAATAAGCAATTCTGCAAGTGCGCATTGATTTATAGTGGCCTTTCCTTTCTACTTAAATTTTACTGGATTTTAATTTTATTAATCCAAACCTGAATAAACAGATTCATTACTGATGAAGTGGTTGCAATCACTTTCATGTAGCAAGAAACAAGAAAGCTTCAGGGATGACCCCACTGCAGTTTACTGAATCATGTACCTGGGATGGATGCAAAATCCCTTGACTGGTAGCATGTTGGTAATTGATGAGGAAAAGATCTAGAGGTGGAACTGTGAAATCAGGTTGGGAGCTCAAAGAGTTATTCCTTGGGCTATTTCCAAACTAGGCCTGTGGGTGGGGGGAATTAAGGTGTATTTATTCAATGCATTGTTGATTTTTGTGTCTTTTGGGGCATTTTTGATACCTCGTTATCTAAGGTTTCCAGAGATGTAACCTTGATTTAGTATATGGCTAAACACAGTACACTCAGAGGCAATTAGCCATTACTGCTCTCCTAGAAAGCTATTTCTAAAATCAGGGATGAAAGTCTTGTACTCTAAAATGAATATACGAACAAACATTTTTTATATATTGGGTCTGGACCAAAGTATCGGTAATGGTTAAAAGCTACCATGGTCACAAGCTAAAGTCAGAGGAGCAAACACCTGTTTTCACCAGCCAGAAAATAAGGATCACTGACCTTTATAGCCTCAATTTGCAATCTGGCTCATTTGGAGCTTAATCCTGTTTCATCAGGTTGGCCAAGTAAGGTTTCATCAGGTTGGCCAAGACCCCCAGATCTCATCTCCAGCAAAGTTCTTGGCATTTGACAACATTTGGTCTCTTAAAATGATAGCATTTCTTGAGTGTAACTGGCACTGTACAACTCCATTGAAAGACATAAAGCCAAGAATTTCAGGCCCTAATCCTGTAAATCCTTGCATTTTCTTTCAAAATCTATTCATGTGAAAAGCTCCCTTGGCTTCAGAGACACCATTTGTATTCATGACTTTACACGTGTGAGAGGTTTTGTATGATCAGGGTCTAAAACCAGGAGAACCAACAAGCCTCAGTGTCTGACTTGAGTTTCCACCACCCACTCCTAGAAGGCTTTTGGTGGTTGTGGGTTTGGCTCTGCCGCGGGATTTGTTTTCTCTCCCTGTGCAGCCTCCGCAGCAGACGCACAAGTGCTAGCAGTCGCTTTAACGCTTCATTAGTTATGGTGTGATGGCAGAAGTTATATTTTCTCACGTCAGCAAGCAGTAAGTTGGATGAGGGGTGGGAAAGAAGCGCTTGCTTGTGGGTCTCAGGATGGGCAGTCCTTTCACGGGAGCAAGTGGCATGGACATTGTCCTGAGAGATTGCTGGATTTCTGTCTGCTTTGTTTTTTTTTTTAACAAACTTAAGTAAGCGAGGATGTAGTCAGTGACAGGTGAATTAGCTCCTCTCCAGCCTTCATTATACAGAGTGGATGGCAACTCTACTCTCAAAGATTCAGAGATGCATTTATTATCTAATTAGGTATTCATCACCATGGAAAATATTATTCATTGTAGCATTGCTGTTCTGTGCAGAATACTCCCAGAGAAGGGAGGGAGCTGGATACCATGTAGACAGGGGGCTTTTTGTGGTTGGTGGTGTTTAATACCTCCTCACTAGTGAGCTTTACGTGTAGTTTATAGATCTCTTCAGCTAAGGCTAAAGTTCTTCAAAGGTACCAGTCCAAAATTAACTCTTTATTGTCAGAACAGCTTAGAGTGGGTTTACTCCACCTGGTAAGTCTTCTGGTCCTTGGCTCTGCTGATGCCAAGGCAGCTTCTCACCAGCGTTTGAACTTTTGCTTTCCTCTCGTCACCTGCCTGCAAGCAAAATGTTGTGGATCAGTCAATGTTTTTGCGATAGCACTCAATTATCTTTAGAAGCTTGCTCCAGTCTACTTGGTACATAGTAATGTGTTTTGAATGTGTTTTTTTAAATATATGTGTGTTTAATGGTCTGGAATCATTTGGGAAGGGTAATGTTAATCTTTGTGGTGCAAAAATTATCCAGTAGCTTAAAAAAAAGGCAAAACCAACAAACAGCTGCTTACTCAACATCATTCAATCTCCAGTACAAGAGTTTAAAGGAATCAGCCACTCTGGAAGATGACTACCAAGAATGCAGCAAGTGAATCTGTGTCAAGTATATGGGAAGAGAAAGGGGATTCTAGTCAGCTTTCAGGTTTTTTAAGACAATGGTGAAAAATATAAGTTAATTTAGTCAAATGAAAGCAATTTGTAATAGTGCAATACCTAGTGGGAGTAGTTCACACCAGTACCGTGAAAGATGGCATAGAAAGGACTGTTAGAGGTGGGTCAGGGAGGACCGTCACTGGTGTCTACGAGCATCCCTCTCCCAGCCTGGCGGAGGGTTTCTGCCAGGGTGAGGTGGCACGGTGGGAGTCGCAATGCTCAGCACCGCGGTCTCTGCTCATCTTTTTTCCCGTGGGACCGAAGGCTTACAAAGGTGTGCTGTCCGCATCCATCTGTGTGTCTCCTGCTAATGACTTTTGAACTCATTTGCTGATTTCATCTGAACAAGAACCTAACCAAGAACATAAAGGTCTCAAAGATCAGTAAGTTCCTACAGGTTTCAAGAGGTTTCCAATTAGTTTTGAGGCAGGGGCCCAAACTGTAGAAAATCAATATAAGAGAGAAAAAAACCCACATATAAATGACCAATTATGTCAAATACTTCTACTGGAACTTCATCCTCAGATACCAAAGGCAATGATGAGAGGTAAATGTGTAGGAAACCAGGCTTCATTAGCTTCATTAGCTTGCAGAACTGCTTGTTGCACTTTGGGTGGTTAAACAACCATAGGAGAAGTTTGGTTGCTGAAAGGGCAGTAGGATCTGGGAAATGCGTGGGGATGGTGGATGCTGGCTCCAGCAGAGCTGTTACTAGACCAGACACATTCAGAAATCTATGCAATGAGGTGTCCAAACCCAAATGACCTAATTGCCCTCAAATGGAGACAGTTATGGAGGAAGGTGCAATTGTCCAAATACTTAGAAATTTGGACCCTTGGAGCAAAAAAAGTCTGGATAGCTGAGATAGCAGATGAGCTAATGATTGGTTTGGATTTCATTATGACTGGTAGCTTTGTATTAAATGCCAGGAACAGTCTGTGGAAACTCCTGTTAAAGATGTGTATTGGATCAAACAAATGATTTGCAGGCAATTAGTTTGCTGTGAACAAATTGTCCAGGGACAGATAGCGTAATAACCACTACGTGCTGCAGGAGTTTTTCAGGAGGAAAAAAAAAAAGAAGGAATGACTGAAACCTTTTTAAAGATTGAGCACTTTGCTGGGGATTTTAGCTGTGCGAGCTCATGTTGGTCTGCAGCACAAACAAACAGGACCTGTCCATTTTCCAAATCCACATTTCTGACAAGCAGCCAGTAGCAGAGAGGAGCCCCGCAGTGGCATGAGTGAACCAAAGAATCAAGCAAACACCAGTACAGGTGGAGGAGATGGTGATTTGCCAGGATTTCCATCGGAAGGATCTGCTGCAGAGCTGTATCCATCGCTGGGGAGTGGCAAAATCATCTTGGGAATTCTGCAGCTTGGCCGCGCAGTGATTCACCCACGCTCTGCACCAGCCAGATCCAGGCCAGAAGCTTCAGTAGTGTGGCAGAAAGTAGCAGGCCATGGTGGGGAGCAAGGTGAATTAGTTCAAGCCGTGATAGTGTGGGTAGGCAGCTGCTGGCTCCACTCTGGGCAGCCTGGAGCAGGAGCAGAGCAGGACCCGAAAGAAAAATAACATCAGAGAAATCAGCCCTATAGTAAAATGCCTCTCAGTGCTACTGGAGAAGGCAATAGCACAAATATTATGCAATGTCTTGAAAGGGTGATGCCTGACTGCGGAAAAGCCTCCATTTCCTCCACAGGAATTAGATCGCTGCTGAGGAGGTGCTGCTGGAAGTGGTCCTTGAGCGGTGTCACCCTCACTTACAGGCAGTGTTGTCACTGATATTTGTGGTCAGGATGCACTCTGGACCTATTTTCTTTTAGTAAATAGTTTCCTCATTCAAAAAATGAGGTTTCCATCACACTGAAGATAATCACAAGTGGAAATCAAATTTTTCAAGTCATTTTTTCAAATACTTTCAGCAGAGGAAGGAATTGGAGTGAAATCGCTGATGCCTTTGGTGCGGGCTCTGTCACTGAGCTGGTAATTGAAGGAAGACACCATTGACAAGATATTTCAAGGCTTATCCTTCATCCTTTGTTTTTCTTACAACTACTCAAACAGAATTTTATTTTTATTTCATTTCAGGGCAAAAGGAGCCAAATCAATCATATCCCTCTACATAAAGCTCAAGTGTCTTTTTTCTTGGGTTTTTTTTTCCCTTGTTTTTTTTTCCATTTTGTCAAGAAAGGAGGAATACATTGTTTTTGTTTTGCCCTTTTCTAAGCAGGTTTTGGTTCAACAGCCAAAATGGTTAATGCCTGCCCAGCCCTAGCCAGGAGAAAACACGTCTCCATCCCATGGCTCTCCAGACTCGCGTACACGGAGAGGGAGCTCGCCGGGGGACTGGAGCAAGCGTGGTGCTCCCCTCCCGTGGGGCCAGGCAGGCCCCAGCATGTGCGTGCCAGTGGTGTGGCCCTGCAGACTGGTTCGCTGGGAGACTAATTGCAAACCTGCCCTAACCAAGTGAGCAAAGAAATAGCTGCTCAGGGGCATATATGTGCCCAAAGGAGGTGGGGGTTTCCTATTGCCCTGAGTTGTTAGACGTGCAAGCATGCCTGGCTTTGCTTGGCTCAAGGACTGGGTATGCTGTCACCGAAATGGCCTCCAGAGCTGCTTAGGGATTCCCAAAGGGGAGACCCTGATATCTTCATAACATGTGGTTGGAAATGGTTTGGTCACAGTGGGGAAAAATGTGAGTTTAAAGGTGATCTGTGTTTAGGTGATGGGGATAAATCAAAGGATGCTGAGGGCATCTATCAATGGGTAGAAAAAGATAGTGATTAAAGGAAAAAGAAAACGATTTGTTGCTGTGGACATAGTGAAAGGGGTCCCTGCCATGTGACTGAGAGGAGACGGGAAAGGGGAAAAAAGTCCGGAGACATTTATATGGCACTAAAATTGCTTT
This sequence comes from Mycteria americana, assembly GCF_035582795.1. Lineage (NCBI taxonomy): Eukaryota > Metazoa > Chordata > Aves > Ciconiiformes > Ciconiidae > Mycteria > Mycteria americana. The sequence goes on from NC_134371.1 coordinate 10,539,830, forward strand.
GCTTTTTCACGTGACTGGCTAGGATGTGCTGCAGATCGTGGCACTGCCTTAGGCTCCATGGAGGCGATGAGTAAAGCCGGGGTGGAAGTGTTGTGAAGGGTCGATCTACCCACAGCTCTAAGTTAGTTTTCTCACGATGCCATGAGCCCGAGCAGTTCCCACCCACCGGCTCGTCCTGGCTGCTCCCTCCTGTCCCCTTCCCGACTGGCGAAACAGCCGTCTGTGGGGCCATGTTGAGCTGGCTGAGGCATCTCATCTTCCTGGAAAATAATTGGCACAAATGGAAAAATTTTTTTTGGCTGCATCAGCTCTGCGATCCACTTCACAGTGTTGTGGCAACACATCCAAGGGGGGGTGAAGGCTGGAACGAGCAGCAGGGCGTGGGAATATTTTAGTTTGATATTGCCATCAAAGGTCAGAGCCTGCCCTTAAATGTCACTGAAATTTAGAGAAAGTGAGCACTGCTTTTCTTACAGGGTCACTGTGAGAAACAGTGTAAACTTCTTTCAGAAATCAGGTTAAAACAATCGTGGCTTCCAACTCAAACACGCCAGCACTGAAAATGGAGTATCCGCGAGGCCCACGGGAAAGGGGTGCGGTGGGTGTCTTTTCGTGGCAGCTGGGATGCTGTAGGCAGCACTGAAGCAAAAGTTTTCAAATAGGCTTCAAAAAATAAGTAATTTGTCTGTTTTTCTCCCGTGTTCTGACTCATTAGGGATCACATTTGCTACCTAAACAAGAATACTTTTTAAAATGTAATCAAAATGATTCCAGAAGTTAGGGCTTTAAGCAAAACAGAAATGTATTGAGACTGACACTAGAAGTGTGGGAGTTGATAACTCCAACACATTTGCTTGTAACTACTGTCAGGATTTTGAAATTCAGTTGAGTCGAGAGGTTTCATGAGGCAGCTAGTTTAGAAACATTTGAAGTTGGGTAGTTGTGCCTCAGCCCTAATTGCAAGCGGAAAGAAAAGCATGTTTAAAACAACAATCTCCTCTTTTCTCTGGGTCCCAGTGAGCAAAAGGGAGGCTTTAAAGAAGACTTTGTTGCAGAATTTCCACTCCCAGCACTGAAGGATTATAGCCCCACTTTTTTTTTTCTTTTTTTTTCTTTCCACTGTGAGAGAAAGGCAAGTTCACTGTAAGTTGAAAAGCAAACAGCCAGGCTAGGAATTTCTATATACAAAGCAGATGGGCGCACATGGCCCTTTTTGAGATACTTGGGCAGGTCTCCTTAACCACAGCTTGTTTTGCACTGCGTATCACTCCACGCGGGCCATTGTTGCCACACACCTGTCTGTAATTTTGGAGGTTCATCTACCTCCAGCAAACTCTATTTAAAAACTCAGTGCTGATTAGAGGAAAAAAAAAGTTCAGGGGAAGGGATTTCCTAGTTCACAAATAAGAATGTGCAGTGGAGCACTCACTAAGTAAACAGAAAACATGGGCAGCTGAGAGAAATCAATTTAGCTGAACAAACAATGTTCCATGTAATGAACTACTAATTATCCTTTTATGCCATGTCAGTCTGAGTGATTACAGAGCTGTGCAGTTTAATTTGACGTTTGAGCATTGCCTTGCTCCATTAGCCTCATATAAAGCTACGACACGTTGAGAGGAATTAAAAAAAAAATGGTGGTGGGTTGAGGGGGAAGGGGGCTGTATTTATCCAGAAATAAGTAAGCACCTGTAGCAGTCGTGGGGAAAAGAGCTGCTTCTTTTTTTCTTCTTTTGGCTTTTTAAATTCTTGATTGTGGTGAAAGGGGCAGCACTTGGGAGACACGAAGGAGCATGGCTGATGCTCATAGGAAACTCCTTCAGCGTGTTGATGATGTCCCAGACCTTTAGAGCCTGCACTAAACTATCATCAAGGGCTAGAATAAATAAATTGCGTAGATCAGACACACATACAGATCTAGGGGAAAGCAGATGGTAAATAGTACAGTGTGGAAGCAAGTATCTTTTACTGGATACTTTCTTTTTACTGGCGATTTGCACACAGTAGGTAAATCAAATCCCTAGGCGCCTGGGAAATCTCGTGGTTGATCTAGGACTGAAGGACATCTATTATAAATACTGCTTTATTATCATACTGTTTGTCCAACTATCTGTACTGATAACAGGATTAGAGGGAATTAACATATAGAGAAAGCTAAAGACAGTGTGTTGGGATATATATTATGGCTATTAACTCTAAGAGTACCAGTGCAACACCTGTACTCTGATACAGAGCTACATACTTTGGACTAGATTTTTGTTTCACAAAAGGTAAGTCAAGCCCAACATCACCGAAGTTCTAGGGGAAATTTCCATGGGAAAGGTGCAGGTGCAGGGAGGACCATGCCCCCTGTCTAGGTAATACACCAACGTGTGAAACAGTGTCAGGAGGGATACGTATGACCCAAGTGTCCAATGGTAATATTTATGAGGTTGCATTCATTTAAGCACAAATTGAAAAGCAAATGTTTAAAAACCATTTGGTATAACTACCTGACATTTCTGATATGCACACCACTGAAATATGTGCCGTGACACCCTCCAGGCTCACTCTTCTCACAGTGTGAACATGGATGAGAACTCCCAAGTTGGGATAATATTTAAAGAAATGCCTTTTCAAAATATGTGTTTAAATTTTATTTTAAATCTCAAAGAGAATGAGTAGCAACTTGAATGGAAAAAGAAAGAAGAAAAAGGAAAGTAAAAAGCCTCCCCAAAACTGGGAAACTCAAAGATCCAGTCGACTATTTTGGCTCAGACGTAACTCAAGCAAGACCAGATCCTTGGCAGGGGCAAGCTGATTTCAATGAAGAATCCCTCTTTTGTCAGCTAAGGATGGGGCCTGAACACGCGCGCAGAGGACGCGGTGGCCCCTCTCTTGCACTTGCTGTTGACACGCAGCCCGCTCGTTTTGGCCGCCCTCTAGGCTGTCCCCAGGGCCTCCATCCTGTCCCCCTTTCCTTCTTTTTTTTTTTTTAGGCCTGTTGAGAAATATCACTTTGACAACCCTAGAGACTGGGGGCTTTTTATCTGCCACAGAAGTACCGCAAGAGTGGAAATTTTCCTGACGCTGCACTGCCGAAAGGCTGCAGGCCCGACGCCGTTCAGCGCGGGCGCGTGCTGGTGTTTGGACACCTGTCTGCTGCCCAGGCCACGGCCCTCAGCCTGCTTGCTTGGCCTTTTTACATAGGACTCAGCCACCTACCAGGTGATACCCCTTTTTTGTTTGGGTTTTTTTTGTTTGTTTTTGGTGATTATCCCATTGGGCTGGACTGAAGCCGAGTTGAATTTTGGCTCCACTGCAAGGCCTGACCGAGCTGCAGGTTCTTACCCCAGGGCTGAACTGGCCCCTCTGTTCCTTCCTAATGTGCGTTAGACACATTGGGGCCTTTCTCCGCTGTGCATTTGTAACTCCCATTGACGCTAATGGGTGTGACATGTGTCTATCCAGCGGAGAATAGACCGCATTGACTACAGCAGCTCCCCGGCCTTGAGCGATGCTCGACAGTTGATTAAGCCAAACTAATGAGGCACGACCAGGGCCAGTGGGAATGTGCGGGACTCAGGCATAGCAAAAGCTGGTGGAAACCTGCTGCTTTTACCGGGGGCTGGGTTTTGTTTTGCCAGGCAAAGACGCAGAATGCCACAGGATGGGGTGCACGGTAACAGGTGCTGTCATAGATAGAAATGAACAGCACGGAGAGGGTTCACCATAGCTGATGACAGCACCCCGAATTGCCCTCTTCTAGCGGTAATTACATGTGAGAGTGTCTTGTGTGCCCATCAGGGTTTACAGCTAGGTTTGGTCTTGGCTGCTGCTCAGTGTCGTTCTACATTGGATCCTGGAGTTGGCCCTGTGGCTCTTTCTCTGGGGCATATGTACGGGTGTATTTTTGGCTCTTTAGCAGGCAGCCCACAGGTGGCTAAGGCAGGCAGCATCCTTTTCACCAACATTAAACAGCATCAGTTTGGGAAATGGGAAAGGTGGGAAAAAGCAGAGACCCTGCAGTGAGTGTTTCTTGAAGGTTGCCCACTCTGCAAGAAGAAGAGCCGTCGGAGGCACGGCTCCTCCGCTGTGTGCTCACCCTCCAGGGCATTGCTGGCCACCGCCTCCGAGTGCAGAGCACCCGCCGTACTCGGAAGGAGCTGGAGGAGTGTGCAGGGCTGGAGCCTCTTTTGCTTTGCTGGGTCCCAAATCATCCGAACTGGGCCAGGTGCAAGAACACAAGCTTAAGGTATGTGCTTGGGATCTCAGTCTAAGTCTCAGCGTGACTGTGCTTGCCGAGAAATGGGTTGGGAGGAAAATCAGGATTTAGGAAGAGGCTGACACCTAACAAACTGAGAGCATGGACAAGGCCGCTGTGAACAGTCGCGTACCCTGTAGGGACACGAGATGCTGCTTGCTGAAGTGATGCCAGGAACCCTGGCCTTCCTGCAAAACACAGCATAATCCAGAACCACTGCGTTAATGCGAGGGCACAACCTAGTAGTCCAGGGCCAGACTACAAAGGCAGATAGGTCAGATATAGATCTCGAGAGAAAACAGCATTAAAAAACCCTAAGTTCTATTTTAAGACTTGCTGTTTTGGAGAGCCTGGTTGAGAAGTTGCCTGTACTTTCCCCTGTACTTTACCTGCTGGTACATTCCAGGTCAGAGGAGGTTTGTATTTTTGTCATATTGCAATACTTGCCTTTATGTAAGTGCTGCTAAGAATAAAATTAGCAGTGGGAGAAAAACATCAGTTTGATGTCTAAATTTGGAAAACTTGATGAATAAATCTATTAACTTCGTTGTGGGGAGAGAAGAGAATAGCAACCCTTTGTTTAAAGAAAAGTTAAAATAAATATAAAATAAGAGCTGATTGCCCCCTCTGGTTTTCTGAGGTGGGTTTTTTAATGTTCTCTTGTCCCCTTCAGAGGATAAATATTAATTGACTCTGTTTGATTTGCGGGACTCTGGCTTGAGAAGATATGGTCAGCTGGATCTGAGAGGCTTTGTCATGATTATCAAACTCTTTCAGCATTTGCGAAGCGAGAGAGCAAAGGGGGAAGGAGGGTTCATCCGCTTGAGTAGGTGTCCTCCCAGGAAGCAGGCTCCTGCCAGGTGTTCGACACCATCTCTGTCCTCGCTGGCACGGTCACAGTGGGCAGCCCCCTGTCCTAGGACAATAATTAATCAGCAGGGAGGCTGTGACAGGAAGCAGCACGGGGCTCTCCAAGGTTTGGCAGAGAGACTCCAAGTTTAAAACTGCCCCAAGCACCTCCAGCCTCCTCCTGTCCCTGCAGCCTAGGCTGTGTGGGACTCTGGGCTCCAGCAAAACCCAGTGGTGATCAGAGTATACATGAAAGTCTTCTGGCTTTGTCCAGAGCTGCAGAGGACACTGCCATCTGCACCTTGCAAGGCAGGTGCCTCCTTCTGCCTGCCCCGATGTTTGCCTGTGAAAGTCCCCGTCACAGACCGTAACTTTTTATGGCAAGCACTGCCCTCCCTTGCCCAGCATCCCTGGCAGCTGCACCCACCGCTTTTCTTAGCATATCCAGAACAGGTCACTTTTACCTTTATTGGTAAATTATGCCTTTATTGGTAAATTAGAGATTATTTATTAAGCAATTGAGGGTGAAGGCAAGAGGTTAGAAATGAAAAAAATTATTAGTCAGATACTAGACTAGTATAGTCCTGGTCTATCTTAAGAGGTGGATAACTTCCTAGTCGTCTCATCCGTTTTTCTCTTGAGCTCCCTTATTTTTGTTCCAGCAGTTGGAGCTGCAAGTTCAGCATTCAAGTTCTGCAGAAATGCTGCCTTCAACCTATTCCTTCTTTCCTCTCATCCTAATTCTCCCCTCTAAATCTTTTTGGAGTAAGAAGGTGGCATATGAATGTGAATGTCCTGTTTAGTTCTTCTTCCCAAGTGGCAGCCTTGGGTGCTTAATGACCATTTCCCTCTCCTGTTTCGTACTAAATTGGCTGGGCATGGAGGAGAGGCAGTGCATAAACTAAGCAAATACTGTTTACGTTCTTCCTGTGGCTGCTCTTTGGACACCTACGGGTCATTAATTCCTTTGTTCCCAGCCAACCTGCCAGCTGGCGGCTCTCCTGCCCGGTTTGAGCCGTTCCCTTCGTGTGGGCTGCTGACCTGTTCCCACTGAGCCACGCTACAGGATGTGTTCGGGAGGGATCAGGACTCTTGGGATGTTACTAGCTTTCTGCTGAGACTAGAAGTGATATAAGTGATACAGTCATAATACAGATAACCAGGAGTTCTGCTCTTTTCCCACCCTACCCTCCACATATTGGCAGTGTTAAATGAAAGAGTAGTAATATTACTTTGGTGGGGGCATCAGGCCATGCTAGCAGGTGGATGCCACTGCTGAAGAGAAGCTGAGAGCTACACTGTGACTATAGATCCATCACACAAAAGCCCAGAGATGTTACTGCAGCCTCCAAGAAACAGCCTCTGATGATGGAAAGAAAATCAGCGTCATCTCATGACACTGCTGTTCCTGTAGGTTGTGAATTTAAAAGAAGGCAGGCTGAGGAACGGAGCATGGAAATCCCTGCTGATCAGGAGCGAGACTATTTTTCTCCTATAAGAACATTTGCTTAGCTTTTTGATTTCCAGTGTTTCCAGTTGCCATATCAACCTGAGAAATTTGCCTAGCAATTGACAGCATATTTTTCAACAGAAGATTTAAAAATTTAGTTGCATCAGCTCCAGCATCTGATTGCTGGGATTTCACTTTATCTTATTTTCTTTTACCCCTAGTATTTGCTTTCCAAGCCATGTTAGCCGATGACCAAGAATCCCCACCCTCCCTTTGACCAGGCGCATCTCACGGTCAGCAGCCCATGTGTAGAAGTTAGGCGCCAAGTCAAAATGCAGCAGACATCAGTAGCAGGGACAAAGCCTGTGGGACACATCCTTCTTGGGTGGCAGGCTGGGAAAGGCCATGAGCATCGACAGAAACACTCTGGCTTAAGCTAAGTGGCAATTTCAGCTTCTATGTTGCTCTGAAGGGCAGGTGCAGGAGGCACGGTGGAGGGCAGGGAGGTTGTTCCTGCCTTTGCTGTTGGACAGTGTGTTGGGTTTTTTGGAGCCTGCACCTACCCCCGTCTCCCTCCCAGCACCATCAGGGTGGGGAGGGAGCCTGCACCCATTGCCAATGGTAGTCCAGGACCTCCATGTCCCCCCATCTGTCCATCCATGTCCTCTCTCCAGCCCATCCCTGGCCATTCATGGGTCACTGGTGTAAATGGGGACTGAATCTGTCCCAGTGCAGATGAATCTGCGGGGACTTTTCTGTGGTGAATATATTGTTTGGTTTGTTGTGAGTTTGTGGTGGGTTTTTTTTTTCTTTAAAAGGAATAAGAACAGAAAACAAGGAAGTCAAAAAGCCCAGAATCTTTACCTTTTTAAAGTGGAGACACCGCCACAGCAGGACATAATGGCTCACTGTGGTGGTGGTTTGCCTGAGAGCCTGGAGATTTATGTAATGAGAAACACAATTCCTGCAAAGAACATTGTTAAATCTTTTCAAAATTTCAGCTATAAGCCATTTTATTGCTAATAGTATGGCTAGATTCTCCTTTTGAAGAATCTGGGAATGTTTGACAAGAGGGGAAAATGGAGAGGACTTGAGGCACCATAATCTGTATTTTCCATTTACCTTGCTTGAAGCTTGAACAACACATGTGCCACAAATGATTTGTTTATTCCTAAGCGCCCCCAAGGAGCCCAGTCTCCATTCTCAGGCATATAATGGCTATTCAAATGAAAGCTTTAATAGATTGTTGCAGATCTGATACCAATGCAGCACGAGAAAGAGATATGCAAATATTTGAAATTAAACAAACTAGCTCCTGCCCTTTGCCTTTGGAGGTGCAGTCTCAAATCTGGATGGTGTCACCAATGCAATGAGTTTGTTAGACTCAGCCCTCTGGAGAACTAGTTCCCTTTTTTCTTTTTTTTTTTTTTTCCACTTTGACTCACAAAGCTGTTGCATTGTTTGAAATATTTTCTGTCTGTAGCACTCATGAGTAAGGAGAGCCCCAACCAGGGCTGAAATCCATGATGTGTTCTGATTTGAGACTGAGGAACATTGGTAGGAGAAGCTCCTGCTGTGCTGGTTTGCTCCACGTCTTCTTAAACCAAGGTCCTTAAACTCAATGCCTTCCCCCGGGCATTAACCCATACAGTAGAAACAATTTGGGAAGAGTGACACAGTCAAAAGCTACAGAGAGTAGAGCTGTAGTTCAATTTGGGGCTACAATCTAAACAAAATTTGGTTCTGTCCACACTTCAAGACAAATTAGGGGCTTCTCTGGTTCTTAACACAGCCCATGTTCCTCTTTCCCTGTAATGTGTGTGGGAGCTGGGCTCAAAAAACACTGCAAAAATGTAAAAATAACATGTCATCCACCTAACCATTGAAACTGTGCCAGCAGCTACTGTGTGCATTGAACAGCAGGGAAAAATAATAATTTTACATCAAAAACACCATAAAAGTTTTCAGTGTCTTCTAGGCTCTTGTAAAACTGCTATTATCTTGTCCGACCCCCAAGGCTTTTCGCGCAATTATCAATTATGCTGTGTGGATTTCAAAAAAGGCAGTGTCTGAAACACAGGCCACGTGGCAGACAGTGGTAGCGCGGCCGTGCCTGGTCGGCAGGAGGTCCACATGCACCTCAGCTCTGATGCAGGCTCCTGGCTCAGGGGCAGAAATCCTCAGAGCATCCCTGTACCTCTGTTGCCCTCCTATCTTCTGTGCTCTGGTCACAAGAGCTTTGAAGGAAGGCTTGCCTCTTGCTCCATCATTACTGCTGATCAACCAAATGTTCCCCGCAATGATGGGTGGGACGCAACCTGATATATCTCCAGATATCTGCAAACACCTAGAAAACCCCTGAACTGCAGTATGAGCAATTAGAAATGAAGAGAGAGCCCAATGCTCAGCAGGAAGCATGAGGAGGACCTTGCTTCGGTTGGGGTATGTGGACAGTCTTCTGGCTGTAACAGGGACCAGAGTATGTTGGAAGTAGTGTGGGAAGGTGGGTTTGCATCTCAGAAACTTGATGCTCTGCTTCATTAACGTTAGCCAAGGCTGAGCACCTTAGGGTTTGGGGGGGGGGGGGGGGGGGGGGGTGGAATCTGGTGGGGGCAGATGAGGAAGAGGGCTTCAGAAAATAAACTCTCAACTTTAATTTAGCTAGTCGTTTATTTCAGAACCAAGGAGGGAAACGCCCAACAGCCCGAATGATAGGGAAAAGAAGATCTTCCCATACAAGTGTGAACAGTATCATACAGAAATGTTCCTCACAACTGTATTTTGTGAGAGTGCTTGGAGCCATAGCCAAATCCCATATTTGAATGTGGCTAGACAGTTGGTTTCTACTTGGAATTAAGGGCAATTTCTGAAAACCATGGCCATGTTTAAACACGAACTGGGCTGTAAGCTTCTTATGGGCTGTGGTTACCAAAAAAAAGGCTGACTCACAGTGGGAGAGGATTGGGTTGGAACGTTCCCATGCAATCCTCCCTGCTTTCCGGAGATGCCCAGCCTGTTCCTAGAGATCCTGGACACCCAGCGCTCCCATATACTTCCCTTGACACTTGCAGGTTGTTAGTATTTCTGAAAGACCAACTTAAGGGCTTCAGGTGAGAGGTTTCTTGGCCCGTGAGTAGCACAAATGAGAAGAAAGAAAATGGACTTCTGCAAAGTTTTTCCAAAATGCATGCCCAATTCAAACAGATTCATCCAGTTTGCTTCCAAGTGTGAGTTCCAGATCACAGCTAAGTCTAGCACAGACTGCTCTAATATCGTCGCCAACCACATCATTTCTGCACCAAGCCCTTGCTAAGCAGTGAACAGAAGCAGATTTGTACAGGAATTTTCCAATTAAGCATTTTTCTAATTCAAAAATGTTAATTAAAAACTGATACATCTTGTGGGAAGCTCTTGGTTTTGGCATATCTCATTTTCAGTTTAAAACATTTTGTCTTGGTCAGTATTTTATAATGAAAGGTATCATTTTTTCAAATAGAAACACATGATTCTATAGGAAAAATATGTTAAGGAAAAAGTAATATTTAAGCATGAAATAATGCCAAAATGTTTCATTAAGATCCAAGCAGAATCTAACCAGTTTTTGTTTCTTTCAGACTACCAGTTTTTAGAAATTGAGATTGCCATTTCTGGTCCTATTTAAGACTGGGGAGAAAATGTAAAATTCTGAAATCTTTGCAACACTGGAAAACAGTTTTCCACCAAGCTATCTGCAGATGAGATTGCAGAAATTCTTCTGTTTTCTTCTTCCTCCCTGGCTCTGTTACCATGCAATTCTGTTCACGCTGTTTTCCAAGACAAAATCTGAGCCAGGCTGAGATTTGTGCTGATGGTGAGTGCCTGCCTTTCTTTTTTTTCTTTCTTTAAATAAAACAATTTCCTAAGGCATTGAAATGGGACTGATAAAAAGCAGCTTTTAAAATTCATTTTAGTAAATAGTTTGAAACCAGACCATAAAGTCTCATAACTGTAGGTTTGCCCTTAATTGTACCTCACTGACAGCCCATTTTCCTTCTCCCCTGCAACCCGTCTCCTTTTTCTTTAAGAGCAAAACATATTGTACGCTACTTTTGAAAGGTTTGTGGGGTTTCGCACAAATTGAACAAGATCTGTAGGTAAACAGTGTCACCTAGTGGATAAACGGCACCAATTTTTCCCAAACTGTGAAAGAACTTTGTCCGTGTGGTTTTTCCATTTTGTCCTAGAAAAATATTATTTCAAATTGGAAAGAGCCCTGTACTGAGAAATGGGATTATTTCCAAATCGCTGCAGAACTAAAGATGCGTAATGCGGTGGCCAGCACCGAGCTGGAATATTTGTCATGTGCGCGGGCACGGATCCAGTCACATCAGCAGATACAAAAGGGGACAACTGATTCTCCAGCTCAGCGCCTGAATAGCGAAAGGTTAAAGCAGCACAACGGGAACTACTTAGTTCCTGGATATGTAAAGGTGTACCAGGCTCCACATCATCTCCTGCACCATCAGCTGCCCCTCTCCAGGCACAGAAAGAAGAGAATGTCAGTAGGTGCCTTTGCCGTGTGGTCAGCTGAGGCTCCTGAGCAGTAAAAGTAAAAAAAAATCGCAAAGTACTTGGGGTGAGAGATTTGGCAGAGAGCATCTGAATGCTGGAGAAAGAGTATAAGCTCCATGGAAAAATCTCTCGTCCTGAGAGGGTGGGATGATGTCTTAGGGGATGTGGTGGTAGGTATCTATGAGAAAAGCTGCCTAGAGAGAGCAGGAGATACAATAAGGCTTGAAGAGCCTTTTGAGTTGGAAGTAACAGGTTGGAAATTCAGGGCATGATAGTCTCAATCAACGGTAAAATGCTCCAGAAGGAAGGATATGCTCCTGAAAATTAAACTGAGACTGGATATCCTGAAGACCACTTCCAGTACTTAGGTTTCTGCTTTCTAACTAACTTGCTGTCAGGATCCCTTAGAGTCAAGCTCAATTTGGACCAAAGCACTGGAGGAAGAAATTAATATAAACAGAGTTGAGCCAAGAATTATGTGGAGAACAGTTCTTCAGGCTCTTAGAAACATTTTGGAAAAAAAAAAAAAGTAGAATTCAAGCATCAAGGGTGAGAACTCAGGTAACTCAGTTTCTAAACAAAACAAATAAGGGCATTCAGCTGACTTTGTGCAGGGTGGGTGGGAAAGTGGAGGTTTTGTGATCCCCTCTCACTAACCCCCCCCTTCTTCCTCCTCCTGTAAAGCCGTCACTGCAGTTTGTGAGCAGATCCTGGGAGCAGGGTTGGACATCTCAGCTCTATAGTTACAATTGCATTTCCTTTTTCTGAAAATTCCTCTAATACCCCTACTGCGTTCCTCACACCTTAATGTCGCTGCTTCCCCTACAGCTCCTCTTGATGGGGCAGCGAGGGCACAGCACTGAGGGGCAGGGGAGACAGTGAGGACCCTGTCAGTGGGAGCTCATCCTGCCTCGTGTGTTTGGGCAGGATGGTCCTCTGCTGTTATCAACAGTGCAGGCAGATATGGTCCCTTGGCTGCTACTGGATGATGGGATCATAAGCTAATTCAGGTGGGAAAGGATTTGGGGAGGTTTCCAGTCCAACCTCCTGCTCAAAGCAGGGTCATCTGCGACCAGGGCAGGCTGTTCAGCACAAACCTCAGAGGATGGAGAGGGATAGCACAGCCTCTCTGGGCAACCTCTTCCAAAGCTTGACTGTCCTCATGATGATATAGTTTTTCCTTATATCTAGTCAGAACCACTCTTCTTCCAGTTTATATCTGTTCTCTCTTATCCATGTCCACCATGTGCATGTCTACCATGCACCCCTGGGCTGGTTTCTCTTGCTGAAATCTGTGGGTTTGCTGTCTCAGTTAACTACTCTGCCTATAATTAAAGTAAGTCCTGCCAAGATTTCTGTCATCAGGTACATGGCCCTGACAAAGGAAAAACCATGATTTCACTGGTTTTATTCATGATTTGTCTAAGAGTCACTGAGATCAGAATGGGGGGCTGCATGTTCCCTATGGAAAATTCTTCCCAGCATGCTGGATCTAACTGAAAAATGCATTTGTGCAGTGGTAGGGCATGGAGGCTTCAGTCATGGACCTGCTGTGGTCTGCAAAACCAAGCCCTGGTATGCGTCTCATTCAGAGGTTTGACAGGAGATAATACAGGACACAGAAAGGGGCAGGAGCACAAGCCATTGAGATCTTGGAGGCGCATTGAAATAGAACCTGAAGGAGAGCAAAAGCATGGTTCTAGAGGTGACTCTTCCCTGTCCAAGAAGCAGCAGGCAGGAAAATGTGAAAGTGCCTTTCTGAAAGCTCAGTAGTTGGCCTGCAGGATATTATCAGCTTCTTCTTAACATAGAGACCAGTCATGAAGAAGAGGAGGACTGCGTGAGGTGGTGAGGAAGAGAAAGATGAAAAGGGATATGACCCACCTGACCTGCAGGCCCTGTATCGTCGGTCTCCAGCGTGCTGGCTGTGGGAGCACTCTCAGACTGAACATTTAGACCCAGGTCTTACGTTGACATGGATTTGGTCGAAGCAATAAGCCAGAGCATTTTGAAGAATGTATGAATGAATGTTAGAATTGTAGTCAAAATGATAAATATCTAATTTTCATAGTTCAGGAAACCTGAACTCTAGCACTTAATTACCTTCCAAATAAAAGGAAAATCGTGATTGATTTTGATGGCAGGTTGTTCTGCTAAGTTTGTGTTTGGCCCCTGTTTTCTTCATTTTTGTCATGTATCAAATGGATGGTCTGTCATTCTTCTCCAAAAGGGTGAAAGTGATTATTGTGAAAAGCCCAGGGAGCTCTGTATACAGGCAAGCTAAAATATGCTGCAAGTCGAGACATTTTCTCACCTGAGTGTACACTCTGTTTCCAAAACAAACACTGGCATAACTGTATTTGCTCTGGTTGGTGCAGTCTTCCTTCAAACTATTTCATTTTTCTTTTTTGTACTAGTCTTCTTGGACCAGTTCCCACCGATCGAATCAGTGGAAGGCACCGTCTTCTGCTGGTCCTCACTGTGGGTATTGGCTGGCACGGACTTAGTCACATCACTTTGATTACTCTGTGCCTCAGTTTACTCCTCCATTAATGTAAGTTCTACACTGACTTTCCACAGTGCTTTTATTCTTGGGATTTCAGAGCTCTTTTCTTAGCGATCCTCTCTCAGATAGTCAAATCATTACTAAATGAGATGCTTTGCATTTTTCCCTTCTCAAAGAGAAGGTGATACTAACTCCTTTGTTCATTAAGCTGTACATGGGGAGGAATCCTGTTGAGCTCAGTGATACTATGACACGTAAAGCAGCGTGTGAGGTCAGAATCTTCCCACGTGAGTTACAGGTGCAAAAAACAGTGAGCAAAAAAGCCTGAATGGATCAAGGATCCCAATCCTGGGAACATGTCCCATGTCCTGGTTTCGGCTGGGATAGAGTTAATTTTCTTCCTAGTAGCTGGTATAGTGCTGTGTTTTGGATTTAGTATGAGAATAATATTGATAACACACTGATGTTTCAGTTGTTACTAAGTATTGCTTACACTGGTCAAGGACTTTTCAGCTTCCCATGCTCTGCCGGGTGCACAAGACCCTGGGAGGGGGCACAGCCAGGATAGTTGACCCAAACTGGCCAAAGGGCTATTCCATACCATATGGCATCATGCTCAGTATAGAAACTGGGGGGAGTTGGCTGGGGGGCAGCGATTGCTGCCTGGGGACGGGCTGGGCGTCAGTCGGCGGGTGGTGAGTGGTTGCATCACTTGTTTTTTCCTGGGTTTTGTTCTTCTCTCTTTCTTTTGTTGTTTTCCTTTTTATTACAAATTAGTAGTAGTAGTAGTAGTAGTAGTAGTAGTAGTAGTAGTAGTAGTAGTAGTATTGGTGGTGTTATTTGTTTTTCCCAATTATTAAACTGTTCTTATCTCAACCCATGACTTTTCTTACTTTTGCTCTTCTGATTCTCTCCCCCATCGCACGGGGGGGAGGGTGAGCAAGCAGCTGTGTGGTGCTTAGTTGCCAACCAAAGCTAAACCACAACAGAACAATGGAAGGAAGAACTAGAAGTAACACCTGGAAAATGCTGCTCTCGTCAAGAGGCCTCCTCCCCTGTAAATATCTGCTAACTCTAATATTAAACAAATAGAAATTCACCTATTCTGTGGAATCCTCTTTTGCTTCTTTACAGAGACACTTGTAGTAAAGCCTGGGCTTTATTTTTAACAATAATTAAAAAAAGAAGCTCTTCTTCCACCAGGAAATCATAGTTTCTTCAGTCAAGAACATCTAGTCTGAAGTCTGAAGAGAGCTGGCACATCTCCGTAACGGTGTGTAATGACAGCCCAAACATCTTAACATTCCCAGCCGGGATCCATCCCTGCTGTCAGCAAACGCGTTGGCTGCTCTTGCTTGGCCTCCTGGCTGCGTGTGCTCCCGTATCTGTGTGCTCTAATGGCACCGCGCTGAGCCCGGGGTGGGCTGCCAGGTCCCCCGGGGACACAGGTACTGCCTAAAGAGGGGTTTTGCCAGGCAGCCTGCCTAAAGCCGAGACTGCTGTTGCCTGCGTACAAAATTCCCTTCCCTCTGCGATAGCAGCACACACGAGTGCTCCTAAGCCCCATTTGGACCTGTTTATACACACATACGCCAAATGGCGGGAGAAGAAGTCCGCGTGGGCAAACGTCGTTGCCAAAAAGGCAAATTGCATCGCTCAGGTAGATGAGGAACCTCTGGCCGGGAAAGGATATAAAAATATAATTACATTAACATCCACCCCTCAGGCTGTGTGGGCAAATGAAGATCCAGGGCAAGCAGCAAGCTGAGGAAATGGGCTGGTCGCGAAACAGAGGGTGGGGGTGGGGGGGGGGTGGGGGGGATGGGATGCATGCACAAACATAACAGCCGGTTTGGAAACTTTCCATTCCTGTTCTCTTCTAATGTGAAATCAGGCTTCAGAGTTAACAAAAGTATTGTCTGGAACGGTCTTTTTTATTTATAAAACAATATTTCTAGGCAACATATTCTATTTCTGAGTTGCAAAGAAAAGTTAGAAAATCTTCACTTGGCTTGCTTTTAAGCATGTCCTTGCTCTAAAAGGTTAAACTCTCCCACTTTGTTGATTTGCTGTTTTCAGTATCCACTGGCTGTCTCCAGTAGTTCTGACCTGATATTCTGAGGAAAAATAAGCCTTTTCTAACAAGCTCTATGAATGTGGTCCATGGAGGACATCTGTTGACTCCAGCTCCAGTAACATGGTCCATGATATAGTGGGAAGGCCAAGCCACAACATAATCCATCAGCTTTAAGAAGGGGTGGAGGGAAAGGATTTAAGTGGGTATCCTCTGCCTGAGTATTAAAAATGCAGCAGCTAGTGCTGTAGTTAAGGGAGGCCATCTTTTATCCATTTAAATGATCAGCACACAAGAAAAGCAAAACACAAGGCTTACAAGCTGTCTGCATCCCCTTCTTCAAGGTGGCCTCATCCGCTAAGTAGTCACATTCCTGAGTACTGGAGAAATTTGAGGAGCTAATAATTTCCTCTGACTCAAAACAGCAGAGCAAAAACAAAACAAAAAACCACCCAGCATGTTTCTGAAGCTCCCTGTTTAAATCTGCTTCTCAGTGTGCATAGGATTTGTTTATATTATAAGCTGTTTCTCAGGGTGATTCAGCTTAGGGCATCGGGTAGTGTAGGGCATCGGTAGGACTTCAACAAATTTCAAGGGAGAACCTGGAGGAACTATGAAAGACTCCATGTTTCCTCAGCATCCCTCCCAGGTGCCCATTCAGATTTTCCAGGAGTGCTCTGAAGTAAGCTTTTTATCTCCATCACCAGTTCACATTCAGTCCTAGAGCAGGTCATGCCTTTCCATGAGAAAACACCTGGGAGCTTTGGGAGCTGGCTCTCAGCCAGGGGCCATGCAGTGGCATCTCCAAAATGCTAGGAGATCTCAGGTCATTTGCACATGAAACAGCCATGTGAAAACCCACCACTGCTGCTGGCTTTACTGGTTTAAGGCTGACTGGCTGTAGACCCTAATTTGCCCTCTTGCTCCCTGGGGTGGGCTACGAGGGTAGGACGTTAATGAGGCAACGAGGAGGAGGTGGCACCACTTCTGTACGTGTAGGACTTCAGTCTCCAATGGTTTCATTCCAGCACCTTTCCTCACAGTAAATTCAGTGGAGATTCTTGTTCATGTTCTAAAGGCAGCATTAAATGGGATGTTTTAAGCTGAGAATATTTTCCCAGCTCCTGGAAAGGGTTAGACACACAGCCCTGAGGTGGACCAAGTGTGTGATTGCCATCAAACTAAGCAGCCGTGTTCAGCTTGTCTTGGATTTCTTTATATGAGACGGGATGATTCATAAAAGGAAATGCTGAGGCCACACAGGTTGTCAAGTCTCTAGTCTAACCAGGTGTAATGACTGAGGTTTTGCACGCAAGCTGCAGTTAAGGCAAAAAATAACAGATCATGGGTCAAATCCATCCCTGATGCAACTCCACCATCTTCAGTAAGAGTAACCCCTGTGTGAATCTGGCCCCATGTTCCTCACTCATAAAATAAAGCAAGATCCCTCCTGCAGCAGAATCAATTGGAAAAGGGAGAAGGAAAAAAATGCTTCTTTCTAACCCACGTTAAACATAATCGCTTTTTTGTTGCACAATGGGGCAGGGAAAACCAGTCCTACTAGACACCAGAGTACAATTTCCTCAGCATGTCACAGGGGGAAAAAAACTGGCATAACCAAGAAGTCTCTTTCATCTCTGCTCAGTTCTAAATGATACAGGGAAGAGGGGAAAGCACGTTTAGATATCTATATGTAGATATCTAATTATTATCTGTATCTCTCTCTCTAATATAGAGATATATATTAGCTATCTAGATATAGATATATAGATACATAGAAGTATCTATATATCTACAATCTATATCTGTATACCCGTATCTATATACCTGTATCTATATCTATAATCTATATCTATATCTAGATATATATCTATAGATAACTATATATCTATATAGTTAGATATATTTGTGCTTCCTACGTTGATTATGTCACCAGTGTGAGATTTGCAGGTATTCAGGAGGAATTCTGGACAAACGCAGGGTGATTTAGAAAAAAAAATTATATTCCTTCTCTTGATTAAACCTGTTGTTTAAAAATAGTAAAATATATCTGTTTTAAATGCCTGCTAGAGTTTTCACTGCTGCGTCGTGTTTTCTGTCTCAGCTTTTTCTTCCCATTTGGCAGGTCTGTTGTGTACGTGAGCTCTACGGGAATGCAGAAAAGCCACCTGAGGGAGAAAATTGCTAATCACTAAAAATTACTAATCATTCTTTCACACTAAACAAATCCCACTGAGAGGTTTTTAATTACACAAAGGTGGATTTTTTTTTTTCTTTCCCCTTTTCCCTCTTTCCTCCAGCTAATGATACAGAGGTGCAAAATGCAGGATATCACATCCTACTATGCATTAGCTGTGGCATTCTCACATGGTAAGATCTAGGTCTGAGTCCAAAATAAAAGCACAATAGCCTGAAAATGTTCTCATGCACGCCACTAGCACTTTGCAACCAAAATGGCAGGAAAAGCAATTCAGACAGCCATAGAATAATCTTTCCGAGGTTAGTCGTATTCCGGCAGCGGTGAGGTCCCCTTGCTGAGACTGAGGCCCCCGTGCACTTGCTACCTAAAAGAGTTTACAACCTAAACAGATGAGGCAGGTTGGAAGAAAAAGATGCAATTTGATCTGCAATTCTTACAGCTAGGACATGCTGAGAGTAAGTGCGTTTCTCAAGGTCATTTGGGACCTCTCTAGTGGAACTAGAGGCTAGACCCACTTCTTCCAAGCCCCAGAGTCCTAACCAGAGGAGCCTGCTGTCTCCCAGCACCACTCCCTTGCTCTTAGAAAGACCTTCACTGACAATCCCGGGCATCTTCTTCCCATTATACTTCAACAAATCCATTCACACCTAAACCTGCTCATTTGTCTTTGCTAACGGTGCGCAAAACCTTTCACTGGCTGAAGTTCCTCCTGCATTGGCATGAGACAGCGGGCAGCAGCCGGCGCGGCAGGCGAGGAGCTCGGGTGCTGGTGTGCGGCTCCTTCTGCACAAGGGCATCCCGCTCCTGCAGCCCTCTGCTGTGGCCTTCCTCATGCGATGTGTCCGGCCCAGTGAGCTATGTAGAAATTGCAACAGCTGACAGCAGCGTTTTCTGGGCAGTTTCCAGAGAAATATGCGTTCCTTGGCTACTAACTGGGTAACTGTCTGAAACTGGGGAGCAGGGAATTCACCGTAAAGGAAAAAAATCAGTGGCAGCCCTGCCTGTATTTAATTATGTCATTAATGTATATTTAAAAAAAAAATAAAAATCAGGCTGTATTCCTTTGCTCACTCTATTCCACTTTGGGCCTCAGAGCACAGCTAAGCACCTTCTACTGACGAGAAGGCAGCATATTTTGTCATTCCTTCAGCCTCTTTGGAAAATGCTTCAAGGCTTGGATTTCCCAGCCCATACGGGGCAGCCAGGGTTTCCTCAGGCTCAGCCGCTAAGCCACAGCCCTGCAGGTGCCATCTCCCAGTGCTGCAGCGTTCCTGTTTCCCACTTGAACAGATAGAAAATGAAGGTGACAAAATTACTTTGTTTTCAGTCCCTCATCAATGATTTTATTGTGATGTGGTTATGGATGCTCCATCACTGAAGAGGGCTTGTTTAATTTATGTTGACACATTGTGATTTGATTCTCTGGACCAAATTTAGGCATGCTGTAAGCAAGCTGATCCTAGGTATGTAATACTTGGAATAGATTTTTATTTCCACCCCATTCCCCTCTGTTTTTTTCCTGTATCCGTGAACACAGCAGACGTCATCTAAACTGAGCCAAACAGAAGAGCAATATGTTTTCTATCACTGCTGTAAAGTACTCTGAAACTCACTTTTTTGTGTCAGCTGTGCCTATTCAGGTTGCAAAACACAAGACCCTCTCCAGAGCATTTTTACTACACTCATAAAGAAATAATGGAAAACCAAGAATGGTTCCTAGAGAAAGGATGCCATGAGGCGTAAGCAATGTCTAGCTACAGGTCCACCCCTAATCTCTTCCCTGGACAGAACAAAGTAGGACAGTGCACTTAAAATACATCTATTTTATAACCAGACTAGCTGCTGCTTTGCTATGGTGATGAGCAGTGATATTTAAATGCTTGCTGAGCTTTAGGATTAACACCTTGTAGGAAGTACCTGCGAGGAGCTGGCTCTGCGGCTGTCCGGGGAGCGCTGCCCACACGGGGACTGCGGGAGCGGGCACTGCCACTCTGTGTTCCTGCAGATTGCCTTGGTTTGTGGTTTCTAAATCACTAGGTATTTTGCCTGGAAATATTTTATCTCTAGAGAAGACACACTGGAATTTTCTGAAGCAGAACATGGCATTACGTAAATTTGATATTTTGACACACTGATATTTTTAAGTTTGCATAATTCACCAAATTCCACCCAAGTCTGTAGTTTCAATACCTCAGGAACACCATTTGTTGGTCAGTTTTAGGCTTCCTCAGAAAGACTTATTTTTTCCATTGCTCCATTCCCCAGGGGTCCCAACGGGTCCAACGGAGCCTCCATGGAGAATCCCTTGCGTGCAAGGCCGGTGAGGACAACAGGCATTCTCAAAAGTGAATATAAGGACTGTGCTGTAAAGCTGCTGTTTTGTGGCCAAAACATGCCCCTGCCTTTATCAACCAGCGATAGCTACTGGCATCTGTAGGAGACCACAGGATTGCATGAGGTGGGTTAGTACTAATTACAAGGTGTTCATTCAGTCTAAGTAAAATAGACAGCAGTTTGCTCATTAGCACCCAAAATGGCACATTTAATTGGAGCAATATATTAATACAAATAGGGGATTACAGCTAAGCAGGGTGCTTAACTGTCTACAGTTAATTTATAGTTAACTAAGGTGCTCATTTATCCTGGTAAGAGTACACATCCACACAGCAACTTTGTGAGAGAAGGATTTCATCGCACTTTAGAGAAGTGTAGATGTTGGGTCTTCTCTCGTGTTATCTGAACTTATTGGCATTAACATGTTTGCAATAGGAAAAGATACTTTTCCTTTGCCCAGGTAAGGTTAAAATGGACTTTCTCAACTCAACTCTTCTTCAGCTGACCATCTAATAACTAAAGCACAGTAAAAATCTAGCCTATTTTCTCATGTCTTGTATTTGCTAAATCTTTCCTATGTCCATAATCAGGGCTGATCCTCAACTAGTTCAAAAGAGATTTATTATGAGATCACAGACTGGTTTCATAAAACTCATGCAGAAGTCTATATGGACATTTTTATGACTGGTAAAGCTTAAAATTATTAGGAAACAGTCTCAGCTCATTCCAAAGCAGTTACTATAATCCAAGATAAAAATGTTTTCTCAGGGATTTGTGCTAATTGAAGTTCATGTGTACATTCATCTGCTGACTCCTTACTGTGTATTTCACCATGCTACCTGAAATTCAGGTGGAGAACACCTTGAGCTGGTTGAGCCTTTTAATTGCTCTATTGAAAATGTCTGAGGAAGAAGCAGGCCAATAGAAAAAGAGGGTGTTGGGCTTGTTACCCCACAGGTAAGGTAACTTTCTGCCTATCAGGATGTTGGAGAGCCTATAAAAGGAAGAAAAGAGATAGAAGGCATTTTTGTCAGAAGTGAGCATGCAGGAATAATTTTAGACCAAAAAAAAGAACTTAGGTAAGAGTTATTGTATGGGATGATTTAATTCACTTGGTTTGCAGTAAAAAAAGTAGTTGCTATTTGAATTCTAGTCTGTTCTTCCTTTTTTTGACAATGGTTTTAATTCTGTTGGTCTGAGGCACATTTCTGGAGTGAACCCTGATTTCTAAAGAGCTGTGGAGCTTTGTTTTGCTCTTTATCAGGTAGGAGACAATGCTGTTCTGGTGGGATAACCTTGGCTGTCTGCCAGATGCCCACCAAGATGCTCTCTCGCTCCTCCTCCTCAATAGGACAGGGGGAGAAATGAGATGTAAGAGCTCATGAGTTAAGACAGGGAGATCGATTACCAATTAGCATCACTAGCGAAACAGAAAAAATTAATTTGGGGGGAAAATTAATTTAACTTATTGCCAATGAAAAAATAGAGTAGGATAGTGAGAAAGAAAAACACCTTCCCCACCCCTTCTTCCCGGGCTCAACCTCACTCCTTTGTTCCTGACTCTTCTACCTCCTTCCTGCCACGCGTGGCACAGGGGGGTGGGGCTTGTGGTCAGTTCGTGACGCTTTGTCTCTGCCGCTCCTTCCTTGCACTTTTCACCTGCTCCAGCACGGGGTCCCTCCCACAGGATACAGTTCTTCAGAAACTGCTCCTATGTGGGTCCTTTCCCACGGGCTGCAGTTCTTCAAGAACTGCTCCAACATGGGTCTTTTCCACGGGGTGCCGTCAGTCCTTCAAGAATGGACTGCTCCAGCATGGGTCCCCCATGGGCCACAGTTCCTGCTGAAAAACCTCCTCCTATGTGGGCTCTCCATGGGCTGCAGCTTCCTTCAGGGCACATCCACCTGCTGTGGTGTGGATGCAGTGTGGGTATGGGCTCCGATGTGGTCCTTCATGGGCTGCAGGGGGACAACCTGCTTCGCCATGGTTTTGTGAATGGGGGGAAAAAAAACCTGAAACCTTGTACATATCTGTTCCGTATTTCTGCTTGACTATGTTTATTGCGTGCTCTCTGTAAGCTCATTTTATCAGCCGTTATTTTTCTTATTAGGTGTTCATACTAACAGGGATTGCTACGCAGTGAAATCTCATCAGTGTTCTGGGTTTTTTATATCACTGGTCACTCTGCCCTAACCCTAGATGTATGCGCTGAATAACCACATTGTTCGTTTATAATGTCCTTGGCTTTTCTATAGCCCTGTCCCTATGATATTACTTGTGGACACAGTGGGCCGGATTAAAGACAGTGAAGTTAAAAGTGGTGATGTATGCAGCTATGTAACTGTGGGAAGAAATGTATTGATTCCACATACTTCCTTTTCTAACCTGCTGTAAGGTGTTTCATCATGCAGGACATCATGGAGATCTTATATTTGTTACTTAACATACATTGAAAGGTCTGACTTCTCTTTCTTGCTGGCTTTCTGAATGGAAAAAGCTGTTGTTAACATGTCTTGCGTGTCAGAGATCAGGCTGTTCATGATAGCTTATGAAGCTTTGAAGGTATATAGTAATAGAGAGGAATGGCAAACTGTTATATTAATGTAGCTGAAGCACAAAAAGTGAAACTATTGACCTTGCTGGCTCTGCATTTGGGGCAAATGTTACTGCAGTGAATAGAGTAACTTTAACTAGCATTAAACAGAAGTTGTTTTGAATTTTTTTTTGCATGTTTTGCTCTGGTATAGATAAATGTGAATGCCTGAGAAGGGTTGGGCAAAATGCTAAAGAGTCACAATTTTGCAAATGTCAGGAATTTTTTTGGTGAAAACTTTACTTTTGGACAGAGAGGCCAACAATGAAATAGAAGCAAAAATTATTTCCATGGGTTCATAAGTCACTGAAAAAGCCTCTGTTACTCAACTTCCTTTTCTGAAACAATGCCCTTTTAAATCCACCAACCAAACAAAAAGCCTTTACTGTTGCACTTGCCTGGCATGGCATTGGTATTCCCTGAACAGAACCAGCAGGTATGCAGTAGGTGATTCAGCACAGCTCTTGACCTCCCTCAGACAAAGGTCCTATGAGTTACACTGGCTGGTTCCTGGAGTATATAAAAGATACTGCAAAAACATATGGCAAGAGATATTAATAAGCTTGTGTTGAGAGGTATGTATGAGCTACAGGGAGAAACAGAGTGCTCAGCTGCTTTCCGTTCTTTTCACGCAGATCCAATATCAAGATCAGCCTTGCAGGGCAGTGTATGGGAAGATACAGCTTATCAATGGGCTGTTTCCAGGCTCAGTGATGTTACGTGCCTGCCCAAGGCCCTTATTCCATGGAAGCAATTCCTGCCCCATACTTCATCTACACGGTCTTTCTACTCACATTTGTCTTTCATCACATTTGCTTACGCAGCTGCCGCCCCAGCAGAGGATAAAGAAGCTGGGGGCAGAGGCACCAACGCACCACGCTCGGCCAGCCACGGGTTTGCGTGGCTTGCG
Organism: Mycteria americana; assembly: GCF_035582795.1. NCBI lineage: Eukaryota > Metazoa > Chordata > Aves > Ciconiiformes > Ciconiidae > Mycteria > Mycteria americana. Next base: position 10,563,540 of record NC_134371.1, read on the forward strand.
TTGCCCAGTACAGATGAGAAAAACTGCCCTCTGCCTTTTCCACAAAGGAAAGCCCACGCACTCGAGCCTAGTGCCGTTTCCCAGTCCCGCGACGAGTCTCTTGAAGCAGCTTCCTTTCACCCCGCCGGTGCACAGCTTCCTCGGGGCACCGCGGCGCGGGGAGCGTTCTGGGGAAGCCCGTGCCGTGGCCATTAGCACTGTGCCGACAGCAGCCTCTGCGGATAACGAGAAGCCCTTCTGCCTCGCTGCTATTAAACTGCTGCCTTTTCACGAGAGGAATCCTGAATTCTTCCTCAAACCTAAACAAAAAAGTGAGCCTTTTATTCATTTCATCATTATCTAGGGCTGCCACATTCAAATGATTCTCCAGCAGTCCCTTCATTTCCGAGTGCACACGTCGAGAAGGGATTGGAAGCCTTTTGATTAAGAATAAGAGGTGATGACACTACAACCAGTGCAGGGTTGTCATCATTACCGTGTACCTGCACTTCCACAGAGCTCTCGCTCTGGGTTGCCTCTGATATAAAGCTGCTGTACTCTGTGCCCTAATTGAATGGAACTATTTTATAAACACGCATTCCCTGAATCCCAGAAAAGATCCTTTTAGAGGGGAAGATATGGGGAGGGTGGTGGGGAGGTGGGGAGCTAGATGGGCTCAGTCCCTGGCAGACCAATTTTGTCTGTGAGAGAGATTTCTTTGTTCCCTGCAAAACTGCATGTCGTCTACGAGCCGATATCGTGTGGTTCTTTTCCCTACAAGTCAAATGAATGATCTGACCACCCACTTTTAATCCTGTGATTTTCTGCTTTTGGCCTGGATTACAAGTCACCTATGGCCACCTTTAGCTCGTAGCAGGCTGCAAGTCTACACAAGACACCTAAGGGAAAACATCCGTTCCTCCCTGGCCCTGTTTGTTGACCGTTCACGTCTGATAATTTAACTGTCTGACTTGGTCACAGCAATGACCCTTTGGTAGCAACACAGGGAAGAAACCTACCATCTACCCACCAGGATGCTCTCACCTGTCTCATGAGATTGCATTCATGTGTACATCCTAAACCCACACCGCTTTTCACGGGAGTGACACTCTGCAGATGACTTGTTAAGCACTGTTCCGCTTTTCAAGCTCTCTGCGCTCACGCTCTGGAGTCTCCACTGGTGATTTACTGTTTTCCCGGTTAACTTTTAAGTGCTGATTTTGACCCATATTCTTGTCCTGGCTATTTCTCTGTTCCCACGCGATTTAAATGCAGCTGTAGTGGATAGACGTGCTGCGCCTGAGCCTCGAAGGATGCAGGAGCTGTGCTGGGCCAGTGCCTTCTTGGAAACCGGTCCCCCAGTTGCAGTTCAATAGTTAAACTAATCCTCTGCTATCTGTGTGTTTAAAGGTGAAAGGCTTTTATTGTTAAACAAGCTTTCTCTGGAGCCTATATTTTAGTAAGAATACTCTAAAACTGCTGTATGAAATTGTATTAATAGACAACAAAATTACAGCCAATTCCTGGTACTATTTCAATAGCTATGTATGAAATTTACTGCATAAGGGATGTTGAGTTAAAAGTGGTCAGAGAAGTTACTTTTATCTTGGCTTACATATAGCATTACATTTACACCTGAACACAGGGTGAATTATCATCCAGAGGAGTTGAGAAGGAATCTCTTTTCTCCAGGAATGGCAATTATATTTGATTAGGTACATGGGAGCTTTTTCCTCTCCTGGCCAAGGAGCTGAGGGCAGTGCTTTGAAGACAGCCAGCCTCATGATCAAGGTGTAAAGCATAATGACAAATGTGAAGTTCCTGCAGGGTCAGAGTCAGCTACAATAGTTCAGGGGAGAGGGCATCGGACTGGGACTTAAGAGGCTTGACTTGACTGCCCTGTTCTTCCACTGGGCTGCAGGACAAATCACTTCCTTTCTGTGCCACAGTTTCCTTATCTGTGAAATGGTGGTAATGAGCCTTTCTTCTTCATTTCTCTTTGTAATCGCTCCAAGAGCTGCAGGTAAAACATGCTATACAAGCACTTGGTATTACTGTGTTTGATTTGTGGGATTTTTCTGTGTGATATCCTAACGCAAGGAGTTGTTTCAGATTTGCACACATAAGCTCAAGGACCACGGTGTTTGTCATCCTGCTGTTAATAGCTCTTCCCCGAAATCATTTGGATGTACAGGCAGTACTCTGGTTTTGTTTTTGTTAGGATATCTGCAGCCTGCAATCTTAGTGCAACAGGATTTGCTAGTCAAGCATAGCCGTCGAACAAAAGCACCCAGAGGATGTGCCTTTTTAGATGCTCTTCTTTGCACAACGAACCCCCTGTCCTTTTGCTTCTGGTCTCTGCTGGTCCCCTGTTGAGAGGCCTCCATGCCTGTGGTCGTCAACAGTTTGCCAACATGATGATGAGGGGGAGGAGGAAAAAAAAATCCCTTGACATGTGTAGTAACCTAAGCCTCATTCCAAATGTGTTTGCTTAAGCATTGCTAAGGGTTCCCTCCTTCCCGTCCCCATCACTTCTCCCCTCAACTTGTCTTTGTTTCAAGAGGGGAGGAGGCTGCTGGAGGGGTGGGGGGGTTTCTGTGGCTGCTGTGATCTGGGCACTGTTTGACAACGTGTGCAGAGTCCTGGTCACCGTCTCCTCTTGCTAATGAAATACATGGGGATGAAGAGTCCTAATTGTGAGGTGATACCCCACTGAGTGTCAGAGCAGACAGGGTGTGCATGACGCTCTTTAGTTTGGGTCACTGGAAGTGATAGATGCAGGAGGATGGTAGATTAGTTCCTGCTGAAACCTGAGAAGCTGCCTGTGTTGGTGAATGTCACCCAGTGCTCGGCAAATGCATTCAGATTAAATCGCTGCAGTCTTGGGTTTCAGGCCTAAGTGACCACTACAGGCACTAGTAGTTCCTGCCTGTGGAATAAACATTTGCTGAACACACTTCAGCATAATAACACTTTGTGCAGCAAGCAATCGCTCACCACCCTCTGCCTCTTCTCGCTGTTGTGACAATCCAAAAGCTACCCAGACCTCAACTATATCAATCTCTCCTAGAAGTGGTCTACTAATAAATTGCTTAACTTCACTTCCCTTGATCAGAAGTCAGGGTGCAATGTCTGTTTGTTGAATGTATTTGAGTTTACTGGGCTGTTTTTCTCCTATCTGTTTCCTGGAGCTGGAGAGCAGGGCACTAATGGGAGATGCAGGATGCGCAGCCTTTCTGCTAGCAAAAAATGCAGATAGTGCTTGGTGCTATCGGTGACCTGAAATATAAAATGACTTGTCCAAGGCCTTAAGTTTCCTTCCCTTCTCCACCTCTCCAGCTCATCTGCTGAACACCATCAGCATTTCGGGGTAGGAGCTGTACAACGCAGATCGTTTATCCAGTGCTGTGGGATGTGAGATCTCACTCTAATACAACGAGGTGTTTTTAGTGGTAGATCAATTTTCAGGAGGTCCAATGGGTGTACCTTTTCTTGACAGAAAACATCACTTTCAGAGGGAGGATTGAAACCAAGTCTTTGGGCTCCTGGCCCAGTATGTCATCTGCAATGGGATCTTGTTCTGGGGTTGGAGCTCCATGATGCTACTATGTACTTACGCAAGAGGACTGGTTGCAGGAAGAGATGAAGGGGTCTGCTTTGTAAAAATGAAACTGTACCTGTAAAACCCTTATAACAGAGTGTGGACAATGGACAATATTACGACTTCAAGATTATGAAGATTACAAAAATGGAGAAGTGCTTCTCTTGCATTTCATCAGGCCCTTCTGCAGTATTTAACTCCGGAATCAAATTTCTCCTCCTGTTTTCAAAATTTATAGAGCCAACCATGAAATTAGGGACATGTCAACTGGAAATAAGGAAGCATTTGACTTTGACACTAAAATTAATTAAACTGTTATTACATTGATCTCTACAGCATCTGTTTCACTTGTATGCAGAAATGCTAGTGTGCGCTACGGGGCCATTTCATACTGGTGGAATTGGATGCTGTGATCAGCCATATGCTGATAAAAATTATTCTTTTGTCAGCATGTCTGCCTGGAATTGCTTCAGGAGCTGGAAACATTCAAAGCAACAATGCTCGGTGCTGAGTGCTTAAGATTGCTGATGTGAAAGGGACTTTTGGTCTAGTTCCATATTCCACAATACACTTCATACCTCACATACAGGTTGGCAAGCCTGTGTTCCTGTGTAAGCATCTAAAAATGGGCTTTTAGAGCACTTGTGTTTTGAGACCAAGCTTTGTTTACTGAACGGGGTATCACTTGTTTGCAAAGCTTCATCCAACTCTAGTCCAGTTGAATCCGGTAGTTCTCTTGCCACTTTGGGGGGATTGGGTCGGACCCCAGAGAAGTCAGGGTAGAAGGCGGCTGACATAAAAACCCTGCTGACTGAGCATGTCAGGTGGAAGGTATAGGTAATTAGGTTGGTTTGTTGGATGGTCCTTGGTGACCTGTCTGTATTGTGCTTGTGCAGCTTATAGATAGATCAGTCACAGGCACCAAATTCCATCAGAATATAAAAGGTTTGTGTGGCAAATGAGAGAGCTGCATTCACGCTTTGCCTTCCTCTGTGGTTTGCATCCAGAATTTGCAATGAGTCCCTACTTCATTATACATGAAGAATGTGACATTTGTCAGGTGCTGGGAGGGGAACTCGAAAGAAGAAAAATGAACCAGCCATTGCAGTAGTTTGTAGAGTAATGACAGAGGAACTGTCTCAGTCCGGAGCTTATCTGCATTCTTCCCAGTGTGGTCAGCATTGCACATGGACCCCTGTAGGAATTTAAAAAAAAAAAAATGATGATGACATGGGCCAAATCCATCCATGGCTAAAGATACCCTGATGATGAGAAGAGCCTCATCTGATTGTCTGGGTACTGTCCATATCTGTAATTAGTCCCTAAATATGCACCTGAAACACAGCTGTTAGAAGCTTTTTTTAGAAAAAGTGGCCATTTAAAAATGGGTATTGTGTTGGAGAATTTTCTTTTCAGTAGTTTCTGTTTACAGTTGAAAGCAATTCTCTTCAAGCCTTGAAAAGGATGTAATTATTTGCTTTTACAATTAAAGCCATAAAAGCGGCTAGCTATTGTTGCATGCTCCTTGAAAACATGCTATCGCTTTTGATGACTGTGATATTATTAATCTGTTAATTATCATCACTGGATTAAAATAAAAATGCCCAAGTAAACACAAACGCCTTCTCTTTAAAGAACTCATCTGAACGCTTCTGAGTTTGCATGTGTGTTGTTAAGCTCTTGTTATGGCTGCGCTGCATCTCTATGCACAACCGCCACGCTCTTGCACGCAACGTGCGCGGGCACAACATGCGGATCTGAAAGCGTGCGAGCCCCTGAAGGGTTGGTGCTTTGTAACAACTCCATCAGATGTCACCACAAGGTATTTGTCTGTCAGCAACGGCCAGCTAAGTGATTAGCTGACACAGCTCCTCACTGTGTGGGTCACTGGCAAAACAGACAGGTTCAAAAATTTAAGACATTTGTTCCAACTCCTCCCGAATGGCTTGCCTGCTTCATTCAGCTATCAGCTCAGTTGTCTTGTGCAGGCAAAATAACACATGTTGGCACTTAAAACAAGCTGTTTAAAAATAGCCGGTCAACCTGTAGTGGGCATAAGTACTGAATTTTGTTTGTCTGGAGGGGAGTTTTTTTGGCCTTCCTAGGGCTGTTTGTGGAGGTAGAGTGGAAAGGAAAGGCAGCCCCATCTTCCACGCTGAGCACTGCGTGTGTCCACACTTGTACCTGTGCTACCTGATAACTGTATTAAGTTTCTTAACTCTGGCCTCAATTTTGTGTCCTGTTTTCACAGTCGTAGGAAAATCCACATCAGCCCATGAAGCTGGTTTTAAGAGACAGATATAGCTTTTGTCTCCAGAACTGCAGCTATCTGAATCCACACTGAAATGGGAAATCTGTTTTCATCAAGTTGCGTTTCAGACTGGTCCCTCCCCTCTCCTTTACTCAAGCAGAATTTGTGTGAACCAAGGGATACCAAGGGATAGTTTGGTGGTTTAAAAAAAGTTAGCAGTAATGTCCTAGCCCTATAGATAAGTATAAATGAGTGTTATGATTGCGAGCTATAACAAGCCATAAAAATTAATGCCCAAAGACAGTAATAAGTACCAAAGATCTATGGTGGAGCTGATGGCTTAAATGGACAGCCCATTCTTGTTACAGCACAAGGAAAAAGCTGATCTGCTTTTCGTAATTAAAGCTGCATTTGGCACTTAGGAGCGTTAAAAGTTGCTTTCCATTTAACGTTTAATTTTTTTGATAATTACCCTAACGATATGCTACATCAAAGTTCCATAAGGGCCTAAAGCAGACCCTTGAATTGCCTCCTCTGCACTCATGCATGTGATTCTCTCTTGAAGTGGTAATGGCTGGTGATGAAAGCTAAGGGATGGGCGCAAGGTGATCCTGCTGGCCAAAAAAGTTGCACAGATGGAGGAAGCTAAAGAGCAGTTTTCATGAAATATAAAAGAGGCAAGTGTGATTGAAAGTCAGGAGATATATTTAGATAGAACAGGATCATGTCCTGTGTCTAGTTTCCATGGTGTCAAAGTCTTAGCTAAATCCTCATATCATAAAAATAAAAGTAGACAGAAATGTACTGTTTTAAATTTCAGTTATGTGTCAGAGGGGCAGTAGGATTTGAAGATCTTGTCAACAGACAAAACAGAGAAGTATCATTCTTTCGTAGGATTCAGCACACAAAAAGTACTACTCCGTTGACCACAAATACAAATGTTAAGAGATACAAGCCAAAGAACATTTTGTACCATGTGGGTAAAGGACTTTACGTAACTTACACTGGGCTTAAAGCACCCCAAAAAAGGCCCACATTCTTCTAATATGAAGAGTTTGACTTCAGGCTGAGAGAGCAAAGCTATTCAGATCCTGAAAGCAAAATGTTCTGCTGTGTCGGTTGTCTGAAAAAGACATGCAGCATCCCACTGAGAGGCATGGTGGAGGGAAATAAATCTACCACTCCTCCATCCATCCCTCCAGCTCAATTTAGCACCCTTTTTTCACAAATCTTATCGAAAAGCAGTGGCTGTATTTCAACGTACCTATCTTTTTTTCTTCCCACAAAAAATGAGAAAACCATGAAACCCATGAATACTTTCTCCCTTTTTTTAAAAACCTGAAGAGGAGAAAATTTATCAGAGGACACACTACTTACTTCCATGTGTTTGTGAGCAAGGTTGAAAGCAAAGATGGCCTTATTTTGATGAAGCTTCTGTATGCTCCACTGCAGTATTTTAGCAGTCCTGTCCTCAGGACTACTGAGACTCCTTGAAGTTGCACAAGCTTATGGATGCCAGCAACTCTGCAATAACAAGCCATAGCTCTGCGCTCAGGCTAATTACTGCTGAAGTCAAAGAGAGACGGATTATTTCCTGCCAGAAAGTGCTTGAGCTGCAGCAGAATGAATTCTGTGTGCACAACCATTTGCGTGAGTTTTACTATTTTCCGTCCTGAATGCTGAAATTGAGGCAGAACAGAAATTAAGCGATTTGCCAGAGGCTGAACAGAGAGGCACAGACTACAAGGGGAAAGAGGTGGGGCTGGTGACTCCCAAGATACATTCATCAATTGGCAGATTGCTCTGTCCTACCAGCATGCACTGCAAGGAAAATTAACTACCTAAATGAGATGATTTTGAAAGGACTTTTTTTAGCATCTCCCTCAGCTGTTTTTTTGGTACAGGAAAATACGGGATGTTAGCCAAAACTACATATTCCTGTAATGGCCAAATGTTATTCAAGCACCAGTACTAATAAGAGCAGGATTTGGCCCTGTATGTTTGTCCTGTGCTCTTATCTCTGCTTTATACTACTTGATGCTGGATCAGGGGTTACTCCCTGCTGTTCAGAAAACAGAAGAGGTACATTCACATGAGAAGCTCTAAAACTCATTTAATTCATTGTTAATTAGGAAGGGGTAGAGGAGAGAGCCCTGTGTCTAACTCTTTTGCTGAATTCTTGCAAGAAAAAGTCCAGCCTCAAGTATATTTAAATTTTTACTGCCAAGTTAAATCCTTGCACAAAAAAAAAAATCTTACAATGGAAATGCTGACAGGTCCTTAACTATAGTAGCAGTAGCAGTCTCTGCCATAATAAAGATATTGCATGTTATCAATAATCCTCTTTTTGCCTGAATCCCTGTCTTTCTAAAGAGAAAAGGCTTACTGACTGGGCAAATCTATTTATAAATTTTGTCTTGGCACAAGAGGAACATATCGACAATGCAGTGGAGATCTAGGGAGGCAGCTGGTCTGACGGCACGCAAGCAGCAAGCTGAGTGTCAAAGCAGGGCACTTAAATTTTCTCTCATTCCTCTAAAAGAGGGAGAGGGGGGAAGTAAGAAGGAAAAAAAAAAGCTTTCCTTTGAACAAGGCAGGGTCAGAGGAGTTACAAAAGATTGAGTAAACTGTCACACTTGGCTCACTGAAGAGCTTTGAAGGGCTTTCACATACTACTCACCATTGGATGGAGTCATCTGAACTGGGAACCAGGGTGTGCGTGTATTTATACTGTACAGAGGCACGCGCACCACGACAGCCCTGGCTGATAAGGATAGCTCTTCCTGGGGTTTGGTGATACTTTGCTTTGAATAAAACGATGGAAGGGTAAAGCTGGAAGGAAAAGAGATAAGATCTCAAGGAGGACACTCACTTTTTTTCCCCTCCGTGCCATTTCTAAAGGATGTTTTTCTTTGAATATGCTGTGGTGGATTTCACATCTGTTCACTTCTAAGCAAAGTCTTACAGAGAAGATGTTGGATTTATTTCATCAACAGCATAAACTGGCAAACAAGTTGAAGTCCTGTCATTTACCATCTTTTCTCATTAGTGATATTCCAGTAGAAATTTGACTTTTTCCTTTCAAATGGTAAGAAATAGAGATGACCATGCTCCTTAATGTTCCTGTACACCTGCAGCTGAGCAGTACCAAATAATTGTTGTATTTCCCCAGGTCCTTGGCCCATTTCTAACCAGTGTGATAGAGAATAAAGCCATCTTGAAATTTAAGTAACAATGTTCCTGTGAGCACCAGGGCTGGCTTTCTCCTTTCTCCTTTCACAATTCATTGTATGCATAGCATCGATACTGCATGTGTACAAACACTGAGCTGCTGTGTGCTACGAGTCACCACCTTAACTCTGCCCGCAGACTTTCATTACTATTCTCTACACCCCTTCTGTTCGTGGTCTCCTTCTGGAAACGCTGAGCAGTTGATAAGAGAAACATTTCACTCTTATTGATGAGACTGACAAAATGATGTGGTAAGGGAGCGTGTGTAGAACCAAAAAAGGGTGCACTGGAACGGTGTGCAGTCTGAGCGATACAGCTCTGGTAAGGGTAAGATGGGTCTTTGGGTGGAGGTGAGGATGTGTGTTCTTAGCTTTGCTTCTCATTTGCTGGCCCCTGTGCTGCTTCGCAAATCCCACAAGTGCTTCACAACAAAGTACTTTATGTATTAGTATACCTTGGGCAGGATTTTTTTTTTAAAGAGCTCACTGTTGTCCTAGCAATGTTTGATTTCAGGCCAGGGATGAATGGTTTTGAAAATCCCACTCTGAACGTATATAGCTGTCCTCTATTACATGGATGTCAAATTTTCCTCTTCTTATACCCAAAGGCTAAAGTTTACTCAAAGCAAAACAGCAAGGATCACGTTGCTCTCGTCAAAATAGCTTACAACATGCAACCAATAAGTAGGTCACTTATCTGAATGGGATACTGTGTAAGTAGCATGTTTGCCACAAGAGACTTACGAGCGAGTCCCCTATGGTGTATATATAATAGTCTGTCGGTCTGATTCAATTCCCACAGATGTTTAAACTAGACCTTGGTTTAAATGGAGATGGATCAAGGGGTATGCATCATGTATGAACTATGGATGTGTCTTGTTCCACAAAGGCTTACTGAAGTAGCTGGGGATGTCACAAAAGGCCAAAATTGATTGTATAAGTTCACTTTCAGTCTTCACAAGCCATTTGAATGATCCAGACGTATTCCTCCAGAAAATGCAGGGTATGCAGGGGAGGAGAATAATACATGTGGCAGCGTTAGCTCAGGACATCGATGAACTCTTCAAATCTTGCAGGTGACCTGACTCTGAACCTTTTAGCGACTAAAGAGACCTGACTATTTCTTTTACACTTCTGTCTTCATTCTCAGCTGGCTTTGGCAGAGCAGCTCAAAGTTATGGGGAAGATGATAAAGACAAAATTCCCAACTAAAGCAAAGAAATACTGAAAATCTTGCTGGAAAGGCTGTAATTTGGGCACTTGTCTGTGACTGCTTTTGCTAGTGGAGCTCATTACATCCAACAGCCCTAGCTTGGGAAAGGAGTCATGATTCGGGGCCCGGGAGCTGTTAAGCTTCCCTTCCAGCACTGTGCATTTCGGCAGCACTAGAGAAAATCTCGCTCCGTCTGCAGTAAAATTCCATCTAGGAAAGAGCATGACCCAACGTGTTTAAGTTTAAACTGTGACATGGCTCACGTGAAAGATAACCTTTGACTGCAAGGACCCAGGAAAGTGCTCGCTGCAGGAGTCGTCCAGCTGAAATCCCAGCGCCGAGTTTGCTTCCCTCTGAGTTTTGAAGACTGTGACTATAATTAGGAGGTGCCTTTGATGGATTCCACCAACACCTCTTCTCCCAGAGGACAGAAGTCAGGCTTGTGACTAGTGGGAGATCAACTGTGAAAGCCGAGACTCCAACTGTATTGCACTGGAAAACCATAAAGAAGGGGACAGAGTCATCATTAGTTTAAAACTATTTACAGTGCTGATAACATGACACAGAGAAAGGATTGGCACTGAGAAAGGATTGTTCTGCAGGGACAAGTTAGTCCTTCTACAATTCTCATTACAGCAATTGCCTTGCTCTGGAGAAATGTTATTCAACGGTAAAGTACAACATTTTCAAGTGATTTAAAAAAAACAAACACCAGAAAAAACAGCCCTCTTTGCCCTTTGTATAATTGCATATGTTCAAAGTCTGGTCAGTCAATCTAGGGTAGAAGAGTTGAGCACTGAACAGAACTGAACAAGACCAGACTGCCTGGCTGTACACTCTCTGCAACTATCAGGGTTTTTTTAAGGGACAGGAGATGCACATGGATTTATTTCCCTGGGTATCCAGGGTTATCTGCTTTCAACCAACATCAAAAGGAAGAAAAATGATGTGCCTTATTAGATGCTCTGTATATACCTCCCTGATGGGGTCCTCACTCCTCATCTTGTTGTAGCTCTTCCTATGAGCAGCACAGGTTTTATACAGGTCTACCTTTTGCCCTTGGTCTTTGCACAACATTTCAGTGCTGAAAAATGCACTTAAACCAACTCTTCTGGTTAAGGTGTAAAATTAATTGTGATTTTCTTTCTCTTGCCTGCACTAAGATACTTCACTTCAAGGAGCACCCTTTAAATCTGTGTACAGGAACCCTGGGTGCCATGACCACAAATACTGTGCATGTGGTGTGTTACAGAGCAGGAACGGGTGACCAGGACCTTCATTAGATGGCAGATTTCCACATTAAAATGAACATTAGCAATTTCGGCCTCAAAAACACTTCTTCTGAAAACAGTTAAAAGGCACTGAGCGCAATAAAATATTAATCATTGGCAGTTTTAAGAAGGTAAAAGCATTTCCCAAGGGGCATCTTGTGGTGCTACAGCCTTGCCTGATGCACAGTTTCCTACCTCTCACTTCCTTCCTCATTAGGTTGGCATTGGGATAAAAGAGCAGAATGGGTCAGGAGGTCCTGTTCCAAGTAATTAGAGAGTTGCTTCTTTTATCTAAGTGTACCTTGTTAAAGTATATCAGTGTCAGCCAGGTTAATTGGAACTTTAATACATAATTGATGCTAATTTATGGCCCTTTTTGTTCCAGGATGCTGATGCGGACCCCAAAGTCAGGATACAGTTTTCTTGTTATTAATTATATACTGAAAACCAATATCCCGTTGGGAGGAGACCCACAACTTATTATAGTTGCAGAGCTTTTCTGCCCCTAAACCCCTTGGTTGTCTAGTGTTTCATGTTTTTTTAAAAAGCTCCTACTTGGCCTCAGCATAAAATAAATGTAAATGTTTATTTCTGCTTTCACCAGTCACCTTTCCTCAGCTCAATGGAAATGTTCCTCAATTGTGCTGCTGTGAGAAGGGTAGGACTCCAACATTGTAGCTGACACTATTGTTTCCACAAAATACTTTTCCTCCCCAAATTGACAAAAAAATCCATGAAGAGAGAAGTAAATGCTATCACTGCCTTTTAATGAATTTAAAGGGTGAAGTCAGGGCTGCACATAGCTTTTCCAGGTGGATGCTACTGCGAAGGAAACACCTAGAGAAGGCAAATGAGGGCTGAGTACTGTACGCCTTTGAGGCGTGTTGTTTTCACTGTCTGAGGTTTGGACTGCTCTGGGAGGGTAGCAGCTTTCCCCCAAACAAGAGCATCTAGCCTAGTTGGAGAACTGAGCTTCTCATGGTGACATTTCATCTGAGGCACCTGGGAGCCTGAAACTTTTTCTTCACCCCACAGTGACCAGGAAGGGCAGCAGAGGAGGTGAGGGTCAGGCTGCGGTTCCCATGTAAGATCGACAGGGAGCTGCTTAAGAAAATCTTGGGAGGCATACGATGGCTTGTTCATTCGTTTTCCTTATGGTCTGCACATCTCAGATTCAATGTCTATGGGCTTTCAGTGCTTGTGCAGGCAAAATGTGAAGAATACTTTTCAAGTACTTTTCAATATACAAGTACACTGGAAGTTCACCTGCTCCTGCACGTTGCCAGATATTTGAACTGGTTAGATCTGATACATGTACAACTGGTTCCTCCTTTAATTTGCTCCTCAGTTCATTTTGTTCTCTGGAAACCAGATGTGGCATAACATGATAACATACCTGTAGTGGGTTATGCTGGAACATGACACAACATGTGTCAAGTTTCTTTTGAACCTTTCTGAGATCAGGTATCAGTCAAAAGGAGGTCATTTTAATTATCAATGATTAATTAATTAGATGATTGTTGGACAGATGAATCCAAAGATTATATAGCACTCTTGATCAGTGTCTGTAACTTAGAAGAAAAATTAAGATTTTTTTAAGTTGAATGAATGGAAAAAGTGGTGCTCAAAATTTCACCTACTGAAATTACTTTTCTACTTAAATTTCAGCTACTACATTTGTGTAGCATTTCAGAGAGCTGAAAGTGATGAGGTGAAGTAGCATCTATCAGTGCAACCTCATGACAGTGGCAAATAATTAGAGATCACTCTGCATTTTAGAAATTACTTCTTGATTTAAATATATTCCTACACCTTTTTGGTTTTGGTTTCTAGATGTCCGAACTGAACTATTTTTATTCATACTGCTATTAAGGGATTTGAGCGCTGCTCAAAGCTGGTCTGCACCAGCAGTGCTTGCCCAGTTATCCCACATGGATTCTCCTGCTGATGCTGCCGGCCGGTTTGGCTGGGGACCTGTAGAACAGAGTGATCCCGATCAAATCAAAGGCAGCACTGATCACAGAAGGCAGGGCGCAGACATTGGGATGGGGATGTTTTGGCAGCAGAAAAATCCTTTTGGTCAGATCTGTTGCTTTTAATGATGTGCGTTCTGCAGCTCTGTATATGCTGGGGCCCTGAGGGCACTAATGGTCCTTCCTGACCCTGAGCTGGCCAGTGGCCCCATTTCAGCGCAATAGTGTGTACACAACTCAAGCGCTCATGTGCCCAATATTGTACGTAACCTAAAGTGTTGCCAAACTTTGGTATAAGATCAGTGCCTTAGATAGGACGGCATTTTGGAGACCAGTGTACCCAGGGGGGAGCTAAGGGGATGTTAACTCTTTGCTTTCTTCAGTATTTCAGCTGATGCAGCATTTGCTTTTGCATTGTGTGAAATGTTCACATTAGACAAAGGTCCACCACTGCCCCAGGTATGGTGCAGGTCACCACGAGAGGGAGCGTGGGGAAAGCCTGGAGGTCAGTCCATGGCTCCCATCAGCAACCAAGAAATACAGAGGTACCAGTGAGCTCCAGCTGCTGCTAAGCGATGAGGGGTTTGGGTCTTTCAGTAACAAAACTGCATTTGTGAGTGTCCACTCAATAGAAATGGTGTTGGCAACTGTGGCAAAGAGGAAAGAGGGTTTGGCAAGTTGATTAGGCTCATTGTTGCCTGGATGGCTCGATTGGCCAGTGTTTAACACGTCAACCTCCATGTGACTATAACCACTTGAACTAGCTTCCTTGCACTTGATGCTTTTTGGGTGCCAGGCTATACAAGGTGAATCTCTTCACAAAGTTTTGGGAGCTCTAGGTGAGACAACATCTTGAGCAGTTCTGATAACTGACATGATGTTGCACTGTACCTTGCTATACAGTGTTTTAAATGTGGGACAGACTAAGTGCTCTTGGCAAATTAAAGGTGCAGTTCAGTATTTGGGTTTTTTTATTTAGGGAATAATATGAATATATAGAAGCATACTTTCCAAGGAGAGTGAGGCTGAGACAAATACCACTAAAAATTGAAGCAATCTTGAGGCTATAAAGATTGCATGAAAATCTCCCTTGGCTTTTTCTCTCCTTATTCTTTCTTGTGCGAGGATTTCACGAGAGAGGGGACTGAGTGGAATCGATTAACCTCACAGAAACTCCAGCAAGACTTAATATTCTCAAAGGAAGGTCACCAGGTTTCAGTTTGTGCCAGCACTCACTGTCCTGAGGTATTGAAGGCTGGGGAGCTGGAAGTGAACCTTGGTCTCCAGCAAAGGAACTAGAGAAATCTGCCAAGCGATTTGAATAGAAATTGATGTGGCAGTAATTTTTTCTTTTTTTTGGAAGTTGCTCCTGTTTTCAGGACCGTGCTCACCTCAGAAAGGAGGCTGGGGAATAATGCTTCACATGGCTGATTGTTACTGCTTTGGTGGCACAAAATAAACAGAATGGGGAAGGCAGCGAGTGCATTAGGGCAGGGGAAATAAAGAAGCATTTCTAACCTCTCGCAGCAATAGGCAGCAGGGCACATAATGAGCTCTGCTGCACTAGTGTGAACTAAAGGAGTTTTTTTCTTTCCCCACCTCCCTCCTGATGCCGCAACTACCGTGCCCCGTGGAGAGCAGTCTGCCAGGGTTAGCAGCAGATAACCCTGTCTTATTAAGTGCAGGGTCTGATTTTAGGGGTTTTTAATTGGATTTGATTGGAGGATTTTCTTCTCCCTAAAGGGTGGCTGAGAAACCTGCAGGCCATCAACTTGGATGGAGTTGGCTGGGATTTTTTCAAAGTTGGGCCAGAAATTGTCCCTTATCTCCATTGTAGCTGCAGTAAGGGTCCTCAGGTGAGGAGCCAGTGCTGGAGTAAATAGCCCTTAAGAAAAACAAAGCCCCTGCTTTCCTGTAAATGTCTGCAGTACCTAAAAACAAGTGAATCATGAGTTGTCTGACATACCCACAGCTTTGCGTCTATACAGGCACAGGCTTGGCATGACAGACAGGCTGGTGGCGGGAATTTCCTTCCTCTCAGACATTTCTCAGCTCTTGCTGAGACTGCCTGTTTGTCCCTGCTGTTTTCTGCACCATACGTACTGCTTTGAATTAAAAGAATAATGATAACAAGAATACTATTAACTCATGAGTCTCTTTAAGACAAAGAACATGCAAAAAGTACCTCAGGGTCACCTGTTTCTAACCAGCTCCCCAAAGAAGCCCAAGGATTTTTATTTTTATTTTTTTTAGGAAGCGAATGTAGAAAACAGGGGGGTTCACTTATTAATAAACAGTTGACTCCAGCAGTGACTGAACAAAACTGGCTAATCAGAGCTCCCTCAGGAGGGCTGGCAAAATTGGGAAGGGCACCACTGCTCATGCCAGGAAAGTAGCTCCTTCTATAGCTCCATCACCCGCTAGAAACACTTAAACAAAATGAGAAATACTCTCCCGCCTGGTCCCCAGCCCTGGGAGCAGCCCTTCCCAACTGTCACTCCGCCTATGGAGGTCCTTTCTGGCTGTTATACATGTTTTGATTTTTTTATTTCAGGGACACTTAAATTATGAGGCTGTGCTTGCCACACATAGCAGATGCTGCTCCCTGGGGTTTTTAGCTGCTTGGTTTTTAAATCATGCTGCTGTTGCAAACCAATTAGGTCTTTTTTTGTGTGTTGTTTTCCTGGTCAGAAGAGTCCAGTGGATGTTTCTGCTTGAACTGTTCTGCTTACCTGTTGCCATGTATTTGCAGTAATGGGCACTGATTGCACTGACGATGCTACAGGCATCTGAAACTGCTTGTGCTTCAGTGTGAAAGGGTAATGTGCGACTCGGCAGATGCTCTCTTTGTACCTCCAAAATATTCAGGCATTATACATCACCTCTTCAAAGCTGTTCAGATTAAATCAGTAGAGATGTACTTTATTTCAGACTCACAAGTTTCTGTTGTAAGCATCACTGTATGTGTTGCATAGCAGTGTTTTTAAAATCTTAGCCTTCAAAAAGAGATGAATGGGATTGGGGTTTTATTGAGTCTATGTTGACAAGCTTAGGCTATAAGTGCTTTCTAACACCTATGACTGTGTTCAGCTCCAAAATAAAATGTATCTCAAAGACATTCCCAGGAAATACCTAGAGAAACGCTGTATAAGCCTCATGCTTCCTCAAGCTATGCCAAGTTCCCCAAAGAGTTTGCAGCTGCTGTATTGCAAACCCAACGTTAAGGAGCAGATTTACATTTCACAAATGTCCCTGTAAATGCACCGTTAATTCTATGTAGCTGGTTACTGCAAGAGGAGAGAAAACGGTTTGGGTGACATTTGCTTACGCGGGAGCCAGGGGCGAGCTCTGAGCCTGGAGCTCCCTTTAGCGGACCGAGGTGTGTAGTGCACTGCACCGTGTGGTTTGGCTCCTGGTGACTTCAAATCGCAGCAGCCTAGACAGAGAATATGAAACACCGCTAGCGACCCATTTCCCTATCAGTGTAGAACATAAATCCCGTTTCTCAGCAGTGTTGACATGAATCTTAAAATGAAGTCTCTGTTAAAGATGGGGACAAATGCCAGCTCTCGCAACCTCCGCCGCCTGGTAACCAAAAGACCAACCTTTCCATTTGCAATAGTCTGCTTAGCAAAAAGCTGGACTCCTTTGTGGGTTGTAAGTCTGGACTTGAGCCCCCCAGCTGAGCTGGTTCTCCTCTTGCTTTGGAAAGCAAGTGCCTCTTTAATGCTAAGCTCATAGAGCTGGGACTGCTCATGAAACAGCTCTTTCCTTCCTTGGTCAAGTGGGTTACAAAAACAAATGTGCTCTGTTACTGTGTGCCTCCAGCCCAGGATAATGGAAGACCTCAAGACCCAAGTACCTATCTGCAGGGCGTAAAAGAGGCCACCTGAGGAGCTGACGGGTGGAAGGGAAGGAACTGTCTCCTCTCTCCACTGGGTGTGAATTACCCTGTCACTACAAGGACACACCACAGGCCTCTTACATCTCAAGTGCTGAGCCTGTGACTTGCTTGTTTCACCTTCCCTCTCCCCACTTACTGTGGTGGCTGCATCTCGGGCATTTGGAGCACCATATCATATGGTCTCTCTCCCCCTTCTTGACTCCGTGGGCAGACTGTGCTGACTTCTCTGGAAAAGTAGGACAGGATGTAGGACAGTAATGTCAATGATGAGTCCTTGGAAATAGATGGGCTACCTCTGGCATGTGACCTCTGCTTACCTGAGACCATGCTTTGGGAGTGGATGCTATCGCAAGCCTCTCCTGCACACCATGGCTGTCTATGTGGTGAGGTGAGGTGGGGCAGATAGCAAGTTTGTACTCCAGCCTATTCCCAGCAACTCGTGTAGGTCGTCATCAAGTCCTTGAGTTGATGATGTAGAGTCCTTTTGTTTATACATCTGAATATTGGGGAAAACTTGTTACAAACCTGATCCTTTGTAACTTATGTTGCCTACTGAGGGCACTTAGAAGCTCCCAAGGAATTACCTGCTGCTGCAAAGCCTTGACATACAACTTACAAACCATGATACAATTCTGGAATTAAAAGCGCTCATTAATAGCTATGTGAATGGCCAGAGCAACTGTCAATGGAAATATGGACAAGGAAAACCTGACTGAGTTATGCTTCTGCAGATAAAAAGCTTGAATTTCAAAATCTTGTATTGACATTTTTAGGTTATAACAAAAAACCATCCTTCTAAGATTTCTTTTCCCCCAAGGAGCCCATGCAAATTTTAGATTTTCATCCATTATTCACGGGAACAGTTTTACTTTTATTTTTTTTTGTTCTGTGAGTGAAGTCATCTTTATATAAGAGCTAGTATTTGGTGATAAGTATTACATGTCTTTCTTGCATTTGTTTCTTTGGCAAATAGTTTATTCTTATTTTTACACACCCCTTTCCAATCCCTTACCTTGTGTCTAGCATGCCAAAAGTGCTTGCCTTCCTGAAGTTCAGACTTCCCATTAACCACTAAAATTCACACTGCAATGTATGGCATCATAGATTTTTAAGGAAGTAATCTACACCACTGATAATAAATATTCAAAGTGCACTGATAAGTGTCTCTTCCCTGGAAGTTTGTCTTGATAAGGAGAATGCACGTCTAGTCTCCGTAGCCATTCAGTATGGATAAATGAAAACCAATGGTCTGAGTTGCTGGCAGCCTATACTGAGTTTGGACTGATGGCCTGTATGCAAAATGTTTGATTTCAATATCAACTGCTTCAGCTGTCTGGTCCCCAAAGGTTTTTCTTTACCATCTTTCAATGTGATGTGATGCAAAAATACTGATTACATGCAGGCATATTAGAGCAAATACGTGGATTTGAACCCCCCATATTATAGAGTTTGTGGCATTTTAGAAGAAAATAAAGAATGAATGGCTTCCGTGGGAGCAGGAGCCAGTGCCTGGCTTTGGATGAGAATCTACATTTCCAAAGTCCCAGGAGTGGTCAGGTCTCGTGTCGGAGCTCTCGGCTTCCAGCACACTTTGGGGAAGACTAGTTGCATGCGGTAGCACATTCGACAAATGTGCAGAAAATCAGTAGCAAGTCTAATTGGTGACTTTGAAGGATGAGGGAGCCAGCAGGAGGGAGCAGGGGATAAGATCTTGACAACGTTGCAACTTTCCATAAACTTGTTTTGTTTAATTCCATGGTTTTGAACAGTTTATCGACTTCTCACAAGCGCTTAAATTACATTTCCTAGTGACACTGAGGGATATATTATTAATGCAGGACGGTGGGAGGTGCGTTCACAAATCCGTTTATCAGATAATGGGATTAACATGCATACCTCCCGAGCGCTGCTTTAAAAAACTTACTTCTAAATCTACATATTCAGCGACTGCAGCAGCCACATTACAGCACAACAAATGAAAGTGCTGGACAAGCATTTTGAAGGCCTTCTCTCACGGTTCTGATAATACAGCAGCAGCCCAAAAGGGGGGGGACAAGCTCTCGTGTTACCGAGTCAGTTGGAGGATGTGAGCTTCTTCTGAACTACTGATAAAGTGAAACAAAGGCAGAGGAGATTGCAGCTGCGTTTGAAGCAGAAAAGAGCAACGCCGAAACACTGAAGGACACTGTCCTGGCTGTACCAGCATCTTCTTTGCTTCCAATTTCAGCAGGAGACAAAATGGACCCAGGCAGAGAAGGGGAAAGATGCAGATGTTTTAAAGATAGGATCAGACCTATGCTTCACAGTTAACTTCTGCTGTGTCCTATATAGGTCTGGCCACGCCACAGCCTATGTCTGTTTGCGTGCACTTGGGGTATTATGACTTTTTGTGGTTTTTATTTCTTATCCCACCCATATTCTACATTTTTTTCTACTTTCTTCTATATTCTTTATAGTTAACTGTTTTTTTAATATGTAAATTGTGGTTTGATGTGTTCTTTTCTGAAAAGTCTCATCTCTAGAAGCAGTTCTTTGAGTTTAGAATATGATCAACCCTGCGTTTTTACTATTACGAGCATTTTACTTTTGTTTTACAATAAAAGTACAAGAAAATGCATCAGAGACAGGTTCTCTACGAGAATTAGCAGAACAATGTTCTGTATGTACAGGGACATGTACCTTACTTAGCAAGAACTTCTGTTTTGTATGTAGCCAACCACAAAGCTTATTGAAAAATTATTTCCATAAGCAAGTACAGTTTAATCCAAACTTTACCCTTTTTCTCTCTCTTTAAAAATTTCCTTGAAGGGGAAAAGAGTACGGGGGTTTTTTTCAGGGAAAGAGTTGCAAGTTTCTCTTAATCTTTGTTGGTAGAGACACGAACAAAACTCCTCAAGCTGACACCGCTGAACCTGTAATTGTTGTAAACACAAGCTCCAGCTTTGTAGCACCAGCCTTTATAGCTCTCTCTCTGCTTGTTTCATTCTTGCAAAGCAGAGGCAAAGGAGCAGTTTCAACATGCAAAGGACATCCCACCATTTGCAGAAGGAGCTGGTTTCTAAGAGATGCTGGTTTCTGCATCCGTAACACCCTGGCTTTGGCAGGAAAGCACTGCTAAAAATTCCCCTCCCCTCTACTACCTGCTGCTGCTTCTTACTCCCCTGCTGCAGTTGCTACCCCAGCCCCATGGTGCTGACAGCGCTGGTAGGCACGGGTGGGGGAGACATTTCTTACCCTGACTTTGCTGCTGAAGCCAACACATCCAGCATACTCTAAAGTTTAATACTCTCACAGTGCATGTGTTAATGTCCACCTACTGAAGAACATGCACAAATTTAAAGATTAGCAATAACACAGCAAAGTATATTGTGAGATAGGATATGGAGTTTTATGGAGGAAAAGGATTAGTAGATATTGCAAAAAGCCGCTGCAGTAAAGGAAGTGCTGAGATTTTAATAACCTAAGGTATTAAGTTTTTATCTCCGTTTTTCTAAAGCTATGCATCAAGGGGTTTTGGAGCCATAGGGAGGATTTACACACACGCATCATCTATTAATGGAATCTGGAAGCCGAGCAGAAACTCGGGGCATCTTGAGACAAGCTGGGCCCAAACTTAGTGGTTCTCATCACACAAGTCCAGGGTGTGGGCTGGGCCATTGTCCTATTAGGAGTCACTGTTCTGTTTTGGCTTCTAACCTTCAAATGTCGAGGTAGACTGGATCTGTGCGAGTCCAGCACACTCATTTCTCCCTTTGGACCAAGTAGAACATAGAAGAGTAGACACCGTTTACTCTTCTTTTGCTGCTGCAAGGCCAAAATTGGAAAGAATCAGCCTGGCATCAGTATGGGATCCAGAAGAAAACATCTTTATCGCAAGCACTCATCTTAGCTGTGACACTTGCAGTGTGTGACTGTGTGTCCCTTCCATAACTCTTTGGGGATCTCTGCCTTTAGGAAAATTTCTGGTAATGGCACTAAAAAGGTGTAACTATTAGAGTACACCGAGCTGCTGCTGTCCATGTTCATGATGAGACTTCCCTCGCTGACTTGTCCTCAGGAAAAACCTGTATGCAAAATGAGAGAAACGTGTTAAGACTCTACAGTTTCATGACCCAGTGCTGAAGACAACTACTCTGACTTCAGGAGTGAAAGACATGTAGTATCTTTGTGAGGCTAAAATAACAATATGCTACAGATTAATCTTTTATTAATCGTTGGTTTGGTTTATATCCTGGTACACATGCATTCTGTGTCCACAGGAACCAATAACAAAAATTTCTGGGGAAAATGCCTTGTTTGGTTGGATTTTTTAATTGAAGGTAGACTTTTTGAAGTATAACACATAATTGAGGTTCTTAGCTGAGTGTCTGGGCCAAGTGAGATAAACAATGCAGCAGTAAGTAGAGGTGGCAACAGACGAATAAACAGGGACAGCAATATTGGCCGTGGCTGTGCTGGGTTGGCTCTCACAGAGGGCATACATTCACAGAGAGAGGGGATACATTCACAGAGCCAGCGGGACGCCTGTGCTGTTGGACGTTGTCCTCCTCATCTCCTGTGTGTGCCGGGAGAACAAGGCCTGCAGAGATTGCATCACTGCATGTGAAAGGATGGGTTACCACCCCGTTCTGATATGGTAGCGTGGAGCCAAATGAACAAAAGCTTGTCCTTAAACCCCCTTGGTCCTGCTTGCATGGTCTGCCCATGCTGTTCTGCACATGGGGAAGGACTGTAAGCAGCAGTAAGAACTCATGAGAAGCTGAAGGTGGATATGGCAGGAGCAATGGAGAGTAAAATATATGTGCAGGGAGTTTAAATCCTTAAATCCCAGTAGGTAGCCACCTTTTTCCTTTTTTTCTAGCCACAACTTGTTTTCTCAGTTGTTATTATACCCTGACTCCCTCCCAAAGAGAAAAGAGAACATTTATGGAATCATAGAATAATAAAATCATTTAGGTTGGAGAAGACCTTTAAGATCAAGTCCAATCGTTAACCTAGCACTGCCAAGTCCACCACTAAACCATGTCCCTAAGCACCACGTCTACACGTCTTTTAAATACCTTCAGGGATGGTGACTCAACCACTTCCCTGGGCAGCCTGTTCCAATGCTTGACAACCCTTTCAGTGAAGAAATTTTTCCTAATATCCAATCTAAACCCCCCTTGGCGCAACTTGAGGCCATTTCCTCTTGTCCTATCACTTGTTACCTGGGAGAAGAGACTGACCCCCACCTCTCTACAACCTCCTTTCAGGTAGTTGTAGAGAGCGATAAAGTCTCCCCTCAGCCTCCTTTTCTCCAGGCTAAACAACCCCAGTTCCCTCAGCCGCTCCTCATAAGACTTCTGCTCCAGACCCTTCACCAGCTTCATTGCCCTTCTCTGGACACGCTCCAGCCCCTCAATGTCTTTCTTGTAGTGAGGGGCCCAAAACTGAACACAGGATTCGAGGTGTGGCTTCACCAGTGCCCAGTACAGAGGCACGATCACTTCCCTACTCCTACTGGCCACACTGTTCCTGATACAAGCCAGGATGCTATTGGCCTTCTTGGCCACCTGGGCACACTGCTGGCTCATATTCAGCCAGCTGTTGACCAACACCCCCAGGTCCTTCTCTGCTGGGCAGCTTTCCAGCCACTCTTCCCCAAGCCTGTAGCATTGCATGGGGTTGTTGTGACCCAAGTGCAGGACCTGGCACTTGGCCTTGTTGAACCTCATACAATTGGCCCCAGCCCATCGATCCAGCCTGTCCAGATCCCTCTGTAGAGCCTTCCTACCCTCAAGTAGATCAACACTTCCGCACAACTTGGTGTCCTCTGCAAACTTACTGAGGATGAACTCGATCCCTTCATCCAGACCATTGATAAAAGTATTAAGCAGAACTGGCCCCAATACTGAGCCCTGGGGAACACCACTTGTGACAGGCTGCCAACTGGAGTAAACTCCATTCACCACAATTCTTTGGGCCCGGCCATCCAGCCAGATTTCTACCCAGCGAAGTGTACGCCCATCCAAGCCATGAGCAGCCAGTTTCTCCAGGAGAATGCTGTGGTAAATGGTGTCAAAGGTTTTACTAAAGTCTAGGTAGACAACATCCACAGCCTTTCCCTCATCCACTAAGCAGGTCACCTTGTCATAGAAGGAGATCTGGTTAGTCAACCAGGAGTGCTTTTCATAAATCCATGTTGACTGGGCCTGATCACCTGGTTGTCCTGTACATGCTGCGTAATGGCACTCAAGATGATCTGCTCCATAACCTTCCCTGGCACCGAGGTCAGGCTGACAGGCCTGCAGTTCCCTGGATCCTCCTTCCAGCCCTTTGTGTAGGTGGGCGTCACATTTGCTAACCTCCAGTCAACTGGGACCTCCCCAGTTAGCCAGGACTGCTGATGAAGGATTGAAAGCGGCTTGGTGAACACTTCCACCAGCTCCCTCAGTACTCTTGGGTGGATTCCGTCTGGCCTCATAGACTTGTGTGTGTCTAAGTGGTGTAGCAGGTCGCTAACCATCTCCCCTTGGATTATGGGGGCTTCATTCTGCTCCCCATTCCTGTCTTCCAGCTCGGGGGCTGGGTACCCAGAGAACAACTGCTCTTACTATTAAAGACTGAGGCAAAGAAGGCATTAAGTACGTCAGCCTTTTCCTCACCCTTTGTCACTATGTTGCCCCCACATCCAATAGTGGATGGCGATTCTCCTTAGCCCTCCTTTTGTTGCTAATGTATTTATAGAAACATTTTAAATTGTCTTTTATGTCAGTAGCCAGATTAATTTCTAGCCGGGCTTTGGCCCTTCTAATTTTCTCCCTGCATAACCTCACAGCATCTTTGTAGTCCTCCCCTCCTGTATTTACTCCCAGGGAATCAAGCCCATCCCCAGGCTTGTTTTTTTTCCTGAGTGCATATCGCTCCCAAACAATCCATACGTCCGTGTAAGTCTGACCTTACACAGATTTTTTTTTCCACTAGATGGTGCTTGAACATCTCCTCACCGCACGCCCCTGCAGCTGCAGCTCTTCTGCCCTGACAGTCCTCTCTGCCAGGGAGCTCAGCTCAGGGGTTTGGAAGCAGAAGCATCCAGCAGTGCAGGTCTGGCTCTCGGCCTGCACCGTTGACATCGCGCTTGCCATGCCATAGCGTTAATAATACATTTCTTTACCTCTGCTGACAACAACAGCAGCAACAAAATATTGCTTAGTGGAAAGCCAGGGACCCTGCGAGCTAATTCTTTGTGAGAGGATTCCTGAAGTCAGACACTTGTTTGCAGAGCACCATCATGTCATATCTATAATGAGGCAATTTGCATGTCTTTGAGTGTTTTTATGTTGAAAGTCTGCAGTGCAGCTGTGTTCCAGCATAAGCTTTGGGCTGTATGGTTTGGGAAAGGAACTTCCAAAACATGGCTGGCCTCTGTTCTGGTACAATGCCATTTGACGGCAGATTGAATCCACAGACCTCTGGTGATAATAGCATTGGGAGAAGGAGCAACGCCTGCTGGTCAGGCTGTGGTGCATGTTAGTTCTGAAGCTCAGTTACAGCATGGTTCATATCAGTACTAAACTTCACTGCAAATGGTTCTAGACAGATATGAAAACCACTCTGTGAGGGGCTCTGTGAAGACCAAACCAATGGTCATTGATATTTTGCTGGAGCCTGATGGGAATGAGAAGTTTAACTGCGCTTCCTGGAAAAAAAATCTGATTTTACTGTCCACAAAGAAGAGAAAAAAAAACCCATCCTGTTCCTCATATGTTCTGAAAATCAGCAATAAGCCTACTGGGTATTTTTCTGAGTTTTTAAAACTGTGTCTGTGCCCTTCTCAACCTTGGCATATGCTAATTTCAACTGTTTTTATACTGTGTATTCGTACTTCCATGAGTGAAATCTCAAAGCTCTCTGAAAGGGAAAGGAGTTTCTGTTAGTGAGGGAGGAGGGAATTACCAGCTGCAGAAGGAATTCAGTGCTCAGAGAAGTAAAGCTTAAAGTGAAGCTGCTGATTTTCCCAGACCTGGGCCTCTCTACATCGCTGAGGGAATAATAAATCAATCTTTTTAAACAAGCTCACACAAGTGAAAAAATGTGACTGTTTCCTTCCCTTATAGGTAAAAGCTGAGAACTTGTTTATTTAACTGAAACGGTCCTCTCCTAAGAATTGTTTCCCCTGTACAGGTAGGGAAAACTGTGGTATTAATCTGTGTCCATATTAAATCTGTGATTAACTATGGGGAAGTGATACTTCTGTAATTTTCAACAATTCTGAGTATAGGATTGAACACCCTCAGCGGGACTGAGCCCACCTGGCTGGTTCCCGTGAGTCTGTACAACATCTAGCTCAGCCTGAACAGACTGAAACGTCTCGTAAATCACAGTAATACCAATGTGAAGTGTGCATAACTGGAGGTGCACTGAGCAAGCACGATTCCTTAGGGAAACATGAGATAGTAAATATTATTCCCAGGCTATCTTGTTCTAAATCAAACCTTTAGTTGCTAGGCAATTTATCAGCCTTAAAATTCAAGGTGCTCCTCAAGCTGAATTTTACTGATCATCATTAAAGTCTGTAGAAGAGGTATTTTCCCTTTTCCTGAGCAGGAGATTTGGAAACTTGCTGTTGACATAGCAGTCATTCTGCTGCAAGTGAAGATTACTGCCAAAACTGCATCAGACATCCTTGAAAGCCCAGGCACGTCTGCGAGCTTGACAAGCGGCTTCACCTCTGAGCCTTCCATAGGCACCGGCGTAGCTCGACGTGGGTGTCAGTTTTCTGACTCCACTTACAAAGTGCTTAATTGTGATTGAGCCCAAAATGATCAGCCTATTGTGCAATGTCCTCCCCAGTGAAGGGTGTCCTCCTCAATGGCTCCTCTTACATTAGCTCCCCCAAGGTACTGATTGCAGGGATAAATAATGTATGCTGGGAACTACCCAAAGTGATGGGTGAGCTTTTTAGAGCCTGCCTCTGTCGCAGGCTTCAGTCACAAAAGGCATTGCCTTTTTTCTCCTCTTGTTCTCTGGCTATTTTGAAAGTGTGTTTGGTTTCCAAAGCTAATGGCAACATTGTTTGCTTGCCAGTCAGCTGATTAGCCATTGTTCTTTTAAATCGGAGGGATTTAAACTAACGCTCGTTAACTGTTCTGGAAAAAATATAACTTTGCAACTGGACTCAAACAGATAATGGCAGTGAGAAATGCCACTCAGTGTTGCACGAAGGCTGCTTTAAAATGGTCTGCAGTTGCAGTGGAAAAAAAGTTTGACTGGCAACCGGTAACGTAATGATCCACCTGATCTATTGATTACGCTGTTATAGCTGGTTTGTCAAGGGCACCTGAAGAGTCAGCTAGTGCACCGGAAAAGCGAGGGAAAAGTTATCCTATGAATGCTCGGAAACAAACATATCACCATTTCGGGGTCATCCCCCCAGCGCTGTTTGCATTTCCAAGACTCATTTCTGAGGGGAAAAGCACTTGGACGATATTGCTCAGCTTTGGTGTTTTCAAAGGCATCTCCATAGGTTAGATGCCAGACCAGTAAGACTGAGGCTGGCCGTATAAGCTGAGCATCTGAAAGCTGGGGAGGCAAGCGTGTTTAGGACTGAAGTCAGAAGAAGTCCAAGATTTGTTCAAACAGAGGTAAGAAGTCTATCACGTACCCAGAACACATCTTCCCCACGGAGCACCAGAGCTGTCAGACAGATATCTCTGATCTGACTATTTAAAGCATTCTCACACTCCTGGTTTTTTCCTATTTGTATGCACGGAGGGGGACAGAGAAGGACGTTTCTGTTTTCAGATGAGGCTGGAACAAGAGAGTAGAAGAGCACGCCTAGTGCTCCCAAAGCCTTTTTATCTTCCACCTTTCCCTCCGACTGCCTGCAGTAACGATAATACACACAGGGATTTGCACCTCTCAGCTGGAGCAGGGGAAGTCCTCCACGCATGGCAGGGAGAGGCACACAGTTTCAGAGCATACCATAAATATAACTGCCAGGCTCAGGGGAGCACAGGTCGGAGATGTTGATTTGAAGAGTTAGAAGGTGGAGAGCAATTCACCCTTGGGCATAAGGATCCAGCTACAGGGCAACAGCAGTGCTATGGATGGATGTGGAAGTCAGAGAGAGTCAGTGCAAAACTCGTAGCCAAAGCCACGTAGCAGGTTCTTGGGTGCTGGGCTGTGTTTCTTCAAAGACTGCCATCTCCTCTGGAGGGGAGCGCTTCATCTCGCAATCGGTGCGTTAGTTTGTCAGCCGCCTTCACACCCTGCCCTCCCACGCTCAGCAGTGACTTTCTGAACCCTCTAATGCTCCTGTTTTCAAATGTATTTCCTTATTATTTTCCCCAGAGATTAATCTCTCTTGTCACTTCACTTCAGGCTACGCTGTAAGTTGTTTTTTTGTTCTGTTATTCTCTGTAAGTGCTGGTGTGTAACTGAGCTGTCACAAGAACAAATCGGCAAAATAATTGTCTCTGACGGGGTATTCACATCATGTAACTTCCAGTGCCTGCCACAGATATTTAAAACTAGCCAGAAAAACTGCTCTGAATCACAGCAAGGCTTTGATTTTTGAATGTGTTGTAGGTCTGAGTGTTACCTCTCTGTTTCATCTTTCCCTCAAGGTCCCACTCCTACCCCTCCCCAGTTTGGAGGCAGCCTTTGCATTGCACCGTGTCCAACCTGGAATATTAATTGAATGGAAAGATGGAGAAGAAACCACGACAACTGCCTCAAAACAAGCCTCCCCCTGCTCACTACCCATAGTCCTGCTTAGTGGCTCCAATTCACACTCAGGGATGGGGCTAAGGATCTGATTTACAGGTGGGGCTGGCTTAGCCCAGGACGGCTGGTGGGGTTACCACTGCAGGCTGTCTGCCTGCCCGTGCTGCTTAGAAGCTGGGAGGGGTTTTGGGTGAGCTCCAGCCCAGCTGTGGCCTCCAGCTCAGCACTGCAAAGCCAGGCAGAACTGGTAATATGGGGCAAGATGTGAGAAACTGCACTTCTCACATGGGCATCTTATTTAGGCACACAAAATTAGACTGTCTGATTACATGCTGGCTTGCAATTTGTCCTGTTCTCCCCTTGCTTTGATCTTAGAAGGAATAAAGACTAAATTTTATGAAGTGTGTTCAAGTATTTAACTATGCAATTAGGAAATGCAATTTGAAAGACCCGCTAATTGCCTGTCTGCACCATTAGCCATTTAAATAGTTTAATCTATTAATTAGATCTATTAATCTATCCCCTCAGTACTTGACCCTGTTTCATAGAGCATCTTCCTTCCACTTGGGCACCCAGCCAGTACTCTGGGTGCGAAGGCAAGTGAGTAACATGGTGCAGGGGACTCTGCCTTTAAGAAAACAGTTTCTCCTGAAGCCATGCCGTTTCTTTCTCCTCCCACTCTATCTGCAGCCACCGTGTCCTCACTTTTCCCATTGCAAACAGAGTGACTCGAGCCATGAGCAAGGGAAATAGGTGGCAGTAACACAAGGAGTATATCTACACTGGAAGGGACAGTTAAGTAATACAAAGCCTTAAGGTTCCTTTTCCCCCCACCTAGCTGAGATCAATTTCAAAACTACCACCCTGCAGCATATCCAAGGTTGACAACAACAACTACAATGTCCAAATAAACTGCCTAAACCCACCATCAGATTACAAGAGAGGGTCCCTCATTGTGTCCCTTGTTCTTAGTCTCCTTCCCTAATCTGCTGCTGACTATTTTGGAATACTGATTCAGGCCAGCTGTTCATATATATGTGTTTATATACATATCTATTTTCATATGTGATGGCTTTATGGCTATCCTCAATAGATTCAAGAAAGCCATCAACCTAAGACAGGATTTATTAAAGGTTTTACATTAGCAATTTTCTTTAGATAACGTAATTGTTATGTTAATAGTATATATTGATGAGGAGAGAATTGTACCCCAGATTCATGTATGAAGATATGTAATTTCAGAGTAGCTCAAAATTTGTAGTTAATATCGTGTATAGAGAGAAGTAAAGATTTGTGATGTTCTTAGGTAGACTTTAGTACCAGAAAACTGCAAGCTACTAGCTAATTATCACTCTTATTAAATGTCTGTCTTAGTGCAGAATACAGCTTAGGAGCTTTAAAGCTTACACTAACTGAGAAGCTAGATCAACCACTGATGTAGGTCACTTATAGCTCAGGTGATACATAGCTGTTCCTCATTGATTTTACTGCTTAATCATTTATATTTATGAAATTAAAAGTTACAATTCTATGATCTGAAGTAGGGGAATAATTACATTTTGATTATTAGAAAGTCAGTCACCAGTCCCATTTGCAGAAACACTCAAGCAGATGAAAGGACAGAAAACTAAATGGATTCAATGATACATTATTTGAATTGTATCGCTTATAAAAAGTATTGCAGCTTCCATGTAAAAGTCTTAATCGCTGTAATATTGTTATTTTAACCACAATTACCGATTTATATTGCAGAAGTACTTAGAGGCATGTAGTCACTGGGCTGCGGGCTATTGAGAGGGAATCTTTCTAAATCTGTCCTTTGTTTAGGCAACGCAGAGATGGTCCAACACTTCTATGGAACAAGGACCTGGACACACATCTCAAGTGAGTGTTCTAACCACCATATGATGTAAAACAGCCTCTCTTTCTGTCCCAGTGATTTTTTTTTTCATTCACTGAAACACTGTTTCAGTAGGCAGGCTGCATCCCACAGGACACCGTTGCTTGATAGTTGAGCTTTCTCCTAGAACAGAAGTGGAGCAGATTCAGGTCTGCATTTCACTTCTGGCGCAGGTTGCTCTCTTCACTTGGTTTCCAAGGATATCCCCTGTTAAGTGGTTAACATGCTTAGAAGAGAGACCTTGGATTGAGGCATGGAAATGAGTAAGAAAGAAATTAGAGTACGTCAAGCAGCTCTAGAGTAACTCTGCATCCTTCCGTGAGCTACTGAGCTGCTAATTTTCACTTGCATTGGTTCCCAGGGAATGCAACTGCATTATTTTTATGTATTCTTCATATTATGAAAGCTGTTGCCTTAGAAGCTTACAAACTTTTGTGCATGTTATTCATCAGTAGTAGTTGATCTTTATATCCTGGTTCTCCTTTCACTTGTGCTGGTGTAACCGGGGAGTGGTTTGGTGAGAGCAGATCCAGAGCGGATGTACATCAGCACAGCACTACTGATTGTTAACAGTGGTACACAGTTCATAGTAACTGTGGCTCTGCCCCAGTAGCGTTACACCAAAGTAAAGCACTACTATTCAGTTCTTGAGTTCAGTACCATAACTGACATCTAAAAGCTTAAAAATGGAGGCAGGTACCCCATAACGGTGAGGTCTAGGGCTACTTAGCACAAGTATAGAAGGAGAATATTGCAGGAAGAATGGAATGATTGAGAGTTTATTAAAGCTTAGAAAGTCATTCACACTCTCTCCTCAGATTACTTGGACATGTATTTCAATACTCTCTCCTTTCTAGTATAAGTAACATTGAGGTCATGAACCAGAGCAGCAAAAGCAAGAAACTTCACAGTTAATGGTGACATTGTCCTTAACTTGCCCTGAGCTGGAAAGGTGCCTTCATGACACAGCAGCATACTCTAAGGACACAGCAGCAAACTTAACTCATATTTTGCCTCTGGCAGTGTACAGCACAAGTATAAAAAAGTAACTTGGTTTTGCTTGAGAAGCAGGACCAGTGAACAAATGTCTGAAATGGGATGCTAGAGATAGAGCCAGTTTCTGATCCTCAGTTCTTTACTTAGTGGTGCTATCCTGGATTTGCATTTATGTAATAATTTGGCCAGGGTTAACGAATCTTGTGAAGGCTTGGCCTGCCATTCCTTGTAATGCCATTACCAGTGATGGTTTTCCATGGAGTACAGTGACTACTGGGTTAGACCCAAAACTAATTAATTTTCCTATAGCTTGTTCTAGAAGTTATTTTTAGTTTATCCTGACCTAGCTGCATTGTCATTTTGTTAAGAGCACTTTGATAAAGTAATTCAATCGGATGTATTACTATACAGCAGAATCCATAAAGCAACATCTTGTGTAACAAGAGAGATGTAACAAGAGTTATCAGGTAGGAGCTATCATTTCCATCTGCGGTATTCAGCTCATCGTATGAGATTCTGGGTAACATTAAATGATCATGTTTCACGAGTTCTAACTAAACACTTGCCAAGGATGATAAACCTTAATTCTTGCTTTTAGCTGTCTCTGGTGTAAGGGCACATCTCTGTCTTGGAGAAGCCCGTTCCATTTTCCAAGCCCCTGCACCAGGAGGTTTGCAAAGCAGTGGCTGCCTGAAGATCTTACCATGTGGCAAACAGCCTTTTCTTTCTCCCATCTCCCTTCTTGGAACTGGCTGCAGTTGTTTAGAGATAGCTTTTTGTTTTCCACAGAACTTGGCCTGTTGCTGATCCCCATATGGAAAGTCACAGCGCAAGTTTTAAGGTGGAAAATTCGGCCTTACTCCTTTTAGCAATTTGTTTAGGCCACAATTTTCAAATCAGACCGCCTAGACATAGATCTCTAATGTATGTCCTTCAAATCCATCTGCAAGGATTTAAGAAGCAATTGCCCGTGTGTTGATGTGGCCTTTCTGGCAGGAGATACCAAACGTCAAGGAGGCCATGAGCCCCTAATTCAGGGGCTCCAGTTCATGCTGTGGTACCAATGTAGGCAATCTAAATGGATGATTTCTGGTGGATCAGCAGTGAGAATAACAGAGCCTGAAGTTAAGCATCTGCTTGAAGTTATGCGTGATACCAAATTGGCACCTTAAATCTGCACATAAAGCTGAATGCCTTGGCAAGCTTATGTCCACATTAATAATAAATCCTGGTGACACAACCCCTTTAAGAAGAGCAGTAAGTGCTGAAGCCTCCTTAGTGGAAGCAATCTGCTTTATTTTGTTTCAGTGCAGCCAGAATGCTTGGAAAATCTTTCTATTTTGTTCTGTGCTCTCTCTCATTATCAGAGTTTCTAAAGACAGTATGGTTCAGTCAATATTCTTTTAACTAGCTTGTTACTTTACCTGGTTAGTCATTTTAGGAGCTATCCACTTGCCTAGGGAAGTCTGTGTGTTTTGATTTTGTTTTTATTCTGAATGACTGCAGTCATCTGGCTCTTTATGTGAATGATTAAAGTCTTTAAAAGCCCTGATGGATTTTTTTACTCCCTCACTCCCATTACATTCCAGATTTCTGCAAATGCAGACAAATGTATGTCACTTCATTAAAACAAAGGCTATTATTAAACAGTAAATAAATTAACCTCAGCTGGACTTCTATTATAATGACAGACTAATGAGCCAAGTAATTTGAGTGGTATAAATAAGGAATGGCCAGAAAGTGAGGGAGGCTGTAACAGAGTCCATTGTAATAAGAGACTGAGTTTACCAAAGCCTGTCAGAAGAGTGATTATTCTATAAAGAGCCTTACAAGCAAAGGTCCTAGGCTTGAGCCTGCTTGTATCTCTGTATTGCTCATAACAGGAGAACCCTGTAAGTGTTAGTGGGATCTGCTTCTCTTGAGTCCCAGTAGAACCGAAGGGGAATCCGGCCTCATGGCTGATGTCGCTCACTGGTGGTGCCTTTCGACCTGGAGTGCAAAACCAGGCTGGATTTCATGTGAAAGAACCATTTACATTGTTACCCGGCTCAGATATGGTCCTGGCAGGGGAGGTAGCATGGGAAAGGGTCCCCCAGCTTGAAGGTGCACAGCGGGACAAAAGCACCACTTGCATGGGACAGGGTAATATGGGAATCAGGGGAGCAGCAAGATGTGATTTGAAGTGGGAGGCTTGGTGGAAAGGACGGTATTAAACTACCTTGCCTCTGAGATGAGGCAATATGATGCATTTATGATATGTGTATCTACATCAGTTTTACAGAGCTTGTTAACAGATTTTGGAGCATCAGAGTATAGGAAATAAATGGGCATAGGCACTGGATATGATACTGAGGGTGTAGCACCAGGTGAGCAGGACACTTTAGGGATTATCATCTATATTTGAAGAATTGAATGGATCTCGGTCCACAGCACCAAGCCCTATACAAACATATTCCAGGACAGAGAAATGTTTCTATTATATTGTCTTTCATAACAAGCAGTTAGGATTGCTATATGGATTTCTTTAAGACAGTGTCTTCCTTGCAGAGTAGTGTGATGTGGTGTGAGACACAGGACCAGACCAGGAAAAGGAAATCCTGCCAAGGTGTGGATATATCCAGGATTTCTATTTGTATAGGCTGAGCAGAAGATGTGCTGATAAAGAGAAGTCCCTGCTACTCCCGCATAAGCTCTTCCTTAGCCAATGTTAAACATTTTTCCTAGTGTACTGGCTGCCAATAAGTGGCACAGGATACTGTAACTACTTTTCACTCCTGTCTCATACTTTCCTCACGATGATTTTTGACTATGCTTACTTGTGTCTGTGTTGAAAGAAGATGGTGTAAATCAGAGAGTTTTAGCTGTTCTGCTGTTCAGTTCTGTATTCAGATTTTTAAATGACTATAAGCTCATGCCTGTAAAAGCGTCCTTGTTTCCATCACCTGGGTTTGGGTTCCAAGCTACATACCATCACTGAAACTTATAGATATCATGTGGCTTACAGATGCTTTGTGGAGATTTCTGAGGAACTGTGCTCTCCATAGGCTTTGAAACTGAGACTGTATTTGAGTGGAAATGGTATTGAGGGGGCAGAAAAAAGGAACAGGCAGAATAAAAGCAGTTTCTTGTGAGCATAATGGCTGGAAGTTTAAAGCCGTTTAAAAGTGGCTGGAAGAGTCTCCTGAATTATTTCAGGCATTGCAGAGTAAACAATCATGCCCCATTTGTACAGTCTATGACATGATAGGAACAGAAATTCATCACCTCAGTCCTGAGGTGTCCTTGAGCGGGTTGAGGCCATTAAGATTCATATTAGCTTTTCTGTGTGCCGCTGAGTACCGTGAACCAAAGACGTGCAGCGCCGGTGAGAACAGTCCACAGAGAAGGACCAGTGAATGTCAAACTTAGAGCCAATGTCTCTTTGGGTTTTGCTTTCCCTCAAAGTTGAATATTGTGTCATCCTCTTCTATTTAGATGCTGAATGCCAGCAAGCAACGGTCTCCGCTGCACACGGGAAGTGGTCTGTCCTCCCATGACATTTCTGAGTTCTCAGAAATGACCAGAGAACTCTCTGGACCTTGCTGGGGCAAGCAAATAGACATCAATGCTTTTACAAAAATACATACGACTGGCATTTGTTTTGCCTGATTTTTCACTGTGCTTTAAACTGAAAAAAAGGTCCCTTTCTTGTAATATCTTTCAGGTATTTGTAGCAAGTATCTGAAAATGTAGCTTGAGAAATGCTGATAATGCTGATTAGTCCAGCTTATTGTACAGGAATATTTGTGCTTTACAAATACTGACCACCCTTCTCTGGAATGGTTCAGCTTGCTTTTGATTGCATTTTCCAGCCACATTGAATTTTTCCCTCTAGCAGGTGCAGATGAGTACAAGAACTGAAACGGAGAGCAGCAATGTGCTTCTTGGGGAAATGGCAAGTGACTATATAATTTACTCAGTAGTGTATTTCTACTTATAATTATTGCTAATTCAAAAAAAATCACTGTAAATTGCATGACAGCACTGTGTAAGATGGATGTAGAGACAAAACATGAATACAACCCATATCTTGTAGGCTGACAAATGAAGTGTAAAACACTATTGTTTGTTTACTGACTGCCTAAGCATGTGATGAACAATTATCTCTGCCTCAAGAGGTAGCCCAAGGTTTCCAGTGGTATCAATCTTCCTGTTTGTGATTCATTCGTGCCAACAGTGGAAAGCTGAGCACGTAGCCATGAAGGCAATTACCCGATTCCTTCTCTGCCCCTTAAAAATTGTGTTGTTTCTCCATCCCCTTTCAAAACGCAGGGTTGCACTAGAGCCAGCCTGGGAGGGTGAGCCCCCCTCCAGCCTGAACACGACGGGGCAGGTTCAGAGCCGCAGGCGTGCTTGTAAAGCTCTCCGCTACGAACTGCTGCTTCCCGGCAGCAATATTTTTCTAATGAGCTCACGGGGAGTGGGAGGAGAAGCCGAACTCACCGTGGTGCATCCAGTGGGAGCAACCTGTCATATTCCCAGGCGGAGGCTGCATTTATGTCCACGTCAGAAGACTGTTGGTCAGGGTTGTTTTTAGGGCGTGACATCCTTTTTCTGCTTCCTGCGCGGAGGTGTGAGGAAGCCGCAGGGGGTGAGGCTTCACCCCAGCTCACAGCAGAGCTGCAACAGCAAGCTGTGCCTCTGAAAAAAGTGAAGTCCCAGGCCTCCTCTAGGTTACCCATGCTGGCCCAGCTAATGGCAAACTCAATGGGGAAGCTGGTCTGGGCAGCAAAAAATAAATAAATAAGAAAGTCAGGTGTGAGCCTGATGGGTCTCTGAGTCCTCTTTCACCCCCGGTGCAAGGTGAGAGCGGAGCAGCAGAGGGTCGGGGAGGACCGAGTGCTCGAGGCGGCTCCTGCCGTCTTAACCCGGCTGCGAAACTGCCGCATTGCGCTCATCCCCAGGGGTTCAGCTCACAGCACCTCCACCGGGCGCTTTGGGAAGAGCCTCTCTCTCTCCCTGTACCACACAGCACCCTAAAGAGTATTTCACCTCTGAAGTGCCATGGCCTGAGGCCTCTGCAAAACCCCTTCAGCATCATGCACCACACGGGAGCTGGGTCACGGCGACATGAAATCCCCGGTTTTGCTGGGACGTGCCAGGTAGCATTAGCATTTTCCCACACCGAACAATTATGCTCAAGCGTTGTTTTGCCTTCGCAGGTGCTTCTTTCTTTCTGATTTTGATCTGTAATATTTTATTCATTCCGCTTCTGGCCATCTGACTCCCCACAAAGCACTGCCTGTCTGCAAACCAAGCTGGAAGAGTAAATTGAGCTCTGGAAAATTAAACAAAGCTCCCAGTGAAAATCGCAGAAAGCTTAATCCGTTTAGTGGATTAACACGAAGGTGAAGTGGTGACTAGACAGTAGTTTGTAAATATTTACGTAAATAAGATATCTGATAGTTTTGGACACTCTGGACTTGGAAGTACCAGGGACTCCTGAATCCAGTGGGTACCTTAAATCAGATTCAGGTTAAAGTCTTGCCTCCATTTTTAACAAAGAAGTTATTGGACAATGCAACAGCTTCGTAAGGGAGGGCTGGGCTCCCCCTCATTTGCAGTCATTAAGTAAAGAACTGGTTCTTTTTTTTCTATTAATGAATAAAACTATCTAGTTTCACCAAAAAGTAGGGTCTGCATATGGGAGGCACTGAGTGAAACTGCCTGGCCGGTGGCAGGAAGAAGGTTAGACTAAAAGGTCTGACGGACCTGTGAGTCTACAGTATTATTAACTACTAAAATAAATGCTTTAAAATTAGCTTAGCAATTACCCAGCAGCTCTCGAAGAGAGAGTTAAAAAGCAAACTGTGGAAATGTAATGAAAACAACATTATGACAAGACACAAAACCCTAATCTCCCAACTCACCAGGCCGTTGAGGACCCTGATGAGAAAACTGGAATGGATCGTTTTCCTACAATCTGCAAAATGGATTGTCACTTTTTGGTGTGTGAGAAGTACCTCAGAAGAGCACCTCTGTGTGGCAGATCTGCCCACTGGGGCAAATAAAACACCAAGGATTCAAAAATGTATTCTCTATGGTCTATGTCAAGTGTTGTTAATTTTTGTCAGAACCAGATAAGTTAAATTTCACCTGCTATTTGATCAAAATGGAAAGCCATAAGCAAAAGGTGACAATAAAATAATAGAATATTTTGAAGCCAGGTAGTGACATTTGTAGGAACATCTTGCCTTTCCTTTAATTGCAGCGTTGGAAGGATAGGGACTAGTTGCCCATCAGGAAACATACTGCTGCTGCAGCCAGCTCACAGCCCTATGGACTAAATATGAAGAAAAAATGCAATTATTGGCATTTGCATTAATTATTTGACGATACTAGCTTTCTTCTGGAACTCAGTTTGGGTGCTAAAATAATGTGCACCCCATTAACTTTGGTCCTGAATGCTCCTGGTTTTCCCAGTCCTTGCTTGTGTAGCTGAGTGCCTGCAGGAGCATCACTGGAGCCTGAGGATGATGGGAAGAGGTTCATTTCCACGGACCTGTTAGAACTGATGTCCCAGGAGACTGACTCTCTCTATACACACATAATTTCTTTCCTTTTCTCTCTCCAATTCAGACACTGATGTTCAGGCTCTATTAAAACTGAAAAAAATGATTCATTATTCTCCAGGAAATAGGGATCTCTTGCGGGACTTTTTTTTTTTTTTATATTACTCTTAACCTAGCAGCACCGTTACATTGCTACCAGAGTGGAAATGCATACATACTGGTCGCAGCCTTAGCTATCTGATCTTATACAGTATAGTCTATCCGTGTACCAATTTGTAACATGTCCAAAGCCTTGTGAAAGCATCCCCATGTGTAGAATTCCATGTCATATTTATTTAATGATAGATTTGCTAATGCAGCACCTGCTAAACAGAATTGCAGACTACGTCGAAATCAATCACCGTATGCAATCTGCTTCTAGCAAATGGGATAGGATATCTGCCCAGCTTATTTCTAGTCAGACAACTGAGTATAGTTTTAACTATGCATATCTGTGTATGTTTAGTCATCTTTTTTAACATGGCTAATAATCTTGACTGTAAGACTTT
The DNA here is from genome assembly GCF_035582795.1 of Mycteria americana. NCBI lineage: Eukaryota > Metazoa > Chordata > Aves > Ciconiiformes > Ciconiidae > Mycteria > Mycteria americana. The sequence goes on from NC_134371.1 coordinate 10,601,664, forward strand.
TTGGACACATACTAAATGTCAGTGGGTGTCAAGGGTCAGGGCCCCTATGTAATTAGGGAGAAAATTCAGTTTCCAGCTAGAGCTCTAGCTAAAGCTAGAGTTTCTTCTAAGCCTTTGTGTGCATGTCCTTGGGGATGGATTTAGAGAGGTTTGAGCTTGAAAAGGCCGTGATGGGGTTACCACTTTCTGGCGATGCCTTTCTGGGATGCTTGTGGCTGCAATGAAGTATCGTGGGCTCTGACCTGCTGTCAGACTGGGGTTCGTATCTACACATCAGATATGCCTTTGGGCACATGCCTAAGAGAAGGAAAATCCCTTTCCCCAGTGGTATGTTGACCTAAAACAGCCCCTGGGGAGGGAAGCATATCTGGGAACCCAAGGGCCTCATTCTCATCCCATTTACATCCCTGTTGTAACTCCACTGGCTTACCTAGCCTTCTTCCTGGATGACTACCACTCCTAAATACCTCCAAAATACATAAATAAACATTTGTCTCTATAAACTTCAACAGAGTTTCCTTGCTTTGGAAAACTGTTTTATTTAATTTGTGTTTTAAATACTCACTTGGAAGCTGGAAGTACTTGAACTATAAAAGGAGCTTTGTGCACTTGATGCAGCTGACTTGATTTCCATCATGAAAAATATATTAATCATCAGTTGCAGGAGTATGTCTTGAATGTTTCTGATTAAAGTGTACCCCAGAAAGATGTTCTAAAAGTTGAGGTAACCAACAGAAATCTGGGGGGTTTTAAGGCACTGGTATGAATTATATCATAAATAATGTTTTATTAAATAAATATAACATTAATGATAATTAATTAATGATTAATTATTGATTCAGTAAATAAATTAATGATTCCATATACTACCAAAGACTGACATGGGGTTAATTCTGGCCGTCACTGGAGGGAGAGCCAGCATCCTTCCATGATTAATATTAATGTCTTTTCTTCATGGTTCTGGATGAAAAATAAAGTGGGTATAAAAACTGACAGTGTTTCTTTAGCTTTAGAGGTAACTTTCATATTGGTGTTACAGGCCCTCACCATCATAAATCAAACAAGATGGTACATCAGTTCCTTTCTGTATACACTTTTTGCTTTTCGGTTAAAAGACTGTTTTTCAGACCTGCCAAGACAGAAAGCTTTAGCTACTTAAAAACTGGAGAGCTTTTCTGTAACAGGAGATAGCAACAGAAAAACTGTTGCTCAGCTGTATGCCATCATTGTCACTATAAAGGGCACTGGCAACTGAAAAATATCTGACAAATTGACAACTTGACAGGGACACGAGATGGTGAATTAATCTACCTTGGCAGAAGGCTGTTGGTGAATATTTAAATAGGTTAATAGTCAACATTAGAACCCAGAAACCAAATACAGGCTGGCAGCAGAAGGGAACAGGTAAATCTGATATCTAAATTATACTGTTAATAGTGTGCTTCAATCTCAGAATGAAAATCAGATTCTCAAATCTGAAATAAAAGAGTTAATAATCTTTCCTTACAGATTCTGTTCGAGCAACAGCCTTTTCTATAATTTTTCCTTTAGTTTATGTGTGTCTTTACACAGGCAAATCCTCAGTTCCTTATTCAGCTCAAAGATACATGCATTCAAATAGGAAGACAGGTAAGTTCAAGAAAGAAAAATCTATTAAGAATAAATAAACCCTATCTGGATTGGGTTTGATAAATTTTGAACATGTCCATGAGTCCCTCAATTTCTCTGGTCTTTCTCCCAAAACATCATGAGAAATGCCTGCTGGTCTGACCACATATGACAGATAGACAAGAACACCTCTCTTTGGAGTGGCTTGCACGGCGGTTTTACAGCCAAGATTTGTATTCCTCAGCGTAGCATCAATCCAACATCAATCCAAGCTGGAAATGCAATAAAATGAGAAGAAGTGAAAAAGGAACATAAGGAACCTTAGCAATTGTGTAGATGATCTGACCTCAGCTGTTAACTGCTGTACTTTCTGGGTCACCTGCAGTATCTTTTTGGCAATATGCAGAAGGGCTAACTCAGCTGGCATCACATACATTTACCTTGTAGAATAGCGTTAAAAATGTGCAAGTTGGACAACGCACTTTGTCCATATCACTTTCAGGTACTTTCAGGTGGCATTTCTCCAAAGGGCTAACACAGTTCAGTAACAATTGTTTTAGCCATCTGTGTGCTCTGTAATGAATTCTTTGACTAACCCAGAATCCTGTTTATCTCAAGAAAGGCTCCAGGGTAGCCATGCAAGCCGGGTGTGCTGGAAACTATCTGTTTTCTAAGGATAACTCAAATCCAAATAAGAGCTAGTGCTGGTCCAATCCATTTTCATTGTGAAAATGGAAGGATGGTTCTTGTGAGAATCTGTTCTGAGTCCAATATTAATCAGTATTTTCATTAAGCATTCAGATTAGGGAATACTGTGTTATTATATTTGCAGATGATACCAAGCTGGGAGGCACTTTGAAGGAGAGGAGCCAAATTCAAAATAATCTTGGTAAACTCGATAAATAGTCTGGGTGGTGCTAAAAAAAAGATCAATGAAAAAATAGGAATTATTTAAGATAATAAATTGCATTAATATTAAAGGGACTGATTTGGCCTGCAGGAAAAAATGTTTAAAAAGTCATAGCAGAGCATACATTGACCAGTAGTCAACAGTGTAATAGCTATGGAAGGAAAGACCACTGTATCTTGTTACGGGTTATACAAATGTATGCAAGATAAGTGAAATGATTTTTCCACTCTGTGCAGCACAGATAAGGCCTCAGTTAAAGTACCGGCCCTCTTTGGTACTTGGCAATTTGGAAAGGAGGTGGCCAACTGCTAAAAGTCCGGATGAGAGCAACAAAAATAACCACAGATTTTATGAGCAAAACTTGAGTAAACTGGGTGTTCTTCAGGTTAAGGAAGAAGGACCATGTTCAGATAGTACAAAGCTATTGCTCACTATTGTTCCTCATATTTGGGCCACGATAAGAAGCAAAAAATTTACCTTCTGGTGAAGAAGATCTAGGTGAAAGGTTCAGAAAAACTTAATGCTTTGGGGGATGTTGAGCCTTTGTAATTGATTTTTAGAGGCAGACGGATGACGAGGGTTGGCTGGTGCAGCAGGTCCTGCCTTGCGCAGGAGTGTGGGGCTGGAAGACCGCTGCCCATTTTATTTTCTAGAAAACAGTTGCTTAACTGATGTCAGTGATACTGAAGTATATGAACATATTTTTGTGGAATGAGCAAAACCGGGGATGAGCAAAACAAAAGGAAATACAGTTACTTAAAAAACGTTATACACTATTGTTTTGCTTGCTTTTGCTTGTCATCTAATAATATATGCTTGAGTACTATATGCTGAGCTGTTGCCTTACATTTTAGCACAGGATTGTAGTACCTGCCACGAAATCTGTAAATTGTCAAGTGGCTAGTAAATTCGTCATTCAAGAAGCTTTACTGTTAACTGTAATCTCATATTAGGTTTGAAGTCTTCATATAATTAATACAAGCAATCATGTCACCATCATTATCATTGTGATGCTATAGTCCTAGTTGTGAAAGAAGCATCATTTGTGTGGAAGTGCAATAGCAGTAATTAAACCAATAGATATAACTGGAAAAGAAGACAGACACCTGAGCTCTTATTTCCATTGACAGGCACTAAGTTTTTGACTGCATGTGTTCTTTTAGCCTCTGACCAGATAATATTACGTATCACGTCACCAAAGGTTAGTTATGCAAGGCACAACTTAGTTAATCTGTGTGGATTCCACAGAAAGAATTACTATAAATATAAGTTTCAATTTGTAAATACATTTACAGTGATTGTGTAGGGTTTCTTCCACATATTTTTTAGCAAACAGATCCACAGGCAGGCATGATAATAAAAAAAAAAATAATAATTGGAGAATATTTGCAGGAATCACTCACCAATTTATAAATGTGAATATTCTCTGCTTAAGAATTATTTCTGTTTTAGCAAGCAAGAAATAGAAGGAATAATATGTCAAATGTGAAACAGCTCATTCTTTCAGTACTTCCAAAGAATAACTTCAGTAACATTTACAGAGTAGGGAGAAGCCTCCAGTGGCCTAGCACTGTTTCCACTCAAGGCAATGAAAAGCCTGCTATTTATTTCAGCTGGACGATCTCACAGCTATTTTAGCAATTCGGTTCATGTAATGAATTAATTACATAAAATTATAAGCAATTTGTAGACAAATACAAAGAAATTAAATTAACTGGATAAATTATATGCTGTGAACCACTCAGCTGTAATACTTATCTTTTGCTATTGTGCACCCTTAGAAATATTCCAAATAAAAGATACAGTTCAATAAAAGGCACGTTTTTGTAAAAATTCAGAATAATAATTGTCATAAGATTATTTAATTGATATGTGGATTATTTTATAAAGTTTTTGGTGAATTTTATGAAGCTGGTAAATTCCAAAACATCTCCTGGAAATATATCACAAAACACAATCATTAGCGCTCTCTCCCTTGTTTTTCTGAGTCCAGCATTTAAATCTGTACAGGATCCTGTCCCTCCTGGCCATTTTTCATTGAGCCAGTGAAATAATTTTTTATTATATCAGTGGCACAAATCCTAGGGTAAAATCAGAAATAGGGTCAGGTTGCCCACAGAGAATTTGGGCAATTCCAAAGCTAGAACTGATTTATTACCAACCAGTTTGTTTACAGCTATCTTTGATATCTTCTGGCTACTTTGAATTATGCATTGTTGACATACCCTCAGCCAACCTCTACTGATATTAATAACACATTGAAAACAATAGATATTCAACTAAGGACAGAGTAAAAAATGTTTTAAAACCTCTAGATTTGTTCCAATAGGTGCTTCAATAGGGTGAGGCTTAACATCTTATAGGACTGGGCACTAGTATAGCAAAAGCATCAGTGAAGTACCTTTGCTGTGATCAAACATACGGTACAATAAGGAAGCTGGCAGAAGGCTAAAAACCAGACCTCTCATTCCATTAGAACCATTATCAACTAAAAATGTATTCTTTCAGAAAAAGACAGGAGACTGGGAAACAAAAATAAAAATATGCAGGGAAATCACAAAATATGGGAGATTTATAGATTTACAGCTGCAGCAGGCCTAGATGGAGAAAGTGAGACAGCAGAAAAGGGATTAGGATTAGGATTGCTTATGCACTTACATAACATTTGTTCTAGATTTGATTACAGTACTCAGGAAAATGAGAACTCAGTATTCATTGTGCACAACAAAAAACTTCATGTCAGCATCACCATTTACATTTGCAAAAATAATTAGGAATCATTTGTAAAATGCTTTAATTATGTTAATCAGCCAATGTTTTGCTACGCTTTGGAGACATAAAGCATTGTAGGAACTTCAGACGGAGCAGACATATGTTTCTTTGTCTCACATGGCTGCAGGAACATCATCTGTCATGTTCACAGCTTTTTTTTTTGTCAGCAGAGACCACAGACATTCCTGCACAGTAGATTATTGCACCCTACTTCTAAAATACAAGGCCAAAAATGGATTTTTAAAATAAAATAAATACAGAAATACATACATATACACACACTCAAATTTTGAGTATCCAGTTTCAGATTTATAAAGCTTGAGTTTAAGAAGTGCTAAACACTTCCTGTGATTTTATTCATTACTATAGTTCGTTCTGAAGTTTGACTCTGAAATTATAGACAGGTTTTTGAAACTCTGAGCCTACGTGACTTTTCTTGAAGCTTAGCCAGAAGTGAAATGCGGAGGTGTTGCGGTATCAGTAGTACCATGATCTGTCATTAGACTACACATATACTCATGCTATATGGTATGCAACTTGTCCTAAAAATAATCTTTTAGTTCTGGTACTGCATCCTAAAGGCCAGTAAAGTCTCATGCCCCAAGAGCAGTATATATAGCCCCACTTTACTATGTTTACCCCAAAATAAAGAGGGGGAAAAAAACCCAACCAAAAACCTTTTTGTGATTGCTATTCAAAACCGTCAGTGTATGTCAGTGCTAACCTGAACTAAACTGCAACATGTTGCGTCTGGGGGTGAGGAAAGCATGACTGACGTGCACAAACCAGCACTGGGCGCAGCACGGGACAGGGGCTCCCGGGGGACCAGAGAGCGGTGGGGGATCTCCAGATCCCCAGGCCAGGATCCAGCCCACCACCCTAGTGAGGGAGCAGGGCCAGCCTGGAGATGGTGGCCACATTCAATCAAGAGACCAGATCATCAGTTTACAATGACAGAGCTGAGATGAGGTCAGGGTCCAGATCAACAGGTCCACGGCCAGGCAGGGCTGGAGACTGGCATCCCATGGTGTCGTTGGGGCAGGATGGGCAGCCCCAGGCTGCTGAAATGGAGTCCCCAGGCCCAGGGACAGGATGAGGGGAAGGTCTAGGCAAGGCTGCTGCGGTCCACAAAGGTCCATTAGCACCCTCAGGGCCCTGACGGGGTGAGGGAGGTGAGCAGCTCTTTGGACACAGCATGGCATTGCTGGTGGACACACCTACACTTCTCCAGAGATCTGCCTGGAGATATGGAGTGTTATTAGCACACATTAGCACTTGGCTTAGGTAGGAAGGATGGTGGTGCTTGAGATTGAAGATACTGGTTCTGAGATGCAGATAGGTCCCATAGCAAGTATCAGCTGGAGATGTGATTAATTTACAATTTCTGAAGTGCCAAAAACTTGACTGTAAACACTGTATTGGAAGGAAGAAGCGTTTTTGCCAGCTTATTCTGTTTGGCAAATGCTTTTGCTAAACCCTTTTGCTGTATAAAATGCATCTCTGCTAGAAAAAAATTGCTTTTACAGCTGCACTAATGAACAGCCTCAACAGTGTTGAATAAGCACAAGCTAGTGATTTTGTCTTGATCTGTGAGACCTTCTCATACTCGCTGATATATCTGAAACCTGTGTTCATGGCCAACATTGGCAAAGCTCCTTTATTTTGTCCTTTACAACCCAAGGTGGCTGTATCAGTTTTAGATGAGGCACTGCAATTTTCTTTACCTCTCCAAGGTGTCTGTCTTGCCCGTCCAAGCTGTCTCTGCCTTGTTTGCTGAGGCATTTTCGTAACCCAGACACACTGGAGCCCTGTGCTTTGTCATGGACATGCCTGAGTGAGGGAGTAACCATTACTCTTTAAGACACCTGTACAAAGCAGGTACAGAGTTAGAGTCACCGTCCAGTTTAATCTCTCACACTCTTGAGAAAGGGACAAACTCACCTATACTGCGTATATCTTCTCGCCTACCGTCGATGCACATGCTGAAATGGTGGGGAGTTGATGGAGAGCGCTGAATTAAGGCACTCCTAAATTGTTTTGCCTTTATCCCTGGATGAGTTGACAGAAGGGAAAAGCCTTGAAGAGGAGCCTGTGTAATCACAGCTCATTGCTGCAGGAAGTGGTAAGATCCACAGGCACCCAAGTTAGGTTTTCAGCGGTCAAGCTGGCTACAGCCCAGCCAACAGCACAGCAAGGAACACCCTGAGGAATATCTACTTCGTAATTTGAGTACAGTATAGGGACATCTAAGCTAGCTTTATATGAGCTAGCTCAAATTCTAGAAAAGCTGAGCCCTGGAAACATAAAAAATATATAACATAGATACACCCTTAGTTATGACAAGCTTACTTCCTATCTAAATCCCATTGAGATTTAGTAACAAAGCTTTTTCCTGCTTAACGTGACTTGTGAAGTCTGAACCAGAAGGTGCTCTCAGAAAACCTCTATCAAATTCAGTAGTTTGTCCTCCAAGACATGGGAAATGGAGGTTCTACGTGACGGTGTTTGAAATCCTACCTCCTACGACCTGGAGAACGTCCCATGTAATAGATGTTACACTATTTTGAAATAAGCTATTAAGCCAAGAGAGAGCATGTACAGCCATGAACAGAATTCCTATGTTCCTTTCCCACAAAGATCTCAAACTTCTTTCCAAAGTAACATACCTAGGTGTGCGTTTGTATTACAGTTGTCACTAGTCCTAGGAGACTAGTGTCAAGAGACCTAGATACTAGTCCCTGTGTTTATTCTCCAGAATTCAATCTTTCATTATCCACTCAGTGGTCTTACCTGAGATGCTACAAAGCAGAAAAAAACTTACCTATAGAATATATTATGAGATGAGAATTTATTAAGAAATCCCAACATTGAGATGCATCCTTTTCTGCTTGGCAATTTTTTACAAGGGCTAACCATGAAGTAATATATGAATGTGTCCAATAATCACTTGAGCATATAAATTAGAAAAGTAAATTGTTATAACAGGGCAAGTAGGAGAATGAAATAGTTGGGGAAGTGTATTTTTATAAATCATTAAATAAAGAGTCTGGAGAAAAATTCACATTTTATAAGGATATCCATGTTTATAATACAGAATAGCAAAATGATGTCACTGTCCAGGATATAATAGCAATTAACTGACTAATCTTAACACATTTCCTCACAAAACCCTGTTTTGCAAGATTATGAGTCCTCCAGTTTCCATCAAGACAGAGCCATTGGAGATGTTCCAAACCTTATGAGTTGTGTGTTCAAAATTAACTCTTCCTTTAAAAAAAAGGGCATGAACAACCAGAGTTTTATTCTTCATGCTGGTCATACTCAGCTTCATGAAGATAAGGGATGGCTTTTAAACATTCCCTATTTCCTCTAACCTTGAACTGCTTCCCTAGGGAAAAAAATGCAGTTCTAGAGAAAGCCACAAGCCAAACATTATGGCTTACAGGCAACACATAATTAAAAAGTTAACAGTGAGGCTGAAAAGGAGGATGAACTGTAACATTTTTCACAGCTTGCTGTTATCCTGGGGCCTTGCAAACTGGGTAGCACTGACCCTAAACTCTCTGACTTGCATTTAGCAGGCCAGGCTATTCTCACAGCCAGGAGATCATGTAAGTGTGCAGCACCTTTTTGCGGAGCGTGGTGCGATGCAAAGTCCTCTGTGTGCATGCCGGGGACCTGAGAGGTTTGACCTCCTGCATGCTGCATGGAGCCCCTAACCTGGCGCGCTGGGATCCGGCTCTGTTGAGTTTAATGTGTTGGGTAAAAGTTGAAGCTCTACACTGTAAACAAAGCTTTCAAGTGAAAAGAAAAAACAATAATAGAAAGGTGAGGTTTTACGTCAGGATCCAAGTTTTAGCAATTGAGAGAATGGGTAAGAAGAAGAAATAACAAAATAATGTACTACTATGGAGATCCAGTAAGTGTCTTGGAAATGTCACCTTGTGCATCCTGTAATTTCATCTGATCTTATTTCTTGCAGGGCACAAAAAAAGAATAGCAAACTACACACAAGTTTTCCTTTAAAAAGTTCAGTTCATTTTCTAGCTCTTTTACTTTTTCCCTGAAGACTGGTTGCTCTAGGCAAGAATCCACATGTGTGTTTAGATGAAGGGCCATGTGACTGAAAATCAGCCACTGATTATCTATATATAATCTGTGCTTCAGCCAGTAATTGAATGCCTGTGGAATAAAGATGCCTTGAAGATACCCTGTGTCTCTCAGGAAGCTCTTTCTCTCTATGGATTAGAAACAAAATGGGCATTTTTATAGTTAGTGTACATTTTTAATTAGCACCATAGTTACCTAAGTAAATAATGCACCAACTAAAATACTCATTTAAAGAAATGACAAAATACTTAATTAAAAACAAAATAATGAGTGAGAGGAATTCTCCACCAGGAAAACAGTGAACTGTAAGGAGCTATTACTAGTCCTTTGCTACACAAACCTACATCCCCGCTCCACTCCTCTTAGGCTTTTGCTGTTTTTCTGTTTGGCCCCAAAGCACACTGGTGCTCACTAGCAGCAACAGAAGACCTGGGCTGCCTCCCCGCCACGCGGCTGAGTGCTCCAGAATGCACCGGCCCCCTTTGCTATCGCGTGCCTCGTTCGCACTGCGGCAGCAACCTGGGATGTGGCTGGTGTGCCCAGGGAGGTGGCAGGGGAAAGGGTTTGGCTACCAAGCTGAAAAGTTTTCAAAGGCAGGAATGCTGGAGGCAGCTCACCCTCTGGAATCAGTGCCGTACTTCCTTCTCATCATATCCTATATGTGGCAATATAGCCATACAGATACAGCATGCCAACACTTCACCAGCTCCTGCTGAAGAATGGCCCCAAAACACCATTCAATAATAATGGAAATGCATGACTGTCTCGCACAAGAACAAGGGAGTAGCATCAGCAGCCCCAGTGTCAATTTGATGCTTGCATGTTCAGGCGATGATTCTGTGGTTACCAATGTTTAATTTTATAAGCCTAAAAGTAGTACCATTGATTACATAGGAATTACTTATGCACATATAATTAAAAGCTTGCTGGACCTAACATTTAAGTGTGTGCTTTTATGTTTGTGTACACATTTTTATATCAGACAACATTTGCGTCCTCATCTTGCTAAACAAACGTCTGAAATCATTGCTCTCATAGATACTTAACTGGAAAGCTTGGAGTCTCATCAAGAAAGCCTGGGCAATGGGTTAAACCTAATCTTCATATCAGAAGGTGACTTTTTTCTTCAGCAGTTGCTTTTTTTTCTGTATAAGCCAGCTGTGAGAATTCAGGTGAAGCTTCAGGGCAGTATTTTAAAGTGGGATGTCTGATATGGGAATCTTAATTCTTAATACAGTTGACCTTTGATTTCAGAAGTTCTGGAGTGTTACTAGCTAATCAATATCTGGCTTGGCTGCTCTGCTTCAATTTTTCTCTTCTGAAAACTATTTACCTCTCAAGGGTGAGATGAAACTTCATAAATGTCTAGTATGGGCTTTTGAACAATTTAAAAGGTGCAAAGCTCTACTAGCCAGAACACTAGGCAAGGATATTATTCTGGTGGAATTTTGCTATATATTGGAAAAGGAATGCGGTCAGAGCCTTCTGCTGCACGCAGTAAAATAACTTCATCCTATCAATATACTTTCATCCACTAAAATACATACTTTTTAAAGTGAAAAATATAAACTGCAGGGTTCAAGCCACTTGTAAATTGCTTCCAAGTTTTGTCTGGTGAAATAGTATCATTACAGCAACGTGGAACAGGAAGCACCAAGTAGCTTTTTGTAACATAACTGCAAGCCGTGGAAATAGAAGCTTGCAGAAAGTGCAACTCATACTTGAATTTGGCAGGGACACAGTGACAAATATTCATGCACTTCAGAGAAATGGCATACGATTTTTAGCATGTAGTGGTCAGGACCCTGTTCTACATCTGATGATAAAGGAGGAGCACAAGATTATTGAGCGTATCAGTTAAGCTGCTGGCTCAAGGCCACTCTCCAGGCAACGTGCCATAGCTATGAAATCACTCTGTTATTTTAGACTTCACATTAGATGGATAGGGTAGTGCAAGCTGTTTGAAAGTCAGCTTTGATGTATTTAAATGTTTTGAAATAATGCCTAGCATTTAATACAGAGTTTTGCTAACATTAGCTTTCCAAGGTGCCTGATAAAAAGTCTTATTCCCCACTGTTTTAAGGTTATTTTTCTAATTAAATGTAGATGCTTAAACCATCAGCATTCACCACAAGATGCAGTTGTTCAGACATTATATCATCTATCTTAAATCCTGAATTATGTTCTAAATTTCTAACTGAACATTAAAAATGACATTAGCTCTATGGCAGATACGATTATGATTCGTTGCTATATATCACAATTACCTGGAAACAAATGGGAATGGCAGCAATAGTACTCTGATCTTCACACACAAAAGGCTTCTCTTTAAGTCAGTGTCAAAGTTGTCATTGACTTCACTGACAACAGTATTCCGTCACAAATACCCAGGTATTTACTGCTTAAAATAATCTCCTTTAGTTCTTAGCCACACAGCCCCAGAAGCTGCAGACTTGTATCAGTGTGTTTGAAGCTGAACACTGTTTTGTTTTCCTAAGTAGTAGCTATTTTCAGAGCTAAATGGAAGATTTCAGAGATCACTGCCCAACATCAACACATTTCAACATCCAATTTTAACCAAACAGCAGTTTAGCACCATGTTGCCAGTAGCAGGAAGAGAAAGGTGCCAGATCCTCCCAGCACGTGTACCTTGCTTTGGGATACCTACACACCACGCACTTGGTTTTTAAATTTACATCAGTGGTTATCAGGCCTCTTTTCCAAGTCTTTATTCCAACATCTGCATGTTTTGCATTTTTTTACAAACAAACGAAGATAAAAATAATGAAGTTGTGAAGTAGCTTCACTTCACTAGAAAAGGGGAGTCTCAGAGACGCTGAGGCCCTGGCTGACGGGCCCAGAGACCTGACAGGCTGCCACGGCAGCTCCTGTATGGGGAGGGTGGGATTTTTTCCAGGCCACCCCTGTGCAAGTCTCTGTAGGAGGCTGCTTGGACTCAGGCCACTCGGGCCCACGGACGGCCCTTGCGATCCAGAAGCGGCACCTCGGGACAGTGAAGAAATCAGGACCAGCGACGCACCCCCGGCAGACAAGACCCGGGGAGCATCAGGCACTCCACCCCCGCCCTCCGTCCCCTCACCCCCTTCCTCCACCCCACCACACCCGACCCCTCTTCCCGCCTCCCCCCGCCATCAGACGTCACTTCCTGGGGGCGGGCGCAGCGCCGCGGGGTGTCAGTGGCGGCCCTGTGATGGCGGCGGCGGGGCGCCGGCAGCCGCGGCGGCTGGGGGCGCCGGGGGGGCTGTGCCGCTCCTAACTCGGCGTCGGGCCCCTGCGCCATGGGGAGGAGCCGCGGCGGGCGGCTGGCCTGAGGCGGCGGCGGCGGCGACAGCGGAGGGCGCGGCACTGCCGAGGGAGCCCCGCCGCGGGGGCCGCGACCCGCGCCGCCGGGGATGTTGCGGTGGGTCCGGCAGCAGCTGGTAGGTGTCTCCCGGCGCGGCGCCGGGCCGCGGGCTTCCCCTGCACCCCACGCACCCCCGGGCCGGGCGGCCCCTCGCCTCGGCCCGGCCCTCCAGGGCGACTCCGTTCCGACGCCTTTCCCCGGGCCGCTGCCGCCGCGGGGTCCCCGGAGGAAGCGGGGGTGCGGGCGGGCGGGCGGGCTGATGGGGAGCCGGGCCGGAGTGTGTGAGGGAGGAGAGTCCTTCCCCCCGATGGGGGCGGGGAGGTGTAGGGGCTGGGGAGACGTGCAGGCTTCACTTGGATCATTATTATCTTTTTTTTTTTTAAATTTTATTTTAAGACGTATCGGAGGGTTTGGGGTATTTCGGGGGTTTTTTTGGGGGGGGTTACTTTTTTCTTTTCTTTTCTTTTCTTGAAACCACGTTGACACAGAGGAAAGCGCCTTCCCTTACCTCTGGCCCCCTTTGGGAAGGGTTCCCCAAACTTCTTTTCACGGAGGAATGACGGTGCCTTTTTCTGTGGACCGGCTCTTCAGGGCTTTGCTGGCCTCTCTTCCTCCTTCACGTTGCGAAACGTTCCAAGGTTTTTTCACCTGATGTGCGTCTGTCTCATTTATTTCCCTGTACCTGAGAGCTTTGCAGCCGTTGCTGCTGCGTGCGTGTTAAGGCTTTGAAAGTGACGAGAAATGAAAGGAAAACATCCGTGAAGTGCTTTTCGCGGGGGAAACCACTTGAAAAAGGCTGCAGAGAGAGGGTGTCGCCCTCTAAAAGGCGCTACTTGGTGTACTTGTATTATAGCGTGCAAGGGAAATAAGGCGGCTGTGACTGTAATGTCTGTGGTGCTGTAGCGGGGAAGTACATTGAGTTTGGCTGTTTTGATTCAAGTGTTGGCCAGCTTCCTGCCCCCTCCAGCAATATTTCTCTTGCATTTTCTCAAAGGGAGAAATTCCTGCTAAATGATTTATTTGCAAACTTACTTTTTCTATTCATTGGAGTTACCTTGCATCACAGACGTTGCCCAGGTTAGTACGAGAACTTATATTAGTTAGGTTTTTATATTTTAATGGTTAAAGCTTCTGTCTCACTAATGATTTGTTTGTTATATCACTTTTTACAAAAAGATAAATTTTGGGTTTTTTTTTTTCCTTTTCTTCCTCTACCTCCTTTCCCACGGCCCATAGATTTTCCCAGATCTGTGTCTGAAGCACAGAGCTTGTGATGCTCTCAATGCCAGCTTGACAGCGCTCACTAGTTTGGTGTGACACCAAGAGTTACTGACCTGGAAGTTAATTGCTCTGTCTGAGCTCTGACTGCACACTTCTGTTCTGTTACAATTGTACACATGTTTTTTAGAGTAAAGACTGTTTGGTGCAACATAGCTATTATTTTTTCCTCTTGAAGGTGGCTTGAGGTTTGTGCGTGTGGTGTTTAAAGCAGCATTATGTTGTCTTCTGTAGAGTTTAGATTAGGACTGCATCAGTGCTAGGAATTCATATATCAAGCATGGTTGCTTTTCTCCCTATGAGTACACTGACCAGCTTTCCTGAAATATGTTTGCTCTTAATAGAAAGTAAAAGCTTAGTGTAACAAGATGAGCAATAAACATAGTACTAAGAGATTTCTGTTCTTCTAAAGGAAACTGTTTGATGGGAAAATAGCTGTTTAAAACTTGCAGTAGTTTTGACAGGGAAGGATTAGTGTCATAGAAGAACGGGGTAATAAAAAGTCAAGATGCTTGAACAGACATTTAAATATGGTACTAAGGAAAAAAAATTATTGCAATGATACATGTTTTGTGTTTTCTTTTCTATAAACCTCACTGTTTGATGTTAATGGCTTGGTTGTTTCACAGCTCGCAAAGATGAAAAATGGCCTAAGATAGGTATCACACTGCATGTTTCTTCCGAGGGACATTCAGACAACTCATCCCTGTGTGTAATTGTTGGTGTAACGTAGATCCCACCATGCGTTTGCTTCTTCATATGTCTGTGATGTTTAGTTTCTGAAAGAATGTCAAAAGGCCGAGAACCTTGGGAAAGATGCTGAGAAAATAATCAGAGCAAGTGGGAAGAGTGGGGTGGCAGAAATAGTTAAATCAATGGGTGACAAAATCTGTGTCTGATTTATTTCTGATAGAAGAAGAATGTGTGGGTTTGGATGCCTTTAGAGTGTGTATTTGTACCTGTGCTTGATGTGGCAACAGGTTTTGAAAAAAGCCTTCTCTTCCATACAGGAGGGCTGGAACCAGGCAAATATGTGGGAGTGATTTAAGTGGGATGTTGCAGTAGTACGAAAGAAAAAAGTTGGTGTGCAGAAATGTTGGAAAGTAATAAGGGATTGGGGAAAGGGGGAGGGACTGGTGCTTTGCTCAAGGTGCTTTTAGGTAGTAAAGTACTCTCTGTAGGAAACCAAGTAATGTTTTGCAACTTCTTGTCTGTTTAAGAGGACAGTATTTCATATACTAATTAATGAGATTGTTCTGAGTGTATATGGTGTTCTCAAGAGTTGTAAAAGGGGCAGGGAAAATGAAGCAGGTGGTCTTAGTAAGTCATGAGAGGACCTGTTATGGAATTCAGATTATTTCAGCTAAGTTTTTTAAGTGATGACTTTGCTGTGCTTTAGTCTGTGAAGGTCTATGCATGCCTGTATAGCTACATAAAGGGATAACTAGTCCTCTGAGAAGAGGAGACATGTTGAGAATGTAAGACTTTCTTCATCTTTATTACAGTCGTACAAGTCCAAAGCAATTTTCTGAGGTGTTATTTGTCTTTTCAGTGATTTGTTGTATAACAGAAATTGGTGACAGTAATACTGTTGCTCAGTCTTCAGTGCCTATGTGGGACTCTCTTACAAATTGTTAGTTTGTTTTGGTATCTTGGCCTTTGGTCTGCTTTGTTTGCTCAGAAACAATTAACACCACCCTACACAGTTTATCAGTTTTTGTTCCTCTAATGCTGTCCCCTACTAAATAAACTGTGTAGTAAGTCATTAACAGCATGCAACTTTTAGTTAATATTATTATATTATAAAATCATTATCTAGTTAATAGTTGGAAGTGCTTAAGTTTTAGTAATTAAAAATGTAGAGACAAATGGAGTACAATTCATTGCATTGAGTAAAATGCCCTGATGTATTTCAGAGACAAGCTTTGAGCAGGAAAGATGTCTGAGTCCCAGCTCTGTTACCTTGAGATCTCAGAAAGCCAGTAGGCATGTGGATTTGCTGAGGGTTGCATAACACCACAGGCACAGCTAAGTCTGCTTGAAAAAAGCAACCGGGTAAACAACAGTTGATAGGAAGCATCATTGAATGCTTGGGAACAGTACGCTATATTATATTTGCATTTCCAAATATGATGGGTTAGACTACATAGCTGGTATGTGTACAGCAGAGCGCTACTGTGGCTCTCCTGGTCAAGTTTGTGCAGTACCAATACAAAACAAGAGTACAAAGTGGCATTTTGTAGTGTGCTCACTGACTTTCTGTACCACTTCCAGTTTGATAAATTTATGAGTGTTTGGACTGTGCTAATGTCCTGATGGTGTACATGGACTGTAGGAGCTATTGCAGTGGCATTAACAGAAAGTAATGACAACTTCAGTTGTCTGGCAAGGAAGTCTGCAAAAATTGTGGTAGAATACTCTTGTATGTATGAACTTAGCTGTGTAATTTTGAACTATTAGTCCTGTCAAGTGAAGAAAGGTCTGGATTTCCCTTCTAGTTGCTATTATGTGGACTTTGAGTCTTTTGATCTGTTATCTAACAGTGCAATGATGTACAAAAGATACTGCATGGAGAAAACCTAAGAGCTACCTGCCTGGTCCCTCTTTTATACATGACAGTTCAAGAGAAGCAGAATTATGCTGTATTTGGCAGAGTATCTTCCTACAATTTAAGAACCTGAATGCTCTTGTGTGCTGACAACTTTTTCACTATGCAGAGCAAGGTATTCAGGCAAATGCAGCTTTGATATTTAACTGGAAATCAAAGACAAAATGTGTAGATTAGTTCCGTTGGATCGATGTCTTTTAACTGGAAAACCAAGTTACCAGACTATTTTATTCCATGGTTATAGGAAGGTTCAGATTGGGAGGGACATCAGGAGTTCATCTAGTCCAAAAGTTCTACATAGCCTGCATTGAGAGGTGATCACAGGGAATGTTTTTGACTATTTTGTGTTGGTTGTCCCTGTCACACCCTAGGACTATATCTGTAGGAGTGTTCTTGTTCATCTTTTGGATGCATTCTAATGAAAAGTTTCTTCTACTAATACAGGAAATGTCCTCGAACAGATTAGCGCTAGAGGACTGTATGTTTGGGACGTTCCTCCCTTTCCTTCCAGGTGTTGCTATCTGTTAAGATGTTCTGAGAGGGGCAGATGGTATTCTGTGATAACTTGTGGTTATTGACATTCTGAACAAGGTGAACAGCATTTGATCTCATTGTTTGCACTGATGTGTGTATTGTTTTCACTTAACAATTTTATAGAATCGAATGAATGCAGTTACTTCTTTTTTTCCCCAAAGAATTCCCTGTATTTTTTGAATACTGAAAGTACTTTGAACTAATCCAATGATTGAGAATCCTAGCTTCTAAAATCACATTGCTTTCCTGGAGCACAATTTCCCCACTCTTTTCTTACTTGTCATTGAAGCCTGCTCCGCTTTTTGGCTAAAATTAAGTGGGTGTTTGTTATTGTATACTAGAAAAATAAATGCATGTTTGCTCAAAAGAGTTCCTCTGGTTCAGACTGCTCAGCTAATACCTTCTGTATTGTCACTGAAGGATCAGTGTTAGAACAGCCCAAAGGTTGCACTGCTTTGGTTAGAGTAGTTGGAGAACGGGGGGTTAATGACCCCCCTCATCTCAATTCACTCAGGAGAAAATGTGGCCCTATTTTTTTGCTAGAGATATTTTGTGATCTGCTGGACTAGTCCTCCCATTGTGTTTGGGTCTTTTAACCTTATTTTATTTTTATATTCTGTGACTGCTGAAGGCTAATACATTTGCAGCACAGTGTGTTCCAAAGCGTGCAGAACCTGGCCCTGTCTTCAGCCAGCTGTCTGTTCCAAACGGAGACATCCGTTGTGTCCTGTGTGTAATTTTTAAATCTTACCTCATAAAAATTAAACTCTAGATTTAAAAATTGCCTACCAAAACCTAATCAGACCAGTCTTGACACTGTTTCTTTCAAAAACCATTTTAAAAATGGGAAAATCAGGGTTATCTGATGTGCTGCCTTTCTGTGAGACTTGGATGTTTGACCTGTATCTTGTCCCATCCTTTTTCTATTTTTTTTTTTCCCCTAGCTATGAGCCTTTTAAGCAGCAAATTTTTGTTGTGCTAAACTTCCACTTGTCACACAATAATATGACCATTTCATTGACTTTATGATATTCCTGCACTAGCAGGGTCCTGCTCCCTTAATAGCTACTGTCTATTTATGTTTTATGTGACTGAGGGAGAAAAGTATTATTTTGTTGACAAAGAGCAAGAGCTTTTTGTGTTCTGGTCAGTAGGTGGTATCTGGGGCATGGTCAGGGTGGATGCCTCTATGTCTAAGACATTGCCTCTGAGCTCTCATCAGAAGATAAAATTCATGATCTAGGGCAAGTAAATATGTGCTGAATTTAATAACATTCAACATGTGTTTTGGATATCATTGGTATTTGGTTTTTTAGTTTTGGCTGAATTTTCTAGGGTTGGCTGAATTCATTAAAACTTTTGTTTGCTTTCTTCTGCGGTGGAGAGATGGGAGTTATAAGGGAAAAATATAATTATGTGTTTAAATTTCATTAAAAGCATTGTGACTTGTGCCTTTCGCTAGTGACCTGCCATCTGTTTTTCTTTATTGTGTTGTGGTGTCCTCAGTAGTTATGACTGTTTTTGTAACTATTTCACTGGGAAAAAGGTATCTACAGTATACCTCTAAAAAAAAAATCCTTTAATTTCTAGCGCAAAATCCGTTTGTAAGCCAGGAGATAAGAACTGCAGCAAAATAGGTATGACAAAGTGTGTCTGTAAACTCAAGGTCATATCTTCCAGCTAAACACAGGTGACATATTTGCAGCTAGACTTTTTTTCTTTATACAAACCTCTTTTCAACTGCTGTTGAAAAAAAACCCCACTTAGCAATAATACAGACCATGGTAGAAAAGATAGAAAGTCGGACCAGTGACTACGCCATGATTTAAAGAGCAAAACCCTGCAATTCCTTGGCCTCCCGCATACTGTGACTTAAGAGGATTTTTTTTCTTGTTCAATTTGAGTAAAAATAAGCATGGGAAAGGAGAATTTTCCTGTAAATGGGAAGTAGAGATGATGATGTAGACAAAAGGCAAGCTGTTTGTTTTCATCCTGAAATACTGTACAGCGGAAAGAAGTTTTATATGGTTCATACCAAAAAGTATGTTTTGTTATATTTTGTTACGTTTTGTTACTCTCTTACTATCCCTTTTGCACATTTTTGTGCTAGTTTTATGGATGGCCGTGCTAATTTTTGCAGATATTTACGTATCTGTCTGGAAAAAGAATTGCAACAAAATAGAAAGGAAGCTTAAGATTTAGCAAGCTTTAAGGATAAACTAGTTTGTAGACATGTCTGAAAGCAGGACATCAAACTGATACTTAGATCATAAGTCATGTTTGAAATGGAATTAAAACTTAAAGTGATATTCAATGAATGGAGTAGACTCAAAACTGTAATATTAAGTTTTACAGAACAAGCTTTATCAAAGCATGTTAAAGGGAAGAGCTAGACAGTTCTAGCTATGAACTAAACTTTCTTCCCGTTAAATTTGTTGAGCAGTAACTGTCAGAGCAATTGTCAGTATAATTTTTGGCACACATTTTGAAAAAGCCTTAAGATTTATTATCTAGGGGGGGTTTGGAGAGAAGAACTTTTTGAAAAGTGTTTTTTTTTTTTCATACTGAAGGAATAGATGAATTAGACTTGCAGCGCAGGAGCTGATCAGCCTAAATAGCTATTGCCTACTAGAACCAATCTAAATATTGAAAATGTTGGTTTTCAATATTCATATGGGATAATGGTCATATGAGTAGCCCAGAACAGGAGCCCTTCATGCTTGCGTAAAATAGTTTTATAAATGACTCTTTGGAGCAGTGGGTAAACAGCATTTCATTTTAAGATAATAGTGCACATAGAAATGTGTGATTCTTCTGTATTTGTCCTGTTACGGACTTGACAAATTTAGTTTTTGTATATGGTGAAGTTGCTAGCTACAAAATTGGAACTGCTTTCTAATTTTAAGTGAAAACAAAATTCATAACCTGTCACAGATTTGAATGCCTTATTTAGTATTGAAATCAAAGAAAAATATTTCTGTGATAAAATGACTTAAACGAATCCAGGGACTGTGCAGAAAGGATACAATTAGGTTTTTTATTATTATTATTATTTTTAGATGCTATGGTTAGTCAAGGTATATGAAGGATTTGTGTGTTGAATGTTTCATTTACTGTACTGATTCTGTATTTCTTAGTGTGACTTTGTTTAGTAACTGCTGTTTCTGTGTGATTGATTATTGCAGAATTGTAGCACTTTCCATGGTCAAAGTACTTTATATATTTTGAGCAGCGTTCTTAAAAGTGCCTATTGATTTTTGAGATCTCAATTCTTGTTTTATAAAATATGATGCCCTATAAGTTGCCTCATGATGGGTGTCTAAAGTCACCCTTCAGCTTTGAAAATCTTGCCTACTTTCTGTTTGTAGGTGTCTGAGAGGGAGATGATACTGCCAATAAGGATAACTAATTGCTGGAGCCCACAGAGGAAAACTGTTAGTTGTGAAATTAAAACTGTGTAGTTGGAACTTCAAAGGCATCTTCATTCCCACTTCTTTAGAGCAATGGGCTACTTTGGGAATCACAGCAAAAGACCAAACATTTTGGACCACAGCTACTGTCAAGCCTCAACTTCTCTTGGAGCTTTATCATAATGCATTTTTTTTAGGGAAAACATTGAGAGAGCACTGAGTGGCCTTGCAAAGTAGTTTGGGAGCCACTAGCCACGTCTTTGAGATTGAGGCTTGCTTCTTAGAATCTGAATGTTAATTGCTTTCTTTATTAGAGTTGAAGACACATTTATTGTAAAAGCTCTGTTTTCTGTCATCTCTGGTGCAGATCGCTTTGCCATGTGTATGTTTGATTCTTGCCAGAAGACTCTGCAGTCATTTTCCTCTCCTTGAGTGATTTCCTAATTAATTTTTTTACTAGCACATTTTCCCCTCTGCAACAGTATAGACAGCCAGTTTTTTAAAAACTTGCCATTGTATCCAAGTAGCGCAGAATGTGTGGTTAGAGGACATTGATAAAGTTGGATGTGTCTTGACACCCTACAAATACACATTTTTTTGGTGAGCTGTTAATGACAGATAAAACTCATTAAGTTAATTTTGCTTGAACTGGCGTTACTAGTCCTATAATTTTTTCTTGGTCCAGTTTGCAAAATTATAAGGTTGTGTACAGATTTTTCTTACTCTTAACAAAATCACTGCTAAAGAAATAGAGCAAAAGTATCACTGGATCTGTTCATTATTGATAATTTTCATAATTGTGTGTCTGAGTGTGAAAGGGAGCGTCCTAAAATAAAGCAACGAATGAGGAATGTATTATAGACATTTGGATAAGAATTCTAATAATCCTGTAGGAAAAATGCGAAGCTTTGAATTCTGTTGAAGATAGTCACAAAAAAAGTAGCTGTTATAAAGAGGTTTATTTTATCATATGGGTTATGATATGGATTAGTCCAGAATGGATTACGCTTTGTAAATACTGTGATTTGGATTGTAGGAGAGGATAAGAAAGTTAGTTCCTTAATTGATGCAAAGTTGGGGTATTTTAAAATAAAGCAGTGTACCTAAATCTCTGTTAAAATTCTTCACTACTAACAGAAACCGGACATGTCATATCAGTCTTGGAGAGCGCTATGTTGGAAAGCCTAACTTGCCTGGTCAGCTTGCTTTTCCTTTCTGATTTTATTGATGTTACAAGACGAGTATGTTTGGCATCAGTCACTTGAATAGAGAAACTGGCACAGGGAAGTATGTTACCAGTGAACAAGGCCAGTTTAGCTTGATTGTTATTTTTGCAGATAAATAAGGAGAGGAGAGATGGCTTTTTAAATTTTAAGTAGGGATTTTTCCAAGTTATTTTTGTGGGTATTTTGACAAAATAAGGTAAAATAAGAACAACTTGAGCTGTATGTAACTAGGACTTTGTTCCAAGCACCAGTATGACTTTTCTAAATACAGTACTAGGCATTTTTTTAACTTTGTGAAAGGAAGGATTATTGCTTCATGATTTCTCAGGCCTTGTTTCCTGGAGTGTTTGTTTTCACAAAATAATGTAGTCTGGTTATAGGTCTTCTAGGAGGTTACAACATGATTTGTTATCAGATATTTTAAACAACTGTAGATATAGTAAGCGGGAAGAGGAAGTTGCATGAATAGTGCATGACTTTTAATACTGTTTTATTACTTTGCTGCAGTGATATTTAAAAGAAGAGGAACAAATTGCCTGGCACTATGTAAACCTCAGGGTGCTTCAGCTGATTCACTACTTTAGTTGTTAGAGCAGTGTTTAAAATTGCTGTGAGAGGCTGTTTCTTCCTTCGTGCTAACCTTTGATATGACAAATTCAGTTTGACTACTGCCCGGTTATATGACAAAGAATTATTGTCTGACTGTTTTGAGTACAAATTTACATGGACTTCTGAAAATGTGCATGGAGTATGAATAGATCATCTTATCTGACAAAGGGAAAAGTATTCCATGTATATTCAGAAAAAAATCCAAAGCAAGAAAATCTATTTCCTGAAAACACCTTTAATCAAAATGTATCTTGGCAGCAGCATAATAGCAGGCTTTTGGGCAATCTGCCAGGAAATGTGGTGTTCTGTTTCTGCGGCCGTGATCAGTCAGTCACCTCCCTAGGAAACAGGCTTCCTGAGACTGAGTTTTCTTCTGTTTATTGGTTTCATTAACTAGGACATGGTGTCCAAAGGGCTTTTGGGGGAACTACTACTTTCCTTAGCAGTGTTCAGTGTGGTTTATGAAAGGAGGAAGAGGGTCTGATTGAGACTTCCTTCTTTCAAACCTCTTTCACTGAAAACTGGTCACATAGCAGTTCTTTTACAAAACATACTTTTGCCTTTTTTCCTGTAAAAGCTGTGAATTATGAATAAGAAATACTGGGAGATCATGTTAAAGTATACTAGCTTTATGCAAATCATGAGCAAAAATTGCTTGTCAGATGATTTGTAATTATCTGTGCAGGTATTGCAAAGCTTGAAACAGTGATTGATTTGTTGTGTGCTGGTCTCATGTCACTAATCCTAGCTGAAAGATCTGTGGATTTCTGCTGTCTCACTTAACAGCGCTGTAGAGTGCGTGGGGAGGGCATACGTACATGTGTGCTGCCATAAGTTAATAGTGGTATTGAAGAAGTAAGAGTCTGCAGGAGATGGGGTATATTATATCAACAAGTTGACTGAGAAAGCATTTTTTTTTCTTTGTTTATGCTTGGGAGGGCAGTCTCATCCTTTGCACAGTTCTTTTTTGTAGTGCTGCTTCTTGTTCGCTTACTCTGCCTGATTCTCCAGTTGCCTAATTCGTTATTCATGCTAATAATGCTTCCTTAGCAGCAATATAAAACTCTTCTTCCACGCTGTACCCTTTTGTTACACCACCAAGCTATTGGAATGGTCATGCAATTGTTTTAGGGAGCTGATACGTTAAAAAAAAATTAAAAACTACTGGGAAAATGGTGGGGTTTTGGTTGGATCAGTTTTCCAGTCCACTTTACTGTATGGCTGTGTCAGCAGTTCTCCTAGTTCAGTGGTGGAGATGGAGACAAAATGTAGGAAGGGGTTATTTGGAGGAGAGGTGGCTGTTGAAGCCCGTGTCTTTCATGAAAGAAATAGCCCAAAATCGCAGTCAAAAATTTCTCCTCAGTTCCCCAGGATAAGTTTTCTATGCTGTTTTAAAGGAGCCTAATTATTACACAGAGGACATCTTTGTCTAACTTTCAGAACACTAACAAAATCATTGCTGAAGAGGCTTAGTAACAATGACTTTGACTTTGGTTAGAGTCATTACAAATTTATAAAAAAGGAAAACTACAAATCACTTTTTTTTTTATTGTCCCAAAAAGTTATGTTGGTTTGTGCTTTATAAATCAGCTTAACTCAAACATCTGTTTGTTGTATGTAAATGGCATTCGTTTGGACTATTTTCAAAAACAAACATGTCAAGTTTATATGGGTGCAGATTTTCTACTGGGGAGGTGTGTATTTCTACTGGAGAGCTGTATTCCGGGGTAGATAATGCCTGGTTTATGTTGATAACATCAGCTGAATGGCTGAACTTTAGCCAATAAATCTAGATTTAATTTGCAGCATGAAGGGGGAAAAAATTTTTTTTTTTTTTGGTCACTTAATCTTACGGTCAAATTTTATTTTATTTACAGTTGATTCATGTAATATACTTGATTAAGAAGCCTTAAATATCAGGTTTTGTAATAAACTCTGCTTTATTCTTTACGAAGTCAGTGATCTATGCGCTTAGGTAGAAATCACTTCACTAGATAACTGCAGAAAAACTAACTTTTATTGAAAGATATTGGTGACAACTGCATCTTGTTGCAAGACTCAGTTTAATTTAGGGGTTCTCTGCTCATGCGATTTGGCTGCAGAAATCCTTTGACAAGGGCATGTTACCCTAGTTTTACGGCTGCTTTTGATAATGACATTAGAAAGAGAAAGAACTGTCTAATAAGTGAAATTAGGAAACTGTTTTCTGCACCTCTTTGCTGGCTTGCATATAGATACTATACAAAATCCCTTTGCTGGGCAGCAACTTGGACTACGTATCCATTTTGTGTCAGGAGCAGGATCTGTGACCAGCCACATAGTTACAGAAAAGCTAAAGGCATTTCAGTTCTTGAACAATTAAGTTTAACGTCTGTGCAGAATTTTCCGTGGAGAGATGTGTAATTAAAATTTCTCTGGAAGATCTGCTTGGTTGCAGTCTCACCAGCTAATTACGTGATGGCAGAGTTGTTGGGTAATTTCAAATGATCTTTCATAGTTACAGACATGAAACTTAGGAAACCTGGGTTCTGTTCCCAGCTCTGACACTTATTTCCTGCTGTGACTGTAGTCAAGTCACTAAGGTTGTCAAGGATGTGTCCTGTTCCAGCCACAGCTCTGAAAACTGAAGAGGCTCTTGTCCCCAGCATGCCTTGCTTGGGCATTACCATCTCTATAGATCTGCTAACTTCACAGCTTTTGTACCTTCTCCATGATAAATTTCAACAAAACAGAGTTAAATGTGTCTAGATGGCAATTTTAAGCTGTTTTAGCTGCACAACTGCAGCTGTAAACTCATACGGCCTGAGATTCTGATTTGGAAAATAGATTACTCACTTTTAATCAGTTGAGTCTGCTTCAGCAGAGGTATTCTCCTCTGATAGAAGTGCTCCTGCAGTTAGGCTTGACTTGTATGGAGGTCTTTACTCTTAGTAATAAATATGTCATTAAACTCATCAACTTCCAGGTGCTCAGATAGTGGTCTAAAAGGGGCATATAAATACTTTGGAAAAAATTCAGTGACACCCTAGTCACTCTGAAATTTTTCATTTATCTTTTAATAACTTTAAGCAAGTGGCACGGAGATTAGCATTTACCACCATCAGAAGACTGCCAGTCGCTTTCTTTGTTTTTTCTGTTTTTTCCCTGCTTTACATCTGTTTGGTTTAGAGTGGAATTTTTTCAGGCTGTAGAATGTGACTTTCCAAAGTGAGGATGTCTGACATTTTGTGAGTGCCAGACATTTTCTGAGATAGAAAAGAGCTGTGTACCTAGCCTTACTAATTAAACACATTTTTTCTTGCTTGCAAAACACTTTTATTGTGGCATTTTGTGGATTGATTTAGAAATAATGTGTTGCTAATGTCAGATATCCAAAATGCTTCTGCTCCAAACATTGTTCGCTTTTTAAATTTTGTGTCAGCATTTAACAGGTAACATTTTTTTCATCTTCCTTTCATGCTTGTATTTCTTTTCTTCAAGTTGTGAACAGTTCCTTTCTTTTTGCTTTTGGCATCTTACATATTTCTTCCAGTCTTTTCCCCTATCTACTTTTTGTCTCCCTGCTCCACTCTTATCTTTATACAAGCTTTTATACCAAAGCATGTGACTAGAGCAGTCTTCCACTGCTTGTCATCTAAAGTTTATTCTCCTTCAAATCTCTTTGAAAAATCCCCCTTCCTTTCTTTCTCCCTTCTTTCTTCTGGACCTCTTTCTTTCTGAAGCAGAATGTTTCTGTAGTAATGATGCCAAATACAAAAATTTGTATGGTTGAGAGGATTTTTTTAAATTATTCCTTTACTTTAAAGTGACACCATCCTGAATGTGAACATACCTAATGCCCTGTGTTAGAGAACTTTATCGATTAAAGAAGATGCTTGGTTGATTATACCAGCCAGTTTTTATGTAGCTCATTGTGCTCGCTGTTCATCACCCTCTGTAGTTAACTGGTACAGAAGTATCTTCTGTTGAAGTTCTGTGAAGTGTCAGTTTTTATTTGACACGAATCAAGGTCTGAGCCTGGTTTCACAAGTGGAGCAATACAACTGCAAAGGTAGTTTTCTCATCTCCAGTAGTGGAACTGGCAATGCCCTTTCTACCTGTTTCATCAGTTGTCCTTTCACTTGGCATCAAAGAACAAGGAGACTGTGTGTACAGCACAAAGTCGGTTCTAAGATTAGGAATGCTCATGCTGAAATTCACCACTTCCCAGACAATCATTGATTCCTATTGAACAATTTAACAGTTCCAAATTTAATTTCACTAGCTGGTTCCATGTCTTAAAGCTTTTTGGTTTTTATTTTAGTAATTTTCTTGGCTTGTTATGTGTATAATTACTCTTTTACTGTCTTGCTTGTCTTTTGCCATCACCTGCTTCTCCAGGTCAGAACGTTAGAGCTAGGAAGGGTTCTGGTGAGTCATGTAGCCCCGGGAAAGGCTCAATTAAAGATAGACTTGAATGACCTAGATATAAGCCCTTGTGTTACAGAGATATTGCAACCTTCCCACGTGACTTAATTTGGTTTTTAATTATACCTTTTTGTAAGAAAGGAATTTCTGTTTGTTTTTCCAATATCCAAACTAAGTTTTCCTAGCTGCAACTTAAGCCTGCTTCTGTTCTTCTTTGTCCTGCAGATTACCCCTTTTCTGGGTGGTACAGTCTTTTATATATTGGAAGATGTGCTAGTATATCCCAGGTTTCCTCTCCTCCAGGCTAAATGACTCTAATTTGTTTGCTCTTTAGATTGTTCAGCCTTGCGTTATATGTCATGTTTTCAGGATCTTTTGTGGCTTGTGTTCCACTCCTCTGGATGCTGTCCAGTTGGTTCACAGGAGGAGCTGTGGCTCCCAGTCCTCCTCCCGCCGCCTTAGTACTGAAGGCCTTTTTCTCAATGGGATGACATTACTGACTGACATTCAGCCTGGGATCAGCTATAGCCTTTTGATGTTTTTCTACAGAACTCCTATATGGGCTTTTATTCTCTTTTTGTAGATGCATTTAATTGTGTCTAACTGCTATATCTTTCAGTCTTCCATGTGTCTGGTTGGTCAAGATGACTCTGAATTTTTTCCTTGTCATTTGGTGTTCTTGCAGTCCTGAGGTGGTGTCATCTGCAAATTTAACACCTGTATTCCCCTTCCCCTCCCAGAGGCAGTTGATGAAAATACTGACCATTAGATCTGAAACAGGGCTTTCGTTTTAAGGGACTTCGCTCAGATCTTCTGTTTTGGCAGGAAACTATTGATAAGTATTTCTGAGTATCCTTTTTTTTTTTTTGAGTTTGCTTTCAGTGTTGCTACCACTCATGTATGAATTGGTGGTAATGGCAGGAAATTGCATTTGAGGTTAGACAAAATGTTAGTTCTTCTAACAAAATGTTAGCTCTGGCTCGAACTCAGGAAAAAGAGCAGAGTCTATGACCTCTGGAAGAAGGGGCAGGCAACTCAGGAGGACTACCAAGGTGTAGCAAGGCTGTGCAGGGAGAAAATTAGAAGGGCCAAAGCTGAGCTAGAGCTCAATCTGGCTGCTGCTGTAAAAGACAACAAAAAAACACTTCTTCAAATACATTAGCAACAAAAGGAGAGCTAAGGAGAATCTCCAGCCCCTAGTAGACGGGGGAGGGAACACAGTGGCCAAGGATGAGGAAAAGGCTGAGGTACTTAATGCCTTCTTTGCCTCAGTCTTTAATAGCAGGGCCAATTGTTCTCTGGGTACCCAGCCCCTGGAGTTGGAAGATAGGGACGGGGACCAGAATGGAGCCCCCATAATCCAGGGGGAAATGGTTAGTGACCTGCTGCACCACTTAGACACTCACAAGTCTATGGGGCCTGATGAGATCCACCCGAGAGTACTGAAGGAACTGGCAGAAGTGCTCACCAAGCCCCTTTCCATCATTTACCAGCAGTCCTGGTTAACTGGGGAGGTCCCTGCTGACTGGAGATTAGCTAATGTGACGCCCATCTGCAAGAAGGGCCAGAAGGAGGACCCAGGGAACTACAGGCCTGTCAGCCTGACCTCGGTACCGGGGAAGCTGATGGAGCAGATCATCCTGAGTGCTATCACATGGCATGTAGAGAATAACCAAGGGATCAAGCCCAGTCAGCATGGGTTCAGGAAAGGCAGGTCCTGCTTGACCAACCTGATCTCCTTCTGCAACAAGGTGACCCGCCTAGTGGATGAGGGAAAGGCTGTGGATGTTGTCTATCTAGACTTCAGTAAGGCCTTTGACACGGTTTCCCACAGCATTCTCCTGGAGAAACTGGCTGCTCATGGCTTGGAGGGGTGTACTCTTCGCTGGGTAAAGAACTGGCTGGACGGCCGGGCCCAAAGAGTGGTGGTGAATGGAGTTTACTCCAGTTGGCGGCCGGTCACAAGCGGTGTTCCCCAGGGCTCGGTGTTGGGGCCAGTTCTGTTTAACATCTTTATCAATGATCTGGACGAAGGGATTGAGTGCACCCTCAGTAAGTTTGCAGATGACACTAAGTTGTGTGAGAGTGTTGATCTGCTTGAGGGTAGGAAGGCTCTGCAGAGGGACCTGGACAGGCTGGATCGATGGGCCGAGGTCAATTGTATGAGGTTTAACGAGGCCAAGTGCTGGGTCCTGCACCTGGGCCACAGCAACCCCATGCAACACTACAGGCTTGGGGAGGAGTGGCTGGAAAGCTGCCTGGCGGAAAAGGACCTGGGGGTGTTGGTTGACAGCCGCCTGAATATGAGCCAGCAGTGTGCCCAGGCGGCCAAGAAAGCCAATGGCATCCTGGCTTGTATCAAAAATAGCATGGCCAGCAGGAGTAGGGAAGTGATTGTGCCCCTGTACTTGGCACGGGTGAGGCCACACCTCGAATACTGTGTTCAGTTTTGGGCCCCCCACTACAAGAGAGACATTGAGGTGCTGGAGCGTGTCCAGAGAAGGGCAGCAAAGCTGGTGAAGGGTCTGGAGCAGAAGTCTTGTGAGGAGCAGCTGAGGGAGCTGGGGTTGTTTAGCCTGGAGAAAAGGAGGCTGAGGGGAGACCTTATCGCTCTCTACAACTACCTGAAAGGAGGTTGTACAGAGGTGGGGGTCGGTCTCTTCTCCCAGGTAACAAGTGATAGGGCAAGAGGAAATGGCCTCAAATTGCACCAGCGGAGGTTTAGACTGCATATTAGGAAATTTTTCTTCACTGAAAGGGTTATCAAGCATTGGAACAGGCTGCCCAGGGAAGTGGTTGAGTCGCCATCCCTGGAGGTATTTAAAGGACGTTTGGATGAGGTGCTTAGGGACATGGTGTAGTGGTGGTCTTGGTAGTGTTAGGTTTACGGTTGGACTCGATGATCTTAAAGGTCTTTTCCAACCTATACGATTCTGTGATTCTTGGAGATAGAACTTGTTCAGAAAAATACTATTGTCTGGTCAGATGCATGTGCTTTTGTTTTTAAGCTGGTGAGAATCCTTTCAAAATCCAGTTATCATAGCATACTAGTATGACTGACTTGTTTTGACCTTTTACTTTTCTCATAATCTGTTTTATTAGGGTTATGAGCATGGCTGTGAGGTTTTGTAATTTATATGTGTTTTCATCTCCATTTCTGTTTCTTTTTTAAGTTTCACAAGGCTTCAAGTTTGCATGATAGCAAGTATTCTCTATCCTTTTTGAGACTCTAGGATTTTTTCTTTCATTTTCCAGAATGAGTACACAACCTCAAAATTGAGATATTCCCCCCCCCCCCCCCCAGTTTTTGAAAGTTCTCTGGACACAGCAGACTTGACTTTACACATTAATTTTGTTTCCCATTCAAAAGCTGCTATTCTAAAACTGCTGCTTGATATTGGATATCATTTTTCAGCACAAAGATAACAATTTTACAAAACTACAGTTAATATAATAGTCTTTCTCAATCATCTTTTTTTTATTTTGTGCTTTAGGGTTTTGACCCACCACATCAAAGTGATACAAGAACTATTTATATAGCAAATCGTTTTCCCCAGCATGGCCATTATGTTCCTCAGAAGTTTGCGGACAACCGAATCATATCATCCAAGGTAAGGCATTAATTTGTCATGGGAAAACCACTTGCTATGTTACTTAAGAAGTTGTGTAGCGAATGTGCATGTGTGTATTATGTCTAATGGTGCATATACAATATTCAAAATGAAACAAGCTCTCAACTTTTTTGAGGAAAAAGCTAGGTTGCTTCCTATGTATTTTTTCACCTGCTCTCATCCCTCTTTCCTCAGAACCTGACTAAGTACAGAACGATTAAGCACGTTGGTCAGAATTTCTGAAGAAAAGTAGGTTTTAAACCAGTGTTGCCTGTGTCTGGATGTGATGCACAGAACCGCTTAAAAGGAAGGATGAAACTGGTTGTGTGGATTTATAAAATAGCCAAATTGTAAGCTAGTACTCTGCGTAAATTAAATCGGCAATGGACTGCAATTGCAGATTCCCTCCTAGTGTGACCTTGGATTGGTATCAATAGAACTGATGGTGGGGATGTGTCTTGTCACTGTAGTGTAGGAGAGAGTGTTACAGCTGCAAGAATTAATTTCTTCTCTGCTAGCCAGGATGCAGGCAGCCAAATGACTCCAGCTGCTCCTATCCCAGTTGGTAGAACATTTAAAACTTTGACTGTAAAGGCAATGCAGTAGCTACCTCTGCTTCCCTGCTAGCTGTACTGAAGAAAAAAAAAATTGGATACAGTAGTTCTGCGTGGGAGTAGGGCAAGACCAGAAGAATGTTTGAGGGAGGGGAGATGGAAAATTCAAAGATTTACCTTAAGAGAGTTTAATGGGAGCAGAACTGAATTTCACTGAAAAATTGGTCAGTATGTCATAACTGTTCTTCTCTCTCTCTCCCTTTTTTCCCTTCAGTATACAGTGTGGAATTTTGTTCCAAAAAACTTATTTGAGCAGTTCAGAAGAGTAGCCAACTTTTATTTTCTGATTATATTTTTGGTTCAGGTAAGTTGAATAATAAACAGGAAATTGTAATTTATGTTGTAAATTCTGCCACTGATTTTTGTTCTATGAATTTAACTTCTCTATGTACATATTCTGTCTATAAAAACAACACATTTCCAGCTTCTCTGGAAAAATAACATAACTTTAAAAAGAATTATGTCCAAATTTAGGTACTGTCCTTAGGTTTTTATCTTAATGAATGCTAATATATTTAAGTGTGCAGCTTCAAAGTCCATTGCACTGCCAGCACAGGGACTCAACTGTCTGCCTCAAAATACAATTTTAAATCTGTTAAGTTAGAAATAAAATTCCAAAGATCCTGTTTGATATTTGTGGCCATTGGTGGTGTTTGAATAAACCAGGAGTTTTACTCTGTGTTTTTAAATGCTTCTTGGACATTAGTGTGCAGAAATGCAGACATTCAAGTTCACTTGCGTCAAATTGGGCAGTATGCTTGCTCTTGAGCCGAGCATAGCTTATTGTATATTCTCATTATAGGTGGAATCTTGCTTTTGTAAATTGACACACTATTGTTGCACAGTTCTAAGATCCTCAAATTCAATTTGTTCAGATAAAATGAACACATAAAAAATTTACAGCTAGGACTGACAGTTTGTCAGTTTTGAAGGCGTCAGTTGATGTTGATACTGTATAGGTCAGAAATATTACTCTGGCTTTTGTAGCAGAGTGTATTTCTTCTAGTTAAGAACATCCACAAGTATATTAAAAGTATGGCAGTCTGTAAATTTTCTGTGATCTTTGCACCTCCAACTCCATAATTGTACTTGAATTCTGTTGAGCTGTTGCAGACTTAAGAGATGAAGCATAAGCGAGAGAAAGGTTGTAAGGAGAGATAATAACTTTTGAAAGACCAATTAATACCTGAGACAGAGACAAGACTTTGGGGTACACAAACTTTTCTTTCATTATAAAATAGAATGCTTTGAACATGTACAGCCCTCCACAGTGATTATCCAACATTTACAGTATGTATCTGAAAAAGATAGTACCTCATTTGACAAAAAACAGGAATAGTGAAGAGTTCATAAGATTTGTCTGTGATTGTGCAAGATGTCAGTAGCAGGGCCAGTTCTGCAATTTTTAATCCATTGCCTCCTGTGTCCCTTGCTCTTGTTCTTTCACACTTAGAAAGAATGAACTTTCTAATAGGCTGAAAATTCCTGTGTTGGGAGTTACTAAAGTCATAGTGTTCTAACTTAGTCTAACAGAATGCATTGCCCATCCCATTTTCCTCGTTAAGAATATTGACTTTGTCGCTCCTGCTATGATGTTTCATGCTGTTTAACATATTGTAGCATGAGGAAGATGGGGGCATGCTGGAGATGGAACATAAATGTTACTTACAGTCACCACAGACGGTGTTGCGTTTTTAAAGCTTTTATTTCTTTTTAATGCAAATTTACCTCTTTAGTTCAATTTTGAGTCACATTCCTTTCAAACTGTTAGACTTCGGTAATATCTAAATGTGATGTCCGTGAACAAATACGGATCTAAAGGCAGAACTTCTATTCAGAGTGTAATCCTGTTCTTCTTGTGGTTCGTGACTCAAGTGGATGCCCTAATTTGTATGGGAAATGTCTTGTCTGTATTCTTGCAAACCGAACAGGAGAAAAGCTGCAGTCATTTTTGTTAATTTCCTAGAATGGAATTCTGTTTTTATTCAAATCCCATTTGGAAGCTCATTAATATCTAAAATTTTTTCTTTTTATAAGGCAAAGGTGCGTTTAAAAGTTGATCACCATGGTATATTCTCTGTCATACGAATCTCATGTGACCAAGATGCAGTGGCTGTCATTACCACTTTATTCCACTGGGGATGACAGAGCTGGGGCAAGTTCTCATTGTGTGATTTAAACATGCAGCACAATCCAGTCCACATTGTTCACCTCACGTATGCATGCCAGAAACATGGTGACAGACTGCATTTTGGTCATGTGAGGCTCCACACTAGCTGTGTGATGGATTCGTGTCCAGCTGTGTAGCAGGCTAAGGGCTGTGGTGTTTTGGTGAAAGAGGCAAAAGGAGCAGGAGGCCATGACAATTCCACCAGCACAAAACTTGCTCCATTTTAACATATGAGCCTCTGTTGAGAAAGAAGGGGAGGGTGTAGATGGCAGAAATGTCAGTTAACCCTATCCAGCCAAAAATCAGATGCTTTTGGCATGGGTTTTCTTGAAAAACATGCTGCAAAGCTGAAATTGTAGTGCTACAGCTGAAGAACAGACAATAGGCTAGATCTGATTTTTGTTGTGTTCTATAAATTGTCCATGTTTCAGTGGAAAAAAACAAACAAACAAAAAAAAACAAACCAAAAAAACCCAAACAACTCGCGCATGTGTTCTGTTGTAAAGTGGCATAATCTGTTTTCTCTGAGGTTCTTGGCTCTTCACAGAGTAAACTTCATGTATGATTGGTTTTTTTTTTTTTCCTTCTTCTTTAATGGTTCCCAAAGCAATGCCATAAGTCTCAGGTAAAGTGGATCAAATCAATGTTCGTGATTTTGAACAGTTCTTGTGTATGTTTTCTTTACAGCACTTGACCATGTTGGTTTTTTTTCCTGCAGCAGAGGAGAACCACTGACATCCCCCCCACATACAGAATTTTAGTGTATACACTGCACTTTTGGCATGCCAGCAGTAATAGCACAAACTGTAAAAACTGCATGTTAACTTGGGGGAACCAGAAAGGAGCACTCTAAAAGAGTGTTCTCTAATGTCTAAACTGTTGGAAATTACTATTTCTAACTTTATTTTCACTTTTGAAGTGAATGTTACTATATTCTACATTGCTGTTAAGCAGTAGATTGTATAGAGTATTGAAACAGCTTCACGAAATGTAGACTTCCTTCCTTTGTAATATACTTTTGAATTCATCTTTGTAGGATGAAAACATATCTTCCTTTTACTAAGGACTCTTAAAATTGGCACATGCATTACAAATGTGATTAAGTTTGTTCTAAGCCCTAGAACCTTTGTTTGCATCGTTATTGACGTGTATTATTTAGGTGTCAGGAATTGAGTTTTGCTCCAGAAATATTGCAGAAAGTGCAGTAAAAATACTCACAGGTTATAATGAGGAGTTGGGCAAAGAGTTGTCATCTTGCTTCACTGGGGTTTTTTTTGAAAGTACAATTGAAAAATAAAATTGGGGCTAATTTTCATATTTTCTTCTCTTTTAGCTCATGATAGATACCCCTACCAGTCCTATTACCAGTGGATTGCCATTATTCTTTGTCATAACTGTGACAGCCATAAAACAGGTAAAGGGGAAAAATCTTGTAGCATGAAGCCTTTCTAAGGTAAAGTTACTTAACAAGGTCTGACCAAGATAATGTTTAGGTACTAAAAATAAATTTAAAAGGTGTCATTTTTAGAAAGGATTTTGTATTTTGATGTTTCTTGTTAGACACTTGAACTTGAGCATTTTGGTTAGTTTTCAAGTGCTTAGTGACTCACTGCAGTATCCTTAAATGGACAGTGAATGACTGTCAGACAGCATTTTTGTCTAAACGTTACATGTCACTTGTTATAAGACCTTTTCTGAAAGCTCTTCGCTTATTCCTTTGGCACACCTTGCTGCATATTAAAACCAATCCTCGCATATGACACACTGAGGAAAGAGCTGGGGTAGATGAAGCAATGGTGCAATCCATGTTTGCCACTAGTTAAAAGGCAAATTTTGCCCCAAGGAGTACATTTCATGGCATAAAATATATATTAACTGCAACCCTGTATAAGGTAAAAGGTCCAGTTTAGAAAGCTTCTGGTTTTGTTCTCTTTTTCTTTGATTGCATAAAACATTTTGGAGTGCTTTATAGCACTTGAAATAAGAAAAATCTTCTAAGTATGAGTTTAATAGCAATCTTGTTCAAGCAGCATACTATATCCTACTAAGACCTGGAGTCCCTGGAAGGAGAATGTTTTTAAAAAAAAAAAAAAAAAGGGGGAAAGGAAAAATAAAAAAGGAAAAGGGGGAAAAAAAAATCGTCTGTTTTCTTTAAACCCTTAAAGCAAGAGGAGAAAGAAATAAGCACATAAATAAAGAGGTGATGTGGATAGAAACTATAATCTCTTCTGCAGGGAGGTAATTTTCAGGAGCTATCACCTTCAAAGGGTTTGACAGTGCTGTCTGGGGAAGAGATGCAGTCATAGCAACTGAAAAGTAAGCAGGAGTCTGTTATGGAGCTACAACTGGAATTTCAATTTGCCTTCTGTGCCAGTAAGACCCAAAGCCACCCTGAATTAGGGCAAAAGTAAAAATAGCTCTAGCTTTCAAGCAGATAGAATGGTGTTTGGGGCAGAGGGGGTCCTAATGCTGGAGTAATATTTGAACTAACATTTCATCTTGTTGCTGTGCAATTTGTATATGTAGAGTGCCCTAATCCTATTCAATTGCAGTTGTTATAATCACCCCCAAAAATAATACATTCAAGAGCTATTGTCATAGTAGGCAATGGAAAATATCTCTTAAAGCTGTGTAAACAGAAAGAGATTGTGCAACTTAGTTATAACTATTAGGTACTTTTTTTCCAGAACGAAGTTGGACTTGTATAAGTCTAAAATAGTCCAAAATAATCTGTTACCACCTTGTTTCCAGATATCCAATCTTATATTGGGAAATTTAAGTATCTTACGATCAATTGCAAATAACAGATTCTGGCATTCCTTCTAGAAGTTTCAAATCATTCATGACTTGCCAAGCATCAAGAGTTTTTCTGATTGTCTCAATATCTCTGCAAGGACTATTGGAACCACCTAAACTGATCTAATGGACTCTTGCGTTTATCTTACCTGCTGCAAAGTGGGCAAACAGTATTCACAAGCTGTTATCTTGGAAAGACAATTCAGTGTGCTATTTCCAACAGGCTGCCCTTGGACAAGGAAGAAAAATCTTCTCTTGGAATGCAGAGGGGAAAATACCCAGTATGGTCTCAAAACCAGCTCCCATTTTCTGTCAAACCAGAAGTGGAATAGGAAATAGATTTTAGGGGAAGAAACCCCTTTTGAAAGCTGCGGGGCACTGGTTCTATACAAAGTTACATCAGGTTAAACGTTAAACTATAATTTAGTAGCCTCTCAAAAGATGAAGGGGAAAAATAGAAGCATTAATGGTATGTGGGTTTGAGAGGCTTAGCAGTGGGTGGAAAAACTCTCCCCTGCTTCCAGAAGGCCAGTTAACGTGGCACCTCTAGCAAACCTCAAAACTCAGCCTTATTTTAATCTCAGCCAAGGGGATAGAACTTTTTCTTCTTAGAAGTGTAATTGCACCTAGGTCAGAAGAAGGACATACGGGACTGCAAAGTGGTGCAACTCACACTGTGTCACTTTCTGTCTTGTTAGCCAGAGCACTTTCCTCCTTATGCCTATGAAGATGCATATGCAGTCCTCAGAGGAGTCCAAAATTAGAAAATAAAATAAATAAAAATAAAACAAAATTTAAAGTTAAACAAAACAAAATACAACAAAATAAAGGTATTTCCTAAGGAACTTTAGGGAACTTAGTCCATTTCAAGAAGTTCATAGGTATTTAGCAAACAAGCTGATTGGACACAGATGTTTACACAACTGTCGGGTAAATTAGAAATAACTATTTTGCAGGTTTTGATTAAATACAGACCTAAACTGGGAATGAAAAACCTGGTAATATAATATGCAGGCCTGTTTTAATTTTGTCCTTTTCTCAAGTACATTGGTGCAGTTATTTAAGCAGGACTTAAGAATATAATTTAATTGAGGCATTTTAATCTTTAGTTTCTGTTCATGCAATTAAGGAACATTCCCTGTATTCCTATTGCATCTTTTTTAAACAATATTTTTGCAATATTTGTAAGTGAAAATAAGGAATTCTCTCAAAAATGCCGCAGTAGGTAAATTTTGGGAGAATTTAAACGGACTACAGTAAGTTGGCTCTTAAGAATTCCCTGGTGTAAGGTGTTACCCTTGTGTTGTAGGCAATAAGTGTCAGATGGAGAAAGTGCTGAAATCTGTACTTTCTAAAGGAGGTAAATTTCAGTTCTTTGCCAAATGCCCATATTGCTCAGCTGTTCAGGTTTGAGACAAATGCCCCAAGGTTACTGAGTGTTAGTTAAATCCTTGTTTTCTTCTGTCAGTCACCTTTAACAAGGAGCTGTAGGTACTGACTTGATGCTTTTTCATACTGAGTAGGAAGTGCTCTTAAAGAGTCTTACTTAGGGGTTTTAGGATTCTGATTTCCCAGTATCTCTCTGTGTGGCTGCTATTACTACACACTTAATTATTTACTTTTAAGCAGCTGGCATATAAAGCTTCCCTCTTTTCTTTTTTTTTTTTTTTTAAACCTAGGTAGTGCAGTTGTGCTGTCCTTACTCATTTGTGCTAGTAACAGTGGAGGTGCATGAAGGTAGAACTGCAAAACTAGACTTTTAACATGCTAAATTCATCATATAACTTTCCTCCGAACTCCAGTCAACCACAGAATTCTCCAAACTGCATCTGCATTAGTACTCTTTGTATTATGACGTTCATATATAATGTTTGTAGCGTTCTAGGATGAGTTGGGATAATGCCTGCTGTTTCAGAGGGCCTCCTTCTTCTGTCTGCAAACTTCCAAGGAAGTGGTTTTAACTCTCACATTTTTTTATACCTACAAAAAAGCAATTTTGGAAATGTGTCTCTTACTGCAAATCAGTTGTAGGAGTTTTGCCAGGATGTAAGAGGCAGTTGAACTTCTGCATAGACTGATTCATTTCTTGTGTTTGCTTGTTGGGCTTTCCAAACAGTACCTAGACCTGGGGATCGGAGATCATGCTATTGACAATCATGCTATTAGATTAAATAAGCAATGTATTAATAGCTTAGGAAAATAGGAGGGGAATAATATACCTGGATTCACTCTCATGAATATTTGCACATGTGTGTGCATGGGATAAAGGGTGCTTAAAGAGGTGCTGAATATTGGGTAAAGGAAAACTGCTTACTTTATCCATTAAACTCAGTTGCTGCAAACTGTTGCATTAGGACTCACAAAGAACTAAAACTTTCTCAGTCATCTTTTCTTGCTATACAGAGCTGATGTGTGTCCAGCTTGTCATACAAAATTAAGAAATCTTAACATTTCATGCATAGGGTATGGCAAGAACTATAAGAAGTGCTACATGATAAGACATGAGGTAGTAATTTCAGTCTGTTACTTCTCTTAAAAAAAAAAAAAAAAATCCATAAGAGAGACTGGGAGTGACTGTTCCGAGTTTTGTGGTATATTAATCCATATAGATAAAAGATTGAATGAGTGTTTATCTCATCTGCAGAAAATGTCATTGTTTGTTTGTTTTAACAGAACATGGAACTGTTAAGTTTCTTCATCACTTTTGCTACTTTATTTGCCTTTACTTATTTGTGTAAAGTGAGTAAAAATTAAGAGGTTTCACAGGTTCTTAAGTAACAGCTGTAGTAGAAACTTAAGAGAAGTTAGTAACTGTATTCAGGCTATGCAGCAAGTAATTTGAAGCACGTTTGCTTAGAAGATATTAGTTATGCTTACAGGTTTCTTGCTTAAAAAGTAAATTTCTATGTGTTTTCCACAGGGTTATGAAGACTGGCTACGACATAAAGCAGACAATGAAGTAAACGGTGCTCCGGTTTATGTTGTTCGAAGTGGTGGCCTTGTAAAAACTAGATCTAAAAACATTCGGGTATGTGCCTAAGGACAAATTGAAAATTGTGTTTCTATTGCATAGCTAAAGCTCTTGTTTCATTACTAATCATCGTAGTACTAATCACTGTTTCATCATGATTCGATAGCAATCTTGAAATGAATTCTTCTCTTTTAAAACTCTATTTGTACACTTCTCATTTGTGTTCACTTCATTAGGTGGGGGACATTGTCAGAGTAGCCAAAGATGAGACTTTTCCTGTTGATCTGGTGCTTCTGTCATCTGATCGAGTCGACGGTTCATGCCATGTTACTACCGCAAGTTTGGATGGAGAGACCAATCTTAAGGTCTGGGTTACTGCTGTGAAATAGAATGTAGCTAATTTTCAATGCCATTTTTATTTCAGCCTGCTGGAATACCCCCCTGCCCAGTAGTCCTGTATCCTTAACTTAATGGACACTGTTTTACAGACACATGTTGCAGTCCCAGAAACAGCAGTGTTACAGTCTGTTGCCAACCTGGACAAACTTGTAGCTGTTATAGAATGTCAGCAGCCAGAAGCAGATCTATACAGGTATTACTTTATTAATAAATATTTTGAAATTAACTCAAAATGAAGTGTTTAGTGTTAGGAATGTTATGGGTCTTTCTGGGATTAAAATAGCTTCAGACATCTGCTTAAATTTTAGGTTTTAATACTTAGTGTGTTTATACATATGTACTTACTGAAAGTTGCAAGTGATGAGTTAAATTTGAGTATTTCAGTAGTAAATCAGAAATTATAGGATAATATTTACCTTTTGTATTTTAATCATGACACTTATGTATATTTATGTTGTAACCAGTAAACTTGTTTCCAGATTTTAAAAAATTAAATGGCCTATGAGTCTGAGCGGGTTGGAGAAAGAGTTGTATAAGGTTGTATAAGGTTCTGCCAGGAGATTTCGGTACTATATAGTATATTTTTTTTTTTTTAAATGGAATTGACTCAAACCATAGCAAATTGCTGTAAGCTTATGTTAATTCTAAGGATATGTGTCTGTCATGTTTATTTTGCTTATGCTCAAGGGAAGATTTGAACTCCATTCTTCAGCAGCAAAAACTTAGATTAAAAACAGTTGTATCTGAGCGTGCTTCCTCTCAGCTTTTAACATCAGCAAGCAATGCCCTAGACTCTGAAAAACAGCATCATAGATAACAAGTTATATTCCCGTCCAAGTTTCTCCTGAATTGTATAAGGGAAAATGGTCGCTATCAAGTAGTAGTTTTCAAAATCCAAGTATATCACAGCAGCTATTCTTAAATAAGCTTTGGGATCTTTGAGAAATATTAAATTCTTAAAAACTAAGATATTTAGTTTGAACAGCTGTTCAAATATTAGATCTTTAGTTCAGTTTGTAGAGAACATCAAATTAAGGTACAATTACTATAGAAGTTTATATCCCTATTTGTAGCTGGGGTCATGCTAAATATGCAAGTGTCAGATTTTGAAAGCAGAGTGGATTGGCTTTATTAAATGAAAAATTACTATTTCTGATGGATAATATGCTAACTTATATTTGTTGAGGAATTATTTCTTACTGAAACATCAAGAAGTCACAATGTGTTTTAACTGAGTAAGAAATATAATCTTTTGTGGTTTTATTAATGAAACCTAATAGCCTTTCTCAAATGACTGTTCTTTTGAAGGATAAATATTTCTGTTGTTAAATATCTCTTGTAAAATTATTGCCAGTGTTGCCATATTGTTTCAGTTTGATTGTTAATAAAAGTTGATTATCTCGTATGTGAACCATTAATGACTTTTTTGTAAATATAGAGGAGGTTTTTTACATTTTTAAGTCTTTATGTAGATATTTCTAACACATGGCCATCTTTCATAGATTTGTTGGAAGAATAACTATAAGTCAACAAACTGAAGAAATTGTACGGTAAGTAAAATTTTATGAGATTAATGTTTAGAACTGATGGAGGTGGTTAAAATCATGACCACCACAAAAAAGAGTTACTGTTGAATATACGAAAGGGAGGGGTATTTTTACTCAAAGTATCGATTGTAGCTGCATGCTTCAGATAG
This sequence comes from Mycteria americana, assembly GCF_035582795.1. Lineage (NCBI taxonomy): Eukaryota > Metazoa > Chordata > Aves > Ciconiiformes > Ciconiidae > Mycteria > Mycteria americana. The sequence goes on from NC_134371.1 coordinate 10,642,757, forward strand.
AGATGAGAAAAAAAATTAGTGAAAGTAAGTTCATTACTGCCCAGTTTTTCAGATTTAATAGGACGGTTCTGGAAAGCTTGGCTGTTCTGAGTTGGGTAGTTTTTAGACACTGGTAATCAGCTGGTAACTTTGTTGCTATTTGTTATTTAAAACATTTATTGATCTTAAACATTTTCCAGTGGCATATTATGTAGACTACAACAGATCCCCTGTAATCTGTTTATCAGAGGTACTGAGCAGGTATTTTTGCAGTTGAAATTCCTAGAAATCATGGATCTGTTTTAACAAAGCCTCTGCTACAAATCTGTAGCTTTTAGTATATATTTCAAACTACTGTACTACCTGGACTGTAAAGATAAGTGCTTACATCTGTAATGGTCAACACTTAATTGTGTGTGCATATTGCTATGTGCACATAATCATGTGCTCACAACCTTTCCCTGTGCAGTCATAGCAAGTAGCATACACCTAAACACATGTAAAAATATAAAAGTAAAGATGTGAAGCCACTTACAGACCTACTTGTGGACTTTCTCAAAAGATTGCTATTGCGGTGGGTTGGCCCCAGCTAGCAGCCAAGCATCCACATAGCTGCTCGTTCACTTCTTCCCACCACAACAGGACAGGAGAGAAAAATAGGAAGAACAGGAGTGAGAAAGGTCACGGTTTGAAATGAAGACAGGGAAATCACTCACAGGAAATGGTCAGATTTTCAGGAATATTTAGCGTGCAAGTTATTTTGTTTTCTCTTGAGAGTTGTTTATAATCAACCTTTCAAGAAACTTGGTCACCTCTTCTCAAAATGTGAATTGCTGTGTTGTGATGTACAAATGTGTCACAGAAACAGGTACATCTGTTACGATTCTTTCACTCTTCTAATGTGCAAAATGTTATCCTTTACACATTTTTAGTGAAATTTCTACCTGAATCAAATATTAAAGCAGTATTCTTTGCCATCTAATGTGTGCCTTCAGTCTGAAGAACTGAAAGTCTTTCAATGTGAGAGCCTCCTATGAGGCTGGCAAACATCTGTCAATTTTAGATAGGAGTAACATGGAGTTCAGAGTGAATCAATGATTTGTCAATGGTTTTGCAAGAAATATGGGAATGTAGAAGGCAGATCACTTGGCCCCAAGTCCTTAACTCCAAGCCTTAGCCACCCCCACAAAAAAACCCCACCCAAACTCCTCCAAAAACCCACTCAGCTGTTTTCTAAGGTCGCTTTATGTGCTACTTCACTTAGAGCATTTCGGAATTCATTACTGCCAGGCATTACAGGTTCAGCTTTGGGATATTCTATCAAAATAATTTAGTTGACAACATGTAACAGAGTCAGTTTAAAGGGAGTGTGGAAAATAATTGCAAATTCTGAATACGGGTGGAGTTGTATCTTCTGACTGTCAAAGATAAACTTGTCTAGTCTGTGTTGTACTGATTCAGGTTTTGTATTTTGGGTTTGTCAGACTGGTTTTACAAAATGCAAAAACCACTTGAATCCAGAAATATATATTTAGGTTTCTTATAAGAAAAGGTTAAATGCTTGAGCATTTAGGCCCTTTTAGTTCAGGTTTTTCAGTTAAAGTTTGAGTCTAGCCTAATATATTAACATATGTATGTGTAATTTAAAGAACCTATCATAATCTGTGTGTATAATTGGTGCACACGGTATTTGTGATGGTAACTGTCACATTTGCAGTAACATTTAAGTTAAACATTGAACTGTGGGAGGTGGGATGTGGGTTTGGTTGGGGTTTTTTTTTGAGTAACTCTGCATTATGCTTTCAAAGGAACTTAAAGTACAAGAGCTTTGTTCATATAATAGTGATCATGGACTGCTTGTGGTACAGCTAATGGAAGAGTAAGACAAACCCAAGGGCTTGTATGCCGTAGCACTTAGTATATGATCTTTAATTCTTTTGCTTATACTCACTGTGTCAACCTGGCCGCTGCAGTTGTTCATTTTCTGCTTTCATTTGAAACACTGGCAAAAACAGTGAATGCACCTTTTTTTTTTTTTTTAATTTCAAACCAACCCTACTGGCAGTTTCTAAAGATGATACAGCCGCTGGAGTAGAACATAGAGCTCTAACCTTATATGAACCTTGATTCTAATTGGAGCTTTATTTTCACAGCTCTGTTTGCAGTTAACTTAGCCAACGAAATGAATGTATTATTGTGGTGTGATAGATATGAGGAAAAAACATTTCTGAAATTTTACGCTTGTGTTAGGAAGCAGAACTTGCAGTGTTGTGGTGGTGGTGTGTCCATCTAGTTGTTTGTCTTTGTTTCTCTGGTATGAATAGCTTTTGAACTTGCTATATCATTTCAGTTTGACAGAGGGGTAGAACTAAGATAGGTAAAATAGCCAAACGTAGAATAGCACTCCTGTTGCACTGTGAGCTTGACAGGTTTTTTGCCTGCTGGCTTCTCAGGTAACTTGCAGGTCTCTCTGAACCCCAGCCATTTGGTATATTTAGCTCAATCACTAGTTATGGGGTACTGAACAGTGGTGGGAGAGTATGGCCGTGACCAAAGGGACTTGAAAGGAAAGAGAGCGCTCTGTGGAGATGTGTGGGTGAGGTTGTGGTAAAAGGGGTAAGAGGATTGAAGATGGACCTAAATAAGGGTGGGGTTGGAGTTGTTGCGGTGGGAATTCATAGGGGGGATATAGAACGACTTTGCATAGGAAACTGGATTTCACTAGTCCTATAGAATACGGAACAACTAATTTTTAAATGCTGATATGTCTATTTCTTTTTAGACCTCTTGGGCCTGAAAGTCTCTTACTTCGTGGAGCAAGATTAAAAAACACTAAAGAAATATTTGGTTTGTAGACATCTAAATATTTAAAGAGTATTCTCTTCTTAAAACATGTTGATGAACTGTGGTTTAATTCTACTTGCACTGACGAAATTGTAATAATCTTGCTGACTGTTACCTGAGGGGATATGATTGTAGAAGAAAGTAATGATATCATGCTGAAGAACCTCTAAGGATATAGAGTTCCAGCTCCGCTCTGTGAAAATATTTGAAGTGGTTTGATAAAGGAGTATTTATCCATCAATGGATAAATGACTGTTGTTACTGTTACGCATTGTTCAAGACTTTCTCCTGAGATTTACCATTCTGATTTCCATAAAATACATATTGAAGAGCAGTACAGTCATAATAATGAACAGTGTTTTAGTAGGTGTTAAAATTACTTCAGCAGTACTGTTTTACTATAGCAGAAAATTGCACATACTTACAAAATACTGTCTCACCATTGTACTGAAGTAAACACAAAAGTAATATCACCTCTTGATTTTATCCTATGTCTCTTAAAATGAAAAATTCTGCAAATTGTATCTATGCAGAAAATAAAGTATAACTCTTTGTTCCCCCCCTTCCTTCCCAGGTGTTGCAGTGTATACAGGTATGGAGACAAAGATGGCATTAAATTACAAGAGTAAATCTCAGAAACGGTCAGCAGTAGAAAAGTATGTTTATTTTCTAATATCTTTCTTATTTGTAGAGTTTTAACTTAGTTTTTCCTCAGTAGCTTTAAAACCCTCATGATCTCATCATTGGGTTGTAGACAAGGGAAGAGAGTGTAATTGCTTTGCCTTCAGTAGGAAGCTATAAAGATAAAATCCATTTCTTGATATTTCATCCTTTATTGATTCTTTCAGTAGTGTACAAAGCTGAAATACCCAAGCTTAAAAAGGACTAAAGCAGAAAAAGTCAGTTCTGGAGGTTTGTCTTTGAGATGTGGAGATCATTTAATGATAGGTGAAATGCTGCTTGAACCAGATGCTCAAAGATAGTTTTCAAAACAGTCCCAGCCTCTGCTATTCTCTGCATCCTTTACTGTAAAACTGCATCATGCCTTTACAGAGGATGGATTGAAATGAAGTCTTGATCACTTACAAATCTGTCCTGAATCGTAGTAGTTGATATAATGGAAAATAGCTTTGTTTCACATAGTCTAAAGGATATAGCCTATCCAGATATGTTTTGCAATGAATCTTGCTTGTAGGACAAGTCACAGGCTCAGTTTTAAAAATCTTTGCCTGTAATTACGGGATAAGTGTTATTACAATAGAGTTTTACATGTTGAACCTCGTGAATTATTTTAAAAGGAAGCAGGAGTTCTGATATGTTGCCTTTATTCCAGTTACTAAAAATCTAAGATAGCCTCCCAGCATTCTTTTGCAAACATGGGTTTGATTATTCTTCTATAGCCAGTTACAAACAGAACTGTAGAGTGCACAAGAGAAATTCAGTCATCAAAGCAAGGGGTGGAAAGATGGTCTGGCTAGCATTACAGAATCCAGAGGCAAGTTTGACTATATCCTGGTATAGCATGGCCTAGGTTAAATAATCAGATGCACATGGTAGTGCTCTTCTAACTGAAGAAAGAGGTGCAGCCTTGGATTTCCACTGTGGTTGTTTGTACTGCCTTCACAGCCTTGCTAGATACTCAGGGAAGAAGAGAAGGATAAGTCAGCCCCCAAAATCTTGGACAACGGCTGTGACACAAGTCAGCTGTTGGGGTATTCTTGCACCTTAATCTAGTCTTCATATTGCTATATGTAGAGTATATCTTAGTCAGATGTAGGATTTCTTTTCACTTCTGTTGCCTGCTTGTCACATAGAAACTTTATATCCGTATCAAACACAAGATACATTTAAAAAAAAAATTGTCCAATAAGTTTTTGGTCAATTCATGTAACCACAGTGTGTCAACAGATTAAGTAAAATAAACTGAAGTTGCTTTTTTTTTTTTGCCTCTTTGTAGGTCCATGAATTCCTTTTTGATTATTTATCTAATAATCCTCCTCTTTGAAGCCATTCTGAGCACTATTTTAAAGTATGCATGGCAAGCTGAAGAAAAATGGGATGAGCCTTGGTATAATGAAAAAACAGAGCATGAAAGAAACAGCAGTAAGGTAATGTAGCTCTACCCAGTTGCATATCTGAGGAACCCTCAACCACTACATACTGAATGTGATATTTATTACGTCTCTATTCTTGCATATAGGTGTAACTACCACATGATCCACTTGCAAGTCTGTGTGCTGTTGTCTCAGTATTTTTGAGAGAGTTAGTCCTATGTAGTGCTTACCCCTGTGTAGAAATACCTTACCTCTGTTACGGGTTGGACTTTTTCTTCCTTTATGAAAATACCAAGCTTTTTGAAAATTTTGGGTTTTGTTAGGACATATTTCTGATGTTCTGTGTTCTTATTATAGTTATTGTTCTTTTGGGTGTCTCTTGTCATTCCTTAAATGAAAAGAGGAGGAGAATGGCTGTTCTTGTGCACGTTCCATTGCAGTGATTTCACAGTTCAGGCATTTTGGACATTCTGTGATGTTGAGATTGTTCAGACAATTTTGTAAGGCTGTAATTTTGCTCAAGCTCCTGCTTGCCTTCTCATTTTTTGTAGAGATTGGAGGGATACTTTGAACTGTTCCTTAAGTCTGCAGTTGAGAAGTGTCTTTTTTCTTAATCATTCTGTATTTTTCTGTGTTCTGTTTAATTTTTTATTACCATATGAGTCTGCCTTCTTCCAAAGCAGTTCAGGAGCGGGCTGGAGCTGATTCTAAGAAGTAGAGGGGATTTTCAAAGCACAGAAGAATTAGAAATCCAGTATCCACATGTGATCTGGTGTCAGATATTTAACACACACACCCTCCCACATCCTCCCCATCTCCCAGAGAGTTGAGAATTGAATGTGCTCACTAGGTGCCATGTGTGCAAAAAGGTCCAAATCCCAAGTCAGGAGAGTTCTGTTCTGCTTCACAAGTAGAGTGAAATTTATGGTTAGTACATAGTGGTTCAGGAAGGAAAAAAAAAAGTAATTTGAGAATGTCTTCGATTCAAGGAGAGTTAAGAGTTTACTGGCATTTCAGTAGAACATGCAACTTTCTGAGAAGCTTATCAGGTGAAGTGGTTTTGTGGTCTAACTGGAAAAAAATCTTTATCTCAATGCTGTGTTTTATTTAAAATTATTAATTCAGGTTATCACTAGTTATCATAAACTTTTCAATGTATTCTAAAATAATCTATCTAAACATGTCACTGTTTAAAAGTACTAAATGAATTTAAAAGTTTTCAGGTTGTTTAGTGACTTTTATTTTTAGTACCTCCACCCACTTAATGCACTTTCAACTGTTTGAAGTGGTCAGTCAAGTAAATTCTTGGCTCCTCTTAATTTGAAGCAGTTGCTATGTAAGTTAGACTAGCCTATGGAGCCTTTTCAGTTCCGGATAGAATCGGGATAAGTATTTACTCAGTCTTTCCATTCAGGAGCATACAGAGCCATCTGTGTTTCTGCAGTGTCGCTCTTCTTCTATCATGTCTTTGTTTTTCTCTCTCCATTGTTTATTTCCACAATCTGCTTTGCAGTTCTCAATATGCCGACATCCTTACTTGGAGTGCTTTCTCTGTTGATCTGTCCTGTGTTGTCACTCCCTAGTTAGGAAGAACAGACATTATTTAGCTTTGCAAACTGTTGACTACTTTTATACTCCCTTTCTTCAAAATGTTCTCCTACACCAATATCTGGTAGAGTTGAAAGAGATGTCCCAGTTTTTCTCCTCTCTTATCTCCCTTGCTCAATATTCAAGTGTTGGTAAAAGCTTTCCCAAAGCACGATTTAGATACTGAGTTTGTTGTGCAAATGAAAAAGAGACTTCAAAGAGACTGTAATGTTGCATTTCAGAGTTTAAAATTGTCATACCTAATAAAGAGGAATTTTTATCCTATTACATAGCTGTTTACCTGAAATGTATGTGTTGAACACAATGATTTGAAGAGGCATAAAAGAAGTCTGTGCCATTGAAATCCACACGGTCTCTTTCTTGTCATGTAGTCTGGATCACCCACATAACTGGGGAATGCCAGTATACAGGAACCCTCTTGTTGCTCTGCTGTCTTAAACCAATACAGAATACTTGCAGATTCCTCTGACAACATGGAACATCAGTTGTTTGCCTTCACCATTTATGGTTCCTTAGAAAAGCCTATGAATGGTGCTATTTGATGGAATGGGGAACATGTGAGTTTTTTCAGACCCAACTCTTTCAAGAGACCTGTTTGAAAACAGAATCACCACGACAGTGAGTATTAATTGGGAGCCCTCCTGACAGATTCAGTAGAAAGGACAAAAATTAATGAACTTGAGAACTGAAACATCCAGTCATAGATTAAGGCAGTCTTTTTGCATCAGTCTGAAGGCACGTTACTGGGGAAACCTGGAAATGCCTGCGTTGTCACTGTGTGTGTTGTCTCTCTCATGTGTATGTGGGACTTGGTCTCCTCCAGCTCTGTCAATTTGTCACTTTTCATGCATATTGAAATGTAACTAAGTAACCATGTTTCACCTGAGCACTGCAGTAATCTTTACATTTTCTCTTTTTCTCTTGTAGATTCTGAGATTTATTTCAGATTTTCTTGCTTTTCTGGTACTTTACAATTTTATCATACCTATTTCACTTTATGTGACTGTTGAGATGCAGAAATTTCTTGGATCTTTTTTTATTGGCTGGGATCTTGACCTCTATCATGAAGAAACAAACCAGAGAGCGCAAGTAAATACTTCAGACCTCAATGAGGAATTGGGACAGGTAGAGTAAAACATACATTTCTTTTTTTTTTACCTTCTATTTCCTACTTCTTTCTTAATATGAAAATCTATTACTGCAGACTTCTTATTGGTTGCACTTTGATTTCTGATTAATTTAAAAATAAGGTATAAATATCTGATGGCAGAAATTAAAATTTTTACATGATCAAAAAAAAGTATGTAGTGGAGAGTGTGAGTTGAGATTATATTATTTTTTTCTCTTCTGACAAATACATGCAACTCCAAGTCTGTTTTTTGTTTTATTTTACAAAAGGTAGAGTATGTGTTTACAGACAAAACCGGTACATTAACTGAAAATGAGATGCAGTTTCGGGAGTGCTCCATTAATGGCATAAAGTACCAAGAGGTCAATGGTAAACTAACTCCAGAGGGGTTTTCTGAAGATTCTCCAGATGGGAATAGGCATAGTTTGGTAAGACTTTTTCGCCCCCTTTAGATATCCTAGATAGAAAGTGTTTTATATCAGAAAAATACTCTTCTAGCATTAGCATTTTAAAAAAAAAAAAAAATCACAATTTCTGAATAGTTTGAAGCTATTAAGTGTTACTGAACAAATAATATTTATTAAACATGTTGAGATGTGATTATTTAACATGGAATACTTGGCAGATTTTTAAGTAAAAGCATTTTTTTAATTAAGTATGTTCAAAACTGCGTTGATATGTAAATGTTGAAAATAAAGTTTTTTCTTTCTTATAGATGAAAGAGGAAGAACTCTTCTTGAAAGCAGTTTGTCTTTGTCATACAGTGCAGATCAATGCAGATCAAACAGATGGTGCTGATGGTCCCTGGCATGCCAATGGAATAGCATCCCCATTGGAGTATTATGCTTCTTCACCAGATGAGAAAGCTTTAGTTGAAGCTGCAAGCCGGTGAGTTGTACTGCCAAAACTGTCTAATGTAGAAATTGCCTGCTAGGGCAGGCAATTCATGGTAAAAGCAACCTTAAAAATTGCTCAGAAGGATTGTAAAGCCCAGGCCCTGGCACTGTCAGTTTACTATGAAAGCATATAAAAATAAAATACACAAAAACCTAGGCATATCATAAAGTTATGATTTAAAATATTTATGGAAAGAAATCCTTGAGAAATTATAGTGGACAGAGTGTGTTGCTATGAAAATATTATAGAAAGTGGGCATTCTTCATTTTCTCTAGAAATAGAGAGCAGTAATGGGGTATAAAGTGTTTGCCTTTTTCCCCCCGTTTGCCCCCCTTTTTCCCTGAATGAATAGGCAGTATGTCTAAGGTGGTAATTAAATTTATATTTTCTTTTCCTTTTAGAGTTGGAGTAGTATTTACCGGAACTAGTGGGGACAGTATGGAAGTAAAAAGTCTCGGAAAACCAGAAAGGTATTCATTTTTATTCCTTGTTTCTTTTGAAGGACAGAACAGTAGTTACGCTGTGTAGGTGTGTATTATAACAGTTTTTATCTTTGCCCGTTCCTCAAAGGTTGAGACTGTAGTAGAGTTGGAAAAACTGGATTGCTTATTTAAGTCTTACAGTTTATGCTTTCAGCTCTAGAAGTTCCCAGAATCAGTCTCATGTATGCATAATCTAATTACATATTTTAAACTTCCCCAAAATGAGTAGAAATATTACTGATAACTGTACGTCTGCGGTATGTCATAACACCTTTTATCCATTTGATCTGCATCAGTTAGTTGGCAGTAATTTAAACTTAAATGTCTAAAATTAATCTTCTAAACTAGTGGTAACATAACAAAAAATAGTCCAGTTATGAGGGAACATCCACTCTTTTTTGACTGTGTAGATTGTTTACAAGTGTTAGAAATAAAATGTAGTTTTCAAAGTTACACATGAAGTAATGGTAGAAGGATAAAAGAATAGGTAGGACCTGACTGTAATATCCAGATATAAAGCTAGTGTTCAGGAAGCTATTCCTATTGGTAGAAGAACCTTTTATTCTTATGGAATGGAATTAAATATATATAAAGTGATGAAAAGCAATCAATTGCACAAACACTGATAACAGTGATTGCTCAACAGTGGTAGCATTACTTTTAGAGTTTCTATGTAAAAATGGCACTTTGGGGAAAGCTCTGTGGGGAAAGAGTATATTTATAAGTAATTGTCTTTGGAAATTTATTTCTAAAAATGTTTTCTTCCCCTTCCCTCTTCTATTAAAACCCCAAATACAGGTATAAATTGCTTCATGTTTTGGAGTTTGATCCAAATCGCAGACGAATGAGTGTCATTGTAGAGAGTCCCTCAGGTAAGTGATCAGAAGTTGCACAAGCTGCAGTTGAATTTCTTAAACAGTATGTATTCTTAATTTCTGTTGTATTTTACTTCTTAGGGGAAAAGCTTTTATTCACAAAGGGAGCAGAATCTTCCATTCTTCCTCGTAGTAAGAGTGGGGAAATAGACAAAACAAGGATACATGTGGATGAATTTGCTTTGGTAAGTGCATATGCTTGCCCAGCTGATCGGAAGAAAATCCTTCCAGTACGAATTCTGTGGCTTGAAGTGAACAAATTGCAGGTAACACCTTCTTGCTAGATCAGAATCTTGTCTACTCTGAATGTAGTCTTTTATTTTCTCACAGAAAGGACTAAGAACTTTGTGCGTAGCCTACAGAAGATTCACACCTGAGGAGTATCAAGAAATTGGCAAACGCCTTCATGAGGCCAGGACTGCCTTACAACAACGGGAAGAAAGATTAGCAGATGTCTTCAACTTCATAGAAAGGGATCTGGAATTACTTGGGGCTACAGGAGTAGAAGACAAGTATGCAATGGACTTTCTGCTAACTACACTCAAAAACATAGCGAGTTTAGGATTTATAACTGAAGTATGATGCGTGCCATGAAAAACTCTCCCGCCACGACCAAAAGTTGTGTGCTATGCTTGTTTAGAATGTTTACTGCTCTTTGTGTTGAGGAGCATTCAAAACACATGTTATACCAGCTGGTTTTGGCCTAATAATGATGACTTACAGCGTGCTTCATCAGGAGAGATTTAATGTATGTGAAATGGAATAATTGCAGTAAATATTTAGGGAAACGGCTAATTCCTTGGGAAAACTTCTATACCTAGCTACTTAACAAAGCATTCTGCTTGCTTAGTGTGTGTTCGGTAAGTCAGAGGGTGTTTTGTACACTGGAGTGCACAGATGGAGCACTTAGAAGCTTTTCACATACCACAGTAGATAGTAATTGTTGTGGACTGTTTTAAAGCTTCTCAAATGTAGCAATGGTGCCTAATTTAAATTAAGATATGCTTATTACAAATTTTTGATCACTTAGCAGGATTGAAGTTCAGTTTTTGTTTCAAGGCCTTCGTTTTATTGCTGATAACAGAATGTCGTCTGCCAGACTATAATTCTCTGAGAATATATGTAACGTTGGAAATACAGTCTTAAATCATCATGACAGTGGGGTTACAGGAGCAATATGGAGTTAGTGTGAGCTTTTTTTTGTAAAGTGTTTGATTGATTATTTAAGATTTTTCTTGTTTCTAGACTGCAGGAGAAAGTCCAAGAAACTATAGAAGCACTCAGGTTGGCTGGTATCAAAGTGTGGGTGCTCACTGGAGATAAGCATGAAACGGCTGTTAGTGTCAGTTTATCATGTGGACACTTTCACAGAACCATGAACATCCTTGAGCTTGTGCAGCACAAGTCAGACAGTACATGCGCTGAGCAACTGAGGCAGCTAGCCAAGAGGTAAACTACCTGAGATGTCATTATCTCAGTGATGGTCTTCGCTTGGTTTTCTTTTATTTTCAAATTTTATGACAAATCTCTTTGATGTATATGCCAAACACGTGAAGTTGCCTTTTTAGAAATTTGTTTATTAATGTCATAACAGACTTGAAGAAGCAGTCTGTCTAACAGGCTAACTTATTTGTTTATTGTATGGGCAACTGTATAGTTCATAACAAAATTTAAATTTTTCTCTCACACCAATACAAAGCCAACATTTTTTTCCCTGAATAGAATAAAGGAAGACCATGTTATCCAGCATGGACTGGTTGTGGATGGGACCAGCCTCTCTCTTGCACTCAGGGAACATGAAAAACTGTTCATGGAAGTTTGCAAAAACTGTTCTGCGGTGTTGTGCTGTCGCATGGCACCCCTTCAGAAAGCAAAGGTAAGTGAGAATATAATTAGGATTGTCTTGTAGGTATTTTTATCATGCTTTTGAGGAGGCAAGGATTTCTGGAACTGCTTGCTTTGTTTGCCTGACCTTTTTTGTGACCTTTGAATCCTTGTTAAACTCAGTTGATCTGGAGTAGTTTGCTCAGAAGTTTCTATGTGCATTTGTGAAAATTTGCAAGTGGATGGAGAGGAGAGTCAAAATACTGCTGCCCTGCAAGAAAAAGGCTAATCTTTAATCAGCCTCTTGAGTGTTCTGTAAGGCAGTAGCTATCCTGATCACCCGCATGCTTTTGCATTGCCTGTTCCATCATTTCTCCAGACCAAAAAAGCTAAACTGAAAATTCACGAAGCTGTAGGGAAGAAATGTGCTTCTCTAAAGATTTAAAAAATACCCAAGTTTGAGGAGGAAGTAGAAGGGAAGGGAAGCTGACCCCTAGTCTCCAGGGGAGGTTTGCCTTGGTGCTGTCCTCTAAGACCATTTTTCCTTCACGTGTACTTAATCTTACTCAAATACAGATCAGATAAAATTCAAATTCAGAGTTTGTGATTTTTTTTTTTTCTAGAAAGCTAAGCTCTGAAGAGCTACAATACTTAGTCTTTCCTTTTGAAATTTTCTTTCTTCATTTTATGCTTCTCTTCCTTTTTTTTTTTTTTTGACTAATATTCAATTGTATACCTCTATTGGAGTATTTTTTAATTTATTATGCTTTTAGCTTATCTGTATGCTTTAAAGGCTTTTAGGCGTACAAAAGAGGGCAGGCTGTTTTGCTATAGCATGAGTGACCTGTTTTGAGTTTGCTCTTCATGCCTCCAACATTTAGCCAGACTTTTAGTGCGGTCTTTAGAATCACTTCCTTATAAAACTGTTCAGCTGTGTATAAAACTTGGATTAGTTTCAGTAAAATGTTAAAAGGAAGTTGTTTACTACGAGAAAAACCATTTGTTGGATGTGTCCACTTTATGTACACTCTTCTAGCTGAAACTTTTGCCATCCCCTCTCTTTAAGGTGTAGTTATGTGCCTATGTTGTGTCCTTGTTCTTATTTTGTCTTTTAACTTGATTTATAATGTGTTTTGTATTGCCAAGTTTGACAGATAGCAGCCAATAATGCTTTCCTTAATCTGCTGAACAGGATAAGAATTATCTCCATAATTTCCTGTGTTTTGTCATGAAGTACAGTAGAACCTAATTTTGATGGCAGCGATGTTTTAATTTTAAACGCTGAAGTATATAAATCACTGAGACAAATGCTATACAACATGGGAGGGAAGGGTGGGGAAGGAGGTGTATGGCAGTTTATTCTAGCCTTGCATTTGATTTTCTGCTGTAGGCACACTTTTTGTGAGGCTTATTCCAAGGTTAATCTGGAACTCAGCTTAATATTTCCCACATCTTTTCCTTTAATTTTAATGCTTGTTAATATATGGCTAGCAGTCTCACTACTTGTTTTTGTATATTTTATGGCTCAGAAACCTTTTTAAACATCTTTCATGTCAGTCATTCAGAGCTGCTGCTGATTGCTGTATGTAAAATTTGCCAGAGGATTTGTCTTGACCTTTTTGCGTTGATGTTTGTCTGTCTAAATTACCACAGTCTTCGGTACCTTATGAGGACTGATCTGGGTGACATACTGCAGCCTTGCTACCTCTTTAAGGCTGCTTACTGAGATCTAATGCTAAATGTACTTGAAATAATTACCTGTCAGGAATGGGGAACCTTTAAACTTGAATATTAATACCTGCAATTAGGGAATATATTCCTGCAATCAGGTGGATTTCTCTGAACTGTGGACTGTATTTAATAACAGTTGTGTTCCTCATGTGAAGTGAGTTACCCCTCCTATGAATCAATGTACTGACACTGGCAGCTAGAACTCAATTATTTGAATACAGTTGTTTGTGTCTTATGTACCTCATGCAGTTGTTGCTCTGTTGCTATTTCCACTTTGGGTTTTCTGGAACTTCGGGGGGAAAATGCAGTATTTTTTCATAGATAAATATTTTAGTTTTTAGAAAGCCTTCTGGATCTGCATTCACATCTTTACCTCTGCTGCCTGTTTACAACTGAATTAGTAAAGCTTCTACCTTTAGTTAGAGCTCTCTGGGAGGTTAATGAATTACTACTTCTCCTTAACCAAAAACCTCATCTAACTAACTCCTCTCTATTTAGAATATTGTTGGCACTTACATTAAAGATCTGTTTCCTTTCTGGGAAGAGCAGGCTACCACTGCTGCTCTTTTGAGGATTTTAGAGCCTTATATGTAAACAATTTTTTTCCTCTTTTGTCATATCTTCTGTGACTTTCCAACTGAGAATACCCATTGGTGACAACGAAGCTGCTTTAAAAATAAACTGTTTTCCTTAATAAAAGCATGTATTGGTATTTGAGCTAATACATTGTTTTTTCAGATTCCTCTTTTACACTGATTAGTTCCATTAATTGAAAATGTGAAGAATCTGGGCATGTCTAGTAAAGGGCATTAAATCTGGATTACTCCCTAAGTAAATTTTCAGTTCCAACTTTTACTTGAACTGTTTTGTATGGTAAAGCACCAAATTAAGAGTTGTAAAAGAACATCTAAATAAGAACAGCAAAATAATCTCAAGGCAGGCATAATATTTAAATAAGGCTTGTGCCCCAGAGCAAGCAGCTTTTCTAAATGAGCAAGGAATTTGCGCATGTGATATGCCAAAGATGTGTTTTACCCAAGCATGCACATTCAGAAAACATATTAATTATATTTATGGGTAGGTAACTAAGATACTTGGGACTTAGTGGCATGGTTTGTAGATAGACTCTCTGTCTAATCTGAAAAAATTCTGCCCTTTTTGTTTTTCCAGGTAGTGCGACTGTTAAAAACTTCTCCAGAGAAACCTATAACATTAGCGATCGGTGATGGTGCTAATGATGTGAGCATGATACAAGAAGCACATGTTGGCATAGGTAACTTTCTTTTGTCAGAAGAGATAAAGGCAAATAAGGTGCAAATTTTAGTAGAGGATTAGATCATGAATAGTTTTTAGAAACAGATAAACTTCTAATGTTTTTGCACCTGTGAATGACAGGGTGTTAATATGAGTCATCTATTGTAGCAGACTTTTAGTGAAACTTTAAGGCTGTTTGCTTTCAGAAGTCGTAGGTTTATTGTGTAGTCTACCAATAATCAGAGGTCCTGCTTAATGCTGTTTTAAGAACCGCAGAGATTCTCTGTAACTAGAATCTCAGAAGTACTCTGCTTCACATGTTGGAAGTGAATATCTCTAAATTCAGACATTGTCAGGTTCTAAGTTACTGTGTAAACCTTGACCTTTAAACCTTTCTTTGTACTTAACTGCCACTGTTTGCACCACATCTGTATCACTGTAGAAATGCCCTTTGTGTCTAGTTCGTCTTTGAGGAGAAGGCTTTCATTATATCTCTTGAGAGACTGTTACTGATTGGTAGTTTTCTCCGTTTATATTGTTTTCTGTTACCTGGCCAGGACCTTCTTTAAACCTTTTTTTTTCTGCTGTGTTATATAACTGAGTACAAAACAAAACATACATACAACTGAATTGGTACCCATCACATAGTGTTTTGGTATTTCCTTCACTGACTTTGTTGGATGGTGTTTGTTACAATACTGAATGCTGAAGGTTCTTACATAAGGTATTGGTACATCAGGATATCAATCTGTCACCCTTTGTGATTAAAAGGGTGTATGTAATGTTTATCATTTAAATCATGTGGCCATGATTTTTAAGACCATGGCTATAGTCTGCTTGAGAAGGTTACAGGTCAATAGCAAATGATGCTTTTATTCTATAGCTAGTTCGTCAACTAACTGAAGCTTATTAAAAATAAAATTATCAAAGTTTTTATTGTAATTTGTAGCATATTAGACATTACATGTACGTTGGTCAGAACTAGTAAGTCTTTTCCATGGAGGGTGATGGGACCTTTAGACTTCTTCCCCCCCCCCCCCCCCCCAAAGCAACCAGCACTTTAAGTGTCTGGTTTTCAGGAATCCTGGGCCACTTTTCTTCTGTAAAAGAGCATTTTGTGTTCTCTGTGTATGCTTATCCTAATCTTAATAATAGTTTTTAGAAATGAATTTGTCTTCAGATGTGACAAATGACAAGCATTGTCAGCCCATCAGATTAAGTAAACTGCTATTGTAAGAACAGCATTTCTTTTATTCTGCTGTTGAGTATAGGTCATGTATTATTCCCAGAAAGTACTGTAAGAAAAACCTCTCTGAAATAAAACATAGTAAGTAAGTGGATAATTGATGATGGATTGATAATGGTTTGCTTGGTTTGGGAATTTTCATTTTGTATGAGCGTCATTATTTCTATGTCTTCCCACAAATCTTTTCTTAAGCATTGCTTACAGAAAGAGTCTTGTTTGTTTGTTTTGTTTTGTTTTTGTTAATTGAATCAGTATCAAATGAGCAGTTTCCCTTAGTTGTAAGTGTCAGGAATAATGCCTTCTTTTGGAACTGAAAGTTGCTGAAGTCTTTATAATGTTGAAATGGAGGAAAACAGAACTGTAGCTTCAGATGTATGTTGGTGGGTTTCTTTAAACTTTATTTTTTGTAATGTTTAACCTGTTTTCTGTTTGGTTTCCCAAATATTACAGGGATCATGGGCAAGGAAGGAAGACAAGCTGTAAGAAACAGTGACTATGCAATAGCACGGTTTAAATTCCTCTCCAAGTTGCTTTTTGTTCATGGACACTTTTACTATATTAGAATAGCAACCCTTGTACAGTACTTTTTTTATAAGGTAAGTCTTCAAAGAGTGCCAGTGAAGTTCACAGAAAAATGTGTAACTTCTTCCCAGCAAGAAATTTATTTCAGATCTAACATTTTTGTTTGGAACAGGTTAAATAATCTCTGTTCAACCATGCTGTCTGGGCTGTATTTTTTATATTTTACAACCAAATGCAGTAGTTTGACTGTGAAATTATTTAGTACTTCCACCTAGAAATAAGTTTTAAATACCACAATGAGTTTGCCTAGGCTGAGAGGCAGACATGTTTACTCTCTGAAAGCAGTATTACTAGCTTGAAATTAAATGCATTCTTTAGCAAGATGTAAAAGCATAACACTTTTTTTGTTGATTGATTTAATATGAACCAAATCCATTCATCTTTCTTAAAAGGAAAAAGGAGCACAGGAGGTAGCTGAGGGAGGGAAGGAAGGGCCTGCAGAAAGTGTGTGGGGAGAGAGCATGGTCTTTGCGGGCAGGCTCACCTTAAGAAAACGTAACAGTCCCAGCTTCGACTTAAGAAATCCTGAGGTGAAACACTGCAAGGGAAGTAAGCACCAGGGACGGAGTTATCTCTGGATACCTCTCAGATGCTAGAAGGAGGAGTGGAGGGGGACGGGCCTGGAAGCTCAATCGTGAGCTGGGGTGTTTGAAATGCTAATAATGTGTTGGGGTTTTTTTTGTCCCCCCTTTTTTTTTTTAACTTGATCATCAGTTTTGATAAGAAGTCAAAATTCACTGTCTTACTTGAAATTTATCTGAGATTCTGGCATTGGCCACCAAGCCACTTTTTATCTTCTATTGTTTGCTTTCATTTGAAGATAACAACATGGCGTTAGGTTTTGGTTTCTGTTTTGTCTACTCCCAGGCAAAAAGCTCACATGAGCAGGGCACAGGCTTTCTTGAATGAAATGTGGAAACTATTTTGCAAAGAAATTCTTAAAAAGAAACTGAGGGGAAAATGGATGGATTTCTCCTCCTTTAATACTACTTGTACTCCTGTAATGAGATGTGTTCATCAAGCACATATAATTAAGTTTATATTTTTCAGGTTCATTGTCCCGAAGGACAAACAAAATACACTCTCAAGCAAAGCATATTGCTTCACTTTGCTAAGTAAAATGCTTTATGCTCTCCCTGTGTATTTTTACCAGCTTGTAAGAGTTAGCAATTTCTTTTAGGGTTCTGAGGCATATACTGAGGATTAACTATTTGCTTTACTTTTCTTTTTTCAGAATGTGTGCTTTATTACACCACAATTTTTATATCAGTTCTTCTGTTTGTTTTCACAACAAGTAAGTATTGGATGCCTTGCATCTTGGTAAATGTGTATGAAACACTGAGGGTAAATAAATAAAAAAAATGGGAAAGAACTACACAGGAGCAGCATAGATTTTACACTTAACAAATATCCAGCTTCATTTTCTATATTTGATACCTTGATGTTACTAGATGGTTATGTGAGTATAGCTTTTTTTCTAACTATAAATTCATGTAATTAATGATTTGTTGCTGCTATTGGTGTTCTAATAAATTTTAATAAATATAAACAACTTTTTTCTTTACAAGACTCAAAATAATTTTTGTTTCCATTTTCAGACACTCTATGACAGTGTATACCTGACTTTGTACAATATTTGTTTCACCTCCTTGCCTGTCCTCATATACAGTCTTTTTGAACAGCATGTGCATCCGCATGTATTACAGAGTAAACCTGTGCTCTATCGGTATGTATATCTTGCATATATTGCCACAGTAGCACATCATTTAGAACAACAGTGGCATCTGCAGAAGTCTGAACTTGCTATTACGCATTCCTCCAGTATTTTTATCAGTAATTTATGCAGTTTTTAGTAAACTATCTTGACGAGGAAGAACTGCAGCTACATAGTTTTCATCCTAAAAGTTACTTAACATGAGTATTTTAAGAGAAGTATCTTGTTATGTCAATCATGTTAAGACTGGAAGAGAATTGAGCACGTGGTCAGCTTACATGTAATGGAGGAGAACGCTGCCAATCATGTAGGAGGTGAAAATCACTCAGACACGCAAATGAAAGACTAGGACACTATGGTTAGGGGAATCACCTCAAAAAATGCTTTACTAAGAGCGGAAGGGATTTCTTGTAGAATTAGATGTCCTCCCAGTGGTAGCATGTTGCACTGCATACTGCTTTTTGGAGAAAAAAGTATGTATTTTTGTAAAAAAGAGATGTCTCTTAGATGTTTCTCTTTTCCTAAAGGTCTTTTAAGCAGAACAAGGGGCAAGAATCAGGAGATGTCACTTTTTTTCCTTTTGCAATTCCGCCTCCAGGGAGAAGAATTCTAGTTTGTGCTGTTCTGCATTTGACCCATTAGAGACACCCTTGCCATGGGTGATCCCTGCGTAAAGCAGAGGCAAATCATGAGAGCTCAGAGTTCTTTTTTTGCCCATGATTTATACTTTTTTTTCATATGTCAGCATTCGTTAAATGTGTCTTGGTGCATGAAAGTTACATTTATTCAAAGCAGTAGCAGTCATACAATGTGAATAGCTGATGGGTTATATAAAGACAATCTGAAATCCAAAATCTGTTTTATTTCTGCAGAGACATCAGTAAAAATGCCCATCTGGGGTTTAAACCATTTCTTTACTGGACCATCTTGGGCTTCTTTCATGCATTTGTTTTCTTTTATGGCTCGTATCTTCTAATGGGAGAAGACACATCTCTGCTGGGAAATGGCCAGGTACACTATCATAAGAATTATTCTACCACTGTATTTTTGGTGATATTTCTTAATGTTTTTTTGAAAAATCCTCGTGTCAGAAAAATCTAAGATTTTTCTTTTTTTATTTTTATGAACTACATAATTACCAAAGATGCTTTGCCAATATTCATGTATGCTCTCAAGAGTAACATTTCTTAGTATGGAAACTGTAAGACAGTCAGAGACTGTCAGAACAACTGTTCAGAGACTGTCAGAAAGCGTATGTCCATGAAGAACATATCTTTCAAGATGATAAATGCATTATGGTTGTCTTAAGCTTTGTCTTATTTTGTATACTGTCTTTGTCAAAATCATATGTCATAACTTCAGTAAATGAGGATTTATATTCATTCATTCAAAACTCATTTTGAGTTGGACTTAATTGCAGCGTCAAACAATGGCTTCTCTTTAGTATCTGTTATAAAATTAGGCTTAAATCTGAAAGTTGCCAAAAGTCTTAAAGCTTCTCCTGAAAGAAAATGTATTATTTTAATTACTCAGATTTTTAAAAAATTAAGTGGTGTAAGCTGCTTTTAAATTATACTTTTTGTTCAATAAATGTTTTTAGGACAATAACTTAATGAAATCATCAAATTCTAATTTGACACTTTCTATTTTAAAGAAGTTAAAGTTAAAAGGAAAAATCATATCCAAAAAACTCTCAAGCTTCGATGAAACCATTACAAGTCTCATTTTCCCTGGTTCTGAGTTAGTTAACCCAATTTAGAACAATTAGATACTGGTTTTTCTCTCATAAAACTGTTATGGATAGCAATGCAAGAATACATTTGCTTCTCATTATGCCATTCTTACTACTGACATTAAGTGCTTGCTGATTCTCGTGTAGCGCTTGGTAGAGTTGCAAGTTATGGCACAAGGTACAAAAATAGCATCATTCTGTATTCACAGTGGTTACCTGGTGATAGGGAGTGGGCATGAGCTCAGGAAGTTTAGCCAAAACAAGGCTTTCCATGTAATGATGTACAGACAACGGCCAGAATTGTCTTGAGTGACTAAAATCACAGAGCATGTGAACTGGTGGTTAGCATTCCGGCAGAGAAAGGAGCAATAAAGGGGGAGTGGTGCAGCTAGCTGGAGTGCCTATTTCATTATGAGATGTTTTATAAGAACGTTAAAATAGTTGTGCTTTAGACTAAAATGTCTGTTATAGCTGAGGTATGAGTGTGTCCTCTCTTGTCATTTGTTACAAGCTGTGTGACACTGAAGTTCTTGTGCATTGGTAAAGGACCTTCAGTACTCTTCTAATGAAGTAATTTTACACTATGAATCGGTGCGTTTCTGTGCATCTGTCTTAGTCGTCAAAGCTCCTCACTTCAAAACTGCTTAGTAGATGTCCACGAGGCAGGAACAGACTTTTTTCATTGTATTTAGTAACAAATGTTTAGTTAGGGGAACAGATTATATTCTGTAAGTCTAGACCAGGGTGTTCATGTAGACTTTATGGAGAAGGTTCTTTTAATGGTTTCTTGTATAATTAACATAAAGATTTTTTAACTATACTTAGTGAATGAGCATACTGGAAGTAAAGCTTTCAGATGCCCTTTGGCTTCTCATGTTTTCTGTGATATGACTTAAAAAAAGTCTTAGAATTTATTTGGAGTTAGTCTCTACCTGTCTGTGTTTGCTAGAAGTTGGTTATTGGAACTGGTAGAACTGTGTGTTGCAGTAAAATATCTGCAGTGCATGAAGTATGTTGCAAATTTAATGTGTGCCTGAAAAAGCCAAAGTTAAGGCCAAGAGAAACTCGTGTACTGCTGAAGTCCTTTCTTGTAAGAAGTCTTCAAGAAGTGATCGCTTTGTGTGAGTGTGTGACACAGGGTACTATCAGTGCATGGCCTCACATTTTCATTCAGTTCTCAGTCTGGAGCAAAGCAAAATAGAAGAGGTTGTAAATCATTTGTTAATGCTGGTGGTTTGTTAGGCATACCTCAACACATTATGCAACAACTTGATCTTTTAGTTCTTTTTTCTCCCCCCCTTTTTCATGCTGTGCATGTCGTCAGATATTGAAACCTAACAGGCAAATGGTAAGAGTTTAGAAGAGGAGGAGATACAAAATATTGTATCTGTTACTTCACAGGATTAAAAGATGCAGCATCCACAGTGTAAATGTGTTCAAAAATAAAATGGTGGCAAGAACCTGTTCACGTTTTGCATTCTAACTCTGTGACCATTGAGAGCAGTGTTAGCAAAGACACTTTCTTTCACAGGTCACTCAGGAGCATTAGTCTAATTTTACTTCAAGATTATTCAGCAGTTAACAGCAAGCGTGTTGCTTGTTTAAACATTACTATTGGTGTGAAAAGTAAATAGAAGGCTTCAGAAGACGTGTTATAACAAATATCTCTAAAATTATCAGTAAATCCAGACTCATGGCTGCCTCAGTTTTGTGCCTTGTGTAAAGATGAGAAAAGCAGTTGTGAGATCTGTTATCAGACTTGGGATTTTTTTTGTCAGAGCTCTGTAACAAGGACTACAACTGTACGAATCCTAGTTTTGTGCCTCTGTGCTGTACTAACAAGTCAACTCTAGGATGACTTTTGATTGCCTGTCTGCATGCGGGACCTTTCTTTTTGCTTGCTTAGTTTGCTATCGGTAAATACAGAGTTGAGGGTTTGGTCATTGTTCAGTATGTCAGTGGCAAAAATAGCTACAAAACAGCAACGTCTTCAGTTTCCGCACCCAGACTGCTTACAAGAGCAGAGCAGTTGGACCTGTTGTAGAATGGCAGCGTGTGTCTGAGTAGCATGTGTGTAGATGGATTACAACCTCAGAATCCCTGCTTGGTTGTCAGAGCTGAGATTTTATTGTTGTAGAACTTGTTCAGAGTTTTGATAGTTTAATTTACATAGGCAAGAGAATACAAAAGTGACACATACAGTGTTTTAGAATTGAAGCTTAATTTTGTGTTTATTAGCCTTGAAACAAAGTGTCTTTTCCTTAGAATTTTCTTTGAAAAATACAATGGCACCATTATTTTTGAATTGTAAAATTGTGCTTGGGGTAAAAAGTGAACTTTCAGGTGATGCTGCATGTTGAAAATGATCTGGAAATGTTTAAGCTCAAAGTGTTTTGCACTTATGTTAAAGTGAATACCTTCCACCCAGTGTTTGCTTTCTATTGGATGCTTATACTTAGTTGATCAAATTGATATCTTCATTTTCCTATCATTTCATATTACTGTTTTGGACTTCCTTCATATTTCATGTAGCCTTTGTGGTGATTTGTTTTGAACCAAGAAGGAAGATGACTTGTGGACTGTTAATTTTGCTCTTATCATAAGCTGTAGTTTTTTCTAGTAGTTTGTGTTGTATCCTTCTTGCTTTTTCACAATATTAGTTGTTACAAGCTTATGTCCACAAACTTGTTTCGTTAGTATAGCTGACTTGAGAAGAATCTAAACACGTGAATACGCTTAACTGATTTTTTTTTTTTTTCTTCCATGATTTTTGCCTTGCCGTTTTCTTAGATGTTTGGAAACTGGACATTTGGTACTTTGGTCTTCACCGTTATGGTTATAACTGTTACGATGAAGGTATGATATTATACTAATTACTCTCTGTGTTTGGGTATATAGGCAAATATGTAATAGAGCAATGATTTAAAATTGATTCAAAAGTTATAGAGAAGTAATTGATTCTTGAGGATTCCAGATAAGTGATTTTTATGTTTGGTTTCAATGTTGGTTAAAATTTTTCTTTGTAGTTTTTGTGTATTACAACAATGTTTAGTGTTTGAGCTGGAAGTTCATAAGTACATTCAGACCAGTATTTATCATTTTCTTTGAAGTGGGGGGAAAAAGGAAGTTCATTGAAGTTATCTTTGTTTTAGATGGCACTAGAAACTCACTTCTGGACATGGATAAACCATTTTGTTACTTGGGGATCCATTGTATTTTATTTCATATTCTCCTTGTTTTATGGGGGAATTATCTGGTGAGTGATTTTTTTTTTGTTGTTTGGTTTTTTTTTCCTTTCTATAGCACATATGATAGATGAAGCTATGAAAAAACACTGAAGTATTATGTTCTACCATATTGCTCTGAATTTCTTGGCAGGTGTCGGAAAATAAATTTTTAAATCTTTTAAAAAGAGTGGCCACTCACTTTTGGTGATTCTTTTAGAAATTTGAACAATGCTGCTAAGCTGTGCTGTGCTTGAGGACAGAAATTACTTGTCTCTGACAGCCTGTGATTATAAAGGCATTTTTGTTTTTAAAAAGTAGATAGGTTCCCAAAGGTGCTATGTAATAGATAAATTTTTGCAACAGAAATGAAGACACTGGGGTTTGAGCATGGTGATTGATTTCCTGCAACACAATTTAAAAGAACGTTTCCCTCCAAAGTTTGGTACCCTCCTTCCCCAGAGTTTCTTTGCAGGTCAGTTCCAACAGATTGCTAGATTTCTTCACTGACACCATGCAATTGTAACTCTGCATCCTGAGAGACTTGCTGCTTGATGTAAAATAAGATACACTTGAGCCTGCCTGTGCTGTACTTCTGTTTCTAGAAGTTCCTTTTAGTAATTGCCACTTCTTCTAACTTTTCAGGCCGTTTTTACATACCCAGGACATGTACTTTGTATTTGTTCAGCTGTTGTCAAGTGGTTCTGCTTGGTTTGCCATAATCCTCATAGTAGTTGCTTGTTTGTTTCTTGATGTTGTGAAGAAAGTGCTGTACAGACATCTACAACCAACAAGTACTGAAAAAGCTCAGGTAATGTTATGCTTTTGTATCCACCTTGATTAACAGTTAAAAGAATACATTTGTTAAAATCTGTCATGTGAATGAATTACTTTCCTGTGATATTTAATTATCCTCTTACATTGCTGTCACATTTAATGTGTAAGTGTTCTCATTTCAAAAGATAATTGTTAATTTAAAATTACAAAAATGAGGACACAGTTTTACAAGGAAATAACATTTATGTTTAATTGATATTAACAATAGTAGAATTATGTATAAGGGGGTCACTCAATCTTTTGCATCTCAGCTTGCAACTGTATGAGAGGATCATACTACATGTTTTTGTACTGCATTAAAGATGGTAACTTATTCTCATTTTTGTCTAGGTATTAGAAGCTCTCTCTTCAACTGTAATTGGCACTGAATAGTTCTTAAAATGTGATGAAAACAATAATTTAAAAAATTACTTTAGTAGGACTTGTTTTAATTAGTATTTCTTAAATCTTGATCATACCATATATGCCATGTATTTGATTGTTGATTATGTAATTAAAGGTAATTACCCATGTGGCATTTTTGTAAATTCATAGAAGAGGTCTAAAGATATGCTGTGATAATAGGATCTCCCTTTTGCCTGAGACAGGCTACAAAAACTCCTTGAAATCATTCTGTTGAAATTAGACTGTGTTTTAGGTAAATCTCTTATCTATGTTTTGAGTGTTTTCTTCTCTTTAATGACAGTTATGGAGAGGTCATCCTGACCCATTGTTCTAATAGTTACTGCCTCTGGTTTCAGTTTTCAGCATTTTATCTTTTTATACTTTTTCTGCTAAACTGAAAAGCCTTCTATTAGCAATTTTTTGTTTTATTCATGGTTAGATTTGTGATCAAGCTAACTTTCTTACTGATAAGCAGATGGGACTTGCATCTCTTGTCAACAAGGTTATTTTCCAGTCTTTTAGTCATTCTTGTGTTTCTCCTGTAATCTTCACCATTCCTCAACCTCATCTTGAATTTTGGATTTCACCAGTGGACACAATATTCCAGCACAGTGTACATCAGTGCCAAGTATGGAAATAATGAATCCCCCAGCTGTATTCAGTTTACAAAATAATATACATCAATAACCTGTTATCTTCTACATCTCTTTCTCATCTGCAAATGATTATGTTGGTTTCTTCCAGGTCTTTGATCAGAGGTCAAAGAGCATAGGGTCAAAAAAATGTGAAAGTGCATGAAGAATCCAGTTGACAAAGATATCCCATATACAGTTATGAAACCTGTCAGCAGTTTTTAGTCTCTTTGTGTGCCATACTGATTTTGTGGTGTCCTAGTTGCTTAATTCAAATGACATTGAGCTATGTGCCACACAGAACTCTTAACTGCATTACATCAATACTGTTACCTTTAGCATCTAACCTTGTAGTTAACTTGATGTAAGTGCATATTGATTTACTTAAATTGTATTACCCTTCTAATTTGTGTGTTAAAAAATCCATGTGAGACACTCTCTTAATTTGCCTAGGTTCAACATCATGCTGACAAACCCATTGCTAGCCAGAATATCCCCTTAGTCCCTTCTTAAAACTGGAATGTTAGCTGCTTTTTCCAGTCTTGGAATTTAGTAGCTAAACAACAAGGTAAATAACCACTAGCTTTCAGAAAACTGTTCCACTAGACCTGATAAGACTGTTGACTGCATGTTATCCCACTTTTTGGATTAAAGAGTCTTGATTTAGGAGAAATTCTGTAAGTAATGTTACGTATTTTTTTTTCCTCAAAAACTAGTGGCAATACTTATCAAACACTTCCCTTTCCTTCCT
This sequence comes from Mycteria americana, assembly GCF_035582795.1. Classification (NCBI taxonomy): domain Eukaryota; kingdom Metazoa; phylum Chordata; class Aves; order Ciconiiformes; family Ciconiidae; genus Mycteria; species Mycteria americana. The sequence goes on from NC_134371.1 coordinate 10,668,536, forward strand.
TCCTTCCTGTACATCAGCTGTTTCTATTTGGCAGTGTATCAGTATGGTTGTTGAGGTTTCTCATGTTCCTGAAGTGCTTGAATTAAAAATCAAAACGCCTGCATCTTTTTTCCCTAGCCTTATCCATATACTTCTTGTTGCATTCTCTTGCTTTCTGAATCAGTTCTAAAGAACTTCCAGGTTCAGTTTGCTTCCGTTGCAGTTGCGTCATCAAGGACACAGTCGGACTTACTATTTTTAAGAAGGAATCTTGATGAACGTCTAACACCTTTCCTGTGGCTATAGCTTGATTCATAGCCACGAGGACTTTGCTTTGTGCATCTCTATTAGTCATCTCCCCCCCTTATTTCCATTCTACTTTGCCATTTGACAGTGTCAGCATTAGGGTCTCTTACCAAAATACTGTCTCTTTCTGAAAACACTTAATTCCTGATATTGCAAAGTTGAGGTATCTAAAATCTGATTTGACCAGAAATGCTTCAACAGCCATTCAGTGGTTTCTCTGTGTATGTCTGATAATGAAATCATAGTTAAAAACGTATTTGTGAAAAGAAGACACCTGTTTGTTGCTTTCTTCAGGTTTAAACTGTTGAGATTTTCCCACTTTTACTTTTAATGGGACAATCAGCTCCACTGAATTTCATCAGCTATTCTTGTAGTGAGGAAGTAGACGTAAATGAAGATGACCAGACGACCAACTTAGCGCATTTATTGTCAAGAAGTAACAGAATGTTACTTTCATGATTATACCTCATTACATTGATTTAAAATTTCTAGTAAATATTTTTATTTCCGTTTCAAAGCAGAGGAGAGGACTCTGACTTTCAGATAGAATGAGTTTGGTCCTAAAAGCTAAGGATTTTCTGTGGAAGTCATTCAAAGAGTGAATATGGAACTTCACCCTTTTAAATGCATTTTTCATAGTGTAGGTGCACCCTCTGTATAACTGAATATTTTTAATTACTCATTTTTAATTGTAGGACTAAGTATATTTGCATATTGAGGGAAAGAAAAAGTTTAGTTTACAGTTACTAAGTTTTTATCAGGGCAAGATAAATTGTTACATGAACTAGTCACTAATTTTTTAAATCACAGCTACTTAAGTTATTTGTTTCTGTCCCCCATCATTTAAATTCTAAAATATTCCCAGGAGCAGTGAGCAAACCACAGGTTTCTCAGCTGAAAATGCTTACCTCTATTGTTTTAATCTTTACAAAACTAAGAGCACACTAGTTGTGCAAGTTACCCAACTTAGTGCTCTGAATTCACTGTATCTGTAGGCATCTGCCTTACTCTACTGAGTATATAAGCAACTTGATTTTGTATCTTTTACTTAGTATAAGGTCATAGCATCAACAGTCAATCTCTCTCTCATCAGTTGGATGTTACATTTAGCTAATTTATTCATACGAGAGCAAAGACATTTAACTGGTATGAGACAGAAACACTTGAGAAATTCTGCTAAAGATAAACTTTTAAATGTAAATATTGTCCTGTGACACAGCAACTTAAAAATCTGTCCCATTTTGGGAAGTCAGTATATTAAAAACTTGAATGGCAAGCATGAGTTGACTTTTATAGAGGGATGAGTTTGGTTAACTCTGCCTTCCTTAATACACTTAGGGTACATAGGTGTAATTTTTTTTTTCTGTGTTCCAGTTTTTTTGCTGGCCTTAAAGAAAATCTATCTTATTATGTTTGACTTTGGTCTGTTGCCTTGAAGTAGCTTCTGGGTAATTTCTGACTATAGGTCTGTTACAGAATCATATAGGAGGAAGTGGACAGTAAGGTGAATCTGAATCAAAATATAAATCTTCAGGTGAATATAAATCACAGCACTATTGAGGGCAGAAGGTAATACTGAATAAAGATGTCTGGTAAAGTATAGATGTAAAAGTGTGTAGGCCTTTTTTCTTAGTATGAAAGCTAAGGTACACTTAAGAATGGTCCTACCAAACAATAACTGGCTGTGATGATCCCAGGAGCTGTCCTGAAGGTACCAGGCTTGTGTTCTGTATATGATGTGTACCACTTAAATAACAATGTCTTGTCCTGTGTCTTTCTCTTAGAAAATTACTGCTGCTACTTACTGACATGTATGTTCCATCCCTTCTCTGTCCAATTGTAGATGTACTCCAACAGAGTTGCTTTAAGTGACGAGTTCATCGCACTGCAGCCATTGTCCAGGGCAAGGAATCAGCTGAGCAAAATTAGGTAGAGTAGGAGGGACAGTTCCTCATCAACTCTTATGCATGCTGAAGGTGAACTAACCAGTGCTGAGAGAGATGGGAAGAGGCATGAATATTAGTGGGTTGAGAGGGCAATACCTGTAGTGCAGATTACAGGTTCATTCCGTTTGGTTATTTCTTGGCTTTGCTCTGTGTTTTTGAGCCAAATGCTTCTCCTAAGTAGCATGTGTTGGACGTGCTTTTTTTAGGAAAAAACATCCCTAGCATGATGCTCAACTTTCAGAATACAGATCTAGCTCTTCTTGCATCCATTTTTAAATAATCACAGTTTCTAGCATGGTTATAATGCTTTTAATTTCTTCATCATCAAAATTAACAGTGCTTTTTGCATGTTGGATAATTTCAGCTTCATAAGGCCGTGACAGGAAGGTCCATATATTTCAGGTAGCGATTTCCTGCGAGTTGTTTGCCCATTTTAATTTGCTTTCACTTGTGTTGAAAGGGCAGAAAATGTTTTAAGTTTGGGTGCGTACATACACTTGTGTGGCTAAGGCTTTTTGTGTTTGTTTTGTGCATCTATAAAGTGAGTGTTGTTTGTTTTCAATGTGTATGGATACATAATCCTAAAGGCATTTGGCTACAAAGTCCTAGAAAATTATTCAAAAAAAGATCAAAGCGTACATGTGTCTGTAGGTGAACCATTATGATTCTGAAACTCTTCAAATGCACTTCAAATGTACATGAAGTGCTATCAAATGCTGATTCTCATTTGTAAGACTAAAACATTCATATGCATCAATAAGATCTCAAACAGTTTGATGTTTTATCCCACCCTTATCTACTTCTATATTCTACAGCACGAATTAAATAGTAAATATTTTTAAGGTGACTGTGTAGTTTAAAAACATGCAAATAGGTGCTAGGAGAACCAACCAACCTACATTTTTGGGATCTAATTGCCGTTTGTTTAACTGAGGGAAAGTAGGAGACAGGAAGCTGACATTGTAAACGATTAGCAGAGAATTGTTAGTGGTTAATTGAAACAGATGATACAAGGGGGGGGTGGGGAAGCTTTGTATTTCCTCTGAGTGTGCGCTATTTGAAATGGCTGTTGTGTTTAGCTGTTAGTTGTCCCACTGTGAACCATATCAGCTTAGATTTGCAAACACCCCAGGGGAGTAGTGGTGGGGTGGTTTGGTTTGGTTTAAATTCAGCACTCACTAGCTTTAAAACAGGCAAACTGCAGTATACCTCTTGAATTTTAGTAAACTTAGCAACATATTGGGGAGATTCCTCTGCAAAAGCTTTTACAACTTAGCTTTTAAAATTCTGGGTTTATCAGTGTCCTGTAGATAAGCTACCTTTTTAAAACTTTGGATAAATATATTTCCAGTAAATCTCTGTTTTCTCACTGAATTATTAAAGTGAATTACGTGGCGCATCATATCTACACCAAAGGTTTTATAAAAAAAGATTGTTAAACTTTCCAAAACTAAACACGTTTTAAGGGTTATGCAACTGGATGGTGAAAGAAAAATAAAGCTGTCTAGGAATGCAGCACTGTAGTTATTAAAGTACTAAAACCAGGAGAATGCTTGCTAACTTGAGGGGACTTTCTTCGTATTACGCTTAGGGGTGGGGTTGAAAAAAATGGGAAATTTGTTTTGTCCATGAGTAACAAATTATCATGCAAATCCAATTCTCTTGTATGTCAGAATTTTTACACTTGAGCATCTAATAGTAAGGTACCTGAAATACAAGCACGGAGTGCCTTATACTATATAGTTGAAGTTGTAAAGTGCAACAAGAAAGAACAAGGATTTGGGTTTCTCTACTTCTTTATTTGTAGTCTTCGGGCGAAGTTCAGAAGCTATCCTGTGGATCCTTACCTAAAAGGGTAAAAAGGAAAATCAGTTAATAGATGGAAACTACTCACTTCACTATACTAAATAAAAACTAATTTGGAGTGAAGACCATGGATTAGTTTCTGTGGTGTCCAGGGCAGCTGTTTTCCAAAAGCAGTAGAGCAGAGAAAGCAAGGAAAACCGTAGGAACATGAAAGAAAACAGCTGCTTGGTGAATGTAGCTGTAAGCAGCTAATTCTGCTACACCTCATTTGTACATGCCCACCTAGTAATTGCATCCTTTGAGACTGCAGAATGCATGTAGATTGATGAACAGACTTTGGCAGTTTTTTGTTGTTTGTTAAATAGGTATTAAAAACCTCAAAATGAGCATAGTACCAGGTTAAACTGAGTTATGCCTTGTTCTGCAAATGTGCTTACTGTTCTGTTGATATACAAAAGGAGAACACCTTTATGAATGCAAATTAAAAGACAAGTATGATGTTATAATCAATTTTTATGTCTGTAGGCTTCACTGTGCAAAAAACGTTCACGTTTATATTAAGTACGCTTGCGACATATGGTTAAGAGCTTTGAGGGGTGTGTCTCAAGTGTCCATGTGATTCGTGTAAGTCAGAAATGCAGTCTTGTGTGTGCCTGTTAAGCTCTTGCTTCTGAACTTTACTGTCACTTTTGTAACTTGGGATGAAGGGGAAATCGGGCAGCGCAGGTCAGGTGCAGGCTTTATGCTTAACTGGAGACTGACTGAGTACTACTTCTTTCCTCTGTAGCTGTCTCTCCTGTTCTTGGAACGTGTGAAATGTATATCTTAGGGTACTAACTGGACCCCATTGTATCTCACTTCAGTTTTTTCATTGTTTACGAAGTTTTTTGTGCGTATGTATGTATACATGTTTCTGCACTTGACAAGAACGTCAGAAATCTTAAGCCACATGTGAGAAGTGTGGCTTGGACAGATGTTTTAATTCTACTTACTGATGGCATTAACTATGTTTATAGAGTTTTTACCTTTGGACAGTGTATTACGACTGTACACAATACTAGGGAAATGTAAAACAAAAAAGATTTTTATTTACAGGGAAGGATGTCAGTGCATAACGTTATATCTGGGACTCTCAAACTCTAGCATTTGCCTTAGCACAGCCAAGACCCTGTTCTTTCCCCATCTCTTCCCCCATCCCAGGCCCAGGAGCCTATTGTTGCCTTGTTTTCCCTTGATCTCTGTTCAGATCTGCTTTCTTTAGCTGTCTCCAGAACTCCAGACTCCTGGCCCTGGCTTTACAGCCTTCATTACTTGTCTGTATTTTTTCCTCTAGTTACTGTTTCATAGGATTCCCCTCCTAATAGCTTTCGTATCTGATCCAGTCCAGCTGTGTAGAAGTCAAGAACAGACAGGTTTCCGTTCCTTTTACAGCATATGTTTTCTGTAAGGAACCTATAATCTCCAAGAAGACTATTCAAGTGCAAACATGCATTCGCACTAGTGAAGTATACCAGAACATCTTAATATGCTAAACTTTGAGCAAGGGTAATCTCTTGCTTTACAGGTTTGTATATTGTGTTAGCATAGTGTGGTGCTGATCTGTTAGCTAATCCATAGAATCTATTGCAGGAAGAGGGAATAAATGAGAGAAGAATAGACTATTTCGTATTTATCTTTGGTCACAAAAGTGCATGTATTTACTTACCTGAAGATACTTTTGTCTAATGACTTTGAAATAACAAAATAATTTGGCATTTGTAGGTTTATTTGATTCAAAGAGATGAAGAGTAGAAAAACTAGAAAAATATTGAAAACATAAGTGCCAGTGAAGTTGTTAGATGTCAACATTCTTATATTTTCTACTAAAGTTTTAAATCTAATTGTTTGGGATTTTGGTATACTGTATATTAAAGGTTGAAGAAAGTGAGCTTTACAGTAGGGAGCAAGTTTTAACTTAATTGTGGAATAGTAATAACCATCTTGTATATATTTTCTGAAATGTCCGTGTGGCATTGCACATGTTGGCAGCTAGGACCTGGGCTCAGGACAGTATGCTGCAGTGCTCTTAACTTGACATACAGGATTAAATACATTTCCTGTCCAACGAAGTCCCAACTGTATATTTCAGTGTGATTAAATGTTTAGTTGAAATGTCTGTCTTGTGGCATATAGGATACTCTGTAATAAGACAAACAAACTGAAATGGTCCTCTCTATCTTGGACGGGGGAAACAAATAAAACTCCAACATCTGAAACCAAAATCTGAAAATTTGAAATAGATTTCAAATTTGTTGGGCTTTCCCCTTTTGTAGTCTATGGTGCGCAAAAAGAGCCAACACTTCTAATACTTGTGCACTGATAAACCGTGTTTGATCCACCAATTAACTTGAAAAAATTGCCTCTTCACCTTGTAAATATGCCTTGTTCTCTCAAGAACAGATCTGTAAAATGAAAGTTCATATAAAAATGGTAACTGTTTTAAAGCAATGCAAGCATGCTGCTGTATAAGATTTGTTGCTTTTCTGTCCTTCTAGATGGAAGAAGATAAGGGTTCAGTCAGCTCAGCATGTGACTTTGCTGAAAGCAGGCACAGAGGGGAGGACAATAGGCAACTGCTAGATCCATCTAGCCTACCCGACAGTTCTTACGTTCACTAGGTAGTACTCCCACTCTACCCTAATGTGTGTGTATATATATTTATATATATCATATATAGACAGTCATGGAGCCATCTCCAAAATATCCATATTTTTGGTATCTACAAAAAAATTTGCATCATAGTATGTGGGTTTGATTTTTCCTTATCAAGCTGAATCATTCTTTAATTCTGCACTTCAGTTGCTTTTTGATTTATTACATGAAATGGGCCATTATCATATAAAGTATTATGTTTATTGTGATCACGGATCTTACCTTATGAAAATACTTTATTTGCAGCCCAAATATGAATAATATCAGATATTTCTCTATACCAAATTAATTTTTGTAAAGCATTGTCTCTCCTCCTTTTGTTTCCTGAGGGTTTGTTTCATCTCTTCAGAGACCATTATGCTCTACTGCCTTACCATGCCAGGTTTTACTTTGATCATAAAACTATGATCATAATTGTCTGCCTTGAGAAAAGGGACTCTTTAGCATAATATAAGTATCTTCCTTCCAGGTAGTGGATAGAAATATAAAAATCCATGTTGACTAGGCAATGATACACAATATATCTACACATAAAATTGAATTTATTCAATTTTATGAATGCTCTCCCAGTATTACTTTACACTTAACTGTGAGTGTGACAAAACATAAATGTGTTGTTTCCAGGCTTATGTAAGGTCACATTTGCTGTTTTTTAAAAATGCGTAATATTAACTTTTCCATAAATTGTGGTTCAAGCATGATCCTAGCTTTTTGTGAGTATCTAACTTGAGAAGAACAAAGGAGATTCTAGTGAAGAAGAGACACTAGCCCTCCAAAATCCAGAGCTGAGGGTTCACTCCTTGGAAACTAGTTTAAGTTACTCTTGATTCTTCTTTCTGCCAGTCTTTGAATAATATCTAGGACCGCTAGCTCTCAGGTCAGCAGATTCTAGGGGAAAAAAAATTCTGGTCCATTTGATCCTACATACAACCACTGTAATATGACCTTTTACAGTAACTTTTAAAGGGGTTACTTGGTCTGCTTCAAGATGATGCATGGACTAAATACTCTTTTTGAAATCCTAAGTGTAGGAATGTTGAGAGTTTGTTTTGTATTGCTGTGAACGCAACCGTGAAGATCACTGCATATGCAGCAGGGAGCCTGCTTTCTGACCTCCTAATAGGGATTCCTTCTGCTCTGTGTAATTTCTTGTCTGATAAACTGTGAGCGCAGTGTGAAGTGGCTGTGAAGGTCATATTTGCAAGTACTGCAATGCTGCAAGCTGTGCTGTTCCTAATTCTGGTATCTTCTGTGACCAGATGCGATGGTCATCAAATAAGGGCGTTCAGGGACTCAAGCTCTGTTGAGGTGTTTTGTTTTGATTTTGTCTTAACCAAAACCCTTTTAGACCTGTCAGTTCCAATGCTTCTGCTCCTGTCTCTCAGGTGTTTACAGAAGTCGATTGCCATAGTAAATGTTCATTTTGTGTCCTGAAGACCTCCCAAATGAGTGTGAGTTAGAAGTGTGTGCTCTGCTTGCATTCATTCATGGCCTCTGAGGTGCAGTAACTGAATCAAGGTTTCAGTTTGTAATGCTTTCTGTAAGTTCATACAGTTGTTAACTGACAGTCCTGTAAGCGTCACGTTAAGCAGTGTGACGGGAACGTCTGGAGGGACAATGGGGAATGTGGAACAGAGCTGAGGAAGGGGCAGGCGTAGGAGAAGATGCATGGAAACACCAGTTCTGCCTGTGTGCTCCCTCCTTGTCCTACCAGTTGGGATTTTTCTCTTGGATTTCCAATTGCCTCTTGTTTCTGTTAGCTGCCTCTTCTTTGTAGGATAGGAATTGTTCTGTTATGAAGCTGTAATCCGTCCAGTTGCCTGTTTTGGGGGATTAGGAAGGAATGTGTCCGCTCACAGTAAACCATTCCCTTAGGAAACTCTGAGGTTCTTTGCTTTCCTTGCAGTGTTGGGCAAGCGTGGGTGGCATGAAAGAAATTGGGGTTGGAAACAAAAGTCTTTAGACAACAGTCAGTGACCTTTGGTCACACGGTAAAAGTTGGGGGAAGCTCTTAAGTGAGCTGTGTCCTATCATAGACTGAGATGCCTCCTCCCAGATTTCTTCATTTACCAGTGTCTGAGAGTGAGATGAGGATAATGGATGCTTAAATTTAGCCTGTGTGTTCGGCATTTGTTTGACAGGATGCTCTCATGCAGAGTTTCAAACTAAATTCAAAAGCGTCCCCACACTCCACATTCTTATTTCCTTTTGGGAGGGATACTGAAGTCAGTTTTGGATATTGTCTCTCTAGCAGTACTAGATTTCAGTTAGATTTTAGTTAGGCTGAGGTTGACTAGTGTGCAAAAATAATACAGAGGAGCACAGTGATAGATGGCACTTAACTTAAACCCATACATCTCTGTATTACTACTTTCAATTTGTTTGGGTCTTTTTCTCCCCTACAAAGAATGAACAGCAGAAAGTTGATTATGCTAATACTGAATTATTCTCCATGCTGGCATGAACGTGACTGAACGTTTCTAACATCAGCCTTGTTTGCATTTAGATAAAAGATATTCACAAAACCAGGAATGTGCTTTTGTTCCTTACCAAGCCAAGGGTATCTGTGGTAGTGATACAATGTAAATTATTATAGGAAGTTGCATTCTACACTTCTTGAGGAAAAAATATTACTTATGATCAGGTTGCTGCATTGTATTCTGCAGCCCTGGTCTGAAGCTTTCTCTTGATAGATTTCCCTTAAAACAGGGCAGACCTGCAGGTTGTATAAATTGTTGCACCTCTGCTGAGGTTAATCAAGCATTGCAGCTTAAACTGCATGACGCTCTGCTCCAGAGATTCATTATAGCTGTAATGCAGAGAATTGCTAACCAGTTTATTTCCAATGTTAGGCAGAGATGGTGCTAAACGATTTCCATACGCTCAACCAAGGCTGCATTCAAACCTTGGGAAGATCAAATTTTAGTGTATATAGACCTTAGGAAGGGAAATGGTAATGTTATTCATCATTCTAGTTCTCCTATAAAATTGAAAAATATTCAACACTCTAACTTTAAGAACACCTGCTTTTCCTAAGTGTTTTCTGATAACATCTTCATTGCTAGAATCTGTAAGTACTGATTTTTGTATTTTTCTTTTTATTATTTATTTCCTCCTTCCAGCTTACTGAGACAGGTTCAGGTATCAACTGCTTGGACTCCATGTGCTGCTTCTCAGATGGGGAAACAGCATGCACATCTGTTAGAAGAATGCTGGAACGACTAATGGGAAGATGTAGTCCAACCCGGGTCAACAGGTGTGGCATTTCTCTCAATAGCCTTTGCTGCAGACGATTCTCCTATAAACTGGAACCTGATGAGCCTGCAGCAATAGATGTCTAGCAAAGCAGCTGCAGGTTTTGCTTATTTAAGTAGAAATTGCAACTCTTTATTGTACTTTTTTCATCCTAAAAGATCAGTTTCTTGTTTATTTTTGAGTGCTTTCTTTTGGGATGGGGAGGGGGAAAAACAGTTTTCAAAAGATTTCTATTAAAACGTTTAGTTTGGCTTACTACAAGTTCTTGTGTTGTATCTATCGTAATTTCTCTTGATTTGTACATTCTTCTCTTTAGAAAATCAAGCCTTGCTGCTGTTTTTGTTCTCCTTTTTATGATTTTTTTTTTTTTGGCCTTCATGAATCAGGAGTTGTTTGTAAAGTTGGAAGACTTTTCCCTTTGGTTCTTGATGTACAACCTCCAAATATTTACCTTGGAGCTTGCATTACTCCTGAAGATATACAAAAGGCTCACACTCCCCCTTTAAATATAACTTCATTGTTGGAAGGAGAGTCTTTAAATCTTTCAGCCATTGATTGATATGAAGATGAAATATTTTTGTAGTATAACTTTTATAATCTATTTCTAAAATCAGAGTAATTGACAGAACAGAGCCTTCAGGTTCTTAGAATTTTAAACATTTTCTTCAGTTCTAGAAGGTATATTGTCAAAATCACGTGTGCCATTCCAAAGTATGTGCTAAATAAATCTTTTTCCTTCACAAACCATGCGTGAAACAAACCTCAATGGGATAAAAGCATGTTAGAGTAATCGAATACGTCTGAGGAGCAATACTGCTTTTCCAGTCAGCATAGCTGTGAGAAAAGCTCTTACTAAATATGCTAATGTGCCATCTCCCCGTTTCCAAATAAAGAGGGATAGCTAACAAACATGGAAATATTTGGGGGTAGAAATAAAAATAGTCTTTTGTACATCGTAATCTCTCAGTCCCTGAATGATATCATGGTCCTTCATTGGTCAAAAGGCAAACCTGAAAAAGTTGCACTTCACCCATTTTCAAGGAAACTCATTTTGTATTTGAACAACTCTTGTCTCTTTTGGTTAAAGGTTGTGATATCATTCATTCAGTATAAAATCTTGTGTGGGTAACTTTCACTGGCAAGCTTTGTCAGCTCTGATTCTGCCTTTAGCTATTGACTTGGTATGTAGTACTTCTCTGTTTTGAACTCTTTGTGTTGAAAACGGTGTCTGTGGTTTCAGTCAGTTTCTCTCTTCTGGCTTGCTTACGAAATTTATTCAACGTTTCTACAAATCTAGGGTATGATTATGCAAAATGTTTCATTCCATATGAAAAATGAACTGTTATGATTAAGTACATTTTTAATTCAAACTCTTGCTGTATAGAAGGCGGGCATGATGTATAAAATAAACAGTTTAATAGAATTTTTAATCTACAAGGTGAGCATTTAATTGGTCTAAAAATCAACATTTTGGTAGCAGTTGCTCTAAGTTTTTTGGTTGGTTTGGTTTTTTTTCACTTCTCTGTAAAACTGTGCTTTCCAAATGAGGAACTTCTCATGCTACTTTTTTTCATTTATTGTTATGCAATTAGGGCAGATTTTTAGTTAACATTTGCCTTAGTAACGTGTAGTCTTATAAGGTAGGTATTCTGTGTTTTATTTTCTGCAATGCATTTACATTTTTACAATTTCCTCTTTTTTTCCACTCAATTTTTCTTTCTTTAAGAACTTACAAATATTTATTGAAGATAACTCATATTTGACAGAATATTAAACACTTTTTGAACAATGCTTTTCCTCAGGTTTCTTGTCTGCTTACCTCATGTAATTTTCAGGCAAAGTTCCATCTAGCTGAATAATTCTAGAGTTGTTAGAACACAGAAGTTAGTATTATGTTTAATGAATATGCAAAACTATCTTGGTGCTACACTAAGGGCTTGAAGTTCTGTATTTTTTGCTTCTGCCTCTGGTTGAAATTACTCTGAACCATCTTCTAGTTTCACTTAAATTTATGTACAGTACAACTAGAAAAGACTTTTACTTTCTAATTTCAGTCTTACTTGCTTTCTTCAATGACTTCAGTTCCTTCCTCTCAGCATTGACACTTAAAACCTAGTCTAAAAGTCAGGGTACTAAGACTATTTTTTCCCCTACACTTTCCTGGTAATATGTGAAAGTCTTTGCTTATTTTTAATGTACTAATTGCTTAGATCACATGAGACAGGTAAAAGTTGTGAAATGCTACAGTTAAGAAATCTATTTGATTATTTAAAAATGCTTGTAAAATTGTTTAATACCAATTTGGAATGTGAACAATTCCTTTGTTCACAAGCTTGAGCTGCTTTGATTTTTACCTAAAGCTGGTATCTTCAGAAGATTGCGCAGTCCCCAACAGGATGGTCGTTTGCATACTTGTGCTTTATCAAACAGCTTCTTATTCAACCAGGAGGTAGCTGCAAATTATTTTTGTTGAAGTGATGCTTATAAATACATTGTCTGTGAGAGTGCTGTAGAATGAAGAGCGCTATTTTAAATAACGTTGCTGTAGCCAGCTTGTGTTGTATTTTGTGCTCCTAATATTCTGTCAAATATGATATTCTGTCAAATAGGATAACTGAATGTGAAATCAAACATGGTATCAAATTTTGGTAGAAACTTTGATGAATCAAGGTTGTACAAATGCTTGGAGTAGCGGGCCACATGAATATAGTCTCTTGTACTTAATTTACTGCTTGTAAAATGTATTCAAGAAGTATTTTCTATAGCTTCATTCACCAGTTAGAAGATAAAATGTGTGGTGTGGTATCATAAAACACGTTTTTGTCTGTCTGTTCCATTAAATTGTCTGTCAACTTGTCAGTCACTAAAATATTAAGAATGCTGGATCACATACATTCTTGTACAGTAGGATTCATTACTGAATTGTTAGAATCTCCCATTAGTGATACTCGTGTCAAGGCATCGCATGTAAAAGTTCTAAAGAAACAGCAGATTTCTGACAGAGGCAAATTTGGAGGATAAGTTCAGTATATTTTGATTTCCTGCCTTCCAACCTTCTATTTTTTCAGCTTTTCACATACAGTCCTATAATATTGTTCAACCAAAACCAGTGTTTCTTCCTAAGTAGCAATCTGTCCTTAGGAGAAAGACAATGTGAGATCCCATCTGAATCAAAAGCTGTGACATGTTAGGTAGTTTTCCTGATGCCTTAAATTTTAACTTAAATTTAACAGCAAGGGATGAAATAGGTTCACGGCTGTAGATAAGTTTTGCCTACCTGTAACTTTAGACAGCATGGATGTTTAGCATTAGAACCCTGGTATACTGGGTTACCACGTTTGGCTGTGCGTACCACAAGGCTTTACTAGAATGACCTTAGGCTAAATCAAATTGTAGCATTCACGGTGCCTCAATTTACATATGCAGCATTCAAATTTTCCTTGAGGCACAATATTAAAACTTTAGTTGTAAAACTGGCATGTAAACCTCTGGTCACTGTAGTTCATAGTGATGAAAATATCTGTAGTTGTGTGTAAACTTTGCCAGAAAGGTAAAGGTAGAATTGTTAATTACATAGTTGGCATGATTAATTGCAGTGTATTTTCAAAGGTTTGAATGAATTGCAGGCGCTTACATGAAATTAATAGATTAGTCTTTTAAAGAGTTACACTTGCCTAATCTCACAGCATTTATCTTTCACTTTCATAGACTTTTCTCCTCACCTCTAGATTGTAAGTTTCCAGTCAGCCAAACTTTTCTCTTATTGTTACTTTAGATCATGGAGTTCATCGGATCCCTTCTATGCCAACGACAGAAGCATCTTGACTCTCTCCACAATGGATTCACCCACTTGTTAACAGGGACATTTGTAAATGCCTTGTGGAAGCCATGTGGTGCTCACACATCCGTAGTAGGTTCTGATGCGAGTTCAGTGCTATGTCTCTGCCCTAAAAAAGACTAGCATGACTTCTAAACACAAACCGTGGCTTGTCTTGTGGCCTAGCACAAGTCATCTGGGCAGTAATCACTTCCAATATTTTTCTCTAATTATATCCACAAATTGCTATATAACTTCTATTTGTAAAGAACGCTTTTACCTCTGACCATTTAATCTTTTTTGTTACCCTATTAGCAGATTGGAATCCTGCATTTGATACTTGAGACATCAGTAGAGCCCAGTGGCAAAATCTTTCTCCTCCCAAATCTGGGTGATCCCATAGGATGGAATTTGCACAATGAAACCTTTAAAAGTTGCATTTTTCATGATGACCCTTCACTTTAAACACACACATTAATTTTGAGCTGTCTCTTACAGATGCTGTCTTAGCAGTTTGCAAATCAATTTTGTTACTTCCGTGGACAGTTACTATATTCTATAAGCAATCAGTTGAGTAATTTTTGAGAGTTAAATACAATTCAAATATTTATGCTGGTGTATGAATGGCAATATGTTCGTCATTGCTTTGAAAAACACTGTTAACTTTTACAAATCAATAATTTGGAATAGTAAGGGATATAACAGTTCACTGTTCTCTTTAAGTGGAATTCAGAAGCCAGTCACCTTTTATTATGCCCTCTGTGTCTTGTTAACAATTCTTGATCTTGACATGGGAAAATATGTACGAATTGGTGGCCTGTGCAGAAGTCTCACTAGCATAAATTTTTTGAATTATTAATCCTTTTACAGTTGGGGAATTTTTGCATGCTTTATTCTTTTTCATGTATTTATATTTGGTCATGTTGTACTTTGAGGATACAATTAATGCTTAATTATCTTCATATATCTGAAGGATCCGAGACATTGATGGCAATGTTTTGATACCTAAGTATGCCAATAAAAACAAATTGCACAGATGGAGCTTTGCATGGTACATCTTGCAGGTACATCTGTTGTGCCAGTTTAAACACGTCTGCATGTTTGGGGCTGGGCAGCCACGTTTGCCTGTTCGTTCAGCTATAGGATGACTAAACCTATTGGTTGTCTTTAGATGTGGGAGGTAAAACGAGGAGGTGCTGCCACCAGGGACATCCATAGAGCATTGCCTAGATACGGCAATTTTTATGGCTAGAGGCTGATAAAAATGCTGCTGCTTCTGGCCCCTTGTTTGGGAATCCGGTTGGAAGTCAGTCTCTGACACTGAAGTCCCATCGATAATTGGAAGAATCTTCCTGTCAGACAGTTGAAGATGTAAAGCTGCAGATTAAAATTATCTCCGGGGGGAATAAATTAAATCGAACACAGACTGTAAATAATACCTACAGGAACTCCTTTAATAAAGATGCGGTTAAGCGTAGGATTGGGACAAACCCAGTATTAGCTGCTTTCACCTTGCCTGCACAAGTTTCCACTGTTGACTTAAGTGCTGTCTCCCAAGCAAATTACATGGCAAATACTTTTTATTTCCTAATTCAGGCAGACACATCTTACCCTCCTGGTATGATATCTCCCTGGGGTCTGGCCTGCTGCCAGAGGAGCGTATCCCTCTTGTTACAGTCATCCCAAATTCTCCTGAGTTCAATGAGCTGCAGGAGGGGAAGTGTTCAAGAGGTCTGACTTTCCTTGTGTCAAATGCTTCGGATGTTCCTTAGCTATAAACAGCTCTGCTGTTAACTACTCTCATTCATGAGTTCAACCAGTATTATTTCAGTTCTTGTTTGGAACTTTATTTTTGCATGAATGACTGGAAGTTTCACTAAACTGAAGGCTGCAGATACTGCGGGATTTTCAAGATCTCGTTGTTCAAGGCAATGTTTGTATAGTAAAGAAATTGTCATTGCAACCTTGTTTTGAAACTCATAGTGACTTGAACATGCAGTACATGAGGTTTTTGTCCTGCTGGCATAGATGACGACCAGTTCACAGATTAAGAAGCTCTAAAAATGAATTATGAAACAGAAGAAACAAAATCAAAACATAGTGAATTTTCCTTTTAAGTAAGTGTTTAATTCAGTGTTCACAGTTCCTATCTGTATCATGCCTTCGCATGCATGAGTGCAGTGAAGCTTAAGCTTGAAAATTTCAGTTGTACACTAGATCCCCACAGCGAGTGTCCAGATGATTAAGAATCACTGAAAATTGAGTCTTGCTTACTCTGTGTAATAGGTATTAACACGGGACTCATCTGACTGCATATAGTTTGAAACCTGGTTCCTAGGTGGAGATGCAATAAACTGATTGTCAGCTCTCCTGTCCCCAAGAAAACTTTTACCCAGATATGCAGTAGTAACAAAATACGCCTGGATTTCACTCACGCCTGTACCTTCCTTTATATATCATATATATAATATTAAATCTGTTCTTAAAATAATGATTTTCTTCTTAGTAGTTTCTCATTCTAAGAGTCTTCATACTGCCATGGATATCTAGGCAATAAATAAATAAATTTTTAAAAATCTCTAATCAGATATCTGCTGTTTAGCTGTATCTTTTATGTCTCAATCACAGTGTTTCACTTCTCAGAAGTACTTGGTTGTCCATGTCGACCGTAGCATTCTAATCATCCAGTTTGTGTGACTGTGTAACCTCATTACTCGCTGTGGTTAGCGTATCGTGTATTGAAATATAAACTGTGGCTAATTTTGTATAGTAGAAGGCAGAGGCTTTCATCTACAACCCCACTCCAAGCATTTAGATTGGCTCAGCTCTGTACATATATGTATTTTGGTTCTTACCACACAACTATGTTAAATATATTTGCACAAAAGAAGCACAGTCCTATATTTGAAGAATAATTTACGTTCATTATGTGTTTCTTTAAAACCTTCCATCTCCTCTCCTCCCTTTCCCCCTACTTTCCCTTTTCCCAGTGTTTGTAAGGTTACCGAAGAAACATGCATTTAAACAATTCAGGAAGAACTTAAGAATCCATCTGTCTGCCAAGGTATATTTTTCTATTTGCCGTAAATCTAAATCGGTGATTTCTCATTTAGTAAGAACGTAGAATTGGTTTGCATAAGACCAGATTTTTTGGTCTGACAAATATTTAGGATGGCAGAAGTGACTGTGTTTTTGTACTGATGTCACGAATCTTTTAAAATGGCTTCTATTCAAGGAAGAAAGGTTTTGTGTATTTCTTTGACAGCAGAAGTGTATGGAACAATTCACTGTGCATTGGGTACAGTGTAGAATTCTTCATGAAGAAGACTGAACAAAATACAGCTAATTCAGTGTAACGCTAGCATTCATCTCTGATTTAGAGTGTGAATGGGTGAGGAAGAACTTGTTATAGAGAGGAAATGTTTTAGAATTACCTCTTAGCCTTGAAATCCATTAACGTATGGCAGAAAAGCCTATAGTAGATGTTCTTAGTTAAAAGCAAGAGTGGTGTATAGTCACTTTACTATGCAGTGTCTCTGAAGAAGCACCTTCTCCATAGCCACCTTCAGAACGGGACTGAGTTCTCAGCAGATTTTTGTTCTTGTTCTGTGAAAAATAGGGTTTGTTTTTGTTACTTAGAAAAACATAGTTTTAGTTGCCAAACTAACACTCTTTAAAGGGTGCAGGGGAAAAGATGAAGTGGGAAGATGCTCTGAATTGCTTCACAAACTAAAATGTAAATATTCTGCCTAAAATATTCTGTATATTTTTTAACGGTACGAGGGGGAGGGGGAACAAAAAATGCGAAGGAAGCAATGCTGAAAACTTTGGCTTTACATTTTCAGAATTATTTCTTGTTTTCTAGTGCAAAAGATTATTTGAGAAAAGATTATGCAACTTAGAACGCATATTAGGCAACTATAATTTCTTACTGGAAACCTTTGGTAATACTCTCAAACACGTTTTTTATGATAGTATAACTTCTATATTGGAAAAAAAATCTCATTTTCTAGAGTTAGAAATGTCTCAAAGCTGTAGTCTACATTATTTTTAATAGTTATATGTGATACTTCTGTACTTCTAAATACTAGTGATTTTGGTGAAATTCAGTGTTCAAAAGTGCTCAATCATAATGTGCTTCTGGCCCGTTTACTTTGAGATTCTCTCTTTCTTGGTGCACAATACCTAGTAACTCTTACCCATTGTCACTGCACTTGCCACTGCCTTGTTACACAGATGACATTGTTTTACAGGAGTTATTCCTAGAGCTGGGCGAACCGTTCATTATGGACTAATTCTAGCCTTTTTTCTGTTCCTAAATTATTTCCCAGTTAGACTTTCTTCCTTGCAGATCTGTTTGGGTTTTTTTTCTGTGAATGTTGTTCTCGTTGGTGGTTTTGTATGTTCTTTGCTTCTGTTGTTTGCTTCCAGTAGCATGATTTGTCTGGTTTCCGCTCTCTATTGGAATGACTCAATTTATAACAGGAGGAGGAAAGATTGGATCCTCATGGCTATATCAACTCTTGCCGTCAGTCGTCTTAGAAGTGCATTCGCATCGGTATTTGCAAGGCTTCTGCTTTCCATAGATTTTTTTCCTTCAGCTAAATACTGCTTGTAGAGGCATCGGAAATAACAGAGACCTTGTGTGCTGCCCAAGCTTCTGTGGCTTTCGTTAAAAGGAATGTTCTCATCACTTTGAAGTATTCGCCTTGCTCTAGCTGTTCCCACGCTCTGATGTTGTATTACAATAAGTACATACAATTGTCATCACTGTAGATATGACTTTTTTTGTTGTTTCCAGTTTGTATAAATGCATAGACATGAATAAAAGAGGAGCCAGGGGCTAAAGACCTCTGTATGTAACATGAAGGGGAAAGCAATGAAATATACTGCTGTTTATGACCTGAAGTGTGACTTGTCTGAAAGAAACCCTGAAGTGCACCTAAAGGGCCTGTGGTGTATATTAATTTCTTTTAAAACTGCTGAGGAAAAGTTATTTCATACATCAGTAGGTTCTCAACCTCTTTACATTTTGGCAGGGGGATAAAAGATAATCCATGGGGCATATAGTTTAGAAAGGGGGAAATGGTTAAAAATGAGACTCACTTTCAGGTATAAATAAGATACCATTATTGCAGCAAAGAATATATTTTTTACAATTCCCAGTTACAGTCCCATGAGAGATGTCAGGTCCTATGCATACAAAAATAACACATCAGCTGGAGTCCTGGTTTTTTCACTGAAGCGTGATCAAGTTCTGCTTCTTTTTGGAAGAAAAAAACGTGACTGATATCTCTGGAGGGAGTACCTTTTTAAAGACGCTGATCCTTAATTTTAGGTAAATAAGGGGCATTGACAACTGGAAACTGTAGCAATAATTAGTACAAAGAATTTTGGACCTCTGACACTGTGGCTGCCTCATGTTATTTTTGGTTCTCTGACAGCGAGTTGGTGTGCTTGCTTATTGTACAGCTTGGTCAGTAGAAGTTGTTTTAAAAATGGTTTATGAAAATTATATTTATTAAATAAAACTTTCACTTCTAGCTGAGTCATTGTTTTAATTATGTTAGAGAAAAAGATGCCAGAGAAAAGCGAGGCTTGCTGCTCCCTGTGCCCAGGATCATTCAGGAGCAAGGCTGAAGATGCATTCCCCATGGGCACACACATACAGTACCTCTAGAGATAGGTGCATGGCCACCTCCACCTATTGCAGACAGACACCCAAGAGCACCGCCATGAGCATGGAGAGCACGTACAGCCTCCCCTTGCTGCCTCCTCTGGCTGGAGAGAAGTCCACCAGTAGGAAAAACAAACCAAAACCCACACAACTTTATACGAACACACACACACGTGGGTGTAAGGGAGGGGTGGGTCCCTCCAGCAGCTCAGCTCAGTCAGCTCAGCATGGAGCCTACCCTGAGGGGTGCTTAGTGATGAATTCCAGCATGGGTTTTCTTCCTGTTTCTTCAACAGTTCACTCGGCTGCCCAGCCTTGTCCTCTCCCCACGCAACGTTTACAACTCCATCATCTCGCAGGCTTCCTGGGCAGCTTCCTGTTCCTAATGTGATTTACAGGTTTACCATTCTGACTCCTGCCAGTGGTCCTTTGCACTCCTCAAGGGAAGAGGGCTTGAAATTTTATACGGTGAAGACACAGAATTGAGTTAAGAAAGGAAACAGTTGTAATTTCATGTAAAACATTCAAATTATAGTTCAGCAGCTTTTGTTAAATTGAGAACGTGAAGAGCTGTTAGCGGAAGAACTTCCAGAAGCAGGGAGTTGATTTTTTTTTTGGTACCAGTTTAAATGTCCAGACTTGGGTGTCTGTTTAAACTGTCAGGAGAAAAACTCTTAGTGTTTACTCATGCAGATACTTCTCCATGGTGGTAGTGAAACACTCAGCTAATTATTGCAAAGGTAGGGCCTATTCCTGGTAGATAAATTATAATTTCATAAAGTATTTACTGGCATGTCTACTCTTTGAGAGCTCAGGGGACTGAATGGCACTATGGCTTTAAAAACCACACACAGTCACTGTACCCTACTCAAATAAAATCTACAGAGACTTCTGGCAGCATGATTTAAATAAAGTGTGAATGACAAAATTTTATTAAATGCATTCTTAAAAAATTATATCTTAAATAAGGATTTCTCAGTATGGATTTAACTGTAAAACAGTTTGGCAGCAAGTCATAAGTTAATAAGTAACAGGCTGATCAATAAAAAAAGTCACTTCACTTGTGTACGGTAGTCTTCAACCATATTTAAACAAATGCACTGTGTGGTGTCTTCCTTCACAAGCTAGGTAATGGCACTGCAGCACAGCTGGAAAAGGTCAGCTCCGTTTTGTACTTCTAAACATTTGGAATAAGCAGTAGGCAAGGTGTTGCAGCAGTTCTTAGATACATGCACCCCTCCCCCCCCAAGACTTACCAATAAAGTGTATTTTATGCAGAAGACAGGTATTCCATACTCCCCCCCCCCCCCGCCCCCCGCTTAAAAGCACATTCTAGAAATAAGTCTTACAAATAATACACTGAAACAATGCATGAGAAGACTTAGTCATGGCAATTTCACTGGAGCTTTATTGCCTCTGTTGGTAATGAGAGGGGTTGTAAGAAGTTACATTTGAACTTACAGAGATATGTAAATGATGGGTTTTTTACTAAATATAATCTCGAGATTAAGTGTTTTATATCAGGGCACTTCTAATTTTGTACATATTTAATGTATAAAAACAGGTTACAAACTTGATGTTCGCCTTCTTTTTTTTCCTTGACATTTGGCAAAATTGAATTGAACCATTTAAAGGGAGATCATCAAATTGAAGACATAAGCACTTACGAATTAAAGCAATCCAAGTAAGCAACTGTCTGCATTCTTAAAAAAAAGAAAAACCACACAAATATATAAAGGAAAAAACACATGGCCACATCTGAGCACGTTTCAATACAAAATATTCCCTGTAACCAGGCATTTTGTCCTTAGAACAACACCCTGTTAAATCAATGTTTCTTTCAACTTCAGTCACTCATTTTGAAAAACTTTTAAGATGCCATCATAGCACAAATAACCCTTTTCTGCAACATAATTAGTCAAAGTTTTATGTATTTCTTTATAATTACACAGTAATTATAAGCGTGTAGTACCAAACTGATGACAACACTATTTTGTTGAAAAGATCTTGCGTTCAAAAGGAGTATTCTTTAAAACACCACGGTATTACGCCACTACCCAATCTCAGACTTTTTTGAGGGACAAGTCTGTATTGGGATAAAAAGCAAGTCAGTTCTCCTCTCCAGACACAGCATACTTGAACTAATCAATCTGAAACTGTACCAAAACCCTCAAGACAGAAAACAGCACGCATAGATACCTTGTAGAGCTTTTTTCCACCCCCCCAGTAAGTTCAAGTCCCCATTTATATTTACACAAAATTGAGAAAGGAAATACTGAAAGCAGCAAAACACACATTTTTTGGCATAGCCAATTCCAGTAGCTGGAGAAAGTTTGCAATGTTTTTGTGGAACTGTATTCTTGAAATAAATGCACAATTGGGTTTTCTTAAAAGAGCACTGCTATAAGGGGAGCTAGCCTTATGGTCAACTTCAGAGAATACAAATAAAAGTTTTTTAGCAGTTTAACGGTCAATTTTTTTTCCTAAAATACTTTTAGCATCTGCATAAAAGTGTTCTTCTGTTTAGTGCAAGTACCAATTACTCGTTTCAAAAATAATTCTGGCCTTATCATAGGACTATTTAGAGCATGGACTTAAACCTCTATCCTTACTTGTAACTAGTCTTTTTTTTCCTGGAGTTTGGTATTTTCCAGCTTGTTTTACAGAGTAGTAGTTATCAAATCCCTTCACAAGCAACTAAGTGAGGAGTAAAAGACCATGTTTAGCACAAAAGCAGCTCAAGAGCTCTTGTAATATTAAAAATAAAGAATTGCATCTGATAAAACCTGTTTTGAACAAAACAAATTATTTAGTTCAATGCAGTAAGACAATAAGAAGTAGTGATGGATCAACAAAATAAATAAGCAAACAAAGTCAGTGTAGTATTTTATATCTGATCTGTGCTTGTTTGGGAAAGCTTTACTCTTAATTTCTGTATTTGGCAACACAGTGATATGTCAATTTAAGGAAAACTCAACAAAATAATTAAAAAATGGGTGTCATCCATAATGGCAGTACCTCTATGTTATAAAGATTTAACTTACTTCTCAGGAAAATGGTTTCAAAACCTAGATTCACATCAAACTCACCAGCTTCTTGTACAACAGGGCCATTTGTTCCATCACACCTCAACCATAAAAATTCTGTCTCAATTTAAAATACTGTATTGTGTAGCAAACATTTAAGACACAAATTCAGTATATTCAAGTTTTAGATTTCCACAGAAATGAAAAACCTTTCTTTGACAGACAGATAAGCATTTCAAAACTGTAATGAAATTTGATTTCTTAGATAACAACCTAGAGAATATTAGATTCTATCATGACGCACACAGCTTATCTCAATGACGCTCACTGAAGGCTGACTATAACATTAAACACGGGTGCTTTAAGTGCACAGTAGTTGTGTCGTACTTCAACTGTTCTCACAGTCAGTTGATGTACAATCAAACCATTCAGATAGGCACCTAGATACCCCAGTATCAACAACCTTGGGTTTTCTTGGTTATTTCTGTAATTGTTTTTACCAGATACTGAAACTCACTTAGACGATACCTGTACTTTTCCAGAAAAGAAAAAAAAAAAAAGTATCGGACCCAGTACACTTAAATATATCACTCTTACAGGAAGTGCTATCAATACAAGTCTTTGCAACTAGCCCCAAGTGTATATTTAAGGATTCTTTTAAAAATTGTTTTGATGTTGAGCTGTATAATTCAGATGCCATACAACAGTTGTCTGATGATGACCAGCATTGTGCTTTATGTGAAACCAGAAACCTCAAAATAATCATAAAGCTTCTAGGACTTATGGGAGATGAAACTAAGGTGGTCCACCAAAAAAAAAAAAAAAAAAAAGAAAAAAATTTCCATGATGAAATCCACAATGTTGGAATTTTAACAGGCAAGAGTGGTCCAGACTAGAAGAAAAGCCCAAACCACCAGTAGAAGAATGAAATATGATATGGTCCAAGATATATCCTTAAAGGTTTGTCTCAACCCTCAGCCATATTGTGAGGATTGATCTTCAGTTCAGTCCAGCCAGCAGAAATTGACTGTGCAATTTTCCATTTCAGGTATTTGTACAGACTATGTACACTCTAGAAGGGTCCTTTAGTGCTACACTGTCGTACTTTTTGTCCCAGCAATTTGAGGGCGTGCAAATTCCACAAAGTCATCAATAAGAACTGGCCATGCTCCTACAAGAAAAAAAGAAGACCAGAACATAAGAACTCAGTTCAACAAGGCATTCTTTTTAAAGCTTCAGATCTAAACAAGTTATTTACTTCCCAGTCTTAACTAGGCATAGTTTCAAGCAAAAAATTGTAATTTTATTTTCTTGCTTGAAATTTAAGAGCTAGTGAAAGATTTCTACTTCTTTTAAACCCAATTAATACACATCCCTTTCAAGGGTTGTACTTCCTTCATCTTCCTGACCAAAAAAAAGAAGCGGGAAAAAAAATGCTGACAAAAATTCTAGCTTAAAACTATCCTGGTTTTGGCACCAGAACTTGATCTCCAGGGTGGCAATAACCACTTAAAAAATGTTGAACACTGGATGAAGCAGTCTATGCTGTAAACAGCAGCATGTTGTAAAATTCTACAGCATTTACTTATCACAATTTGATTTTGCATGAATGCAATGCTCATCTGTTAGAATCAGCATACTTAGCCATACCTGAAAACAACAAAATGCACTCCAATAGCCGGCAAAATAGTATAACGCCCTAGAAGGCTGGTATTACACTACATATACTCTTCTGTATTCCTTATCAAGAGGTAGTTAAAATGCATATCAATATTTTACATATTATGGGCAGCCATATCCAAAGAGGTCCCCAGTCATGTGCATTATGGTCATGTGAAGGTTAAAAATAATTGTGGGCTGGGTTTTTTTTTTCCCCCTTGAAATATTTTTATTCCAAATCATTAAAACATGTTTTCTGCCTTTAATCTTTCTAAACTACATTGATTTATTGTGGGCAGCGGCCCATTTGCTCCATGGTAAGGGAATGAGAACTGTCCATAATTATTAAATAAAGTTGTAGAAGTTTGCTCCCCTCTGCTCTGGAAGTATCAGAAGTTTACAGTTTCCTCCACTCACTGAACTGATCTGCCGCCAACGATTGAAGGTAATTAGCTGTTCTTGGCTACAGATGGACTGGAAGAGGAAAGATCAATACAAAAGTTTACAAGAAATACATTTGGTAGGAAAATAACTTATGTTTAGTAATTCCTGTATGCGGCCAGCTTCACTTTAATATTATTACATGTCCAATCTTCACATAAACTGAAGCAACCAAACTTAAAAAATACTCTCAGCTAAGAAATGCGATAACCAGAGGACCCTACGAAGAAATGCATAGGCCGTGAATCAGTTACTTAGTTGAAGATGCCAAGAATTGCGCTGACAGAGAATCTGTGTTTTTTAAATGGACAAATATCAGGGTTTGTCTCAATAATAAAGAATTAGTATCAGAGCTCAGACAGAAGAAAAAAAGAAAATGGATTTAAGAAAGTTTCAGCATTTATTTTTTAAACCTGCAGTAATAAACAGATGATAACAACATGCAGTAAAGTCGCTCTAACTGGACTTTAGATCACCAGTGATATTCTAATTATGCTGTTATTAGATAGCTTGCCAAAGCAGACACACAGTAATAAGTGTAGCATAAAACACTGTTAGAAGTTAATGAAAGAAATGGAAATGTTTACCTTCCTCATCATAGTTAGACATATCATCTGCTATCATTGTACTAAAGTCTAGAAGAAGGTTCCAGGTGTCCTTAGGAATTGATCTTTTATGATGTTCCTGTTTGGAGGGGTGGAAAATTTATATTTAAAAAAAAAAAATTAAAACCCCTTATACACATTCATTTTTACCGTCTTGGACACATCCATATCCCCAAAATATATTTCTCTTGTACACACTATGAAGTGCAGTATCTGGGATCTGGGTCAAAATAGTCTATTTCATCTACTCCATAATTTAAACTTATTTATCTTCCAAGTTTTAAAATTACTGCAGTCCAGTTTACGTAAAGATTTAAACTTACCAACAAAAATTTGTTCCACAAGTCTAGAAATTTAAATCTTCCATTAAGTACTAAATTCCAGTAGGCAATGGCCATTTCTAAATCTGTAATATTAAAATATATTACTCTTAGAGATATACATTTCAAATATATCATCTCCACAGGTATCTAACACTAAGATGAACCATAGATTCATAAAGCTGAAAAGAATAATCTAATGCAAATATACTCATGGATCCTTTACAAAAAGGCAACCATAAATAAAGTGTTACACAAATATTTTATAGATTTTGGTATTATCACTTGAATATAGAAGAACTGAAAATTGCCCATATTAATATCTAACATATCCAAAACATGCAAGGATATTTCATATGCCTTTTGCTATCTAACAATACATTAGTTAAAATTCAGTGAAATATTTTTGTCTTAGAAATGCTATTGACTTGAAAAGAAAATTTGTAGTATTTTGTAGTAAGATCTGCTTTAATTTTTTTAATATAATTATTACAATTTACATAAACCTAGCTTTTTATAATTTCATTTTTAGAGCAACCTTGTTACAAGTGCTGGCTTTGTAATGTGGCTTTTGTCAGGTGTTCATTTCTGCAATCAGGTTTCCTTTTGAAAAAATCTGTAAGTACTGTACAAGCAGATGGTTGATAGTTGGTTTGTTGTTGGTCTTTTTTTGGGTGGGTTGGGTTTTTTTTTTGGGGGGGGTGGGGGTGGGGGGTGGTGGTGGTGGTGTTGGTTTGGGGGTATTTTCTCCCCCTAAGACTCCTGTTAAGTTCTTGCTTGTTTTGACTCTGCTTCTCAGGATGACTGAGCAACCTGAACCGAGGCAGTTCAGGAACAACAACCTATTGCCCGTCAGGCAACTGCGTGCTGCTGTCAGCAGTGGGTGCTGTTACAGTGTAGCAGTTAGAACAAGAAACTGGTTAGTCTAGCACGTAAGGAAAAAAAAAACCACAACTCACCTGCCTGGTATTTGCCATAGGCTAAACTGACATGCATTTACTGTTTATTAGTGGCATACAGTAATGTGTTAGCTGATAAAAGAAAGTTACGTATCTGAGCTCTAAATCTCTACCTAGCATGATCTCCATTACCAGGAATTAACAAGGACCTCTGTACTGTATAACAAAATGCTGCTAACTGTGATCTTACTGAGTTCAGTATCCATCACCAAGCACATAACTAGGTAGCCTTTTGGGGTTACTGTAAGTGACCTCTTTTTTAACAAAAGCTCTTAAATATTTTGCAGTCTAGCAAATCTCTTCTTCCAGAAACAATCCTCTTGTGAGAGCAGAAAGAAGAGGCACATGATCAACTGCACCTCAGGAGAAAAGGAAAAAGAAACAACCTGACACAACCCAAGAAAATTACTCCCTTCCCCCAGATGCCCAAACTATTTAAAAAAACAGGGAGGTGGATCTTAGAGGTGAAATCAACGGCAAACAAAACAAAGCATGAACTCTGCATTGCTGGAAGGAAAATAGGTGGTGACAGGGGGAGTTTATGAATTGTTTAGTATCGTTGATATTAAAAGTTCTTCTCAAACAGCACATTGACATTATAATGCTTCCTGACCAAAGTAAAGAATAAAATTTGTGGAGGATTTTCCAGCAGCTGCAAAGGGGTGCTATTTCAGACAAAAGTGCAAGTTTGAGTTTCAAGAAGCAGAGACTAATTAAACAGAAGCCACTACTCCTCAGTAAATAAGCTATATGTGAAAATCACAACTTATTAAAGAGTGTAAAGGCTAGGTATCTCTCTTTAACACAAGATTCAGATACAAAAATATGCACTTCAGCTTTCAACTAAAAAGTACTGTCTTTCTAAAAATGAATAGATACAAACTTCAGATTAAGCTGATCAGTTCCTCAAGGAAACAGATTAGAAAACTAAGTTTTATTTACTTGTGATGCATTAATAGCAGGCATACCAAAAAATGCAAGGCCATCAAATCACTGCATATTTATAGTGGTTTATAAACAAACACTATAAACAAACTGTGCATTTTGACATGCTTATACAATTTTGAGGTTATTCTTGTGGGTAAGCAAAGGCCTTTAAAAAACAGATCTCAGGATGCTGCAACCTCAAACTCATATCATGAGTCCAAACACGTAAAGCATGGAGACATAATGCCTTAGGACAAGCTACATGTTTTAAAAGAAATGTTATGAAATCACAAAATTTGAAAGTAAAGATATGAAAACCTAAAATTATAAGAAAGTGAAAGAATGCTCAGGAAAGTCCTCATGGATCAAATTTGAAAGTCTTAAAATATATGCTCCCTTCTGAGTTTTATCCAGAGAGATGCAAGAGAAGCAAACAATGTTTGAGATGAACATCAGCTAAAAGGTATTCTCAAATGATATGCAAATATCACAAGAACTTTTAAGACATCCACAGTACTTACATGGTAGTAAGGAATTATGCAGAGGAAATGCATTTCCAGAACTGTGCCTGAGCTACTACACAATGTTTGGAAGATTAGAGACCAATATACATTAAAATCAATTCACAAGTTCCTACAAGCAGTTATTTAGACACTCCAAAATTAATTGCCTAACTAGGAGCACTTACTTTTCAGCACTGTACTTCTCCCAATATTCTTTTGCTTCAGGGTTTCCAGAATTACTCTGCCCTATCATGAATTCATGCCTAGAACTGTGTATTTATTGGCACCAAAAGAGTTGGTAAGCACCCAGATTTTAAGCTTAGTTCTACATCACCTCCAGACCCAGACTTAAAAATAAATAAATAAATACCCCCCACACCTTACACTATGTATACGCTATATGAATCTGAGAAAACTATACTTGTCTTTGTCACTGTTAGAGCTTAACCTGCATAAAGAAGCTTTAAGATCAGTGAGAAATAAAGCAAGTGACTTAGTTTTCCTGGTAAATAATTTTTACTGAAGTCTGTTCCATCTGGGATACTCAAAAGATTCATTTCCATATATGACACTAGGGGGAAAAAAAATTCAGAAAAAGAATGCAAGTCTTCCTTATACCTTACAAATATGGAGAAGAAAATAAGAGGCAAGTACTACATCAAACAGTTCTGTTATTCTGAAGCTTTGAGAAAATATAATTAAAAAATTATCATGTAATTATGATATTGTGATTTGCCATTTCACTTTTACCACCTTACAGGGATTCTGCAAAACACTCCTTGTTGTGTGAAGCTGTTTAAAGATTAAAAACAACATACAAATGTTACAATGGCAACCATAAAAAAAAAAAAACCACCAAACCAACAAAACCTTGCAACTGTTCACACTGCAGAACTGATTCCACGCTGACACTCTCCATAACCTAACTTCTAGCCTCTCACAATTCAATTACTGACCACATTTTCCTTGTTACAGCAGCCTAAAAAGAATAATATGACTTTCTACAAGAAATAAGAATCAGCCCATTCATTTATTTGCAGGATTCAGACCTGACTACGTGCATGCACAAGTATTTTTAAACAGTTTAGCAGTGCTCTTTTAGCTTCTTCAAAGACTATGAAACTCACAATCCAATCGAAAACAAAAAACAGGATACAGAAAGATGTTAAAGAATGACACAGAGTGGAAACTAAAACATGGGGCTTTTGCTTATGTACTTATTTTTCAATATTCATTTTAAGCCAGAAGTTGGTCCACATATAAAAGACAACAAAACCAAAGCAGAATGCTCATCTTTTCACAGCGCATGAATGCAGCTGGTCAGTGGCAGTCAGTTTAAGGCATTTCCATTACTGAAAAAAAATAAATTCACAAGCTGCCAAGGAAGAACCTACTGGCCTTTCAGTATTTTATTTCCTCTCAAAAGTAGAACAGGTAACTTAAGAAGTTAACAGTTACAGAGTCATGAAATACTAGTTATGGTTAATATCTCAACTACACTGTATAGAAATGAATATGCATTCTGGTTGGTTAACATTACTGCTTGAAAAAAAGTTTTGTTCCTTCATTTTGCTGTTTTGAATAGACAGATCTACAGTTTGTTCATTTAGTTCCATTTGAACTGTGGTGTTTTGTCATGTTTTTGGTGTTGTTTTTTGTTTTCCAAAAAATTATTTTTAATAAGTGATTCTTCCACTTCACCTGTTATACTAATCAAAAGCACAATCAGCAGAAGAGCTCTGAAATAATGAAAAAAACCCCACCATTCAGTAAGCTGGGGGGGGGGAAGGTTGTAGGTAGGCATCTATTACCAACAGCACAACAATAACAGGCATCAAGCCCAGGATACAGAAATTTATTTGTACTATTTCAATTCTATTTTGCCAACACATTTGCAAGCATTTTTGGTGTTATGAGAGACTGTACTTACATGCAAATCAGTTTTACAGCTTAAATTTATCCTAAAAATGAAAATTCAATTAATCTGTTCAGTGCTGCAAATTCTAGGTGATATAATCATGCCTTTAATGTAAGACCATAATCCACTGTGCTCACTGAGAATCGCAGACAGTCTTAGTGAAAGAATAAACCCTCTCATAAAATTTTGTAGTCTATACTACTGATGCAGATATTTCTATCAATTTGAACACCTTAAATTGAATCTATCTTTCACAACAGAAAGATGTATTTTATCCCGAGGGCAGCTATCTTTCAGACTGATTGGATCACAATAATATTTTCACTTAGTGCTTTAATCAGTCATTTCCCATATGTACGAACAAGTGTTTATGATTAAGAATACATACCTAAACCTTTCTGTCCCGGATTCTTTGCGAAGTTGAAAGTAAACTGATAAAAATCCTTAAATCTTCCTGGCTCTTTTAATTCTTGTTCCATTTTAGGAATCTGGGCCTTCAGTTTTTCTATGCTGTCACATCTGCATTTTAAAAAGTATGTTTATTTGTGTACTATTCATTTTGCCATAAAATATGAGTTATAACTTAAAAATTTATAAAATTTTTGTGGAATATAATATGATTATCAAAACAAAATTCAGGAAGCCTTTAGTCTGCACCTATAATAACAAAGAAATGAAATTGTTGTATTTCTTCACACTGCCGTTTGTACATACTAGCTGATACATCACATTCTATAATCCACAAGATTTTTAGAAAAATGTGATAAAGACTATTACATTCTCATAAAGCAGAGAAAACCCAGGTATGCCAGACTGCAGACCAACATCCTTGCTCTTCCTACTTGAGTAGCTCTATGGCAACTAACTGAAATACTCACACAACCAAGGCAAGTAGCACTCAAAGTTGCCTCCCTTTTTTTGGTCACTAAGCATCTAGCACATAAACAGCAGATGCATTTTTACAGAGGCAGACAAGTGATGCTAGACTTCGAAAGGTCTCTGAAGTCTGAAAGGACAATGTCATTGTGAATTCCCCAAAATAGGGCTGTTTCACCATATGTTCTGGATTACACTGTCAACGTCTAATACTTACTGCACACTTACCCTAGCTCAGTCATTCCATCCATGAATTCCAGCTTTGAAAATTCACACTGTGTTGCAGCTCGGAATTTCCATGCAATGATGAGTACAGTAATGCTGGCTGGGTCAAGAGCTAGATCATCACAAAACTGCTGTATACCATCTATACCAATTTTATTTTCATCTTGAGGATCTTTGGGATATAAAAGTAAGTATCAAGAAAAACAGATTTTTGAAAAAGCTAATGTATTCAACCCGAGTATTTAAGATAAGCAAACGTTTTCAAGAAGCCATTTTTGGGATCAGCCCTTATAAGTGAATATTTTAAAAACACAATTAAATTAGTATTTTCAATGGTTAAGCTTTAACAACTGAGGAAGTCACTACAATAAAGCCTCCCATACAATGAAGCTTATGTTATTTTCACGGAGAGACAAAAGCACCACAAACATTTGTTTTCTGCCTAATAATATGCATGATAGTCTGACTCATTCCATACACAGAACAGCGG
The DNA here is from genome assembly GCF_035582795.1 of Mycteria americana. Taxonomy (NCBI): domain Eukaryota; kingdom Metazoa; phylum Chordata; class Aves; order Ciconiiformes; family Ciconiidae; genus Mycteria; species Mycteria americana. The sequence goes on from NC_134371.1 coordinate 10,699,962, forward strand.
TCCTTTCCCACCAGCACACTTAAGTATTGGCATCTTTGGTAATACTGCTGATCTGTGTACCATTATAAATAATTCTGCAGCGTCCATTTGCAAGCTGTACTGATACAATTATCAAGTCTGCCCATAAACTACTAAGTTGACATTAGTTTTATGCATTTTCTGGCATCACCAGCATGCATGAGATTGGCCATGGTAACCTCCAAAAGGAAAGTTACGCTGCCCCATTACCGATTCCAAGTCAGCCAGGCACACTCCTCTTTCCACGAAGGAATCAACATCTGGTCTGGAAGTGAGATGCTCACATTTCAAGTGCACTAACAAAGATCTACTAATGCAAGCCAACAAAGACTTCAGGAAAATGGTATTTGGATTATGCACACATATGAAAACTGACAGAAAATGTAGCACTCATTTTCAGATTTTTTTAAAGTGCTAAAACACAGAATTTACTCTACTGTACTGAATCCGCTTTACTATTTGTGGTAGGATATCATCAGTTGAACAGTGGCTACATAACAGATAAAGAGCCTTTGTTTTCTTTTCCGCTCTGTTTGTAACTATCTGATAATAAGCACAAGGTGAATAAAAATTAAGGTAGAATCCATTCTTGGTATGCAACCTTTCACTTTGTCAGGAGCAAGTCCTGAGCAATGTGCTTTCCCCAGAATAATCACCTAAAATCCATGTTAACCATCATAGTTACTCACTGTACACACAATTCCAGTTCCAGACCCTAATCCTGTATAAATGTACATATATTTAGAGCACATAAAGCAACCACATGTAATCCTTGTGAAGCAGAAGCCTACATATACTCCCCTTCTAACTTGTATTATTAGTAATAGAAAAACAAAGCTGAAAGAGTGGGTTAAGATATTCCAAGCACAAATGAGCTGCAATGATACACTGTAATTACAAATGCATGCATACAACTAGGAAATAAGCCTTAAAACTCAGGGTACTCACCTTTGTATCTGTTATATAGTTGTTCTAACTTCTTTCTGTCCAATGATCCTTTAACACTCTCTCGTATATAAAGTTCAGGATTTTGGAAAAAGTTGTCTGTTGCAACATCTAACTTCCAGTCATTTTGAGACAGACAACTCACTGCTGTCTTTTCGCTAGATTGTGTGAAGACCATAAACTGACGCACTTTATCCTTCTGTGATGATTTCAACTTGTTCTAGTAAAAACAGACAATACTGTAACTAGAAATGTTTTACTGGACAAAAAAAAAAAAAAAAAAAAATCAATCATCAGTACTGTTAATATTTTTAAATCAGTACCTTTTATAATCTTCCCAAGCAATTAGACTTTCTCTAACTGCTGGGGCACTTAGACACTCAAACCAACACTTATTTTGTCTCTCTCTTTTTTTTTTTTTCTTTAATTTAAACTTACCTTCATTCTAGGTACTTTACATTATAACAAAACTGAGTTAAACCATCACAAAAATCACGCTGGCAAAGCAATCACAGAAATAAAAAATGGGTATTCTTATTGCATATTTGGAGAGAGAGCTGAAGGGCATAGCAAATTCATATACAACTGTAAGACAGAACACCTTTCTATTTAAACCAATTTTTGTTTTTTAAAAAGAAAAAACCATTCTCTTAACAGAAGAATGCTACACCTCCCAAAAAAGGGCAACTGAGATGCCTAAATAAAGCCCATGGCTATCAAAATATTTGATAGATTAATTGCCTCAACAGACACGGCAGAACAGGCCATTTAATAGCTTACCATCTCTGAACGAGAGGCTGCCATTCATTTAGTCCCAGCTGACCGAACTAACAGAAACACCAGCTAGTGCAGGACCGGCAGCAAGACCACACACACTGCCAGGAACAGCATCTCTTGATGTGCCTCTTGATGGCAGCAAGGAACTTAGGCTGGGTCATCCATTTCAGGGAGCTACACACCGAAATATCTTAAAAGACTTTTTTTTTTTTTTTTTTTAAGAGATTTTTCACTTTGAAGGTGCTCAACTCCACCTACATAATTTGCAAAACATTCCTGTGAGGAGGCATTGTCTCCATTTCACAGGTGCAGCAACTGAAGCTAAAAAAAAAGGGTAAGTAATTTTGCCGGAGGCGGGTGGGGGAGTGAGTAGCCAAGGTGAGATCTCTGGAATTTCAGGCCTCCTGCCCAGACCAAGAGACATCCCTCTCTGCTCTAGCACAAAACTGAATGGAGAACTTGCTGCCAGTAATTTATCAGTGTAGAGTGATTCCCAAGGATATTTTTGATGAGGAGAAGCACACTCAGTATTTCAAGGGTATTAGTTACACAAAACTAACTGCTGATGAGGAGAAAGCAATCATACCGCTCTTGCACTAAATCCAAATTCAGTTCTACAGTTCAAAGCAAAAAGAATCCTAATGTTACAACTTGGTAAATAAAAGTTCTGACTTTTAAGTCAGGATTGGATTTCTTACATGGCACAAATATTTCATTTGTAGTTTACCTTGCATTCTAACCAAAACTTGCATATTCTGTTCATTATTGTAATTTCCAAGTTCATGGCTCCTTCTCAGGGAGTATGGGGAAAAAAGGCCAAAAAAAAAAGTCTCCAGACGTGATAAACTATCCTCAGCAATGTTTTAGGAGCAGTATGAGCTCAAGCTCTTCATTCCAAAGGATAATTAGTGTCCAATCACATTATCATTAGAAAAAAGAACTAACGCTTCAGAACACAAAGTCATCTGCCCTAAAACTCAAAATCAGTTTTCTGCTGCTTGTTAACAGTGAATGTGAACACTATTATTCGCAAGAGTAGTTAAGTTACCAGCTTCAGCGTTACACCTTTACAAAAAAATACACATTTGGTTTAAACTGATACCCACATAATATACTAAACAGACCAATACCCTTAAATTTAAGATCCCTTTAAAAAACAAACAAACAAACAAACAAACAAAAAAACACCCCCAAAACAAAACAACCCTATATCTACAACCCTTAGCTGAAGCCAAAATTTTAGCACACACTGCAGACTTAAACACAGTGGTATTTGTTAGGCTATACTACTTTTAAAGTTACAATGTGTTGCTGCTTTATTTCAGTGTCTTGAATAAGTTTCTCACATCAGACCTTTTGCTACAAACATGTTTCTGAAACTCAGATTTTCAGAAGTGATTCCAGGTAAAGGTCAAGCCATCAGAGCAGGTCCTGCAAAGACCCACTGCTGACAACTTGTGCATGCTTCGAGTTTCACAGCAGACATTCAGCACCTTACAATATTGAGCTCAAACTTTCACAAAAATCATTACACTGACAAAGCCATGTGGAATGACTTCCAGAAATTACTAATGCATGTTTAGTTCCAGTTTTTACAAATATATTGTAAACTCAGATATATTAAAACAAACCATTGAATGAAATCCCAAATGAAGATGAAATAATCCCAAGGCTAATTTTCTGTATCAGTTACCAGCCTCCTCAAGTCAGTTCCACGCAGCCAGACTGCTGCATCACCACAGACTCAGCTGCACTATAGGGCAGAGTCACACTTACGACCTTAGCTTTTCTTTTCTTTTTTTGACAAAGCGGGTGCCTTTAATTACTAGGTTTTTGTTTGGTTTGGTTTTTTTTAACATGTACACATAAGTATGCATAGCCCTTTTAGTAGTGAGTATTCTGTAAAACATCAGGAGGCTTTGTTCTGCCCTGCTCTTGCAAGGGTAAACTCCAACAGCAATGACATACAACAAAAAGTCAAGGAACAGGTTTACAAGGGCTTCACCATGGATGCCCAAGACCACAAAAGGTAGTGGGTTTTCTGTGTTGTCACATAAAAGGAGAATGCAATTTATTAGATCAAAAAAATGCAGTTTAAATCACTTCCATGATAAAATTTAAATCCCATATATGCACATGAGAGCTTCCTGTGCTCGGGGTTCCCTAAGTGATAGTAACAATATAAAACCTTTTTAAAAAGAACACTGAATTTGCCAAGAGTCAAGCAGCTAATGACACTAATCAGTATAGCATTCAGTAATATATTAAGATGCAATAAATCACAGTGTTCAGCTATAATCTTTTTCTGGAATAACTATATTTTTTACTAGTCAAGTATGAGTTTATTTTTAGTGAAGAAGTGCCAAAGCCCTTTCTTTATATTTCACTAATGTTTCCGCAGAAGCTTGCCAACGTGGACAAGACACTCCACATCCTAAGTGACTGGACAACTCTTTGAAGGCCTACTACAGGACAGCAAAAGATGAAATTACTGCTGAGTTTTTATTATCCTATTATAGCTCTTCTTTCATCACATTAAAAACCCACACTTCAAGCAGGAACAGGTTCCAAGCCTTCTGCACTTTTAAGGGCTATTTCTAGAAGCCGAGCTCTAACAGTCTATTGTTTTAAGTGTGCAATACAGAAGCCAGAGCACCCTATAACCTTTAATCCTGTAGTCATCAGGCAACAAATACCTTACACTGCAATTGTATGTGCTGTAATGCAATATAACCCATTTAAAATATCTCAACTTTAACACTACTTAATACCAAAGACAGAATTTTATTTATCTTTCTTGCTAAAATATACAAGTGAAAACCAATGGAAAACAAATGCAATAAATTTTCTAGTAAGTCTTACCCCTTGGGGTAAGGGGAAAAGGAAAAATTCAGATCTGCAAGCCTTTGATCACATTTGTGTGGTATCCAAGCTACCTTTTATAATGAAGATGACATAAGAGACAGGAGGTGAACTTACTTTTAAAACACAGAATAACATCTCTAAGTAAAAAGCTACATTGTGTAGATTCTTAAAACCATAATAAATCTTTCCAAAGAACATCTCACGATATAATACTAATTTTAAAATGAAAACTTTGCCTCTCCCCATCAAGTACCAAATTTGATAATTCTAATTCAATAACCCATCCTTGACAATGACTAGTATCAGATACTTCAGTGAAAGATTAAAAATAAAAATTAAAAAAAATACTTGGGCTTTTTTTCCCCCAAGTATTTTTTTTCTGGCCTCAGACTGAAACTCCCCTCCATCCAGGAGAGTAAGCTTTCCCAGTCTAGGGGGGGAAAAAAAAAAAAAAGAATGCTAGAACCGATCTGCCAACTCTGACTATATGGTTGTTTTTCCTTATCTTCTACACTCAATTTTTAGTCACCTCATATTCAAAGATCAGCTCTGCACACTGGTCATCATCGTTTTCTGGATAGCTAATAGCCATATGAGGGCTCCACTCTCCTGGATAATGTCCATGGGAAACAACAACAACCTTCGTCCCTCACTGCCTGGACTAGACAGCTGAGGATTCCTACCAAAACCCTGTTCTTGGACTTTGCTCAAAGGTTATATGTGGCTTCCAGCTAGACAAGCAGTGCACAATCAGTTTGAAATATCCCTGCCCAAAATTTCTTATGGCCCCCAAAGAAGGCATTCACACAGTTACTCTTTAATGAATAACTGCTTTTCACCCTTCCCTTCCCAGCCACTGCTTACAGATGATCTGATTCCCGCTAGTTTCACTGCTAACTAAAGGAATTTGAACAATGTGACATCTGTGGTTTTGTTTCAGTCAGGACTCGAAGAAAAGCCTGTTACGTTCTGATGCATGTGACAGGTAAAAAGCCTTTTCTAAAATAGTATCAACCTCCACAAACTCCAGGCTTTTATACTGACTGCATTTAAACTCTACCAAGAGATCTGGCTGCGGGAAGCATCCTTGCACTTTCAAAGGACCCCAGTGACGTCAGTTCAAACACTGAGTAACTTCAGCCCGCACACAGAAGAACGGGCTTGTGCATGTAATAACCTCACGGATCATGACTGCCAGTTTTGTCCCATCTTTATGCGACACTAATGGTCAAGAGAATGTTGCTCCCTTACAGTGTCTGAATCATTCCACATTGGGCTGTATCCATTAAAGGAACGTACAAGACACCTGCAAATAATCTGGTTTACTGCTTGTATTCAACAAATACATGGCTAAAGCTTAAAAGGCAAAATCATGAGTATTTTTCTTTGTTTTATAAGAAAACAAAAGCTAATCATAACAACAGAAGTCTATGAATACACTGAATGAATACATTACATTTTAATCCATCAACTGTGATGGCATACACGTATGCTACCAAAAACCCCATAAATTCCAAGTTAAAGACAAAAACAATTAAATAGCCATAGTTTCTGTATAATGTAAACAAGCATGCCCTTCAACTACATTTTATTTTCTACAGCAGTTTCTCGAAAAGAGGGCACACAAAGTAAGATTATCAGGACATTTTTAAGCTTCTGTTTCAAACCGATGTGAAATCCATTCGTCTGCAGTGGAACAGAACAAAACTTAAAAATTTACAAGGTCTGTTGAGATATAAAATCTAAGGAAAAAAAATCACAAGCAATATAAAATCAAAGTTGCTTTTTACACCCTCTAATGTTCTTTCAGTGGATAAAATAATTTTAGTACTTGCATATGGGCAGAAAGTCTTTTGTAGAAGATCAATATATAGCTACCCAGAAGAATGCAGCAGTTGTAATAGTGTTTTAAGGTAATTCATGTTAACCTGAGAGGTGAAAGAAACGCCAAAAATCAGGGCTTTTCCAATTAAAAAATGACAAAATAAAGCTGTCAGTTGTTTAGCATTCTTAACTCTGATCCAGGGCAGAAGCTCTATTCAGCCATAAGCTGCATTCATACCTTATATTTACATTGGCACATAAAACATAAGTAAAATATCAAGAGCTACATAATGAATTTCGCACCTTGTTCTCAGAGTAGTTCATATTCCTGAATAATTTTTTCATGGCTCTAGTTAAAAGTAATTTTACAGTATAAGTTCAAAGGGTTCTCTGGTAAGCTGGGAGAGGAAACACAATCATGCACCATCTTGTCTAGCACTCAGACTACTCTGTCCTAAGCATAAGGCCAAGAATCTACAAGTTTTACTATGGGAGAACCAAAACCAAAAACATTTAATATCAACAAACTACTACAGACATGAATATGCACCATACAAAACAGCCTTGCAGAATAGCTTGTTGAGTTAAACACTGCATAACAATGTCATGAAGTACAATAACATTACAGGAGACAGCGTCAGACATGAAATTCTTGTAATACTAAATTTTTACAACTTCCTGTCACCTGAGGTTTGCCATAAGAAATCATGAATTTATCAGCATAGAAATATTCTTCAGAGAACACAAACTGGATAATATAATAGCCAGTGTAAATAGAGATAAGGTTAGCATTTGGCTCTGGATAAAGATATGGCTACTCACACACTTGCCTTGATTATCACACATAGGCCTAAATTCATTAAATCATTCAGAATAGCACAGGTAGTAGCTCTTCTCCCCAGAGAAGATGGCTTAGAGTATAACAGACCAGCTTGCTGCTCTGTCTTGATTTGCAGGCACATTACTTGCCCTCACGATGAGATGAAGCAGTCACATACCAATAGATAAGATGAAGGAGACCACTTCTACAGATGCTGCTCAGCTCAAATGAAAATGTGGGTAAGAGAGGCAGATTGCTATCAGCAATCCAAGGAACACTGCCAGGATGGTGTACCTGAGCACTGGACAGACAACACTTTTCAAGTTACCTAAATGGCCAGATCGAGCCTAACAGGCTGGTAATGGTCTCCCTTCCAGATATTGGACAAAGACAGTTCCAAGCCAGGAAACCTTTGTCCTGAAAGCACTGGCCGTACGAACACTGGTGAGACTAAGACAGAGCCAGAAGCACTCTAACTGGCGGTGCTGCATGGGTGAGTAGGAGCCAGGCCCCAGCTGCAGAAGCCTCCACCGCAGCATTTGCTGTGCTGGACAAGCAACCCGGCCCCAGGAACCTGCCGTAGCCACTGGAAGGACTAGCCAGAGCAGTAGTGCATACAAACTGGGCAGAAAAATGGGACGTTGATCCATTTCTGCATGGACATTGATCCATTTCCGCATGGACATCTTTGGATCTCTGTGAAGAAGTCTCCCTACTCTTTCCCCTAACTAAATAGAGGATTTTGACATACCACAAGTATAGGCACAGAATCCTATACCTGGGCACTAGGAACAATTCATACCTGTATTTACTACTTATAAAAGCTGCAGCCTGTCATTTAGTCCCACTTCAGTGTCTATGTCATCCTTTCACCTGGCGTTGGAGTCAACAAGCACAACCTGGAAAATAGTTGTTTGCATAGTGCCTAACAACTATGCTTGCGGCCATGACTACAGTATTCAGATACTCCCTCCAATCTGATAAATACCAATTTATCAGTACAGTATTGTTCCACAGAATATATCTGCTAGTTCTTCAGTTAAGTATTTCCAAGAAGACTAAGAAGATAGGATTCTGCTGTTTCTCACAAAAAGCTATTCTTAGAATAACGTGCCTCACTATTTCTGTTATATTGCCACTTACTACAGTATTGTTCAATTTAAATTTCTAACCACATAGCCAGCCAATAATATATGCATGTACAAGACACCAACTGTGTATTTTGCATACCTACAGTGGATATGCTGCAAGACAGCTCTAGGTGATTTTTATGGAAAAAAGTATTCATAAAAAGTTGTGTAACATTACTGCGTAAGTGCTATTTGAGACAGTCTCAGAACTGCAGAATTACATTAAGACACCTCTACAGTCTGAACTTTACCCAGGCTTTAGTTTTAAGCTCACATAAAAAACTCAAGTGAAGATCTACATCAAACTATTCAATTAAAAATTATACTAGTAACATAGCGACAAGTTTATTAGAGGTCTACATACTGCACCACTAATTTAAATCCTGGCTGACCAAATTTTTATGCCAATATAAGTCCATCAGTTAAAGGTGACATTTTTATTTTTTTAATATACTTTTAACACTGCTTGCCAGAATAGTATTAACTGCAGGTATAAGATAGCTTTATACGAATAAGCGTACACCAGTAGATCTTGGGCTCCCTCCTACACCCTTCCTAAGACAATACAGCTGCTATAGAGAAGTACTACTTTAAACTGTACAGGTATAGCTAAAGCTGTACTACTTTTGTATACAGAGAAGGCCTAGAAGTATGACTATAAACATGTTCCCTCGGGTGCATAAGACACTGTGCAAGAGACCAATAAGGACCTCCTTATTTAAAGCTAAGGAATGTCTTTTTTTTTTGTTTAGGTGAACAAAAATAGCAAATTTTGTTCCAACCACTGCAGTTTCCCTCTAGAAGATGGAAGGGAGAAAGTCAGTCAATTTGAGAGTCCACAGCAAATCCTCAGCTATAAGGAAAAAATATTATGGAGAAAATGCAAGATAGGTAGGTCTTGCTTTACAACACTCTGTGAATAGGAGCCTTACCAAAGCCACAAAACAATTATCCAGAAATTCTCCAACATAACCCCACTTCAAGAAAGATCAACATATCCGAGTTTCCCAGTGACCTGACAGCTCTTAATGGGCCCGGAGCCACCTCAAATGCTGCGAAAAACTCCAAGTAGCCCCTGTTTTCTGGCAGCCCCCTGCACTCTATCCAGTCCCTGCTGCTCACCACCCCACACAGAGCACAGACCAAGCTGCCCACAAAAGGCCTCTATTGCCCCTGTCCCGTACAAAGGTGCCTGAACACTCATACAAAGTGCAAGCGAGCACCTCCTCGCCCTGAGGAGGCCTGACAGAGCCCCGCGGGCCGAAGGCCTCCGCGAGATCCCGGCGCCCCCCACCTAGGCCCCGGCGCTCGCCCCTGTCCAGGAGCAGCCTCCTGCCTCCCGGCCCCGCGGCCAGCGGCCCCGGCCCACCGCGCCGCCCTTCCCGGGTCCCACACGCCCTCCCCACCCTGCTTGATGGCAGGGCCGAGGAGCCCACGGCCTCAGGACATCATGCCCCGGCTGCGGGGCCCCCGGGACCGGCCCCTTCGCCGCTCCCGTCGAGCCGCTCCCGGACACCCCAGCCCGCCACGACTAGGCCCCAGCTGCCCCTGCGGCGCCGCCGCGGCTGGCCGGCCCCCAGGCGCCGGGACGGGCCGAGAGGCGATCCAGGAGGACACTCACCATGTTGAGGGCTGTGCAGGCCTCTTCCCTCCCGGCTCAGGCGGAGACTGAGGGCGGCGGCGGCAACGGCTTCCTCCGGCGGCGGCAGCTCCCGGCTCCTCACGGGCCCTTCCGCCGCCTCCCGCTCATGCGCAGTCCGGCGCATCCCCCGCGCCGGGAGCCGGCGCTGCGCGGCCGCGGCGCAGCGGGCGGGAGCCTTCACCGGGGGGCGGCCCCGTCCCGCTCCCAGCCCCGTCCGGCTTTCTCCGGGAGCGGCGGGGAGCGGCCAGCGCCCGCAGCGTGGCGCTTGGGGCTGCGGCGCGAATAGCGGTCGGTCGTCGCACGCAGCTGAGGTGGGGGCCGCCGCACCGCGGGGGCCGCGGCCCGAGGAAGGGAAGGGAGTGGAAAGTCCCCTCTCCCCGTTCTCCTCGGTGTTATTGCAGCGTCGGGAGCGGGGGTGGGCTCCTGGCCCGCGGCGGGGTTGGGGCGAGGAGGGGGCTGCTGTGGTGGCGGCCAGGTGCGGTGGGGTCCCGGCGCTCTCTGAGGGGCGCGGGCCGCCCGGGGTCCGGCCCGGCTCCTTACCCCGGTACCCGCGGCCACCCCGCGGCCGCTTTTCTGTCAGGAAAACTCATTATGTTCCTTTTTCTTAAATACCCCAAATTAAAACATTTTGCGAAGGCTCGGTGTGAACGCGCGTGGTGCAACAGCCTGTTCCTGCCGCCGTCTCGCAGGGGCGTTCCGCGGTGTTTGCCGAGCGCAGGCAGATGCACTGCCCCAACGCGTGAACTTAAAACATTTGCTGTGCAGCCACGGAGACCTGGGGATGGTGAAGTCTGAAGGCAGCGGTTTTACAAGCGTTTTCTTAGGGGACCACCTCCACACTTGTAAGATTTTCCTGCTAGAGGTTGTGATCCTCTTTGGGGAGCTCTTGCTTCCAAGTGGCAGTCGACAGATGAAGCCTTTTCTGCAGTAGCATAGATGTATTAGCAAAAGAGGTTGTAAGGGTTAAAGCACAGTTTGTACCAGTATCCCAGACAGTTGTTTTTTCCCAGGAAAGCGTACTCTGTCTACTGCAGACGGTCAGCAGCGAGGAGATTTGGGGAAGTGGAGTATTTGCTGATATAACTCACAGTGGTGGCAAACTGCTAGTTGTGAAGGACAAAGGATTGAGATCTGATTCTTTAGTTCAAATCATTATTTTCATCTTCTGCCTGGGTTACAAATTAGCAATTTTTAAATTAGATGCAGGTCTGGTGGAAGTTGTTCTCTGCACTTTAATGTTCAGAAATTGTTCCTGCTGTACCATCTTTTTTTTTTTCCGGGAGTCAGGACATTTGGACTCTGCTTCCATGTTTGACTGACTTGTGATTTGATCTCTCTAACTTACTAAATTCCTCTACGTTATGAACTCCCATCTTATAAGGTATGGAAAATCATACTTAGCTGCTTCACAGGGGCTTCTTAGTAGGGCAAGATAAAAATGGAGGATTTAGTGAAATGCAAGTGAAATAGAAAAAATATGTGAAACGCAGATTAATGCTATTCCTGGTATGCATGCTTCTGGTTTGGGGGGGGGGGGGGGGGAAGGTGTCAGTTTAAGTTTAGTTATAATGTGAAACTGTACATGAGAAAATGAGTGGCTTCCTACTGCCATTTAAGTTGGAAGTCTAGTGTTACTGATTTTAGTGGAAGCTACAGTATGCTCTTCTTTCTTGACTTCCAGAGTGCTTCCATGAGTATGTCTGAATTGCAGAACTAAGGGAAGTTAGCCTAGCCAGAGCTCTTGGTTACCACAGCCAGGCTATCTGGTGCCTCAGCCTGAGGTAGTTTGATTAGACTGAGTTATCTTCTCCATACATGGCATACTGTAGTAGGCATATCCTGCACAGCACACGCGTCGGGACACAGTCAGATTGCCCCAGTTCCACTCATGTCCATATGCTTACTGGTTGGCTGTACATCTGCAGATGTAGATCTGCACTTTAGTGACGTGTGTGCTGTCTGAATCTCACCCTTAACATTTCTGAACAAAAATAGACACTTTGTAAAGCAAGAGGCACCATGAGGCTGCCAAAAAGCTATTTCTACATATTCAGAATAAGTTGTCTAAATTGGGCTTGTTACATGTCAACTTTTGTGCAACTCCATCCAGGATGGCACACAAGTCAGACCAGTGAGGAACAGCTCTGCTATTTGTAAACATGACACACACATTCAGTGATACAGACTAGAAGGAAATATTATTCATTGAGCAATCTGCATGCAGTGTAATCACTGTGACCGCAGTAACATGATGACTTGTTTAATTTATGGTAAGGCTGACACGCTTGCCTTGTTTTGTTGTGTGATCCAGTGATGTTTTATCATCTCATGTGAACCCGAGTACCACCAGTCAGGGATTTTTTTAAATCCAAGTGTGTCAAATGCATAGTTCTGAATAGAACATGGATCTGTTTTACACTGACTTGAGCTCTCTTCCTGAGCAGATAGTGAAGCAAGTCTCGTGTTAAGTCAATGCAGAATCCATTTAGTGTAATCCCCTTGCTGAGAACTTCCACTTAGAGCACTTTCTGAGGAAGAGGCCCAAAGCTTCATGAAGGATAACAATAACCTGGCACAGCTTGGCCTAGAAATGTCTTTCTAAACCCCCCCCCCCCATCTTTTTGTCAGCTACTTCATGCTTTAGAAAGTGAAACCACCAATTTATCTTACACTGATGGAATAGCCATAAAGTGGTTATGACTAATGGCCCTTTGCCTGCAAACACTGACCACATGTTTAACTAAGAGAACAAAGTCCCCTGAACTATCCTGCACAAGGAAATTCAATGCCACTCTAAAGGCATGAAGTTCTTAGCATCCACAGGTACAGACCCAATGGTCTGCTCCTATCCTGCTCTTCAACTGAGACGGCTAGAATGTCCGTATCAGCCTATGTATTTTTTTCTGCATGGAAAGAAGCACAGAGGAAGTAAACAGTCTTGAGTCCTCCTGTAGGTGTCTAAGCAATTTAACCTGCAAACTGGCACATCACCAGTATCTGAAGATTGTTGTTAATAGGTTGCAGGGAAGGGTGTTCACCTTCTATGAAGTTTTTAATCCTTCCTGCATTACATAAGAGGTTAACAAGTTACTACACCTGATCAAAGGCACTGTTAGGAGCTGGGTTCCATGTGACAGTATCTCTGGAAGGAAGCAGGACAGGCTTATGTGACAAAGGAAGAAAAGTCAGGTCAGTGAGCCTGAGAAAGTCTGAACATTTCTCATGTACCTAACTATATCCTAGCAGGCCTGAATAAACTGAGACTTTCCAGGACACCTAATGAGCAACAGACTGCAAGACTTCTGTATTTTTTTTGGCACTCATTAGAAGTACTGAGATACATATACTAAAATCAAGGCATTTTAAGTAATATGAATTAAGAAATGAGAGGGCATAAGAATTGAGGTAGCTAGTTGACTTTTATGAGATAGGGACATCTCAGTTCAGAACTGTAAACAACATAGGATCTTTGTAAACAGAATGATTTGAAATTTCCCAAGCTATAAACCAGACAGTGCCATCATAGCTATGATTTCATGATTAAAACCTACACCTTAGAACTGTAAACAGCTTTCCATTCTCACTACAAAGAATTATGGGCAATTTCAAGAATCTAGGAGACTAAAACTTATTTCCCTATCACGGGGATCTTCTGTATGTGTCACTTTAATTGTTCAACTTAAGTCATCTGAATTCAGAGCACACATTTTGCTATTAATATATGAAACAGTAATTTAAGTTGTGTGTATAGAAGGCAGAGCCTTTTGCCTTGAGGTAAGCAGTCTGCAAGAGTAATGCAGACATACAAATTAAGGATAATATGACTCTTACCTCCTGCCATACATGTCACACACATTTAGCTTTTTCCACTCCTCACGCTGCCATAACAGTTTTTGGGAGCATGTCTACGCAACCTAGCCAATACTAATTTTCTGATATTTAAGGGGCAAATTGTAACCTCCATGCCCATGACTAGCTATCAACATCAATACAGTGGGGCAAACTTCAAGGAAAATGTGCATTAACCACATCTGAATATAACAGTTCTATTATCTCATTTTTTATCTCATTTTAAAACTCTGTAGAGCAGGAGCTACGTCTTACGTTTCAGGGATGCTTAGCACAGGACACTGAACATGCATGGGGTCTTTGGCTGCAGTTATCATACCAGTATTTATGACTGACTGTTTCTGTGTGTGCGCCAGTGCACACTGGTGAGTGAGCAAAACAGTAGAGCCTAGAATAAGATGTCTCTTTCCTTTTCAGAGAGGCAAAAGAGGGATGGAGCTCTCAGCAGCAGGCTTTTTCACCAGACACTCCTTGGAGCTTTGCTAGCTCTAGTACGTTAAAAAGTAGAGAGATGTTAAGTGAGTAGATTGGCTGCCATTCACAGAAACCAATTATCATCTCAAGAGCACCTTTTTGGCACCAGAACTGTTTATATGGAAAACAGATTAAAGCTAAAATCCAGCTACCATTATACTTTCAAAACCCAGTAGGACGCTAGACATGTGTTTTACTTGCTTATTACTGCTATAATAAAAAATACGGGATATTCAATCAGAACATCCATGTTTATTTTAACGTGGATTCATTGTATAATCAACAGATTTTAAGCTAACATCAAATGTCTCAAAAGATATTGCATTGCTTTTAGAGCCCAGGCTCTTTTCTTTCAAGAAATACAATCAGTCCACATGAAAATAAATGCCAATGTTTCAATTATGAATTTCTGCAATATTGATTTTTTAATACAACACTCAGTAGCATATATTACTTTCCAAATGGAATTCTTATGCAGAAGGCTATGCCCCAGTATCATAAAGATACGAAGTGATATTTACCTGTGAATTGTTCATGCATAAAAATCTGTAATTTTGAACATAACTGTACAAGCAGTTAAAGTATCTGTTGAGAACATACCTTGTGTAAAAGCTGTAAGTTCAGACCTTAATCCATCACCACTGACTGTTCAGTAAGCACGTTCTACACAGCATTGTTGAGCTTTTTACAAGCAGAACAGATAGAACACAATCAAATAATTCCTGATCTGACTGAACACAAGAATAATCAACAGAAATTAATATATCTCTGATAAGTGCACTGGTTGATATGCCCTTTAAAAGTAGTGTGCTCAGATCAACTTGATATTCTTTTCCCTACCACTGGCTAAAGTTTTAAAGGTCCTGCCAAAACACTTGAGTATTCATTTTTCAATCATCATGAAGACAGAAGCTAGGATTTTCTGGTAACTAGGTAGTTACCAACTGTTACAACAAATGATTCAATACATATTGGAAACTTTATTTTTACAATTCACTGCTATAAAAGGTAAAAAAAAAATCTTACAAGTAAAAATAAAGTCTACATCTGAAATTACAATTTTACCAGCAAGCATGGAATATAATTATTTATAAATCACCGTGTCCACAAATTTTGCAGTGTTTTGATTACCATCAACCTCATTAAATAGGAGGAAACACAGGCAAGTATCTACTAAGTGACTTGCCTGAAGTCATGGTGAGTCAGTGGCTGAAACGAGAACACAGTCCTGCTTTCCTGCTTTCTACTTCCTGTGTCCTCATGATTCAGGCTCCACACCACAGATCTTCACTAGGTATAAGCTATAGTAATTGAGAGCAGCTGAAGAGTGCAAGAGAGACAGAGATCTCCAGAGGTGGGTAACTAAAGTTTATGAAGGGCTGTCATTTTGGTATGGTAACATTCACACTACCAAGCAGGATGTTACATACCTGATATAACAAGCTGACCAGTAAGCTCACTGAGAGTATTACTTTCTGATCCTGTCTCACAGAAGCCATAGTCTGGAAGACTAATGCCCTCATTCTTTCCTGTAGACTGTCAACTGTAGCTGAACCCTGTGACCCTGTCCCCTCTCTCCTCTGGCAGCAAGAGTAGATCATTACAATTACAATCAGTTCAGATTCATTGTTTCTATAATATCTATGACTCTTGTATCAGAACTACAGCACCATTTGAAAAGGTATATTGATAACGAATAACTGGCAGAGACTATCCTTTTAGCTTGAATACTAAAATACTGCATTTTAAACCATTACCAATTTTTTTTCTTTCTTTCTCTACCATTAAGTGTTCTACAGACAAAAGTTTAGTTACAGCTATGTTACTATTATATGGCTCTTACCAATTCACATTTATAACACAATTTGTAATAAAGAGAAAATTTCTGAATTTTTTGTAAATTAAAATTCTGGGTTACAGGAACAACCTACCTTTAATAATTCTTTGCACATCTCTAAGTTCAGTTAAATCACATTGCAGCAAAACATTTCAAGTGTGCAAATTCTGACAGTGACTTCTGCCAGAGATTTTATTCTGAAATAAACAAAACCACCACTATCTGGGGGGGAAAAAAAAAAAAAAAAAATCAATCTCAGTGGAAACCTATGGAGAAAAAAACCTAACAGCTAATTTTCAGAAGTGAGAGAAAATTAAAATTCATAAAATTGTCTCCCTTCATTCCTAAGGGAGACATTTTGTCAGCTTCCAAGGAACATGTTCCCGTTTTACTGGCTGGATGAAGCAAGCAGTGCAGATTTAGGGGACAGAGAACTTCATGCTGTGAGTTTTAATGTTTTGCTACAGGTTCAGTGTAGCAAAGTAGGTCTAGAAACACAGCAATGTCACAGAAAGAAAAAAAAACGCCAAGCTGCAGTGTCTCTTCAGGACTGAATGCATGTTTCTACATGTAGATTCAATTTTTATATAAAACAAGTCACTAAACTTACCTGCAGTGAAACCCATTATGACTGTCTGGATTACTGCCTCCTACATGTGATCTACAGACTGTGGTCTGTCAGATATCAGATGATGATACATAAACAGCTGCTTAAAATGCATAAACATAAGCAACCAAGGAAAGAACAAAATGGAGAAAAATGAAAACAAACATTCAAAGTTAGGCTTAATTTTTATTTGGCAGTAAATAAAAATCACTGTGGCAATATTCTACAAGATGATCACTGGAGTGTAATTTTTTGTTAGGTGGCCATTGGATTACAAGGAAAATTGAAAAATATTACTGTATGCTTTTAATGTGCAGATCATCCAGAGCCATTACTTTTTTTACAATTTTTATCTGCATTGCAGGCAAGGCTGTACAGTTATAGAATCAGATCAGAGAATTCCCCGTGACATTGTATATTGATTTGGAGATGAGATTTCAGGTAACTGTAAGGATCCATTTGCACAGATGTAACTACAAGTTTGGGATCACTGCAGCATCTGTGTTTGTTCCTTTCTGCAGTATAAATCATGCTATCGTCTTAAATTAATATATCAGAAGTTCATATGACAAGCAGAACTTCACTAAAAGGTGAAAAGATTTTGCAAGTTTGCAACAACTAAAACGTGGGGGGTTTTTGTTCCCTTTTCCTGTTTCTCTGAGGTGCTTTTTAAACAGTTAAAATAAATTCATGGCAAATGATCAATATGCTGCGTCTGAGAAATACTTTCTTTGCATATCAAAAAACCTACCAATTTTCCCTTCTGCAACACCGCAGATACAAAAAAATCTGACTATTATTCTTAGTCATATTTCATGTTGTCATGAAGGCTTTGGTATACTTCATTCCAGCCAATAAGTAATATATTAGAAAGTGAACAATATGGGAAAAGTAATGAGGATTTTGAAGTCAGTATTTTATTTTGGCACACTTTCTAAGTATTAAATAAGCTTATCTTTCTGTGCTACTACTTCATGTTTGAAGATCGAATGATATTTTTGGAAAGCTGTTACATTCCAGCTTTGATTAGTGTAGCAAATGCTAATATGTATTTTAAAAATGCTTTGTGTCAGATATTTCAAAGTATATTAAAATAATTTTTGAAATGCAAGTTTCACTACTCACTGAGGTAAATGGGAAAAAAGATGCACCAAAAATGACTGAGAGGGATCCTGGGCTAAGGAACAATCCTGAATTCCCTTACTCAGGCAAAAGCATAAGCCACAAACAGGAATTTTGCCAGAGAAATGAATTCATAAAACAATTGTCACCTTTCAGATTTCCTTCAAATCAATGCTCTCACATTTCAGGGAGAAAAGGCAGCTGTGAATGACAAAGTAGGCAAAAGATCCTTAGCTGTTTGTAACTTACAGTCCTTACTAACTTCTCCCATCCTTTAAGAGTTCCACATCTTTTTCCAGTCTAATGCCTTTTCACAGGCAAACATAACCACTGACCAACAATCACGTAGGTCCACGAGTTATATATACGATTACAGTATACTGATCTCCAAATTTCAGTAAAGTCAGCATAATTTACAGTCAAACTATGCAGGAAGTGCAGAGGAAACCAATTCCCCAATCTATTATACCAAACAGTTTGCTGAAAATATGAAGAAATCTTCTCCTGAGAGAAAATCAGCAAAGTAGAAAAAATAAAATGCACCTTCCTTGAATTTTATTTTGACTCAGCCTCTTCATCCACGAATTCAACTAGCGGAGCATGTCTATTGGCCTGGGCACCTTCTTGGAAATTAACCTTTTTTATCACTCCTGCCTTTGGAGCCCTTATGGTATGCTGCATAGAAACAGATCAATAGTAAATGAGCAGAGCACTTTTTTTTCCCTCCTCCCACTTCCCCCAGCAAATGCTAATATTAATCTTTGGTGCAATTAGAACAGAACACATTTAATTACTTCCTCTGACACATGTATATTTATTTTAAACCTTCTTTTAAAATGTTATCCTAGACCTTTTTCAAGTTTTATTTTCTCATCAGTATTTATTTTTATAAGTATACTGGGGACAAAATGCTATATACCGTTACATTTTGAAGTATGAACAGCCGAATGTTACTTTACTTCACTAATACTTTTTGTTATTATAATAAATACCAGGCAGAAATAATACACTTTTAGTCCAAAACGTTAACCATATAGCAGATTTGTTCCCTTAAGAAGGATCTGCAGATTTACTAAAGATATTTTTGTTTGCTGGCCAGGAGGGGTCTTTATTGAACAGATATTTGGCAAAATCCAGATGAAATACAAATACAGCTACTGGTGACAGTAAAGCAATAGCATGTTTGCATACCAATCCTCAAACTGGTCTACTTGCATTGTATCAGGTTAGTTTTCCATTGAAGTTTTGGGTTTTGGCAATTTTTTAAATAGGGTTAGTCTAATAATAAAAGATGTAATACTAGATATTAAATCCTCACATCTAAGCAAGGATTCATTTAAATAATAATTTGCTTTTTAAATTTTACATTTTATATTTCAATAAACTGCAAAACAAGAGAACAACTCAGATAATGTCAGTCTGAAATATCAGCTGCAGAGGCACAAACATTTAACATTCAATCACAATTTTGGGTGTAATTTTTTTCATGCACAGATGTTGTATTTCATGTAATTTTACTGTAATTTACAAAAGGACATGGAAGGCAAAATTTTCTCAACAATGTTAATTCTGCTACCACAAACTGAAGTTTAGAATAAACTAATAGGCAAATCAAACCAGTGCAGGCTACAAAAACTATAATTCAAGCAATTTGAGCCGTGGTCAAGCAATGTGACAAGATATAATGGCCAAAATACTAGTCCACTGAATGCCATGTGGACAATTACAAAGAATCTTTAGTGTGCTCTTGGTAAAACTTTATGTAAATAATAATAAAAAGATTATAAACAAAAAAATCCTGAGCATATTTACGAAGTCATCATTAGCTAAATTTCTGCATGAAGTAACTGCAGACATTACATATGCTTATATCACAGACAGTGAGCAAGAGATATACCTAGATGGTTTTCTGCTAGAAAAATGAAAGGATTATTGATTTCTTGGGAGGGGAGAGGAGGACTGACAAAGCTAATCAAATGAATGTTGAAACATCTGCAGAATAGCATAGATTATATAATAATAATTTGTTAATAAAATAACAGCAAATATAATCCTCTCAAATCTAGTCAGACACAACACTTGTTTCACAGCATATAAAGTGATACTGACATTGGCAAGCTACAATCTGCTGCATACTTCAATAATGCAACCACAAATAAATTATGACCAGATCTTTATTTTCTCAGTAATTAAAACCTTTTATATGTCACTCACCTCCATTTTCATAGCTATCATTACCATCAGAGGGTCTCCAGTCTGAACCTTATCCCCTGCTTTCACAAACACCTACAATTCAAGAGAAAATTGGGAAAAAGTCATGCATGTCTGTACTAAAAATCATCAGCTGGATCTTGGCTAGCACAATCCACTGAGTGATTGTGGTTTTGCAAAACAGCATCATCATATCTTTATTATTGTTGAACCGGGTATCTGAGTTCTCTAGATAATACTCAAGGGGAGTCAGAGGCTATAGAAAGATGTTCAGTAACAGCTAACAGGATGACCAGGAAGCCATTTATGTATCAAAGAAGAAACACTAGAACAGACAATGTATATTCTACCCTTTCTGTGCTTAAGAACTTCTATTTTGAGAAGAACCTCTTCCTGGAGCCATTCATTGAAGTTGTTTTTAAAACAAAATCCAGAAAGAAGATTGCAGGAGCCACGTAGTTTTTCTGCAATAGCTTTGATTTAGAGTGTTCACTCAGTATGTAAGAGATCCACATTCAATGTACTCCACCCCGTGAAAGGGTTCATGCCTTTTTATTGCTAGCAGAACCCTGTAACTACTAAACTCTCTTGGAAATCTCTTTTCTGTTGAAACTTTTCCACTGTACAGAAAAATATGCAAGACTTGCTGAGCTAAAGAAAAAGAAACAAAACCAGAAACAGAACCAGCAAAACACATAGCTTAACAAAAAAGGCCTTTCCGAATATTTCTATTTTTGCAAGTGCATCTAGCATCTCATTCTTTTGGTTAGGTGAAATGGATCAAACAGCCTTTAACACTTCATAGAACTTTGACTTAGAAAGTAATTAAGATGATGAAAAAATTATTTAAGCAGTAAGATTAGTTAAATATTCAGATCTTCCAGAGCTCTAGAAAAAGAAGACTAGAAGCCTGAAAAATTCTTGGATGGCTGCTGAAAAGGCAGAGTAAACAGTGCTTTTTCCAATTGGGAAAAGCCACACGGCACTCACATTTCTGGCTCTCATTCCTTCCTGGCAGTACAGAAGTAATCACCATTTCTGGAAGAGTGAACTTGGATATATACTGGAGAATTCATTTCCTACCCATATCATTATAATTACCTTTTCAACTGTGCCCGTCATGGGTGCTACAGCACCACTTTGCACTCCCACTGCACTTACTGCAGATAAGTACTTGGGTACAGGAAGGCCAATCTGAGCGCTACCTTCCTACAGAAATAAAATCAATGACATATGAGTTAACAACATAAAATAATACCACTAGTAGACATGGTGACATACAGGGAAAGAACAGATCCAGCTTTAGTCAAATCAGTCAGTCAGCTGTTTAGGCTGGCAGATTACTGGGGCCAGGGCAGCAAAAAGACCAGGGGCATGCTTACTACTTTGCCAATGTCTAAGGCCTTAAAAGCCACACCTGCTGCTGCTAAGGATGAGCAAGGAAGGAACCACCCCTGTGAAAGAGAGGCTCCACATGGACCTTTGTCCCAAACCCACACCTTCCCTATTCACACAGCAACAGCACAGAGGGTTTTAGAAAATGAGTGAAGCCTGTTTGCACAAGGGGTAGGCAGGTTGCTGCAACAAGACAGACATTGGCACCTTCATTGCCAAGATTGTCAATATGAGCGTTTCACAATCCACTATAAAATGGATTCAGTACTAAGCTTAGCAAAAGATTCTCACCATCATTCAGAATCCCCTGATACCTCTCAGACTTGCTACCCGAAGTTTCCCAAAGACTCGTTCTCCCCCGCATCCTAAAACTCCTGGGACTTCTAGATCCCCCACCTCAGACTCCACTCTGATACCACAGGAAAACTGAGCTTTGCCATTCCATCATGAGTTATTTTGTCCTCAACATTGGAGCAGCAAAGTTTTCACTGCATTCTGCTGAAAGTCTTAAGAGGCTCAGAGCTACAGGTTAATTACTGAAACGAATACATAATAATTTACTTATTTAGATTACATTTTTATTGAGTTACTTTAAGGCCCTGTAATCTTTTTAACTGCAAATAAAAAATTACCAGCTTAATCATGCAAATTAGGGTACCTCCTCTTTCAAATGCCACTATTCATGCAATGCAGATAATTCCATGGTAACTCATAATTCCAATTTTTTAATATTAGCTGGAGTTACCCTTCCTCAGACCAATATCGATTTCTTTCTTATCATTCAATATTAAAAATTAAATACACTGAAATAAAAATACCAGTTACAAGCACTTTCAAAAAATTATCAGTTTGAAGTAATTACTACTGCTCTATGACAAACTTAGATACTTGACCATTTTAACATTTTGTGTTCCTGCCCCCCAAACCATCACTTGCAACTCTTACCCACTTAATTGTATTTTATCTTTCTAAAAGTAATTCTTTTCTCACTCACTGACCATAAGCAACCAACTCCTCATTATAGCTATAAATCCAACAAGTATCAAAACATTATGGGCCAATGTAAGAACTTGAAATTATGATTCTCTTTGACATTCTCTTGCAATTTATATTGTTCATTTACATGGATAAAACTCTGAAATTTTATGCTTGTGATAATAAAGAAAGGAACTTTACCGGAAAAAAGAGATAAATGGTGTTGTCCAAAATGACCAATTTGGACTTACACACTGTTCCATTTACTGAAGACCTCAAGTAAACTGAATCATCTTCATTGAAGATCGCTCCAGAAACCAGGAACGTTTTATCTTGAATCTGAAAGTTAAATGCTTTTATAAGGACAAAGCCTAACCCTTCAAATTTCAGTTGAAGGGTTAGTATTTGTAGTATACACTCATAACCTCTGATTCTTCATAGATAATTCTGCGATTTAAAAAAAAAAAAACCCAAACCTTTTTAAATCTTATGTATCCTTTATTTTTCAGTTAACAGACTGTATTCTGTATCCAATGCAATCAGCTCAGAAGATTAGCTAATATGCTCTCCCAGGACAATTTTTATCATCATCAACTATGTAATAGCACTCAGCAAAATACAAAGGTTTACTATTTCTCAGAAAAAAATAAAAAACCCAGAATATTCTGTTTAGTGATGGTACTAGAATCCAGTATTTTAATTTGTCCTAGCATCTTGACTGTCTTCAAATGGAAAAATCTATACTATTCACCTCACATCACAAGTTTCCACAATGCTTTCCAAAAGACAGGTACCTTCCTCATTCTTGGAAGCTTGTAATACAAAAACTACGAAATACAGAATACAAAAGTAAACCTACAAAGGAGCAGAGGAGAGCAGTAACAGACACAGTGTCAATTAGACACCAAAACTGCAAAAGAAAGACCAAATGGAAAGGTCATGTATTTGTAGGTAACCCTTTCCTCTACATCAATGGAAATTGCACCTCTGCCACAACTTCAGAACATAAAGACAGTAAGAATATGAATGTAAGTGCATTACATTTAACTAATCTTTTTAGTCGTAAGTCTAACATCAGTGAGCAAAGAATCAGACACTTGCTAGTCTTTCAGGATGTTACAAGTAGAGATAAAATTCAGTCTTCATTTATACAGTTGCATACTATTTTTTCACTGAATGAAGACCTTATAACATGCATTGAAAGGATGCTGCTGATCTGATACTGATCCCTGAGAAAAAGATCCTTTGCTTGATCACTATCCTGAGCAGGGGTGCAAATTAGGGGAACACCCTGGGCAGCACAGTGAGTGCTTACCAGTTCCACGGCCCAGCAACCTGCTGTAGTTGACTGGCCTCAGGACAGGTTTTGTAGCACTCCAGAGGCACTGTTCTCCTCATGATTGTCTCCTGATTCTGTTTCTCCATCCCTTATAGCCAGCTTCTCTCCATTTCCATCTCAACACCCATTCTTCCTTCTTTCCTGGGAGTCTACATTGTCCCCAGTTGCACTTCCCCTCTCCAAAAGGCCCCACCCTACATTCCTTCCAGCCTCTTTTTATTTTTTGCTGACCTTACTTATATGACATAAGCCTGAAGCATAAAAGCTCTCCTCCATTACATATGTAATCAATACACTCAGAATAACCTGGGTATTACTTGAGGGATGTGGGTTATCTCAGTATCCCCATCAGTAGAAATAAGGGTACAAGGGTTTGACTTACCCAACATGTGGTTATACACATGAAAGCACAATAATTTTCTCACTATTTTTCTAGTACACTCATCTCTATACAGACTAAGCAATTCATAAATACTGACTTATTCTCGTAATTCTCCTTTTCTGAATATTGGAAACAAGAAGCTGAACTCCAGAGAGACTGCATTCTCGAGCATGCAATCATTTTAGGTGCCAAATTTGAGATAAAACCTATTCGACTCCAGGTGATGCAAGAAGGATATTCGACATTCAGCAAAACACAACCCCCATAAGCCACGCAATTAAGAGACTATCACACACGCACACACACACACAAAAAAATCTATGTTTAAAGCATCTTGAGTTGTATCCTGTAGGATCTCTATAGTGTAGACAGAGAAAGAAGCCAATTCTATGGGGCATCATTCAATTATTTAACCAGAAGATTTACTACTCTCATCATTCCTCATCTCATTTGGTAATCACTTTCCAATTTCCATCTTAAAAAAAAAAAAGTATTATCTTACAGATAATGTTCTAGAAAGCTTTTATTTATCCCACAGGAGATCCATCTCATACACAGAAAAAAGCAGGAGTCCTATG
The DNA here is from genome assembly GCF_035582795.1 of Mycteria americana. NCBI lineage: Eukaryota > Metazoa > Chordata > Aves > Ciconiiformes > Ciconiidae > Mycteria > Mycteria americana. Next base: position 10,724,752 of record NC_134371.1, read on the forward strand.
GAAAAAATGTATTTTTAAATGCAGATTTAAACCTAACTTCCAATGTTTTAGAAAGACAAATTTAAAGAAGGGAAAAATAAAGAGTAAGATGTTTAAATACTGGAAAAACAAATGCTTTTCTTAGCCTTATTTTTAGAAGCATTTTATTAGCTCTTCCATGCCAATCCAGCATCTACCAAAGATAATTTCAGGCCAAAATAATAGTCTACAACAATGGCTGCAAGCAAACCAAAATTGGAATCCTATATTGATAATTACCAAGCAACTTTAATAACAGTTAATACCAAGAGAAGTCTACAGGAAACAGATTCTTCTTTTATCTAATGAAATATCTGAAAAAATTGGACTTGTACCTGCATGTTGTATGACCCTTCTTGATTGTAACTTACAGCTACATCCACAACTGTTCAATAAAACAAAATATGTATATGTGAGTAGATTTAATTATAGAATCTAGAGAATAATGACATATAAACAATAGTCTATCTTTTTGATTAAAAAAAAAAAAAAAAGAGAGACCTACCAATACTAAGAAAAGAACAAGTATTTTCAGATTAGCTTAGTGCATACTGCAGGTTTCACACTGAATTCTACACAATTGTTTTTTCAAAGATGAACACCTGAAGTTATGCTCTAAAATATATACTAAGTTACCTGGACAGAGAGCAGATTTTTCATGGGAAAAAGTGCTGAATTACTTTTACAACGAATGGGGGGGGGGTCAATGGCACTCAGCTCTTCTAAAAATCTCAACCTTATTCATTTAAATGATGAACATTAGTAGTGTCATTTGAATTTGGTTTATATCTCTTCAAGATCTAACAGTGTGGATTAATCACGCAATTCTGTGAATTCCCTGCTTAAATTGCATAAAACTCATACTGCTTCTATTTGCTGTTTCTCAGCCTAAATTTTCAAGCATCAGTTGAAATAAGTCTATCCATCAAGTATCTTCTCTCCCTCCACACACTTTTTCATTAACTTACTGTTTTCCCCATCCAGCAGAGACAGTTTTCTAGTATAACATATATTTATTCTTCTACCAGTGCTGGATGCAAATGGCGAGAATTTATCTAAAACACAAAATATACAGACAAGTTACTTTCATTCTACTTTGGCAAAACACAATACTCAGAACTTACACCATAAAATCACTGTCCTACTATTACTACCATCATCCTTATATATTTGTATTGCACATAAAAGATTGGGGAACCCCTGCAATAGATAGTGACAATCCCTTACTCAAGCTTCAACACTGAATAAACTGAGGCTGCATAACCTACAGAAAACATGACACTAACAACAGCACTTACTAAGAAGGATATTGACTGTTCTCCAAGGACACATCCTTGAACAAGACAAGAAAGTATGGGAATTCAACTGCAACATAGCAGATTCAGATTAACCTTTAGGTGAAGTTCCAACTGTAAGAATGTGTCAAACATGGCAGCAAATTGTCTGGGAAGATTGAGGGGTCTTCTGTTCCTTGGTGGTTTTGAGAATGGATCAGTGATACAGCTATCAGATATTGCCTGATTAGTTCATTCTCTCTTGAAGCAAGGGAATAGTGTATGGGAATCTTTCCAATCCCATTCTCCCATGTTTCCAGGAGAGTTAAAGTGGAGGAGGAAAGAAAATTAACGAGGTTGTTGGCAGCATATATTGGATTTATATGAAGTTTTTGTTAATAGCAATGACATGTCCCATTGGTATAGCCATTAACAGTGCCAGAATTCAAGAAAGTTCAGCTCCTGGGGTCCTGTTCATTCCATTAAACCTTACTGCCTCTCCCAATCCTAGCCGAGTCAATTTTACCTCTGAAGACCTTGGGCCAACTGTAGGAATAATAGTGACAGATACTCACTGTTTATGCTTGTAAAGAGCAAAGAGTACACAGTGACATTGATTATGAATCCCAAGGTCTTTCAGATAGTGCCTATCTGAAGCGCTGTGGGAAGCAGTCTGTACATTACAGTGGTGATATATTCCCTATCTGCCCCTTAACAAAAGTTGTAGTCTGCTCTGTGTGTAAATATCTGACAGACGCCAGAATGCAGAACCCTGAGCAGGCACAAAGTAAGGCAAAAAGGGAGCACGCAAATTAAATAATTGCACATGAGCTCACAGCACTGTCTCATCCAGTCACAAGTAAAATAAAACAAAAGAATGATCCTTACCATCTGACTGGTCTCTAAAAGCATCTGTTAGCATTTTCTCTTTTAGTATGAGTCCTAGAGCTGCCTGACACATAACTTCATGTGGGGTTGCCTTTTTGGTTGGAAACAGTTCATCATGGTGCTGAGGAATGAAATTAGTGTGCACATTTCCAGCCTCAAACTGTGGGTGTCCTGACAGGCTCAGTAAGAAATCAATATTAGTGCTTAATCCTACAATCTGTAAAGAAAAAGAAGCATATTGCCAAATTGAAATGAATGAATATACACCTTTCTGCTCAACTCATGAATAGATGATAGATGAATCTTTCTTCAGACAGCACCATCAAAACACAAAGTTTATCAATAAAATGTAACTAATTCAACTGGTCTGTTTTATTACCAATGAAACAATTTCTTTTAAAAAGAAAAAAACCCAAAACAACAGTAGCTTTCTCAAAAGCACTCTGTTTTCAAAACACTACTTTTGTCCACTGTGAAGTCAAAGAAAGTTTCCCAGCAATAGTAATGGGAGGTAATTTAGGAAAAAAACCTACTGTTTCAGAAAAACCATGCTCTGAGTATTTAAAAGAATGTTCCTAATACGAAAAGTGCCTCTTCTTAAAAATGAGTTATAATAGTTTCAGCTATTCCATATTTGATCTTTTAATAGTAACAAATGGGAACAGTGACTTTTATAAATTTACTAGATACTATCCATTTCCTGTAGTGCAAAATACCTAAGCAAACGACATGAAAACAGAACTAATTATTTTAGAGAAATCAGTGAAACTGGTAACTATATTGTGCTGTCAACATTTGACAGAACTACTAAGAAAATTCTGAAAAAAACCAAGGGAATTCTTTTATCTCTTTCACTTGCAGTAATCTTCATTTTTAGCTAAAACAATAGTGGGCCAAACATTTTGAGTACCTCAGTCATGTTTATGTTGTTGATTTAAAAGTGTAAATTAATTCTGAACAAATAATATTCAGTCTCACCTCAAGTCAAACCTTCTGAATTCCGCTTTTGAAAATAGATACAATACCTGTAGTTTTTATAGGGGAAAAGGGACCACTTAAAAAGAACTGACAGCATTAAAAATTCTCCATTATTTCTAAACCACATGTATAGTCTAAAACTTTAATTGTTTTTATAAATTAGAAATTACAAGCAAACATCATCTGACACAAATTCCACCTACAAATTCCTTTATGTTTGAGAAAGCTCACACTACAATTGAAAATGTTGTTTAGCCTTACTCTTCTCAAAGTCCTAGCTGCATTATCCAGCTGAAGATATCACAAACTTAAGAAAAATCTATGTGTAAAACTGGACTTCACACACATCTCTACTCACTCCATCAATGAAAACAGTTTGCAAATTTGGAAAAAATACAGCCTCTGCAAACAAATAATGAATCTGAAATGGCAGTGGCAATGCAGGCTCCCTCTTCGAAACCACTTTTGTTTTACTGTAGTCTTTTACTCATATTTTCTTAGCTCAAGATGTTCACAAAATTAGCTCAAGATCTGAAATCACGCTGGGTTCCTTCTACTTACATTATATTGATGCAAACTGTATCGCAACTTTCTCAGTGCTGCTTGACGATCCTCAGCCCAAACAACTAGCTTTGCAATCATTGGATCATAATGAACAGAAACCTCATCACCTAAAATATATATTAAAAAGAAAAATGCAGTAACACTAAACCAAGTATTTCTGAAAGTTGGTAATGCATAGTACTGCATGCCATATGGCTTTAAACTCTGACACAACTGATGGCCACATTTCTCTATGTCCTTAAAGAACATTAATCTTTAATGATGTGACCTGGCATTTCAATTCCAAGGACAACTTCAGTACAGACTTTTGTAGAGGCAACATTACTCAAATTCAGTTTTCTTCGTTGCAATCAGAATGCAGGATTGATAAATTGTGATGAGAATATAATCAGCATGATCCAATGGACAATAATCTGGATAGAGGTAAATAAAATATTCAGTGATTGACCAAAAGTACATGGACAATCACAAGGAAGAATAATTCTGTAGAGATTTGTCTTTGTAACAACACCCCGTCAGACAAACTTATTTAGGCCAAAGAAGGAAATGCTTACAAAGAAAAGCTTTTGATGTTAAATATTTCTGATTACACCACTGCCTTCAGTTTTACCTTGTCTGACTCCAGTTTCTATCCTGGTGAAACTATCAGGTGGTGGGGTGGATAAGTGCAACAATGGCCCAGCCCCTGGCATAAAGTTATTATTAGGGTCTTCAGCATATATTCTAGCTTCAAATGCATGGCCCTGGAGAAGAATCTCTTCCTGCATTAGGGGAATCTTCTCTCCTGCTGCAACCTGAAAACAATAGTTTTTTTCTTTAATGCAGGATCAATATTCCGGAGTGCCAACATATGAAATATTAAATATCTTTCTTCTAAATATGAACAACTAGAAAGCACATTAAAAAAAGCACAAGGAGAAAAAAGTGGTAGGTCATAAAAGGCTAATTCTGAAGTTACTCCTTCTTTTTCTCTGGGAGTCACCAGTCAAAGGATTTTGAATGATTATTGTGTAAATTGACCTCCTAACATTTCACACAGCTAAAACATAATGGAAAAACAGCTAATTTTTTTCTACTGGTTATGTCAAAAAAATAATTAAATGTTTACGTTAAAGCCTGGTCAACTAAGACAAGATTTTATTAGAGAAAAATTGCTCCAAAAGCAGATGATAAAATGGATTACTGGCAGCCAGCACTACTCATACAGTGTTGATTCTTCTGTATACTGTGGGACCTGTACGTTTAAGGGAATGTTTCTTTAAGGGGATTTCTAACAATTTAAGAACCTTTAATGGGGAAGGAAACATCGGTTTATTACTCAAAGGAATTCACATTACAAATACAGGAATACCAACAAACACCAGCAACACACCAGTTTGAGACGGAAAAAACAGGGCTTTTAGGGACAAAATAATAAAAAGAAGCCTGCTGCAGTTAAGCACACAGGAGACCCTTTACCAGAAACCTACACAATTTCCATCTACATGGGAAAATACAAGTTCCTATTAAAAAATTTGTAGCAACATTTCATCTTCTTTTGAAGTGTCAGGGGATTTCCATACTCTGCCTTCTGCCACCAAACTATGGATTTCAGCAGAATATAATTTAGTCTTCAAAGAAAGAGTAGTACCAGACAGATCAACAAAAATAATTTCTCCAAAAACTGACAGACATATTCTACCTGTTGACTCATTAAGCCACATGCCAAGACCACTGAACCTTTCCACCTTCTCTCTTTCTCTTTCTTCCAGTATTGTTTGAATCCTGCTCCAACTCAGCACTCAATGCTCAACCCAGATGAGGAAGCCAAAAGTTCCTCCTTTTTGCATCAGCATTTGCCATTTTAGTTTTCTTTCTGGTTACACTAAACACTCACCCACCCTATCTACTTAAGCTCGTTGTGTGCTGCTGTCTTCACTTTTGGATTTATCTAACCAGAATTGTTTTTCATTTCCAGTTCCCTAAGGTACAAAACTTCCTGTTATCATTTGAATGCGTGAGTAATCTCTCCGCAAATTTCATGTATGAGGAAACAGCCTGTTTCCAGTCCACACAACTATAAATTTATTTTAGAATGTGACTATACTGGTATAACACCAGACACATGTTTTTGTGAAGAGTTTTCCTCCTATAGCCTGATGCAAGAATGATTTTTGGGCCAGAGATACAGTTGAAGTAGAGTTTAAAACAATTTTCAGCATGGCAAGGGAAAGATCAGGACCCTACTCCTCCCACTTCCCACATTCTCTATAATCTCTCTAAATATACTTTAAAAAAAATGTTTTTTTTCTCTACACAACTGGAAGACGACTGCTGGAATTCCGAGCATCTACACAATGCTCTACAATCAAATACAGTAATACAAGATGTTCCTTCGGAGCAAAGGAAACTACCCAATTAGCTGAATAGGAGATGAGGATCTGAAAACATATCTGGTCTCTCATGGGCAATATCAAAGAGCACTGCTCACCAGACAAGACAAACTCTACAGGTAAAATCAATTAACACTCACCCTAAGCTGCCATTCCACCAAGTCTGTTCCAGTGATCATCTCTGTAACTGGGTGCTCTACTTGCAGTCTGGTATTCATCTCCATGAAGTAAAAATTATGTTGGGAGTCCATAATAAATTCCACTGTTCCTGAAGTATTTAATAAAAGGCTATTTCACCAAAACAAGACTTTTTCAGAATGGACACCAAAGACATTCAACTGATTTATGCCAGGACAAGACTATTATTTCTAAACCAGATACACTGAATTTCCTTATATTTTATACAAATTATCTTAAAGGGTCACACAATTGAGGTCTGAAAACAGAACGGTTGTTTCCTTGCACATTTACGTATCCTGTGCTGTTTAGTAGCCATTCTCCTCTATAGCAAGAGCTGCATTTTGTTAGAGCTGTAAAAAGCGCATCAAGAGCCTTTAAAGTATTGTGCATATGTATAGGGCATGTAATTATTTTTTTAAAAATAAGTATCCAAAGAAAGCAGTGAGAAAAGAAAAGTCACAAATAATTTTAGCAGGCTATTTTTCATCTGGGAAATAGTGTAGACTTTACAGACAGTGAGTTGTGGTTTTTAAAAGGCTTTACTGTTTCAATATAAAGTATTATTCTTTTTATGCTGAAAGAGAAATTATTTTTCCCTTGCTCTGCTCAAACTTACTAACATTCCTAATGCTCATTTTCCAACAACAATCCAGTTGACTGAATTATCTGCTCTGAAATTTTTTCTTTCTATTCTTTAGCTGCCACTGGTCTTGAGCTCAGACCAGGTATAAATTTGTTTTACAAAATATAGTTTAAATTTGTAATTACATCAGAATTAACTATGTGATTACTTGCTTAAACCTCAAAAAAATTGGGGGATGTGCGTCACATTAAAACAATCAGATGCCATTTGCCTTGAGGCTTAAAGTCTTACTAAGTTAAAAGCATACTTCTGGAGCCGCCATACCTCCAGACTTACCTGCTCCCACATAATTCACTGCTTTAGCTGCTTTGACAGCAGCTTCCCCAAGTCTCTTTCGAACTTCAGGATTAATTCCCGGCTGCAAATAATACAAAAGATTACAAATTATTGTGAACTTTGGTGATATTAAACCTACTATGCATGAACATTTTGTGGTATTTAGCAACTGTAGTGAAATCCTTATCAATGTTATACTTGAAATCTACATAATTTTTCCCTGAGAATCATTTTCTAAAGGAAGTAATTTATTCAATTAGAACATTTTCTGCAGCAAAATTAAGACAAGTACTGAGAATTACAAATAAATTACTAGCCGCTAAATAAATTCAGTGGGAGTTAGCAATTACTTTAAAAATATGTCAGTTCATAAAAAAATATTGTAAGAACTTTCTGCTCACCCCTGGTGCCTCTTCAATGATCTTCTGATGTCGTCTTTGCACGCTGCAGTCTCTTTCAAACAAGTAGACTGCATTGCCATGCTGGTCACCAAATACTTGGACTTCAACATGCCTGTTTCATAATAATAAATGTTTCAACGTATTTCAATAAAGCCTCAATCCTGCAACTGACTTCACTCAAACAGACTTTGAACTTGTACACAGTCCTATACACTTCCATAGGACTTCTTATAGGTTCAAGTGTTTGCCCTCAAATAGCCAAAAATGTAGAAATGAGGCTGCTATTATGCAGGATTTCAACCATTTTAGACTTCCTCAATCTCCTAAATTAAATAGGATTCTAAATGCCAGCTACTGCAGTGAAACCTCATAGGCCATAGGATAAACATGATACATATCAAAAGGCTGCTACCTCTTTTTAGTTATTTTATTATAATAAAAGTAAAACCACTTCACTATTATTTGATAACGATGATTTCCCTCATAATTTACCGTGTAGCAATTCACAAGAGGCAGCAGCCCTGGCTCAGGAATAACGTTTATTTCAACATGCCATTTCAGAGGACAACTATTAGGTGGCAGAACTTCATTCTATGTATAAAACTAAAGAAAAATCTGTCACCGTTCTGATAATCCTCTGATGCTGGCAAAAGAAATTCCCCAGGAATTTAATGAGATTTTTCTCATGCCCGTCTGCCAGCACAAGCAGACCCTCAGTCTCTTTAGAATAAATGCTTTCTTTTTTGTGATGCTTCAAGAAAAACAGAGGTAAAGTACAAGAGTATCAAATAGACCTCTGTGAGAAGTTCTTCATAAAAAATAAATTAGCTCATTTTCACAGGTCAGGCATGAGCTAGAGACTATCACTTCAGTTTTAAATATCAAAATAGAGAAAGATTGAATAACTATTTTAGGACACCTGAGGGCAGCAGAAACACCATGACAGCCTGACTCAGGTCTGTAGTTTAAGTATTATAAAGTGATTTTTGTCTTCTATATGTAAATCGAATTTAGAAAGCTCACTCAAGGAGGAATATCAGTGTCATTAAATGTCACTGCCACATCTCCCAAACAACATTTTAATTCTTATCATTCAAAACAAAGTCACTACAAGAAATTCAATATATTATAAACAATTTTGACTAAATTAACATCTGCCATAGTGCAAATAAAACCTACAAGACCAATTTTCATCCTACCACTAAACCAGTTATGTTTATTTAACAGTAGAATAAACATCACAGTGTTTATATTAAAACATCTATTTCTCACCTTGGATTATCTACAAATTTCTCAATCAGCATTGCATCATCATTGAAAGACTTCTTTGCTTCTCTCCTAGCTGATTCTAGTTGGTCCAGAAACTCCTTTTCTGAATGAGCAATTCTCATGCCCTAACATACAAAAAAAAAGGCACATCTGAATGTCTAAAAATACGGTACACAATAAAAACACCTGTTGCACACAAATAGGTACATGACTAAAACAGCAAGAAATGAGCTTAATAACACTTTTCCCTTTTTTCTTAAACCTTAGCAAAATTGTGTATCAGCTTCCAATAAGATAAGCCTCTTAAGTCCCACTGAAAGTGCCATTAGAAGTACAAAAAAATAGATATTATCGTTCCATTGATATGGATGAGTACAAAATTCAATTTTATTCTTAAACATCATAGAAATTTTCCAACATTGGCAGAGAAAAACTGATTTCATTAAAAAATAAATATAGCCATTTTGGAAATAACTAGAATGCTCTATCATGCCATTTTTATAGAAATTTATTTCAGAGTAAAATCAGATTTAGACAGGGAATGCACCATACATTAAAAAGTGTCTAGACCCCAAATACTTAAATGGTATTTCTAATCACTTCTTATGTAACATTTACAACTGTTAGCAAAAACAGTCACAGAAGCTATCACAAAGTAACAATTTAAAGTCATCTAATTTCATACAAACAAATCCACAGGACAACTTTTCTGCTTACATGAATTACTGGAGACCCATTGCAATAAACAAAACTCTTCCAGTTTATACCCGCTAATTATCTTGTGCCTGACTGCACAACAAATGGAAATGAGATTTCATAGTGCTAGATTGGACATTAATAATAAATTTTAACCAAAAGTAGTTTTCCAGTTTCTCCATTGTCAAAGATTTCTTCTAGAATATTCAGTTACAGATACCAAGACATGACAACTTTACACAATGTGATAAACAGATTAGTTCCTCTACCTTTCCTCCACCTCCACGAACAGCTTTAATCATTACTGGATATCCTATTCTCTTGGCGTGTTCCTTTAGACACTCATCTGATTGATCGTCTCCATGATAACCTTCAACAACAGGAACGCCAGCAGCAGACATTATAGCTTTGGAAGTGCTTTGACAGAATAGTTTTATGTTTAGAATCATAATATTTTATTACTTTAAGCTCCAAACCTGTTCCCAGTGTTAATTCTCCCCACAGAAGTAGTTCTGCTGACCTCAACAGGACCACTTACGTAAGTGGGTTACATATGATTTGATTGTAATTAATAAAATATTTCAAACAGGGATTTTTTTCTCCAAGCCCTCCACATAAAAGTGGTAGTCAGTTTCAGGCTTACTGTTCTTTCCCATCTTTTGACCCACATTATGGAGGCCAAAACCTAACGTTTTCAAATTACAACACTGTATCCTGCCAAAACTATATTTAAAGTTGTACAAAGGCAAAACCCTTTTCATGATCCAGGTTGGATTCACACCACACATAAAACACTCGAGTGTAACAACTATAACTTCAAATATGCATGCAAAACTAGCTAAATTACAGAGGTAGTTTACTCTCACATTACGAAGTGATAAAAAATTAATTATATGAAATTAATATTACACAGTTCATGTGTTGGTAATAACCTTATTTCCATATTCTTGATTTATACTTTATACCCTGGAAACATTTCTTTGGTCTAAATAACTAAGAATAAGATCCTCTGTGATGAACAAAACTTATCACCCCAATTTACAGGAGCCACAGTAACCTCTGATGATATGGTGTTTCTTTTCCACCGTTCTTTTGACCAACATAGAAGACATCCAGTCTGACTGCTGAACCCTTACCTATATAACACTGCAATGACCTGATTCTGGAAAACTAGAATCGGTTAGGTATTTAATTATCAAAATCCTAATAACTGAACAATCTTGATTGTTTCTATGTCTATAGGAATCCCACATCTATAAACCTGGAGCTTATTCCTTTGAAGAAAGCCATAAGAATAAAAGACAATGAAAACTGACAGAATAAAACAATTATGGAGCAACTAGTCTTTTGTTAACAAAATTAGCTTTGCCAAACTGTAAACTGCATAACCAAGTAACAAATCAGAAATAGATTACCTCTTAATACCCATATCTCTGATAGCAGATGAAGGTGGACCTATGAAGATGATTCCCTCTTGCTTGCACAATTCTGCAAACTCTGTGTTTTCTGAGAGGAAACCATAACCTGGATGAATAGCCTAAAATAGAATAATGTTACCAGCCTATTTTTATATCAGTTTAGCTTAGAAAACCCTGAAACTTCAGTACATTACTAAGGAAACACATAACAGAAACACCATGGGTAAAAATAAAGAACATGGAAGTAACGGAAGATTTAAGGTCATGATCTACTTACCTGTGCTGCTGAGACTTTGGCCACCTGCATTATTTTCTCCATGGCCAAGTAACTCTGCTGTGAGGGCGCTGGACCAATGCAATATGCTTCATCTGCCTGTTACAGAAAAAATACATATAATACAGACTGTTTATTAGATAATAAAAAGCAAATGTAACTGAATTTCTGAGCTAATTATATTGTTTATCAGACTGCTAGCACGCAACAGTTTAAATCACTGCCTTTCTTCAAGGAGAGACTCAACTGGGTGAAACAAATTCTGACTTTCTTCCCAAAATCAAAGTTCATTCTCTAAGCCCCAGCGGCTACTCCGGAGTTAGAGCGCCAAACTTCAATGCACTTCCTGTAAAGTTGTCAGGCGCTGAGACAGAGACTAGGCAAACTTTTTATTGATTCAAGGAAAACTTGGAAGTAACTCTACAGAGGTGAAAAATCAACTGCATTAGCACACACATCTACTTTCACATTGAACTTATTAATGAGAACTACTGTTGTGAAGGAACGTTAATCACAAACTTAAGGAATATACTTCACCATTGCTACGTGCATGGAATTCCTGTCTGCTTCACTATAAACTGCTACAGACTTCACACCCATTTTCTTTGCTGTTCGCATCACTCTGCATGCAATTTCTCCTCGGTTTGCAATAAGAATCTTCCCTATGTTGTGACCTCCTGTTTAAAAGGATGAAGCACAGTAAGCAATTTTAAAAAGAAATAGATCCTTAAAAACATTCCTGGAAATAAAGCAATTTTAAAATTCACATTTCTTTTCCATCATTTATAGTGTTTATGCATTTCTTCCAATAATGAAAAAACACATGCTTCACTCAAAAGCATTTCCATGCTAGTTTTGGAATTTTTTCCTTAGAGTCCTTCTGCAGAAGTATGTTTAAGTCTTTTTTTTCCCTTTTTAAAATTCAAGAAATATATTCTAACCCTAAAACAACACTCAAACATAAAAGTTGATGCTTGTATTTTTACTGTGTACTTTCTGGACCAACTAGGAAACAACACCTGCCCCCCCCAACAGAAGTGATTCACATTTCTTTGAAGAGCACTATTCCCCATTGATACACAGTCACAAAAAAATAACAAGGTATGAAGGTTTTTGTTGGTTTTTTTTTAAAACAGTGACTTACAAGCTTCTATTAAGTCTCATGACAGCAGTTAAAACATGATAGAAATACAAGGCCAGCACAGCCAGATAACTCATAGGCAGAACTAAATAGCTTAAAACTAATACAATGAAAATACATCTCTGAATTCTAAAACATATCTTTTTAGACAACATGACAACAGGGTCAGTTGAGATAATCTTGCTAAATATTTTTAATTTTCCATCAGTTTAAATACCATTATGCCTAAAAAACAATTCTCACAGACTTTGCAACATTTGTATCAGAAAAGGACTCAAGAGGAAAACATCACAAAAATAAATAGTTTTCATTAAGTTGAGTATACCTAAATATGGTAGATAAAATTATTCAAAATGTTGTTTACACATCAAAGTTTATTTCTGTTCGGTCAGCTACAGACTACTGTTTTTTCCAAAACTATACAAATATTGAATATTTATTTTTAAAAACCTACAGTTTTTCAGCAACTAATGGTCTGAAACTAATTGTAAAACGATCCACATTACATAAGCAATTAAACCTAGCAGCTAAAGAAGTTAAATTTCATACCTATTGTTGAGGCCCATTTCACAAATCTTTGTACTTGGTTCCATTGCCTGTACAATTATAAACACACAGAAGTGTTACAAAAGTATATGAAAAAAGTGGCAACTGAGCTACTTTTATTTTCAGGTGAGAGGAGGACAGCACTAAAACAGCTCTGAAGCTTTTGATACAACTACTTACACAGAATATATTCAAGTACAACACGGAGGTTGTACAAACTTCCCAAGATCGCTCCTTAAGTGTTTTCGTTTAGACACAACAGAAATTATCCCCTTGCTTTTTTAGTAGCATTCAAACAGTCAACTTTTTTTTTTTTTTTAAAGAAAAACCCTCTTTTAGTGGACAGAACAGCTAACGTCTGGCATTTATTACAGAGAAGGCAACTCGGCGTATTCAGGATAGAAGACATGAACAACCACAAAACAGAAAAGCTTAAAAAGGAAATAGGAGTTGTTTATATAGAAAAAAGGTGCAAGAGAAAAGAATGTGAAAGATAGCAAGAAAGAAGAGCTATGAAGAATTTCAGAAAAGTTAAACCTCAGACGACTAATACTAAAGAAATCAGACAGTGAAGGCTAAGTGGCTGGAAGAAACTGTAAAAGTAAACTCTTGGAACTGTTTTAATTAACATCTAAATCAACTTTGGAATCTTGGCTCAAGTGCAGCAATTCTTAAACAATATCAGAAAAAAAGACACCAGACGACCTTGACACCACACAACCAAAAGCTCACTTTCAATAACGAGAGGGGAAATTAGTGCATTTCCTAAACTTCTAATAAACAGCTGTCATGGTCCCCAATTCCTTCTGCACAGGATTACAGGCAGCAGAGGGGTGGCTACAGCGGATAGTCAGCGATGGTTATCAAACCCCGAGCACCCAGCACAGTTGCACGGAATCTGTACCAACTGCTAAAACTATGCTTGAAACTCTGGGTGGGTTTTTTTGCTCTTTCTTTCCACAGAGAAGCCCGGGGTCCCTCTATACCCACCAACACACGCCACGCTCGGCGCCGAGCAGCGGGGCCGGGCGGCGGCCCAGCTCCCTCGCTCCTCTCGAGGCGCAGAGCCCCTTCCCCCTTTCTCCCTCGGGCAGCTCGGCTCCAGGCTCGGCTTTGGGAAGCCTCCCCCCGTGCCAGGCCCGACAGCCGCCGCCGGCTCCCTCCCGGGCGCGGTCCCTGCCGCCATCGCCCGTCAGCCCCCGCTAACGGCCGCCACGGAGCGCGCTGCGCCAGCGGGGAGAGGGGAAGGAGGCGAGGAGCGCGTCGGCCACCCCCCGGGCAAAGCGAGGGGACGCAGAGGCAGCGCCCGCCGTCCCCGAGGGGCCGCGGGGCCCGGCGCGCCGTGTACCGCCTCCCCTCGCCCCGCACTCACGGACGCCGCAGCGCCCACAGGCAGCAGCAGCCCCGCTCGGCCGCCAGCACCAGCGCCATCTTGGCGAGCGCGGAGGCCGGCGGGACGGAGGGTGTGCGCGCCAGGCCGGCCGCCAGTGGCTGCCGCGGCAGAGGCGTGCTGAGGCGGGCCGCGGCGAGGAGGAGCCGCCGAGCGGGGAGCGGGGAGAGAAAGCGCTCAGGGAGGAGGGAGGTCACGGGGAAGGAGGTCGTATGCTCACTCACGAGCGATCTGGGAGAGGGGGTGAAATGGCTGTCTGGTGGGGGCAGAGCCAGGAGAAGGCGGCGGCGGTCGGATGACGCCGAGAAACTGGGCAATAAAGCGGCAGATCAAATAAAATTCATATAAATGTGAAGTGATGCACGCTGCAGAAGTACTCCTGGCCACATTTGTGGAAGCACGGGCTCTGAGCCGACCATGTTCCTTCGGGAATGACATCCGGGGTTGTTACAGAGCAGCGACAGGAAACGTGAGGGTGGGCGGGAAGGGCACGGGGATCCCCAGGTACCGTAGCGTCCCCGTGCCCAGCCCCGACTGCCCGGCTCAGAACTGCGTCGTGTAAATGGAAGAGGTTCAGATTGTTGCGGGAGCAGCACATCCCACCCTCCCGTGAACAGAAAGCAGGCACGATCGGTACGGCTCCCTCCGGCTTCGCAGGTTTGCCGGGCACCCTTGTGCCGGGCCTTGCTAAACCTCCCTGCACGGCTCCAGCTCAGCGCCCGTGCTCCTGAGGGGACAGGGCCTTTGGTCAGGCTTCGCCTGGCCGTTCTTATTTTCCCTGTCAAGCTGGATCTCAAAACAGCAAGAAAAGGAGGGTGAATCCCCAAGGTCACCCCGTTTTCCTCAGTCACACTGATTTACTGAACCCAGGTTGACAATAATGTTCAGATAAACTGTGATACTGACAGACTACAATAAAGCATTTCCAAAGTAGTATTTCACGTGGCCATGATTTTAATATTAATTATACAGAAAAATTAAAAAAGAAACCAAACAAACAGTAGCACTTAGTCAAAATAAGTATTTCTAGTTGCTGTTTACAAATAGCAAAGCAACCATGCTTTTTCACAAAAGGAATACACAAGCTATCAGTTGTAATAGTGGTAGTATTTGACATGTGATATGTGTTCTCCATACTCCGAAGCATTAACACAGTTTCTTATATAAAGAGCGTTCTTGGTATGCAGGTAATCTCTGCTTGTTCTGTTGTTGGTTCTTTTAATTTGGCATGGTGACCTCTCATACCAGGGACTGAGTGGTTGCAGGAGCTGAAACGGACACCAGATCAGCTTGGGGAAATAGTATGGTCCCTTGAACCAGACTGCAAGAGGTGGTGGGTTCAGCGCTTGCTGTAAAGATGAGATTTTAAAAACTAAATTATTAAGTAAAGCTTCCACTTTTCCATAATTCATTCACTTCACTCTTCTTCAACATAACGTGCCAACAGCATAGATCCTACTTTTCTCTTTTGAAATCCAGATTTTAAAAAAGTTCAGCATGTTTGTCTCTAAACACAAGATGGCAGCATTTTATGTAGTTTAACACTGAACATTGGGAAGAGCTAAAGATATTTTACAATACATAAATCAGAGGTGGTGAAGGAGTTTACACTTTGAACAGTAGAACTAATGGAAGTTGCAAGCTCATTTATATTGCAGATCTGCTCTTGGTGAAGGCATCCTGCAAGCATGGCTTTTAGGGCTTGGAAAGTCAAGTGGGATCATCAGATTGTATAGACAGATGTTTGAAAGTGCAATGTAATAAAACTGAAATGCAGAAAATAATAATTTTCTCACTGATACCAGCAATATGCTTAATGTACATGTACATAGATAGAGGCACTGTGATGAACCTAGTGATGTAGTGGATAGGTTGGACTGGGAACATTTTAAATTTTATTGTGGAAGGTTGGCATATATTTGAAAGCTGCTTTAGATTAATAATTTCTGTACTTTTCTCATTAATTTTTTTCTGTGAGCAGATACATCATAATTTGTTTGAAATACGAATTAATTTTCCTTGAGGACATGAAAAAATTGTCATTCCATGGCAAAATGAATGAGGTTAAACATTGGCTGGACTCATGAATCATATTCTTCAGAAATTTCTGGGGTATAGGAAAGCCCCAGCAAAGCTGAGGTTCAAAACCAAGATCTGTGTCTCTAATCTGCACAGATTTTCTGATTCAGATTGAACACTTTCTTTTTTCCCAACAGCCATTTATTTTGTTTCTGCATGTGGGAAATGCAACCTACTCCTTTTTAAAATTTTGAAGAAGGATTTATGTAAGCAACTGAGCCAATTAAATTATAATTTAATAAAATACTTGGGATCTACCAACTTGATAGGCAATAGGCCTTGCAGAAAAAGGGAAATGCAGGTTTTGTGACATTTTGTGACTAGCTGGGAAAGCCCAGATGCTGATGAAAGCCCAGGAGTGTGAGTGTTGCTGTGACTGATAAACTTCAGACATGCATACCCCTGCATTGCTGGCATGCAGTGGCCACAGCCATGGATGTGAGAAAGCAAGTGTAGTCTCCAAGTGTCTTGTCACCTTACTAGTGAGGGTTAATGTCATAGAAATCTTTCTCTCCTCACCCTTGTTATTTTCCTCAAATTGATGCTTTTAAAAAATACTTCTTTTTTCTTCTAGACACTCTGATGCAAAAACGTTTCTCCAGTGGATTCAAAACCTTTGTGCTTCTGGGACACTCCATGGTGTGACTTACAGATAGAGGGGGTTTTGCCTTAAAAGGAAAAATGATTGACTATTCCTCCATCTGCCATTGAACTTTGTCGAGAAAGAGAGAATTTGAGACATCCAGCAGCCTTCAAGGGTCCACTTCAGACACCATCCCCCCCACCTCCAGGCAATGAACATGCAGAAAGCCCCACCTAAATCCTAGTTCATCAGCTGAAATGCAACTCCCAAGTGTGTATTTACCAGCCCAGCTTCTAAAACTAACATGAACAAGTCAGAAACCTCGTCCACTAAATAGGTTTATCACTTAGGTGAACCTGGCACCAAATTTAATGTTGTACCAGACCAAGCAAGTGCAAAAGAGCAGAGCAAACTGGCCCTGCTCTCCTGGCAGCCCTGCTTTTCTACTGAAGGTCAAATCAAGGCACTTGCAAAGTTTTCACCTTGTGACCTGTAGCCATTAAATTATCCATCATGTAGGGATGTGTACTGACACTAGAAATGATAATAGCAAGTGAAGTGTAATTCTGGTGTTTTATCACTGAGGGAAGTTACTTTCTTTCTGCTACCCTCATTGGCACTTCTCTAATGGATAAGTTCCTGAATCAGCTGCCAGCAGCAGAGAGATAGGTTTTTCTCCCCCATCTTTACCACGTCTTCTGCTTTCCTGCAATCCATCTAACAACCTTTGCTTCTTTAGCCATGAAGAGCATGACATGTGGGACTCATTCAGCCATTGCAGAGCCTTATCTTGCTCACCACAGAGAAGGTAGTGTCCTGTTCCCCCATCTGTCTGCCCACCCCTCTCTTTCCTAGCCAGCCCATCATGGAACTTCCCAACAACGGCCTTAGAGGCATTACAGGAGCCTGCACCCAAAACAGGGTCTGGCTGCAGTTATTAGCCAAACATAGGTCTAGACACATTTGGTTTCAAGTTTCTCTGAAACACCTTTAAAGATGAAGCTGAAGAGTTTTTGAGTGCCGCCTTTTATTGAGAAGTTTACCTCACGCAGGGTCCCACAGTTACGATATTTTAAGTGGGTTGTTGATGTGACAAACAGCAAAATCACAGCAAAGTCACATAGTATCATAGACTGGTTTGGGTTGGAAGGGACCTTTAAAGATCATCTAGTCCAGCCCCCATCCTTTGAGAAATTCCTTTGACCAACATAGAAGCTGTTGAATTCTCAAGTTTATGTGTGGTATTTTCCAAGCTATTTATTTCCTCTAGTTTCCATAACTGCGCACTGAAAGGATGCATTCTCCTCAAAAGACTCGTATCATAATTCCTAAGATTATTATCTGTGAAAGCAGTTTAAACATGTAACAAGCATCCATCACATCTGCTGTGAGTTATGGTCTGTATTTATTGGACCAATAGGAAACAAAAAGAGATCTAGTCGTATAAAGAAACATAGTGAATTCAGATACTCTGGAAGTTGTGGGGAGATTAAAAGAAAACCGCATAATATTTTCAATACCTTTTTTTTTTTGTAATGCTGATGAAACAAAGATAGAAATGTCAGATGAGCTGCCCAAGCCACGGAAGAAATAATCATCAAAGTTATGGTTAGGATATAAGCATATCTTATATCCTAACCTTAATCATTATCCATATCTTAATCATCATATCCATATCTTAATCATCAAAGTTATGGTTAGGATATAAGCATATCTGTGTCTGTGGCTTGTGTCCAGAGCCCACAGGACCCTGCCTGTTTGTTAGATTGTACTTGTATTTTAAACAGGTTAGGTGAAACAGCACTCGACAGATAAAATAATTGCACAGCAATGCACACTTTAATGACTAAATACAACCTTTATTATAGAAACACCAATAATAGAAAAATAAAGAGCGTATCTTACTTCTCAGCACAAATTATTTTTAGCAACCATATATTATAGCAAGCTAGAAGTGATCAACCAAACCATCTTCCTCATCTAACTCAAGATGCTAATCTACATCTTCCTTCCTCTTTCAACCAGAATTAACAGCTGGTTTTTAATTTGGACTTTGTCCATCAGAGAGCAAAAAGGACTGAAAGAAATTAAATCTTGCTTTATAAACTCCTTGGCGATTTGGCTAAGTATGACATCATCATGCTCATGGGATGCCCTTGTGTCTGCCTTGGGTGTGCAAGAGACCATAGCGAATGGTCTGGGCTAAGAGCTGGGGCAGAGCATCAGGGAGCTACAGGGACGTGCTCACCTCCCGGTTTCTATGAGTGGCCCCACTGTACCCTGACCAGCACATGCTTGCAAGCAAGTTAAGCGTAGCTTCCCTGATGGGATGCGTCGTGTCATCATGATCAATATCTTCTGGTTCAGAGATGGGTTGATCTGAGTCTGCAACTGGGGGGACAAGTGAGCTGGGGCTGCTGAGACCAACATTGCTGGTCACTCTGAGAGCCAGCTGCACCCTTGCCCGCTCCCACAGCAGACTGCTCATCTCTCAGCTCTCTGGGTACATGGCCTCATGCTGACTATATGAAGGTTTTTGGTATGCAGATTTTTAGGGTGGATTGATTGGTAAACCCCTGTCCCAAGCAGTGAGCAGGTTGCTGAACAAGAGTCTGACTATGGCAAAGAGCAGCCCTGGAAGGGAAGCAATCTGCCCGGCTTAGAAAATACTGCTTTCATTTACATCCGTACCGACAGGAAACACAGAAACTGTGCGCTGCTGCCCATGGTATAATTATAATGGCCCACCTAGCATACAACTAATTTATCATAAGAGCCTCTTTGTGTGGTGCTCCTTTAGGGACTTTTCGTTCAAAACGTTTCCTCAGACAAGATGTTTAAAAGTGAAAGTCTGGCAGCCAAGTCCAATTATACCTATAGAGTCTTCCCACTGGGAGGAGGACCTCAAAGCAACTCCATTAGATAAAGAAGTGCCAGCCAAATATCTACCTAAATTCTGGCAGAAAATAAGTACAGGCATCAGCTTTAAAAGCTGCACATGGCAACTTAGGGAGCAGCTGGGCTGTCTAATTCTAACTCAACATTAAATTCAGAGAGGCAATACTCCCTGCTATGCTGCCGTGCTAACATGCATCCCTGCTGCAGGCTGCCTGTGTGTTCTGTGGTCAGGGAAGGAGGTGATGGAATGCAGGCTGGGCTGCAGCGGGGAGAAAGGTTGCACGTTAGGCGCTGGGATCTCCCGATGCAGTAAGGAATTCTCCAGTGGATCTTCTACTACTGTAAAGTACTAACTCCATTGGATTCAGTTTGCTGCACATTGGCAGCATTTCATGGGAGCCTCCAATTGATTCACCAGTTTGTACCACATGCACTTTACCTGTGCCGTTTAGAGCAAGCCCAGAGTATTATTAATGTAGAAAGGGCAGTATGCAGCATCATAAAAATAGCACACAAGTAATAGCAATAAAAAGCATAAGAACAAGTCAGGTAAACCTGACTCCAAACATTGTTCAATACCAACAGTTTGAGTCACTGTAGAAAGAAAAAAGTGTGGGGAAAAAAAATTAACTTTGCATCATTGGTAAAAATGCCAGAGGGTGTCACAAGATTAAACACAGAATTATCAGTCATTAAGAACAGTTTTCTCTCCTCGTGTTGATATCAAACGTTAAAAGACTGAATATTAACATAAAGAGATTTTTCAGTACAGAACATAACAAGAAAATGCTATATCCATATCAATAGAAGTAACAAACCATACAGATCGTGCAACACAACAATCCAAAGAACATGTGAAACAGTTTTGAATGGGAAAGATGTCTTTTGATCACGGCTTAGGGTCAGATCATGTGCAGGGCTGAGCTTTTTAGGCACTGTTTGTTGTTAAAATGTCCACATGTAACGGTTTGGGACAGTATCATCACTATCGCATACTTAGGCTCATTTTCAAATGGAAGCTCTTCCATACATTTACCTTTCCTGCTGGACACCTCATCAATTCTCTTGTTTTAAAAAAATGTGATTGCTTTAATCAAGTATAAAAATCTGCTTTCTAAACAACAGATTAATAGTATTAACTAACCCTGAGAACTAGAGGGATCTTATTAATCCAAGGGCCTGAACTATGCCACTGAGTTCAGTGGGCTGCTTGTCCACTAGCCAGGGGGGAAGGAGGGAGGCTGAAAACAAGCTAGATAAAGTTCACTAAGCACTATTAACAGTGCTGGAGCCTTTTACAAAATGATAATCAAAACACTCAAATTTCAGTTGGAGTACTCAACTGAATACAGTTCAAATCACTGTATCTGTATTAAAGGTTTGAAAGTTTGCTATTCTGTTTCTTGTGCTACTTCACCTTATAATCATATTCAGCTGCCTCCCTTGCTCACAGCTGGTTCTGACTTCTGTCTGATGTTTCTCCAAGCGCAGAAGTGCTTCAAAATTGTCTTTATCTTTCTTATTTATTGGTTCATTCAGACTCAAAGGGAACATTTCTGGAGACTGTTAATTACTTCCACAGCTACGTATTATGTCGATTATGGAACAATATGACCATGTTTGTACTTGACACAGACCAGCATCTTCTAGTAATTCATGGAACGGAAGGATTTCTTTTTTTATTGATTTCAATAAGTAGACTCTCAATGGTCAAACACTAGTAAAATAGCAAAACTATTTAAAAAATACTTAAGGGAAATTAAACTCACAAGATATTATCATCAGTTTTACCCAGTGAAAATCCAGTGAGGTTCCATCACCATTAATAATTGCTCAGGATTTGGGCCATTATTAATGGAAATTAAATTATCTCCCAGCATTTCTATTTTGTTTAGATCCAGATTAAACTAACAACAAGGGATTTTTGCAGATGACTTCAGTCTTTCTTTTGTTTAATGGGTGCCATTCCACAGTCCTTTCCCAGGCAAAACTTTTATTGGTAGAATTTAAGTTATTACTGTAACTCCTAAGGGGGAAGTGTGCTCTTATTTAGTATTATTTTCTCTTTTGTAAATGTTTTATATATAACTAACTTCTTATCATTTTGATGTCATTTGCTGCAGTGAACAGATTTGTATGTGGTGTGTGGACGTGTGTGTATGTGCACATTTGTGCATAGGTTGAGCTTTGTAAATCTTTTGTGACAAGGAGATATTCCTTGTTGCAACAAAGAACATTAGCTGAACTTTAACCTCAAAGCAATTACTACTTTCATGCCTTCATCATTGGCTTAGCAGGAAACAGACTACAGTGTTACAATTAGCGTGCTTTAAAGCAACTCCAAATTATTTCCATATGAAAATCCAGCTGCTCAGCTGCAAGGCACTGGATAGCATTCACTTTTGGGCAGAAAGTTTGTCCAAGGCCTGTGCAAGCTTTTAGTTCCCACAGAAGCTTTGAACATACGGCATTTGCACATACGGTTCCATTTGCTCATGGACCTTGTGCAGGTCTGCCACAATTGTGGCCGCTTAATGCCTGGCATTTTCAGTGCGCGTGGTATCTTCCCGGATTAAGAGAGACGGCAGTGCTGCCGTCTCAGTAGAAGGACAGTTATTGAGTTCAGTGCAGTCACTGTAACAGGTCCACGTCTGAATAGGAAGTGGGTGATTCATGAGCTCTCACAAGACCACAAAATATTAAGCTCCTTGAATTTATCAAGAAAATTCACCCCAGTGCCCATCTATTGCCCTGGCATCCTTAGCACCGGCCCATGTGTCACAGTGCTTTCAGCCCCTCGTGTTAGCTTTCTCCACGTTATGTTGCGAACACATGGCAAAGGGGTGCTGTGCCTTGAGCGCCGATCGACGAGTGGGATGGCTTGGTCTGGTGTGGCAGATGGATGGAGTTACTGCCTCCAAACGCCTGCCCAGTTCTGCTGCACAGACATCTCAGCTGCCTGTCAATCAGCTCCTGAATTGTGCAGTTTGCAACATAACACGTCAGGATAAACTTACCAACGTCAGATTGCTCCAATGGGCTGTGCTTTATGAGGCTGCAGTTCAAGAATTATTAGGAAGAAGCTCAGACACCTTTGCAGCAGGGCTGTGACAAGCAATGACAAATGATTATTTTGGCACATACTGATCAGGCAGACTCCGTATGACCTCAGTTGGGTAATCGTCTCTTATTTGCATACACAGTCACTGGAAACTAGAAAATTTTCTAAAAATACTGTTTCCAGAGTAAGAGTCACATATTACCACTGTGTTCTTCCAAAAGGCTTAGTAGGAAAGACCAAGAACTTAGGAAATGCAACCCTGATATTTACAGGACAGGTGAGAACTTGCTTATGAATGGAAGTCACACGCTTGCCCTGAGACTTCAGCATACACAATGTTCCCACAAGGCTTTCACTGAGCTCTGATTTAACAAGGTTGACTGTAGCTGTGGACCTCTAGTTTATTCACTTGAAGGTCGTGTCACTGGACTCATCTATTTTAATAAATCTAAATACCATCTTCAAGAAACCTGATGGATTTTCTGGGGTTAAGTGATACTGCCTGCTTTAAGCTATTTTTAGGCATCTGACTTAGGGGGTCTGACTTGCCTCCTTTGTTGATAATATAAAGAATGTAGGCTTCTCACTTTGGTCCTCTGGACAACATCTAAATTAGATGCTAAGAATAGCCTAAAGTAGATGGTGTGAGTTCTCTCCTTCCCACCTTAAAGAAATCGCTTCCAGAAATATTCATTAGCTTTAAACACGTGGCGTCATCCCACTTAAAAATACGGCTTCGGGGCAATGAGATTGCCAGGTAGAAGCTAAAACTCCTGTGACTTCTCTACTTGCTACACACATTTGGAAGTACAAGGGCACCTCAGATACGTTCGTATCCTCTATGCGGCTTTCTTCTGGAAATCAGGAATGTGGCAAACACAATGACAAACAATCCCAGGATACTCAGGCCTACTGCGATGGGAGCTGCTTTGCTGGTTTTATCAGGAAAACATTCTTCTTCTGAAAGCAAAAGGAGATCAGAGAACGTGTTATAGCAGAACACCATACACCTAGACTATACATCTATATTCCAGGAAAGTTAGCAAATACAAGCCAGAAGCTCTCAAAACCTTGTTTCCTTTTTTTTTACTTTCTTTTTCCTGAGCTATACTTAATACATTTTTATCTGTGGTGAATCTTATCTCAAGAAAACAATACTTGCCCCTTTCGAAATAGCTACATGCTTCACTGGAGAATGACTCTGCTCTTTCACGTCTGCAGTAATTGTTTTACCATCAAGAGAAGTACATACACAGCAGGAGGCTTTCTTGCTGATAGCAGACGTGGAGCATCACACTACAAAGTGCAAGTCTGAAAATAAAGAGCAAGACACATCCTGCATGGACAAAAACTGCTCCTATGTGGCATCTAATTGCTTCTGCCCGGCAAAAAGTATCAGGCCAGAGAAGGGAGCCCATAGTCCAGCACATCATTAGTGCAGCAAGGATCCTACCTAACTCAGTGTTTCCTAAGAAAAGTCAAATTCTAATTGTTCTCTGTGTTTAATTCAGAATATTTGTGGATAATTGTGGCTAACTCAGAACATCAAGAGATTAGGAAGGCAGAAGCCTTGGACTTAGTCCAGGGGGTTGCTTTAGCAGTACCATTGTAATTTTATTGTGTATACGATGATATCAGAAAAGGTTTTGACACAAATAGTATCTTTTAAGAACCATCCAAAGATATATTCACTCCAAACATACCTCGGCTACAGAGGGAGCAAATCCTGACTGCTTCAGCCAGTCCCTACCTAAATGAAGATTCAAGTAATCTTCTGATTAAATGAAAACTTATTACTTAAAAATGAACTTCCAGATTGGGGTAAATTGGTGGCTTTCCTATGGAGAGACTGCCCCATCTGTGTCACTGACATAAATGCAATATTTACCCAAGTAACAATGGCAGGATCAGTCTCAAAGTTACAATACAACAAGTGTAGCCCTTGGGGTGAAGGGAAGGTCTGGGAATGATCACTAATGTGTTATCCCAAAATTGGATCAGACCTACGTCTTCCATCTGACCTATAGGAACGGTCTTTCCTTGGGCTCCAGGGAAAGAAAGACCTCTAGCATGATGCTCTGAGTAAAAACTATCCTCTAAGTAGGGTAGCTTGATCAGCTAAACCCCAAAGTATATCACAACCCAGCAGTGAATCCAGTTTATACCCAAGGTTTAAGAGAGGTCCAACAGCCTCCACCTCTTTCATTCCCTGTGACTATTCCAAGGCAGATTTCGGCAGCGCTCTAAGATAAAGGCCTCTGTTGTCATTGTCTAATTCTGATGGCTATGCTGGCACAGATTGTAGCTTAGTTTAGGCTTTTCCCCAATGGGAATCTTTACACCAACGGCAGGCAGTTAGCCCAGGGAGCATGTGGAGGGCATGACATCATGTCACAGCTCTAGAGCCTCCACACAGCTCTCCCCAAAATCTGATCCTCTTCTCCTTTGATCCAGATGGTGATTTCATGTGATGCAATGCCACAAAGCCAAAGGCATCAGCATTCTACTAGATGCTGCCTTTTAAAAGCTTTGTCTAGTTAATGTCACCTGCTGTTAAGGAAGTGAGCTGAAAAGTATTTGCATTTGAGTATTGCAAAAGCCAGAGATGTTTGAATTGGCCATTTTGCTTTGACGAAACCTCGGGCTATGAACCCTAGGAATTGTTTCTGTTATACTGAAGTGCAGTTCAGAAGACACTTTTACAGCTTTCCAGACTCAAACAGGCCAAGCTGTTGATGTACGCTGCTGCAGGCTGTACAATTTTGTAAGGAACTTGAAATCAATGATCATTAGTGTTTTCTTTTTCTTCCCCTTTTAAAGGTAAGCAAATCAGGAGCAACAGAAGTGAAACTACCCGTCTGGAGAAACCTGAGGGGAGGAGGTTGGTGATGTGTGTAAAGTCATGCCTTCACCGGGGATTTTGTCTTTCAAAATCTGCATACACAGCAGAGGTACATAACAGTTTCATAACTGTTTTGTGGCCACTGGGGAATTATTTCAGAGGTGGTAGCTGCTTTCTCAGCCCTTTAAGAGCAAAACTAATTAATTAATTTTGTATATGGTATTGATTAGCAGAGATTAGCCTGACCTTGGGTGCGGAGAGAGAGAGAGTCCTTCTAAGCTCTGTCTCTGCTAGAGATGAGGCCATACCAAAAGCCATATCTGAGCTCATTCATTGTACAAATTCAAATGGGAATTTGGGGACCAGATGGGATCATATGAGTTGTTCCAGCTCGGTTTTATCCTATGAAAAAAATCTTCATGAGAATGAGAGCATAGATTGGATTCTCAGTGTGGCTTTTAAGAACTTAAAGAAAAGTATGTAAAAAAAAAAGTCCATGTCTTAAAAAAGCCCCAGATGTTGTTTCCCATTATATTCCTTTTAGAATAAGAAAGGCAGCCAAAATGTTGAGCTAACAAAAGAAGAATCACTCAAACAGAGCCAAACTGAGTCAAAAGACAGATCTCAAGTAAAAAGAAGAATACAGGGACAGTATTTTGTAAGCATGCAGAAAGTCAAATGTCAGAAGAAGGGAATGTTTTATTAGTGCATGTGAAGGGCTGGAGAGCTGATAAGCCTATCTGTCCACCCGAGTTCTTGCATGGAAACAGCCTGAGAGGAAGTCACAGAAATGTGAAGATGTACAATTTGAAAGAGAGCACAGGGTCCCATCTAGTCCACCTCTGTGCTTTTTGTAGGATCTTTCATGCATCTCATAAGAAGTAAGGCAGTAGACCATGAGAGTGCCCATACCGTGGGACACGGGAGTTTCCTGGTGCACCCAGCAGTCCTGGACCCCACACCCTGGCCAGGTCCTGGCTGCATTGCTGGACAAGAAACAAGGATGACAACATCTCATTTCCCTGTGGAAGGAACCCTAGGTGTGGGTGTAGGGAAGAAGTTGTGATGAGCCTCAATACGTTCTCCCGGTGTGGGCAACCCAGGGACCAGGGGAGTCAGTACTGGTCTGTCTCTGTCTTTTACTAAGCTACATGGTTGCCTCTTTGGGGCTGTATTCAAGAAAAGACAAATTGCAGAGATGAGCATCACATTTAATTCTGAAACTAGGGAGCATGCTAGTTGTGCTCCTCCTCAGGAGTGCATTTCATCATGTCTAGACACAGCTGCTCTGCAAGTATCATTCTGCATTCACAAATATCCCTTATTAGTTGGCAGTTTTGCTGCTGCAGCTGTGGGACATCATGAGTGTCAAGAGCCTTTCAAAATAGCTAAAATCTGACTATATTGAGAACAGTGACCTTGAACTGAACTGTACGTAATTAGGGGTTTCAGCAATGCAATGGTGGTGAACACACCTCCGCTTGCTCTGGGAGAAAACCGGCGAAGGATAAAACGGTGGCTGTAGAGTTGAACGTTTTTAATGAGAAGGTGAAACAGAAGGTATTGAATGTAGGAGGGAAAGATACTTTTCCATCTTCCATAGGTATCAGCACTGTGTTGAAAATGACTCAGAGTGAGAATACAGCAGCGGGCGGGTTACAGTATTTGGGAGCTATTACAAAGCTGTGATTGTGCTATAGGTGTAATAGGATCACTGCACGTGTATGGTTATAATCTAGCAGAAGGAGCTACCTCAGGCTACCAGAATGCTGACATGTAGATCTTGGAAGCGTGGAAAAGGTATCCTTTCTACTTACCTTTTCCAAACTGGTTACCAACAATATCAAAAGCCTGCAGCTGCATATTAACAAAGAGTAGCTGGAAGTTCTTCTCCAAGCCAAAGGTTTGCTTGCTGGCACACTTGAAGGAATTCCCCAGCTTTGTTGTAAACAGCTTCTCATGTATGGCTGCGTAGTAAAGCATACCTGGAGGCCATAAAGAGAGAGACAAATGAGAATCCACACTAACTCTGCTGGAACCAACATCTTTCTGAGATAAAATGGGGGATCCCCAGTGCTTTGGCAGAGCAGCAGTCACAGATGTGACTAAAGCGTGGACATTTTCCCCATAATGTATCAGTCACATTTCTTCCAGGTTTAAATGAGTGCTTTAATTATCAGTGGGCAAGTCAGCTGAGCTTGGGTCTGAAAAAGTGGCTAAAATTTCAGATGCTTCTTCAAATCATATTTTAACAATCTGAGTCTGCAAGAGGGGGTTAGGATTCCCACAGGAGCAGACAACTATCTTAGGTCTCCAGCACGGCTCTTTCCAGACAAAACAGAGATACCATCTCTAGCATGGGAATTTGACATATCTAGTCTGTATTGCTTTATGTATTAAATATGTTTTTACACATATTTCAGTGTCACAGTACTTTACGGAAAATATGGCTCAAGTTCAAAGCATGAAAAGATCTTGTAACCTGGGCACATCCTGGATGCGTAGCCTCCTTTGAAAGGAGATATACCAGTTTAAGACAAAATCATCCACATCACCAGTTCTGCATCACTGTATCTCAGCCACATCTGCCAGCATGCCCCTGGTCCTCTTCAGTCAAAATCAGTGCACCAGTGTGTACTGATACAGTTAATTCAGTAATTTTTATCTTAGAAAAAGATACAGGCTTGCTCACTGCAAACATACTGCTGGTCGACTGTGAAATGACAACATCTGGCAGAGAGGCAGTAACAAACAGCCAAGGAGGGCAATGTCTCTTGCCAGCACCACTGTGGAAGACTCAAAGTATATTTGAGGATTTTAAAACTTATTATTAAGCCAATTAGTTTGTATTTGCTGCAATTTGCACTTGGCAATGCACAGGAAAACTCTGATCATGTAGACTGAGAACATCCCTAAGCAGATATGTCCCTCTGGATCAGCTTTTCTTTTACTTCAATTGCTGTAGATCAGAATAGGCTCCACTTGAGTTAATAAAAGTGCTCATCAGTGAGAAGAAAAATCAGGACACACCTGGTCAAGCTCCTGATTTGTTTTTCTTCTTTCAGGGACAAAAGTCAATCCAAATACTTATGAGTAACAAGCAGAGAAGTGACATAATATAGTTGTTAACCTGTCACAGATTTGATATATTAAGAAGAATTTGTGCAAAATTAATGTCAGAGAAAATCTGAAGTGATGGCTCAGAATTTTTCTCTCTGACCTAAATGACATTCTCTTAGCATTTCTTGGGAGGTAGCATTTGGGACAGCTCCTGACTGTTCAACTGGCGAGAAGCAGGGCTATATAAGAAAATCCAATTGCCAGAGAAAAGCACAGACAGGATCTAGGATTTCAGGACAGTTTTAAGAACCTCAGCCTGGGTCCAGTCCTTATTTTTGCCAAACCAAAATGTCAGACACACCTCCTCTCCATATTGGTGTATTTGAAATCTGGATCCAGCTCTGCATTTCCGTGGTCCAGATACTGTATTCATTTAGTTTGCATATTAGATTGGAAAGACGCATGCAACTGAACTGGAGTCACAGCATTTTTGTGTGTTTGCAGATAAAAACTGTTTGGTATCTTAAATTTAGGTTTGAAGTAATCTCTATTCTGAAAGAGTAATGAAAGACAGGGAATGTTTTTAAGGACAAAAGGAAAATTGAACAATTCTGATGAAACCGAGCCCAGTCCCCTCTCTTCCATTTTTCATGCCATAAGATTTAGGTGAATGACATGCTGAAAGCCTGATAAAATACCTAATTTGCAAAATTCAGTGTTTTAAAGATATGAAAGCCTATCCCGTACCCAGAACAGTTTGATACGAAATTAAGACAATGTAAAATCACTGACCTTCAGAAGATAACTGTAATCTGGTCTCAATGTTACTGACATAGTACGTTGGAGCTTGCTGCAAAAGAAGATATATCTTTATTCATAATACATCCTCATATTTGTGAAAAAAATACAGTTCACCACAGCAAAATGGTCACAGAGAATTTCGCAAAGAAACACATTTTAAAGCAACACCTTTAAGACCCAAGAGCATCTTGCTTGGATGTGTTGCTTTTTCTTTTCCAAATGACTTCACCTAATAGGTGAGAAGCTGGTGCAATGCAGCCGTCTCAGCTACATCACCAGTTCTGCTCAGTTCAGTGAAACTGGACCATGCAGGTGTGATGTTGCACCCACTGCTCCAGCTAGACATTTGTGTGATACTTGTGGTAACCAAAAGTAGGAGGGAGTTAGGCAAATATTATACATTGCACAAATTAACAGGCGTGTGATAAGGCCAATTTATTTTTATTCACCTGTTCTGCTTTCATTGAGAGTCCCCACAGTGCTCTCATGAGTAATCCTGCACTGAATTCATCCATGCTGACCTGCAGCCTGACTGCTTGCAGGACCTAAGCCAACACCTTTAGAAGTACTTGGGACTCTTGGCGCTGCAATGCACTTTATGCATAGATGCTCTTTTCGTGAGCAAACAGCAGAAAGCAGCGGTGCTTCGGTGTTCATCGTTGCTTTGAACTGGGAGAGGTCAGCAAGAAGCGGAGAGCCGGGAGCTCACCTCATGCTAGCACCACTCACTTCCTATTTTGTCTGCCAACAGCAGGCACTGCAAATGAGGAAACGGCAACTTGGATGTGTCTGTGTAGGGGAGAAATAACTGTTCTTTCCACCCTGCAGACACCATCGGTGCCGGCTGGCTTTTTTTTATATGCCTACAGACCGCTGACATGGAAAGCACCTAGTACAATAGCACAGAGCAAAATTTCCAGCTGACTGTCCATGTGCCCTAAAACCCTGGTGCAACCTCAACGCTGTCCTGCTCGGGACTGTCACAAAGTGAGGGCCGGCCCTAGGAGCTTTTCCCTGGTAGCAACGTTGGAGTATAATGTGAGTCTTTATGTAGCAGCCCTACTATTCATTTTAATCCCAGTTGTGAGCACACAGGGACTGGTAAGTGCTGCTGGTGGATAAATGGCAGCAGACATGAATGTCTCCTGTGCACCCAGTTTTAATGTTACACAGTTTAAAAGCTGGTAGGATGGGTTGGGAAAGTTTAAGAAACAAATACACCAGAGAAGAGGTTCTCAGCATTATTCCTACATAAAGACATAAATAGGTCAAATATTACCCTTTTTTTGGCAGCAGCGCTATGTTCTGTTTGGCTACAGTTAATAACTTTGCTTGGGGAAAACACCTGCTCCTACTTCATGTCTTGTGGGTTGTTACAAAACTTGCTTTTTTCAAGTTCTTTGCAAAAAGCACCTGGCAGTGGTGAGTACTGAGCCAGCCGCTCACGTCCCGCTACCCCGCACCAGCACCGCAGCCCCAGGGCCTGATCCAGCTCCTCTCTCACCGGTGAAAATCAGAAGTGCCATTGCTGGAGCACTCCTGGTTCAAAGCAGTTAGAGAGGCTGTGGGGGCCAAACTCATAAAAAACAGCAGCAAAATGATTTCTTATTAACTTGAATTTCAAAGAAGTCTAAGCCGAGCCCTGCTATGCTCTTGAGGCTTATCTTTAAGTGAAGGGCAGATTGCCTAATGCTGTGCCAATAACCACCTTTTTCAGGGCAAGACGGGTCAAGTACCTCCTAAAGGTTCACATCCCACTCCTTAGCACTGCTGCGAGCTGGGGCTTTCACGGGTACTTGAATCACCAGACTTTTTCTAAGGACCCTTGTAATACCGAAAATGCTCCCCGTGTTGCAGGAAGCATCCATTTAAAGCAAACACTTACAGTCTGAACTGATCCTTTGTTTTAAGGATTGATTTTTTGATTGATTTTTTAGCTCACTTTTCCTCTGTAGCTTTTAGAAAACTTTCTGCCATAAACTAAAATCAAGATGATTATTAATTGACATCTTTTCTCTGCTCAAGCATTAATGATTCTGGTGTGGTATAATTTGCTGTTGCCTCTTGGACTTTCTGTGGAAATGACTGATTAACCATTTGTACTTTTCTTAATTGTCACTAATTTGAGCTTGGAACCAGGCTGTAAGATTGACATTTTGGCTTGATTAATTGAAGGACACAGATCAGCAGTGATGGGCAGATGCAGCTCTGAACTGCTATGGAGCTCCAGGACAGGACCTTAATGCCTGTTACACTCAGTCAGAGTTTGATGGGATCCAACCCGTGCCGTATTCCTCCCTGCCCACTAATGACTTTACACGCAGTATTAACTTCTGTCTTTAGCCCTGCTGCCATCACCACCCAGCCCTTACTAGCTTTCAGATAAACAGTACTGCGTGCTGCCTCCCAAATGTGTAAACTGTGTAAGCGTCTGAGGAAGCAAGAGGACGGCTGCACTCAGTGGCTATACTCAGTTCTCCTGTGGCTATAGCAGCAGCAGCACTCTTGGTACCTTATGTTAAAGCCTCATCCACATACGATGCGGTCCCAGTGGGGAACATGGTATCAACAGACACAATGTCAAAAAGAAAGCTCATTTTCCCACTGTGTCAGCAGGGCCACTCTCTTGCCCAAGTTTCTGTGTGTACTTATAAGTCTCCCTGGTGTTCTGCATTTTAAGGGCAGTTATGTACAATTTTGTTGTTGTAGTTCGCTTGTTTGGCATTTTCCACTCAGAAATTAGATTAAATTAGACACCTTCAGCTGTGGATGGGCCATAGCTCCTGGGCACTTACAACTTCATAGTCTGCCCTTTGGATTTAATAACCAGAGCTGGCTTTTGGCTGGGCAGTTGTGATACTTGGCATTTATGGGAAGCAAATGGCTAACCTCACCTGCATTCAAGTGGTCCCTGAGACACTGTTTTGTAAGAGCAACTTGATAGTGTGAGTCAGAGCTCCCAGCACACACACCTTGTTCCTGCGCAGGGACTCCAGTCCCAAACCCATTCCCTCTGTCCCACTCCAATGCAAACAGCAGACCCGGCCTTCCCTCCCACTAGATTTTTACCTATGTAAAAATGAGACACAGATTTTGTTTGGGGCTATTTCTAGACTTTGTGTTGCTAGACTGGTAGCTTTAACACTGTTCTCTAGCACTTTGTATCAAAGGATGGCAAGGCACTGTACCTACCCTTCATTGCACGTACGAACCTTTCTAGATTCAAAGTTCAAACAGACAAGACCTGATTTGACATTGAAGTTAGCCCTGCTCTGAGCAGGGGGTTGGACCAGGTGGCCTCCAAAGGTCTTTTGCAAGCTGAATTAATCCACGGTTCTATGATTCTAGCCTCTTGGGAAGGACAGGAGCGATAATGCCTTTATACAAGTGGAACTAGCATAGAGATGGATGAAATGCCTTTTCCCACAGCACAAGCTGGATCAAAGGCAGCCTGAGTTCCAGCTCCCCAATCCTAAACACTCCTCCCCTCTAAATGCAACAATTACCTTTACAAAGGTGAAGTTTATAAACCCTCCACTGAAAGTTATGTTCAGCTCAGACTTCACCGTCCCACAGCTGCCAGATGTCTGTGTCGCATTGGGGTTGACAGCCATGTACTCCATCCGCTTCTGTGGAGAGAAGAGACATTGCAGGGCTGCTGATGAAGAGGAGGGGAACATTTATATGAAACACACAGAGATTTATAGCGGCCTTTTTTTTTTTTCAGACAGGCTCCGTGTGGCTGAATGAACAGGGCAGTGGCGCTGGCAGCCTAATTGCTGGCTGCCGGGGTCATTCCCCACTTGTAAACCAGCACTAGCGCTTGTCTGACCGAGCTTGAACAGCACCGAGCTGTTCCAGTGCGTTAAGCTGGCAGAAAATAACCGTTTTCTGCTCATTCAATGAACTGATCTGATTCAGAGCAGGGTCAGATGAACACCAGTGGTAATTTAAAAAGAGGGAGCAGTGGGAACTTGTGCCTGAAGGCAGAGGAAAGACCAAGACAGAAGCAGGCAGTGGTTAGATTGGCTTCGACGTGTTGCTCCTCGTATCACCCAGGCCTCCTCATTATGTCCTGCACAGTTCACCTCTAGCATCAGCCAACCTACGTTGTAGCCTGAAAGGAGAGCTCTGGGGCCCTAAATACACAGTTTGGCTCCTTCGGTCTCATCTGATACACACCTTTTGGAATAAACATCTCACTGTGGACCGGTGAGCCTGGGAACAATGCTCCCTGCCTGGCTTCGGACAGGACAAGGGATAAAAGGCATGTAGATGTGGTGCTTAGAGACATGGTTTAGTGCTGGACTTGGCAGTGTTAGGTTTACGGTCAGACTCAATGATCTTAAGGGTCTTTTCCAACCTAAATGGTTCTATGAGTCTACGAAAATTATTTTCACCAACATTAGATACTCGTGCCATGTTAGAAATATTCAGACTCCAGGCAAGAATATTTGGACTTCTAATGGGGGTGGCTCGAGGCATATGAACTCCAGAGCTTGAGGATATAACCCCACATATTGTATTAATGGAGGTTACAAAACCTTAATTCTGAGGGACATAATCACCATTTTGGGTTTTGTGACATCTTTTGCTGAATCACCCACAGTGGATAACTGCTAGGAGAGGGTACCAGCTCCCCTGCTCTGATCCAGCCTGGCAGTTCCTGTGATCCTAGAATCTCCACCTGTCAACATCAAGACAACCCACCGCTGAATCCAAGTCTGAGAGTTGACAATTTCTTCCTTTCATTGCAACTTGCAATGTCAAGCCCTTCACTGAAGTCAATTCAGATTTTAACTAGTCTCCCATTCTGGGAAACAAAAATAACCCTCAAGCCTGACCTACCCTCCCAAGCACTGCTACCACAGATAGATCGCTGAAATGAGAAAGCACCCGTACGTCCCACTGACATCCTCATACAAGCCAAAGTACAGCAGCTGAGATGCTGTGGCACAGAAAAGGCCTTGGACTGGTAGCAAACCACTTATTTTTATTATACAAGCTAACTTCTGAAAATTGCTTTGAAAGAAGAAGAACAAATTCCAGCTAATGAAGAAACAGTTGTTACAAAGCTCAGCCTTGTAGTGCTTCCACCTCACCTTCTGTGTATTTTGAGCCATCAGTTGCAAACCCATGACCGCTTTGATGCAGGTCCTGTTCCCATCGGAAACGGTGTATGTGCCAGTGGGGATGGGAGAAGGCTGCGGGGCAAGCGTGGGTCTCACTGTCATCATAGTAGATGGGACAGTTGTTTGAGTCCCTGGACGAATGGTTGTTGTGTTGGTCATGGCTGTGGCTGTTGGACCTTTAGGCACTGTTGTTTGATTTCCTGACCCTGTGGCGGGCTTTACAGTTTGCATGGTGGTGGCTGTAGCAGTTATGGCAGCAGCTGTCATTTGTGTATTTGGCGTTGTATGTTTTATGGTTGTGTTCGTGGCTGCCGCTGTCATGCCTGTGCTCACATGTGTTCTGGCTTGCTTGCCTGAGGACATAGGGTGTACAGTTGTGTTCTTCGCTGCAGGTGTAACCGTTTCCATCGCCTGGGTTGTAGCCTGACCAGCTGCAGTTGTGTTGTCTACTGATGTGGATACCACCGCGGGAGATTTCTGGCCGGTCACTTGTATGGTGGTTGCTCCTGCCTGGGCTGTCGTGTGATGGCCTGGTGCTGTTGTTACCTGACGCTGGTCTGTTGTCTGCACAGTTGTTCTATGGCTTATGGGTGTTGTTTTAAGAGAGCCTGTGCTGTTAAAATGAACTGCGGTGCCTTGATGGGGTGAAGAATGATAAAGGGAAAGTGGCTGAGCAGAAGTAGCTGTATGGTGGAAGGATGTGGTTTCTGGAGACAGTTCAACCCCCAGGGCCACTTCAGCAAAGCAGGAGGAAAATGCTGCAAAGAAACAATTAAGTCAGTAGTCTAGAAACCTTTACATTTAACATTTTTGTTGATACCCACAACATAACTGCACTAATTTTGTTATCAAATGGGTGATATGATTTTATTCTTCATTTGGCTCCAGTCACGATAGGAGAGTAGGACTATCCATAAGTTTTCACCACTCCCCCAATCTTCACACCTCTGAATATCCTCATTGCAGTGGAAGCACACTGGCTCCCAGCTCCCCACACACTGCTTTTACTGCTGAAGAAGCCAGAGGATGCCAGAGGCGTGAGCAGACCTTGCACAATCGCCAGGCAGCACAAGCATTCCCTTGCAGGCAGTAGTACAGCAAGATTTGCGAGAAGCAAATTATCAAGGTCTAAGGAAGATGAAGTGGGTGCAACAGGCGAAGGGGTGGTTGGTTACTTACGAACAAAGCATGGGGAAAGGGAACATTTTGTGTGTGTGAAGGAAGTGAGGCGGCGTAATGGTCTTACAGTGATTCACAATAGTCTGGGAAATCGGTCTGGAAGACAGGGAAATTCCAGATATTTATTTATGGTTTTGTTGTAGCCATGCCAGCTTGAACCCTGAAGTTCGTCCTCCTGGGAGGTACCCAAGGGGACGTTCCAACAAGGAAAGACCAGCCCCCTTAGCGATGGGCTTTCAGCAATGAGAAACAAATTTCAGGGTACAGCGTTCAGAGGCTTTTTGGACCACATCTAAAAATAGTCACAGCACCAAAATTATGCTTCTATCTTATAACATTTACAGAAACATGTCCCTTGCAGAACTGAAAAGAAAATGTCTGGCTCCTAAATGTAAATAACGAAGTGAAGAAAAAGTGGGAATAGTACATTGTAGAATAGATGAAGTGAGTCTTTGATTGTGAGTATGCAACAAGACTCTGTAAAGACAAGGTCAAACTAAAAGAAATCATAAATCACTGACATATATTAATTCCTTGATGGGCACGAAGCTTCAGGTGCAGTTAAATGCTTTACTGCCTAAATTAGCTGGAGGACAGAGATGAATTCTCCAGTTTGGAGACAGCAGGGACCCAAAAGTCCAAGACAGCTCATATTCCTAGCGGTACAGCTCCACAGAGGACGCTGCAACACATTGTCCGAGAAGTTTATTGTATGCTGTTTTTTTCCAAAGAAATTTCTCATGAATCAGTATCAAAGCTTTGTGGCAGGCAGGTTCCTGAGATTTGGATTTTAGGATCAATTAAGTCCAGAGGCACATTCAGAGTGGAAATGGCTGAAATCTCACAAGCTCATCTTCCTTTTCATTTATTTATTTTCACGCAGCATGAACAGAGGTCTGCAACAATAGCTGAATTCACAAAATCTCGCCATTTTAGGATACATATAGACTACATCAGAATAATAAAACCTACTGGGTTTTGAATCAAATTCAAGATCAAAACAAAAGAAATGAGAACAGATGTATAGATCTGAACCCACACTTCAAATTTCCCTTAAAATGTCTATGCTAGAGAAGAGCAGAAGTGTAGATGTATACTCCATACTCCTAAAATTGCCTGGGTTTCACCTCTGTGCTGCACAGAATATACTTGACTGCCAGTGTAGCTGTTATCATCGAAGAATGATACAGTTGAAAAGACTCAAAAATGACAGGACAGATCCCTCTGATTGCGAATTTTATCAGAAGAACCTAAAAATGCCCTAATTAAGATGATATTTTAGTTCATTTTGTCACTTTCCCCTAGACTTTACCACACCTGCTGGCAGA
Organism: Mycteria americana; assembly: GCF_035582795.1. NCBI lineage: Eukaryota > Metazoa > Chordata > Aves > Ciconiiformes > Ciconiidae > Mycteria > Mycteria americana. The sequence continues at coordinate 10,762,043 of NC_134371.1, forward strand.
ACTGAAAAGCAGGTAACTTCTCTCCTTCTCTGTGTGCCAGTGGAAAATCAGAGCAGTTGCCATATACCAGCTATAGGTAGTTGCATCTAAGGGTATCGGCACAATAAAAACAAAAAAGAAGAAGTTGCAATTTTCACTTTTTTCCCCTATAAGATTGCAAAACAACCCATATTTAAATTTACACAAATCTTAAATAGTCAATACTTCTTAATTTTTAGTTAACAGATTGGTTTCGATTACTGAACACTTATCTTACAGATGCGGAGAAAAACATTATTTCACTAACATTTGGATGCCACCCATAGCTTTTAAATGAAACTTCATTTTCCCCAAAAGGTCATTTCAACTTAACCATTTTTCACTAGAGAAACATTCAGCCTGACAGGGTCACTGAGGGATAAAGTCAGAAATGTCTTTGGGGTGGCCCATGGCTCGTGCTCACCAGGCGACCTGCCAGACCGCTCCTCCAGCCTCCCACGGCTCTCCTCAGCATTTTGGAGCCTCTGTCAGGGCATGGCCACGCTGCTAAACCTGTTGGTTTGGGTCATCTTCTCAAAAGGCGTTTGGCCACACAAGCTCCCAGGGATGGGTAAGGATTGCTCTCCGGTTGCACCTAATGGTCTTGGCTCTTCTCAGGTGGCTGTTGGAGGTAGTTCGGCAGCTCTGCTGTGCGAAGGGCAGGTGGGCCCACGGGATGCCTGACCTACCCTCCAACTAAGGTCTGGGAAGATCTACCATGTCTCCTTCAGCGTTGCAGCATTGCCTCTCGGGGAGCCTGGCACAACTTGGCAAAGGAGCCACTTGCACGGCTCCCCCCGCCGCAGCCCTTTCCACAGCTCTGCCGGCAAAAGGGGCCACAGAGCAACAAGGAATTGCAGCTCTGCATGCCCCTGTTACTCTCTGTTTCTTTTTTCTATGAGGCCATCTCAAAACTTCATACGACCAACATTTTGTTCGAGGGACCTGTGCTCCCTGCGGTGTATCTTCCTGGAGCAAGCAGCTGCAATCTCCTCGTGTCACCTCGGCTTCAAAGTTGTGTGTTACAAACGCCAAGGGCTGTGTTTCTGCCCAGCAAGCCTCCACGCATGCAACGCTTCAGAACAAAACTCTCAGAAAAGGATCAGGGCAGCTCTTTGAAATTCACTGTCCCCAGTCTGGGCCTGGAGACCCTGCTTTCATGCTTTGGTGACCAGGGAGGTTCAGTCACTGCCAACAAAGGAACGTCCCTGCTCTGCTCCCAGGCATTACGGTGGGAAGTGGAGCGCTCAGTGCCATGATCTGGCTGTGACATTTCTCAGCCTGCTGTCCTGTAATGGGGTGTGTGAAAAAAAAACTCTTGCTGGGGATTTTTTTTGCCCTTCTTGCCTAACCACACACTCATGCTGCTCGGCAGCCCAGCAGGTTTGTTCCGCTTTATGCTGCCCAGAAGAAATGCTTGTGTTTAGCTGACTGATTTTTGTGTGGACACAAAAACCTGACCCAGCTCCTACAATCACTGAAAACACTCTCACCAACTCTGGCTGCTTTGGTTTGAGTCCTTGAGGAACTGGAAAAGCACCAAGATTTTCTGAGAGGTTTCGGTGCTGTCATAGTTTCCCACCAACACAGGAGCAGTTTCTTAAACCTTCAACGCATCAGACCTTATCCCTTAAACTTTAATTATGTTTAATTCCCTAACTGCACAGAAAGACTTGACTTTGTGGCATTAATAAAACATCACAACAAATTACTAAAGGAATGATCAAAAATGGATACGGAGCTGAGGAAACAAGTTCTTCCTGGTCAAAAAGATCCTTGGTGACCACTGAGTTATTAGTGTTATTTCTCTCAGTCTGATCTTGTATGCGATTATGTTTTGGGGCTACTTCAGCAGACTCTGGCTATGAAGCGGGTGAGGGAAAGCAGAGCACCTATGCCAGGAGCTGCTTGTGGCCAAGTCCCTGGGCTGTTTCCCTGCTCACTGCGCTGCCACAGCAGAGCTGGGAGGGAGACGGGAGTTGCTACCTGTGTAATCCATGTGTGCCGACGGCAAAACACTGCAAAAATCCAGCACCCCACCAGCGAGCTCAAACCTTTAGCCATTACACAGATTAAATCACGCTCTGTCCTTCTTCACCTGGCAGATTTTGTACTGCTGTAGGTGTTGAGGGATCACTTAACATGCTGGGACACGTCCTTGACCAGGCTAGCTCCCCAGATTTTCACAGAGCAGCATTAAGGATTGAACGGTGACTTTGATCTGGTTTGTCGCTGAGCTAAGCCCCAGCCTGCCTCTGCCTTCCCCAAGCCCCCCGCCTCACTCTTGCTTTCCTGATCGTGCTCTGCATCTCGCTATGCAGACGAATGACTTGAGCAACACTTCCTTAGTTTTTCTTCTGCTTGTCTCACTCAAGACCCTCAGTCAGTTCTGCTGGTCTGGGAATTATTTTTAATTAAGAAAAGCAAGCCCAAAAAAGTTCTTCTCATACTATTTTGAGCTGACTCCATCGCACAGTCAGAGTTTATGTCACCACAGAGTGCAAGGGAAAATACACAGGAAAACATCAGACTAAGTCTATACCAGCTGCAATTAAATTTTGTAGCTATAGTTATTTCTTAGCAGTGGGACTTTATTAAAAGCACCCTTAGTGCTAGCAGAAACACAGCTTTATTAAAAGCACCCTTAGTGCTTCAAAACAATTTCAAGTTTTCAGTCTGTTAGGTGCTGTCCTGACTCCAAGGAAACAAAACCAGCACAGTCTCTCATTTTTCTGATGGAAACGATGGAGGATGTTACTCACCACAGGCGAAGGTTAGCAAGGCGAACTGGGGTGCGCTGCTCCCCATGGCCAGCACAGCTGCAGGTTTGAGAGATGCTGCTTCTTACCGTGGAGCGAGTGGAAAGGAAATCAAGGTTTCCTGGGGACTGAAAAGTTTCACTTGATGCAGGGAGTGCTCAGTCACATGGCTGGAAAGGAGGTGGAGAGAGAGGGGGAGACTGATGCTTCTCGCCTGTAAACTACCACAGAAGGAAATAAATGATGGTTAGGAAAGAAAGTGAAAACAGAAAGGGCTGCGGGGCTAACGGGCGGGAGGGCAGGCTCTCACTCTGCAGCTGAGACCTGGGGCTCTGCAAGGCCACGTAAAGCTTCGTGCTCCTCTTTCCAATTTTGATAACTTGGTGCAGATTGCAGCTATACCCCAGTGGAGGGTTTAGACTTGTAAATCAGTACTTTCCCCTTTGTCCTTTAAAAAAGTACTTTCTTTAGGGCCAAACTCTTTCTTTTCTGTTAAGACACAGAAGAGAGAGGTGAGATCTCGAGCCATCTTTGCAGAGCACCTGCTAAAAGCGAGACAGAGCTGAGCAAAGCCCCAGACAGGCTCTGGTCCCAGTTGGGGGCTGTCGGCAGCCTTTGCTGGCTGGTTCAGTCCTGCTCCAAGGACCGAGCTTGTTGAAGGTGGATCAGCCGGGGTGGCTCACCATTAGTGCGTTGTGTCAAACACAACCAGCAAGTAACAACCACCTACGCCTGTCGGTGAAGTGCCTCCTGCAAACCACGCCAAGCTGGGACAGGAGCTGCGCAGGCAGGTCCCAGCACGTGTAGCCGCACGCCAGAGATCTGCAACAGGAGAGCATTACGCCCGCTCACACGCGCGGCTGGATTTCCAGCCCTGGGCCTCTGCCAAGGGGCCTGCTTGGGGGGGGGGGGGGGACAAAGCAAGCCTCACGCCTGGGATCTGGTGTGGTCCTCGTTCTTCTTTTTCTCATACCAATACTGAAGTGCAGTAACATGATAAGGCCAATGACTTGAAAACTCAGGTGAGGTGAAGTTTGCCCCCAGAAATCTGGATACCAGCTGAAATTAGTTCCAATTTATTTTGCTCTATTTGTATTGGGTTTCTACATTCTCATTTTTACCTCCTTGCCCTTCTACATGATCCACAACACGCATTTGGGTCAATTAACGCTCCCTAATAAACCACTGGTAGCCAAAGGTATGCAGATATCTTGGGGGTAACTATAATAAAGTTATCCTACAACTTCCTTGCCTTATGGCTGCAGCATTAGCATACACAAGTCTGAACTGTCTGTGTGAACCTTTGCACTCTCCTACGAGTCCCAGGGATTCAGGAACATGACTAAGGCAGATGGCTAAAGGAAAAAACCCACTTTGTGCCTTTTGTGACATGTGTGTTGGACAAATAAAGTTATATTGGACAGATGTGTGGATTTTTTTCAGCTGTGCTGATGTGCCTTTACTGATACGCATTTATTTTGAATAGAAAGCTCATTTGACTTGTTAACTTCATACAGAGACATCAACCACAATGTTTTGTACTAGTTATAATTTTTATAAATTTCAAACAAAGTGTGGTTCTACACAGGTCAGAATGGCCTAATTACAGAAAGTTCATTTGCACACTTTTTTCTTGTAATAAATTCATACATTCTGTCTTGACTGGAAAAAAAAGGACAGGTAATTCTGTGCTCTTTCCCTGTCTGATTATCTCTCATCAGTCACAATATACAAATACATCATTATCAACACCATGGAAAATATGTAAGAAAAACAAACTGTACCAATTCTCAACTGGGGAGAGGGAATCTTAGCAGCTATTTCAGGTCCAGCTGCAAGAAGAAATACACAATTTGGCTCTTTTTTCTTCTTATTCTTATATATTTCTAATCATATATATATATATTTGAAGTCAGGCTTTGAGTATTTTTGGAAAGGAAGCACATGGCCTTTCTCATACCCAATCCTGTTTGAAATCTCAGAGTCTAAGAAAATTATGGATAATAAAATGGCTTTTCATCACATACACAACCAGAACATGACACACGCACAGCTTTGTTGTCACTGGCAAGAAAAGCCAGTGTTCAGACATGGTTTGGCCGCAGCCGTTTATGATCCAGACAACCACCATTGGTCTGATTCTCCACCCAGTAGGGTTAGACGTGAGAGAAGGAGAGGATCAGGCCTGATTACATTTTGGCCTGGTTTACTAGAAAAGCAAGCCTTACATATCATGGCAACTGCCTGTCTATCTGTTTGTCATTACCGCCAGTAAGGAAGGAGTCTGTTGCCCAACTACACCCGACAGAGCAGAGGGCAGAGTTTCGAGGATGTGAAGTTTCTGCAAGTTTCACAGCGGCTGGCAGCAGAGCAGAGGGAGGAGATCCACGTCAAAACCTCAGCCCAGAGGGCAGGTCTCGCTAGTCCAGACCTGGAGGGGACAGCCAGGCAGCTGGCACGGACTCGCTGCCAAGCAGCAAGGGCACAATGTTCAACAACGAGTGCTGCTACAGCATAGATTTACCTTGGACCTTGTCTCTTCTACAACTGAAACTTAGTGGCAACCATTACTTTTAAATGACTTTCTGGTCACTATGTCATCTCCAACACTGAAATGAAATCCATATTTGAAAACTATGATTTTTAGTCCAGCCACCTGAAAATGATGGTGTCAAAGACCTACATACAGAATAAGTATACCTTAACGTACACGTTAGTCTTGCTGGACATTACCAAGTCATATTATAGACTGTACATGAAGAGTCATTCCTTTAATTGTCACCTTGCTTGACAGAAATACACTAATTAAAAGACTATCCTGTCTACTATTAAAAAAAAAAAGGAGTCATCAAACCCCGTTTTGTCTTGTCAGCAAAGCCAGAAGGTTACTTCTTGTTGGCTGCTCTCAGACTTGTCAGCAGATCTGTCATGGAACTTCATTCTTTAAAAAAGCAAACCCAGCAGTGTGGCACTGTCTCACTTCCATTTGCACCGCAGGCATCAGCCAGGCAAAGGGCCCGGTTACTCCCCAGCAGCAGCTGCAGTGGTTGCAGCATGGTCTGAGTTTGGGACGTGGAGACAGAAACAGGCAGCTGCCTTTGGCTCGCCGGCACTGCAGGAGGGTTAAAGACACAACTAATGGTAGTGGGCTCCCTGCTCAGGTTCAGCGGTGTCCGAGGACAGCTGTGATACAGCCAGCTCCCAAAGACTGCTGAGACCAGAGTGCTGTGCCACTGCTGCACACAGCCACGGGGCAGTGAGTTACTTGCCATCCTCAGGACATTCATGGTGAAGGAGTGACTCAAACTTTGGTCCAACAGGACAAAACATGAGATTTTGCAAAAAAAAAAAAAAAAATTTGTTTTCAAAAGCAAAGTGGGGAGGAGAATTGTTATAATCCAGCCCATACCTTTGCAGTTGTCATGACGAGATGGTGAGCTGGGAGAGAGGAGACACTTCTGCAGCAATCCTCTTCCCTGCTCCAGCTCTAGACTGCCCCACGGGATGCCACCACTGACACTCACGGAGGACACAGCAGGACATATGGGGTTGAATGCTTTGCTCTCCCCTGGAGGGTCCTCGATTTTTGCATACATGCTAAAGTTTAGCATCAGAATTTGACATGTGGGCAATCCAATAGCTCCCATTTTACAGGAAGATATCGAGGCAGCAGGCGATATAGGTCTAGCACACTGTCACCCTGCACACAGCAGAGGAAGGAAATGGACTGACAATACCTGATTTTCCATCTTCAGTTCAAACAGTCTTCTCACTGCCATTTCACCATTAGAATGAGATTCCTCCAGAGAAACTCCAAAGTACAGGTTTGCATCTTTCCATCTGTCAGCAATGTCACAAATCCTAGTTTTGGCAGTTTCAGATAGCCAGGGTAACCCTTCCTCATCTCTCTCTCACACACACACACACACACAAGCTTACTATATTTATTAATGTGCAATCAAAGCTCCCTACCCCTTTCCTCTCCTACTTTTAGGGCAGGGGTAGACAGAAGCACTGTTATCAGGCCGTGCAAAAATTACTGAAAGTAATACAGAAAACAAAAGGAACTCATTTTAGGAAGAGGATAAAATAATTTCACTACAAGACAACATCACTGCATATTTCCTTGGGGGACTGAAAGGAATCAATTCTTCCCTCAAGATGCTCATAACTACAGTAGACTAACAGGATTCATGTTCCTGAGAGCCTATGTGTCATTTTTAAGGTAAATGACCAGCACAAAACAGACAAGCTTTTATCTCTGTAGGACAAAATTAGCTTCCAAAAAGGTACAGAACTCTCAGGTCCTTTAGTCATGAATGGAAAACGCCAGAAATCACAGAGTTTAGATATTGAGGGTTAGAAGACCCATGGGAATTAACCACCGCAGTGCAACTCATAATTAACCAATAAGCCTTCATAGGCAAACAAGATCTGAATAAGCCTTTACCTACTCCAAGGGTTTTTCTTGAATGGGACTATCTACCTGTTTCACAGCTATCCTGACTCACATACTAAGGTATTTGCAATGCCAGCCTCTGCTGAGACACAAAGAAAAACATTCGAGTCCCTGCAAAGACGATAGCAGAAATGATACAGACTCCTACTATTTTGCTCAGAGGCTCAATTACTAAAGAGTGGGTTTTGGTTTTGCTTCATCTCCATTTTTAGTGCTTTTGTCCCCTTTCTTATTTACATAGAGCACCACTAGTCTCAAGGTTAAACAAAAAAATCCCTAACTGTGAAAGCCAATCACTCACTCTTGAGCTTCTAGGGTCATTTTTACCAGGCTGATCTTTGCCTGTGTGCAACCCTTAGTCAATACTTATCTTTACTAAAGTATTAGCAGCTTTTGTGGGACCTAAGACCCAATTACCATCAAAATGCCTTCATGCCTTGATAGCTGCTCTGAATGAGCTAATGGCTTGTATAGGAATAATAACATCTGTAATCACTTTATATTATACATTACATCCTTATGTGGCAGAGATTTGGTACAGTCCTTTAATCAAATGTCCTGGAAAGAAGTATTTAACAACAACACTTTATCCACTCATTGGAGCATCTAATGCTCACTGCCTATTTGCAATGCTTAAGTATATTCCAAATGGGGGGTGAAATGTATCTACTCCATAGCCCAGCACACAAAGAAAGCATGCAGTCTACTCAAACATATGACATTAAGTGGCATTCAATGGAATTCTCGGCACCAAATGCAAAGGATTGTGATCCAGCAACCACAGACTGCAGAGGGGGCAGAGGAATGACTTATATTGTAAAAAGAGTTCAAAATGTTCTTTGTCACAGTAGCTGTCACACGTCTTTGCTTCCCTGCTAAGCCCTGCACCTCCACCTCATAGCCAGTTGCCATCTGCATCATCCCAACATAATGCTGTATGCAGCAGGTCATTCACTGCGCCGTGGCAAAAGTAGTCATATCACTGCCATGCGAAGCCTCTCTGATGGTCCAAGTCAGAAGTTTCGTTTCCACAGCCGCCCTAAAAGGGGATGTTTTTGGTGTTGACCATCAGCAAAAAGGGCACATGTGTGATGTATCAGCTGGAATTAAGGAGGACGGGGAAGGCACAGCCAGAGGCAAGCAAATGGAAAAACCTCCAGGCGACCCCCTGGTAGAGCAAGAACTCGTAACTGTGCATGTGTCCCTCTGCAGTAACTCGGTGTTCAAGCAAAGTTGCCAAAAGGTGCGTGCATAGTAACTCTTCAGCTCTGCTGTCGACCTAATTTAGGCCACGTCTTCTGAAACAGTTTGATAATCAATGCGAGAAGCATTTTTCTCCTCTAATACTGAAGGTGGGTTTTGATGCTTTCTGGATGTTTAATGCTCCTTTCAAGTTTCTTTTTCCCAGCTTGACGGGTGGACAGCACAGTTCTCATCTGTTCATGCTGATAAAGTTTTAGTGAGTTATGAACCTCAGAGCTTGTGAGAAAGGCAACTTTGATCCAGTGTCCACCCAAAATAAACAAAGAGACGGATGGGGTCCTGAGGAAGGCTGGGCCTGCTGTTCAGCTGCCAGCCCTCTGTTCTGCTGGGAAGCTTTTGGCCACCTCGCTCTCCTTGGTGTCTGACTCTACTGAGGCCATGCTGCAGGAATCGTTGTACATGTCTGAAAAGGAGGATATGGGCATTGTCACTACAACATGTCTAAAGCATTTCCCATCTACAGTGTTGAGGTTCATTGCTAAAAGCCTGAAATAAAATAAAAAATAAATAATCACAATTCTACTGCTCTCCTAATTCCTTCACTAAAGGCAAGGAAGGCTCTTTTGGTATGTAACTAACTGTAATGTGTGTGTGGCTTTATTTTTCTTTTGAAGCATTAGACATGCCAAAGAAATGAGAGCCATAGCTAGGCACTGAGGGTGGAGACAGAACTGACCTGCTGTGGAGGTGAAGGAGCAGCAATTACCTAACTCCCTTTAAACCACAGCAAAGAATCTTGGTTAACTTTCAAAAAGGGTTTTCTCCACCTCAAAAAAACTGACAAAAAAAAAAAAAAGAAAAGAAAAGAAACCAGTAACTCAGAATAAAATGCTGGTAGCTCTCTATTGCAGGTCCCCAGGGAACGGCTGTGCCAGATTTTGCTTTCTTCTGTTACCAGAAGAAAAGCAGGACACATTTTGGTAAATTGTATTTAAGGATGGGCAAAAATGAATCTAAAATGGTAAACCTTTGATCTGCAGAGTTGCTGAGATTCAGCTTTTCCAGTGGGAAAAGTTTGGGTGTTAGGCCAGAACCAAAGCTGAAGAAGGGATGACTTTTAGTGCTGATTTGGCTGAAATCTTGCCAGAGCAGCCCTTCCTCCAGCTTTTGGAGCCAGCAGTGAAATATGATGAAAGCAGTGATGGTTCATGAGATTTTAATGTTTTCAAACCTAGACCAGAACCACAGCCCTGATGCTGATCTAAATCCAAACGCTGCCTGTGTCAGGACAAAAGCTATGCTGCAGTTACAACACACCTTGCCATATGACACACTTGGGCTAGCTGTAAAGTAGCCAGCCTGGGTACTGGTATCACAGGAGTTTGGTGGGAGATTCAAATTCTGCCTGGGAACAGGAAAACAATTAAACCATGCCAAGGTAAGCTGCTGTGCCTAAGTAGCTCTGACATCCAAGGCACCAAATTTCAGGCTAGCTCAGCTGCATCACTAGGGACTGCAGGCTGGGTACTTTTTTTATAGAAAGTGCACTGTTTACCACATCATTTTTTATCACATTCATTTTTAGTATGAAAAAAAAAAAAAAATGCCAGTAACACGTTTCGTCTGTTACCTGCATTGCTGTTCTTAATTATGTTGTTACTGTCCCCCTCTGCTGGCTGCAATATACTGGAAGGAACCCAGTCGCTTTTCTCAGAGACCAGTTTCTTCACTAACCTGAAATTCAGAGAACAGTCAGTGAATTTCCCTACATTCCCTTTCCCTGGGTTGTGTTTCTTAGAGGGGTATGTTGGGCAGCTATTTCCTAAACAAAGGAAGTGGCAGAGGATCCAGGGAAGTCCTACAGGTAGCGGTGACTGTGTTTCAGCAGTGTCAAACGGTGACCCAGTATCCCAGAACAAGCTCACTTGCAAACAGACTGTGTGACAAGGAAGCAGTGGCCTTGGCCTGTGTTTGAGACCCTGGGCCAAATTCAGAGCTGAAGAAACTGAACCTTTCATGTTGTCCATCCCCCTTGCTGTAAATATCATCCAGGGCGGATGGGTTTAGTTCTCTTCCCACCTACTTCACCCTATGGGACTCGCTCCCATCTCAGTTGCATGTCAGTTCTGAGTGAAGGGTCTGACTGCACGGGCGCTTCAAGATCAGATCTTCTTTCTCCAAATTACCCACGGAAAGAGAATTCAGATGCCCAGCCAGGTCTGTTCCTAACACTCACTTGTCAGCAAGAGAGGGTAAATACACCAAAACATATGTGAGCTCAAAGGGGCCAGATTCATTCTACTTTGTCCATCACGTCTTATATCTACGCCTTTGGGTCTAAAAATGCTCTCTGGTTCACTGCTGCAGCTCGGTGGAAGGCACGGTGATTTTATTGATGTATCCTATGGAAGGGTGCTGCCTTTGACAGTTGTCCTTCTGGCTAGAAGGTGTCAAAAGCCCAAATATTTCCCTTCATTTCCTTTATGCAAACTTTTGTCCTCTTAAGCCTCGTGTCACAAGCATTTGGGATGAAAGCCAACCAGGTGGAATTAACCAAAGCTGCTTGTATGTTCATGCCTCCCACTGCCTCTTTCACATTGTGGTCAATGGGGTGAGTGGATTGGGATTGATTTTGAAGAAGCTTTGACATTCTTCTAAATATTTTCCATCTTTTCTAGGAGGTTAAGGCTGTTCTACTTGTCAAATTCTGTCTCTCTGCTGTACTTACCATTGACCGTTCTCTCCTTCCTGCACAAACTGCACTAAATCTCCATCCTCGAGTGTAAGAGAATCTGGGAAACAGCTGTCAAAACTGCCTTCTACCCGAAAAAGATTGGTCCCCTAAAATGAATGAAACAATGCACTAGAAATACAGTCACTATGGATGAAAGAACACTGTGCAAGAGAGAGAGTTTAGTTAAGTACTGGATTAGGCATTTCAAGCTGGCAGAGATTTCTTCTGTAGGGAATTGTGTCACTTTTTATTCCTTTTATCATGCCCAGGTTAAATATTATTCAAACTTAGGACAGAACTGTGCTGTGCATTCAGGCTTTAGAATGAACCAGCCAGCCATTATTCTGATATAGAAACTGGGTTTGTGACACCAGGTTAAGTTATCTGGAAAAGTCTGAAATTACGTTTTAAGGGCTCAGAGTTTTCCCTCACTTTTGTAACAGGTAAAGCTAGAGCTTACAAGTCAGGGTGACTTTTTATGGTCCTGGCCCTGATCAACAAAATAGTCTTGGAATAATCTCCCAATACTCCAGATCAAATTCCCATGTTCTATATTCCCACACATCCATGAATGTAAGGCTGGTATGAATCCAAACTTTGCAGGTTAAATTGTGATCTTTAGGGAAGAGGAGGTTGCACTGGGAAAGGGCAGCGTAACTTGAAAAAGGAATTACGTTGTTAGGGTTGGTCTCTTCCTCCAAGTCAGAAGAGTTGGAGAGTTCATCTGTGCTGGAGGGGATGGCTTCAAAATCTTCAAATGTGTCTAGAGATGGCATTTGCCTGCTGGGCCAACCTTTTCAAAGGAGATAATAAAGAGTTAGCTATCAGTTATTAGCCTCTTTCAGACTCAGTCTTTTAAAAATAAATGTCACAGGTTCACTTCCCACTATTCCACTTACTGAATTGCTTGTACCTTTTTACAGCTTGTTCCCTGATTTTGCCATAAAAATTACGTTGCAGCCATTATTCTGTCTCTAAAAACCTGTACCACTTGCTGTCATTTGTTGGAGGGCAGGTTGTGTGGCCACAGTGTGCATGCCCATCAATACCTTGAATGTTTAGCATTGCTAAGTCTCTTCAATTCAGGACATACAAAAAGCAAGGACCAGCAATATTTCTGCGGAGCGAGCGCTGTAGCAAATGATAACTTTTGCTGACGTGATTTTCAGAAAGCCATGCTCATTCAGTTTCCAGCTTACCTCCACATGTTTATCTATAAATTGAAGTCCAAAGCCATTGAATTTTGGTTGACTTCTTATCTCCATCTCGCCCCAAGGTGATATTACCACCTGAGCAACTTACAAGACTATACCTTGGAGCAGGCTGGAAGTGCAGGGAAGGGACAGAGTAAACAACAAAGCACAAAGACAACCAGACCTTGGTGGCAGATAGAGAAGATGTCATTAATAGTTCTGCTGTTAGCAGTCTTATTGCATGATTTGCACCCAAAAACACCCCAGCCCAGTGGAAGGAACTTAATGAGAGATTTGCAGCCCAAGCACAACAGCCAGTCTCTTTACCTACAAAGGCATGCCCAGAGGATGTGTCCTGAGCGAAATTCAGGCTGAGCCTTATAAGACCTGCCTGCCTGAGGCTCCCATGATGGAAAAGTAACTCAGCCTCTTCTGTACACATGGCAATCATGATCTACACTTTCCTTCACACTTGATGCCTGTCCCTTTTCTAACGGGGATGACTATAGTCCAGCTAGGAGGAAACAGACCTTGCGTCTACCAAGGGATTCTGCAGCCCTGACAGATACAAGCTGAATGGAATCAGTCAAATCACCATGTGCCTTCCTACTTAATGTACCTGCTGTGCATTAGCTGATTCACAGATACTTGGGCTGAGCAGATGCTGAATCGAGTTCTTGACAGCCTGTGGGCCATTGCTCTCGACAAGGCAAAGCAGTGCTCTGACAACAAGGCACAGAGACAGATGCTCATGCAGTGGGATTATGCATAACCCAGTACTCACAACCTCCAGCAAAACCTGCCCTGGGACAATACAAAACCCAAGCCAGGCAGTTTAGGCAGTAAATGGAAAAGCGATCTGATCTGGGAGAAATAGGTTTATTAATTGATTTATTTAATCCCTCCCCATGCACATCCTCCCTGCTACAGGCACTGGTTGGTGCAACATGTGGTCATGCAGCTCTGCAGCCCCTTCTCCTCCCTCCTGCTACATAGGGGCTGTGACTGCCCCGACCACTGCAAATCAGTTACAAGTGACCTTCTTCCACCAGAGCAGCATCCCCAGGTAAAATCCTACAGGTATGGCTAGCTCATCTGTACTTTTCAAGGGGTAAACTAGCCTCTGAAGTGGCATTCATGTGCTGGATTGTGAGTGTCCCCACCAAGGTCTATACCAATGGAGTTTTGAGACTGAAGAGACAATTTCAATTACAGACCATGCAGCATAGAGAACTGGACCCCATATTTTGTATCAGTTGAATCACACCAGCAAAATACTAGCAACTGTCTAAATGTACAAGTATACATTGATGCTAATTAGCTTCAAACTGCTATAGCAATTTTAGTTCAAAATCACAGGGTGGGCTACAAACACCAAAAGAAAAAGATATCCCCCTTCCCACTTAGACAAAGCTTCAGTGATCTTTTGCCACTGTCATTTGTAGAAAGCATCCAAGGCAGAAACCTAAACAGCAAGGATTCCTTACAAATACATGCATCAGCCTTCCTCTTCCATACAAATTGCTATTCTAATTTCAGAGCCTAAGAAATAGCCTAAATTTTATGTACTTAATTCAAGCTATAAAATAACACAGATCAAATTCTGAGCTCTCTGACGTCAATTAAAAGAGTTGTTTTCACCTGTACCTGACCTAGAAAACCAGAATCTGGGACATTGTTTCCATACCTGCTAGTGACCCAAGCTTGTTCTTTCATTGCTTTCACGGGAAATAATGTTCATTAAAAGAGAAAAATCTCTTTAAGTTAAAGAGAGTAAATATTATCATAAATTTATATTACACTCTCAAATTGAGATGATAATTTTAATTTTGTTTACCTGTCTGTGAAGCAGATCTAGGTACAGGTCTCGTGGTGGAACCGGTATTACATTTAGTCTGGGCCAATATGGTGTTCTCAAAAGCATCTGTGACAGGAAGTACAACTTTGTGTCTTGAAGGTGAAACAGTGACCAGACAACCAGTACAAAGTGAATTCCTGTATCACCTCTGCAACTGGTAGTCTTTTTAACAAACAGGTGGACTGGGGTCCAACAGTTATAAAAGAGGAGACACATGACCAGCACAAATGAGTGAAAAGACAGCAACATTCCACAGAAAAACTAAGTCTGAGAAGGACAGAGAACAGCCAAATGTTGATGTTAATTAAGGAAGACAACTGCTGGGTGAACAGTGCAGTGTTCTATTTCACTACAGCTTCCTTACACACTTTTAACATATTTTTCTTGCAGCAATTCAAATCATTCTGTAGGTGATGGTATATGATTTTGATGCCCATCCATACAGCAATGGAAGGGGATCAGGGAGGGTCTTCTTCCCAGCCAGAAATGAATGATCTCACTCTGGATGAATGCAATATAATTTTGTGGGGGAAGTTTTTACCTAAGTAAATCAAATCCTTTCGGTTAACTCTGTCAGAGCTCTGGCAACAGCAGCAATATCTTCTAGTAAAGGCATGACAATGTTCATTGTTTCCTACTTACAGAAACTCAGTCTGGTGAGGAATGTTGTGCAGTAGGACCATGTTTTTAACCAGTGAGGATCAACTCAGCTCTATCCTACAGATAGTGCTTGCACCTTGAAATACCCCCTGCCTCTGCAGCCATATGGTATGCTGAGATCAGAAGTATCTGTCATTGAGGAAAGTGAGGTATAAACACCACAATTTGGGAAACTCTGGTGCTGGGTGCCAGGATGATTCCAAACTTAGTGCCAGGGGTCACTGGCAAGAGGAAATATTCTGCAAACAGCAAAACCACTATTTCCTCTGCTGCTTCTGAACTGTTTCTTCCAACCTCTCTGTTCCAGTGTCCTCTTCTACTGGGAGTGACATAGGAGATAGCTCCGATATGTCACCAATTCCATCACTGACTTGGCCACCTGCCCTTTCTACTAAGGTTTTGTGCAGAGCAACACGATCCTGAGAAAGGATTCCTCAGCTTACATCTCTCTCCTCCCTGTCCTGCAACAAGGGTACTCCACTGCTTGTGCCCCACAAGGCAACATGCTCTAGCAAATGCTCTTGTAAAGGGAAAAGCTGACAATGGAAGCTGGTTATCTTCCAGTGGCTGGGGAATAACTTCCCAGTTTAACTCTTTGGTATTGTTTATTAAACACTAATTGATGAATCTGCTGCAACAAATAGGTGGAAATTCTGCTTGGCTGAAATGAAACACTGCACGTTAAATGGATATTAATGCACAGTCTAGCCTCTTCTGTAGTCTTCATGCACATGGCTCCTGCTGCTCTTATGAGGTATAGACACTAACGAGGGAAGAGGGATGCAAGCAGCCAGACTGCAGGTCAAAGTGAAAAGTAGCCCCTTGGCTCCCTGCTGCTGCACTCCACAGAGTGAGGTAGAAGCCAGGCAGAAAATCCTGGACCAGATCACAGTCTAGAGGATTACTTCCCAAAACAGGCATAGAATTGGGGTTTTAATGTAGGCCCATCCCTAGGTGAAAGTTGGTAAATATAACATGAGTGCAGGGGACAGGCAAGGGGTGACAAGCTGTGTTTATCACAGTTAAACAGATAAACTGACACCAAACCCCTAATGGACTCCAGTGCCGTCTGCCAGCAGTGATGAGATGTAATTCAGTGAATAATATCAAAAGATTGCCAAACAGGTTTTCATGCAGGATGGAAATACTCATACCTTCAAACCCCAGGGGAGTTGGGTCACTCTTTATTTCATGTCTCTTGACTTTAACTGCAGGAACAAGGGGACCTGTGTGAAGTTTGCAGAGTCACAAGGCTGTAAATATTGTTAAAGGAGAAACTTGCTTTCCCATTACCTGGAAACACTACCTGCCTAATACTTTCCATTTCATCCAGAAAAATGACCAACCCCTAAATTTTAAGTGGTGAAGATAAACACTCCTGTGATGTGGATAGGAAACAGGCCCCTTTTTGCAAAAGACCTTAAGACATAGTAAATGTATCTGCTTCCAACCAGGTTTCACAGATGTTTTCTCTCATGCTTGTCCAGGAGATGGCACTAACGCAGGTAGACTCACAATCTCAGCTTTCTACCCATGAGGCTGGCAGGGAAGAGCCCACAAAAGCCAACACTTCTGCCCCACAGAAGTGGAGAGCATCCATCACAGGTCCATGTACAGTGCTTCTCCTGTGTCCTGACTCCACATGTGGAGGACTGGTGATGTGAGGGAGCTTAATTGTTAGCAGTGAGGATCAGTACACAGCAGTATGCAGTAGCCTTGAATGAGATGATCCAAACACCCTGGCTAGACCTGCATTTGGCTAATGCTGAGACAAGACCCAGGCTTCAGTTCTTTTGTCATCTGAAATATTTTCTTAAAGCAGATGCTGTAAATAAAACGCTTAATTGAAAAGCACTGATTTTGTTTCCTAGCTTTTAAAATCATTACAAAAGTAGTTTCCTCAGCATTCAAAAAAAATTGCCAATGGTCTTGTGGTGGACGGGATCCTCAGACAGGATTTTTTTATGTGAAACTGTAACAAAGGTTGAATTTCATTGTAATTCACTCATGCTCTCTTCCATAAACCACACTAAAGAATAACCCTTGGTTGCCCATTCTCTTTCTACATATGTGCTTCTTTCTGTTCCACAGCTTAGAAAATCAATATTAGGAAATAATTCAGTCTTCCCATAGCCTAGTAACTGATCATGTATTTCTGAAGCTGTTCTGAAGCTGTTCAGGAGTTCTGAAGCTGTAAGAACCTCTTCTCTGTGCTATGCCCATCATTTCCATGTAGTGATGTTGTAGTGTTATGGTCTAAAGAGGTTGGCAAAGGTAGCGGTAATATCACATCCTTCCTCTGCCAATAAACCCCACCGCGCTATGATTTCATGACACCCTGGAAGTAGGTCGTTTCATAGAATCATAGAATCATTTCGGTTGGAAAAGACCTTTAAGATCATCAAGTCCAACCGTTCAGATACCTGTTGCTTCATTGCACAGTCAAGGATGTGGTTCATATCCTTCAGAACTATTTAGAATGCACTACATCAAGTACTGTGCAACTTTCTTTCTGACAAATATATAGCAAAGATTTTAATACAAATTAATTCAGCCATTTTTCCTTCTATTTTGGTTTGTGAATTGCCCTGCAAATCTTAAACTTGCAAATTATTTCCTCCACTTCATTCCAGGAACTGCCAAAAGACAATATATTCAGAATTCGATGTAAGACCATATGTTCTGTTTTCAAAAGTAACTCTGACATGTAGGCATAGGTGTCTACAATCCTACTGATTTTCAACACAACCAGCTTGCCCAAATGCATGGGTTGCTTTTGAGTTTAAATGTAGGCGCTAGTGCAATAACTTAAATTTTGTAAAAGTGCCTTTTCTCAAAATAATTACAGCTCAAAAATAAAATTTTCCTAAGTTCCCACAGGAAGTGCATAGAGTTCAGTGCATTCTGGGCCCTAGCTCCCTCACACATGTCTGAAAAATTTCCTTGCAATCATAATTTCTAATCAAAACTGTGATCATGCTAAATATTCTTAAAACTGGCATCTCTTGCTGCTCCTTTTTTGGGTTGATTTCAGGCTTTCTTACCATCTGATGTCTGCTACACAATGAAGAGATTCTCTCCTTGAAAGCAACAATCCTAAACAGCTTTAAGGAAACGGAGAAATAATTTCTATTGAATTTCAGTTAATCCAAACCAGGGAGAAATTGGAAACCTAACCTCACATCAGCCAAAAATTAAGCCAGTTTCCATGGAAACCAGCACCACTCTCTGAAGCCTATTATGGAGAAATTGAGAAGAGTCATTATATATGCTGGCAGCACACCTTGATATACATTCAAAATGTCTTGGCCTGTCTCCCTGCAGGTGTTATACTGGTCCTGACTCTTCTTCTCCTGGAACATCCTGTATTTATAAAAATTGAGCCTGAGGTACTCACTCTGTGAACAGCATTTGGCAGTAAATGTATCAGTCAGCAGGAAGGGAGAAGGGTAGCTAAGCAAGCAGCATGACAGTACCTTTGGTCACAGCAGAAGCATTAACTGTGGTGTTGATGGAGGAGGCTAGGGAAAAGCGACGGGTAACTTCTCTTTCCTTAGATTCTGGATCTGGGAGAATAGACAGATGCAATGCAGGGCAGGGTTAGAGGTTAATAAACACTGAGGGTAAAAGATGTCCAAAGCAAAGCAGCAGCCGGAAAAGGGTAAATAAAAGGTAGGTTGCTCCTCTAAAATAGCCAGGAAAAATACCCTCAACAAAGTGAATAGCACAGAAGAGAGTTTATATGAACGTATTTTTTCAAAGCAATTCCAATTGCACCAATTTTAATACTTCAGAAGGGAGACTTATGCCAATTAATATTTTAGCAACCAACTAGTCTAAGTACAGCTACAAAGCACAGAAAGATGAGCACGATGGTTAGAATGGTGGGTGTGTCTACAGATGAGGTTTGGATTATTTTAGACACCGAACTGCTTGTTCTGTGGTGACTGACCTGAAATACACTGAAAAACAAACATGAATGGTTTGGAGTTCACGTTTGTCGTTTCTAGCAGTTAACTGTGTGAATGCCTGAAAACGTCCTCTGAGCCTCCATCCTTACTGCTGCAAATCAGCTTGGAGAAAGTGAAGACAACAGAGCTTTTCTTAGTTTACTCCAATTAGGATCCTGCCTTTTCTCAAAGCCCGCTCAGGAATGAAAACACAACTTCCTCAGATTTCACTGTGAGATGTGAGCAGCATTTTTGACTCAAAATATTTCATAAACAGATCAGAGGTATAAATGGACTAACTATCTGCTAGCTTCAGAGAACACATGTGTCAAAACATGTCAAAGTCATTACGCAGCTCTTCAGAGATTGTGTCTACACATCTACAAGCACATCGATATACTTCTTGCACCTACCAACTACAGCAGCACCACTTGGGAGAAAACGTTGCTTGCTTACAAATATTTCAGGATTAACTTTTTAGTTTCTTTTGCTGAAAACACTCTAAGCACATGTGCTGCATTACTCAAGTGAGTATTTCCATTGAGACATGAGTAAAGCTGTTCATATGCTTCATATCTCAGTTTCCGTAAGATACTTGAACACTTAACTCTACCAGGACACAACCTCCATTGAAAATGGTATCAGAAATGGCTTTAAATATTCTGTTGAAGGTTTTCAGATTTGTCCAAAACTATTTGTGATTTCCATGTTTTGAGTTTTCAAAATACCAAATATTTATGTAAAAATTAAATATTTGTTTCTAATTTCACTGAAACATTTCCTGGGATAGGTGAAGAGTTATTTCACAGAAAACTCTTTGTAGCACATGCTTATATGCTTTGCTGAATGTTAGCCCAGATGTTCCCAGATGGTGCCTGTGATTCAGAGGGACTTTTCTATTCCAGTTGTCTCCTTTCTCTTGTCGTGTCTATCTTCTTTTCTCTCCCCCCCGCCCCGTTAACTGGCATACAGCACTGGAGTAAAAGAAGTTTCAGGTGATTTTATATTTCAGGTTTAAATATCCTGTGCAGAACTATACTACTGTGAAGATTTCCTTGCCAGGGATCTTAAAATTCTCTTTCCCATTCCTCACCTTCATGTTTCCTTATTTTAATGTTCAGTCACACAACATTTCTCTTTACTTTGTTTTTACCATATTTCTGCCTAGTAAATGTCACATTCGCTGTATGTTTCCAGTGGAGCAGAAATTAGCGTGACTGGTTGAACTGCAATTCCTATAATGTTTTATTATGCCAAAACATCAGGAAACCATATTAGCTCCTTAAAATCTCAGTGCAATTTTAACTGTAGATTGGCTACTGTAAAAAGACTGTAAATTCTGTATCTGCCAATGCACTTCCTTATCAATTTACTCATAAAAGCACATATATTCAAGTACCTCCTTATCCACACCTCCTAAAAAGGCTGAAGAAAAATGAGAGGTTAAACTCTGCTCTCAGTGATAATTACAATGGAATGACTCTACATTTAGACTGCTGTAACTGCCCTTATTAAAATACAAAGAAAATTTCACTTTATAACTATGGTGTTGGGCTACATTTACACCACATCATGCAGCTCTTAGAGACCCTGTGCCAACTCCAAGGAATATGAGCTTGGCTCTGCAAACCAGGACAGCTAATGCCAACCCAGGGCGGGGAGATGCAGAGTGCTACGAGTGTGGGCTTTCACGCACTTTGGTGTCAGTTCTGGTGTGACTGCCTTGGGGTCTCTGCACTGATGGAGTGCAGGATGGTAACGTTTCTCCTCCAGACACCAGCATTTCTTTGGCCAAAACACCAAGGTGCTTATATACAACGTTTTCTACCCCATCATATCCAGCCTGGGCAGACAGTTCAGCAATGCTTTTGAGCATCCGTGCTCCACTGCCAGTTGATATCTATCAATCAAGCAACCTTGTTTTCCCCCTAGTTAGTCTTGTTATTTTATTGTTTAATCCTTCCCTTTTATGTGTTCTGCACATGAACAGACACGGTGGGTCTGAACCAAAGTATGCTCAGCTCAGTATGCCACCTCCTGCCATGGCCAGTAACAAATCCTTAGACGAAGGGGTCAAGAGCTCGTATTGCAGTAGCTTCCCTGTTACCTTCTCACAGCTTCTGATCTGCCTTGACAGCCAGTCCGTATAGTGCTAACACAGCTGTGCATCATCACTGCCTACAGAAATGACCACACTCTGCAAATCATCCAGGCTATTTGCCAACTGGTTTCCTCTAGGCCAGGACCAGATTAGCAACTGAACAGCAGGAGAAAGTGAAATGGGACATGGTGTAATGGAGGTGCTTCGCAGGAATCTCAAGTGAGCAGACCCAGCAAGTCTTTGAGCTGAGAGTGCCTACAGCTTAGGGGGTATGAACTCTTCTGAACTGTGCTTTGCTGTCTGGAACATGGAATGACTGAATAAAATGCAAGATGTTTCACACGACAAGAAAAATACAGATAAAAGAGCAGAAGAGGCCCAAACCAAAACTGCAGATCCAAACTCACCCGAATTACTGCATTTCTGAAATCTGTATTTTGTAATTGATTTCCCCAAGTCATAGGATCTGAAAACCACTCCCTTTTTTGTATTCAGAACATTGAACTGGTTTGTCCATCTTGGATCTTACTACCAAGTGCAGCCTTAACCTTGCAGCCAGAATCTTATGGCTGCTCTGGATCTTGGTGTATTCTCATCTACTTTATAACATTGTAATTTTTATTCTTTCATCTTGCTTCTTCCTCCTTTGATGATCACCCTCTCCATCACTGGACACTAACCCTTTGTCGCACAGAAGAAATATAATTTATCAGAACAGGAGAAAGGTCATATAATAACAATAAAAAGAGTAATTACACTATCTTTTCAGAAAGTAATTGCAAATAGTCATTCAATTTAATTTCTATTCACATTTCTTTCTTTCCTCAAAAGTCTCTTTCTTGTACAGCCATCACAGGAACATGCAATGCTCTCTATTCATGGATATTAAGTCTCTTCTAAAAATTTATGCACAGAGACTCAGAACACAGCATTTTACAGTATCATATAACATAATTAAGTAGAAATGGCAATAAACCCCAGATCTTCTGAATTCCGCTTGCTCAGTGTAACCACTAGGCCATGACTGAGCAACATTTGAAAAAATAAAGAGGTCCACAACATTTGAAAAAATAAAGAGGTCCAACCAATGAACAATTTAACACATAAAAACCTCATGTAGCACCACACAATGATACTCTTCCCTTCAAGCCAGTAAACTGCTGAAAGAAGTTAGGTTGGTGGTTTAAAACATGTTCACACTTTGGCCCTTGAGAGAAACTGGAAATAAACATTATTTGCACTGTGCACCAGTAAAAGATCCAACCACTAAACTCAAAGGTTGCCTTGGCGATACTGCCGAGAAGAGGAGCCATATGTGTGTATC
The DNA here is from genome assembly GCF_035582795.1 of Mycteria americana. NCBI lineage: Eukaryota > Metazoa > Chordata > Aves > Ciconiiformes > Ciconiidae > Mycteria > Mycteria americana. The sequence continues at coordinate 10,784,302 of NC_134371.1, forward strand.
AGACAGGAGCATTTTGGTGAGACGTGGCAGCACTTTAGGAAATAGTGATGGATGGCACTATGGGATGGAGAGAACATTGTGGGAGTGCAGGAGACAGATGGCCAGAGACCAAATGCTGCATGGGGTGATTTTACCTTTGGGTGGAGCTCTGCGGTTGGAAAGACCTTGCAATGTGAATCGCTTTCTAGCAAGCGCTGTGCGCTCAAGGTTAAGGCTGGTGGAAGCATCAACTAGGAGAGAGAGGGAAAGGGAAGAGAAATAAGGAAGGAAGGGTCAGCTGTTCAGCTTATGGGAAAGGAAAGGTTAGCACTGGATGACAACTTAAAATAAATAAATAAATTTTGATTCAGTTCAAGCCTGAGCAAGAGCTAATCAATTAGAAAGGTGACATGAGATCAGGGTGATTAAACCAGCTGAGCCAAACAGAGCCCCTGGGTTGAGTTTGGCTCACTGAGTTTTAATGGAGAACAACAAAACAAAACCAAAGAAAAATAGGTGAAGGGATGTAGCTCTCATCAAAGGAAAATACAGTTTAGCAGCAAGCTCATTAAAAAGGATCTAGTGCCTTTTACTATGAAAACACATAATTGTGGTTGGAACAGCAAGGTTGTAGGGAAGAAATAAGAGAAGAAGCCTTGCAGTGCAGGACACGTACAGACAGCAAGTATTGCTAGCAGTCCCACTTCTGCTATCCAGTACTAGCACTGAAGAGTCTGCCCTCATTAGCCCTGTGGCTGATAACACTCTCAGCCTTACCTGCTGAAGTCTTTCTAACAGCCTCCGAAGCTGGCATACAGTCATGCATTTGATCTCATGATTTGCTGGGATATAAGGAGTGCCATGCCAGCAAAGCTTATTTGCCAGGCTCCTACATGAATGAGCCAGCCATGCCGCCTGACAGTCGCCTTTATAGAGACAAGTCACAGACGGATCTAGGTCCTGAGACTCTGGGTTTGAAAGATACTCAGTTACTCGCATTGCAGAAAAGAGGTGGACCTAGATCAAACCCCCAGATCCATGCGTTCCTGCCAAATTCTGCATCTGCCCCTTTCTTTGTGTGGGCAGGTAGCACACAGAAGATTTATGGCAAAGGAGCAGGAGAAAAGCCGTGTGTTGGCTGCCTGGTTTTGTGCCATAGGATTTAACCACTAGCTTTCTCCTCCTCCTTATTTCATACACTGCCAAGTGAAAATCATTAGAGGCACAAATGAAGACCAGAAGTACAAAGGGAACATGAAGAGACAGTGAATCCACAGTGATGGACAAGCAACAGACAGACAAGCTGTGCTTCCAAAGGAAAGTGCATCCCATCACTTCCTGATTTGCAGCCAAGATAATCCAGGATCCGAGGTGCCTACATGCATAGGTGGGTGCGAGGTGAACAGATTTTAACAATACAGAAGTATTATGTCAGTGTGGTTCAGCTCCTTCCAGCCAGTGGCCTGAGGCCAGCTTTGGGCCAGGCAAGTGCATCTGGTGAGGAACTGCTGCCGAGCGGCGTTTCAGCTGTGGAGCTGCCCACAGGTGCACTGGGAAGCATTTGACTTTCAGACTGCCTCTGTTGGCCTAAAAGCCATTCCCTGCCATGGCTGCTCCCACTGTCAGGCAATCTTTGTAAAGATACTGTAGCTTATAAAGAATCCAGAAACTGATATATAAAATATATTTACTTTCTGTTTGCATAGAGAAAAAAAAAACATAGTATTTGATTATCACAGACTCATGCAGCAAGTACAACAATGCATGTGTATAGGGGGAAGGTTTATATGCTAGTTCTTCAGCTATGCAATTACACCACTTCACTGATGGACCCCTTAGGATTTCACAAGTCCCCACAGCTTCCTAGCGCCAGCCAATCATTAAAGACTGGTCTCTAAAGACACGTTGTCTCCACTTGAGTTATTTCAAACCTTTTCCTTCATTCTGCAGGTATACCAAATAACCCCGGAAACCATTTCCAAACATAATAAGGACTAGGTCCTGATGGGCAACAGGTTGAACGTGAGCCCACAATGCATACTTGTGGCAAAGAAGGCCAACAGCATCCTGGGCTGCATTAGGCAGAGCCTTGCCAGGAGGTCTGGGGAGGTGATGCTTCCCCTCTACTCAGCACAACTGAGACAAACCTGGAGTGCTGCGACCTGTCCTGGGCTCCCCAGTACAAGAGAGACATGGACATACTTGAGTGAATCCAGCAAAAGCCCATGAAGAGGATTAAGGGATTGCAGCAGCTGACATGGGGAGAGAGTGGGAGCGCGGGGATTGTTCAGCTTGAAGAAGAAAAGGCTCAGGGGGTCTTATCAATGTATATAAATTCCTGATGGGAGCAAGTAAAGAAGATGGAGCCAGATGCTTGTCAGTGGAGCCCAGTGACAGGATGAGAGGCAATGGGCACAAATTGACATACAGGAAATTCCATTCAAAAGTAGTAAAAAACTTTTTTTACTGTGAAGGTGGTTAACGACTGGGACATCGTCCTCAAGGTGGTTGTGGAGTCTCCACCCTTGGACATATTCAGAACCCAACTGGACATGGCCCTGAGCAACTTGCTCCAATTGACCCTGCTTTGCGCAGGGCGGTTAGACTAGGTGGTCTCCAGAGGTTCCTGCAGGACTCGGCTCCCATATAGCTTCGAGTCAGTGAATCTACCAACCAGGTCCACACAAAATGCTGTTTTATATATAGATAACTCAACCACAGGCACTTATCGATAAGAATAATGAAACTGAAATAGCTTGCCAATAGCGGCCCCCCCGTACTATAAAAAGAAACCAGTATTTTAAAATAATCTGCGTTCAGATGAACTACATAGCTATTGGGAGCATTACAGTCAGTAGGTGGCACAAAAGAGACGGTTTTGGCAGAGAACCCGACTCCGTGCTGCTCGCGTCCTGCAGACCAGCACAGCCACGCCCTCCCCAGAGGGCTGCAGCACCATTCCGCTGCACCTTGGAAAGCGGGACCTAACCGTACGTTTTTAAGAGGAGTTCAGCCCCTGCGGAGGCCCAGCTGGGGGCTCTGGGGCCTCGCCGGGACGCGGAGGTGCGGCGGGCCGCCCGGAGCCGGCGAGCCGTGCGGCTGGCTCTGCGCAGCGCGGCCGGCACCCGCGGCCCCGCAGCCCCGAGCGAAGGGACTGCTGCGGGGCCTGCTGCGGGGCCCTGCGGAGCAGCCCCGTCCCGCAGGATGAGGCGGCTCTCGGCTGAGCTAGCAGGAGTTACAGCGAGAGCCCTGAAGGAACTGGGCATGGGAAAGCAGAAGAATGGAAGTCAGCGTGTAGGGGCATCCCAGTTCCCACGCTCTTGTGTAAGTTGGACCAGTCGAGAAACGCCAATAGTTTTCCTGGAAATTTTTGTGAAAGTAGGGTTTATGAATTTCAAATGAAACACTGCTTTTCAACTTTTTTTGTTTAAAAACAAATAATCTTTTTCAAAAAGAAATTTTTACTGAAACAGGTTTTTAATTAATAAAATTGGGTTTTTTAATGAAGAATCCATAGCTTTCTCCCCAGAATGAAAACTTATTGCAATGAAAAAATCTTTTGGCAAAGAGCCTATTTCTCAAAGAAAAAAAAAATAAACATTTTTTTACCATCTCTATTTATAAAGGGGCCTGCTGATACTTTAAGCCTGATTTGGACATTCATCTCTTAAGACCTCGCAATTTTCTTTTTTTATGTTATTAGAAAAGTCATTGCTTTAACATTTCAACATACTACTACCTAAAAAAGAAACTGATGTTGAAAGATTTTCTGTTCCTGCTACTGCCAGATGACATCCCGTTTCTTTTTAGTGTTCATTCTAACCTACATTGTAGAGAATACATCTATTGTATTTATGGCCTCAAATAATGGAGGGACTTTCAGTGATCGCATGTGCGTTTATTTACTATACACTTGAGGGGAACCTAGAGGAGGAAAAAAATCTCTTCGACATAAAGCAAGGAAATTTGTTAGCAAAGTCCATTGACAATGTTAAAATTAAATTAGAATAGAAATAGAATAAAATATAAACCAACTTAGCCAGGATATAGAAGGTTAAAATACACATACTATCCCCCCAAAATTCTATTTTTAAAAAACACAAGTTGAATAAAGAGCGCTGTGATGCATCAAAACTCAGACTTAAAAAATCCTTAACTGGTAACTGGTAACGCTTTTTGGTGTTCAAGAAGTTTCACGGTACAGTCACTTAGCTTTGTAGCATTGGGGTTTTTTGATGTTTGATTTAAACAACATACATTTAAAGTATCCTCATCAAACTCTAGAAATGAGTGTGCAAAAATAAAAATATTACCGTGTGGAAGCAGAAAGCTCTGTATCAGAACTCCTACCTCTCTTTTGTCTGGAGCTGGGACTGGAATTCCTGTTTTTATTGTTAGACACTTCCACGTTTGATGTCTCAGATTTGTTTTCGTATATATTTGATGACTTTCTGCTATACCTTTGGACAAAAGAAATACAAAAATAGTTACATTCCTGCTTAATACCTGACAGAGCACTAAGGATTCTTTCTTACCCTCAGAAGTGGAAGCCTAAGGAATAAAAGGCAGGTTTTAAAATTGTGTGCGCTATAAATTCTGCATCTGTGTAGGTAGATATGGTGGAAAGAGCCATTCTAGCCCCCTCCTCCTTTCCACACCACACAGTAAGGGATGTCCTTAGTGAGAGCTGAGAAGGGAAAAATGGAGGAACAAAGTGGTTAAGTCTGCACAAGCTCTTTTTGCAAGTCCAACAGATTTGGAAGGAAGGGGTAGGAAACCAGGTTAGAAAAGAGGACCCCAGTTTTCTATCCTTTGCAGCATATTTGACTCCAGAAGAGAAACGGGTACTGAATGGTCACGTAGAGGTCATACCATGCGTAGAGGAACATATGGATTTCACTGGCTCGAGGATCTTGCAACTTCTGCTTCTTCTGGTCTTTGAAAACGTGAATCCAAGTGGGATATCCCTGTCTACAGCTAAACTACAGATGAGGGCATCCATCTTGCCAGATTTGCACAGGTACTGGCCTTGCAGTCTGTAATGGGAATGACCCCCCTACCCCAGGTTTGTAGGGCTTTCGAGCTGCAAGATTTTCTCATGGTTCTTATCCTCATTGTTTTGCAAATGTGTGGTGGTTTAATTTGGGTTTTTGACTGTTATCCTTGGCAGACTGAATGTTCCACACATTTCATTATATCTACACACCTGAAATACTCTTTCCCAAAATGCTCATTATTAACATGTATCAGCAATTACATTGCTGTTTACAATTAACATATGAACTGTTATACTTAACGTTCATATGGTTTGTCTTGCTGTAAGGGAAGGTCCAAGGTATCACTAAAAACTTAAAAACATTTGGAATACTAGAGATCTGTGAATAACTTTTGTAACTACAAGGCAGCCTGGGACTCATTGCTTTGTATTTGAACCTCTGACCTGTTTTTGATGGAACCTTAACAGAGGTCTCTGTTACTCCTGTACTAAATCAAAATGTGATTTTGCAGCCTGATGTCAGGTACAAAGTGGGGCTCAGAATAAATATGGGAACAAATCCAAAGCACACTCATATTTCCTTATTCTTTTTTCTCTGTTCCTTCCCAGCTAGGCTGAGATAACTGTGAAACATGCAGCTGACAGAGTTAAAGATTTACAGCTGTGAGAAAGACACCAAGAAAACACACGAGCTTCTCTGAAACAGTATCTGCAGTAAAATTCCAAGTGTTTGTGTGTATCTATGTGCACAGGATATTTTTACATGGATGTATGACTGAATCAGTCATTTCCAAGAAAGCACATAGTTAAGCAGTTAGAACGATAGTCCATTTAAGTTTCATATGTTTAAACAGATTAGAAAACAATAAAAAGGGATCATTTCATTATCACTGAAAGGCAGCAGCCATCCCTTGAGAGAGATACAGCAGCAATAGATACCACAGGGCATCTCATTTTAGGATTAAAACTGAAACTTTGGGGAAGAATTTACAGAGAGAGAATTTAAATAGATTGAACAGGACTTAGGGACATTCAATAACTGCCTGTATTAAGGGCACTGGCTCTAAGTGTCTCTTTTGGAGACACCTCAGCTCCAGTCCTGAGTCAGCCCAGCCCTGCCTTATCTCATGGAATTGCAGCCCCAAGTGCTGCGATGGCATATAAACAAGTAAAGGAGATAGTCTTTGTCATTGAATGGATATAGCTCGGGGATGGGAGAGTGTCCTGCAAACAGATTTCCCCATATCACAGTACAGGTTTGACAATTCCCAATAAACAGTAGAGTCACTGTTACACATGGGCAACCCAAGAGAGGGTGTCTATTGGTTAGAGAAAACCTCAGTAATTAATTAGCCTCCAACCACTGGCAGAGCACTGATGATACTGGTTGCTCTTCAGCTAATACTGTCTATCACTGGCTTACTTCCAGCGCCTTTCACAACTGGGACTGCTTAGTCATTTCAGTCATAAACACAGACTACGCCTATGTGGGTGGCTATCACAAAGTCTAGCTTCTTCCTTCCTCTCCTCGCCTCCACCCAGCATCCCAAAACAGGCTGCAGAAGAGGCTCCACAGTCTGAGAATTCTGGATCCACTATTTCACATCGGCCAGTGCAAAGCCACCTCATGCTGCAATTCCCCTATCCTTGCTTCTCTCCGAGACACGTACTACAGAGGATCAAGGTGGCCTCAGTTTATAATAGCCAATAGGACACTCTGTATTCTTGTTCCATTTATGAAAGCCCAGGGCTTCGTTCTCTCATGAAGACTTCCCATATTCTTCCTGACCCTATAATAACCCAGCATTTGGAGCAGAAGCATCTAACCTCTCCTTCTCTGGCATAGGTGGCAGAGTGAGGACAACAAGCACTTCATTTTTTCCTTTGGTTTAATCCACTCTAGGACAAATAGCTAATCACATGGCCTTTCTTCCTCGAGTTAATTAATTTTCTGTTGACAAATTTTGTCTATAATTTCTGCTCTGAAAATTCTCACTTCAAGAGCCTTATAAGAGGGATATACATCTGGATTGATCTGAAACATTTTTGTGATTGCATTTCATATTTCACTGGAGTAATTTTCTCCTATCCCCAAGGTGGTTTTGCTGAAAGATTTTCACCCTTAAACCTTCTCAGTTTAAACCTTAAACAAAGCAAATGTAACCAAGCCTAGAGAAAATATGGTGCAGGATTAACAGCACTGCATCTGTTTAAAATTTCTTGCATCGAGTTGTACAACTCTCAAAGGCTGGCTGTGTTACCTGGGATCTCTTGGTTTCATTGATCCTGCTAAAATTTTACAGTGATATCCCGTGCCAGCTTGCATTAAACTTGCCCAGCAATTGGGTCATTACAAAAATTTGCTGACAGCTCCATTTAACATCCTGGAAATGTTCCAATACATTTGTCTAAGCTTGAGTTAATCCGGAGCATATGGTTCTTTTGCAAAACCAAATTATCATCTTTGAAATGCATTCTGCATTGTGATTTACAGTTTCCCCATGAGCAAAACCTTTATCTGCATTTACATGCCTTTAAAGAATTTGAAGACAATCAAGTAGGTTCATACCCAGGAAGCTAAACACAGAAAGCCAAGAATTTATGTACTGCAAAAGCACAAAGGCAAGACAAAACATGGCCCTGATATGCCATGATAGCTGTGGTTACCTGCTTGCATTGGAGGAATCCATTGGTGCATGGTATACACTCTCGGTGATTCTTTGGTGCAGTTGACTTGCTTCTGTTAGAGAAAAAGTAAAAAGAAATTTCTCCAAATTGTATTAAGTTGCTTCCTTGTTTGCGTAGAAGGTGGGAGAAAGAGAGAGAAATGGGAGATATTTTGACTGCTGCTGCAATCAAAATGGAATACTTGTACTTGAAGAGAAAGGCATATGATGATCTTAAAGGCTGAAAACTTAGCTCACCCAAACAGCTCTTCTACCCATATTTTTTCAGTGCAGAAGAAATTTTTTCCCCTGCCACCTTCTCTTTCCTCTGTACCTCTTCCTAGCTCACTGAACAACTCGGATCTAGGGAATGGACGTATTGGCATTTTTCCCAGAATACAATGCAAGTTTTGTGGCTCACAGCTTTTTCTGGATTTAGCAACACATGTACATCAGTCCTTTTGCACACGCAGCCATCCAGTAGAAAATATCCCCATCCCTCTGAAGAATGCTTTTGCTCAGCATCCTGGACAAACAGCAATAATACAATGTTATTCAGATGCCATTTGTTCACTCTTTTTGCATAGCTGCAAGGTAGCAACAGACTCATTTGTGCATATGTCCAGTAACTGCTGAGTGGAGAAAGATGATAAGAAAGATGCTGACAACCTGGTTTTCAGGGCCAGGAAAGTCAGACACTGAGAAGTGAGGAGGCAATGGAAGAAGCTACTTTCAGACTCTCAGATTGCTGAGATCCTGGGGCTATTTCACTCTGGAAGAAGATGAAGCTCCAGTCAATGAAAGGAGAACAGACAAAGGGACGGGCAGCACTGGAAGATTAAACTTAACAAAGTCTTTTATGGGTGGGAATGCTGGGAGAAAGGAGCACTCTGGGTGGGGACTCAGAAATAGCTCCATTCCTGGTTTTGGCAACTGATTCACAGCCTTGCACAAATCTCTTAAGCTGCATCGGTAATTCCTTTGCCTGCAAGAGACAATTACGCTCTTTGGGATTGACAGATCAAGGTGTTACCCAAAGCCTCGTTAGCATTCTGTGCTCACTGCAGTATACGATAGGGGTTGTATATACACTAAGTGTTTGAACACTAATGACTCATATGTTAAACTGTTTACCACATACCTTTGGCCACCTTCTTTACCCTTTATTCACTCATTCATCTCAGCTGGTTCCTTCCAACATTCCAGCCCCGTGTGCAACTCCTAACAACAGTCTTTAAAAACAGCCCAGACAACAAATGTCTCCCTCTTCCTTCCCTCATTACAACGTACAGTTGGAGAAATACCCAGTCTTGGATTAAGCATGAATTAAGGGCTCTTCTTTCATGAGTCCTTGGAAATAGAAACAACTGTTTAAAACCACAGGACAAAGCATTTGCTTCCTGCCATCAGTATTGTAATAGGGGCTTTGATTCATATGATCATTTGGGAAAAGGCAATGGGAAGAGTTGCAATAGCATATAAGATACAATTTCTGCCCTCTGGCTGCTGTTCTGCTGGATTCACAATGAAGGAAAGCTTGACTTTGCTCATAGAGTAGGATGAAAGTAATCCTTGGATGGTTTCAAGACCAGACCGGATGAAGTCTTGCGTAACCTGGTTTGACCAATAACTGCCTCTGCTTTGAGCAGGAGGTTGGACTATGATGTCCTGAGGTCCCTTGAAACCTGAAATATTCTAGAATCCTATGATCTTAAGACAAAACAAAAAAGAATATCAAAATATGAAAGTTTTCAAAAACTTTCAGTCTTGATTCCTGCATAGTTTTCTCTGGAAAATGCATAGTAACTCTAGCATATAGATTTTGTATGCTACAGAGATTTCATAAATCTCTGGGTGACATACAAGCTTCGTTTCCTTTGCCTAGAAACACCCATGGAGGATTAGCACTCTATCCTATTAAACACATACATTTTCTCCATAAGCTACTCTCTGTGGTAGCCTAAGTAAAGCCAGCTTTTATACTTCCGAAGTAAATATTACAAGCCACATCAGAGAGTCCCTAGATCAAGTCTTGAAACTGCACTGATAAGAATCTTGAGTTCTTCCCTCAGCATGGAAATGGACTGACCACAGTGAAATTCAGAATAAATACGAGAAAGGATGAAGACAAGAATAAGACAAAGTTTTATTTTGAAGTTTTGTTTTGAAGACAAAACAAAAGACCTGAGTAGTAAGCATTGTAAGTAAGGATATTGTTAAGGGTTGGATTAAATTGCTGAGGCTAATGTGAATAGTTGTTTCCCTCCACTTAAGGAGGCTGTAAGAACTCATTGTCTTTGTGAAACAAACAATTAAAATAAAGGTGACCTCTAAAGTTAAAGCACAGGCACAGGTTTCCACCTAGGACAAAGTCTGCTTAGGAATCCAAAGGATGTGGGTGGAGAGACTTTGCTTGCATTGCTTTAAAGAGGTGTGTGTATGAGAGAAGCAGAAAATGACAAGTTAAGGTGAGAAGCAATGCCAGGGCCCAGGAAAATTCTGTATTGGACACAGCTATGGTTTTTTGTCTTAAGAGAGCCTGAAAAATGGCTTTTAGGACTCTGTACATTCTTGTTCATAAATAGAATAGTATGTCAGATAGCTTTCATCACTATGTTCTCTTACTATCTGGAATAACCTAATTGAATTTTGTCTGGGATTCAGTATCTTACATAAAAAAGGGTGTCATTGGTTTAGGTATTTATGAGTCTTCAGTCATTCGTGTATCGAGCATGTCACAAATCACCTTCATAGTGACATCTCTGTGAGAAAGGGAAATGTCATTAATCATGTTTTACAGGGAGGTCACTAAGATAAAAAGATGGGATAACTGACTGACATTTAAAACGTAAGGCAGGTGACCAGATTTAAAATAAAAACCCTCAAAACCCACACAAAGCAAAACAAACAATAAGATGGAGAGGAATCATTGCTGTGTCTGGTCATGTATGTGGAGGGAGACCTTTTGTGTCAGGTCTTGTGAGAAGGCACAGAGTGAAGACTGGGACCCCATCTCCTCACATGCTGATGTAAATAGATATTTCTAGGGTTGTGGCTTGAGAGGGAGAACAAAGGAAAATCATGTTCCTTGGACTACCTGTGAATGGAATAGTTATTCACGCCATTTCTAAAGTTCTAAGAAATTTTCTTTGATCAGGACAAGGGTTTAAATCCCAGCAATGCTGCAACCACCCAACTGATCCTCGCATAGAAGATCTGTTCTTGCTGATTTCACTGGTGGTACTGGACAGCACTGTAACTCATCCCAGCTCCATGTTGTCACACACAGCTACAGAGGGAAGGCAACATTACCAGATCTCGCTCTGTGTGTCCTACCTCTACACGCTTCCAGTTGTCCTGTCAGCACTTTGCGAATCTCTGAAATCCAGGTGTTTTTCAGCTCAACAGAAGATGCCTGAGAACACAAGGGGAAAAGGCAAAGCAGATCTAATTAGAGCATGTTGCCAATCCCTTGGCTGCACTGACCTACATTTGCTCTCAATTTTCCCAAGGAATGGAACACTGTGGCTAGCTTTGAGCAAAGCAGAGGATGGTCTTCAAGACGGAAAAGTTACCATGAATCTAAGGTAAGTTACCATGCATCTAAGGTCCTTGCTTTTCTGTCCAGCCTTCCAAGTAATTTTCCACTACTTTGTTTTCTCTTTTACCCAAGGTCATGACCATTTTCACAATGATAAATCGATAATTTCAGTGCCAACACAACAATGAAGCTTCCAATGGCTATTGTTTCTTGAGTGTACAGGACAGTCAAAGTCATGAAACGGAAAACTTTCTTAAAAACAATTCAACTGAAAGGAAGTACAGTCCTTGGAGAAAAAAAGAATTGTTGTTACCTGAATGATATAGACCTCTTCTCTGCCATTATACCAGATCTCAAACTTCTTGTTATCCCCTTTTACATTTTCTGTAATGCCCACAGTGCTCATCTGTTTCAAAATAGAAAAGAAGCAGCTGGAATCTGGAAAATGTCAATAGCGTTTAAACTCTTTACCCTCTGAAATGTGTTTTTAAAAAGCTGCTTTCACTTCTGCACCTTAGGGAGTCATTAAAAGTAAAATTCAGAACATGTTATTTCTCAACTTCTAATTTATCATTCGTCTTTTTGATTGCTATAGGAAAAAAAAAATCAAGTGCTCAAAAGTAACACAAGATAATGTCTTGAGCTTATCATCTTTGCTTTTTTTGCTTGAACTGTGGGTCAGTTTTCAACCCTGTCCCATCCACCTATACAAATTTTCAGTTTGAGGAAGATGGTATTTTCAACTTGCAATCATTGACCTGTTGAGGTAGGAGAGGAAGAGGGATGGAACAGGACTTTGTGAGATTTAATGACTCATCTGCAAATCCAGACAACACAAAAAATTCTATATAATTTCAGGAAAATTTAAAAAAAGAGGTGAGCAAGGAGCTGAGTGCCTAACTAGGCAAGATGAACAAGGAACTGAAGAAAATAATTCTAGATTTCTTAAATGATAGATTGTTAACCACAATTCTGAAGTCCAGCTGCTGCTATACTTACCAGATTCCCATCTTACTGTATTTGTTCATCCCCCTTGTTCTGATTTGCCTCAGCATTACATTTGAAGATTTAAACAGCTTTGATTATGTCATGATTCCTGCTATCTCCACAGAAAGAAACTTCAAACATTTATATGAATTGGTTCACTCCTTGAACCAGGTTCTATTACAATTCCTGTCTGGTTACCCTGTAATAAGTTTTCAGCATTACACTTGATAACCCATGTTAGTTGTCTTAAGTCTCAAATGTCACACCAATGTGCTTAAAGGGAAAATTTGGCCTGCTAGTGAATCTCCTCTTAACAGAAAATGTCCTGACTCATATCTGGAAATGTCACTCTTGCAAATAAAAGGGCACTTCTACTGCACTGTGATTCATCTGTAGCTATTATTGTCACAGAATACATCTGCTCAACTGATATCAAGAGTAAAACTCGCAATAGAACTGCACTTGGAGGATGCTTATAGGCAGAACAATGAGAGATGCAGGTCCATTCAGTCTTGCTTCTCTTTATGGGACGCTGGGCAAGAACACACAAGGTGCCTATTTGTATCAAGTTGCAAAACCAAGGTTCACGTCTGGAGTTGCAGGACATATGGCTGGGTCTGTCTCCAGATCAAAACTAAATGGGACCTTTCATTTACTCAGGGTTGCAAGATAGCTCCAGATATGTCTACCTTCTTCAAGTCTCCACATGAAAACATCTGAGAACACCAGATTTATTTCTCTCCCCCACCATTACAACATTTATTACCTTTAATGAATTTTTAAAGCTGTATGAAGCTGTCTTCTCATGGCCATCTGTGTTCTCCTCCCGTTTTTTGCAGAAAAGTAGCATCTTTGTATAGAGGAAGAGGTGTCTCTGCATCGGTTTGAATCTAGCCAAGTCCTTCACCTTGTTGTGCCCCTTCTTGTGGTCAGTCCACACATTGAAGGAACCTTGCATCAACAGCTTGCCAAGCTCACTGACATCCCCCTAGCAAGCAAGGAAAAGAGAGAGCCTACATCACGTTCAAACGAGGGTAATCCCAGGCACAGTTCTCTCCCCTACTGGTGTTTAAGCTTCCAGACAGAGGCACGTGCCTAGGCATCCCTTGTGTTGGACAGTGGACATGTTACAGCTGGAATCCCATCTGCACATCTCCTTGCTAAACCTGTGTAGTTTCTTCATATAACCATTAACCCCTTGTTCTCCATGTCCATAATTCCCAGTTTGTCTCCCCATTTGTAGTTAGTGTCTAAGGTCTGTCTCAGGACCTCTTTGGATCTGACACACAGGCTGTCCCCTCTGATGACCTCAGAGGAAGCATCTTCTGACAAGACCTGGGTTTCAAGACTCCTGAATCAAAGCTGTACGAAGGCCCAGTGCAGTCCAGATATGCAAGCCTTGGTTCTGAAAGATCTAGGTTGAGTTTCTGCTCTGCTACGAGCTTCTTCTATCCCTGGGCAAAACCTTGAAAGATGCTTAGATGTCTGAAGACACAGACTGGTGCCTAGAGGTAGGTAGGTTTGTACGTAGGTGTGTAATTCCCTCCCACCGCAAAGTAGTCTTTAAAAGCTTTGCCAATAGTTTCTGAGCTCACCATCTGCAAACTATGCAATGCTGCACAGCCTTGGCCAAAGAGGGAGTAAATGCCCCAAGGAGCCATAAAAGTACCTGAGGGAGAGTGAAACTAAGCAGGAACCAGACCTTTCCAAGTTAAAGCCCTTGTCTGCAGACCACTGATGGGTAAATACTTCAACTGATATAAATATTTGCCTCAGATACCACCAGCACAAACATTTATAGCACAGTTCAGTACTAAGGAGTATAGCAATGCGTGGGTAGAGGACATGGCAACATCTATATGATAACGGGCTTCAAAAAATAATGATAAACATAATTATCCTAGCAGCAAGTTTTTCTAGGAGTGCTTTGTATAATAAGTTGAGGGAATAAGCTCAGTGCTTTATTAAAGTATTTATTTTCAACATTTGTATGTTCTCTTGATTATAAGGTGAAGATGTTGGCTCCAGGTGGGAATATCTGATTTCTTAAACTACAGATTGCAACCTGTTCTCCCTCTCACTGTCCATCCTTTACCCTAGAACCAACTGCAAAACTAGGGTTTGATTATGTACTTTTCCACTCCATATGAGGGTATTATTAGACTCCCCAAAGCATTCAACAACCCTCAGTAATTTCTGTAAGAGTCTCTCATCTTACATATTAGTAGATAGAGTTGGATTTTTTATTTGTGCATACAGGACTGTGTGTTTGTATTTATATGTGAACACAGGTGTAAACTGCAAGCCTGTGAAAAGCATATTGATGAGATGTAAAGCTAAATAAAACAAACAAACATATTTTCTACATAGTTCTGACAACGGTGAGAGGCTCCTGTTGATATGGCACTGAGATCCAGAAGCTCAGTTCAACTCTTGTGATAGGTCAGTCGCTTCAATCGTGGATCTAGGATTGGGATTATGGCAAGCGAAATAGGAGGCTATCACTGCAGAGAGAAAGAGGATGGACAGGGATGGCAGTCTGCAGCAATCCCACAAAAGACTTTGAATAGTAGCCCGCAAGCCCTGGACTCTCTGTTCAGTGTGGGCAGCAAATAGAGAGGAGGACACTGTTTCTGGTAACTTGTACTAGTGGACAGCAATATTTTGTCCTAAAAGAAGTTTAGTTAAAATGGAGGATTTGATCACTAGCTCAAATATAATTATTCCCTGTTAGAACAATACATTGCATTTCATGTTTATGGAAGATGAGAGATGCATATGAATGGCTTAAGTGCTGTATAACTCATGGACAAACTACCCAGGCCAGATTGTATACAAATGTTAGGATAACAGGAGGAAACATCTCCAAAACTTCAGCTCTCCAAGCTTTACTCTATTTTTTTTTGTGGCTTTGCCTAAAAATAAAAAAAACCAAAACCAATCCCAAACTTACATGTTAGGAATTTCTTACACAAAAGTTCAGCTCCTCAAGTCTGCATGTGCACAGGTCCAAGAATCCTATGCAACTAGGAGAGTTCATCAGCTGCCACAAAACCTGCTTTTCTGCTGGCATAATACCCTTCTCTGAAAGGTGTTCTAGGCAAATATTTCTATCATGCCTGTGCGGGAAAGGCTCCACAAGATGGGGTGTGGTTTCATGAGCTATGGGAGGTGTTTATTTGGCATCACAGCTGAGCACCTGGGACAGGTGGAACAGGGAGAAGAAATTATTGGGTTCATCCTCTTTCACACTTTCACCCCATTTAATAATCATGTAACAAACCATCTCGGCAATGCTATCAGCATCGGGCTACATAGCAGCCATGTTCCACTTTGTCATGTCTTTCGGTTCAGCTAACAAAGCAGAGGCAAAAATCTAGTCCTTGGAGCTACTGTCTGGCATTTCATGGAAGACTGGCAAATTCAAAAGTAGAAGCTGAAAAGGAACAGGAATGCTCTGTTGAATTCCTGAATACAAAACTACTCTGAGATTTGAAAGTAAGGAATAGGCAAAAGCATGACCTCAACATTTGTATAGATAGGAATCTGGATAGATCCTCTCTGGTCAGGATAATATGTTACCTTTCTTGGAGAAGCTCTTCTGCCTATCCCTTACGGAACTATTTAAAAACAGATTTTTGTAACGTTGCTGTAACTACACACATTCAAACTGGGAAACACAGGAGGAAAGCTACCTTTCTCTTTGGGGATGAATCAGAAACAGCAGAAACTGGGGAAGTAAAAGATGTGCTGTATCCATGAGCTTCCCATGCCCATGGTGACTGGTCCAAGTCTGCAATAATAATATCCAGGCTTTAAAGAGTCTTTCTAAAATGAATCTCTGAGACACTCAGAATTAGCCATAATCAGAATGGTTTAGAGAAGCTTTCACAAGCTATTTCTCCTGACACCTGGAAAGCTGTAAAAGACTTACTACTGAAACCAAATGGACTCGAACAAAAAAAAAAAAAACCACACACACACAGGAAAAATCCTCTTTCCTGCAAATACAAATGAAGACTTGATTGTTTCAAAAGAGAAACTGTTGAACATGGTAACATGTTCAGCAACGTGCAAGTTACCAGTTTGTGCAGCAGTTGCTGGAAACCCCAGGAGGAGCCAGCAGGCTATCACTGCAACCAGTGATTCAAAAAGTCACATCAAGCAAAACCACCCTGAGTGCTGAGAACAGTGGCACCAGGACAAAGACACCTGTCCCTAGAAAGTCCATAAAAGAAACTGTGGAGAAACCTGAAAGCAGCAGAGGTGTGTCTCAATGTTCATTTATACTGCTGCAGGTAAAACTTTTCACAAAACAAAAGTGCTAGAAGGGCAAGTTTGTCTACTGTGATGGAAAAGTGAACGCAAGCTTTGCCCCTGGCTTTAAGTAAAACAAAACAGCTTCCCAAGAGAAGGAAAACTAAAAGGAAAACTAACTACTAAAGTGAACCAGGTTTGCTTTCATTGTCAGGAAATACAAATAGGAATAAACCATACAGAATTAAAATTATTTTACCATTCAGCTTTAGAGGTCTCGAGGGTTTTATCAGTAGCAGTTTAAACATATTTGGACAAATCCTCATCTGTAGTGAGTCACTTTAAGCTGTTGGCTTGTCTCACTACATTTAAATAAAATTTATAGCTGACAATACTTTTTTACATCCAATTACACCAGTATAAAATATTTAATTTTAAGACCACTGTTTTCTTTTGTGTTACTGAAATGAAGATTTGTTCAGTGAAGATTCAAAAATACATAGCATTTCTGCTCCATCAGAAGAGATATTAATAAAGAATTATTTAAGAACTTTCAATGGCAGAAACAGTGAGATGCTGGATTTGACCTTGTATGTTGGAGAAATTGAAAAGCTAATGAACTAGTCCTGTTCAGCCAACAAATCTGAAAATGGTAGGCTTCTCCTACCTTGAGAAAACTTGGGAAAACTGAAAATTAGATGGAAATCACATCAAAAAGATACTGCTAATCTAAACTAAGCAGGAAAACTTCATGCTATATTCTTAATCTAAACCCGACTCTTGGTGCAAAGACATACAGCGCAAGACCCCACTGATCAATTCATAATGGGTGTAGGTCATAGCTGTGCAGAAGGCTGCGGTGGAGTATGTGCTTTACTTAAGTTTGTCAGGTTTGGGAGACCTAAGTTATGCTTAGGACCTGTGGTGTTTCTCTGATCCACAGGCACTACAGCTAGTCTATGTGTTTACTAAGATAACAAGGTGGCCACTGCTTTGCATTCAACCCAGTACAGCTACTGCAGGATAAGAACTCGTATTCTCATTTCAAATGTAATGCACAATCCACAGGAGCATCCCCAACTGTGTACAGCAGTGGATCTATGACATAGAGCCAAGCAAGCAGTTAAATTCATTTATAAAATAATGCTGACAAAGGGCGTGGGTTCCTCAGCTACCAGATGCAGATGCACCAGATGCAGAAGTACTTGCACAAAAGAAAGAACTATAGAAATGAAAACTCCTGAAGCCACTCCATCCTGCAAAACACACAGTAACTCTTCCCACCCAGACACAGTAAGCATAGACACCAGCACTTTCTTGGGAAGTCACGTTCTGCACAAAATACTGTTTTTCTGGTGTCCAGACTAAACCCTGTTACTCTGATCTAATAATTCTTTGAACCCAGCTTCTCAGTACATTTTTTTCTTGACATTTTCACCCTGCAGCTATTTCAAAATGGGCAACCACATCACCCTCAGGCCTCATTTCATCAGGCATGTTTCTTCTTTATGTGTCCATCACTTCCACTTCTCACTTAAGGGCTGATTTTATGTAGGCAACACTAGTTCTTGAAAGTCATATGACTTCAGTGGACCTTCAGCAGAGAGATATATACATTTGTGGCCTTTGATTTGTACTGTGGTTGTTATTTCACGTTTCAGATAATGAGTTTGCCAGTCACTGGGATAGATTCTATTACCCACTTTAAATGGAAGCCACATTTTCGTCCCTAAGTGCAAAAGTTTTGGAAACACTTGAGTTGCATAGCAGTCACAAAGTTTCAGCAAATTTCTTAAGTTATGTCTGTCACGCTTGCTACCTCTCGCCTACAAATAAGTTTTGGGTGTGACTACTCAGAAGGACCACATTTATCTCACTTCCTCCCCACATTCACACCCCCACCTCCACATGACAGGTATGTTGACGTCACCGCAACATGCCACTGAGTGGCATCCTTCAAGAATGTGGCACAGGCTCCTGCAAAGTGTACCAGCCATGGGCACAGCATGATCAATGATGGCAGGAACACTGGATGGGTCAAGACCAGAGTAAGAGCAACAGCAAATAATACCTCATATCCTGTGATTGCTATCTGGTGCATGGAGTCATTTACTGATTTGATGATATCAAGCATTGTGGCCAGGGCTTCTTCCAATTCAGCGGTACCCTCTGAATTCTTGCTGCACTTCAGCATTTCCTGATTTATTAAAAAAAAAAATATGAAAACTACTTGAAAACTTCTTATACCAGAAGCCGCCATAAGACAGTCCTCCCTCCGGGAAATTTGTGCTGCATAGACAAAGCAGCAGAACTATAGGAAAAAAAAGAAAACAAAACCAAACAGGACATTCACAAAGATTGTAATTGAGGACATACATTTTGATCTTTTGGACATTTTCAAGTTTTATGGGTTCGTTTAAGATGAGACAGGACCATTCTGACATATTTAAAATGAACTTTTTGCATGTCACAGAATTACATCCAGGATTATTTTACTCCACATCTGCTAGAAAAGAAATTCAATCTTAATATAATGATTTCAGGTGTTAGAGAATTCACCATTTCCCTTTGCAATTTGTTCCATAAGGTACTTACTACCACTGTTAAAAATATAAATTAATTTCTAGTCTGAATTTGGCAGGTTTGACATTCCACTCATCAGGTCTTAGCAAGCTCTTGTCAGATAAAGAAATTCTGCATGGGAAGAGGTCACTTCCTGTGTAGATGCTTGTAGACTTTTGGTCAAATCATCTCACAAATCTCTCTTCCTTAATTTAAATGAGACTTCCTTAATCTATAAGACAGGTTTTTCAGCTGTTAAATTTTTTTGTGGGGGAAATAGGTCAGATTACTATAAGTCTTCCCCACCTCTTATTCTCTACCTCTGCACTACAATCTACAGATCTACATTTGCAAATCTGAAAACCTTTTTTGAGAGATACTAATTTTGAAGAACATGCTGACCTGTAGCACAAAATCATCAAACATTATATTCTGCTTGAAATAAGGGAAGTTATTCCATCCTCCAACCCTTGCACAAGGAACAAGAGACAAAGTTCTGGACAAGTTAAGAAGCATGTGCCCAAAGCAAAGAAACAAAAAAAACCTTTTGAGGGCTCAATTTCTGTAATCACTTCACATACAGAGTTCCTATTTAGAGTTCCAAATATTTAGGGCCAACCAGTTATATAGCTCAGTACAGTTCCTTACAAGGATGACTTTTCTTATTTCTATATGTGTCTTCTGCTTGAAAAGTTCTAATCATAGCTCAGGACTTAATTCTCTTCTTGTAACCAACGGTTATAACCTATGTAAATCCTGAAAGACACCAAAATCTTCATTTTGAATTAAATTAACTGCCTTGCCTCTTGCTCTTCTGCCTACAGAGGAGCCCTGAACCCGATTCAGATGCACAGATTGTTTTTTCCCCACTGTATTATATAGAAAGCAGTTACTGCCAATGAGTATCCACCTGAGATCAGAATCAGACTCTATATCTTTGCTAAAAGCATCTATGGAAGAAAAGGTTAACAGATACAAACCCACATATGGTTGGTACAGTCTTGAGAAGACATGAGTCTCAAAGCAGCTGGAAGATCCCAAGACTACACCATAGAATTTGAAACCAAAGCCAATCAGGATGCCTACCATTAAAAAGAAAAAGTAAGATGACTGTAACCAAAAGTAGTAAGATAACCGATTCCTGTCACATCTAGTGACCTGTGATTTTGATGCTTGGAATCTGCAGCCATTAATCAGCTGAAAGAATAAGTTTATTGGTTGTTAATGAGACAACAGTTCCAGTGACAGAATTCATAACCAAATAACCATTTTATTCATCATTATTGACTTGTTCCTGCCCTATATATCTACCAGTGGAATGAAAGAAGTGTTTGGCTGGATGCAATTTTCATTTCAGAAATGTAAGCTGTGAAGAAACTAAGAAATAAATTATTGTAATAATAGCACCTCACTAAGAACTGTACAGTGAGTTTAGTTTTGTTTCCTTATGCTGACTACAATGTCAACAGAAACTGTGCTCCAGAAATACACCTAGGAACGAACCAAGACTCTGCTAACCTTAGTAATCTTTATTATAGTAAGAATTAGATCCCTTCAGCAGGGGTGGCCACTGACATGGTTTTCATTCAGGCATATAATTTTCAGCTACATTTTGAGTTTGGAAATCATTTAATCCAAAATCTGAGGCACGTGTGTTCCTGTAAAACAGGGTTGCAAAAAGGTAGTTCTTGCAAACCCCAAACAGCAGCAGTCTCTCCTTGAGTGCTTGGGTGACCAGGGCTTAGAAGGTAAAAGCAGGGTGCATTCCTATAGTACCTGTTGCAAAATTTCTGGATGAGGCTGGATCCCTGCTCTCTGTATACTGGGCGTGCTGCTTTACAATATTAGCTAAACTGATTGAAACCAGAGGATAGCAATAACTGTGACCCAGAATTTAAAACTAGCCTGCCCCATCACTCAAGGCACACAGCTTCTTAGGCACTTGTTTGTTACCAATTTTTCACTGACTCCCATTTTCCTACACTTTTAAATGCTCCTGCTGCCAGGGAGAGAGTGCACCATCTTCACAGATCTCATAATCCCTGACAAAGTAAATGTTCGTGCCAATGTGTTGTTGCTAAGTACAAAACTGGTCTGACCAGCTTCAACCCCAATGGCTGCAACCTGTTTTGCCTGAGAATTTTACTCCTTGATCTAATCTTGGTTTTATTTACAGTCATATTTCAAATTAAAAGTAGAATCTGGTTTACTCTTGCTTTTCTGAAGACCTTGACATTTTCTCCCTTGTCACAGAACAGTTTCAAGAAACAGAGCCAAATTTACTTGTGGATTACATTGACGTAAATCTACTGGAATCAGTGAAGTTGCATCCTTGTTAATATCCCCCTTCAATATTTGGATTCTACAGTTTTATGTAAAGTCAGTAAACAGGTCACAGAAATACTGCACAAGTGAATGGCCAGCCATATCCTCACATGGCTTAAGCTGGCGCAATTTGACCAGTGCCATGGTAGCTATTAGCAAATAAAGTTGAAGCCTAAAGTCTTCATTGCAATTTTCACGCTAAGTTTCATGACAGTACGCAACACTACATTAATTTCAGAGGCTTGAGAAGAGCATGTAATTCCCCTTCATGACCTTCCCATAAGGAAGGTCAGTAAATAGTATTTTTTAGAACTGAGGAGATGAAGACAGAAATTTAAGCCACCATCTTCAAAAAACATCATTGGTTTGAGAGCATATATTTCCTGTTGCCCAGTTCAGACCAGAATTTCAAGCATGGACCACTCACAGTTCCAACCAAATCAAGGGGAAGTTCACATACTCATCCCATGGAAGAGTCACAGACAATCTGTTCCTAGCTGGGTCTTTAAAACGAAAGCAGCAAAAGGGAGTGGCTCCTTCTGAACGGTTTGAGTCACAACCATGGGAAAATACAGGTTCAGAGAGCTGAAAGTGTTTTGTTAAACAGGGTCAGATGTCAGAGACAGTATTTAAAGCATCAGTCCCTGTTTTCAAACTGTAAGACCATATACTGATGCAATAAAGCCAAATTCAATTTCTGTTTAAAGATAAATAAAACAATAAATAAGACAATAAAATATCTTACTTTATATATATATATAGCAGTATATATATAATAATTTACTGCTATTGCTTAGTATATAAGTAGTGCTAAGTAATAGCAGTACTTATTTTGAAATAGAAGTGCTTTCTTTGACTGTTTGTTACCATTTTACAACTTAGCATTACAAAGTATTTGTTGAAGGAGTGAGAGAGGATTTATTTCCAGGTAGTCCTTCAGAAAATAATGCTGATATGCAATTCCGTAAGTAAAACAAGCTATGCATTGGAATTCTTTGCACTGTCATGGAGAATTTACCTTTAACAGCAACTGGTACTTGGTGATTCTCTGGACTGGCTTTAAGAGATAAGCATCTAGCGAGAGCTTATGATCCAATTTACGCTGACATTCCTGTAAGAGACAACAGGAGAGAAAAATACAATTGTCTCTTGAAGCACAGGCAAGACACGAAGATCATTATCATCTGGTAATCTGAAGATTATAGGTAAGATTATAGGATTATATAGATTATAATCTGTGAATTAATTGAGAGAGAAATTTGTTCCATCTGCATAGGAGTTTCCAGGTTACTTATGCCACAGTGAAAATATATCTAAACAAGAGCTAATGTTTAGGTTCCACTTAGTGTTGAAATCTGGCATGCCCTGCTCCAGAGATTGCAATTATCTGGGGTTTGGAAAGAAGCCAGCATTTCTTTGGTTTGGGTATAGCCTGAAGAGTCAGGCTCCTGTCCAGGAAATCTACTTGCTACTCTACCTACCTAGTCTCCTATAGAGAGCACCTTGACACATACTGAGCACCTGCCATCAGTATAAGAAGCATGCAGAAAAGTCTATATATTTCTTTAAGTTTTCTAAAGAAAGAAGAGATAAAGAAGGAAAACAAGCTTTAATGGTCTTGCACTGCTAGTCTGCAATGAAATTCCACCTGAAAAAAGATGCTGTCTCCACACTGTCTCCAGAGAGCTTCAGACCTTGGCTTGTTCTGACAGTATTTTTCATATATTTGGAGGTCCTCTTTCTGCAAGAAAAGGATAGTTTAAGTAAAGTAAGAAAAAAGAATCCACAGAGCATCTGCACACTTTTTCTTACCTTCCATCCTAACACATGAAGTAATTAATTCATGGTAATAACTCTGTATGTAAAAAATATACTGAAGCTACCAAACTTGCTTTTTACTCCTGTAAAGTTAAATACATCTGAAAGTGAGATTTTTTTTTTTCTCACACTTTTTGCACAAAGCAAGGAGACTGCAGACTGGAAGACACATAATCTAATTGCAAAATTTATCTTCCAGAGAGGGGAATAGATGGTTTGAAAACAAAAAAAAAAACATTAGAAAGGTAAATTTTGTTAACAGTACTGACACAGACTGGTAATTGCCACCAACACTCACCACTTAGCCAAGGTTCACATGTTCAAAACACTTTGAAAATAGTGTTGGCTCTTAATACTACAAGGATGAATTAAAAAGTAGCAAGTTTGTCTTGTTGATGTCCTAGGCCAGGCAGGGGGAAGTGCTTAAACTCTGTCCTATCCAAATTAGAAGTGGGTGGATTCACTTGACCTCTCTTTACCTTTCGCTACACTCCAGGTGCTCTCACTGAAGTCCATGGCAACAAATCTTACTGACTTCAGTGAAAACAAAGGCAATCTCTATAAAAGCCCAGAGAGTGTATTTTAGGCTCCCTAGACTATATGGGTGGATACAGACAGACAGGCATTCCTCTGCCAGGTTCTCCGCTCACCAACTGTGCACCCGGTCGGCACAGAAGCCCTGCAGCCACGCAACCGTGGAGCAGTGCCGTACAGAATCCTGTGTCTGAGCGGCTGGGAGCTTCCCATCTTCGCCTGCACCTATCCTGGTGGACATGACCTCAGTGAATCAAAGACAGTGCCAAAAATAAATCTGAGGAATTCCTGGCTCTTGCCTCTGTGCTTTCAGCTCGCTGGGCAGTGCCTATACACTCTTGGTGCAGGGGAAGCGTTTCTTTTGTATCGAGTTACTAGAAGAAATCAGTATTGCTGCTATCTTGCTCTATAGACCTATCCTGGCATCACCCTGGTGAATCAGATGCGAAAGCAGAGCTGTGCCATGCAACACCTTACAGTGTTAAGGATTATGCAATACGAAAAGCTCTGTTGCAACTCAAGAGATATTAATGGTGCTGTTTCAAAATAAGCGCAGAGTTTTCTTCACACAAATAGAATTGTTTGTACATGTTGCCTTGGAGGGAAGTTAGCAGGGGGTAAAACCCACAAAACTAAAAGTAATAACAAAGTGTAGTCAAGCATTACGATTTGTTCCTGGCCCACAGAAACCTAATTGGACTGGGCAAGAAGAACAGAAACAGTGACAGTCGAGAGCACTATTAGGATTAAGAGAAAAATACCAATTTCAATTTTTAAAAAAGGTACAATAATCAACAATTTACCAGTAATTTGTTACAGTGGAACCCCCCTATGCCAATGCAATCTACTGCTGCTTAAATCAGTGACACCTGCTCAGGCAGATACTTACATCTTTAAATACACCTTTAAGTTTTGTAATACTGTAAGGAATAGGAAATTCCTGATGAAATTACTAGGATCAGATTCTAAAATGCCAAGAAATAATTAATTGCCTAATTACTCAGATCCCAGTCTTAAATGTTCCACACATCTCTGTTTTCATATCCAGAGGTTCTGACTTCTTGCTGGTACTTTTACACCATGCTCATCTCTCCTGTAATGCTTTTCCTTTCCACAGTGATCTGCATCCCGAGATCTTTGCAACCTTTCATGCACATGGCATATATGCACAGTTCCAATGATCTTTTTGACTGCTGATTTATGAATAAATTTTGCTTCAGATTAGAATTTAGCCCTTTGAATCCAACTCGCAGGTTTCTGGTCAGCTGCTACAATCCTTTCACAGATAGCTTCCTTTTCTAAATGCTTCTTTCTCCCTCAATGATGAAATGCCCTAACTTTTTCCAAGGTTAGCAATATGAATAAGTAAACAGTGGTAATCCACAGTGAGTCACTCCTACCAGGCACCTCACCTGGCACATGTTGGTAAGCAGTCCAACACACCTTTTGTTTCTTCCTGAGCATTCTTGCCTTGGTTTGGTAAACTTTCCTTCTTCCCAGCCCCGTGTTTAGCAGATCAGCCCAGAGTGTCCCTCTTGTTGCTGATAAAGCACTAGAAGACCCATCCTGCAAGGCATTCAGTACACATCCCTCCCCTCAGTCCTTGCCACAGAGAGCTCTAAGCAAGGTCAAGCATCTTGGTGATGTTATAATAGCTGCCATGTGGGCAAAATTGAGCTGGCTGGCTTGTAATTTAGTTCATATGAATATCATTCCCTAACAACATCAGGCAAAGTGGGAGGGAGGACAAGAGGGGCATTTCTGGCTCATCTTTCACCTGATTCTGCTACCGTGTTCCAGGAGAGAAGCCAGAGAGGAGAAGTAGGCTGGGACTCCACAGACTGTTTCTGCCATCACCTGAGAAGAAGGGTTCACATCTATGGTGACAGCTGACTAGGTGGCACTGGTGGAGGTGGGAGAGTGTGTGGGGACATGGCAGAGGAATGACTGGCAGGGGATGGAGGGATTCAGGCACCAAGGTGTCCCACTGCAGCTCTCGGGATGCTTTTAAGCAGCTCTGGAATCAGGGCTGAAAAGACCCAGTGTGATCAGACAGGGTAATATTCTTCAAGTATGAGTCTAAAAAACAGTCTGTTTCTAATCACAGCCCCACCACGATGTTGTGGCAGGATGGCTACACCCATACAAAGAAGGAGAAATGGAGAGGTGAATCTGCAACAATGCGAGTTTCCTCCCAGAACTCGGCATCACCTTGAACAGCAGCCGTTTCAGTTTCCCCCATGCCAAAGCAAGCACGGTCATAACTCATGGGGCAAGCTGGAAGCCTCTGCTCAGCAGGAAGACATAAAAAGCTGCCAAATCATGGGGAACACAAACACACAACCAGACTTTTGTTTGTGCCTCCTAAAGGCAGTCCAACAGAAACAACAAATTTCTGGACTTTACGTGGCTTCTTCTAAAAACAGAACATAAGGGCAAGTTCTTGAATCAAAGGTGCTACTGTGTGAGCAGAGACATCTCAGGAGAGAGCCTTTGCTTTCTGAGCGCGAAATTTGAAATAGGGAGAAAGCAAATGCATGGTTTAACCTCTTATTCAATAGATTTAGTGTTGCTTGACTAGGCCATAGAACTGATAAGCAAAGGTGACAGAGGGACTGATTTTCTTTCACTTCACACCTGAACCATAGCTTTAGTGCTGCTGATTTCACATTGGTAGAATAGTGAGGAGAATTGGGCTCAACAGCTGTTTTTACAGAGAGAGACATAAGCTACAATATTTAAACATGGAATTTGAACTTTGTGCAGAATTACAGGATCAATTCTGTATTGAGAGTTTCTCTTTAGCTCCAAATCCAGGGATATTTGCAACATACAGACTATTTTATGCTTCTTGGATTTCAAAGGTTTGCATTCCTCAAAGACTGTTTATCCTATTTTGCATAATGATTTCACCACAATATTTTCCTACTGAGCATCTGAATCTTAGGATAACAACATATTCCTTAATAGTGTCATTTACTCAAGCTTTAAATGCTTCGCTGTTAAACAGAATATAATACAGCAGATTTATAATCACATTTATACACGTATGATGCTCTTCAGCCTGACCTGTTTGTAAATCGGGGGCCTACCCTTTGGAAGTATCACCTGTTCATAATTCCCATTGAAATCTTAGGGATGTGGCAGTGCTCAACACCTCTGACAACTGGGGTATGTACGTTTCATCCAAATCTGTCTGTATTTCATACAGCACCTTGTTAAAAAAAGAAGATTCAACATGTACCCTGGAAAAGCAGCAAATGCTAGATGTAGTATACAGTGGAAGCAGGAGGTACCTTTGACTACAGAGAAGAGGACAGATTTTCCCATTTTTGATGCCTCTTCCACTTCCCATGCAAAACACAGGATCTTATTCAAGCAGCTTTGTCAGACTATGAAAACAGTAGCAACCCACCAAAACAGTTTTTTCTTATTAGTAGGGTCTCTGAATGAGTGCTATGTAAACAAGCACCTTTTGTTCTGTCACAGGAAACAGAACAAAGTCATGCTAATTGGCAGGGGTGGCGTGGGAGCGACATGAGTGGGAGCCCTGGGAGGAGAGAGTTGCAGAACTTCGGCACTGAAAGCCACAGGAAGTGAAGACACATGCGTCTAACCAAAGCCACCACTGCCTGTTGGCTTCGGGCTTTCTCATAAACTGAGCTCGCTCTACTTTTAAACAAACAGCTAACGCTCACCACTTCATACAAGTGGGCAGAATCCCACTTGGTTGTTGAATTATGTGAACAAGTAAAGGAATCAACCTCACAGAGGCTTATGGAGCTGGTGGGGTTTCACCATGCAAGGAAGGTGGTAGACTCTGCTGGACCAGTTCCAGGGGAGTAAGTCTCCTGAATGGTCCAGAGAAAAGAGAGATAAAACAAGGCAGGAACAGGATATGCTGTCTGCACTCAGAGCAACCTGCTGTGATACTGTTCTCTGCTTATTTACAGTAGAGTGGTGTCTGAGATACATCAGGCTGCTGGTATAGATTTGTCGGATATGAAAAGCGTGTCAAACATTTGGATCACTGATTTTTTTTTTTTAACCAGGGCTTAAAATACATTGGTAAAACACTGGTAACAAATCTCTTCCCATCAGTAAGCCAGGTAAAGGTTCAGGTTTCAGAATACACACTTGTTAACTGTGGCTTAATTTGGGAATATCTGCTTATGTGAGTTTCCCTCATTCACAAAAGCAATGAGAGTGAAAGGATAGGAGTAAATCTGTAAGTACTGTAGGATAAGAGCATAGATGTTCATACAAACCTGCAAAAGGATTTACTTACTCTTTTCAAAAAGCATCGGGCAAGGAGCTCAGGGTTTTCAATACAATTTTCTATCTCCTTAAGGAAAATCCTGAGAGGGAGAAAGGAAAGCAAACAGTAATGTAACATTCACACTGTGTGCTAGCTTCTGTGTAAATGCAGCTTAAAGTCTACGTTTTTGTAGTAAGAGGATTCAATGGGGAAGGTAACAATTCTGACACACAAAGAAATATAAATATTTTAGAAAAGTGGGATGTGGTTCACAGCTGACTGCCTGAATCACCAATATGATCATGTTTTCATCTGCTCACAAGCATCTGATACATCTGGTTCCTCTGGTTGTTGAGATTTGTTTCCAATATGTTGCCCAAACACCTGCTTCCCATTTGGTTATGAGGATTTTTCAGAATAGCTAGAAAAGACAGAAAAGCTCTGTCAGATGCAGTTGCTTAATCAGCAAGCAGTGAAAATATGGGATGTAGTCCAAAGGCTTCTGCAGTGGCAGTCAATGCACTAAGCCTTAAGGGAAAGAAAGACCAGGCTTGCAAAGGAAGGGGAATGTCATTCTCCAAATGGAAGACACATTCTTTCAAAATAATACATAAGCTGGAAAAGAATTTTTCTACTATGTGTCAACTACTCTGGCATAATATTTGAACTTGCAGAAGAGGGATTTTTTAATTTATTTTGTTCAACTGTTTGTTACATCTTACGGGCAATTATTATCCGAAAGAATTCCTAAATTCTCACTTTGGCTACAGCCAGTTTTACTTAATCAAGGCTAGGAAAAGCAGGAAATTTACAGAAGTAGCCCTAAGCTTTGTGTTTTGAAAGAGGATTGAAAAGAGGTTAATCTTGTTCATAATTGGTATTTTGTAGTTATGGGCACTAGATCACCTTGTGCACACTGCGGACAAGGCTTCTGGAAAGGTTTATGATCATGTGAAGGATAAAATTCCTTAAGAAAAGTGCTATCAAATATATAATGTCTTCTGATGTGATAACAGAAATACAGGACAAATAAGCTGAACACTAAGAAAACTTCCTCACAGAGGAGTTTTGCCAGAGAAGGAACATCAGGATTTAGTCCTGTGACATCTACCAGTGTACCAAGGGAGGTGGTAAAATACTCGCCACGAGGGACATTCAAAATGGGTAATGCCAGGGAAATCACTAGTAAATGCACAAAAGGGTACAATCTTTCACAAAAAAAGATGAAATATATGATTTTGCAGGTGTTCTGCACACATGGGTTTTATAGGGCACACACAGAGGCAAAGTGAGGATGACTTTTCCTGCCTGCGTATGTGTGAGTATGACAAAGCACCCCACATAAAGGGAGTAGAAATGACAGTAGCACCCGGGGGCACAGGACAGCCACCAGTTCTCACGTGCCTGTTGTGGAATTCGTAGATTTCTGGGAGGTTCCCAAAAAGAATTTCCTTCTTGTTCTGGAGTGCAGATGGAATCAGATGTACTAAATTGGGATTGTCCATTTCTGAAGCATACCCCTGCAAAGAGTGGAAAATAAAAGCAGGCTGTTTTTACCAGGGAAGAAGTACTGTGTCTGAGACACTGAAAAGCCCCAAAGCCTATGTGCTTTTTGTTCTCAACAGAGCATACAAAGGCTTCTCCTATGCCAGCTTCTCTGTTGCTCCCATGAATTTCTGATGTTTCTAATTTTCCCCAGAGCTTTTACCCCTGATAGCCGTGCAAACATATTTTTAACCACAAATGGATTAACAAAAAAGTTTAAATTATGTCCCTAGGATTCAAAAGCCATTTTGGTCATGTAGGGATGGAAACTGCTAAGTTTGATAGACACATTTTTCTGCTACACTGCTTCATTGCAAAAGGGTTAGTTTGGATTTATTTGTTGAACTGTGGTATTTGGCTTGATTATTTGTTTGTTTCTTGTAGAAACTGGATTGTGTTTCTTCAATAAAAACTTTGAGAGAAGAATATTCTGAGTGCAGATTTTAAACTCAAGAGTAGTATATCAATTATCAGAGCTGTCAGCTCCCACAGATCAAATCCAATAAAGAAGCAACCACATGGTTGTAAAAACAAACTCCCCAGTCCTTCAAGTCCCACCCAAACACAAGCATGATTGAGCCCTACTCAGCCTCCATCCTCCCCCAGACTAGGGACCTCAGACTCCACACACACAGGTTATGCTGGTATCCTACCAGTTTCAAAAGCACAGGAGTTCTGTTTGCAGTGAGCTGCTCTTTTCTGTGTTCAGACACTCTATGGGGCAAGAAACAAGAGGAGGAAGAGGGCCTTCCTTTTTCTCAATCATTTTCCAAACCTACATTCACAGAAATGTAGTGTCTGACCCCATGGAAATCAGGGGTGCTGCTTCTGAGGCCTATTGGTGGTATTTTGAAAAGGCACATTATTAACTATTCCTCTGTCCATAACTTTGAGAACCATGCAACTTTTATCATTCTGTGGGCTGGGGTCAGAAAAGGTGCCTCTTCCTTTAAGCCCTGAGGAAAGATGTTCAAACAGCCTTCTCATTTTCCATCTCCAAGGCTGAGCGATCTTGCTAAGAGAGCCTGTGTACTCTAAACACAAGGTGGGAGGTGAGAGTGCTCAGCCCACGAAGGATGTGCACCCGCAGCGATGACTTAGAGGTTAAGCACTGCAAGTCATTTCAGAAGAGTTTCTTACCTCTATTATACTTTGAAGTTCTTCTACATAAACCCGTTCTGTTTCTATCAGCTCATTGATTATGTGGCTAAAAGACAAGAAAGGTGGAGAGTTATAGTGTTTACCAACAGTTCAACAAAGCACACATGAAAGAAAAACGGTATTCTTTGCATATTTCTGTTTATGCCTCTGACTACACAAAAAAACCCTCCAAAGGTCATTTCGCCATACTTCAATATTGTGCCTTGTTGATAAGCTTAAAAGTCCTAAACATCCCTTGGACTATGATTTTTCTCAGCTCATTTTAAACATCATCTTGGTTGTTTCTGTCATTTTTATATCTACAAATCTGAATAAAAAGATTAAAAATGCCCCAGAAGGCAAAAAAAAAAGGTTTCCTCTTCTAATAATAACTAACAATACTCAATAAAAGGGGATTATATTTCCCAAGGCTATGTTACATTTCTGTTTTGCTTTCTTTTATAAAATAAACAAAATTGGTGATTAGGCTTCCTTTCTTTAATACATTGCAAAAACAGGCAACAGGATGATGTCAGAAGTCTGAAAACATGAAAGTAAATTAGAGTAAAATATTTATACTGTATTTTGAACTTTTCATTTCTAATATTAGTTCAATGCTCCTAGGTAACTTGGAGACATATATCTTGCAGATGCCTGATTTATTTCACAGAAACATGAATGTAACCAATTCACTTTTGGACAAATAACTAGATTTTAAAATAAAATTGCATTAAATCCCTCAAGTTTTTTATACATTAGTTGGCCCCTATTCTCAAGAAAGTGTTCTCTTTAATACTCTTATGAACAAAGTTTTCAGGGTCGCTCTTCCAGAGGTTTGAGCAGTTTCTCCAAGTAGAAAAGGACGAATGCCTAGTATTCCTTTCCTGGTCCATGCTTCACAAGAGTCTGTAACCACACAGCTACATCAAGCAAAACCACATCACTGGAAGGACACTAGGGAGTAATGTCTAGAGGAACTGGAGTATGGCCAGCCACAAGCAGCACACAACCTAAGGCTAGTAAAGTGTAGGCAACTATTGGCATCAATACCAGCATGTGCATTTGTCCAGTATCTCCCCGTACATACGTTAGGTTAAGGATCAAATCAGTGATAGCCAGAAAGAAGAAAAATATCTTATGCTTGGACACCCCTCTACCTCAGGAGCTACCTGCTACTTTATACATACAATGAGTACCATTAATCCCAGGTTTTCCCCTGGAAATGTACTTGCTTAGCATGCTACTGGCCAGCCAAAGACATCATGGTGTGTCTGGAGGGTAGCCTCCACAGTAAATGCTAGAGGAACCATGTTTTTTGGCAAAAATACAGATTTCTGGTATTTTGGTAAAAAGCTCTCCAAGACACTGGAGGAGAAAGAAATCTGCTCCTCTGCTGCCTAGTGCCAGAAGCTTGAGGCATCTCAAGGCTGCTTTCTAGAAGAAAATACAAAGACTGGAAAGTCAATTCTGTCACTCCTGCTGGGAAGTTTGCTTTCCTATGGCTGGTTACCTGGTTTTTATATATCACACAACAGTCATGTAATCAGCCAGACCCCATTAGCCCTTTATATCATGAACCACATTTATACTGTTGCATCCACTGTAAGGGGATTTTGCCAGTCTCTGCATTTTTTAGGATGTCCATTTTGAGATTAATAAATCAATCCCACTTCTGCTAAAGCCTCCTTTAAATGGGTTGGCCAGGCATTTGAAAGTAAAATACTCACATTTCAGGCAGCTTGAAATGCAAAAGCACTGACTAAAACCTTACTAGGTTACTTAAATAGATTCATTGATATGCTTCAGATTTACCCAGTCTTCTTCAAGGCAATATGGTTTTGCAGGCCAGGTGGGGACCACTTACTCTGATCTCATAGGCTATTACTGCTTTATGGACCACTGCTTGAGAAATATTACAAATACTGAGAAAACTACCTTCAACTGCCCCATCGTGTTTCAAATTTTGTTATAAAATAACTAGGATTTCATAGGTATCTTGCCTTAATGCCTTAAGTAAAGACAAAATGGCAGAGTATCTACCACAAGGTAGGGAAATGGGTCAGGGCTGTACCCTGCACACTCCAGGAGTACTGACTCCAATTAGTTAACCTCCACATTGATCTCAAATTGAGATATTTATGCACAGGAAAGCCGCATCTAGCAATAGGGAAAAAAATGATATCACCCTTCATGACTAAGCAATACTATTGAGCAAACACGGTTGCGAATGGATTCTGCAGTACTATGCATGATGTCATAAAGCCAAGCTGTGTTGGACTCTAACCCATGTAAGAGCTCTGTCCACATTTCCCTGAATTTGCACACCTTTGAGCTGGAAAATATGTTCGGGGTATGCTCAGAGTACAACATTACTCCTCATGAGATAGATGTATCTTTAATGCACCTTCATGAGAGGTGCACTTTAACGCACCTTCATGAGAATTGAACAGTCAATGGCCTAAGGGGGCATTTGTCCAAAAAATTCTTTTACAAACATTAGCACTTGCTTTTACAGCTGACTGAAACAAATAAAACTTCTATGGTTAAATACGCCTTTCCTTTTAACAGCTATTAAAGTTACTGCACAGACCAGATGCAAAGGGGGACAAGCAGATTGCTGCTGTTCTAGCATCACTACCCCTTGCAGCGCCACAAAGAAATCATGAGGACAATGCACAACTTGCTTCTGGAGTCAAAAACTTAGGCTGACTATCAAACTGAACTGATGTATCTCATCAAGCTCAAGCCACTAATGATTATCAGGCTACAACACAAACTCTAGCAGCAGAAACTTGTTGAATCAGACAGATGTTTGGTGGTCACTATCGACTTCAAACTAAGTAGTTCAAATCACATTTGTCACTCTGGCTATCAGCTTCAGTAGAGAAAATTGGAGATTCAGTTGTCCAGGTAGGCAGCTAATAGTAGATACAATAAAACAGACACATGCAAGTATAATTTCCTATGCAAACTTTGTATTTGCATTGGCACAACAGAGTGGCCATAGCAACTGTGCATACATCCTACCTGTGCACACACCTATGGTCTTTGCAATGATCCACAGACATATTTTAACTTTTAGCACTCTTCAGAGCCAAAGGATGGTTATATTCTTGGTTCCCTTGGTAGACCTAAGAACTACTGCTCCGCACCTATTTAATGAATTGGAGAACAGGTTTGACACTGTTTGAAAAGGTTGTTCCATTAGTTAAAAGTTTTGAAATATCATCTTTAACTTCTGCTCTAACCTAAATTTGTTTTAAGGAAACCTCAAATTCTGTTTATTATTTCTGTTCTCCAGATTCAGAAGACCTAAAATTTCATGTTGCAGCAATTGGAACTCCATGAGTTTTATTTAATGCTCACGATTCACGTTTCCAAAAAGCTGCTGCATCATTTAAAAAAACATAACACAGCAGGTGTGACAAAGTCATCAGAGAAACTTAATGTTTTTAAGTTTTAAATTAATCTTTAATTTTAAGTTCATCTTACTGTTGAAAGATGCTTATTTACCTGCAAACAAGACATAGATCTTCCAGATGTTATCTAGTTTGTTACCTAAGAGATTATGTCAGGACTGACTCTGAAGCAAACGCAACACCTAGCTGACAATTATACCTGAAAAGCAAATTATTAGTCCATAGCTTTCCTAGGAACTGTCATAAACAAACAACAATGTGGTGCCTGCCAAAAGCACAACTAAAAGTAATCCACTAAGTAGAACAGAGGCCTTTAGGATATTTTACTATCCAGCTTTTTATGAAGGATGAAGCAAAAATGAATTATTTTAATCTTTTCTGAATTCTAGTTTAATATAGAGTACCAGCTCTTGAATCCCCATTGAAAGAAATCTGTTTTTTTAATTGATTTACTAATCCTAATTTTGTTTGGAAACATTGTCCATTCAGGGCATCAAAATAAGAAAAATCACATATGAGGAATGTTTTATTAGAGGAAGTTCTGTGGGGCTTCTAAGATACTGCCATTGTAGTTAAGGTTGTCATAAAAACTAACACAATTCTTTAAGAAGATTTTATTCTATTGTTTACCTTCTTTCTATATGTAGATTTATACTAAGAGTAAATGGTTTAGCTTTTTAAGTGTTACGAAAAACTGTCTAACTAACCCTTTCACTCCTTGTAAAGGTGGTGTTAGCCATTTTATCATCTCAGTTTCAATGACAACGAAACAGAGACAACATCATGATGGTATTCCTTCAGCTCCTGGTTAGAGTTCAGGACCTTCATATCTCTAAACCATGAGTCTGTACATACAGGGTAATCATTTTCCAATACTTCTCCACAGTGAGATAGCAGGATTTGCTGCCTAAATAAGACTTTCACTGCTCAGGGTTTTTTGGTGGGTTTTTTTTGTTGTTGTTGTTTTTTGGTTTTAAGTGTAGTCTTTTTCCAACCACAAATTGTGTCCACATGAAAAAAGAGGAATTTGACCAAACATCCAGCATTCTGTCAGACTCGGCACATATGCTTTAGAGCTGTTTTACACTTGCCTCTTAGTACCCTGGCCAAGTACATCTCTGGGATTTCCTACTTGGAACACAGGAGCTGTATGCTTAAGCCCCCCACTGTCCCCAAAGCAGGACACCTCTCATGCTTCTGCAAAGAGCTGGTGGGTGCAAATTCTATTCCCAAGGCCGCCACTGGTTGAAAGTGTTGCATGATATAATCCATCCAGCTATCTATCTGCGCCCATCCCACAGTCTCCAGATGTTATTTTACATGATTACAACACTATTCTTCTGAAAGTGTTATTCTGCATTTCTTTCTCTAACAGGGTCAGTGCTACAGCAGCCACAAGGAACACTCAGCACAAACCCGTCAGAAAAGAGCCTTCCTTAGCTCCAGTGCTCCTGGAGTAACCTA
Source organism: Mycteria americana (assembly GCF_035582795.1). NCBI lineage: Eukaryota > Metazoa > Chordata > Aves > Ciconiiformes > Ciconiidae > Mycteria > Mycteria americana. The sequence continues at coordinate 10,819,793 of NC_134371.1, forward strand.
CCTAAATTGCTCTCCAAATAATATCCACAGTAGCAAAATCTCAAACATTAAAGGTTGTTGCACATGAATCACTCTCTTGTCAGACTCTTAACAATATAAAGCTGTACTCTCGGTCAAGGGCCTTCCACAGACCTTAGAATTGCCCTGACAAAGATGCAATTTAAGAACAGTAAATTTAAGAGCTACATAATTGTGTCTTGCTGCTGTGGGGGAAAGCGTTGAGAGGGTATAAAGGAGATACTTTTACACTCACTGTGTGAGCATGCTAGGTTGGTAAGTGATGAAGTAGAGAGCTCACTATATGGCACAAGGGATTTAATGGCATTTGAGATGATAGTCTAACGGCCTAGAAAACTGGTAGTGACGTAATCTGATTTTCATCAAGCCATGAGGTGTGAAATGTGAAATGTTCATCATCTCTTCCAGGATGTCACGGGGCGGCAAGGGTAACGAGGGTAACCTGTTACGTGTTAAATGTTATCGGAGTGTTGATTGATTTCAGTTTACCTGTGTTTCTCATTGGTTTCTGTCGTGTGGTTTGGGCTGTTTTGTGAAATAAAGTTGTTTGAGCTTATCCCTCGTTTGAGTTAGTTTCAGTGTACCTCCATGACACTCAGCATGCACCTGCTGTGAGTATCAATTGCTGCAACATGATGCAGCAATTGACAGGACTATTGTCACAGGTAGTTCTTCCAACTCCCTTTTTCCCTTGTATGGTCTCAACAAGCATGACTAGGTTACAAGTCATTTCTGGTGACCGGCTACATCGTAAGTCCTCTTTACATTGTCCAGCATTTGAACAAAGCTAATACTGCAGATGTAAACATATATTGTTTCTAAAGAGAAAGGACATTGGACTGTAGATACGGTATTAAGACAAATGCAGCTAATCCATTGTCTTCCTAACTGCTTAGAAGAAAGTACAGGCACCAGGGTTCACCCTAATGTTTCTGTCAATAATATCAGGAATTAAACAAAAGGTGAAGGAATGAAAAAGCATATCAGAAAAATGAAGAATATAAGCCCATCAATGGCAGACCAGAGATACGGGTCCTTACTGTATTTAGAGTTTTAAACATAGCTCACAGTTCATTCAGTCTCTCTTTTTTTTTTCTGTGCCCATGTCCAAACTACATAGCAAAGTTTCATGCAGATTTCTACCAGCTTCCAAGAGCTTTTCTTCAGCCTCCAGTGCTGCCACACACACTGCTCACTAGCCTAAATCAGTGTCCCGGTTCCGGCTGGGATAGAGTTAATTTTCCTCCTAGTAGCTGGTATAGTGCTGTGTTTTGGATTTAGCATGAGAATAATGTGATAACACACTGATGTTTTAGTTGTTGCTGAGCAGTGCTTACTGAGAGTCTGAAACTGAGAGTCAAGGACTTTTCAGTTTCCCATGCTGTCAGCGAGGAGGTGCACAAGAACCTGGGAGGGAGCACAGCCAGGACAGCTGACCCGGACTGGCCAAAGGGCTATTCCATACCATAGGATGTCATGCTCAATATATAAACTGGGGGAGTTGGCCAGGGGGTAGCGGTCGCTGCTCGGGGACGGGCTGGGCATCAGTCAGCAGGTGGTAAGCGGTTGCGTCACTTGTTTTTTCCTGATTTTTGTTTCTCTCTCTCTTTTTGTTGTTTTCCTTTTCAATTTTTTTTTTAAATTTTATTTCAATCATTAAACTGTTCGTATCTCAACCTAGGAGTTTTCTCACTTTTACCCTTCCGATTCTCTCCCCCATCCAACCCGGGGGAGAGTGAGCGAGCGGCTGTGTAGGGCTTAGTTGCCGGCTGGGGTTAAACCACGACAATCAGCAGACTGCTCCCTTGGAGGCAGCAGCAGACGCAGCACTGATATATCTGCCATCCCACCTGCTTTTGTCTTTGCTTTCCCCCTCACAGAGAAACATGAAAACAGGAGATGGAGCCAGGAGGGATCACTTGAAATCCTGCCCTTGGTGCTAAGGGACTGTTCATGGTTTGGCCAGTAAGTATGAGAACTTGCATCCTATAAACAAGCTCGTTGCAGTTGGCTGTGTCTGAGAGGATTCGGAGGTCATTTCAGAATAGAAGCAGCTTGCAGCCCCGACTTTGGACTCAGTGTTCTGATTACAGGAAAGACCCAAACACTCCCCTTGGTGGAAAGGGGAGAAAAAACCAGGTGTAACAGGGACATGTGAAGTAAACAGGGGGGAGATCTTCCACACACCATTGTTCCTTAATTTCAGAGACATTTTACAAGAATATGAGGTTCGGATGGCAGCAGTCCGAAGACAACAAAACTCTGAGTTGGCTGAAGTTTATGGGCAGCTCTCACAAGGGTAGTTCCTCACCAGGATCATTCCCAAGTAAGCAGCCTATCTCAACACGGATGGTGAGGATTAGGCATCTGACCTGACGGTCTAAGGTTTCCATGGAGTCTGAGAAATCCCTAAGATCCTATCTGTAGGCATCCTTGTTGCCAGTAAACCTTCATTCCACTGGAGCATACTTGTTCCTTCCCCACAGAAACAAAGAGACTCACCAAATTAGAAGAGTTCCAAAGGTGGAATATTCTGGTCCCAATACCTGACCCACTAGATTTCCTGGTGTGGAAACAGCAACGTGAAATACTGCTCAGGAGAGCAAGGCCAGCTTTCCCTCTGTGGAGGGAGTTTACTGTGTGTCCTAGCAGAGGGAGCTCAGCCACCACTAACCTGGCAAAGCACTCTGTGTGGCAGGGCCTTTGCTGCTACCATAACTTGGCAGAATTAGGATGTGGCTGTGGCACGGAGAGATCACACACAGGCCCGCTGGTGCGATGCTGTCAGATGTTCCTCCAGCCAAGGAAACTTCTTGTTATGGGAAACAGTTATGCATGAACTATCTCACATTTCTTTGAATTATTGATCTGGGTTGCTAACAAAACATCATGGCCTTGATTACACGCAGACCATGTTTCCCATAGGTGTGATTTCACATCAGTTTCCTTTGGGCAGATTATTCTTGCTTTGGCAACCTTGATATCTCATGGCCCTGCAGCACTACTAAGATCTCACACACTGAGCCAGTTTCCACCTGAAATGAATCCTAGCTTTGAGAGGCATTGCAGTGCCAGCACAATAAGGATGATAAGAAAGGAAAAAGTAATAGGAAAACTATTAAAACTATTTGTACTTTGTCATTAGTGCTCTCTCTGACCTCTGGCAAGTTAGTCATGCCATGCTGAAGTGAAGAAAAAAAATGATTGCATAAAGGATTCTCTCCAACAGGGGTGAGAATGTAGGAGCTGCAAAGGACAGCAAAGCGTGGGGAAGAGACTTGTTTTTAGCCAAGGTCATAAGTGAAACCTTGAAACTGAGATAAACGCTGGTTTTAATTAGCACCTTTAACTTGTAGAGGTGCATTTCCCTATCTGTCACTCCCTGTGCTGACATTTAGACCAAAGGTAGCTATTTTTATTGCTTTGTACTGCGCAAATAGCAACTAGCAATGTTGTTAACCAAGTATAAACTAATCCTGCGCTGCATTGCCTTGTTGCAACAAAACTTTGTCAATTGAGGTGGCTTCTTCTGGTAACTGAGAGCACGCTACTAGGAAGTAACGTGCTCTCACCACAATGACCATAAAGAAGACGTGTACCAGCACATTGTATATTAATAACTGCCCCTCCTTCCTTCTTCCTTAATAACAGAAGAAAAAGGAAACGTAATTGAATGGCTGGCAAAGCTCCCCAGGTATGTTAGGCCATTATGCAGTTCCGTATCACGATAATTCTGGTAGGAGCAGAGTCAGATTGTTTCTCTGCTGTGATATGTGCTACCTTAAAAAACCCTATCAAATATAATGAAAGACTAAGCAGAAGTAATACCTAGAGACCACCACAACCTATTAATATCTCCTCTGGCTAAATCTCAATGACTTTTTGCTCATACAGTTACTCTTTGTGCATCCTGCTCAGACGGCAACAAAACTAATTCAGAATGTTTGTTTCCATAACTGTGCTTCTTTTCTAACAAACTCGTTGGCTCACTTCCATTCACAGATCTTGTTTCTGTGCCAGGATTTGCTATCACAGGTGCCTGTCCTGATAAGGAGTCTTTTCCCAGAAGGGGAATTGGAGCCATCAAATAGAATTAAACCAGTGAGCTTTTAAAAAAAACCCAAAACCCATAAATCATAACTGGTGCTCCAAAACTATTATGCTGCAGAAAACCTGCCTGCCTGACTGATGTGGAGCCAGCAAAAGTGGCACTCGTGCATGGGTACTCCATATCCATCTTGCAAAAACGCAGGGTGCCTGGAAGATGAAAAGTTAGTATTTGCAACAGCTGAAACAGCAGAATACCAGTGTGCAAGAGCAAAATACTCAGTGGAATTTATTAAATTAATACAAATAAAATAAACTTCACCTTCATAAATATATCTAATTTAGATAGAGATCTACTTAAATTGAAAATACAGGCTTTTTAAATACCTGAGGCTTCAAAAACAAGAGAAAGGACTGAACTGAACTGTGTGCAGTGCAACGAATACATATACTGGGAATAAACATCAACATTGGATAGAGTTGGAGATATACATAAGAGAAGTGAGAGTGAAAAATCTACTGGCTTGCAAAAATGAGCACAGTGGTAAAGACCTTCTTGGCCCACCACTCTAGCTAGTCTTAAATGTTGTCAGATTTCTATTTCTGAATGTAAATAAAATATTAAAAAATTATATTTTTTGCAAAGGTATCTCCTTTGTAGGTAGTAAATGGTGAAAATCTCACTGTCCCAGTGGAAATAGAATCAGCAATAAACAGCACATCCAGTTTTGAACTAGAAATTGCTAAAAGAAATTCTAAGACTGATCTAACCTTAAAATCTCAAAATGATCTCTGTGCTATGAAATCAAAGAAATGACAGCATGTCAGCTCTGCGTAAAGGAAACTTCCATTCCACCTACATAATTGCTTTTAAGAGGAATTTATTTTCATTTCTCACAGTGCTAAAAGTGCCTTTCCCAGTTGAAAAGTATTCTCAGCTGAGGTTGTGCAACAGCTCAAGTGAAATTTAAGTAATTAGTCGGTTGCTGTACTTTACCTCCTAAAGTGGAATAAAAGATCTTTCTGGATGTAAGAACATTTGTCTGAAAAGAACTTTATATCTGTTAGTTGATACAGAAAACATTTCTGATTTCTCTGACACATATTCCTTTTTTTTTCCCAAATGAAAGAGAGCAATGCCTTGAAAGAACAATGATTGTTCTTAAAGTACATTTCATGGCTGCAAATGAACCCCAGCTAACTAACTTTGAGAAGCATAAGGGATTTAGATAGTATGCTCCATCTCATCTGAAAATTAGTGCCCCTTAGTGAAGATATTGTAATTGCCAGCCTAGGTGATCCTAATCTGCTGCAATGTCAAATGGATTTGCTCAAGTTATTATGGAAGTTCTTCTGAGCAGAAGGACTGTATCTTTGTAAGAAATATATTTCACCATCGAAGTCGCCATTTATAATATTTTACTTCTTCTGAAATCATCTGATCTCTTCACATATACGGAATTGTCCCACATTCATTGCTCCCAAAACAAATTACCTTGAGGAAATATTTTTATATATCTTAATTAGTTGACCTACATTATAGGAACCAGAACATAGTTGTTAATGGAGAGGCAAATTAATTAAATCACCTACAGAGAGGAATAATATGAATAGAGGACTAAAAGTCAAGCAAGAGTTGTTTCTCATCTCAGCTGTGTATCTACACTGAAATGACGCAGCTCTGTACACAAACCTGAGCTAGCTTTAGACAAGGTGGATGCTGCAGACTGGTCCTTACTGTAGGCCAAAATAACATGCGGAGTAGCTGGGTAGATATTTGTCAGCTACCCATATTTGTGAACTACCCATCGGGCCCACCTTGTGATTTTGGTCTTTTAACCTTGCAGCTGCATCATTTCTATTTGATGATAAAGATATATTTAGGTCTGTGATATCTCGGCATTGAGTAATCAATTAGCTAAAAGCAGGTGAATAATTTATAGAGCAATTTTGCTACTAATGTTAACTGCTAAGTGGTAGTAGTATTAGGCCATATTCTAGTAGATCATAGTAGGTTGCTAGTAGGTTGTTATCTGTACAAGCTACTTGACACACACATGCTTGTAAAATATCTGCACGTAACTGAGACATTGCAGGTTAAACGGCTGCTCCCATACCGTGGAGACTTCCATGTCATTTCTTAGCATTGTTCGCTTGCTTGAGATTATAAGTATTTACATACAGGCCACAGAATTAACTTAATGACTCGAATTTCAGTATTCTTCCTTAGAAATATTATCCAATCAAAAGCAAACCTTCTGATTTCTTAGGGCCAGGCAGATCTAGTACAGCCGCATCTTTCATTTACTACAGCAAAGTATGTTGCATAAAGGACTTACAGTGAAGACAGTGGAGCAAGAAATAATTCTTCACTACACTTGCCTAAGAATGGATTTGATCTGCTAAACTGAAGTCACTATGGGCACTCAAGTTTAGCAGCCAACAAAGCTCACTGCTTTTTAAAATATAAAAATATAAATATATACATATATGTATAAAAATTAAATAAAGTTTATTAATATACTCATGTTGAGATCTACCCTCTTACTTGTTTCTAGCTAGCAAGGACTGGAACATACAGTTACAGATTATATTCAAAAGATAAGACCTCTAAAATAAAGCACTCCAGATTTTGCATGCCCTATCATCATGGGAAATTCACAGGGTTCCTGTGTCCTGGAAGCCATTTCCTTCCTGGATGCTTTTTTCTTAAAAGCTGGAAATAGAGCAGGTAAAAGATCTCTAGATATGTAATAGTTTCTGACTTTTGCAAAAACTATTTAACAGCTTTTTTCCATGCTCAGCCTGACTTTTAAGACAGAAACTACTTTCAGTTTACATTCAGTATATTTTTTCCATTCCTTTGTAGACACGATATAATGATATCCAAATACCAGTTGACCTCATTCAGCAAGAAATCTGATAAAGGCTGACAGTGCTGTGAATTTTCCCAGACAGAGTGGTAAAGCATGATATTTGAAAAAGGGCTTTTTAATAAAAGTGAAAGTTACGGTGGTAAACCCCTAAAACTTTCAAATAGACAAGACCAAAAAAATAAAACCTAGAAGTAGGTTAAAGGAAGCTTAATGGGAACTATTTATACTGAGAATCCATGTTGACTAACTAGAGCTCAGGCTCCAGGTAAGCCTAAAACGTGCCCCCACAGCCTCTCTCCAAAATTCTGAGTATTCTCAGGTGGGTCTCCTTGCTGAGCTGGTGTGACAGAGAAGGATCTAGGCACGAGCGACTCTGCTCCATATAGATTCCTACACCACCCTAATCTCTTACTCCAGAGCACCTCTGTTAGGTGGTGCAGCTAACATCTCTCACGCCTGTGGTACTCGCTTGTCCTCATCCTGTCCCTGCAAGGACCTTTTGTGCCGTGCAGAGCCCTTTTGGATCAGGATAGAGAAGCTGAACACAAAACTATTGTTCACTTCATGCAAATGGCAGCACAAATACTATCCTGACGGGCCCACTGCTGAAGGAAGAGAAGAGCTCCAGTGGCTTTGATTCTTGTAGCAGATCTGCTCTTGACAGCTTTGTTCTGCGAGACTTTGGAAGGCCATTTGGGTAGAATGAGGAATTAGTTTTATTAGTAAAATTAATAATAATTGATTTTACAGACAGCTCTGAGTTTATGTCCGAGAGGGCAGACCAGAGAAGTGCATGTTGCACTTGAAAGGGAGGGGATGGATTTGATGAAGATGCCCAGTTCCTGTGAGGGTTTTTATTTCAGTCTGAGATGCGATCCTAAGGAAGCTCCGTCCTGCAAAATCTGCTTCTCCCTGTAACAGGACACAGCATTGTGCCAGACTTAAAATCTATGGTCCTCCTGCCTGAGCTTTGGTAGATCTCTTGGATATACCCTGCTTTTACATGCCTTCAAGAATCAGTATTCTGTGGGGCTTGAGGGAAATAAACCAGGCGTTAGTTACATGATAATGGGAATGGAACAGGGAAAGAAAATCCTGCCAAGCTAAAACGGAGTTTACAGGAGCAGCTGAAACATCTTCTGCTTTATTTAATCTCTTCTTGGCATGTTTACATCAGTAAATTGTGAACTGCCATGGCTGAGCAGCAAACACATCCTTTTTCTGTCTGTGTGTCATGCTTTCTCCGCAGTGGTACTCTGGGGCAGCGGGCAGGCAAGGATCATACCACCTGCAGCTATCACACTCCACCCAGCAGTGACTGGGAATCACAGCTCTTAGCAACATCCATATCCCTTTACTAAGCTATACTTCGGACAACCCTCTCTACCACATCTCTGGAACGCAGCTTGAAGAATTTAATGATAAACTTAGAGAAAGAGGGAGAGACACTGTGTGTTGGAAGATATTGCAAACTTACAACGCAGCTTTAGAGAATTGAAGGATTCTCTATTTGAAGGATTCTCTGAAGGATATCCAGCTGGAGAATGCGTTCAAAGGGCCACTTTACAGAAAACTCTCACAATTGCAGATTACAAGAAACTGGGAGGATATTACCCAGTATTTGGGTAACAGTATTACCCCTGTTTCTTGCTTTTTTCTCTAAGCAGCTGCTAATGGCCACTGTCCAAGATAATAAAAGGAGACAGATAGATTTCTGGGCTCATCCAGGACTGCTATTCCTCTGCTTTTTTCCCTGGAAGAAGAGGAAGCTTGGTTTATCAATCTCAGTGGCTGTTGCAGGTCTTACACAAGGCTTGCCTACATGGGAAATGTCTAGTTTGCCACTTCAGCGTTTGTGGTTAGAACTGGGGCTGGGTGCAACTGCAGTGGTGACTGGCAGAGGTAAAAGCACGCTGTACCAGGCAGAGCTATTACAGAGGTTGGAGCTCTTGGTGCCTCTACCCACACAGTAAGTCTGGCCTGAGAGTATTAGTGGGGGAGCCAGCACAGACAAACAGAACCTATGCATTTTTACCAAGAATAGCATGCTCACTGCCACGTTATTTAGCTCTAATTCACATCAGATGCCATAAAGGCAAGATTGTCCATCCTAGTTCGTCCAACATGGCTATTAACCAGGGAACAGCACCTGAAGACAGGTTTGCAATAACTGGAAATGCAAATAAAGCATCAATGGCTTCAAACTAGAGGCTACAGAGAAAGATCAGCAACAGTGTATTCAATAATCTGGATATGCACGGGGCCTTTGCAGAGTCTGCAGAGGATCTGTTTTACAGACAAGTGATACTACATAGAACAGAATTCCTGTTTAGGCCTATATGAGGAAAGAAGAAGGTTCCTGCTGGCTGAAAAAATTCGGGAATAAATATAGCATTCTAAACATGAATATGTCACAAATCTTCCAAACACAGTTATTGTATTTCCGGTTAACAAGCAGCTTGTTAAATGCAGGAAGTAAAGTCAGCGGTGATTTACTGAACAGCGCAATTGATCACCGCTCCATTGCATCACTAGCTGCACAGGACTGAGAGATCTCCCATCTGCTAAGTCCTGTCTGCTACTATCCTGCAAACCATGCAATTATTTAGATCAGCCCAGTGTGGGTGCAAGTCACTGACATCCCGTTTAGGCAACATGACATGCTCTTTGTGCTGCTGTAAATGCGAAGTGCTCAGCACTCCTTCGTGAGCTAATTGACATACAGGAGCTGCATGTTTTTAACTTCAGATCAGTTTAAAAACAGGTTTCATTGGAACTGGTGTGAATGTGTGGGGGGAAGACAGGTAGGCTTTGGCAGCTCTCTCCGGATAATTTTACACCCCGAGAGGTGTGATTGCTCCTAGTTTGTTTAGTGGTTTCTTAGCCTGGAGACTGTCAATGTCCTGCCCTTTAAAGAGAAAGTGGCGGCATCTGGACTGAGGTGGTATAAAATCATACCAGTGCCTCTCCTTCTCTTTTCCCATCCATCAGCTTGGCAGTGATAACAGGGCTGAATAACATCCTCTGCTCCTTAGCTTGTGCCTATGCTATCTGGGATTTCTAGATGTCCTTCATGCAAATACAGAAAGGCCAAGGACTGTCAACCCTCTATGTCAGAGCAAAGCAAGGTTTTTATGGAGAGGTGATATAGCTACAGTTAGGGGAGAAACAAAGATAGAAGCCTTCAGGCCCACATGTGCTGCTTCTGACAAGATGCATCCAGTACTAGGCCAACACAAAGCAGCCTTTATTTGCATGTGGTCTAAAAACCCTGAGCTGCATCAGGGGTGGGAGAGAGCAGAACTTTACTAAAGTCCTGGACAGGCATAGCAAGTAGCCATCCAAGAGATGATGCAGATTGCTCCCCATTGACTATGCGCTTGCTGAAGTTTCCAATGCTTTTCAAGTGGAGCACACACATTCCTGTGACACAAGGCAAGACAGAAGATACCTGTGATCCTAATCTCCCCATGTGCCTAAAACAAATCAACCATCCAGTATGTGCATGTGGCCAGCTGCATTCCAGGAGTCTGCCCAGAGCCAGCAGGCAGCAGAACAACTACACAGAAAACAAGTTGAGGAATTCCTGGAATTTCTGAAGAGTATTAAAATAACCTTAGTATCCAATAGCAAGCAGGTATGAGAGATAATAGCAGAAGTGGCTGCTTATCCCTCTTTGACACTTAAGTGCAAATTTTGTAAGAAAGCACGTGAACGTTGAGAGTGTTTATTTCAGCTTTTCTCTGCCTCCCAGATTCATTGGGAGCAAGGACATAAGGACTTCAGGAAGCCTTCAGAACACTCAGCAAACCTCTGTATTGTAACAGTAAGATTTTTTTTCTACTGTTCATAATAATTTTCCAAGTTCCCAGAACTATTTGGACCTATAACAGGAATATGTTTCCTCTTGCTATTCTACACACATTTCTATCAGCAACAAGATCTCCCTACATGGCAGCATACACTTCGCTTCAAAGATCTTCCCAACCCTTTAGGCTGTCATTTAGACTTGTAAGTGCTGGAGCCAATCTGCCCAACAGGGCAGATTTCAGATTTCTCTGAAAACAATTTTGTAAAGGTTGAAAGAGAGGATGGCAAACAAGAAATGGCTAGTGGCTTCTTGAAATTTCTCCTGCTGACTGCTCTTTCATAAGTCTGGTGAAAGAAAACAGTTCTTTGTGCCTAACAATAAAATCAAGAACACAGATTTTCTTTTAAAATGTAGGCTCCGAGTTCTTCCCCTCTACCAGCTGAAAGTTTTCATGAGTCTGGAAATTAGACTGGAAATACACACTGTTGGGCTTCTCCTGTAACATTTATTTCTCAACCACTCACCAAAATCACCTTCTCTCAATTGTAATAGAAGTCTGTATCATGTTATGTTACGTTACGTTACGTTACGTTACGTTACGTTACGTTACGTTACGTTACGTTATGTTATTATATTATAGTGTGACATTTGTAACATCTTGCATTTACACACTGTAGGGAAACTTTTGCAATGGATCTTGCTTATGCCATATAAAAGGGGAAACTCATTCCCCCTTTTGGGGTTGTTCATTCTGGAAAAGAGAAGGCTCCAGGGAGACCTTATTACAGCCTTTCAAAATATAAAGGGTGCTTATAAGAAAGAGACATTTACCAAGGCCTGTAGTGATGGGACAAGGGGCAACAGTTTTAAACTGAAAGAGGGTAGATTTAGATTGGACATAAGGAAGAAATTTTTTATTATGAGGGTTGTGAGACACTGGAACATTTGCCCAGAGAAGCTGTGGATGCCCCATCACTGGAAGTGTTCAAAGTCAGGTTGGACAGGGCTTTGAGCAACCTGATCTAGTGAAAGATGTCCCTGCCCATGGTAGGGGGGGGTGGACTAGATGATCTTTGGGTGCATTCCAATCCAAACCATTCTATGATTTACCTCTGGCTCCTGTAGAAGCTCTGCACCTTTGGCCAATAGCTAATAAAATCAGGGATCTTAGTTCCTCTCTCCTGCCATATGCAGCTCTGATGATTACAACAAGCACTTGGACACCAAAGCTTTTAGCAGCACTCCCTGCACTACTAGTATTTTTTACATCAGTCCACACCTAAATTTAGCAATTCCCAGACCCAATGTCACGCAACTTTGCCATTGCTGATTTAGAATAGGGCTCTGGCACAATATTCTCATTGTGTAAATAGCTTCTAATACTTTACCCAGGGCAGCAGTGCTATCCTGTTCTACCCACACAACCTGATGATTCAGTGATATACTTAGTTATTATCATGTTCAGTGATGCACAGACTGATTTATGAAGGTCCCCTGTCCTTGTTAGATCAGTAACACTGAGGGTAGGCCTGACCCAGATATTAAGATACACTGAATTTAAAGGACTCTTAAATTTAAATCATATCCAAATCTGCAGTTGGAACCTGTCATTTAAGGGTACAAACACCTTCAGGGACAGACCCGCAGGTTCTGGAATGCTCCAGGATGTGAATTTGCAAAGCAACAGCTGGTTGCTGGTGTGCAGAAGAAGTGATGCCGGATGCTCCACAGATTTCCTCAGCTTGTAAAGCAAACTTTATGTGTGTGTTCAGAGCATAAGCAATGAGTTTGGACTGTGTACATGTTCGGAGACTATTTTGCATGTGCACAAAAGTGCTCCATGCGTACATGATAGCTAGGGCCATCCCATATTCTTAAACTTGACTCTCTTTCATTTAAGTCCCATAAATGATACTTCAGACTCCAAACCCTAGAGCTGGTCATTCATTAAGTTAATTCTATCTGAATATAAGCTCTAGGAGAGCTTACAGTCTCATGTGAATTTAATTCAGAAAGCAGGGATTATGCAGCTTATGTGACATGCCACATCTGAGTACAAAACCACCGATGCCTTGCAATTTTCCAGCTTATTATTCAGCAGTAATAGACATGAATGAAAATTAGATACAAGTAACACTACTGTAACTCCTGCCGCTGCACACCTATCGCTTCAATATACATGTTGCTGTGCTTATAAGTGATCACTGTCAAGGCCACATTGACAACCCGTTGATAACACCAACACCATGTGCAAGATCTGGGGGGTCATCTCATGAAAAAAGTTAAGCCGTGGTCAGAAAGTTCAGGTACAGATGTCATACTTCTGTGTTTTCAAAGGGAAGCACTAACATTAACTAACAAGGTCTCCCAGTCCTTGTTGCAAGGTGGACTAGAAAAAATGATGGGTGAATTGGATCCAAAGCCAATCAACCGGAAAATATTCCAAATTTACAGGAAATTCCGTTTCATATCTGATGGGGATCAATACCAACTGTTTGGATGCAGTTTCTTGATCAGTTTATCCACTCCATAACTATGAAGGAATAAATATGCACCTTTGCATGCTCCCAGTCACCTCCATTCTGTCCCTTCCCTTGCATTTGACAGTGATTGTACACCAGCATGGACACTCAGATAAACTGGTGAGCAAGATGAGTTGACCAACTCAAAATTAGCCTCACAAAAAGAAAAAAAGTCATACTAACTACACAGTTGCAGCTGTACAAGGGATAAAAATGGACTACATGGGGTGAGTGTGGGGAAAGAGGAAGAAAGGACATCAGCAGCAGCCCTAAATGAGCTTAGACTGATTGTGAAACCATCATCAGAATAGACCTATGAATCAGATTTCCTTTCATCAAATGATACCACAGAACATGTGACCAAATCAGCTCCCCATAATAACGTTTGAATATAAATTGCAAAATATCACAGTAATGAAGTTAATGCATATAAGATACTAAGGAATGCAGCAGTTAGGACTCCGTGAACTTTGGTCAGCTTGCTACAATAATATCAATACAGGCTGCCTATAGCCACTAGTGTAAATGGACTACAAAGGGTTGCCCACCTTGTGATTTTATCAAAAATGCCCAATTATTTCATACTTACAGTCTAAGCTCAGAGTCATGTGATTATGAAAGACCATCAGATTTCTCATACAAGAAACATCTCATGGATACACAGAAAGATTTGAAAACGTAAACCAAAAGGCTCTCAGTTAGAATATGGTATAACAAGAGAGTTACAAAGGCCACCTGATAGTAAAGGCAATGAGAGTCCAAAATTATGATTTTTGAATGGAGGCTGTTGGTTTGGCTTATCAAACAGAACTGCGCTTCTGGATTTAAAAATCCTCTTTGTATAAGCAGGCTTCTGTGTTACTTTTTTATTTCTAGAAACAAATGGCTTTAGGGAAATTCCCTCCTACCTTCCTCTCCCACTGGGCAAGAACAGCTAAAAGTACGTTGCTCCTACCAAGAGTAGGAAACAATAACAGCAGAGCAGCTTAACACAAATCTGCAGGAACTGCAATTCATTCTACAAAATTGTAACATCTAAGTATTTCTCCCTGTTCTGTTGAATCTTATCAACTCATTATTTATGCTGAAATAGGGCCTGAAGTCTCCGGCCAGACCTGAGGCTAACTGTGCCAGATGGCTGTATGCATAGAAGGAATCAGCCTGTCTAAAATCCCATTCCTGCAAGCGTGCGACTGTTCTCTCCTGCATCCGTTCTCAAGTATTGGTCCTTATGCCAATAAACCACTTTGCTCTCTGAACACCTCTGAAGACCTGAGCCTGTGTGTGCTGTAGTAGTGCATGACAGAGTGTGATTAACACACAGGGTAGCTGTTTCCTGGAGAAAAACATGTGTGAGGTGCTTTTTAGAATAGCATGCTTGATAGTGCTGTTTCCTTCTTTGTTGGTTTAGGTATGTAACCTGCTATGCATCTCTGTCAGGGCTGAGGCCAAAGTGGACAAGATATGGCTGGGCTGGGATGTTAAAGATTTAATTTATAAACAAATAAGGGTGATGTTCAAAAAAAACCTCCCTAACAACATTACTCAGGAAAAGGAAGAGGTGGAGCTTTATTTCTAAATAAGTTTTTATCTCAACACAGGATCTGACTCTAACAGGATTTTGGTTTAAAAAAAAAAAGAAAGGAAAGAGAGGTAAGTCCTTTTTTTTTTTTTTGTTATTGGAAAATAAAATCCCTGAAGTGATACAGATAGAAATTCTTCTCCTGTAATTTCAGGTGAGAAGCAGGATGAAGTCTGCTTACTTCACTGATAGAGATGCCTCTTTTAAATTGGGGAAAATTCAGATCAACCAAGATGGGAAATTAGTGAGCACAAATGAAAGGTTGTTGATCCTTTGAGCAGATATCTCTTTTCAGGAGAAAAGTGGACACAACTGTAAGACAAATTCAGTCACATCAAACTAAGTCTATCTGTAGTGCTGATTAGAAGCAGTCACTTTTGTTCAAGAATTTAAATACCTCTGACTTTGCTTTCTGTGCAGCTAGTTCTTAGAACCTTGTAATTATGTCTGAATCGTGTTTCCCGCTTTTACAGACCTTAGATTTTGAAGGTATCTCCTGATTTTGAAAACGTGACTCCTTGAAGCTGTATTTTCTGGACACTATATTAACAAGACACAGATAACACAGAAATAGTTTGGTTTTAATTTTTAAATTGAACATTTGGAAATGTCTTTGGAACATTTGACTTTGGAAGGCTCTAAGTTGAGACTTTTTCATGCTCGTGTTTGGCAAGCTGGCCTCCTACACATTAAAAATATTAAGTTAAAATTCCATGCTTATAGTCATATTTGGTTGAAGCATAAGTGAATCATGGTTTGGGGTTTTTTTACTGTTAGTTGTAGAAGGAAGAATCCAGCTGCTATTTTTTTTTTCTCTCTGGTTTACTAATTTCAACTGAAAATGAAAACAGGAAAAACTGGTATCACTGGCCAAGAAACTGGTGCTCTAGAGTGTTTTAAATATCTGTCATTGAGAATTTCTCATTCTGAAAGGGACTGTTTAACACTGATAAAATTTTCAAATGGGATGACACCTAAAAGTAAGATGAGGAATAAACTTATGAAAAAAACCCATTTGTGAACTAGGGAAGGAATCAGCAATTATTGTTTTCATAAGAAAAATGAATGATGCTTTATTTATAAGGTTATTTCTGCTGCTATTTAAAGACTGCTTAGATAACATGCCAAATTTACACAATGATCTACAAACTTTTCCTGCTAGGGTGAACTGCCAATTGTAAAGAATTCTATTTTGTCTTTCTGCAGAATCAAGCAGACGAAGAGAAATCTGGGAGGGCTGCTATAATGTGTTTAGAATTAAGACATACAACAGGAGAAAGGAGGGATCAAGTGAAAAACTCGCTAGGCCTTGACGTTTCCCCAAACAAAACCTGTATTACAAAGCAACACATCCTTCTGTGGGATTGTTAACTGCTCAGGTTTTACCCTTGTTCTACTTTTGCTGGGTGCCCTTGACAACAGTATTCCTCTCTCTGATTTTCTCTCTTGTGTGTAAAAAGAAAACAATTCCTCACCTCACAAAGATGTCAGATTTGTGGCTGTAAAGTGACAAACAGACACTAATGGTCATGATAAGCAATGGTTAAATTTTGATGAAGTCAATGATGAGGTCAGGAATGATTCAGATCAATCACAGTCATGTGAAAGAATGGAAGATACACAATGGGCTTGTGTTTGATACTTACATTCCGTGAGAAATCTCAGATTTCCAATAAACCATACAAGGCACAGCATTATAGTGGCTTTTCAACATAATTGAATGAGCTTTTTTTTTTAACCTAGTTTTTCGCTTTACAAAAGTTTTGCAAAGGTGTATTTAAAGAAGACACATTCATAGCGCTTACCTTGGTTTGTTTTTTAAATGCTTCCATCTCAGTCTACCGACCACAGAGACTGACTTATTATTGATGCACTTCAGTGAATCAGGCATTCCCCTCAAGATGATGCAAATAAGACACCAAGGTTTGTGAAGAAGGTAGAAGAGAAAAAAACCCTAAACCCCACTCTTCCTTCCTCCTCTGAAAATATCCAACAAGAAAGTGAAATAAACAAGTTTCACTGTGACCTACAAACTAACGACCTGACAGCAAGATGTTATGTAGCACCTCGGAGACTTAGAGCAGCAACTAGCTAAACTTTTTATCGTGTCCCCTAAGGTGTTTTTAAGATAGAAGTAACTTTGAACTTCTAAGAAACATTACTTTTAGCACTTTGAGTGTCATTGCAAGACACTGCTTCCCCACGTAGCACGCTGCAGTCTCACCCTCACCATCTACTCGGGAGAGAGGAAGAGGAAAAAAAAAAAAAAAAAAAGGCATCAATCTGGCACACCGGGAGTATGAATAATCCCAAAGGCACACAGCGTCGCAGGCGGGCAGGGTGTTTACAAACAGTGGGACATTTGAGGAGAGCACGGGAACCCAGTGCCAAGCCCGGAGAGCCGGCAGGGCTCGGCGGAGGGGGAGGAGAGGAGGAGCCGATTGGCTCCCCGGGCCGAGGGTTCCTATATGCTGCGAGTGAATGAGGCGGCCCCGAGTGCGGGCTGGGCGGCCGGGCGCGGCTGGGAGCGCGGCCGCGCCGGGGCGAGTCCCCTTCCCCGGGGAAGGAAGCGGCGGAGAAAGCAGCTCGCTGTCCGGTTTTGTCGGTGAGATACGTGAATCCGTGCTGGGTGTCGTCCCTTTCTGTCCCCCCCCTGCCCTCCGCTTTCTAAATTCGTTCGCTTGCAAAGAGCAGCCGGGTTGTTTGTTCCTCGTTTATGTGTGAAGCTAGTAGCTGGGTAATTGAAATTAGCGAAAATAGTGTTTTCCCAAAGGCTTTTTTCTCTTCTGTCTGGCTTCAGGGATTGTAAGAGCTGGCCTGTTCGGGGGAGGGGGGTGTCTCACTCTCCGCGTTTCTGGAATTGCGGTTCCATACTTTGGACAAGTTTTCCAACTGCTTTGTTTAAAAGGTTTCTGCTACAGACCGCACACGTTAACTCCGTACGCGATTGCCTTGCTTCTGCCTTAAAGAAGGGTTTTGTCGGAGTTTAGGATTTCAAATTTCCGTGATAAACAAGACCTAAATCTCAGTGCAATTTTAATGTCTGTCTTGTGTAGCCTGCTAGCAGATTCCCCCCGAAATCTCTGATCGTTGTCTGGCAGTTGGTTATATTCTAAAAAAAAAAAAAAAGAGGCAGAAAAACCTCAGAGATTTTTTGTGGCCCTTTCAGGGTCTTTCTTATTCCCTGAGCCGTGGAGGGAAAACTCTCAGCCACTCGAGTATTGCCATGAAATAACCCATTCAAAGCAGTGCTGCTTCTTCCCGCCCCTTGTTCCGGCAGCCCCTCCCAGGTTCCTACTTCTCCAGGTTTGGGGTTTTTTTTTTCCTACAGGAAAAGTGGTCTGTTTGGGGTTTTTTTTCTTTTTTTTTCTTTTTTGTTCCTCAGCTGTTCCCACCCAAGAAACTCGCAAATCCGGCTCGGAGTTTCTTCGCTCAGCCCTGGGTTGCAACACGGGGACGCACCCCCGAAAGCGCTGGGGCAGCCCTCCCGCCCTGGCCTCGTTAGCGCCTTAATTAGCGCCGGGAGTTCCTCTCCCCGGTGGAAGCAGGCACGGAGGCTGCCGGCCGCCCTCTTCCAAACTAGTTTTGGGGACTCCGTAGGAAAAATCGGCTTGAGAAGACGCATTAGGCGAAAGGGGGAGATATCGAACTCTTTCAAAAAGCGCGTTTGCGCTAAGCAAAGCTAAAAAAGCCTCTTTTTTTTTTTTTTTTTTTTTCCCTTTTTTCCCCTTCTGTCTGTGCTCTTGGCCAGGCCGGGGACCTTCAGACTGTGTAGGCTGGAGGCGGCGGACGGGCGTGCCCGGCTGCCGGCGGGGAGGCGTGCGAGGGGAAGGGCCGGGCCGGGCCGGCTCCCTCCTTTGTTCCGGCGAAAGGGCGCCCGCAGCCGCGTGGCTGGGAGCTGTTCTCTCTCCCCCTCCGTCTGCTCCTTTCCCCCCTGCCAGGCTGCTGCCGGGGCTCCGCGGATGCCCCGGGGGCTGGGGAGGGGGGAAGGCGGGGTGGTGTGAAAGCTAACGATCGATTTGCGCTAATTTGGGGATTCGCTGGGGTGCCGGGAGGCCGCTCCGCAGCCGCTGGGGGAGGCGCGGCGGCAGCAGTCGGCGGAAACACCGGGGAGGCGGCGGGGGGGACCCCCGGCCCGTGCCAGTGCGAGCTGCCGAGTATTTTCGAGCCTCCTGCGTTTCGAAGGTTTTTGGGAGAGCTTGGGATGCTCGTGGCGTCGAGGCGGGTGTGGGGCGGGCGGCGGGGGCGGCTGCCCGGAGCTCCGGCTGGAGAACGGGGCGGCGGGGGCCCGAGAAAGGGGGTGAGTCGCATTGGCTTACCCTCGCTGTAGGCAGCATAGGAAACACCTGAGCTTTTTAGGAGATGTAGCTTTAACTGCTTCTGAGCAAGTTCTTGGAGTCTCTCTAGAGATGGGAGACTGGCTTTGCTCCAGTGTAAGCAACTAAATTAAGTGCAAGGCAATGATTAAAAAAGCCTGTAATTCTATTCTGGCTCCACAAAGCAGCGGAGAACTCGGTACGTGCTGCTTTCTTGGGCTGCAGCATCTTCATCTAGTGACTGCCGAGGCTTATGCCTGAGGATCTCCTAGCAGTAGTGTTGGAACTACTAGTGCAACTGTCAAAATCTATTTTGTATGATGCCGTCTTGCTCTCACTTCTCCTCCCCCATTCTTGCATTTCTCAGTTGGAAAGGGAAAAGGATGGGGTTAGCAAAGGGATAGATTATTTTTAAAAAGGGAAAATAGTTGTATTCTAAGAGAGGATAAATGCCAGCTTTTTTTTTTTTTTCCTTGTTGAGCAAGGCAGGAGACATTAAGTCACTGTTGATAACAACAGCCATGGAATATCTAGCAGTATTCCAGAAGGCTGGACCATCACAGAGAGCTGGGTGTTGCTCTGCTATTATGGGAGTTACTGGTTGTTCTGCACAGAACTAGTTTCATAGAAGCCCACCATCTGTGATGTACAGGAATGTAGTATCTCAGTGAAAATGCACGCTTTTTCACTGGTAAGGTTTTGGGGTGTTTTTCCTGCTTAGAAATGTAATAGTGTCTGCTTACTAGTTCCCTGCCATTGAGTGAATCAAAACCATCACTTCCTGCTTTCTCTAAGATCCTAAATTATTGAGAAGCAAACTGGTTGCTTGTGCTGCCCAAAGCTGTAGTTGGGACAGTCTCTCTGACATCCAGCTGAACTGGAGTAGTGAGTACTGAAACTAGGAATGGTAATTCACCTACAGATTAGGGAGAAGCATGTGGAAAACCCTGCAAGTCATTGCTTAGCATTTGAAATGCCAGTGGCTTACGTGTTCGGTGTTATACTGCACCTACAGTGTTATGGCATCTAGTATGTACTAAGCATTGCATCATCTCCCATGGTTATCAGTCTATACCTGAAGAATTGTCTAGGTTATCCTTTAACTCGAAGATGTTGCTTACGAAAAGTACAGAACTACCGAGGGGTTTTTGTTGTCGGGAAAACTTGCTGTGGTTTTGCTTCTACTGCAGTAGGTCTGTTGGGCCTTGGAACTGGCAGAACATGGTGGAGGGAACCAGAAAGTGATGGATCAGCATTGTACTACTAGCTCTTCCTTCTGTATGGCATTTGCAGAGCTTAATAAAGTACCTTCCTCAGCTTCCTAGTATATGCACATCTCGAGTGAGGCTGGCTGATTATTCAGCAGACCTTAGTAATAACTAATTTTTAAATTCCTGTGGAAAGCAGCGTGGTCCACCTCTCTCAGGTTGCCCGAAAGCAACAGCAGGGTTTTCCACTGATACAGGAGACACTGTGTATTTGGAATCTTTGCAACACTTGGAGAAATTGTGGTCCAGATCCTGAACTGAGGTCTGTGCATTCCTGAGTCTTCAGAGACTGAAATAATAGTCATGGACACTTGAGAGGTTTCCCCTCTTTCATAAGTTTTGCGAATAGGATGTTTGCCCTTGGGAGCAAGGGGCGGGCGGGGGAATACTGTGGAAAGATATTTGAAAGATGACACTTGACTTAAATTCTATAGTCAGTGGGGAAACCACCACAATGTATGGAAATAGGATGATGAAGCAAACCCTTTGCTTTGGAATTGCAACTTTTTAGAATTAACCTGTACCAGTCCTGAAGTTTACCTGTTGCTTAGGTGGCTGCATAGTCTGATCTTCAACTTAGATGGAATTGTGGCTTGGAGATGCTGCTGCTGTATGCCCAGATAACTTGGAAAATCTAACAGATCCCACGACTGCTTAAACAACGTGGGGACAGATGACCTCAAAAGAACAGACTGGTGTTGTAAGCAAAAGAACTTAGTTTGAAGAGGGACATACGTCTACGTATTGCTAAGACCACAGACTGTAGGATTTCCTGTCTTGTAGCACAGAGCAAGTTTGCTTGCTGCAAACCAGTTTCATGAGGTCAAACTTGACTGTCTGGTACCATCTTGAGATTGCTGGATATAGTCTTAAACTTGAATAAAAAGTGTTTGGTTACTCAAAACTCCAGGGAATGCTGCCATGCTCTGAAGATATGCTGTCACCTTTCAGGTGCAGCAACTCAACCTCATCAACTGAGGTGCAGCAACTTTGAAATAAAGAACTCCTTTTGCCAACACAGATCATATTGTTGGAGGTGCTTTGGGACATATCGGCAAAGGAAGGGATTTTAGCTACAGCTCTGCATTTAGAGCTGAGGAAGGTTGCTTCAAATTGAACTTACTGTTGGCCCAGTAAATAACTTTCTGCTCACACTTCTGCTGCACCCTGCAACTTTTGTTTCTTCCAGTTTCACTTCTGCTAAGACCTGAAGAGGCTTGTGCTGATTGACTGAAGCTGGCCTTTTGTCTTAGGGCAGGAAACTTACAGCTTTTCTTGTTCTTTAAACTGCAACTCATCATACACCACTGCAGCCCCCCTCCCCCAGCCCTTGATTAGTTGTGTTTTTCCATGGAATATAAAACAGACTGAGGATGGATGGATTTTCAACTTGACTAGGTTAACTAAAGGAAGATTAGTCTTTCACTTTGCACTGTATACTGGGGTGTGTAATCCATGTGTTTTATTGTTAAGACTAGACAAGTGCTTTTGCAAGTCTTCCTTGTAACTTCCCTGACTTCCCAATTAAATATTTATTCACTACATTTTTAGTAGGAAACCCTTATAGTGAGTAATAGGGGTGGCAAAGGTACCATACTTAGGACTAATTCTTTTCTGAGGTTCTGGCTGCTTTGTCCACAAGACCTGAGTAAAGTCCTGTGGTAATTACAAGTACTGACTTTCTATTGCATTGTTCTCAAAGCTCAACTTCCTAGAATGATCAGGCTTCTTTAATGGATGTCTTTGTTTTTCCTTCTACCTTAAGTCATCCCTGTCTTGTAAGCTTCTGCTCCCATCTTTGTAGCTTCCTTCTGGAGTCCACAGACTGGTGTTTTGTAGTCTGTCTCCCAGTGAATTCCATTTGTAGTTTCTACTTAACTCTGTTTCACTAAACTGTCCTCAAGGCAGTTCTTAATCTGGTGCCATGTGTATGCTAGTGCTATATGTAGTTCAGTTGTGTTCTTGGCCTTACGTTAGTCTTGCATAGAAGTGTGTTTATACACACACACATATATAAAAGTCTGTTGTATATAAAAATATTATTTTTACTGGCTCTTGATGTTATTAAATAGTGTGACCTACTATCCATTTCTCCTAAGCAGAGACAAGTACTTCTGGTTAAATGCAAATGCACAAGTTCCTTCATTTAATTTACAAAGACTGTAGTCTTAGAAAAATCTCACTGCTTATTAAACATGTTGGGAGTGTTTTGCAGCTCCTTTGTTTGACTTATCTGATTTGAATCTTGAAGCTAGGCCTGAGGAATTCTTTGTTTAGTCCTCTGTTCTGTGGCTTGTTATGGCCAGTGACTTGTTAGCAGCTCTCAGTGAGGGTACTTCAACTGTGGTAAGCTAGAAACGGCAGGATGCTGTTCTTCAGTTGCTACAGCTTACTGTATTGTCACGTTTTTCATAAGTGCATGTGGGGGGTGTTGGTTCTTTTTGCACTTCTGCCATGAGCCTGTGCTGTTCCTGCTCCCCATATTTCATAGCAACAAAAAGCAGATGAGTGTCTCCTGTTCAATCCCTGGCCTTGTTGCATTGCAGAAAAGGCTGTATAAAAAAGGCCAACATTCTCCTTGGTTCCCACAGAAGTAGGAGAGGATTAATGGAATTCATCCCACCCAGTTTGCAGACAGGCTTAAACAAAGCCTTGAACTGCTATTATTCCAGCCAATCTGCAGCGCCTTTGTATATGCTGAGGTGGTTCTGGATTCACTTTATCATAAAATCTGAGATGTTTGTGCCTTTCTGGATTGCTTGAAACAAACATGGAGACCCCCAACATGTATGTAGGAGCCTTTTGTATTTTTAAATTTACAAAAAACAGCAGCTTTTGATGTGACATGTTTGACTGTCTTGAAAACTATTTAAAATGTGAAAACTACATTAAAGCCTTGAAACTTATGTAGTCATATAAAATAACTGAAATAGACCTTAGCTTAACACTTCACTACTGAACTAAAGGAAATGGTTAGCTAGCCATATGAATCCAGATCTCATGGAATTATTAAAACAGTGGTGACTTCCGTCAGCAGCTGTTATTGCAAATGTAGAAAACATTCTCCTCTTTAGTCCTTTTCAGTGGCCAGCTCTTCCAGTACGCTTAGCTTTAACAAAACTTTCTTTGTTGTTTTCTTTAACCCTCTCCCCAAACTGACGGTCACTCCCCAAGAAGTGGATATCTTTTGACATAGATAGCTAGCTCTTGATTGGAGAGCATGAACCTAACAGGTTTGGATGATGCCTGTTTGTTTGATAGGAGTTTGGCTTTCCTCGAACTACATGTACCTCTTAACATATACCTCCGTGCTTCTAGCATGTTTATTCAGTTTCAACTTTAAAATTATTTGGGGTTTTCTTATGCCAGTGAAGACTGTGAATGCTTTCAGAATTGCAGTCTGGAAGTTAGGACTTAGGAGAAATGGACAGTCTGGTGTGTTTGCTATTTCTAGATAATAATTTGCTTAAAGTTATGGTGACTCTTTAATTGAATTCAAGGTGCTGTTTATGTAACTTTAATTTTGAATTCATTAAAAATGTAAGTTCTTTAACTTCTGTTGGTGTATCTTGAATGATTAGTACTTCATGCTTCTATAGAGAATGTGTGTGTATATATATAGATATAGTGTGTATAGATAGACTTCTTTTACACTGCATTTGCATCTGTTGAAACAGTTTTGGCAAATTAGTGCAGAACTACTCCAAACGGGAATTAATATCTTAAGAAAATAACTGAAGTACAAAAGCTAAACAAGAAGAGACTTATGTGGTCAGATAGACTGCTTGCTTGATTCAAATAGATTAATTTCCTATTAATAAAAGAAGGCAACCCACTAGATGAGATTATCCAAGAAGCAGACAGGGTCATTAATAACTCTCCTCCTCTGCCCTCAGCCTTGCGTAGAATACAACATTTCTCTCTTTCAGGTTAAGAGTGGCTGGCAGCTATGTACAGCAGTGAACAGGAGGGGGTGAGAATGAACAAGGCATGATTCTGTTAAGGGCCAAGGGAACAGTGTGCAATGACTATCTGTTCTTAGGTGCTTGTAGATCTGTGGGTCTAAGGAAAGCTGAAGTGGCTTCAACAATATTTGCTCTTGGTGATCTCAAGAGGTGGGCTTTGAAGTGTTGTGGCAATGGCAGCTCTGCTATATTTGTGGGGGTGACGAGCCATTACAGTGTCATCTTAAAGAGGTTCTCTTCCCTATGTTTTTTTTTTACTCAGCAGAAAGCTCATCTTTTAAATTTAGTTACATATGCAGATGCTTTCTTAGGATAGAAGTATTGTTTTTCTCCATGGAGCTACTTCTGTTCTAGGCTGATCCTATAGTTGCTTCAAGAGGACTGTCTTAAATTACTAGGAGGCCTTTGTGTATAGGTGTGTGCTTTGCTTGAGGTATGTCTCTGCGTGTGGTGGATTCAGTCTAGCATTAGACCTTGTGCTTGCTGGCTGTGTTATATGTGGCAGGGAAAGCATGGCCTTGAAACTGAAGACCTGGATACTTCCCCTGACAACAGAGAAAATCAGTCTGTACTGTCTAGTATCCTTGTGCGTAGGATTGGGACCTGATTTGCTCCTTGATTTCTAGAACATGTCTGAGGAACTGAAAAACAGGCTGTGTTCCTGACTGCACGACTTGAGTCATCTAACTGGAATAGTTTTTAACAAAAGTGATGTTAGTTCTTATTGACCAGGTACCGATGGGATGGGAACCAGCACTAGTGTTCTGCAGCCCAGCTTCCTTGAACTCTTGTCTATGTGGTTTGCAGGTAGACAAGTAAACCTGCAGACTTGTCTCCCAGGGCTCTCTGTGTAGGTTTGGGAACATAACCACTGGAGGAGAAGATTTGATGAAGGGTTGCCTGGAGAGGTGGTAGATGCCCCATCCCTGGAAACATTCAAGGTCAGGTTGGATGGGGCTCTGAGCAACCTGATCTAGTTGAAGATGTCCCTGCTCATTGCAGGGGGGGTTGGACTAGATGACCTTTAAAGGTCCCTTCCAACCCAAACCATTCTATGATTCAGTGATTCTAAGGGGTGATCCAGGGCTGCTGTCATTCATGCTCAGTTGTGTATAAATGGTGTCTGGATGGTAAGTCAGCATTATACTTAGCTCAAGCCATGAGCCATGCTTAGGAGAGAGGCAAGTTTATGTAGCTGAGCTGACTTGGGAAGTCTAGATGGGATGATACTCTGCTATGTGGGCTCACGAGTTCACACATCTCTGATCTGTGCTAACTTAAATCTGGAAAGGAGAGAACTAGTCTAATAGAACACTAAAAAATCCCACCAGTTCCTGTACCCTGGAAGTTAACCAGTATTTGACTTGACTTTTTAAATTCCAACATGTTTTATCATCATTGGTCAAACTGAAAGGAAAAAAAAACCAAAAAACCAACAAAAGCCCAATGTTTTGCCTGGCACAAAACCCCCCCCACATTCTAATCTACAAATTGAACTTCTCATTTGTCTGTCTTCCTGCCTTAGTGCCCACATGTTAGTGACACATGTAACATCCAAATTTTGACCATAAACTCTTGCTGCAATATGGGATACCCATCTGGAGTTTGATGCTGAATATGGATCATAGGCTAAGAGTATTGTCTGAGGAAGAGGGATAGACTGGAGAGCAGATGAGAGAATATTTAATCTGGAATGAAAAATTTAAAACATGGAACTAGGATAGTAATGTCTAGCGTGG
Source organism: Mycteria americana (assembly GCF_035582795.1). Taxonomy (NCBI): domain Eukaryota; kingdom Metazoa; phylum Chordata; class Aves; order Ciconiiformes; family Ciconiidae; genus Mycteria; species Mycteria americana. Next base: position 10,845,937 of record NC_134371.1, read on the forward strand.
TTTAGAAGTGGCCACGGTATAACAGTGTTAGCCTTCTGTTTAAGTAAGTCCTCCATACACTTTCTAAGTGTATGCAAAAATACACTGTATTTTTTTGGAAGTATTCTTACTAGGCAAAAAAACCTCTTTCAAAGTGAGGCCCCATAGAAAAGCAGCTTAAACTAGTCTCCTTGCAATTAGTTGTGTCAGTCTTAAATTTGACTTCCTCTTAGTTTGGCAGCTAGCATGGAAAAAGTCTGCTTCAGATAGTTGTTCAGCTTGATCTTCAGGTATGGCCTGTAGACTGGAACAGAAACCACCTTAGGTTTGTGGGGAAAATAGGCAGGAAATAACATCACTAGATCTAGCTGCAAATAAATATTTGAATGGGCTTACTGAAAACAGGCAGCAGAAAGAATTAGTGATTAGGTGGGGCTGTGATGATGTAGCTCTTCAACTTTAACATGCTATAAAACAGGGATTCAGCACTACTGTGTAACTAGAGAATTTGCATTCTCTTGTCTTCCAGTGTTGAGTTTTGGATTGGATCCTTAACTGATTGATGTTTCACAGTTGCTTTCTCTAGTATGGGGAATCTTCAGCTTTCGGTTTCAGTTAGCCTTCAGCTCAAAGCTTGCCATGTGTAATGAGACTTCCTTCTTGCAAGGTTGCCCAAAATACACTTTTGTAGGGAGGTGAATACACTAATGTGGGATAGAAAGCGGTGGCAAGCTAGCCCTTTTTGTAATGCCTTTTGTGGTCCTCACCCGCTTTTGCAGGCAAGGTGTATTTATAATATTCTGAGATTAATCGATATATAGTCACTAGAAAATTCTTTACACCACTTGTACAGAACCTTCCAGATAAGGTTCCAAAACGAACAGAAATAATCTACTATAAAATGGGGGGGGGGGGGGGAGGGGTAGGCTATCAAAAGTGCTGACTGAAGTCTCACTCTGAAGCAGAAAGACTAGTGCTGTGCAACTGGTTTTGATACTTAAGCTCTGCCATCCACACCTGAGGGGGTGACATTAATAGCTGCAGTTAATGTGCTCTGCCCCTTTGGTGCATGTTTTTGTCTTAGTACATGTGAGTTGAAAGGAATGTGTACCAATCTGGTATGTCTTTAAATGCTGGCACTGTAAAAGTGAACTTGCATAAATGCAGACTGCTGTTCATTATAGCATTAGAGCTCATCACTGGCATCTGCCAAAACAGATGCAATGGGTTGTACAATAGATACCATTACAGCCTTTCTAGCTGTGTCTTAGGGCTCTGACTTGCCTGCGTGGAAGTTAAGTACTTAACTTCGTCACCTTTCTCAGAAAATGAGGGCACGCGGCCTCGATCACGTCACTGCCAGACTCTGAAACTTCAGAATATTATCCTTGCTGTCAATACAAAGAACTGGCTCTCTTTACTCAATCTGCTGCACACAAAGCAAAGAATTTCATGTTGGTGCTTGTGTGTTTTGTGCAAAATCCCTTGAACTAAATGATTCATGTTTTGGAGGTTTTCATTCTGGAAGAAGCAGTCCTCCCTTCTAGCTTGTGTGGGGAGGAGTCTCCAGTAGATATAGCAGGTTAAAGCAACTGAAAATTGCAGTCTAAATGTAGACTGGTGCTTGAAAGATGTGGTCCTGCTCCTCACCTGCTATCTGCATAGTAGCTGTTTCGGAGAATGTAAGAAGGCATGTCTGTCCATTCTGGCAGATGTCTCAATTTAGGTTTGCTTGTAGCAGCTGGGAAGCTTGCCCCTCCATTTTAGGGCAAACCAAAGAAATCACAGAATCATATAGGTTGGAAAAGACCTTTAAGATCATCAAGTCCAACCATAAACCTAACACTGCCAAGACCACCACTATACCATGTCCCTAAGCACCTCATCCAAATGTCCTTTAAATGCTTCCAGGGATGGCAACTCAACCATTTCCCTGGACAGCCTGTTCCAATGCTTGACAACCCTTTCAGTGAAGAAAAATTTCCTAACATCCAGTCTAAACCTCCCCTGGTGCAACTTGAGGCCATTTCCTCTTGCCCTATCACTTGTTACCTGGGAGAAGAGACCGACCCCCACCTCTCTACAACCTCCTTTCAGGTAGTTGTAGAGAGTGATAAGGTCTCCCCTCAGCCTCCTTTTCTCCAGGCTAAACAACCCCAGTTCCCTCAGCTGCTCCTCACAAGACTTGTGCTCCAGACCCTTCACCAGCTTCGTTGCCCTTCTCTGGACTCGCTCCAGCCCCTCAATGAATCGCTCTCTTCCTTTCCACCCAATAGTTACAGCAAGTGTAAAACCTCTGTAGAAACTACATCTCTACTGGCAGTTAGCTGTTTCCTGGCAGTGTTAAGCATTTACAACCTGTTTCTGCTTCCAGCCCTGAAGGAGTTGAAATGCTTTACTCAATTGCCATCTAATGCTTTGCCATCCTTTGCATTTCTCTGCCAACGAACGCTTCAGAGATTGCCCCAGCACTTATAAGTGTTACACATCAATGAGAAACAGCAAGTGGTCACAGCTTTCAATGTCTCATTTTTCTACATGCTGCTGTAGTTATTTCTGATACAAAGCTCCCCTGGAGGAAGTGCTGTACTTCAGTGCCCATTTTTTTTTAATAAGGGGATTGCTCTTGACTGAGCAACTTCAGAATCATTTAAGGAGTTCATGTTTTGGAAGCTGTTGGATGTTCATCTTCTGAAAATCGGTGTCTGTTCAATCTGAGAAGTCCTTGACACGTGCACAAAAAGCATCTGAGAATGCTGATTCTACCATCCCAGGAAACTGTACCCTGACTGCAAGTTGCAGGCCAGCTAAAGAACCTGCAGACAAAGCCTGCATATGGGATTGCAGAAGATGGATTAAATGTTCTTGAAACAAAATTTTCAAAGCTACTGTCAGTCATCCCTGCGTTAATGTTCCTTATTGATGCAACATCCACGGCCTGACTCTAAACTTTTCATAGATCTTTATAGCACTAGACTCTTTTTGTTAATCCCATTTTCCTACAGGATACCTGTCTGATTGACTTCCATTTCTCACCGGTTTTGTACAGAATAAAGTGTAACAGTGGAAGTTTTGACATTACTTGAAATAGTTTTCTTTGCAGGCTGTGTGCTTGTGCTTTCTTTCTATCTTGGTGCTTATGAACTATGTAGGAAGGAAGGCTTAGCTAAATACCTTATTACAAGTTTTTTCTTTAAAATGACTTTCTGTCACTATGGCAGGAAATCCTAGAAGTGTCAGGGGTGCATCTTGCTCAGTGTTCCTGTTCCATTTTCTTTTGTGATACGGCTCATATATAAGAGGAACTTGAAGATTAGTTTCAAAGCAACTTCTTAATGTATAAGAAGTTCTTCAAATATTGGGGAGTGAAGAAGGAGGGCATAGGCCAGGGTAGAGATGACAGACAGGATGACTTGTGAAGACATGTCAGCAATGGAAAAATGGTAAGAGGAACCCGGGTTACATAATCTTGTAGCTAAAGCTGTAAGCAGCAATGTCCATTCAGGCTTTGCTCCCATTAATTTAGGCACATACTTTCTAACCCTTTAATTAGTCAGTCGGAAGGCAAAATCTTGACAAAAATGTAATTTTGTGTTTTGATGGCTTATTTGATGTGCTAACTTGACTAGATTTCCTTTGGTCTTTTGGTGTAAGCATTACATAAATCAGTACTGCTGGAGATGGAAGAGTTCAATTTCATAGGAATTACAACTGTTTAAATTGCTCAGAAACCAAATGTTGCAAAAAAGTTTTAAGTTCTAGTTAACAAACAAAACTCTCCTAACATGCCAAAATGTGTTCTTTGAACCCCATAGCTCCTTCCTAAACAGATTTTGAAAGCTTCAAGAAAATCCAACCCACTCTTTTTCAGGATTGTCTCATCATTACACTAGACTTGACAAATCTGTCTGAATTTAAATCCTGGCAGTGCTAATCTTAGTCCCTGCAGTGTGTCTGCTTCTGTCACCTCTGTGGCTGGGCACATTCCCTTAGTGCTATAGAAGTGGTGTTGCAGCTTAGGTCCATGTGACATCTGAAGTCTTCCAGCAGGATGGAGCATCTCTGCAATGTGCCTTCTAACCTGGACATCCTACTCCACTATCAAACAAGCTGATCTGCAGTAGCTCATGTGACAGGACTATCCTGACTTTAGACCAAAAGCCTCTCCCAGGGCTTCAAGTTTTCTGTAGTAACACAGAAAACTTGTAGTAGCCTTAGAATTGAAAAGACTGAAAGCTTTAGAAACAATGTGTGTTACATCTGCTTCTACAAAAGCAACCCTTGAGTCCTGTTGTGAACTTAGGTTAGGCTCTAGATACAGCTTGACCTGAATTAACCACTTTCTGATACTTCCTTCAGGGTTTCAGCAGGTTGCTTTTTGAGGGGGGGAAGGTTGGGAGGAGTTGAATTTGGCTTGTTGAGCCACTGTATAAGCTCCAGAGCTGTTGCAAGCTGTGGAAGGTCTGTGTGGTGAAGATGAGAGGGCAGGGTTGGGGGAAGAGTCTCAGTAAGGCTGTCCTCAACTGGCAGCAGTAAGCTTTTGATTGAGCTCAACTATCACATGGAACTGCACCCTTAAACTAAGTGGCTCTTTGGCACAGCCAAGGACAAGACATGGACATGGAGATCAGCAGCTCTTCAGATGACTTCTGTTTGAAACTAGGTAATGTTTGAGGTGTTCTTTCTTGTAGATCTTCTGAACTTTCTTTATCCAAGAGTTGCTGATGTGAAAGGGACAGTTGCTACAAGCTGGTAGTAGAAAATGATTCTGTTTAAAATAGTGTTTCCTAGAACATCCTGCATTGCCTGGGAAAGCTACTTGTGATCTAAACTTATCTTCCATCCTAGGCAGAAGGAGCGAAAAATAACTATACAGTATGATTTTTGTCCTAAAATACAAGTTATGCAGGGTTGTGGTATATTGAATCTATTACCGATTAATTGAAGCCCAGCCTGCGTACTGTAGCACATGACAAAATTTGTAGCTGGGAGTTGTGCGGTGTTTTCTCTGGGCAGTCTTAGTTGGTCTCTTGGGTTTAGGTTTTTATCAGGGTAGTGGTAGTTGGAAAAAATCTCCACGTTGGAGTGTCTTTTGTATGAATGTTGTCTCTTCATGGTTCTTCCTGTGAGGGTCTGTGTTTCTGATGTTTAATGTCTGAGGTGTCTCTGTGCTTCTTTAGGGTGTCTCTTGTCTGTCTGTCCTCAGTGGACTTCCCAAAACTGTTCTACTTCTGTCCTGAAATTAACTTCATACTGACTTCTGTGGACATTTAAAGTAGCTCCCTAAGGATCTGCTTTTCCACAGTGGTCAGTCTGCAAACTATTGAGTCTGCATAACAAACTATGCTAGCTCCACTTTCATCCCAGAATATATACTGAATGCAAAATACAGAATTGTAAACAGTTGCTACATTCAAGTGACAGTCATGTTTGTGGTAATACTGAAAGGTTAAATAACAAACCCCTTTAGGAAAGGTAGGATTGCTGCAGGGTGAAAAAAGCTTGCAGTACTTGCAGTTGGGGGAAGATAACATGCAGTTGTGAATCTTAAATCTACTGGAAAGGAAGGCAGCTACAGGAACTGTGTATGGGTGCTTGGTTTTCCCAGTCTCTCTCCAATCTCAGAGTGGATCTAAAAGCTTCCAAGCCACAAGTAAGAAAATGCACACCAAGAAGCAAAACACCTTCATTATGGTCAGAAAAATAACTGTCAAACATGGCTTTATCTCTGTTCCACAATGTTTCCTCTTGCTAGGGAGAACATGTTGGTGTGGGTTTTTTTCTTTTCTCAGAACTATGAGAATCAGTCGGCAGTGAATAGCTCCTGTGGTGACTCAACCTTTTCTCCTGTTAAGGGAAGGAGAGCATGACTAAGCCCAAAGGATGGGTGTTGCAAATGCACTATAAAATGTTTTGATAATGACAAGAGACTTCACTTGTGCATTGGCACCTTCAATGCAAATCTCCAGGCTTTTTTGGAGGGAGATGGGGGTGGTAGGTATAGGCCTCCTTAAATTTCATCAGTATTGCTCATCTATGATTGCATTTTAAAGTTTTATCTGGGGGGTATGTTTCTGAGGAGGATTCTGAGCAACTTCTGTCTGCTAATGGCTGATCTAATTCCCCTGAACTAGATCAAGGAAATGACAGACTAGACTGTTCCATCCTTTAGTCAGTTGATCTTACAGCTTGTTTTTTCTTCAAGGAAAAGCTTAAGTTTTCTTTCCAGCATCTCTGACTTCTAGGAGGGGTGTGCTAGAGAGCAGAAAATTTAGTCTATACGCATCTCTTGTCCCCTGCTATCTGCTCCATAATTAAAGCTGTTTCCCCCGTGACTTCTGTGTTTTGGTTTGGTTTTCTTTTTTTTTCTTTTTTTCTTGGGGGCTTTTATTCTTCCCTAGTGGCAATAACTGTCATGTACGTTAGTTTCACTGCTAGTTGTCAGTGACCTCTGTCACTTTGTATTTGTGGTGTTGACTGTTGTGTCCTTTTACCAGATGACATGGGCAATTGCAGACTGTTGGCAAAGCATGTTATGCAAGTGTAATCTAAAAAAGTTGCATTTGGTGACTAGGATTCCTGTGCTTACCAAGGTAAACTGCTTCAAGTGGTTAAATAGATTGCCTTGTGCTCCCTTTACTTTCAGAAAAGTCACTCAGCTGCTTTTAAGCTATCATGATGGTAGTAGGCAACCTGACCACCTAGGTGAGCCTCTTTTTCTTTTTTTTTTTTCCTTTTTTAGACTTTGTAAACTTAATTGGGGGAGATGATGCTGCAGCATGGGTGCTAACTGACCAACTTCATGTAGAGTACAGATTTTTGGAAACGAGCATAAATAAGCATCTAGGTCAGAGGGGAAAACTAGAACTTATCCTTACTCTGAGGAAGTAGTGGGTATCTTCAGACCCACTCCTCCAAAAGGAGCTATCAAATGTCTGATTTCTGTAACACTTCAGCTTGTCTGCATCTCTGCGCTTCACCTGAAACAAGAGTAAGCTTTGCAATAGCGTTCTATTGTAAAGTTGCTGAGTTCATAACTCTGAGGTGCATTGTTTAACTTTGTGTTTCCAAAATAAAAAGGGTTTAAACTGATACTGTAAAAAGCGCTGACTTTTATTCACCAAACTGCCCATACAGCTTTTCTGTTATGCACTACAATGTGCAAGCCTCAACTGCACCAATGCACGGTTTCCATTTTGAGCAGCCGGTCCCTTCCCTGTGGTAGATAACGTGGAGCAATTTTGTGGTGTAGTTTCCTTATCTCTCTATAGTCTGTTGTGCTGTTATCATGCTATCTAGTTGCAAGACCTCAAATGGGTAAAACAATCTCTCAAAACATTTTTGCATGTAACTTCTAATATAATAGTGATAGCTTGTGTTCTCTTGCTTCAGGGGTTGTATTTCCATGCAAGAAGTGCTTAGCTTGTGGGGTGCCATTCCTTATGGTGCTAGTCCTACATGTCTGGCGAGAGAGGGAGCTCACTCTGTTCTTGGGTTTTTACACGATGATCAGGTAACAGCTCCTTCGGGCTGTTCTTGTTTAGTAGATGGGAGAGAGACCTCTGGCTACAAGAACTTAATTTTACAAACTGCAGGGCAAGAAGGCTGGACTTGAGTGGCTTTTTGTGCTTTGGATTCTTTTCTTCAGTAAAACCCTAGCAGGTAGCAGAGACGGGAGCCCTGCAGCGTTACCTGTCTGGTCTTAACAGGTGTAGCTGTCACAGAGGGGTGCCTAACTGAAGAGTCTGTCTGCGGTCCTGTCTGGTGTAGCTTGCTGTATAACCTGCCTCTTAACCTTAGCTTGGGTTACAAACAACCTCTATCTGCACTATCGGCTAGAAAGTAGAGGTCCTAAGCTTTGGTAATGGGTGCCACTAGAGCACGGTTGTACTAGCAGCACTTTTCAGCCAACCTCAGGCTGGCTGTGCAAGTCAAACGGCTGCTTCCCTTCAACAAGCCTGCCCGTGGGGTCGAGGTGGGAGAGCAGTGCTGGATGAGGCCGTCGCGGTGCTACCAGGGCTGGGGGAGGAAGGACCAATACAGGCAAGGGGACGACGTGGAGGTGGTGCCTTCCCTCGGGGCAGAGGTGACAGCCCTGTGAGGAGCTGGGGGATGGGGATGACTGCGCTGAGGCGTGGGCGGCCCTGCCTAACTGGGCCCCCACGGCCTTCAGCCAGACGGGAGGGAGGGCTGCCTTGCTCGCCTCCTTTCCAGCGGGCTCCGGGCCCTTCTCGCAGAGAGCCTGGTCGAGGGGGGTGGTGGTGAGGGAAGGGTGGCAGCGCGGGGGCCTGCGGTGGCTGTGAGGGAGGCGAGGCCTGTCGAGCAGCTCTGGCCGTTGTGGGAGCAGTCGCAGGTCTCTGCGTGGGTCTCGCCCTTTAACAGGCTGCCCAAAGACAACTGGTAAACTCGGCCATTTGTAGGGTGTGGCTTCCCTCCTAGCTTAAAAGAATTTTTTTTTAAATGTTGTTAGTTGGTTAACAGCAGTGGGCTTTTCTAAGTAAGAGTTTCTTGTGTCAGAACGGAAGCCTCTGTGTCAGGTTCCCCTTCTCCTTCACTAGCTTCCTGCAAGCTTGCTCTGGGCCACTGACAACCTCTAACTTGCTGCCATTTTGGGGGGAGGGGTGTAGGTGGGTGGTGATGGGGAGTGTCTGAGGAGTCGGCTCACTTCCATGACCAAACCTAAACCCAGATGTGTTAATAACAGCTCATTAAAACTTTTCTTTACAATTGGTAGGTATTCGTCTTCATGAAGGAAAGAAACACGTGAGAAGATCTGGTTTAGAACTGTAGTGTTCACTTCAAGATGCCCCAGAGGGAAAATACTAATCTGCAAGTCTCATCTTTCAAAACTGTCTGCATTCTTTCAATCAAAGAAAAACGTTTTTTGAGAAAGATGACTTGTGAAATCTGTGAACAAAGCTGGCTTTACAACGATTCTGAATGAAAGACAACATGCCTTACAATGGACACTTATCTTGAAGGGGTGACACTGTGCTCTTAAACAAAAACACTGATCCTGAACAAGAGTAAGGATTATAGAAACTGCATCAGAATGTTTGTTAGTCCTAGAAGAGTCAGAAAATGCCATTTTTTTCAGATATTTGCCACTTGCTTCATACTGTGTCTCATGATTTTTTGGGGACCATTTGATAATCAGATTGTGAACCATATGAAGTCCTATTCATACAGATACCTCATAAATAGCTACCATTTTGTGAACGATAGCCTGTCTATCAACAGGGATAACTTGGACAGAGTATCAAGCTACCAGTACTTGATCAACCACAGAGAGAAATGTCAGCAGCAGGATGTCCTTCTCCTATTGTTTGTGAAGACTTCTCCCGAAAACCGTCATCGGAGGGATGCAATTAGACAAACTTGGGGTAATGAGAAGTATGTTCGTTCTCAACTTAATGCAACTATTAAAACTCTTTTTGCTTTAGGACGACCAACAGATCATCTGCAGCAAACACAGCTGCAAAGACAACTTCAGCTGGAAGACGAGAAATACAATGATTTGATTCAGCAAGACTTCTTGGATACTTTTCACAATCTTACTCTTAAATTGCTTTTGCAGTTTAGCTGGGTGAATGCCTACTGTCCTCATGCAAGGTTCATTATGTCTGCGGATGATGATATATTTATCCATATGCCAAATCTTGTTGCTTATCTCCGAAGTCTAGCACAGATGGGTGTTCAAGATCTCTGGATTGGTCGTGTCCATCGTGGATCCCCTCCCATAAGAGACAAGAGTAGCAAATACTATGTTCCATATGAAATGTACCAATGGCCCTCTTATCCTGACTACACAGCAGGAGCTGCGTATGTAATATCAAATGATGTAGCAGCTAAAGTGTATGAGGCTTCATTGACTCTCAATACAAGTCTTTATATAGATGATGTTTTCATGGGTCTCTGTGCCAATAAAATGGGAATTGTACCACAATATCATGTATTTTTTTCTGGGGAAGGAAAGGCTCCATATCATCACTGCATTTATAACAAAATGATGACATCTCATGGACATGTAGATGATCTTCACCAGCTCTGGAAGGAGGCTACAGATCCCAAAGTTAAAAAGTTTTCTTCGGGGATTTGGGGTAGAATATACTGCAGACTAGTCAATATTGTGCTTCTCTGTAAACTATACTATGAGGACACATATCCGTGTTCAGCTGCATTTTCTTAATACTTGAATATCTATGTTGAAGATCCACTGAGCCAAAACAGAGCAACAACTTTTTAGCTGTTTATTCAAAATATATGTAAACAGGGAAAGAGGTAAAACTTAAATGTGAATAGTTGGGGGTGGGGGGGAAAGATGGTCCCAAATTCTGTTCAGAAACTCTTACTGGAATAGCTCTCCTATTGTACTGCAACTTTTTACATTGTAGCCTGTTTTGTGTGTTGTTGTGTGTTGGTTTTTTTTTTTACACTTTTCAAGGGATGCAAGTCTGGATTAAATGAACTATATAATGGACTTGACTTCTAGACTTTGAAATGCTTGGTGAAAACGTCTGTTACTTTGAACTTGTCAGTAAGTCTTAAGTTTTTTTAAAAAAGCTATGTGAACCAAGGTACATGATGATGATAAAAGAAAATCTGCTATATCAAAATGGAGTAGACCTTTCAAAACATGAGGAAAATAGAACTTCTGACTTGATGAATGAGACTATTGCAGTAGTTTAAAGCAGTGTAAATTGGTTACTAATATTCACCATTTCTCAGTGCTTCATAGAAAATAAGTCTGGACCTGCACAATTGACAAACAAACAGTGAGTGCTAGAAGTGAAGACCTACTACAGTATTTTTCCTGAAGCTCCCTAAATCTTTGAAATAGGGAAACAGTGTTTGAGTGCCCTCTGACTTGGTTGTTTTACATAACAAAGGAGCTCCCTTTAGATCAGGACTGAACGTGAAAGGATAAAAATCAAATCTTACTCATGTAATCTTTCTCTGCCTTCTGAAAACTGAAGTAGTGTATTTAAACAGTCCAATCTTTAATAAGCAAATAAGCAAAATGAGTTTTCTTCTAAGAATGCTTCTGCTTTCCAATATTCATGGTTCTAAAGGTGAAAAGCAAGCAAAAGTCCCTGAGAATGTTACCTATAGCTAATTTGAAGCTGTTAAAGACTTTCAAAAACAAAATTTCATGCTTGTACTAACGAAGGAGGGTATTTTCTGCACAAAGTTTGACACTTCAGTGAAGGGGGATAGGGACATGGTGATCCACAGAAACTCAGTACACAAATCAAAATCACTAAAATATTTCTCCTGAAGTCTTAAGCACAAGATTGTCTTTAAAATTTCAGGGTAGTTTGTGTCCACAAAACCCTGTATCTTTAACATATTTCAGTGTTAATATCACCTGCGGGAGGAACAAAACACCTGTGCATTGTAAATCAGGATAGATGATCAAACTGTGATGCTCAAACTCCAGCCATTGAGTTGTACTGTGGTGCTGTATAAATATTGCAGAGAACCAAAGTTCTAGGATGGCTGCAGTCTTTTCTTGTGTAGCTTGCTAATGGTGTTCTCACAGACTCTCAGGACAGATATTTTAGTTGCTAATTGCCAAACCTGTGGTAGCTCTTCCTGGAGTGGACACACAGCCCACACAAGGTACAGTCAGATACTGCTTGTGAACTGATTTGATGCTGGAACAAGTTCTAGTGTGGATAGTGTCAGAAAACTACTTCTGAAAGCTTGAATGAGTCAAGTTTATCAGCAGAGCAATAACAATGCAAAAGCTCATGAATTATAAAGCATCTGTTGGAAATGTGCTAATTACAGGAGCAATACTACTTGCTTTCTAAGACTAGCCTTTTTCTTCTGCCTGGATTTTCTTGTTGTGTGGAGCAGTGAGGTACGTGATCTGTGTCTTCTGACTTTACTATAGAACAGCTATACAGGACTTGGCAGTTTTAAGCTATAAGTAGTAAACTTTTGTTTAAATAATAGCTACTGCTCTTGGGCCTGTGCTGCAGGTTTTAATGGTCTGAATGGCTAATGGTATATGTTAGTGTAGACAGAATCTAGGACTGAGCTTGCTCACTGTTCTCTAAGCTGCCATTTCAGATGGATGGTAGGTAGCTACTGGAATTAAAGGAAATGTGTAACTTTCTCTAATTGGTTTTCCAGAAGGAAAAAGAATAAGAATCCTCATTGGACCCAAATGTTGGGTATATAAAGAGCCTACAAATAAATCATTTATCAGTGTCAGAATGATTGAAGAATGTAACAGCTATACTTTAGAAAGAACAAATCCAGTTCCTGTTCTTGCCTAAACCGATTGATTACAAGTACTGAGGATGTGTGTTTTTTTAAGAGAGAAAAACAAAACACAAGACCACCTTAGATCTATATAACCTGTTGGCTTATGGAGAAATAAATGTATATATAGAGAAAGTAGTATTCCGTACTGAAGGAAAGCTGCTTCATCAGATCTCTGACCTGTTGCAAGCCATTTAAATCAATAAGCTTCACAGCAAAACTGCACTACTAGAAAAAGCCACCCTATTCACTGTAGGGAAAGAGGGTCTTCATAACTAGTATGCAACCAAAATGTACTGTTAAGACTACAACTTTTTCCAGCATAACTATGTGTTGGGATTTATTGTTTCCACTCGTACAAGCAAAGGTAAAGTAAGTTTTAAGTAGCTTAAACTTCTGTAGGGTAATGACCAAGTTAACATCTAAAACACTGTTTAAATGTAGGTTGCCATTATCTGAAAGTCACTTTTGAACATTGAAATACTTTGTTTTACAGCTGGTTTGAGTTTTGTTTGAATTGTTTCTTAATCTTAAAAGGGCCTTGATGTTTGTAGTATGCATTTTCTTTTACTGCGGTGAAAAGAAGTTGCTTGTTGAATAAAAAGGAAAGCATGAAGGCACTCCTTTTGAAAAATGGAGAAGCTAGAAAACTTCCTATTTTCTGGTTCTAAACGCTGAGTTAAGATTTGTACACCTTTATCTAGAACCTTTTTTAACAGTAGTCTCAGTGCTCCAATGCAGGGCTGTCAGGTTTTACTTCTACAAATAAAACTGTATCAGCCTGAATGGTCACTCCTCATTCAGAGTTTGACATTGTTGCACAGCATAGTTAATGCTAAAATTGTTTTTACCTGTTTGTTTGGTTTGCATCAGTTTTCCTTTGATAGTACTAATTTTTATACAAAGTATTCAATATTTATCCCTAAACTTTGCTCTGTACCACAAAGACAATTGTTTTGTAAAACTTGTTTTGAATAAACAGACTTATTTGTTTTAAAAAAACCAAAACAACATGACAAAGGTGGTAAATATCTCTTGTTGCTTTCTTTGTAACTGACAAGCTCAGCTCTGATGCTTTTAAATGCTATTCTGAGTTTCCTCTCATGAGAGGACTTCAAACTGTTTTTCCCCCCCTTCCCCTGCTTCCTTTCTATTCAGATTATTTTGTAGAACAAAAGGCAAAATTGATGTTACCAAGAAAGGAGACAACTCAAAAATTTGTTTACCAAGCTTCTAGGTCTGAAGTTGTATAAAACTGCCAGATATTAGAAGCTTAAGCTGTTGTTAATATTAACTCCAAATCTGTATGTTCTCTTTAGGCAACTATTCCCCAAGAGATGTGTATCCATCTAAGTAAGTTCTATTTCAGATCACACTTTGCACTTTTTAAAAACTAGCTGATGTTTTGGAGACCAGTCATAGTATTTTCATAGAGTATAATTAAAGTTGGATAGTAATAAGTTGCATTTTTTTATGTCTCAAATTTGTCTAGCATAATGTATCAAGCTAGTGTTTTTAGAAATGTAGTCTTCTGCATCAAGTAACTTCAGCGTATATTTGTGTGAGAGGGGCATAACGAAAGTATAAATTGTCTAAATCATACTGAAGAAGAGAACAAAGGAAATTAAGTTGGTGAGGATTGTGCCTTGTTGCAGGGTGAATTTTGGTGTGTGTGTGGTTTCGTGTTCTTTGGTTTTGGTTTTTTTTGTTGTTTTTTTTTATTTGCTCCTTTTGGCCTAGAAACAGCGTAGTTCAACTAAATTAAACTGGGTTTGCTTGGTAAACCAAATGACTTATGTATTTGGTGTTTTAGAAAACATTAATAATCTCTTTCTCAAGACTGCAGAAAGGGAGAAAAGATTATTGCTTGCACTTAAAAAAAAACAAACCAGAAGCTTCTCAGCAGCATATAATCAGATATGAATATCCTGAACACGAGATGATATTTAATACTGCTTTTTTGTAAATACGTGCAAGGCTTATTCTAATGACTTATTTTCTCATGTCATGTAGTTAATGCTTCTAAGAAAAAAAAAAAAAGGCAAAAAATCCCCCAAGCCCCGAACCCAAAACAAAAGATAAATCTTGTTTGCTTTTCCAGCTCATAGACTGTGTATAAGCTGTATGGCTTGATATGGCTATATGAATGGCTATAAGCATTTCAGTGACTTGATTATATTTATTTTTTAATCTTAGTGAACTTCTTTGAAGTTGTAGAGACTGTACTATAAATGCAGTTATTTGCATTCTAAGAACAAAAAAATGATACTGGCTTATGTGTGCAGCCTTACCTCCTCCTTGTTGACAAGTTCTCATCACTTTCACTCATCACCAGGACTCTGCTAGATCCTCCTTGACTAGCTTCATGCATCACTTCAATCTGAATAAAAAGGGCACATTAAAAGTGAAAATACTTAACTGCTGATGCTTTTATTATTTAGAGAACTTTAACTCTTTAAAAGAATAAAACCCAGATCTTACCAAGTCTAGAAATCACTAGACAAGTTAAAATAATTGAATTCTAGATGTGCAGGTTATAAATCAAGAGTACCTCCTCTCTCTATTTTCCTACTTCCTTACTCAGTATTGGCATGGGAGGCATTCTTGACTCCAGGCAAAGTCTTTATGTTCTTCCATCATAGAAGGTGAATTACCTCCTTATGTAGATAATTACAGGCATAACAGTCTGTTCCTTAGACTCTGAAATACTATTTTGTTTCCTGCCTGAAGCCAACCCAAAGACTTCACACTTTGTTCTTTGTACAGTGCCGTATGGAGAGATCTAGGGAATCAGTCTTGTGCCTCTGAGAAGAGTCTTTGTACTAGTAGCAGTATTATGTAAGACAGTGCAACCCTCAAATAGTGAGCACAGTATACACGTGCAGGGGCTGTCCCCAGGTTGAAATGGACTGGAGCTTTTTACATAATATTTTGATAAACATTAACCTGCTTCCTTGTCTAGTCTTGCAGAATTGGATCATTTCAAGTGTGCTCCAGGCAAGTTTTAAGCAGGCTTTTCCTCCTTGTGCCTGCAGCTTTAAAAGTACCAACCACTATTTGGGTTTACTCAAAGGCAGTCTCTTCAAATTCAGTAAAACAATTCAGCTGCTGAGTTTGCAGTTAATCCAAGCCAATATCTAAACTTCAGTAGTGTCTTTAAGTTCCTGAGCAATTCTTCATTTTTAAGGGCTGATTCTGGGGAAAAAAGCAGTGGCCTGCCTTATATTCTATATAGCGAAATTATTTAGCTGGTTGGTGATGATGATGGAATCCATTAATAAACTATCCTCACCTGAACTATTATCAGAACAAATAAAATACAAACAAATTTTATAGCAACAATGGGAGGGAAGGATAGGGGTCATAATTTGCACTGTAGTCTTGGAAAGTAGTTTTAAAAATGAATGAATAGATGCTTTTATAAAGCCTGTACCATGTTGTTGCATATACCTAACTATGTGGGAGGAATGCAACTGATTACCTGCATTACTGATGTGAGAATAAGACTGATTCCGAAGTCACTTTCTTCTGTGAGTTTAGACAAAGGTGAGATAAGCTGTATATTCCTGCTGATAACTAGATTTTATTCTGGGCTTCTTGCTGAAGTTGTAGGCTGTTTTGACCATATCAGAAAGTGGACTGAATTTAATTTTTGCTTTTCAGCTTTAGGGAAATAAAGGTCAAATGTATGAGCAAGTCAGGGGTGTGGATAGCAGAAGAGTGGCTACTTCAGTGGTACTCCTCCTGTCTCTTTCACAGGGATATTTACATGGTCTAAACCCAAACATTTTAAATAAGACAAATGTGGCATTACTTTAATCTGACAGGGAAAAAAAAAAGTCTGGTCTCTCAAAGTGGCTATTTCAGCTAGCTTAGGCAAATGAGAAGTTTCAGGATCAGCTGTGCTTCATCTTAGTTACAGGAATTGCAAATGAATGAAGTTTCTGGATCCTTCTGTTTGCAGTCTTAAAATACTCAAGGAGGGCCAAATGGCTGTCTTGATAGCTTGTTATCCCAGTCAGTCTTTACAGCTCAAACAAAAGACTCTGCTGTAAGGGCAGGGCTCTTAAATGCTGTAAGGCTTGGGAATAGGGAAGAGAGGATAAGGATGTCCAAAGAGTCCTAAACAGAACCTTGCTGCAGAAACAATAATGCAACAAATCTCATCATAGAGACACAAAAGCAAAACACATTTCCCTGAACCTTACTGGTCCATGCAGCAACAGGTAACGGTGGAATTTGTCTTTGTTTTTTTGTTTGTTGGTTTATTTAAGTATTAAATGTCTAGTCTTTCCTCCTTTGCATAGAAACTACCCTTAGAAAATATTTAAATAAGGAAAAATATATAACTTTGTAAACCCCTAAACATAACACATCTTCAGAGAAGCTGGAATAAGATTCCAGTTTTAGAAACAAAATAGTTCATATGCTACAAGGAAGGACAGGCACTTTGGATGGACTTTAATGTATTATTGTTGGACATTCCCTCCACATTTCCTCTTTCATCCTTTGAAAGTCATTTCTACTTTAGTGTAACTTGTTTTTCCATGTGCATGAGCGTAAGTCTTTTTAACGCTGTCAGCTGAGTAATTTTCAAACTGCAACATGAAGTGTAAAAAAAAAAAAAGCTTACCAGAGAATTAACTTGTAAATGTTCAATTTTTTAATTCCAAGTATAAATATGTAAACCTATATTTATATTGTTTTGAGTTCTCTCAGAATATGGGGTGTGCCCAAAACACAGATACTCCTACCTTAATTCCACCTTTAGTCTTCTTAATGTTTTTCTTTTTTGATAACTCTACTTCAGAAATGGATTTTGGAGGGCAGGAAATTTCTGTGGACCTCCTGTTGGTAGCTGAAGGAGTCAAAAAGAAAGTAACGTTAGCAAATGCATGCTAAAAGTTGAAATCCTGCTTCCTAATAAAAGCAATGAGCAAAGATCCTGTCATATCAGTGGTAACTGAGACCTGGTTTAGAGAACTGAATTGTAGCTGGAGTGGTGAAGGACCAGCTGGCACAAGGGATGGGCTACGTTGTGTCTCAAATTGGCACCTACGGCTCCATGCTGTAATGACTACCTTGGTTTGTCTTCCTCCCTGGCAACCATCTTTAGGGTAGCACAGGTAAATGTTAGCCAGCTGTATCAACAGTTGGGTAATTTTCATTGGCATAGTTTTTCAGCTCAGGTGTTGTTAGTTGTGCGGGTTCCCAAAGAAAGGAAATTTTTGTTCTGGGTAATGGTTTGCTAATGTCAGATTATAAAGGATTGTTCCCTGTAAGATTTCATCACGTGAACAAGTCTCAAAAGAGTAATCATACAGGCGTTCAACAGGTCACTGTGACCATGTATGTAAAGACAGTGAATCCGAGGAAATTATTCGGAATATGCTCTGTTGTGTCAGGTTTGTTGGGCCTTGCAGGCTCTGTAAACCACAGCTGACAGTGAGTTGTCTAATGCTACTAGAAAATCACCCTTAACAACATAACCACTTTTCTTTGGACAGCAGTCTCAGGATAAGGTTTAGAATGAACTCTGAGAAGGAGAGTCATACATTTGACCTGAGTAGAAAATAGCCCCTCTCTCACAGTTTGTATCTTTCTTTTACACTGAAGAGTTCACAGTGCGTGTTATGTAAGTATAAGGCAAAGAGTGCTCTCCTTTTTCTTAGTTGCTGAATTGATACAGGCAGCCATGCATGTCATGGTAAAAACAACTATGAACACCAGATGAAATGATGAAAGAATTGGGTCAAGCAACAAAGAACAAAATTGCTGCAATTCTGAGATTAAGTCCTTTTCAGTTTTATTCTGGGAAAACTTTAAAATAGAACAGGAACTTTTCCAAAAATAAAAGCTGGTGTTTTCAAATGCATCCGGTAACAATCTGTTTAAATGGTTTCACCAAGTTTAATGGTGGTCACTAATAACTTTTTCTTCTCTGGGAGAAGCTGAGGGATGCAATAAAAAAGATGCAGACATCTTTGAATGAGGAGGACATAGTATCAAAAGATTCATGTAGGAGAGGACTGAACACTTTTTTAAAAAAAACCCACATTAACAAATTTGCAAATGTCCTTGTCATAAAATTCTTCTTTTAATGAGTTAAAAAAAGGGGGCAATAAAAGCATAGAGACACCCTAAATTATATGCAGTTAAAAAGACAACATATCAGTTTCATAGACAGCAATAACAGAAGCTGACATTTCTTCTACCCTGTGTCTTTTCAACTGCCTTATCATGCAGCTGGGAAGAGAATTAATTAAAGCAGCTTTTCTCCAACTCCTTCCTAAATCATCGTGGTTTTATCCCATGCTGAATGACACAGGGACTTGGCAATGTCCATTTCATGCCTATTACTTCCTCACAATGACTCCATATTAGAAAGTTTCCTCAACAGAACAGCAAAGTCTGGCAGCCACCAGGGGCTATAATTGACCAGTAGAAGATTCTTATGGTTCCCAGGACTAAGCTGAAATGCAAATGTCGCTTTGTTTGATTCTTCTATCACTCTCTTTCAGAATATACAGCAGGGGATTTGTTTTGATTTTGAGCACTACTTTCAACAGATGCCTTTTTCCCATCCCAAAGAAAGCTTTCCATGAAGTAGTAATTGTTCTCTCAAAGGTACTGTTATTTCACCCAAAAAGTGGTGTACTGACATTGTGAAACCAAAGGGGGGGGGAACAACCCCAAGATGCAGCAAATATAAGCTATTTGTCCTTATTGTCAAAGTTCTTCATACCTTTCTAATCTGCAGGGAGGAGGATTTCTACTGTTGGCAAAACCAGAATACCAACCTTCATCAACTATTTGATATATTTTCAAACAGGCCCTTTCATGTTTTTCCCCATGAATCCCTGAGTAAAGTGGTTACAAGCATCAGCAACTTCACTCTTTTCCATACTAATGCCTCCTGAAGATTCTGTTTAGCCTTAAATTCTCACCTACCATGATCTTGATGACGCAGACTGTGATTATACCTATCACACTTAACAATATTCTCTCCTGGAGCTTCTCCCAACTACATCCTATTTATACCTTGAAAAATCAGCATTAAAAAAAATAAACCTAAGACTTGATCACAAAAATCCTGATTCAATTAAAGAAAACCAAGACATTGTTTCATAGTCTTCCCCACACACTTACCAGGCACTCCTGAATACCCCAGATATGCTGCCAGTGTCCGGTTACCCTATCTAAATCTGAATTCAGTCCACTGGATTGGTCTACAAAGCTAATTCCCAAATTGTATATATACTGGATGTGTTATTAAAAGGAATAGAAGCAAAGTTAGTAACTTTAGGAAACATGAGAACTTTTGCTTAGAACAGCATAGTCAGCAATACCAAGTTGTTTGACCTATTTATTAATCAGAAAACTCTCTAGCTTGAAGGGATGGTTGATACTAGTATGAAAATCCTGGCTGAAAGCAGTCAGCAGAAAACATAGAAATCAGTTATGACTTTGATGTCTGGATCACAACTTGCAAACCCAGACAGCTCCGGGTGATCCAGGAAACAGAGCACTGGACATTTTAAGTGAAAGATGACACATTCCCAGAAAGCCCAAGTGCAGATGCTCCTTAATCCAGCAAATTACTCCAGTCGGTTTACTAGCTTAGTCTTGGCTTCATCAGTATGACGTATTTCAGAAAGGAGGAGGCAGATACAGGATAAGGAAACAGTCAAATCCAGCTGCTTGTATTTCAAGGGTGAATTTGATTCAGATTGACACAGCAAACTTTCCCCTTCCAATTGACCCAGAAATGAATTGAAAACAGGAAGCAATCTGTCTTCGGTTATGCTCCAGCATATTTTTGAGTTATTGACTGGCCCATATTCAGAGACTGCTGCATGTCACTACATTTAAGTAGTTTCTGGAGTCATTTAGGAAGAAACAGCCCAAATACCTGCCAATTATTACTGCACTAATTACTGTGGAACTGGACATATTTTATATGGGAACTCCCTTATAAAATTCAGTACAGTTGGCCATTTCAAGGTTATTACTGTACTGTACTGCTGAGGAAGCTGAAAGGTACAGTGTTCAACTGCCTACTGAAAGAATAAAGGCACAGGAACAAAGGAAAACTACAACTATCTATAAACAATCTAAGGTCTGCATGGTTTCAAGGTTTTTTTTATCCTATTGTTTCACAGTATCCCCTGGATGAGTAATGTGGATTTCATTTTGAACTCAATATTTTAAATTGCTTGATGCTGCTTTTAAAGCAAGTATTGTTAAAGTGCATTGTATGCAGAGGTAAACTTTTTATAGCAAGGATATTTACAATAAAGCAGGGTTTGTGTCTATCACTTGCATTCACCTGGAGCACCACTGTGTTTCTATGGGGCTTTAGTACTGCTTACTAATTTTTTATGAACAAGTCGCATGATAAATATGGAATTACTGTTTTATTACCTAGCCTACAGCAAGTGGTAATGTGGGCTGTAGCATCCCTAAAGCTGCTAGAAAATGGCATAGACTCATGTGCTCAATGTTGCTTTGCAGTCTCTCCACCACTCCAGGACTGAAATATTAATTCAGTAAGGACAATTTGCTGTGCTGCTCGTGGGGAAAGGCTGTGGTTTCCCTCGTTTCCCCACCCTGCTCCTGCATGGCAGGGTAGAGGCACCATCTCTCAGGAGTTCGTCTCTCACTGGGGGGCTGCATCACACTATAAGGCACAAAGAACCACGTGCAGCTCCCAGGTGCTCAGAGACAGCTGGATTAGTCCATCTGGGTAGCTGCCCTCAAATTTCCTCCTGCTAGAGTGAATGTAACTCATTAGCTAGCAAGAGACATGGGCTCTGTAGTCAAGAGTTATGACACACACCCAGCACTTGCAAGACGTTCAAAGCCCCCCTCAATTAAGTAGCATGCTTTACGTTCAGGCCTTGTGTGAATTTCCCAACCACGTGCTTCCCCATCTGTTCTGTGGGAGAGTTTGTGCATTCTCACTAATCACCTACAGCAGAATCAAAGTCCTTTGGCAAGAACAAGCATGGAAATGACTAGTCTGCTAAACTGTTTATTGGGGCTTGCAGCTCATGCTGTTCCACAGGAACATGACTTTGAAGATAATTAATGACTTAATAGTGGTTTTGAATGCTGGTGATGACAAAACAGCATGCTTCGGCAGCTAACGAAATACCAGTGCATCTAAGGTTTATAATTTAATGACTTAATACAGAAAGTCTTTTCTATTCTTAGGCAATATAATCTATACTTCTTTGCTCTAGCAAAATTGCTGTCAAGGCCCCTGAAAATCTGCCCATATAAGAAGCACAAAGCAAGGCCCCTGTATGTGGAATATTATTCTGCAAGGAGACACACCACTTGGTTTCCTCAGACTTTCCCAAGTGTGATAGCAGCCCTACAGCCACAAAATTGAAAGCATCTTTTCCTTTTCTGTACTTCATTTGCAGAAATATCTTGAACTGTAGAAACCGGTGGTTTCCCAAAACCATTAATGAAAATCACATGCACCATCTTTTCTGAGTCAGCTAATCTCTCTGCAGCTTCACTTCTCCTGCACACATCCCCAGACTCTTGCAAGACATTCTTCTTTTATCCTCTATCCAGATGTTATTAGTTAGTGAGTGTTACGCATTAGTGACTCTGAGGAACAGTGGAATGGATCCAATGAGCAGTCGTACACATTTCACTGAGATGGAACCAGTTTAAGTTTTATTATTTAAAGAACTGAAAAGGCTCCAGCTGTGTTCCCCCATATGAATTTCATGTACCAAGTTGGCCTTCCAGGATGCTTGTAAGGTGAGTCATGGATTTTGTATGTGCAATGTGCTGTTAAACATGTTATTTGCTTACTGAGCTCACAGAAATTTTGAAATCTCTGCTCCTGTATTTCACATTTATGTTGCACACAAAGAAATCCCTAGGTGAATATTTTATAGCATTTAGGAGACAGGATATGCCAGAAGCAAAGCTACATGTGCAACCCTAATTTTGCCCCTTTGCTGCTAAGGCATCTTGGTCCACCCCCCTCTAAGAATCCTTGCCTTGTTCAGTGCATGGAATCAAAAACACTAATTCATGAGCAGCTATTCACTATTTTGATTTATCTGTATTTCTCAGTGGAGGCCCAGAGCCTTATTATCCATATGCTATTTCAATCCCTGCTCTGAAAATAATTGTCTTTTTTCTAATAGTCATTTTTACAATTCAAGTGCTTCATAAATATTTACTGAGCTGTTTTCACAACACTTCTCAGGGGTAACAGGCTGTTACCAGCCACACTGAGAACTCTGAGTTCCACAGATGAAGATCAAAAGAGAATACACTACTTTGGAAGACCAACTTGACATTTTTAGAACTGAATTTTCAGACTGCTGATTATATGCCCCTTCACATGTTCAAGAGCACATGCCCTGCCCAGCAGTTCTGATTTCAGTCTTTCCCTGTTCTTTCAATGGAGATTTCTTTATGTCGTTCCACAAGTTATTAAAAAAAAAACCACCCCAGATTGCACTAAGTTGAATCACATTAACACCCACATGGGTTTTTAACAGGATTGAAATCTTTATACCTACTGCACCAGCTTCTCTTTATTTGTCAGCAGGAGTAAAAGCAGCAGTAAGTAGCCACAGTTTCAGGGATGACTCCAGAACAGTTGAAACCCGTCTGAACTGGGTCTGGTACAGTTCTCCCTTTCCTCCCAACATGTGGCCACACATTTCAGTCTCCTTTTTTGTCAGCACTGCTGTTCATGGAACTGGATGATGAGGAGCTGAACTGTCCGAAACAAAAAAAACCCTCCCCGCCAGTGACAGTTTTCAGTTCCCTCCTTTGTTCCCACTAGTTATGTGACCGTAAGTACTGAGGGAAAGCAGAGTCACAAACACACTGCTGTGCTGGGCAAAGAGGAGAGGAGAAAGGGAGACCGTGACAGCCCTGCATTAAGAAGGGCTTAAACTGCTGCAAGATCATACTGTAAGGAAACAAGCAGCGCAGGGGATAAGAAACATATTTTTTCGCTGGGTTCCAAAGATTTTTGCTGACAACAAAGGAAATGAGACTATAGGAGCCAAACTGTAGCAAGTTCATACATAATGAACACGTATGAGCTGAGATTTTTTTTTTCCCCCAAGTGCTTACAATTCTGCCAAATCTGGACACTTTAGGAAGGGACAAAACTATTTTGTACTGCCATGTTCCAGCTCTTGCCACAAAGGTGACTAAAACAAGACCATTTTCCTAGCCTTGTTCATTGAGATGGCCAAACCATTTCTTACTGAAGTTTTCCAAGAAAGTGTCAGGCTGAAGAAGATAGCCTTTGGGAAAGTTTTATTTCAAAGAGTTAGAGTTTGGGAGAATTACAAGCAAATAAAAATAAAGAAATGCTAACTACAGTCATCCCTTACAGCTTATATTATCCTTTACAGCTCTGTGGCTTATCCCACTGTGCCTGACAGCCTATGGGCAGTACTAGCCTGCGTGGTTTAACTTTGTGGACCTAGCCCAATTCACTCCAGCTAGGGAGTTTTGTACAGAAATGCAGTCCACAAACATGTAGTCAAGTCATCAAAAATTATGCCCTCAGAAGTGAACTAGAGCAAAGGAATTTCCCCATCAAGTGCCACCTCTTTCCTCCCCACACATACAGGGACAAGATTAGCCATTAGCAGTATTCAAGCAGCTTCCACTGGGAGTAAACAGAGTTCTTCTTGAAATAAGGTGTCATATATACTACTTAAATATTTTCAAGGCACTTTTTATAAAATGGTCAGCAGAGGGTTTTCTGCCTTTTCTGGGTTGATCTGTGACTAATATTTAAGCAAATTCCCACAGCTAAAATGTGCACCAAGTCCAGCTGGCATAAACTTTTGAGCATCATGATAATTCCAGTACTAGTTTTTCAATATTGAACGGGCCTGTTCCTGCAAAATTTACAAGTTCATTTGTGAAACCAAAAGCTTCAAGCAAAAATGGGATGAATTTAAAATTTTGCTTCAGAATTTCCAGACCCACAGAAAAGCATTGGGTGAGGGAGAGTTTACAGTGTAGCTCTGAGCTACCTTTCTGGATCTTCACTAAGCTAAGACTTTGCCAGGAGTCACCAGAGACCATAAGGACATAGACATAAGAAACTGTCACAGTCATTTCCCTGATAGAAATCTGCCCTTTCTCTCATACATGGTATCAGCTCTTCCTGTATGCACCTCTATATATCCATGTAAAATTAAGACTCTCACAGTTACAATAATGGAGTATTTCATGCCTGAGCCTTTGCATCTGTTAAGATTTTTCCATTAGCACCCTGAATTGGATTGAATTTGCCCTAGCACTCCTTGTTAGGGAAATGGAGAGTCAGCAAGTAAAAACAAAGCAAAACAAAACAAAATCTATTCTGGAACGAACGTAACTTTTTTTCCTTTCACAGACAACCACTGCAATGCTGCCGTGGTATTGCTACATCTGCTGCCTGGGAACAAATGCCTTTCTTTCTGGTCTTCTATTTCTGTTTACCACATTTTATTGCCTTTGCCTGCCTTTGTACTTACACAGCCTAGGAAGATGGTATTTTCCTGTTGCCATATTCTATTTTGCAAGCTTTTATAAATATTCAGGTATGTCCTGGGTAACAAGTAACAATGAGTTACAATATCTGTTTCAAGAAGAAACTGCTCTTAGCCTCTTTCATTTTTCCAAGATGGTGCTCAATAAATTCTCCCCATAAATAAATGCTGATTCTGCATCGATGCTGTGAATGTGAAAAAAAGGCACAGAGGAAAGTCCAAAAGAGGGTAGCTTCAAGAACAGAATTTCACAGCCTCATTTTCAAGCCTTAGAATAGGACTTGGTGTCCCTGTTTCTACTCTCAGCCACATTTCAGACTCAGACTGTGAAACCCCTTGGTGAATCACTCAGTTTATCTGTGCTTCAGTTTTCTTTCTGAAGGTTAGAGGTTAAAAGGCAAAAAAGAGGTTAAAATACTTACCAGTACTTACCAAGTGCTTTGGCATTCTGAGGGAAAGGGCATTCAGGAAATTAAAAGTATAACTCTTTGTAGTGGACAATTGGATAATACCCAAAGGATGCCATTACACAGTATGTGTAAAATATACATGTACTGTTCACGGCAGTTAAAGTAACTGTTTTTGAGCCCCAGGATAACCTGTAGATAGTCAGGGACTTCAGTTTCTTTGTACAGAGGTTCTGTAGGTCAATCATCTTCAGGCACAAAGAATCTGAATGAGATGCTATAGTCTACTTATCAATGTCTGAACAGGACTGGGTTGCCCTTTGCATTTCCTCAGAGAACAACTGAAGTAACATTTTAAAATAAATTTCATCTCCCTTTTAACTTGCAACAGGACATCAGAGGCTAATCATTGTCACACAGTTATGCTGTATTGTGTTGTATAACACTGAACTGCAATGCAAGGGTCAGACCAAGGCAGCATCTCATGATTTTCTGGGAAAGAGCTGATAGTATTGGACTGGCTGTATGAACAAGAATCAAAACTTAAAGCATTGTCATTTATAAACTAGTGCTTTTTTTTTTTTTAAGGTTCTATCTATACCAAAAGTTTAATCAAAAAAATCTGCAAGTGCTCTAAAATGACGAGAAAGAAATTCAAGAGACACAAACGCAGAGACTGCATGCCTAAGCAGAAATGCAAGGCTAGCTTTTAGCCTGAAGGTGCAGTTTCACAATAGGTGAAAGCCATTCTAAAACTGTACTACCACTAACAGGGACTAACTAGCTCTGACCTACTGACCCCATAACCTCATTTTTCTGCAAATTCCTTTGCTTTAGCACTAGTGGCCACGCAGTGAACAATCTGATCAACTTTGAAGTTGGTGCTGCTTTGAGCAGGTGATTGGGCTATGTGACCTCCAGATCTCCCTACATTTTTCTAGCTCATGCAATGGAAAACTAACTACTACATTTTTGCAGTCAGTTCATTGAGTTTTCAAGGTAAATCATAACTCATACAGCTAATTGACTGCCAACAACAGTGCAAGAGGGGAAAACATTGCTGGAGGATGTGTAGGTAGCAGAGCAGAACCTCTTCAAAGGCATTGTGGTCTTAGCTTGCCTTAAGCCCATAGTGAAGCTGAAACTTGAGGTAGCAGTTGTATGTTAAGAACATGGCTAGCATGGCTTGGGCAAAAAGTACAGATGTCAAACCGGCATGGTAACTGGAAGAAGACGATGATCTTCCTTGGTGAGAAAGGATGAGTGTTGGGGAGCAGAGGAGAACAACAGGGACATTTGTGTGACCTTGTGATAGTATGCCTAGAAAGCGAAATGGTCAGGCTACTGGCTGTCCTAATCTTCCTGTTGAGAAAACAGAGTTTATTGCATGGTCTTCATGCAAATTAGTTTTTTTCAAAGCTTTTTGCTAAAGGTTCCCCTTTTAAAAAGCCCTACTGTTCCATTTTTTAATTTCTTATAACCATCTCTGCCAACAAGGAACAACCCCTTCCTGTCACCAAATACACGGTAGCTGGTCTCCAAGATGCACTGTTTCAAATTAGCTTCACCCATGTTCTTTTTTGCAGAAAATAGCTATCTTAGTTAAAGGCACATGCTAAACTCAAATGAGGAACTTTCAGTAAATTCCAAACAGAAGCAATGTTCAACTTTAATAGTTAGTAGAGAACAACACTAGAAAGTGAATAAACAGTTACGTAGAGGGGAAAAAGCAAAAATTGTACAAATGAGTCAGTGTTGCTGATGAACCCTTAACCTTTGCAAGTATCTGATTGAAACTGGAGGGATTGTGATCCTTTAAAGCCAAATATTCACATTACAGTATATGCAATGTAAAAGAGGTTCTCATGCTTACTTTGCATACTTGCAGTGACTAGCCTGGTTTGGGTTTTCAAGATTTAGCAATATAAGACATACTGAGAAACAGTACAGAAATGTAGTCTGTAGATTAGACCTAGGAAGAGAAGCCTGAACTTTTTTTGATTCATCCTTGTTTGTATGCTTGCAGTGACAGATATTTCACATTCATTTTTAACAGCTGGGCCTACAAGGCTGACACTGAACATCAAATGCAAGTTTTCATTCTGATAACAAAAATTAAACATGACCGTGTGGACAAAACATTGGTGTGTATCTGAAACCAGCTGTTCACGGCCTACCTACTCCTGCAGGTCTGGTAATCTTTGGTGATGCTCGCTTTGGGGAAGATTCAGGATGTGGGGCAACAGGTTGTACTGGCCGGGTCTGTTTGGCTGCCAGCTTCTTCAGACTTACTTGCCTCTTGTCAAACATTTCTTGTACATCTTCTAGTTTTTGTAGAATTCTTTGGGCATTGGCCTAGGCAAACAAAAGGTAAACAACAGATGGTTGACAGTGGTGGACTGAGCAAGTTAAGAACGGATTTCTGTTACTCAGACTAGAGCCGAAGATCACACTGTGCTGCAGTTTAATGCAACGCAGCCCATGCACTCTGCACAGATCTCAGTTTCACTGAGTAGCACATGGTCACTCATGCAGTCTTTCTAGCACTACTCTGAAGAAAATCATGTATGTGTTCCACGACTACTCATCTGAGTAAAACTTATTGCCCCAAGTGCTCACCTCTGTGCCCTGTTGGTGTAGGGCAAGAGGCATATTTGAGCAGACTCAAATATGTAGCCCAGTACACTCTCATGTACAAGGCAATTGGTAATTTTGAAATTCTACGTGAGCACATGCACATCTGAGGGGTTTTACCTTTATTTCAGGAGAGAGAATCATGTCAAACTGATTGTAGAACTCCTTTGGGTTAGAGAGCTGGTGTTCCTTAGCTGTTACCAGGAACTTCTCAATTTCAACGAGCGCAGTTTCAGCTCCCTCTTGTGACTGGCACTTGTCCACAGCTTGGGAAGCTAAGAGGTAGATTCCAGCCTCACACCATTGGCTTGCCTTTAAAGAAAAATGGGGAAAAAAGGACTCCATCATCACTGACAGTACACGCTGCGAAGTGTTGCTTCTACTCCATGAAATACAGATTTGCCCTAACATGTCACTAAAGGGAATGAATGTTACTTCATAGCACGCAATAGTTCCTGGCGACAAGTCACCCCACCTAGCTATGTAGAACAATAGCAAGTTCAATTCAGCTCTCATGGGCTAGATGGTCTAGTAACATGTAAAATATAATATTCTGAGCAAAGAGGAGAAGTGTTACTGTGGTTGTGGCAAATCGAATCTGTCGGCTGTACTACCTCATTTCGGTGTTCAGTCACACAATTATCCAAAAACCGAAACGAATATTTGAACCATATCAAAACTCCCCAAAACTTCTTAGGCCTATAAAACTCAGTTAAAAATACTCCCAAGCAGGTTTTTACTGTAAAATTTTGGTAATTCCTGTTTCAGATGAGGCTGGAATAGCATGCGGACATTCTCAAAGCATTTAGCTTGCTATTCTCGCTACAGCAGAGAAAGTGAAAACAAATGAACAAGCAGTAAACTGTTCATTTTTAAGCACCAGAATACATTTGGTTCTCATCTCAGATTTAGGCCTAGCTCAATTTAGCTCAAACTTCTCAGTTTTATTTCCTACATTTTAAGGTCATAATTATGGGAAGCTACTGCTCCAATTTTTATAGTAACAGTTTCTGAATGAAATGGAGAAAAAAGGAATAAATACTTTTTCTCTTCATCCAAATTACTTGAGCTTATAAAAACATTCATTTTCAGTAGAACCTTCCCAGGGCTGTTATCTGAGAAGGTTCACTCACCTTATCTAACTGCTTATGCAGCTCAAGAGACTTTCCCAAAATATCATACTTTTTCTTGGTCTCATTGGTAAAGTCATCACAAATACGCCTGAGTTCAACACACTTTGGTCTAATGGAGTCAACTGCATAATGGTTGTTTTGGATGAGCTGTTCTCCATGGAGAGCTAGAGACTGGGCCTTCTCCAAAGGTTCCTGTGAAATTAATGAGAAAAAAAATCCAAAGATAGATCTTAAAATGACATGCATAATAAAGACAATCCATCTCTGTAATTCCTGCTGTAGCCTGGAGGTAAAGCTTTGGGATATTAATCTAGCTGATATGTCTTACTTGATATTCACATTGAAGACCAACTTCATTGTCAGCAAGTATACTGAAACACAAGAGCTTCCATCTGAACATCAGGAAACACTTTTTTACTGTGAGGGTGACTAAGCACTGGAACAAGTTGCCCAGAGAGGTTGTGGAGTCTCCATCCTTGAAGATACTAAAAAGCCATCTGGACAACCTGCCCTCCTGGGCAGCCTGCTCTAGGTGGCCCCGCTTGAACAGGGGCGTTGAACAAGATGACCTCCAGAGGTCCCTTCCATCCTTAATCATTCTGGGATAACTGTGATTCTGAGAGTGTATGCCTTCTTCTTTCTCACATACTGGGGACATTCATTATACAAGTTTCTTCCCTGCAAAGTTCCAATAATCAAAAACCCTATATTTTTTTCACTCACTAATTGCCAGGTTTAAAATGCCTTAGTTTATATTTTATTCCAAGCTATATTTCGGAGAAGTCTTCAGATCCTAGTGACTGAGTACAGTTTATAAGCTTAGTCACAATAGGATGAAATTAGAGGTGGGTAACAGGAATAGAGCACACATCAATATGTTACGTGATGTTGACAACGGAAGGAAAATGCATGTAACTATAACTTTTATTCCTTTAAGCTTCTGCAGAAAAGCTGTACAAAGGTCACAATATTTCTAAATCTTATTCCTATTCTTAAAAAAAGATGATCATCAGCTTTTCCATTTGTTCATGTGCATCCTCCTCTGATTCAACTTACTCATTTGTTCAATGCTTTCTAATAATACTGTGACTTATATCACAGCTGACCAGCTGATGGAATTACAAAGTCCAAATGTCTGGAAAAGAAAGGTGTTTATTGGAAGGCATGGATGTTCCTCAAACTGCTTTGAGTCTGAATAGAACAGTCTTAAAAGTTATCTGGCCAAGGTAACCTGTTAAGTATTCTAAGCTTTTCAGATTCCAAAGATGGACCTAACCTTTCCTGGTTTTAAATACCGATTTTTTGAACTGGATTCTAGGTTTCCAAGTAATGAACTGGAACTACTGGGTCTGAACAACCCTGGCTTCTGGAAGTTAGGATCTGAGTTTTGCAATTTAAAATAATGACTCATGAGAAGAGAGTAAGTGTGATGTAAGGACAGTGACAGAGAAGTGTCTAGAAGATCATGTCTATAGCAGCTAGAATACTATATTGAGTGCAAACCTGTCCTTTCTCTTCCAGTTGTTTCTGTTCCCTTAGAAGGTGCTCCACTCGAGTCACACTGTCTCCAATGTCAGCAAAACCTGCTTGTGCTTCCATGAGGTTATCCAATACCAGTTTTACCTAAAAAACAAAGAACAAACAAAAAAACACCCACCCAAAACCCCATCACAAGATACGCATGAAATTATAACAAACCTATGGCTTCTAAACATTCACCTACATCTTTTAGAGGACTCTGCATCTCAAGTTTAGTCTTTCAGCTTGTTCCAAAATGGAAAAGCCAAGGAATAAAGCAACAATCAACTGTTCTTCAAAGAGTTGCCCTGCTTCTCACTATTTATTTAGGTGCACACAGTTTTGAAGACCTGTAACTCCAGAGTCTATGTTACTCCAGAATCTGTATTACTCCAGCCTCTGAGCTGACAGTTGGGCTTTCTGAACTGTATTCCATTGACTCTAGTGGGATTCGTAACTTACCATCACAGAAGTAGTGATATTTGGTAACATCACACATAAATGCAAAATGATTTATCAAGAAGTTGGTGTTTCACATTTTGGCCTAACAGGCTGGCACTTTCCTCACTGTGCCTTATTCAAATGTTGTAAGATATCAGATAGCTGTCAATAATTTAATTTTTGAATATCCATTTCCTATTTCATAATGAAGGGCTTCTCTCCCAACCTCCTTTTTGCATTGCCAGTATACTCTAAGTATGGGTAAAATCTGACCTTATTTACCAGAGAAGGCTAGACAGAATGAACAAATGAAATACCTCTCTAAAATCATGTTCAAAGTGTCGAAGCTGCAGGCATTGTTCTAGTTTTAGGTGATGCTTGGTCCAAAATTGATCAAAAGCCTTTTCTGTTTCATCCAACTGAGCCAACAACCTGTTAAGAAATTGGAATGAAAAGAACTTACTTATTTTCTACAGTTCATTTCTTTTAAGTTACACCAATTGATGGCAGAAAGCAGAGTAGGGAGATGGTGGGGAGCCTACACCCATGTAAGAAGGCTCTGTGTCAACTTTCCCTTAAGCAAAAGAGAAGGAAATTTGCAGTGGGACAGGTGGGAGTGTGACTGATGAGTGACAACTACATGGATCCACTGTGGCAGTTGCAGTCCTGCCTCCTGACCTGCAACAGGAACACAGAGCTGTTCCATGTGCTGGCAGCCAAAGGCAGCTGTCTCTCCCTAGCTTTCACCCAATTCTTCAAAGATAATTCACCCCAGGCTAATGCAGATTGAATATGATGCAATTATTATTTTAAGGAATGTTTAAAGCAGAACTCTACAACTTGTTAATTTTCTTCACCCATCAGAAATAGGCAAAGACTGAATCATTTTTCCCAGTCCCTTAAAAACAATAGTTTAGAAGCTCATAATGCCTCCCATGGACATCGTTTCACTTTGTGTAAATGATGAAACATTTATTCCCAAAGAAATTAATATCAAGGTGTCATACATCTTCAGTAAAATGTCTGACACCAGACTAGTGAGTCATCCTCAATGGCCTATTAATTATATTACAAAGTAGAACAGTTTAAACAGAGAAAAAAAAAAAAAGAAAAGAAAGTCTTCTCTGAATATCCTATATTTCAACAGATGGGCACTCTTTGGGCAGGCAGGGGACCAGGCCTGATCTCCTCCAAGCCCAGTGAGTGCTGGAATCATCACGTTATTGGAGCAAACACCAATAGCTCCCTCCTATTCCTCTCAAAAACAAAGCTCTGTTTTCAATCTATCCCCGAAAAATGTGTTTTTAATCAAAGCTAGTTGTTGAATTCAAGATGAATTCGCAAATTCCTTTGGGATGACTGTTTAAAGGATTTTAAAGTATTCAGTGAAAAATATCAGCTCAGCTTTACTTTTGGCAGCTTTGTTCCCAGTGAATGCAGACACGCTGAAACACTAGCGTGACATTTCTCTTTCCACTGCATCACATGGCACAGGAGAAACTTCTACACAATGACTAAAAGCTTTATGGTAATAATGAGCATTGTAGGAAGGAATAGGGAACTCTCTCTCTCTATGCAGCTGTGAAGACACATGTTTCAGAGTATCATCTTCATCTGTTCCTCCCCCGGTGTTTCCACAGACATGCACAAGCACATACCCTCTCATCTCACATGGATTCAGATGCCACTTTCTAACCAGGCATAAAAGTTTGGAGGATGCATATGTTATGGGGAAAGCAAGTCCCACATTAAATCTTCAGCCAGGTAGTTAGTGGTCCAACCAAAAATTACCATGAAATTCACGACTTGTTTGAACTTGCCTTGATAGTTTAATCAAGTAACTTCCTCAAAGCTATTCCCTTCTCCAAGTTACCTGTCCAATAGATCCTGAAGAGCTGAACCAGTGGGAATTTATAACCTGCATATTTAAATCATTCAAATTACACTTGCATTTCTTAGGCATAAATTAGCAAGTTGCACAAGGTAATCTAGTTTCACTGACCTTTCTACTGTTGCCACATTTTCCAGTTCATCTGGACTGAGTTTGCTGTTGGCACTTCGGGTGACTGGCTCCCTAATGCATGTCAGTAGGGTGGCCCCCTGCTTCACAGCTAGTTTCAGCTCATCCTGAGGGGAAAAAAAACCAAGCCAAACAAATTGTATGTAGTTATTCTAACAACACTCGCATCTCTTAGGTGGACAACATCATAATGCTAAAGGAGGATTCTTTTGTAGGTATTAAATACTTGGAACAAAATATAAATGGTTACCAAAGATGATATGTCTTTCTAGAAATGCAGAGACTACATCTATTCACTTTGAATAGTAGATATATTTATGAGAAAAGGAACAGTATATAACTTGTGAGCAGATTGCATTTCTGACCAAGCAACTTGCAGAATAAATTATTCTACCACAAATTGAATGTGTGCCACAGATCGTTCAGTGAGCTGAGAGACTGTGCTGAGACACTGCACTTCTTAATGGGATTTCCTTAAACAACACTGTGATGTGCTAAGCCACAGCACGTCAGCTATCAAGGAGTGATCCACAGAAGAAGGTGTCTTCCCAGCATGAAAGTTGAGCAAAGAAAAGGACAATGAAGCTCAAACATTAACATGCTGAGGAGTCTCCGCATCACTGCACACTTCTTGCATAAAACTTGTTCTTGTGCTAATATAGCTTAAGTAGTATTTTTTCTCCTGTGTTTAACTTAAGGCGTTTGTTGACAGCAGTAATGTTTTCTTCTGAGCCTTACTGTGCAAAGCTAAACTTGCCCCAACTTTTTTAAAAAACAAAATGACAGTCATCATCTAGTTAGATCATTCTGTCTGTTCCTGGATTATCCTCACAAATGTTCTCTACACCTGCCCCAGCATGAGTTCATCCTTTCTGATGAACTCTTCATCAGGAGCCCATGCTATTCCAGATGTGATCCCGTCACACCCTCTCATATGGTAGAAGTGACATTTCCCTGTTCTATCGTTCATGAAGCTGTAAAAAGTCTTTTTTCATAGTTGAATCAAATCGACCTCCTGACCCAGGTTTCTCTCCTCTTCAGTAGTTTCCAGACAATGGACTCCCAAATGATGGCAGAAAATTTTATTAAACCAAAAATCATATACTACGCTGATGGAGCTGTCATAAGACAACATTCACCTTCAGCTTGCTGTGGTGGTCAGTGTGTGTGGAGAGGAGCTCCTCTGTGCACTGCACATCGTTGGGAAGTTCAGTCTCTGCTAGGTCTGTTCCAAAGGTCTGTAGCATCTGTGCTGTTGTTTTTACTGTCATTGCAAAGTTTTCAATAGCCTAGAAAAGCAAGAGCATAAAGTCACAGCCTGGTTATTTACCCTTAGCCCTTTAACAATGCTTAGTCCTTCAGGCATGCTGCGCTGCAAGTATTAAATGCCTGTAAAGCTGGCCATTTTGCCCTTTTTTAGGTGGAGATACTAAAAGTTAAAAATAAAATCCTGTGTCACAAATGATCTTTTCACAGGCCTACAAGTATTGTCATCTCCATGAACCAGCTGGGGAACTCCCAGAGCTTAACAGACATAATGAAACCACAGAGGACATCAGCTTCAAAGCCAGGACTGGAACTTCAGATCCTCTGCCCATGCTTGTTGGGAAATTCTGCTGTGTTTAAAATTGTAATTAAGGCTTTATTTAAGTTGAGGGGACTCCGAAAATATATAGGGCAAAGCCTTTTTACATTTATATTTATACAGCCATTGTTCTCTCAGCAGCAATCTGCCTTCCCCCTGATTTCTGAAAATCCTGTATCTCCATCCTGCCTATCTGTACTAGATGCATTCCAGTCACTCCCTCCCATCTGTCCATATTAGTACACAAATACAAGAACAACTTACCGCAAATACAGTTAAAATGCATAAATTCATTGGAGCATTGCTGTTTCTTTGTCACAACCAACACAACCACCAACACAACTTGTCAGAAATCTGTGGTTTTACTGAAGAAAGGGGAAGTGAGGAAGGCTTAAAAAGAATGCTGCCTTTTCAGAGTAGGATATATCGTTCAGACTTGTGAGATGTGATTAAAACCTTTGTTTGTAGTAGCGAGTAACTGCATGGGATGTTTTTTCATGATCATGCCCCAATTTCTTTAGGGACTGTATTGTCCTGTATAGTTCTTTATTCTTTACGCTTTTTGATCTAAACCACACAATGGTTTGAGCCAGTCAACAGCACTAGGGATGGTCTTACACCCAGTCAAACACTACATAGTTGTTGCAAGTTGCATTCCCTTCTCCAGCAATGATGGGAATTCCTTATTTGCAACCATGACAGTTAAAATTATGCTGTGTGCTCAATGAAAAACAAACTGGAGGTAGATCCTCATTCAAAAGGTGCAGAAAAAAATTACATTCCACATATGTGATCTGCAACATGCCCCAGCTGAGGCAATGCTACCAGGGTTCATAGCCTTCTTCCCTTTTTTCCCCCCTTAAATTCATGCCTGCTTTCAACATAAGTAGTACAGACACACATATGCTCTGGCTTAGTGCTTAGCAGCTGTAGCCTGCTCTTCTCAGCACTGGAACTACTGGATTAAAGTTGGCTGAAATGTCACACTTCTGACTGCAACACAGATGGAGCCATCCATGACCAAAGGCCGTTTACTAAAAGCCACAAAATGTACTCTGTGGGCAAGAAAGCTCATGGGCCTCTAGCCATCCAAGGTAAGAAAGCAGAAACAAAGAACAATGCAGTGAGATTGCTGTGTCGTTACCATTTAGCAACAGTTTAAAGCTGTTTCAGGAAAAAAAGCACTGTCGGGACAAGATATGAGAACACTAAGAGAAGCAGCAAAGGGGATGAGGACAGTAGCCCAGCAAGACTGAAAGTCAGGCTGTTTCAAGGTGCCATGGAGGCTGACACTTCCCTGATGACAACTTCTTATGTAGCAGAGATTCCTTGGCTGACTGCACCATGCAGCATGAGCTTATCAGTGTTTCACTTAATAGCATGCTTGCCCTCACCCTCTCCTGTGTGTATGAGCAATAAATTGTTTCACATACCTAAATTATGTCTGTGGGTTTTTTCCAAGTCTCCGTGCTTGGTAGAAGTTTTTCAAACAAATTTAACTAAAAGATCTGAGGATTACATAGCCACACTCACCTCAAATCTTGGCTCACTTTTATTTGCATATTTTAACAAACTATATACGCATGCTTTATGTAAACTCCTGTAATTAATAAAAAAATACAGTCTTTCTTGTGCCTCTTTTTACTTCTCTTCCTCATTTTTTCAAGCCTTTAGCTGTTTGAAAGCTCATATAGATGATTCCTTCAGACTCACTGCCCCTGCAAGGACACTTTCATATTTTTGATACTTTTAACATGTAAGCCTGTTCACCTGTCTCAATCCTAACCTCACTGTAGTCAACACAGCTTTTATAGCTGTAGCAAACCAGTGTTAGAGGAAATTCAGATTCTGTGTCTGCATATTTATAAACCTGAAATATTTGATGGTTCTCAAGGAGAATAAAATTTAGTTTTATACAGACAGTAAAGCACAGAAAATCATAGCAGGAAGTGACAAAAGTGATTTGACTTAACAAAGCTAGCTCAGAAAAGCTCTTTTTCCGAGTGTTAGACCTAACCTGCAGGTCAGCAACAACAGACTCAAACCCAAGGCTCCTCAGAACACTGCAAAACATTGGGGCTACTTAGATGTAAGCTCTAACATACCAGCCTTGCAAGTAGACCCACAAAGACAGATGCAAACATTGCATCCAGTCTCCGGGAAGTTAATTCCTTTTCCAGGGTCAGGACCCAGCTTTGCCCGGTTTTGCTTAGACAGGATGAGACAGTATTTTGGCTGCTGATGTGCCAGTTCTGGGTCTGGTTTTTGGTAAACAGTCACCTTTTCTAGGCACCATAATGAATTGTTTACATTGTTTTGAAGCATCCACTAAGATGCGTTAACCAACCCAAAAAGGGAACAAACAAACCTGTAACAAGTTTCCTCAGAACTTATTTCTGCCTTCCTACAATTATTAACTGTTCTTCAGTTACTCAAAATAAGACCCAGCTGGAGTGCATGTATACATAGCACAGAAATGAAAACAAAGGAA
Source organism: Mycteria americana (assembly GCF_035582795.1). Taxonomy (NCBI): domain Eukaryota; kingdom Metazoa; phylum Chordata; class Aves; order Ciconiiformes; family Ciconiidae; genus Mycteria; species Mycteria americana. The sequence goes on from NC_134371.1 coordinate 10,882,960, forward strand.
AATAAAATCTAGTGTCTTGAGTATTTTTCTTCTCTTAAAAACATGGACATAATTAATCATTAAAGTGAGAATCTTGGCCTTTGACTCAGTAAAGTGCTAAAGAATATGTTCAACTTCAACCATGAGCTGAAGGGCTATGAATCTCATCAATTATTCAAAAGCGAAGAACGTGCCAAAGAGCCTTGCTGAGTAAGAATACTATGACACTGTTAGGCCCTAGTTCAGGTCAACAGTGAGAGACAGATTACTACTATCACAAACTTTTGGGGATTTTACCTTCCTCTATTTGAGTCATGGATTTCCTCTTTCCATGAATCCCTAGCAGAATCTGTAGGCTGAAATGCAGCTGAAGAGTTATTACTTAATGGTTGCTCTACATTTGTCATCCAGGCAATTCTGGGTGTAGACACATGTAGGAACAACACCAACACTCACAGTTCGGTGATGGATCCACTGACTGTGGCCATACTCCAGGGTTCCTCCCAGCTCCCGGGTCAGCTGACTTTTGTCAATATAGCCATGCAGATCAGAGACAGAATTTAGCATGATGATCTGAAACAAATCCAAACACAATGGACTGAGAGAAATAACAAGCCCTTTCAATCATTGTTCCTAGGATCTGGGTTTGCATTAAACATATATGACCAAACTGCAGTTCCACCGTAGGCAGTAAGTTCTCATTATGTATTTGCTCATGAAATGGCCACAGTTTATTTCCACTACATTTTTGCCTTCTCAACATGTACATGGCCATTCTTGAACTAACCATAATTTGACATCATCTTGCTCCTTGCTAGGCTGAGGATGCAGTCATTTTGCACATGCATCAAGAGCAAAAGTACGGTATTTATAATATTCGCACAAACTTTCGCACAATCAAATAATTTCTGTATTTTCTAGATAACTGTTATTTACAGAGAAATGGAGGAGTAGGCAGGTTTAAACAGCTTACTCAACACCAATCACCTGATCCAGGGAAGTGCTGAAATGAGACCACTGAGAATAAGATTTTCCTTTCAGTTGCATTTTTATGGCACTATATGTCCACTGAGTTCACTGGCATTATTCCATTTTAAACCATGATGAAAGAGAAAGGAAAGACAAACCTAAATCCGTTTTCTTACTTTAAAGAGTCTCCTTACCACTAGACCTGCTTAATGAAAGCAAAAGATTTGCATTCAGCTCCAGGTAAGCAGTATTACCTTTTGGCTACCGCTGTAAATCTGGCAACACAAGTAGTTACACAAATAACATGCGTATTCCATTATGCCAGTTGTTCTAACAGCTAGAAAATACACTATGATTTCAGCAACAGAAAAGCAAGATGTTGAGCACAAATGACTAGAAATTTTAAGACTTTAATGTATGTCTAATGTATTACTTGACTGCTGTTTAAAGAAAGTATAACTGGCTATGCCTATTAGCAGGCTCCAAGGGAGCATGGTAAGTACACTTGCAAGCACTGTGGACAATGAGGTGAGCACAGATGTATGGAGGCAAGAGGATGTATATTCTAGGCTGACAGTGCTCTAAGAAAAGCCTTGAGAACAAACCTGAAAAGGTTTTTAGCTGATCTTTGTTACAGAATCATTCTAGAATAATTCAGGTTGGCAGGAACCTCAGGTCTCTAGTCCAACTTCTTTCTCAAAGCTGGGTCAGCTGTGAGATCAAACCAGGTTGCTCAGGGCTTTATCCACCTGGGTCTTAAAAACCTCCAAGGATTGAGACTGTACAACCTCTTTAGGCAGTCTGGTCCACTGCCTCATTATCTCTGTGGTGAAAAAGTTTTTCCTTATATCAAGTCCAAACTGCCCTTGTTTCACTTTATGTCAGTCATCTCTTGTCCTACAGAGCATGCACAACCTGGCTGCATGCTCTCAGTAACCTGCTTGGAGGGACTGGAAAGCTGCTGCTATGTCATATTAACCCTCCAAAGCCTTCCCTTCTCCAGGCTAAACAAGCCCAGTTCCCTCAGCATCTCCTTATAGAACACATGATCCAAGCTGTGACCGTCTTGATGGCTCTCTGTTGAGCTCACTCCAGATTAATGTTTTTCTTGTATTGGGGGAACCAAAACTGGTCAGGGTATTCTCAATGCGATCTAATGAGAGCCAAGTAAAGGAGGATAATAGCTTTTCTCAATCTGCTGACTACGCTTCTGTTAATACTGTTGCTGTTAACGCAGCATGCTGGTAGCTTCCTTTGCTGCCAGTGCACACTGCTGGCTCATGTACAGCTTGCTGTCTACCAAGTTCCCAGGTCCTTTTCAGCAGAGTTGCTCCCCAGACAGTCAGGCTGCAGCCTGTATTGTTGTCAACAATACAACAGTGTTGTGCTGTTGGGAGGGAAGAACACAGGTTCTTCCTTCTTGAGGAAGGAAGTCCTTCCCAGTTGCAGGACCTTCCATTTGTCCCTTTTGTATTTCATAATATGCTGGTCAGCCCATTCCTTGCGCTTTTGTTCCAGCAGCCCTGTCTTTGAGTGTACCAACTGCTCCTCCCAATTTAGGGTCATTGCAAACTTGATGACAGCACACCCTGTTGCCTCTTTCAGGTTATTGATAAAGTTGTTAAACAGGGCAGGTCCCAGCAGGTATCACTACACCACTCCACTTGTTGCCCACCTCCAGGTAGAGTATGACCCATTAACCATTACCCTCTGAGCCCAATTATGCAACTAGTTTTTAAGTCCATCTAGTTGTCCACCCATCCAGACTTTAACATCCTAACCTGGATACAAGAATATTGTGGGAGATGCATCTGGTCCCATGGACCTGTATGGATTGAATATTCTCAAGTAGTCCCTGACTCAATTCTTTTTCACTTCCAGCAGTTCATCTCCTTGAACGCTGCTTCTAAATACAGAGGCCAGGAGACCTTCTTGGTGAAGAAACTGAGGCAAAGAAAGCACAGAGTACCTCAGCCAAAGCTAAAGGGAAAGCTATTCCCTGAATGTGTTACCAAACACTGTTTTGTTATGATCAAAGCCAGAAAACTCAAAAACTAGATCATCTTGGAGTAGCGTCAGACTGGAACGTGACGTCTATGCACTACTTCTGAATTGCAAATCACCTTTGAGAAAGTAAGCCTTAACTGCTTTGTAGCTGTTCCCCATGAGAGATGTCGCTGACAAGCTGAACATCTCTTGATACTCCAAACTTCACTGAAACTACAGAGGAAAACCGTCATGCACTTTTCTTTTAGGAAGATATTTGTTTTAGCCTGATACACTCAGCATGAGCCACAAAGCAAAGCTATTAATATTGCCAGCTATGGTGCTACCCAACAGGGCATGAGGCTTTGCTCTGCAGGCATCTCTGCAGGAGAAAGCCTAGGAGCAATCCAACATCTATCTAAGAAACCAATCTTACAGAGCATTAGCTTCTCCCATACTTCTTGCCAGACTGAAGAAAGCCACGTTCAGTAAGCTGGAGAATACCACGGAGCAGCAGTTTAAAAGAGGAGGGCCTGCACAAGCAGGTCAGCACGGAACACAGAGCTGTGGTGAGGCTGCTTCATGATGAGTTAGGTCATCTGAAAGAAGTCACAGTCTACAAAGGTCAAAGAAGTGCCTGCTATGGACAGATTATTCAGCCTTTTGTGTATGCTATGAAGATGCTTTAATTCCTTTCCCATGATGAGAGGTTCCTTAGGTAAATCTCTGGGTATTCCTTTTGAATTCCCAGATTTTCTCTCAGATGAACCCTGGTGTATCCCCAGTATTTCTGTATCTTGCTCCTGGGTAATGATATTTAATCAAATAACTATCCCAATAGAGATTTACCTCATGAGGTTTTATTAACCACATTCATATGTCAATAAGCGTGCTGGTTTTGGCTGGGGTAGAGTTAATTTTCTTCCCCGTAGCTAGTATGGGGCTATGTTTTGGATTTGTGCTGGAAACAGTGTTGGTAACACAGGGATGTTTCCGTTCCTGCTGAGCAGTGCTTACACAGAGTCAAGGCCTTTCCTGCTCCTTACCCCACCCCACCAGTGAGGAGGCTGGGGGTGCACAAGAGGCTGGGAGGGGACACGGCTGGGACAGCTGACCCCAGCTGCCCAAAGGGACATTCCACACCATATGGCGTCATGCTCAGCATATAAAGCTGGGGGAAGAAGGAAGGGGGGACGTTTGGAGTGATGGCGTTTGTCTTCCCAAGTAACCATCAGGCATGATGGAGCCCTGCTTTCCTGGAGATGGCTGAACACCTGCCTGCCCATGGGAAGCAGTGAATGAATTCCTTGCTTTGCTTTGCTTGTGTGCACGGCTTTTGCTTTAACTGTTAAACTGTCTTTATCTCAATCCATGAATTTTCTCACTATTACCCTTCCGATTCTCTCCCCCATCCCACCAGGGGAGAGTGAGCGAGCGGCTGTGTGGGGCTTAGTTGCTGGCTGGGGTTAAACCACGACAATAAGTCATATAAATCCTGCATTTCCTTAGTGTGTCTGGTTTATTATTTCAGCCTCTACTTCCTGCTCCTGTTTGATCTTCTGGCTTCTACTCAATCCAGTGTTGATTTAACCCAGCAAACCTACTTTACTGAACATGTTTGCAGTCTGATAGCTCAGATAAACTGTTTAACAAACATTTCCTTAACAAATGCACACCATATTCCTGAAGGCCCTTTTGAATGCTCATGTCCTGGCCCTGACTCGCTTATAGTTGTGATAGGAAATGCAACCCATCCGTGGCCCAGTTATGACATTAATGTTGTCATAGTGCCAAATGCACAACATGAACAAACAACCTGCAAACAACTTAAAGGATGATGTTGGTATTAAAGATAGGTACTGATACCTAATTCTTTGAGTAAGGATATCTCCCATGGGACACAACTCTCTGGCCCTGTTCTCATGCTTGGCACGTAGGATGCTGTTTTCAATGGGGACAAATAGATGTTGCTCTCAGTAACCTACCCACTCTAACACTGGGCTACACAAGGGCATGCCCAGATGATCTTTTTAGGATGGGCTGCAAACACAGCTGAAAGGCCCCTCCAGAGAGCAATGGCAGACCCCAGGAACTTAGGACACCTTTAGCACAATCCTAAGCAACTTACAATAACATCAGGCATATGTGGACAGCATATATATAAGTCTGACAGGCTCTCTACAGATATCTGGGCAGGAGGCAGGCAGATCTAGCAGCAAGCATATCATGCTCTTAGTTTTCGTAAGACTGCTCTCTAATCACTCTGTGGACATACCCAAGATGGCTCAAAATTTAGATGTCTAAGACCACCCCAAACTAAAGTCATATCTTGATTTTCCTGCAAGAAAGGTAAGTTACTATTTAATACTTAATGCAGTGCTTGACCCCTGCCTAGAATTAACCTCTCTTCCAACTTTGATAGGTTCAAGTTGGATTTGAAATGCAACACTGGCGTCAAACAAGTTGCTGAAAGTATAGAAGATGCTGAATTGCTAGAAAATGCTAGTCCTTGATGAAGTTGTCTCTTCCCAGGCTGTAGTTGCTGGTACAACAGTTGCTATGGTAACAGATTGTGGCTTATTAAATACAGGAACATCCATTTTTCAAGGTGAAATAAAATTAAAAGATTTTGTTTTGTAATCATACATTTTTACATCAATTTTGCATTTTAATTACCAGAAAGCCACCCTTGCCAAATTACAGTCAACGTTACAATTTAATCCACAATAACCAAATGAATATTCATGGTTCCTTTTCTGATGCATTGTACTAAATGGGATGTGTCTCTTACTTCAGCAGAAGCATAAGGTGTCTTAATCACCTGAACTTCAAACTTAGATATTGACAGAGCTAGAAATCATTTGAGGAGAGCCATGGGTCTTTTGCAAAACAATATAAAACTACAAGCAAAATCCAAAACAGTCATACGAAATCACTCCAGTAAAGTCATTGTGGAACACAGTAGGAGTCTGTTCCAGGATGAAATACCATTAATAATAATCATTCAAGTTTATTTATAAAACACTTTGAATCCACATGCAAACATGCAGCTAGGAATAACTCCCAAAAGAGCTCTCACAGAATAATCTAAAACTTAAACTCTTTTAGGATTGATAACCTGCTTCAAATCACATTCTCATCAACCCACAGCATATGCCAAGTGCCTATAAAAAGAAGTAAAAAAAACAAACTTTGAATCTTGAGGGCATGGGGATCACAAAAGGCCTTAAGAATAGGCAGTGCTATGCAAGCACGTAACAGGGGCACTGTCAGATTGTCAGCAGTCCCATGGATAATACATAAAACAGTGCAGAATTCAGCCCTAGCCTTTCACTGCTCTGTAGTCCTAAATAATTACGTTTGTCACTGGAGTGAGAAGATCTACCTCTGCCTACATCAGGGGAACAGCTCCACTGAGTTAAGATGTCAATACTTAAAAACCAAGCCACGTTTTATAGCTACACTGACCTTCCACATGGGAATATGTCCATTAAATACTGTGAAGCATCCACTGGTAATTAACTCTTTGGTATTACTATTATATACACCATACAGACCCAGGTCAAAGTCCCCAATTGCCACTTGCAGTCAAATTTCAGTTACTGGGTTATGAGAAATTGCTGGCACCTAAGAACTGCAGACATGGAGATAAAGAAAACACATGGACAAAAAAAAAATGCATGCTTACCGGTACCTTCATTTTAAAGTCATCTCGATAGAGTTTAATGCCAATGTCAGCGATTGTCCTTTGGATAAAGCGGGAGGGTCGCAGGACAAACACCAGCTGCAGGTTTCCTGGAAATGCTCCCTGCAAGAAATATAGAACTATTAGAAGGCACAACTCTGCCTTACAGGAAGGCCAAGGGAATTTTCAGCCAAGTGTTTCCTAAAGGGGGCAAAGCAGGGAGGACTTATTGAACCTTGCTCAGTCCAGCTGCTAATAGTATCAGCTGGTCCATTCAGCACATGCCCATTGTCACAATCTCCAAAACCAACAGAGAGACCAGCCCATGGATTTTACTGCCCAGCCATACATTGCTTTCTGATATGGATTTAGCACCGAGCTCTAAAGTTTAAGTTTCTGCACTAGCACCTTCCTCCCCCAGATCTGAATCATACCAAGGCCCCTTTGCACTACCACACCAGAGTTTTTCCCACCTTTTTAGGCTGCAGCCACTAGAGGACAAAACTGGCTACCTACAAAAAATGGCTACCCCGGTTGGACTTAGTGAAAGAAGCTGGTGGCACAGATGAACTCCCCAAGCTGACCTACCTTCTCACTCTGGAAAGGGTTTCTAATCTTTTTAACCTCACACATTTCCCCCCACACACACAGGCACTCAACACATTCATCAGACATGGCCCTGTCTGCAACACCCAGCCTACATCTCTCACACACTCCTCTGAGCTCATCAAGCACAAAAAAGAACAATTTCTAGAAGAGAGCATCTAAAAAGAACTGAGAATGAAAAGCAATTCTGTCTAAATTCCTTGAAAGAACTTAAAGTCGCCTTGGTCATCCCTCCATCCTACACCCCTGTGTATATGCGCTTGCTCCTCACACAGCACATGTTCCTGGTAATAGATGTATAAAACCAGCTGCTTTTATTAGCACTGAAAATCAGTGCTTAGCTCTGACTTTTGCAAATGAGATATAATAATCTATTAACAATTTCCGACAGAGATCACTTACTACCACGCAAACACAAGTCCCTTGAGATCTGTTTCTTTCATAAGCAGGCCACGCCATCACTCCTCAGTACACAGAAGGTACCTCTGTTATACTCTTCTGGGAACCAACTTCAAATTACCAGAATTTATATTGCAGTCAACCCAGCAAATAAGGAATTTGTCCTAATTCAGCAGTAAACAAGGCTGTGTAATTTTTTAATGCAGCTTCCTCCCTCTCTTATTTAACACTCATGAGCTTCAGGGTAGGGCAGGGGAGAATCTGAATCCACAGCCAGAAAATGTGAGCTAAAAATGAGCACACAACACTGTATCCTGTGCTGAAGGTTCAGCAGATAATTTTAATTTCTAGAAGATAAATAACAAAAGCAAACACTTACTGCTATCCGTGTCAGGGATGCCTTGACTGCGCTCCATTTGTCCCGTCGTCTGTCTATGATGATGATGAATCCGATGCTGGCAGCCTCCAGACTGCAAAACAGATGAAATAAGTATGCTGGGTTACATGGCGATACTCCCATTCCAAGGAAGTGTACTGCAGCAAAACACAGCCTCTGTCAGATCACCCTCTAAGCCCTCTAAGTTATGAAAATGCAACGTACAGTGGAAACAATGAATATTTGGCAGAAATTCACATGAAAACGAAAGCCGGCAAATTTTCTCTTTCCAGCGTAAAGCTAGCAGCTTCCACAAAACATGAATATTTTATCTGCTAAATCTCTCAGCTGCTATGCTACTCTGCTGCGAGATCTAGGTGATATGAATAGTTCAGGATCATGAATTACACTGCACTGTATGAAGGCAAAAACCTCAGATCTTGTTTTCTCTGCAAAGTAATTCAGGTTAGTAGACACTGCACTTCAGTCTTCATTCTCCAAGTTTGCTGACGTCTGACAGGGGCACTTAGCTCCAGGGAGTCAGTATCTCCCTACTGTCACCACCTTGCCCCAGGAATTTTGGTAGACAAAGCAGGAATTGAAGAGTTGTATCTTGCCAACCACAAACTGGTTCTAGGGTTGCAAGTCGTTCAAAAGTATCCTTTTAACATATTGGCTAGAATAACAGTTACTGTTCCTTCTGAGTACTTTTCAAGGATGATCTATGAGGCACTGATTTGATGCTCCATCCTCTCTCTCTCAAAAATCCCACTTTGGTGTGCAGGGCTTCAGTGGGACTGCTCTACTCTCTGCCTTCCAAAAGTGCTCAGAGTTGGAGAGAAGTCCTTGGAAGCTAATAAGCACACACCAAGGAAAGTCTCCAGAAACTTCATTATAGCAGGACAGTTCACTCATCTCTGGACAAACCAGAGGCAGGCAGAGAGAGTATAAATGTTGTTGTAATCAAAGGACATACTGCAATCAAATGTCTAATTACAGATTAAGATCAAGAGAAATTGTATAAAACATTTCCTTCATCCCTTTTCCATTGTTTACACAAGAACCATCCCAGGAACACCATTTTCATGGGTCATTTTGTGGAAACTCATGTCAATAATCCACTGAAGAGCACCAACAATACCAACTCTGAGCTTCTGCTGCAGCTCTGCTCAAGAACAGCAACCTGGAAGCCAAAGTGTTGTGCAAATCTGGGACGCCATGCAAGTGTTCCTAATAGTTCATGCTGGTACTAGGAAAACTCGCTGACTCGAAGTACTCGAAAACTTCAATATTTTTTACGGCATTCCTTGAGAATTACAAAATTCAATGACAATAGATGACCTTTCCTCTTAAGTAGTGCAACATGCAGCTCTTCATACAGAGGACAGACAATGTGTTTGCAGCAGTGCCTCTCAAGCACAGGGAAGATAATTCACCAGTTTCTCCTTTTATACAAATACATGCATATCCTTCAATAGCCCGACGCATGTTTCAAGGAAAAATTGCCCAGTGTGGTATCTATGTGTTTGCCCTAGATTTTAGGAAAAAGGTTCAGAGGAAGGCAACAAAGAACTTGTGCGTATTGCAGATTGTTACAGAAAGGGTGTGAGAACTAAACACAAAAGTCTCAGCCCGGGGGCTTCCTAACCTACCCAAAAATCTGCATTGGTTTTATCAAACTGCTTCGACTGATTGGGACCAAAAATTGCTTTGGAAGTCTGGTAGCTGTGAAAGGCCTGGGCAGATCAGCCTCAGCCTCCAGACCACCAGGTAGCATCTCTGTGGACAGGGTGCCTGTCCTGCCTAATGGGGACGCACAGGATGAGGTCAGGCTTTTTCTCTCTGCCTTGACAACCGATGGTGCTGCATTATAGGTGAGGTGCCAGGAATTCTGGTTACATCTCAGAGAAGGTTGGGGTAAACTTGCTGATAGTTTGGGAAATCAGAACAAGCACAAAGCCATGTGTCATTTTCCTCCTTTGCTTGTGTGATACATGTCAAAAAAATTATTTTTTGCTTAGTAATTTGCCAAGAAACATTTAGGTCAGTACAAAAAGGAAACAACTGCTAGAAATTGTAGAGTGCAAATGCATTCAGGATTCACAAGGAAAAGGAAAGGAAAGGAAGGGTGGTTTTTTGCTTCTCTGTTCCCATTTAATACCCCCAGCACAGCATCTCACTCCAGGCAAAAGACTGGGGTGGTGTGAATCCCCACTCCTCAGCATGAGAGCTGCATCCATCCTGGGCACAATGGTCTGCCAATACCTGTGCCAACAACAGCCCCAGTTATTCCGTTTACTGCAGATGAACCTGGAAATTACAAGCCTCCAATCCTCCAGTTAATACAATCACCACCCCAAAAGGCAAAAAAGCCATTGAGAAGCTGTCAAATAGAAGCACACTCTAAAAACCAGACCGATGTTGGTTGTACTGAGTTCCCTGGCCTAGGGAACAGGAGACTATCCAGTCAACACTGACTGCTGGCTGAATATCCAGTCCACAGAAAATTGGTTTGTTAAAGACAGGATCATATTCATTAACAAATACTTGAAAACTCCCATGTACTATCCACCAGTTCAGACTGATCCAGAATAAAGTTTTTAAGCATTTGATACTGATAATACTAGCAGTTGTCACAATCCAGTGCTCCTAAAAACAATCCCAGCACCCTCACTGGCCTCTTGTTAAAGCACAGACTCAAGCATGCTCTGGCCCCATACAGGTGGAGGTTAGCTTTTCTATTCACAGTTCTTCAAATGACCAGAGAAATGAGTAATCACAAGAGGCATGTCCCACTTAAGTTTCTTTGCTCTTGCAGGGAACAGGATTTGATCCAAATATCTGGTTAACCAGAACAAATACAAAAAATGCTTGTTGTGACTAATTATTCCAAGAGAACAATGTTACAATTCAACATCCATGTTGCTTACAGTGTGTTATTGAAACTGGTCTATTGTTTAGAACAAAGTTATTAGTAATACAGTGAGATATGAAGGGGGAATTAAGTCAATGCAATTCTCATTTCAACAGTTACATGTTTAGATGACCTTGGAAAAGGCTGTCTCTTTAATATGCTTTAAATATTTTTGACAGCTACGTTAATTTTTGAGAACGATGTTAAAGCAGCAGGAAGATGGGAATGTAAGAGGACATAATTTGAATCAAACAGATCACCAAAATATGGCCTCTACTCCAAAGAAACAGAGAATATATATTGTAATCAGCATCCAATTATGTTTTCAGCTCAGAATCACGCAACCAAGTTGTAGCTGCTGAATATCTCTCAGACAATAATTGAACACACAGAATCAGGTTCAAATCTGATGCAGTTCCATTGAAACCAGTGGTTTATAAGAAAATTACCAACAAAGTAGGTGTGTTAGCTGAAGTTAAGAAAATGCTGATGTTGGTCTAAAGAAATACATTATTCAACTAATATCAGGTTAATAAAAATGAGAAAAATCTGTTCTTCACAAAATTTATGATATAGCTAAACCACAAGTAACTATATCCATAAGCACTATATTCACGCAAGCTGACTGCACATAGAAATTGCCTTGTTTTGCCCATCTGCCTGGTTTGAGAGACTGACTAAAGACTTTCTAGAAGGAGTGTACCTGGAGGATTGGAGGCCTAAAAGAATTCAGAATCAGACCCTTATAATCACACCTTGGTGAGCAGACTGCAATGGAAGTAACTGACAAAACAGCATCTGCCAAAAGCAACAAGTACAACTGTGATTTAAACAAACGCAAAAGTATTTGTGCCAAGTAAAACTTGCCTCTGTGCCTCAGACTAACTCTTAAGTCCCATTTTTAAAAGTCCCTCAAACTTGTAGATCAGAAGTCACTTAAAAAGAGACCTTTGCTGTTTTTTCAAGTACATGTACTTGTTCATGTACAGTTCATTTTTTCAATGTTCTTCTGCATGGGGATTTGTAACAGCACAAAAGCATCCAGGCATCAGATGCAACAAGAAAAATTAAATTCATAGATAATAGGAACAAGAGCTTATGAAATACAGATAGAGACAACAAAATGCAAGAGAGAAGCAGCAAAGGAATTTTCTCATGAAATTAGGCTTGGCAAGAACAGTCATGGGGGTTGGAAGAGCTGGGAATAGCGAACATATGGGAATAGGAACATTGCTTATCAGTTTCCACCGCAAATCACAGTGTTGCAGGCCAGTTAAAGAGACAGACTGAGGAAATGAAAGATTAAATAGATACTTATATAATGACTTGGATTTAAATATGAGAAAAGAGCAAAGGAGAGCAAAACACCAAGTGTGCAGTCTAGCTACGGTGGGGAGCTACTCGCAGCTCTCTCCCTCCAAGACCAAGTGTAGTAACTGCAGCTGGCTGGCAAAGGACAAAACCTGCCAACCAGCAATGCCTGGCACATGGGTCTGAGGGGGACAGCACAGCCAGAACACTGTTACACAGACAGTGCAGGTACAATCTTAGCTACGGAAGAGCACGAAGAACAAGCCAAGGCATGTAATTTGAGAGAGATTTGTCAGGGTAAAATGAGAATCAGGCCATTAAGCAAACAATTCAGTTACCTATTGCAGTATATATCATTTACATTGAACTTATTACATTGTCTGAGATGAAATGGGTAAAAAAAATGGAGAACAGACTTAAACATTATACGATCTGAGGGAGGAGGAAAAGAGTGGGGCGAGAAGATGAGAAAACCACATGCTGCTAAGAAGCAAAGCAGCTGAGCAGAGCACAGAAGAAAATATGGGTGAATATCTACTCAAAATCACTCTGGCAGACTATGCAAAGGCAAGCAGCAAAGAAACCATTCAGAGATACACCTCTGTAAATGTTGGCTGCTACAGGTTGATGGACGCAACACGACAAGGTACTAGAGAGATACCTTTGGACAACAGAAAACTCAAAATGGGCCTGTAACCCTGACACAAAGTTAGACCTCAGCTTCTGCAATGTTATTCCCTGCTTTTCACCTTGGTGTTCAGGATGGTATCAATTGTCTTCACTAAGATAACCCAATGGTATTTGTATGTCTCAATTTTTTTTTTTTTTTACTAGATAGGGCTGATTTAAGACCTAAATGTAGTCAGGGAAACAGAGGGAGTGTCAGCAAACGATCCTATTTCAGTCAGCAAGCCAAAAGGAAAGGCCATACCAAGGTCTGAATGTCATTTGGCGCTAAGGGATGCATGCGGGCAAACAGCCATGGGAAGAAGCCTAGCCAAAATGGCAGCATCAGCACAAATGGATGCACAGCTGAGAAACCCTACTTGCGTGTGTATCCCGAGTAAGGGAATTTGTCTAAAAACAAACACACACACACACTCTATCGATGTTTTCTCAGTGTCAGTACTTTAATATCTCTACCCTCATTACAGAAATGCATTGGGGTTTCTCCAGTTCTCTGAAAAGGGGGATTTGAAGACAATCCTGCACAGCAGATAAACATCAAGCTTACCTCCAAATCAAATTCTGGCATATTTGCCTAGATCTACACGTCTGGCAGAGAGGTTCCCTTTCCCTGAATGCAATGTGTTCCATCCTCAGCTCTGAATTCAGGTTAGCCCTCGAACACTGATTTGAGGAGGGCAAATGTTGTTGAATTTCCTAACCTCTTTTGGAAGGAGAGAAGGGCACCTGTTTATCAAAGTAGTCTATCCATGTCAATTGGAAGAGACAGGAATTCCAGCCATGGAATAAAGCAAGTAAAAAAGGGCTTTCTGGCCCTTTCTATTGTAAGTGTGCGCACACAGAGGTATGCATGTGCATACACCACGTTACTCAATGTTTGTGGATGTGTATGTATGTAGACCCCTTTGGTGGAGCACTCTTGTGAGCAGGTGTTGAACCAGAGGGAAAATTAATCAGATTCCAAAAGTCTCACTGGGCTGATGCTCCATCCTGGAGAGTAGTTCATGTTTTAAAGCCCAGAAGTGCAAGGTTTACTTCCAGCCCACCCCAAAATACTGTGGTATGCCCCAGCTGGTAAAGCACATCTGCTCAGCAGTGTCAAAGACAAGTGCACACCTGTGCATCTGAATAACATTTTGCTGTTCATCTTTATCTTTTCAATGTTTTGTCATATGGGCACAGAAGAACAATCATTCCAGAGGGACTAAGAAAGTTACTAACTCACTGAATGATGTCATCTGCAATCATAGATCTTATCTCCACAACTAGCATGAAGCTTATTCTACAGGATACACAGAAACAGACACTACAAAAGACAGATATTCTCCCTATATTTACCTGAGAAATGATGTCAATTTCTCCGTTTCACTGAGCTATGAACAAGGAAGTATTTTCCATGATAAAGAGGCGGAACTGCTTTTCAAAGTATACTTAATCTTACCCAATTCATGGCCATACCCTTTGTAACTCCACAAGAGTTAGAGACAATTCTCTTCTCTTAGTCACTTTGTTTGATACCTGCACATCTTCCTTGAGAATCAAAATAAAAGGTGAACTACTAGCAGCGAAATAACATGTACAGGATCGCTGTCGTAATACACACAGTAGTATGCAGTACAGCAGCGCTGATGAAAATAACAAATGCAGTCCCTTTACTCCTTGTCGAGATGTACGACAGACACTCTCTGTGCATGGACCAGGCAACTGCAGATTAACAAGGCTCTGCTGCACCCAAATAGGTCCACTACTTATGCCACATTAAGATGGTACTTCATATAATCATGTCATAAATCACACAACCAAAGCTTGCTGCTCAGGTTCTTCCTCTTCTAAATTAATACCTTTGTCCCTCACCATCTACATGAAGGGTGGCAAGTTTCAAATAGTGACTCAAGAAATGTGGTCAATCTTTCCAGAAGTGCTGCAACAAAGACTAGCAAACCCACATCCCTGGAAAACCCACATCCCTGCAGTGTGATCATGATTGAACCTAAGAGTCAAACCAATGTGCTGGTATGCAGAAAATGTAGGTTCAAGCCCCAGCCTGTTACTGACCTTGAACAGGTCATTTAAATCAAACTGAATAGTCACTTACTTAACACAAGTTTTGGTGAGCCTCTCTGTAGTGTAAGACATTACTTATACATTCCTCATCATCTGCAAAATAGGCATATTGCAGCTCTCTTGACTTACAAAGTTTTGAAACTTAATTCATCATTCTTTGCACATTGCTCTGGGATTCCTCAGGGGAAGAGAAAACACAAAACTGATAAACTGAATCAAAGCAAAGGTCCATCTAGCCCAATACCCTGTCTCCAGTGTTGGTAGGTAGTGGATACTGAGGCAAAAGCAGAAGGAAAGTGAGAAGGACAATCTTTCTCTTGGTATATTCTCCCAAGTCCCAGCATTAAGGAACATATGGACTTCTTCAGCCAGAGTTTGCATCTGAGCCGTTGTGTTCAGCTGCCATTGATGGAGCTATCCTTCATGAATTTGGCTAATTTCTTTTGAACCCATCTGTACTTCTGGCTTTCACACAGGCTGAAGAAGCATAAAGCGTTTCTGTCTATCACGTTAACAATGTAACATGCTAGTTCCCCGACATGTGACAACATTACTGGGAATCGCCCACCATCATACCAAATACAAAGAACTGGAAAACTAGCTTTATGTTTTTCTCAGCTACTATTGCTGTTTTATTAACCCTGAGGCTGGTCATCCTCCCAGTCCTGAAGCTAGTGAAGAAATACATAAAACAGAGTTTCCCCTGGCAGAACAAAAGCCCTACAGAGCAGAGTGAAACAATGAAGCTGTTAAGTTCACAGTGTGTGGTTTCTCTCAGCTTGCTTTGGCAAGTCAGTATGGGGAATACATGTAGGTGGAGCTGGAAAACTTCTTACTCAAACTTGAAGGAGGCACGTTTTCCCCTCATCATCCTCTAAGCACCTTTATACACAAGACCACAGGAAATAATAAATCCCTGCTGTGCTTCTAACTAGCACAAACAGCCATGGTCCAGAGACAGAATCAGGGGACTGAAAAATATTAAGCTCTTTTTTTGGATAAACAAAAAGTAATTCAGCAGCCATGCCTTAGCACATTTCCTCAAAGCGGTGGAAGCGAGTTTGTTTCACTATCCTTGCACAGCTGCCGGCAAACAGCAAGGAAAACATCCTAGCTGCGGAGCAATCTCCCAATAAACAAAGCATCAAAAAGCACATGGTGCTTGCCAGAATCCTGTCAACGGGGCACCTAGTTTGCTTTCTCAGAAAAGAGAAAGCTCGCACAGAAAGTTGCACTCAGAAAATAAGCAGCAGCAGGATCTATATACATTTGTCTCCTTCCAGATGCAACCCTTCCCTTGTTACATCCAGTGCCCCTGAGAGTTTTCACAAATGGCCCCTCTTGGCTCCCTTTTGATCTGCTATCTTCACTGCTGCTCTTCAGATCTACACCCCCTCGCACCCAGTTCAAGCCCTGAACAGAAAATCTGTCCTGTGTGAAGCTTTCTTTCCCATGCAAATGATGTAAGTGGTTCCTAGGGCCTCCTGTACATAGGAAAGTTTCATGCTGACTAGACAGATGCAGAGTCATTGGTACATCCTGGTAGCACCACTAAAAGCAGCAAGCCACTGAGGAAGCAAAGCTCTCTAGCAAATCGACAGACATTTGTGCTTAGCCTTACCTGGGAATGCTGGTTAGATATGTGACCACATTCAGAAAATCTTCATCAGGTATGTCACTGAATCCTGCAAATTCTGGAAAGGTTATAATAGGTGCCCCATCCTTCCCTCTTCCTCCTGCAAAAGAGAGGTTGTAAAGATTAGAGGGTGATTTTATGCCTTTGGACAGACTGGTCAATACTCAAATGGGAAACACTGGCATATCGCTCATTGAAAAGCGCCCAGATCCAGTACACATGTGATCAGCTTCCCATTTGATATTATAACTCTCTGTAGTTTCATGACCTTAGTTTACTCCAGCTGAGATTCTAGCCTCTGTTGTTTATTCTCAGCCTTTTCACGAACCTCTTGCATAATTCTGATTAAGCGCTTTCTTTGGTTCTTTATTTCCCATTTCCAAGTAATTTCTTGTGATAATATTACAACATTTCCCTATGTATAGGTACAGCACTCTCCGATTCCTTCTAGACATTAAAGGAAATGAAGTAATAGAGCATACAAGCTTTGAATACACATGTATAACCCATGATACAGGCCTAGGACCAATCCAGTCTTAGGTCTTTCATTAACAAAAAAACTTCCTAAAGTGCATGGAGTATTTAATCAGTAAGTTTTGCTTGTCTTGTTTATTTGCATCAAACTTCCATTAAATAGGACAGGAAGGTCATAAGCAGCAAGGTCAAGAAGAGTCCCTATCTGAGGGACTCCCTGATCCAAACAGCAGTAGTCAAACTCTGGTAGAGCTACAGGAAGCGTGGAGCTGAGTCCCTTATAACCCAGCAGCCTTTACAGTTCTCCTAACACAATGCTCAGCTCTAGGAGATGTTGCAGTACACAGCATAAACCCTGCTTACTTGCAGGACCAATCCTAACTTGGTTCTGCTAATAAATCTGGGTGTCACTCAAACCACACATAAGTTAGCAGGATTTTTCTCACCAACTTGGACTCAGAGCCAAGAGCAGACTAAAGAGGCAGTAGCACATAAAGGAACTTGATGAAACAAAGTTTTTGTTACAGGTACCTTATTGCTTAGTGCTGCTTAGGGCATTAAGGACATGCATTTCCCTAAGTCTTTCTCCTTCTTCTGCAATCTCTATGTAAGCCTATTTTTTGCACTAGGCTGAGGAATTCTCTACAAACCCTATACTGAGCCTAGTCCTGCAGCACACATAGTTTTCCTAGTCATTTATCACACTCAGAAGATTCTTGTCCAAGGAATAGCCATGCTCTGGGTTTCCCCTTAGTGAAGGAGAAGCTGTGAGAGGGAAACAGAAAATTACCTTCCTAAAGGAAAATATACAATAAATTATCCCATTAAGAGTATGGGAGGAAACAGAGACTTGGGGGAAAAATGAGTCCTCATTCCTCAAAAGTACCCTCTAAATCCCCATAAATGAACACTGTTTCCAGGCTGCTCCCATAGACCATTGCCTTTCCCTGCTGATAACCACAGCCGATGCCACAAACCAGTTGCTCCTGCTCCTGTTTTGGTGGTCATTGCAAAGAGGTGCTCCAGTAATTCCTAGCTATTTCTGTGTAGAGTGGTCAGTCCCTTGCTAGTCCTGATCCTGCTTCCACCCAACCCTCCCAGGCTCAGTTGGATTATTTAAGGTCCCTCTGTGCTGTCCAGCCATGGAGAGCTGAGACGCTAAGGAACACAATGTTTGCATAAAGTAAAAGTGAGAGCTCTAGAAAATAGGAATTTTGAACAAGGAAACCCTTTTCCTTCTTGACATTTGGTGACATGGTGGCTTTGTCAGGACACTACCTTTAGCCCCTATTTTCCTTTCTGAAGGTTGATTACTGCTTTAATTACATCTGAAAATGACTCAGTTATGTTAGATCATCCACTAAACTCACCCTGCTAGGGAGAAAACAGGCCTACAGAGTTTCAAAAGGCTTTCAGCCAAAACACAAAAAAGGAATACTATCATTCACACTGCACTGAATTGGATTTCAAATGCTGAGCAGAGCCACGGCCTCCACATTGACCTCCACATTGGCCTTGGGATAGAGCCAAATGCTGATGCATGGCAGCTTGATCTCGGGGCACTCTAGCTGCACTATCTGCAGTCAGCAGTGTCATAGAAATTGCTGTCATGCAAATTTAGTCAGACTTTCCCCAGAGTGTTCGCTGCACTCTAGAGACCAGGGACTCCAACCAGCAGGTACCCAGTTAGGATGGTTTGTTACAGATTCTTAGTGACATCTTCTGGACACAAACAGTAACGGCCAGGAAAATGAAACAGTAAGCTTGTCTGCTCTGTCTCTTCTTGCAGAGTTCAACGCATGCCAAGGTATTTCATAGATGGTATCTTGTACGCATTCACATCGTTCCTGGGCACCACGCTTTCCCATTCACATGCTTCAGATATGTGAAGATGGTCTAAACGGGGGAGACGTAGTAACCTGGAATATTTTGGTTTAAAGCAGCAATATTTGCCCCTGGAGTATAAGATAAAGATTCCCCTGGATCCCCTCCTTCAATACCAGATAGTTCACCTGCCGTTATGCTCAAGATCTGTTTAAACTACAAGTTCCACATGGCACTTCTAATGCTCCTGCTGACCAGGGTCTCTTCGTGTCCCTTTTATCTTCTCTTTCTCTTGCATCCCCATTCATACACGTGCTCTTCTTCCTCTGGCCTCATTTCCCCAAGCTAGATGAGGCAGGCTGATGACGCACTGTATGTATGTGGGTGTGTATTTTTGTCACAGGATCGTCTATAAAAAGCCATCCAAAGAATGAATGTAAGCAGACTGCACACTGACTTCTTCCCTTCACCACTGGCAACAAACCTAGAAGGACACTTCGGAGCAGCCTCAGACTGAGCATTCAACTAAGAGCCAGGAGCTCCTTGCCTCTGACTAGGCCATGCACCCTTAACAGCTCTTGGGCTCCATCTCATTCTCCAAGGTGAAGGTAGCGCTTCCTGTTGCAACTAAAGCAGAAGAATGCTCAGAAGGATCTTGAATACAGCTGTATTTCAGACAGGGAAATAAACAAGGAAACCCCCAGTTCCTGCCATACCGTGACATTAGGGTGAAGTTTGAGGGAGTTCTGTCATCAGAAATTGTTAAGTACTATGACAAGGAGAGAGCAGGAATGTCTGAAGTGCTGGGTGACAAGTATAACATAAATGTTAGGAATGGGTTGTTCCTGCCCATATCTGAACCTTGAGCAGTAGTTGAGTTACAAGGGAAAACAATCCATATGAATATATCTAGCAAGGTAACAAGAGTGGATGTTAAGGGATATAAGGGAAGCTCCTTATATACCAAGGGTGTCTGGAAAACTCTCTCCTCTGGATAAGAGAGCAGTTCCATACATCTAAATGTTAATGCCATTTTTTTTCCTGACACTAAACCAAGATTTGCTGCAGTATGCAAATTTCTGCAGAATGTGAATTGACAAGCTGCAACCCTTTTTTTTCTGGGCCATCAACCTTGCTTTCTAGGGACTTGCCACTAGATTTCTTCCAGTCCTTGAAATACTTTAACTGGCTATTCAATGTCTTGGAAGGACAGAGAGCACAAACTGAAAGCCAATAGGGACAGTCTTCAATCCGTTCCACAACCATAAGGACTATGTGCATGGAATTTGGCCCCAAGGACTCTCTGTATACAATCCTTGCACTTGCTGGGGCTGTGCATAACCCCCACACTCCTGAGCATCACTTGTGAAAAGAGTCTAATTGCTGAACAGAAAATTTTACAATCCATCATAAGTAAGGCAAACAGGGACAGCACAAGCTCCAGCAGCTCCACGGAAGGCCAAAAGAAAAAAAAAATAGTCCTCCAGGAAAAGAAGGCGGGGGGGGGGGGGGGGGGGGGGGGAGACAAGACATTTTAAGTGGAAAGCAAGGGCAGGACGAAGAAGACAGAAACAAAGTACTGAACAGACTGAGCTACGTGAACACAGCACAAAGCTGAGAGGGTTACATTACGGCTACCTGAGGCACATCTAGCTCTATTCAGCAGCATCCGTGCAGCAAGGTAAAGGGGCCCAAGGACTGCCAGGAGCAAAGAAGCTTGACGAAAGGCAGAGCAACATGAGGCAGGAGCTGAGCTGAAGAGCCCCATGGGAGAAGCGAGCAATAACTTCAGTTTAGTGCAATCAGCAGGAGAAACAAAGATACACTGAAAAATAGATATCCGGAGCATGGCCGTGCCTAGCAGCTGTCATGCAATGCACAGGTCTCTGTCTTGCTGACTTGCAGCTCCTCCAGGCGCCATTAGATGCCACTCTTCAAGCAACCCAGCCACCTCCGACATCTTCTGGCCGCTCCAAATGCTGGTGCGAGGCCAGGGGAAGAGCAGCTGGTGGCAGTGGTCGTTGCAAGCAGCAGCCACAAGAGCTGGAGGTTCAGCTGGCAGGAGGGGAGGTTCATGGCTATTCTCTGGCTGAACTAACATGAGGCTCACTCCTGACCCTGCCTTAGGGGAGCCAGGCCACCCCACTGGCAGTCTCCCGTGGATCACTGCTGCTCAGTCAGACCCCCGGCTGCTCTGTCACAGCTAGCCCCAGAGTTTTGCCTGCAGAGGAAACTCAATCAGATTTTGTCTACCATCTCCTGATGCAGACCTGAGCTCCCCTCCCCGATAGCACCCACAAATGCAACACATGCTGCCACTCTGATTCAGCTCCATCAATTTCCTTCAAAAGGTCCACCTCCTTTCTGCTCTTTACCCTCTTGCAGATAGCAACCTGCCTTGCATCCAACCCAAACTCCTTTTGTCAAAGGTACGGACCCACTGCTGCTTGGGGAAGGGCATTCTGATTAAAGATCTTGGTGTACGATCAGAGGTAAATTACCAGCAAGCTGTTAAATCATTTGCATTCAGGGTCACACACAGAGGTGCGTCAAACTCTTGGAGCACAAATGAGGCAGACCACATCAGGAGTTGGAGGAGCAGAAGGCTGGACTGCCTGGAAAAAGGCAAGACTTAAGAGGAAAATATTACAGTCAGCTTGACTTTCTGCCTGGTTTGCCACTCAGAATGACAGCATCCCTTTCCTCCTCTTCCTGGGCACTTTCCTTATTTTCCACCCCAGCTTCTTACTCAACTTTTTCTCTTCTCTTGTGGCCCAAGGGCAAAGGGAGAGGAAGAACCTGGATGACAGGACAGAAGTACAGAGTGAACATGGAAGGGAAAGAAAAGTAGGAGAGATGGCGCACAAGCTGCATCAGGGTAGTACAAGGCATGGTAATGGAACCATCGTTCACTCTTATGTGTGCCAATTCCCCAAGTCCCAGGACACAAAGCAGCATTCATAGTTGCTCCTATTAGATAGACTTCCCAGCTGCCAATGCAGCCTGGCTAGCTGTTGCAGTGAAGATGGGGCCAGAATTCAGCTGTGGAAACAAAACAGCTGAAGTATTTGGGGGAGGAATATGCATGGGGGAGAAAATTTAATTTTGCTTTGCAGTGTAAAGGGTGTGATTGACAAATGAGGTGTGAGTGCTGAATTCTGAGAGCTCTCACAGCTGAAGTTGCATGTTGGTATGACTGATGTAAAAGCAGCAAGCAATCACAACTGCAGGCCAAGTTCCTGGACACGATGGGGATCCTAGGAAATCTCCCACTTCTCAGTTCTAGCCCACCTATGCCTCCTGTCCAGGGACCAAAAAGATCCATAGTTTAGACAATCAGGGGCTACGCTGAAGTCCTATTCCATAGCCAGCAGCTCTTCTTGTAACACCAATAGCAGGATTCATAAAGTAACATCTAACTAGAGCTTACCAAATATGCTGAATCCCTTGGAGGGGAAAAAACCCCCACAAAACAAAAAAACAAAAAACCCACAATGAACAGGCTACAGGCAGGAGAAGTTCCAAAAGTTTGTCTGCAAGTTTACAGTGCACACCTCTCCAGCCTGCCACAGACACCAACTCATCAGTTAGCATTGGAAAGTTTTATTTCAAATTTTGCTGACACGTGCAGGCTAACTAATGCAGAGAGCTCCCTTAGTCATAGCAGACCTGAGTACAGTTCATCTCCTGGGTCAGACAGCTGAAGAGTTCAGTGATATCTTGGCTGAAGTTTCACTGCCTTGGTCAGGTTTTGCTTTTTCCATGCTCTGTTGTTTTGGTTTTCCATGTTGATTAAGGGTTGTGAATGCTGAATTTATCATTAAAGTTAAATCATGCTTCCTGGGTCTAGATTTTTACACAAGCTCCAAACTATCCTTTTGGCGAGGTCAGGCCAGGTTTTCCAAAAGACTCAGTTTAAAGAGGAAGCAGATGGCCAAATACCCTCCAGGCTTTGGAAATTAAATAAACTGGCTTCAGAGTCAGTTATCATTTTCAGATATAGTCTCCCATCCACTGAAGTCCATTGACTTAACAGGAGCAGAACACAAAGAAAATGAATCTCTGCTAATACACTTCATGGCAGTTTGTCTAAAATTCGTGATTTAGTAACAGGATCCATTATTGCTGCAAATGGCAGAATGGGCTCTTTGACAGAGTAATTACAGATAAGAACAGGTTGTGAAGCTGCAGATAAAAAGGGAGGGGGTAGTAGTAGTTCTAAGAACAGATTGGTACAGCAGGGTACTAGTCTGGCAGCAGGACAGGAACAGTATTTTACCAGTGGTTCTCCATTCTTCAGTAAAAATTGACGTGTGTTAGAATAGCCAGGTTTTCAGTACTACCCACCTTTGTGATCTAGCTCCCTTAACAGCTACAGAAACATACAAACATAGCTGTGCACTCCTATATTGTCACAGCTGTAGTCCCATAATTGGGAGTTCAGTTTTTAGGGAAAGGAAAGAGGCAGTAGTGGTTTCAAAACGAGAATTTAAGCACAAGAACCAGTACTCCCACCAGATCTCACAAGCTAAGCACGGCTACATCAGCACATGGAAAAAGAGATGACCAAAGTAGAACTACGTGATTAAGGACGTTGTCATATTACACCGCAGCCTTTTCCATGACCACAGAGGACCAGGGAAGGCTTTGGAGAGTTTCCCTGTTCTTGGCATGGACAGTACAGTCTTGGTTAGTCTGGTAGCTAGAGGGCCAGGACAAACAGAAGGCTGTTAGTATCCAATACATTCATTATAACTAGACCCCAACGCAATCAAACACCAAACTCATTAGGCTTGTTACATAATTCCTACCATCTGCTCAGAGAGTGCAAGACAGTCAGATCCTCTTCTAAGAAGTTTGTACACAGCAATAGTAGAGGAAAGTGTTTCTAACGAGTCATGTCCAGAGCAAAGAACCTTTGTCTTCAATCATTCTACTCTTTCTTTTCTGCTTTACTGCAAGGGAATATTATGGTTTCACTACATCTGCCTCAGCCTCCAGCTGTTAATAAAAAGCTGATATTAACCAAATAAATATACATTTATAAAAAACTGCAACAGTCAACCAGTCACTTTCATTATCACTGGACAAATAGATTTGGGGTCCACAGGACTGAACAGGAGAGCTCGACAAAGCTAGAGGCTGTGGAGTAGCACAAACCAGACTCACTGCTAACATCCTCTGAGCTCTGCGTGTGCATGCATGGAAGAGGTCGCTAGCTGCCCTCTGGAGGCTGCAGCCTACAGGCTGAAAGAAATAACCCCAACTAGTATAAATCAGCATATACCGTTTTTATGACGTTGTTCAGAAAAACATATTATATGCCCAAAAAACTCTACAAGTAAGTTGGAAGTGTCTTTTACTGTGTCTTTACACAGTGATGGGGCCAAAGAGCAGAGAGGTTTTTTTTTTTTTCCAGACAGTGGCTACTGAGCTGGAACATTATCAGCATGGAACACCAGGAAATAGGCTAAGTATCAGGAGATTTTCAGTCTCTATGTAGGCAAGCACTGAAGCACCAAAATATTTGTGGTTGCTTGTGCCTAATGAAAAGCAGAATGCTTTAAGGAAAAGCTGCAGAGCTGCCTGGGGAAAAAAAAAAAAAAATCAAATGAGGTAATTTATGTGTAAGTTACTTTAATAAGTGAAATGAGGCAGAAGAGTGCCCAGATCCGTTTTCATTGGATGAAAAAAGCCAATCTTTAGCTAGAGGAAAAAGAAAGTTACACTTAGAGAAATGCATTTTTGAAAAGTATAGTCATTTCTGGCTTGTACCTAAACCTCCGTTTGCAGGAGACAATAGAGGGACAGTAAGGAAGATTCCTGTTGTTATACTTTACCTATGATCTACCAGTGGTTACCAACAGAAAAAGATACTGGGTTAAAGGGACCTCTGAGTAGATGATTTTATGTTCATGATCTTCTTCACAGGCTGCCATGGGGATTTTGGAGTGGAGACGCTCAGGTTTCCAAATTTGGCTGTAAACTTCAGACTGAAATCAACTTAGAAACTATGAACTATACTACCCTGTTTCTTATTAGGATATTATTTCTGGACTGTACCAAGGAGAATTTAGATAAGCCTGAAAATTCTTAAAATGGGATTAGTTATTTATGTAGATAGGGGCATGAAAGACATCTTTTCACTCACTTTTGGTATTTGTTATTAGTACTTGTATGCTGATGAACCAATTATTTGCCGATCCCTAACAAACAAGCCCCTCAGCCCTGCCTTCTATGAAGAGTTATTTCCAAAGTCTTTAAGCACCTTAGGTTTAAGTAGTCTTATTTAAATATATTTCTCATTGCTTCCAAGAATAAAAGAATTAGATCAAATGTGACAAGTTGAATTTGCTAAAATAGCAGGTGAGAATACAGGCACTGCTGAAATGAGTCCATAAAGAAATAAGAAAATGCTTTTTTATATTTAGCCTTGACATTTCTGTGCCATGTTTAATGTTCTAGCTGGAACTGGAAATGGGTTTTTCTTCTTATTTAGCAAACCACTTTCCACAGGTTGCTCATTACATGCCTTATATAGCTTTTATTAATGGTCTCAAATGTTGCAAGGTAATGGGGTTTAAGAAAAGCAGTCCTCCACATTTTACCAGATAGGCATTGCACATGAAGCACTGAATTCTCAACATGCATAATGTTCTTTACACTGATATAAGTGTTTTCAGGCATTCATGTATCAGTTAAATCAAAGGCCTTGAAAACAGCATTGGTTTCAGTAGCTCTGCATGCCTGGTGAGCAGAAAAAGGAAGCAGAGCATTCTAGAGAGACCAGCTGATAAGTGTTTTCTTGCTTACAAAGAGCAGACAAGCATCCCAGTTGTGATCTGACTGAAGTTAACAGCAAGACACAAAAGGAGGTGAACAGTGATTAGATTCACTGTTCCCTTCCTTGTATTTAGAATATTTTAAAGTCAGTTTAGCACTAATAAAAGCAATCTGAGTAGTGTTCCTGAAGCAGTTCTTTAAGCGAGGATGAGTTTCAAACTTGACAACAGCCCCCAGACTAAGAGACTGTCAACTCCCACCTATCAGTCATTACTTTTTCTGTTACGCAGCTAGCATCTTAAGGGAAAGGGGTGCCCAGCTTTCTTCCCTGACCACCTAATGCTTCCAAAACTTTGTTGTGGCATCTGTGCATTGAAATCTCTGGCAGTCAGGTGTGGAGCACTTAACAACAATACCAAGTGACTCACTATCCTCTCCAGTTTGGCATGGCAGAGCTGTAGCAAGCACATGGTATGCAGCCAAATGCCTGGACAGCCAAAGGAGAATACTGCAACATTACCCCACAAAAATTGTCTCAGGATAGACGCTACGCTAGCATTTCCGAGTTACTCTGCACTGAACACAACGGTGGGATGCAAAAGGTTTGAGCAATTTTATGCAGTTGCTGAGCTGACACTGTTCTCCATGGAGGTTTGTGTTTATTGGGAATTCTAGGAAGATATGACCCCGAGATGCTTTACTGCAGATGAGAAGGCAGCTGGTTCCACGTCTGCTCAGTCAATACCCTCTGCTAAATGCAAAACAGTTATTGAGCTTATGAAACTGCCACAAGATGCTACCTAGGAATCTCCAAAATCAAGTTTTAATACTCAGAGTCCCATAAAGAATTCTGAGTAACTTAACATTTGGCAACTTGGAGTGAACTTAAAAATGTGAAGATGCCGTAGGGACTGGGCCTACTGAGTTGATCATTTGCAGAGCTGGGTCTGTGTACTCTCTGCACTGTGTACCCAGTGTTCCCCTCCACCAAGCAGAGAGGGACAGGCTATCCAAGAGTACCTTATTATGACCATCTCAGTATTTTGTGCAAATTCATGATACTTCACTCTGCGTCTATGGAGAAGGAAAGCAAATTCTTAATTCCCTTATTTGCAACTCCTAAAAGGAGTTGCCAGAGGCCATATGGTCAACAGCAGAGGCCATTTTAGGACCCAGATAAGGATTTCTCTTCTACAGTATCTGAAATAAGCGTATTAAATAATTTGGCAAATATCAGCTATTTATTCAGGGCAGGAACTGCATCACTTTGTGTGATTGCAAACTTCAGGCAAACAAAGGAATATGTAATAATCAAATCTTTAAAAAGATTAGAACCTTACACTTTAGAAATGAATCATTTCTAAAACAAAGGTAGATGAGGAAGAGGGGGAGGGTCATGAAAAACTCCCTGGTAGACCAAAATCTTTTCCCACAAACAAGATGCTTGGACATTGTGCAAAGATATGTACAGAAAGATTTGTCTAATTTCTTACCCTCTAAATCTGTTCTCCCCACCCCCCACCCCATTGTGGAGAGCATGGAAAATTAACTTGCCTTAAGAAAAACAAGCACAGCAAGTTGGCATTTATCAGTTTCATACACTGTGAATGTCTGATTGTAACAGCACTTTTCATTAGCAATATAAAAATACTATTGCAACTGCTGTACAGAGCTGAAGGGTGCCAGTCAGCATGACAGATTCCAATACATTTCCAAGAAAATCCCGGAGTGTAATTATCAGCAACTTCTTACCTGACAAGATAGCAAATTGCCTGTGGAGCTGCTCTATTATATCCACTGCAACCAGCGGCCGTATCTCCTGCTGCATGATTTCATCTGTGCAAGTGAAAACAGAAATCTTCAATGAGTTAATAAAACCTTAATGACAATTTTTCCATTCTTTAAGAACCCAGCAAAACAAAGATGACACTCAAAGGAAAAGAGCCTGCCTTGACTATTGGTTCAGATGTTACATGACTATCACAGAGAAGTTTATGATATTTACAGAGTCACATCTTCAGCCTACTTACTTTATCGCCTTGTGATTTCAGAGAGAGCTTTTCATAAACCAGCTCCAGTAGATTTGCAAGAGCATGTCACAGGTTTGCTCAAGCTGACAGCCTGCTCCTTACTACTTCATGTTCCATATTAAGTCACTGCATTTGGCCTCCCACATAAAGCAGCTTTTCAATCTTTGAAACAGTAAAGTCTATTTCAGATACAGTGCCATGTTCCACCCTGAACTCCCTGGTCTCTGCTTGAGGACTTTGTGTAACCAGCTAATCCAGAACAGTTTCCTTTGCTGATGCTTTTTCCGCTACAAGCAAATACATGGTAAAAGGAGGAAATAAGGGGCTGTGAGGCTTTCTTCTCATGAAAACAAAGCCTGTTCTTGTGAAGTAAACACTGAAAAGTTAAAAAAAATAACTTGGCAAGCAGCTGGGGAAAAATCACCACAATTTTTGTGTGTGATCTATTCGGTGACCAGTAACTATAATCTCACATTGAGCTAATTTGATCTCTTTCTGTAACAGGTGCACCCAATTGTTCTTCCCACTCTTCACCCCAGTCTAGACCAGCAACATTTACTGGGGAATATCTGCCAGCTCACCTGGCAGGATCAAGGTTTATGTTACAATAGCACCTATTGTAATTAGGCCTTTAGCTACTGTACAGCTACAGAACAACAGCCAGTCCTGGCTTTCTACCGCTCACCTCTAACTGCCCAGACAACAGGTGGAAGGAAGGAAGCTGGATCCAGACAGATGACAGATCAGACTAAAGGCAGTTAGTTGCCCTATTTAAGCATCAAGATCTTCACTGATGTCAATACAATGCAGGCACTGAAATACTTGGGTGTACCTGGTTTTAAACAAACTGTCCAGAAATAGAGAGGGAGGTCAGAGAGGTTAGAAATTAGCTTCTTTCTCCTGCATCCTAGTCTGCTGCCCAAAATACCATCTCTGTCTCGCTTTCAGACATCCACTCTGATCCTTTCCAGAAGTAGGGATTCTAGGTTTTAAATGACACAATGTCACTTGGAAACTTTTCTGTTCATTTTCAAACACCTCACCAATGCCTTGAAAAAAAGTAACTGAAGAGCTTGTGTCATTGCCCTCTCCTAGACAGACGGTGGCACACAATAGGGAAAGAAATTGCATAGATTTTGGCTGATGCACAAAACAAGGCAATAATTCCAAGCAATTGGAAAAAAATCTCAAGGGGGCAGATTCTGCAAATCCTCCCTTTGAACTAAAAAGGGGAAAAGTCAAGCTAGAATGAGTAATGTTTTTGATGTGGGACCTTCATTTCCATCCTGTTTATGCAGCCCACTATCAGCTTCTCTGATTCTTGATATTGCAGGTGGCTAAGAGCAACCAGGAGAGCAGACTAATGAATCACAGCTAAAGAGTTTGGTTTCAGTGGTGTTCATAGAACTTACTGTAATTTCAGTCTACTGCTATGGTCATGTATTTACACTGTTGCACAGTTAGCAGAGCTAAGGCTTAACTTTGGACACAGACTAGTTTATTTTTACTTTGACTAGAGATATACTGCTCCAAGTAACCAAGCTGGGTGTCTGCAGAGCACTGAGCCAAGCAGTTATAGCCCAAGAGCCCTGCATGTCAGTGTGTGAGCTACGCTCACTTATTTGAATGTGTGATTCCTGGTCACCAAATGTATTTTATACTACATTTCTCATCACCTGAATGGACCCCAGGAGTTGTCCAAGATCAGAGTCTGACTGTGTCAGGTACAGCATGTATACATAAGAGATTAGTAAGACTCAAGATCTCCTGAACTGGTGGGGGCTGCAGGTAGGGAAGAGAGCAAATCGTTTCAAAAAGCATAGTGGGACATGCTTTTTAGAGATTTATGGCTTATTCTCTCAGTCAAAACCTGAATGTACAGTAGAGATCACTACACATCAGAAGGCAGATACAGCCTTTGTAGGAAAACCACCATGTCCTCTCCCCACCCCAGGGCACCAGAACTGCAACAATGAAAACTATATCCCAACACAGCTTTGCAACAGCATCTTACACACGGACTCCTGACTTAACCTCCAGAGATGACCCTGTCAAAACCAAGAGAGTTTGCCTTTGCTTGGGATGGCAAGAAACCTTACGAAGCCCTGTTGCTCTCGGCTGATTGACACAGCTTGTCCAAGTATGATAAGGGATCCTGGTCATTCTGCCAGGTACAAATACATTCTGACACCAGCTCAGTGTTTGCTTTTCTCTCCAGACTTTACAGAGCAGGAATTAAGAGTGGGATCTCCATCATCTCTGCCTTGACATCAGGGCAACTTAGCCTTGTGCTCTGATGCATTACACTACTTCTTAGCAGCCACAGTGCAGTGGTTGTCTGGACCACCCCATCAGACCTCTTTCCTCCAGCCTTGATTGCTACAGCAGAACTGCTAAAAGCAACGCACACCTACCTGTAGAAGTGCCCTGTGCTACACAGGGTGCCACTGGTGGATGATCTTTCAGCATATCGCTGACGTTGTGCTGAAATCTGCTTGGGGAAAATAGACTCGTGTCCTTTCTCTCACCGTGACCCTCATTTTTCACAAAGCTTCTATAACAAAGAGGCCAAAGGGACCAAAGACTGCACAAGGCCAGAACAGGGCTGGTCTCTTCCACTCAAGAAGCATATGTTCTTCTCTGTGCTATATTTGTTCTGCAGGTGCTGAAAAAGAGGCATTCTCCAGGAGTGGTACAGCCATTAGGACCTTTTCATCAGCAGGGCACTCACTTGCAATTGATTTTAAAGTTGGACAAAAGCCTGCAAATTTCTAGACGGAGCAACAGAAAGGCTAAACCAGTAACACTGTTCTGAGTCTCTGTGTCTGTAGACACCCTAGACCTGAGATAACTCATTGTTATGGTCTGTGGGAATCCATCGAAATGGATAATAAAGCTAAACTCAGTACGTCATATTCAGCAAGTTATGTTCAGTTCCTCAAAGGAAAGCCCACTGAACAGCTAGGGTCAGAGAACTGATTTCCATTCTATGCCTTTACAAATATAACTAGCAATCCTATTTGCTGGGCTTTGCTTTCAATACAGCACATGGTCACTTAGAGAGTGAAGGATCCAACAGCCTCCTGATCTCCCTGCAGGTATCTGCTGAACTCAGCTGACATTATTCAAGGCAGCTGAGTACCATGCTGCAGCAGTAATCTCACCCCTCCTCCCACAACTTTTTCTTGTCTCTGTAACAAACATCCATGAATCCTTAGACATGAGGATTCCCAGAGTCTGTTTTAGCCCCTTCTGACAACATTTTTGTGCATAGGAAGGACATGCGAACTGGCACAGCATCACCTGTCTTGCGTATCTGTCACAGACAAAGCAGGGAAGTCAGAGGACCCACAAAGTGGTTTATAGCCTGCCTGAGCTGCTGTGTTTACCTCCTCCCCCAGCCCACCTAAAGTGACTTTTATGCCAATTCGTTATGTATATGGTGGCAGCACAGAGATCCCAGTACTCTGAGGGATCCCAGAGATCCCGTGTCACACGGTACTCCATGTTTTGAGGAAACAGAGGCAGGTATAGGTTGCCAAAGCAAGCAAAATAACAGTCACCCATTACATTTTTCCCTTTTTACTCTGCAGTTTCCCCCACAGATCCCATTCTGGACATGCATGGGAGAAACAAAGGCAAAACAAAATCAATAATGTATACAACGTTATTTATTAGAAAGCAGAGAACACTATAAGCCTGATTTCTCTGTTAGCTGCTTAAGAACAGCATGTTGATAGCCCTGTTTAGAGTCAGATAAATATTACACCCAAGGAACCAGCAACAAAAAGGTCCTGTCATCTATGAATACAATTTTCAACAGGTACTGACAAGTGTCTCCAGATCGTTGGTCAAAGACTTCTAGCATCTTTCAGACAGTCTACTTGAAGTGTTTCTGAATCACCGTAATAGTAATAGATATGCCCTTTTCAAACCACAGGTTGGCAGCAAGATGGAGGCAGAAGAGAGAAAAATGGGTGTTGAGGTGACTATAGCTGAATCAAAATAGCAAAAAAAACCCCAACCCAGAAGTAGGAAAAACAATAAAACATCAAAATAATAATTAAAACAGAGCTTGGACTCTCAGAACAGAGAAACCTTGGAGCATCCATTGAAGAAAATACTGTTGATTTCAGCATCCAGAAGATACAAAGATATTGTGACAACTGTGCAGTCCCACAGGTAGACAGGGGCACTCAGGTTTGGGCGACCAGGACTGAGCTTGAGCCAAACAGTTGCAAAAATGGAGCAAAGGTTTCTACAATGGATGAGACAATCACAAGGAGGCTTGACAGAAACGGAAAATGAACTAGAAAATGTGCCACCATCTCTAGCCTCTCAGAGACTTGCTCATGCCTCCAGAGTAACAAACCTTCCAGTACAATAGCTTGCTTTTGATGTTTGCCAATATGAAGGCATCATTAATATCAACTAATCTTGAGCAAAACAGAAATACACCCACCCCCCCACCCCCCACCCCCCCCCCCCCAGCTGCTTTATTAGCTTGCTCTAAAAAAAGCTTGCTCTCTGGTTTCTAAAGATCCTTTTTCTACCAAAAGAATTTTTTGGTGTAAGGATAAGATGAAGTAATAGAAAAAAGAACCGCAGAGTGCCAGTTAGGACTCATCAAATCCCCTGCCTGGGCAAGACTCTCTCCAGTGAGCCACATGGGATTTGCTGTAAAACCCACACTCAGCAGGAGACATTCAGATGATGAGAAAGGTGGTATGTAAAACACATTTGGTGACTAGGAATCACACGTTCAAGTAAGTGAGCATAGCTCACGCTGACATGCAGGGAAAATAAATTGTAGCAAAAGAAACTAGCAAGAGACTCAGAAAGTCTGAGGAAACAAGGGAAGGTGACTCATGAGCCCAAATGGCAAATCAGATCACGTGGCTATGAAATGCCAGTAGCTGTAGCCAACAGCACATAAGATAACATTTGCCCTCTTGCATCTTCCTCTAGGACAGTGCTTGAAGGTAGTTACTCTCTAGTATTGATGAATTTGTAATACCATCGCAGCACAGAGCTTGCAATAGAAGTCCCAGTCCTTGGAAATATGTGATTACCTGGGGCTGCTAAAGGAAGTTTTTAATCTTTGACTAAAAGAAAAGCTTGAAAACAATTTGTAAAAGCAAACTGAAAGACACAGGTTTGGGTCTGTTTTAAAGCCAAGACATTTTGCCTAGGATTAGTGAGCATTAATCCACTCATATCTTCCACTAACTTTATCGCAGAACACTCTGTAGCCTTCCTGACCCATGTACTGGAAGCCACAAGCCTGCAGGAAGTGGTGTTCAGCCTCTTGGGCAGAAGCAACGTACCATTTTCCTGTGGGACAGATACCACAGCTGAGAAAACCCTGCTTTAGGCTGACATGAGCTAATATTGAGTGAACAGCTGCAGCTTCATAGACTGCTTCAGAAAAACTTACTGACGATAGGCATGTTTTAATTCACTACACGGGGACCCAAAAGTCAGTGGGAAGGTTTTAGCTGCAGGAGCTTGACAACAACTGTCTTGTTTCATTGCACCTTTCCAGTATCTGCCTAAAAGATGGACAAGCCCTGGACACTTCAGAGCAGTCCTGTGTTCTGACAAAAAAACCAACCAACCAAACCAACCAACAAACCTGTATAGCCATGCCACTAAAGATCATATCAAAACATACACGAGCCAAGGGGCTGGAACATGGTTATCTTGGCAACCTTGACTCAGGCATTTCCTAGCTTCTGTGTGATTATTCTTGTGGTCTTAACTTTTTTTTTTTTAAGTGAAGAGGCAGTTACACACAGCTTCTCAAATTTAAAAAAGAAAAAAGCTTAATTGATCAAACAGTATTATGTGAAACAATGCCAATCCCCTACATAGGTCACCAAAGTTGAATCTTTACACATACCATGCAGTTCTTCATTACTTGAGCTAATTGAATTTGCCATGACAATTAAAATGTGAATAAAGATGGGATACTAGGGGGAAAAAAAAAGATAAACAAGTCAGTTCATCTGCTCTTGCTTCTCCTCTTAAACTGCTATAAATTCAATTTCTAGCAGAGACTGTTCAAGTTTTTACATGCAAGACTAGTTTCACTGCAGAAGAATTAGGCCTTACAGTTTTGCTTCCCAAGCTTTTCTACTGAGGGGGAGAAAAAGAAAAGCAATTACTATGGCCATCTGTCTGACACAGCTTCTCCTCCCTCCCAGATCCCTAGGGAGGCTAGCTGCAACTGTGCTATCTGGTCTTTAAGGGGAAAGCCATTCAGTTACGCTCCATAATTCCTCACTTAAAAATGAAACATGCTTGGGCTTCCACACACACACACTTGCCTATTTTATTTCTCACCACAGCTGTATGTATTCCTGCAGCAGGTCTGGAGCACAGTCCCCAAACCTCCGAGTTCAGGGCTACGCCACCAGCAGCTGATTAAAAGCTACAATGAATATAATCTTGCTCCCGCCTCTCTTCTCTGAGCAGAGAGAAACTAGTTTACATGCTAATGGCAACTAATGGTTTCCAACAGTATTGGAAAGATGACCTGATGGAGCGCAAGATTGGACTGCACAGAGCAGATTGACACAGCAGTGCCTATTGCTCCATGAAAGACAACCAAAGGCAACCAGCCATAACAGGACACTGGGGTTTCTTTGTCTTTTAGTGACTGAATGCTACAACTGCCTGGCCTTCTGTTGACTAGAAGAGGGGGTTGCTTCAATCCCCCATCTAAGTCACTAATCTTGGAATAATGGGTTACAAATTTCCAGAGTAAAGTTCATCTCTTCTTAATGACAGCCTAATATGTAATTCACAGGAAAGGAAGACAGCTGGGAGTAAAATAAAATCTTTGCTAAACTCGTAGAGTACATTGGCCTACTTCTACTCTGTGCAAGCTCAGTCAAAAAATGATCCTCACAGCATTCAAATCAAAACTGTGGATTTGAGGAAAAATCAGATTGCTGATGTGATGGAAAAGTCAGATAGGGTTAAGCATAAGGCCAGAGATTTCATTTTAAGAGCATGAAAGGACACCTAATGTTATGTGTTCTTATTCTTCTTTAAAAGTACCAAAAGGCAACACACAAATCCAGAATTCAAAAGTTGCAAAGTACGTACAGGTCAAATGCTCTCCCAACTCCTATGTCTGCTGGCCATCAACAACAACAGTTAGCTAGGAGTCTAGCAGAGCCAAGTTAGATTTCAAGAATTAAACACACTAAGGAGGAAAATTCGCATGTCTTCACTGATAAGGTTTAAGCAAGCTAAAGGATTTGAAAATATTCTGTCCCACCAGAATTCCCTACACAAACCCTTAAGCAAAACATTTCTCTTCCTGAAGGCCAAAAAGGACTTCAAAGTTATTACACCAGAGAAAGAAGCTCTTGGTTTGGGTTTCTTTTTTTAAAATTCTATTTATTTCTCTTCCTCACCATTTGTGCCCTTTGTTTACTTTTTGAAAAGGTTTTTTTATTCTTTCAGCCCAGACAGAGAAACAGCAAGATCAGTTACTGATACAAACTGGCTGTGCTACAGATTATTTCCTTTAAGAGGAACTAAAAATCCAGCTATAAACAGAAAGGAAATCCCATCCTTTCACTTATTCTTCTGCACGTTCCCACCACCTCTTTTTTTGCTAACCCACGTTGAGTCAACTGGAAACTAAGCCAGGAAAAACTTTATTGTAAATAAAGTGAAGCAATCTTTTTCTTAGTGAACTGCTTCTTATCTGGGTTATTTCTCTGCAAAGGAGCTTGAAGGGTACAAGTGCTAGTAAGGCACGGGGTGGGAAATGGCAAGGCCAGGACTACCTCTTCCAGCAGAGAATCACACTTAGATCAGCTTAGAGCAAAAGCCAAAATGCAGCATACGTAGGTGACTGGTGTCATCTTTTCTCTTGGATCATTTGCTAACCAAGCACAACTGTAAAACCTACAAAGTGTACGTGTTTAAATGCAACTGCTATACTCACTAAAACCAAGTTTCATAGTAAAGTTTGCTAACTAACTTCCAAAGACAGAAGATTCTTCTAAAATATTTAAGTAACTGGTTCATGTTTGGAGGTATCCCTTAAAGGTGTTTCTTTGTTTTTTAACTGTAACAGCAAGCCCAACTTTGTGTACACTAATGTAGTAGAAATCTGGACAAGCAAGGTTAGTAGCAAGACTCCAACTGTCTTGAGTGATACACTGCCAATAT
The DNA here is from genome assembly GCF_035582795.1 of Mycteria americana. Lineage (NCBI taxonomy): Eukaryota > Metazoa > Chordata > Aves > Ciconiiformes > Ciconiidae > Mycteria > Mycteria americana. The sequence goes on from NC_134371.1 coordinate 10,918,876, forward strand.
GCTCTGATCCCTTGAGAAGGGGACAGATCTAGGCCATGGTGTGGATGGAATTGCCTTGCAAGCTTTCCCAAACAATATCCATGAAAGAGGAAAATGTTAGCAATGCACACCTTTCTTTGAAGAGCCCAAAAGCCTGTGACCCTCAGTGTCCATCTGGGCAGAAACTGAACTGGTGCCTGATGTGATCTTCTATTGCGCAGCGGATCTGCTCTGAAGTTTTCTCCTTTCAGTATGCTAAGTCACTATCAGTATTTTCAAAGCATTCTGCACAAGCTCATGAAGGACGTACAGCTTTACCTGAGCTTTGCTCTGCAGGCACATTAAGCATTTCTTCCGATTTTACGTCTTTCAGCAAAGATTGCTCAAATTACTTTGGATCACTGCATTTTTCAGTACATCTCGTCGACTAAATTTGATGTTCACTTTTACATAAAATTACAGGAGTGGAGAGGTCACAGATTGAAAAGACCTATTTAATGGTTGTGTTTTCCCATGCTTCAGGAGTGGTTATGGACATAGTTAAACAAGTTGTTTTTACAGGCAGGCATAGTACACATTAGGAGTCTACTGTGGCTGACTTGGAAGGGGGTGAAAGGAGAGCTGTTTATATCAAAGAACTGAAATCATGTCCTCCCAACTGGAAATCCCCTCACTTTCAGTTTCTTGAGTAGGTACGTTGGGCCGCTGTGGTAACTGGAAAAATCTTACCACCCTAGAGATGCAAACCCATTAACACACACCTGTGCTTAAAGTTTACTGAATGAAAGATTCGAGAGGGGCTCAAAGCAGACATCAGTGGCAACCTCTAAAGGAGATATTTGAACACTGTCCAAGTAAGAAGGTAAGTACTACAGACAGGGAGGCATCAGGGAGGCAGGGACACTGGGGAGAATTAGAATTCCCAGTTATTCGCAGGTCAACATTGCCACTACATAACAGGGAAATTTCTAGCTTACCCTCAGGATCACACCAGCCATTAGTAAACTGCAAGGACTTTTCAAGGACTTGCTTGCAGTGACTTTCAAGTCACAAAGAGTCCAGCACGCTCCTTCTTTACACTGGAAATACAAGCGAACCACAGTTATTTTGGATCTAAACCTGAACTTCCCCCAGGCATTAGACCCAGACTTTCAGGTGATTGCTAATTCAGCAGACTCCTCAGAAACGTGCATAAGGCAAAGTTAAGTCCATGTGCAGCTGCACTGAAACTAGAGGAAATATACATATGCTTGGACTCTTGTTTTGTTAAATATTTAGATATCTATTAATCTAAAATGGTAAAGAACAGCCAGGAAGTTCAGATACAGAATTAAAATCTGAGCCTGGGGAACCCCAAGACTCAGAAGTAGTGAAGTTGACAGTTCTCAGTCAGGCCTATCTATAGTTTAAAAATCAATTATTCACTTCTGTGTCAAATTGGCAAGCAGGCTGTTACCTACCCAGGCAGGATGAGTCCCTGCTACTATTATATGCAGTGCTGCTACTGTTAACATGCACCCTCTGGGGTTTATTTCAGCTTTCTAAGCCAACTTCAAAAGATTTTGGTATAGACTTCCCTGGGTGAAGAAACAGGTTTTGCTACTTTTTCCATTTAACCACTTCTTGAAAAACAGTCTTTTGATGTTCTTGTTTGGCTGGGATTTGTTTGTTTGTTTTTAAAGAAAATCTCTTAAAATTGGTGAATAAAAAAAAAAAAAAATCCAAAATCTTTCTCCTACATAAGTAAACTGGAAAGAAAGTAAAAATAAGTCAGTATTTTGATTTACTGTTGGTACATTCTACAAAAATACATTGGTGTGTACAAATATATATCTATAGTCATACTTCAAGGATTTTGACAATTACTTAGTGTCAGAATCCACCATACATTTATGCATACATCTAAGAATCCTTGATTAATTATTCCCAATAAAAGCTAAATTACACAAACTGATATAAAATTCTTAAAGCTTATACTCTCACTGTTCAGTTTAGGTGACTTCGTATCCCATCCTGTTATGAAGATACTTGTTATAATATCATAAGAGTAAAATCATAAGAGATAGTAACGATTAACCAATCTTCACTATATGTTATGAACTATCCATAATCAAAGAGCTAAAGAAACACACCATTCCCCATCATTTGCTCAGCAAATTTTTAATTTTTTTTTTTTTTTTTTTTTTTTTTTTTTTGAGACAGACATTGCTTGATTTCACAGAGCATGTGCTGAGATATTATAGCGGGGATGTTACATCCTGCTCTCCCCAAAACAGAAACTTCCCTAATAAAAGACATTAAAGGCCAAGGTCTAATCTCAGCAACAGTTTCAAGAAATTAATCCAGATTTACAACAGTATGGCACAGCCCCTTGCCTAGTCCCTCAGTAGTAAACACTTCTTGATAGTTTCTAATTTTTGCCAGAGAAAAGTTAATTCGTCTTCTTCCCCAAATCTGTGGTTCACAACAATGCTGGACTGCTAGAACACAAATTCCTGCTCAGAGAAGAGAACGCAACAAAAGAAGGTTTCACATTTCCACACTGTCATGTTAAAATCCATCATGAATAATAAAAACCGCATGTGGCAAACTGCAAAGCTAAAATACGTTCACTACAATACTTGGACACTAAGCTAATCAAGAGATACAGCAGACTGTATGGCAGACTTCATTCCTTCCTCCCCAGAGCTTGCCAGCAGACAGTTGCACAGCTGAAACAGTATCTTAGAAAAATTCCAGCCACTGGCTCTGCTCTGAACTATTGCATCCAGCAAAATCATTTTAGAGCCTATTCACATAATTTTTGAGGGAGCATTCAGCTCAGGAGCTGTTTTCTTGCTCACTTCTGAACAGAGGCCAGTTAGCTCAAAAATATTTCCCTGGTTACTGCCATTGGAGACAAATAGTGAGCCATAGCAGCCATCACTGCTGCCAGCAGCACTCCAAATATATATTTCGGTAACAGGACAAATACTGCTCACAGCCGACCTCTCTGCCTGAGGAGACCCAGCCAGCCCTCCAGCAGCCTCCTCCAAGCTATCACCACCGTCTCAGTTCAGATGCCCATTAGAAAAAGCAACAGAAACGCGCTGCGAAGAGCGATGCCTCCCCTTTAGACCCACACACACTCACAGGCATGTGCCCTCCCTTGTGTCGCAGGCTGGCTTCTCTGCAGTCGCGCTGTGGTAATGAGTTCACACAAGGCAGAGGGGAGGGATGGAGAGAGGCAGCCTTCTGTGGAAGCGGTCCTGGATCTAACCAACGGTGCACCAAAGAGCTGACGCTCTCCTGGAGGAGACTGCACAAATTGCTTAGTAACTGCTTCAACACAAACCACAGCAGAGACCTCTGACACACACCATACCCAGGCTTTAACCCTCACCAAGGTACAGCTGGCTTCTTCCCTCCCAGGCAGCTCTCCACTCAGACCCTTCGACACTTTGGAGGCATTCACAGCTTAGCACAAACAAATAAAGGTACATCCCAACAAGAGACAACAGATTCACTTGCTCAGACTAAGGCATGGAAAGGGCTTTTGTTAAAATAACTTCAAATAGTAGAGTATTCAGGGCCAAAGGAAACCAGCTGCTGTCTTGGAGTACTATCCCGAAGGCACACCCACACACCAAAGCATAGTACTGTCATTTAAAGACAAAGGAGAAGACTGCACGAGACCTATGAATTTGGTTGGAAACATGATGCCAGCTCTTGGACAAGGGAGTAATCAGTTCTATATACCTAGTTCAAAAAATTCTTCAGGACTCAAGTTTGCACGGTGCATGAAGTACACATGTGCTTTCATGTTGGTATGACAATGGTAACATGGCATTGATAGCTGTCTGAAGCAATATTGGGTCATCACTTTAGTATTAGGTTTATTGATAAAATTGTCCCTTCCCTATCACAAACCCCAGTGCTCAGTAACTTCAGATACAGGTCACTCTTTACCTAGGGTACAGCAGAGCAGCTGTGATCCATCATGATCACATGATCCATCATGATCCATCATCATGGATGCATGATGCACCAGTTGACGTCTTGCTTCTTCTGTATGTCCTGCCATCAGTCGGGCTAAAAAGAGACATAATTCATTTTATAGATAGAGAAATTGAGGCACAGGGAGAGGAATCCAGGTCACCACCCAACCTCAGTTTTCCCCACTTGTAAAATGAGGAGCAGGCCAAAGTTGCCTGTACAGATAGGCTACTGGAGCAGATCTGTCTTAAGGATAACACACCCAGTGTTTCCATCCTTCCCCCATCAGCCAACCAACACAAATTATCACAACGTTTATAGTATAGCATGAGAAAACCAACAGGACTTTATATGTATAAAAATGCCAAATCATATAAATGCGATATCAAAGTAGAGCATCACCATGCTAGGTACGAGATATGTATGAGAGCTTAAGACACCTGTAGTGTTACAGACAGACACTCCTAGGTGGATAAAGGTAGACTAGGAGAGCAGCAAGATGCATAGTATGTTTTCACATTGCACTTTCTTTCCCCAGCCTCTCCTAAACTACATGCTAAACAAATGAATTTACCAGCTGTAGTGAGTGTGTAATGTTACTCTCTGCTGCCTATACTGATATAAATGTCCACATGTAACCAATTTACAATCAAAATCTGTCTCCCATTCCAGACACATTTTGCTCTCTGGAGGGGAGGCTGTGGGTGGGAGATTCAGCTCCAGCTCTGCTTGTGGACAGTGAACGGACTGTCCCAGGCAGCATTCATAACCTTCCCCCAGGGACTCATCCTCTCTACAAGCAGAGGTGGGAGAAGCTCCAAAGCATTATGGACAAGTGTCACATTGATGTAAGTGGCTGATAAATGTGCCAGATGATTACACTCTAAAAAGCATTTTAACCCTGTGCGTAGAGATGCTGCAGAAGTAGCAGATCCAGCTGTGGAGTCAGAAGACTAAATGCTGCTCTGCAAGTGAACGTGAATGGCTAACCTATGCTGACCCCTGAGACAAGGAGAGGAATCATAGAATCATTAAGGTTGGAAAAGACCTCTAAGATCATCTAGTCCAACCATCAACCCAACACCTCCATGCCTACTAAACCATGTCCCAAAGTGCCACGTCTACACATTTTTTTAACTCCTCCAGGGATGATGACTCCACCACTTCCCTGGGCAGCCTGTTCCAATGCTTGATAACCCTTTCAGTGAAGAAATTTTTCCTAATATCCAGTCTAAACCTCCCCTGGCGCAACTTGAGGCCATTTCCTCTCATCCTATCGCTTGTTACTTGGGAGAAGAGAGCAACAGCCACCTCACTACAACCTCCTTTCAGGTAGTTGTAGAGAGCGATAAGGTCTCCCCTCAGCCTCTGCTTCTCCAGACTAAATCCCAGTTCCCTCAGCCGCTCCTCATAAGACTTGTTCTCCAGACCCTTCACCAGCTTCGTTGCCCTTCTCTGGACACGCTCCAGCAACATAATGTCCTTCTTGTAGTGAGGGGCCCAAAACTGAACACGGTGTTCGAGGTGTGGCCTCACCAGTGCCAAGTAGAGGGGCATGATCACTTCCCTACTCCTGCTGGCCACACTATTCCTGATACAAGCCAGGATGCTGTTGACTTTCTTGGCTACCTGGGCACACTGCTGGCTCATGTTCAGCCAGCTGTCAACCAGCACCCCAGGTCCTTCTCTGCTGGGCAGCTTTCCAGCCACTCTTCCCCAAGCCTGTAGCGTTGCATAGGGTTGTTGTGACCAAAGTGCAGGACCCAGCACTTGGCCTTGTTAAACCTCATACAATTGGCCTCAGCCCATCAATCCAGCCTGTCCAGATCCCTCCGTAAAGCCTTCCTACCCTCAAACAGATCGACACTCCCACCCAACTTGGTGTCACCATTGAATGAACTCACCATAGAAGGTGCACCAAGAAATTCCTCTCAGTCCACTGCATGCTCAAAGGAAAGCTCATCAGACAGCACTTTCAGTCTCACAAAGTAGATTTACAAGTGTCAGACATTTTTTCATTTGCATAATCAGTAAAGGTAATTTCAGTGTGCATCTGTAAAATGTCTTTGCCAAGCTCAAAAGGCTTAGTTGCGGCTCCCTCAGCAGAACGATATAACAATATTTTTTACTACCCAAATATTGTCCCACCAGCATACAGCATATGCAATAGAGTAATTCTGATGTTTCAGGTTTTCTTACTGGTAAGCATCTGCAGTACATATGGAAGTTTTTGAGAGGTTTTAGGGTGGGGGTTTTTTTGTTTGGGTTTTTTTGGGGGTGTTTTGGGTGGGTTTCTTTGTTTGTTTTTAAATTCAAGGACCTAATCCTCAGTTGCTATAATACACCCCAGTTTCACTGAAATTACGTGCACCATCCGAGCATCTGACCCCACATGTTCATGTATTCACACCTGTGGTTATGGCTCTCCAAATCATGATAAGGAATGGCTCATACTCAAGTGCCTCTAACTCAGAGATCATCTTCCCAGATTCTTTGACTGCAGGACCAGGGGGCACCACTAGGTTCATTGTGTTTGACTTGTTGAACACACAAGAAGTTCACGGAAATTGGATTAAACCAGCATTTTAGAAAGCTCTTTAATCTTATATTAAAGACTCCAGGCAACTGCAAATCCACTGCTTCCCCTGGAGCTGGCCTAACATAAAGAAATTGGCTTGTGTTTCAAAGCTCTCACTTTAATTTCCAGCCTGTTGATTCGTATTTGGTTTTGATTTAAAAATTTGATAGGTGCCCCCAATTTCATCCTTCCTCTGGCAGATCTCCCTTCTTGAGTCTAGTGGTAAAGTCAAAGGAAAATGGAACAGAGTATCCCATTGTTCTGCCTCTTCCCATCTCACCTCAGCTTTTCCCAATGCTAGCAGAGGATGACCTTACTAATTAACAGTATCCCAATTTCATAATCAGATCTTCAGCCTTGCAGACCTTTGCTCCTTTAAGGCCCCCACAGCAGCACACTGTATCAAGGTGGTGACTCAAGAGTTTAGACAAATAGCCTGAAATCAGCAATCCCCAATTTAATGACTCACAGGAACAGGTTCTGAATATGAATAAAGTGCTGTCTCTGTGCAGAACAAAGTTGCTGAGACATCCTGGCTTAGAAAAAGGTGAAAAAAGAAATGTTTGGTCAATAATTCTTGTCTGTTGTAAAAGCCTGGAGGATTTTTTTTTTTTGCCCTTGAGAAATGGAAGGAACTAATAGGATCAGAAATTTGTGCAACAAGACACCTGGCATAGTTCAAATATTCACGTATAGGAAGCTGGGCTGCTACAACCAAGCTTTATTTATCATTCTTCTATACCTGAGCACCAGTAATTCTACTAGATAACGTCCAGGTTGTGAAGGAGGAGAGTCCATGACTTAGAAACCTCACTGGGCAGGTTAATCCACAGCAAGATTCAGATAATAAAGAAGCAGCAGAATTTGTACACAAGATCAACATACTAGCACAGCAGAAGTGGGTCTTTAAGTGGGGCTTGAAGCAGCAGAACTGGCTGAAAGTGGAGAATAAGCTCTGCAGCCATAACCAGGGTGAGAGCTCTGCACAGATGCTCTCCAACCTCTCAGTACATTCAGCACCATTTTCCCCTGAAATCTTCTCCCCAGACACTTTACACTACAATTTAGGCAATACAAAAAAAGCAAATTATCTTGTGGTAATAAGTCCCACAAGTTAACAAAACGTTACCAATTACAGCAATCTGTCTATCTGTGTTTAATGCTTTTCCATTTCACCGAGTTGTTTCTTGTTCTGGTATCGTGGGAGGAAGGGAAAAACATAAATACCCAGAAGGCCTCTGCTATAACTTGCCCTCTGAGAATTTGTTCTCTTGATCTTCTCAGTACTACTTATCTCTCAAAACTCTTTTTAAATGGAAATCAAGCTATGCCTTCCCTATTTTCATCACCATTCTCTGGACTTTTCTGATTAGGTAAACAGGGTTCAGTATTGTTCAATAGCAGCAGAGCAGGCTGCATATCAATGGGAACAAGTGAAGAGAGACACAAGCATGCAAGATAAGGATCTTTTCTTAGAAAAACCTCTATGGAAAACAGAATATTTTATTTTAGCTATTTTCTTTGCAGTGAGAGCCAGCTGAAAAAATTTATCCCAGGTTCCCTAGGTAGCATTTTACATTGAAGAGGAAAACAGATACTGAATGCAAATAAACCAAGAAAAATTCTGCGCAATGCACGAGGAGGCACTGTGACTGAGTCTCAAGGGGTTTAGAAACACCTTCCACTTACACTGCAGATTTCAGTCTTCACATGAAAGAGTCACTTTCCCCAGTAACCAGCACCACTGTAGAAAGGTCAGCCATGTGGGAAAGAAAGCATTTCTCATTTATTTCACTACTGAAGGTGGAGAAGCTCCAAAAAGGCCAAGAAATTTCATCCTGATCTCATCCAGATGGGATTTCCTTCTGGAGATAGCACCATAGAAGCCATTTTTTCAGTCTTTAAATCCTCAACTGCTCTAAAACCATGTCCAATACTTCAGTCCCTTTTCCTCCCTGAACAGATAGCTCTAAAGAACTGCTTTTCATTTCCAGCAGTAAGAGACGCACAGCAGTAGGACTGAGAACAAGCACTCATGATTGCTGGACAGACAGAACTGCGGCATTCCTCGTCCTACAGAAGGACAAAATCAGAAATACTCTGCTAGTACAAGAGGCAGGTCCCCATCCTACTGGCAAGGAGGATCTTGCCTGGTTTTGCAGCAACAGCAAAATCCTGAATAGCCTCAGTAATGAACTGCATACTCCTTAGTGTCTGCAGATTCATTACCCTGTTTTACACAGCCACCAGCCTTGAGCACAGATGAAAAACACACATCTATTCACTTAAAAAATATATAATCTGCAGGCAGCCTTAGGCTCCACAGCATGCAGAAACATACTCTAACCAGCCAATGCTCATCCATCCGTGTTAAGCCCCAGTAGCTGTGCGGTCCCATTGGAGGACTCGAGCATCACAACAAGGCAGACTAATTAAAAGCATCTGGGGACAGAGGGGGCCATTTTGGCAGGAGGTGTCCTCAAGTGTAAAAGATGTGAACCAGCAGCTGGGTGACATGAATAGCGCGTGTCAGTGCTGAAAAGGCGCACTGTCCAAGAATGATGTATTTCATGACAAGAGGCTATGCTTTGCTTTCAGCTTCAGTATCTCTTTTGTGAGGAACTGAGAGCACTACAAGGAGGATCAGCTCTGGACTGGAGTCCCTGCCACATTTGCCTGGCTTTCTGGGGACTCCTTCCCCTTGGTTGTCAGATATAGCACCTTGGAGCTGCAGCTCCCAGAGAGTCTCAAGGTCACATACTGGTACTCAAAATAGCACCATTAGTACATCAGACCCCAGAGGGGACTTCAGCACCCCTAGGCCAGCCCATACAGCAAGGTCCTTCCTCTGCCTGTTGCAGGGAGCCAGGGCTGTGGAGCTCTGAGCAGTCATCACATGGCCATAGGGAAACTGCCCTTCAACTGCCCCCTCACAGCGGCACTTTCTTTTTGTAAGCATTCAGTATTTTCATCTCTTTACATGAACAGGAGACTACAACCTGACTTTTAACTACTCATCAAAACAAATCACATTGATTCAAAGGAAGCCTTGAACTTGCATGATCCAGGAAGTGGGCTAGCTTGGCACAGAGCTGCTTGCTATGGGGTACTGCTGATCAAAGGTACGTTACCTGCAGGCCACTGCAGGCCTGTCTGCAACCCCGTGGCCTCTGTTTCTGCTGTAGTTACCTGTGTGCCTTCAATCTCTTCTAGTTATGATATTTAGTACAAGAGAGAAAATTGCCACAGAATATTCACAGGGCTCCACAGATGTGGTCTCTATGTGAAAAATGCTTCATACTTTGGAGTGCCTAAAGTACCGAGTAAGCACTAGCCAATTAGCCCTCAACAACACTCCAGCTGGATCTTTACATTGCAGAAAGGGTACCCCTAAGTGAGAGCCAAGTCAGAACATGCCAGAGATCCGTGATCCTGCATTGCCACTACGTTCAGACAGAGCCAGCCTGAGAAAGAGGCACACATCCACCCCTAGAGTTTGTCAACAAGTCTTTGCTAGTAGCAAAGGACTAGCAAGATGGGGCAGGCAGAGCCCAAGTTCTCTGGGCAGATCATCTTTCTTCCCCTGTGTTTATGCAGCACCTACTGCAAAGGGAAATTGGTTTCATCTTCAAAGGATAGTCATAGCTACATCATCAGGATCCACTATGGAGGCAGGTAATTCCCACTGCTTCTACTTTACAGATAAGAAAACTAAGGCCAAAACAAGACAAGAGATGAGTACAGGGTCAGAATCAGTTCAGAGCAGGATAAAAGAACCCAGGCAATGCTGCTGCTATGAATTCCTGTACCACCTTGCCAGCTCCTTAGCCCCCTTCTAACATGGTCACCGCATGCAGAGCTCTCACCGGTGTATTCTCACGGCTCACACAGCTCTAATGCATGTGCCTGAAGGCACCTTGTCCCTAGCAATAACCTAACTTCTGCCCCTCCTGTCGCCTCTTTGGTTGAATTTAAAAGAAAACGAGCAAAGATGCTTTCTGCCTCACAAATGGCAACAGGCTCAGACTAGTTGACACACTATCTGTTCTCTAGCAGAAAATTATTTTCCAAGGGATTTCCGCCCATAATACTATGCCAGGTCATCTCTCAACATGAGAGGCAGGGAAGGTGTTTCCCTGGGAACAGTAACCATGGCAAAGCTCTTACCAGTGTGTTCCCCTCTCTACCTACAGGAAGAAAAAGAACAGCAGATGCCTGAGCTCTGCCTCCAGCAGGTCCATGGACCCCCAGAGCCATAAGCAAGCTGGAAGCACCTGATCAAAGATTCAGGAAGGAACTTCAATTAATTTTGTTCTTTTACTCAGATACCAGACATTTCTGCCATGCTACGCTGAACTCAGAATGCCTCATTATAAAGAGTGCAACTGGAAACATCAGTGTTACCGAAAGGTCAGCCAAATACAACAACGCATAGGTAGGCACTGAGCCCAAAAATCAGCATGGATAGACAGCCAACAGAAGCAGAGGTACAATGGACTGGCTTTGCAGTTTTCAAACCCTGGCATTGTGCATTAGAGCCCTATTAAAGAAAGCATCAGCAAACCCCAATTTTTAAGCAGTAGCTGCCAGCAGATGACCTGCTTCTGGTCCACCTCTTTTTCTGCAGAATATTCTCGATTTACCAGATTGAATGCAACTCTCTTTGCTGAAGAGCTAATTAAATCATAATAACCAACTCAACTTGAAAGTACAATCACATTGCATGCTTTTGGGGATCTTTCTGTCATGTACTAGTGAACATGTTATAAATTTCTGGATTTGAGGTTTGCTAAGTATTTATTCAAGTTAACAGAGCAAATGAAACCAAAGAGCTCCTTGTTTAATCTTTCTCTCAAATGACACAGAGAAAAAGTGTTCTATGATTCAGCAATCCTGATATGTCACTAAACAGTCAACAGCCTAGATTTCAACTACTATCACTCCACTTCAGCGTTAACATTGCAATTAGCATGAATTGCCAGGACACCAGCATCTTATACTAGCAACCCACTCAGAGTAGAATACCACCCTGTAGCCAGACTGACTGACACAGAGCACAAAAAGCTCGACAGTCCAAGTTTCTGCTTGAGTACAGTGAAACCAGAATTTTTATAGTGAGATAGATATTGACCTTCTACTTAGTAAATTAGGAGCACAGGGTGACAGGGTCAACTGAGTCATGATACCCACTGCTCCATCTCCTTACATTCATTTCAAAAGAGTATTTTACATGCGCAGCAAATACCTGCTCCAGACATATACAGAAATCTCAGTGTCTAACACCCAAATGAAATAAACATTTATTCAGAATGAGTCTAGCATTCATTTTAACCTCCTCTAGGTCAAATCACTGCAAATATCCCAGAAATATACAGCCAAGTCAAATGATGCACTCATACCTGAGTCAATATCCAAATCCAGCCAGTTGTCTTTATTTACCACTGAATCCTCAGAGAAAGCATTAGAAAAACAATCTCTTTTTGCAAATCTCCTAGGAATGCAATACAGCTACCACTAAGAGAAGATGCTATTTCATTTAAAGATGCTGCACATACCTTTCTTTGCCATACGCTCCAGTCTAATGCATCCTCCTATAAAATCATGGTAAGATTTCATTTCTCCTTCTGTTATCCGGACAGCAGTAAAAGGTGGATTCCTGGGCACCTGTTGTCCACATTTCCGACACCGAGAAGCCATTGCCACAGCTCGGGAGACTCTTGTCAGGAATCTGCTCTCTCAGTTTGCTGGAATCCAGCCTGATTCTTCAGCCGTCAGTCCAGGCTGATGACTTTATCCCACTTAGTTCATTCAAGGTCACCCTTGCCAGCAGGATGTTCACCATTGCAATTGGCTAAGACTTTTATAGGCTTACTGACTGTGTTTGTTTCTCCCTCCTTGCTTTCGATATCAGTTTACTTTATTCTCTCATTCAGAATGAAAGCTGTGAACCTCAGCACAGCCCATGCCCTGAATGGCTTCCTTATCATTAATTTAAAGCTATCTTATAAGCGACAATGAAGAGAGAAGATCCCAGAAGCACGTTGCAAGATCACAGAACGTCTCAAAGCACATGCCAGATACGTTCACAAAGAATTTTTCTTTAAGAAAATGTTTTTCTTCATGATTTTTGGTCCCTTTCGGGCTTATGATTTTATGATTCTTCATCACTGAGAATGGATTTTTTTACTTCTGCATTTCAGCTTGGATGGTGCAAGGAGACTGCTCTGCAGAGCTGCTCAACCAATTACTCATATGCCTGGCAGTGGTACTGGGAGGCTGCAACTGTACAAAAAAGCCCTCTGCTGCTGTGCACGGTCCCTGCTCATAAGATCTGATAATCTAAATGAACAGAGTAGCAAATGGAGGACAAAAGGGAAATATTGCTGGCAGACATGCTCTGCTACCTCTGCAACCCCCAACCCAAATTTTTTTTTAAAAAGAAGTTGGATCCATCAGTCTGACACCAAAATGAGAGATCTGAAACATACATTTAGAAGTCTCTCTTTGAACGTGCTGGATATTTAAGTTGACTTTTTTCCCTTTTAACAATTACTGCAATACAAATCACTGATCAGAGAGCCTTGTGAAGAAACTAGTACTGGGGGCAGTGAGTGCAGAGAGCGCTCAATCCTGATGCAGTGAAATAAAAAGGAGCCTTCTCTGGGGTCGGGAGGGACTGCACAGGAGGTGCATGAACAGGCACAAGGCCAGCACTGGTGACAGTGCAAAGAATACAATGAGAACCTAATGAATCAGAGCTGAACTGCAACCCAGAGCCCAACTGCAGGGACCTGAGCACAGAACGAGCTTCCTGCGAGGATCGTATACACAGGCCAGAAGAGTCTCTGCCTTCCTCTGCCTCAAGCACTACCACCTGTTGGCACTTTACGTAGTTGCATCCAGAGCTGTTCAGCTCATGGCCCTCTCAAATCACAGCTGATCCCTGGGCATGGAGTGGGAAAGGAGAAGCCTAATTAATACAAATCAGAGAATGAACTAGAGGGGACAGAGATGCCTAGGAGAAAAAAGCTTCACATGATGCCATTACTAAAACGGTGAATAACTAGATGGACAGGCATGAATGCCTGTAAGCTGAAGCTTACAGCAGTCGACTCAGCCCTGCTTCTTCCCCGTTCCACAAACTTCTGCAGCTTCTCCCCTGCCAGCTCCGCTGCTCCCCAACCACACAGTGAGCTGTTTCAGCTCCCTAACCCAGCACACAGAAACTGACCATGTAGTAAAACAGCTACTAGACCTGGGAAGCAGTGAGTCTCAGGACCTCTCCTTTTGATGAAAGGAAGCTATAAAGGGGATCTCCACTCTTAAAGCAAAAGATTTGTGCTCCCTTTCCCCCCAAATTTGCTGCATGGCATGAAGCTGGTCACCCTCCTGCTCTTTGCATTTGCCAAAACCCTGCCTGCAAAGTGAGGACAATGTACTGAGCTGTTGGGCGACTTGATTCATTAGCATTTGTAAAATATTTATTAGAGCTTTCATAGAGAAATCCCCAAGGGACTGACATATTTTGCAGATAGGGAGAGCAGTGGCACAGAAGGCAGAATTAATTTGTAGAAAACTATCATCATGAGATAAGAAAACTAAAAACATAGCCCAGCAGTTTTATCTTGAAGCCTTTCTTCCATTCTCTTTCCTTTCATCACAGGGGCTCAAGGAGTCCTTCCATACACAAGAAAACATGATGTAACTTGGAAAATAAGCTTTTCTGGCAATATGTTCGTGCGTATGCCCGACATACACAGAATAATTGCACGTCAGCCTTGCACATATGTAGATATACAATGGGGGAGAATCCAGCATTTGGGACAATACACTTCTGTCTGCCATCCTCCCTTGTGTACACCGTTCCCACCGGTATCCACATGGCTTAACAACAGGAGGATCTGTAAGACACTCTGTTCCAAGGTGGACACTTGATGCTGGAAGTGGGATGCAAGAATAAATCTGGCCTAAGCATGAGCTTCTGAAGCACAGGTAGCCACAGCACACACCAGGAAAACTATCTAAAATAATCTAAGTCTGAGCCTTTCCCTAGGAAACTGATCCATTACAATGCTAAATAGACATCTCTGATGCCTGGTGTACCACTGCCATCACCCAGCTCCAGATAAAAAATAAGCTGACTGTAGCTGCTACACATGTCGCAACAGGGCACATCAGATTTACCTCAGGGACTGAGTGCTGTGAGGACTAGGATGGATGGACAGAAGGATCTGTTTATTCTCCTGTAAGTTTCATTTCATTCACATTTCACAAGCATCTGGGCTGGCTTCTCCTGACATGTATCGGAAACCTCTGACATGGGAGCACTAAGAGACCTGCACTGTTTCCTACCACACAAATTACCTCTTCCGTACTGCACTGGATCTATTGGCACTGGAGCTGCTGCAAGGGCTGGCTTGCAGGAATGCTTTTATGTAACATGTTACCAAACGTGCACTCAGTGTGGATAATTGATTAATCACAATTTTCCTCCGTTAGCTAAAAGGTATCAGTCTGACTGGAAGCATGTTACTGTTCTTTGCATGCAGAAGAGTCTTGTGGAGAGAGCAGGTACAGAAAATGGCAAGCACGCTTCCTCGGGTCTTCTCCATAGGTAACAGAGAATGGAAGGCAGTTACTTTCCTGCTGCTCCAGACAACCATAGCAAAGTGTTTGGAAAAGCTAAGGAAGAGGACATTTTCTGCTCATGAATTGCCAGCATTGCCTAGCAACATCATCTGGGTTGGTCTGTCAATGAATAAGCAAGTAAATAAATGTAAGAAAGTGTCATCAGAAACGGAAAAAAAAAAAAACACCAACCACCACCCAGATATCCTCAGATGCTATTAACCACAACAGCCTGAGGAACTGCACTAGTTCCTAGTTTCATTAGAAATATCAGTTCACCTTGGAACTGCAGCTTGCTGGAGAGTCCTTGCTGTCATTACTGCATGGCCAAAGGATTGCCACAAATTTAAAGTCAACTCAGTTAAATCAGTTTAAGCCCCATATCTCTTCTCATAAAATAATATGCTTCTGCCCCAAAAAGCAGTGCTCCAGTGGTTGGTATCACTGTTAAACATGAAACATGCAACAAACACATTGGATCTCAATGATGCTGGACACAATGGATGTAATTTCTCGTGAAGAGCCAAGAATTGAGTTTGGGAATAGCATTTATGTGCCAGAGGAAGGAGGGAGAAAAGTCTGCTTCTGCTGCAGGTGTAAATGAGGCAGCTAGAAAATACTGTAGAACACTCCTTGTTTGCAACTTAACCCACAAAATCATTAAAACAATTGAGGGGGAAACAGACATCCCTTTTCCGGCAGAGCCTTGTAAGAGCCATCAAGAAAGGTTAGTAGATGACACTCAAAAATTGCCTCTCCTATCCACCAATGATTTAAAAAAACCAAAAACAAAAAAAAACCCCACCCAACACCGAGATCAACAAGAGATACCTTATTTATTCATGAAGACCAGCAGCTTCCCCCACCTATGTATAGTATTCTACAAGGCTGAGAAATAAGTAATCTAAATCCAATGCTGCTATAAGATTTATATACATAGAAGCTAAGAAAAAAATTCATATCTCATTCCTGAAACCCCAGCTTCACATTTTCCTATATTTTATGTGATGTTTTATCTGAAGTTTGAACTGTTCTTTGATAGCTATGCTGAAACACACCATCCCTTTTGTATATGCCTCTGTGACCTTTTTTTCTGCCTTCCCCACCATCCAGATCAAGAACCTGATAAGCCACAAGGCACTTCAGCAGCTTGACGTGAAGGTTTATTTTCAGAGCACACTTAGTGCTGTTACAGGTAACATCCATTCCACTGTTCAGCTAGGAAACTGAAACTGGTCTTTTCTATTAACTTCCATGTATTTTCTTCCAACTAATAAAAAGCAGACCAGGATTCCCTCCCCCTCCTTTTTTAATAAAGGGCTACATCCAAGGCATTGTTTTAAGCCCCAAGGAGTTACAGGAATGAGCAGAGCGAAAAAATATCTCCGCTCTTGAAATTACTTTTAGCATACAGCACTGTTGCAATTCCAGCATGCAGTTACTGCACGAGAAGGCACTAATTCCAGTGCCATATGGCTTCAGAATCTCATTACCCTGATCTGCTTAAAGTGATTTCCTAACTGACGAGCAAAACATTTTTGGTCACCTTCAGCAGTGGGAAACAAGAACTCTGCCACTGTTCATGCACATCTACTCCCACGCGAGCTGCCAGAAGCAGGAGTAAGTATAACAAAGATCAGAAGACAACCTAGCCAAAGAACTTTTGTTGCCATCTCAAAGCTGTATAGACATCCAGGGCTAATCAAGGACTGTTACCATCATTATTTAAAAAAAAAAAAAAAAAAAAAAAGCCAGTGCCATCACTGCTGGATTAGAGAAGCTGCCCAGGAGATCAGGAGATGAGTGGAATCTTCGTAGGACAAGCAATGAGCAGGACTTGCTGCTGCACCTGCAGGGTTTATTTTATCTAGCTCTCTTGACCTCTGCAGTTAAGTGCACATCAGCAAGAACAGAAGGCATTTCTGTCCTACTAGGCATCTGCTTGGCAAGACCAACAAACAGATTCCCAAATTTACCAATCTGTAACTGGCACAAGGGTAAAGAGCAGCTAGATCCAGGGTTTAGGCTTGGATGCAAAGTTATTCCAGTCTTGATCACAAAAACACCTAAGGACCCAAGTGACGCTAAGAGCCTTTCTGTGCAACACATACCCAAAACATAGCTCTTGGCTTAAAGAGTCAGGGGAATAAAATGAAAGACAAGTAAATGCAAAAGGAACAAATGAGAGAGATACTGGGTAACCCAGAGAAGGTTGTGATCCATAAAACTGGGCATGTCAGGCCACCGTTCTCCCACACTCCTAAACACCATGATCACCTTACCATCAATGCAGCTGTGAGAGGTGGACGCATAGGTACAGTCTTTCTGCCATTGCCCTCCAGCAGCAGCATGAATGCTGGAGAAGAAAGTCTCTGGACATTAAGAAGGGAACATGTTTTTCTCCTCCCTGTACTCTGCCACTGACACACCGAGTCACCTCCAGCGTGACGGTAACCCTGATTCTTGCTAGCATCCAGAGCACTGCACCGTTCCTCTTTCGCACCCCCTTCACCTTTTTCTCCCTGCAACCAACCACTGGAGCACTGGCAGTGCAGAACAGCTGCTGGATCCATGCAGCCAAGACCACCAGGACAGCTTCTTTCCCTGAGGAGCAGCTGTGCACATTGCCTGATGGAAGCAGCATTATTTTTTTGTTGCGATTCATAACTTAAGGCAGATAAAGGAGAACCAGAAAAACACAGGGCTAAAAATAGGATCTGTAAGAATCACAATGGCTGTTGATACTCAGGGCTTTTGGACACATGCCAAATGTTAGCTGAACAGGAAGAAACAGCTTCTCACATTACAATGTACAGTAAAGGCATTTCCAATGTTTTATTGCCGTCTCTCAAACACTCAACATCAGTTACTACATAGGGTGGGATATTGGGCTTTAGGGACTATTGGTTTTTTCCTGTTTGCATGTCTGTGCACTGTGGTTCACTCCATTATTCTGAGCAGTCCCCAAGGAAGAAGGAACTCCTATCTAGACTTTTCTGAATACCAAGGCTTTAACTGATCAGGCTCTCTCAGCTGGCAGATACACATCAAACACAATCCTTTCACATCCCCTAGGGTAAGGCTTGCATCTTTCAAGGTAACTGAGGATAAAAATCAGTCAGAGGAGTTACTCCCTCTGGCCTGGCAACTGTGAACTACACATTCTTATTTTTTCCCCGACAGGGCTGCTGTCAGAAACCAGAGGTCTGTCCTGAAGGACCTGCCCACAAGGTAGTTTCTCAGTGCTGGGCACCTGCAAATGAGAGGCTGCAGCACTCTCCTCTGTGTGCACCCACAAGTGCAATCACACAAGGCAGCTGGACACTTGCACACACCTGCACCCAGGCAGTAGGAATTTGTCCTGCTCAATGCCTGATACTGCAGAGCTGTTCCTTCCTCACATCCACCCACAGCCTGAATCCCTGAGCTGTTCCCAGTTTATTCTCCCCAGCTTTGTCTCTAAGCCATCAGCTGTAATGGATTTAAGGTTCTAGAAAGACACAATCTACAGGGTGATTTATCAAGTTACACCAAAGCCTGGTGTGTAGCAGAAAAATAAAGAGATGGATAACCTGCTAGCATGTGTATCAGTGTACATCATGTGTACACTTCATTTACCTCTCCCCACCCAGAGCACTGCATCAAGCACAAGAGCACAGCAAGGCCAAGACTTTGCCTTACCACACCTCTTCCTCTCCTCCCCAGTCAGCACAATTACTGGTTTTCATCACCCTCCTCTGTCTTGATTCTGTAATGTCTAATAGTAGGGCAAATTAATGATCAGCTCTCTCACAAACTATTTTCACAAGATTTACAGGAAACCAAGATTTTCAATACTTTGTCAAAACCAGGCAAGAGCTGCTAAAATTATATGGAAAAGGGCCAGCTGGGATAGACAGACAAAGCATGAGCATAAAAGCTTCATTTCCTTTCGTAGCAAGCTTAAAATTATCCAGGGACCATATATACTAACAGGAAAGCAGGTCCACACAGTAAAAAAAGATGTCTGTAAGTCAGTTTCAGGTCCAGAAACAGTATAGAGCTGCATCTGAGATAACTTGTCCTACAAGAGGCAGTGCAAGGGTTTCTCTGCAACATTACACTAATGCACAAAGACCTTCCCTGTCAACTCAAGTGTCCTGCTACCAGGACATGCAGCGTTCATATGGTGGGATGTGCTAAACACTGTATGAACAAGGCTAGACCTTCAGCCAACATAAAGGGACAGTGCTTTGACTTCAACAGTGCTGTGGACTTCAATTGCCTAAAGCTGAGTGGTGCAGTGTTCTGATGAGATAAGAAATTGCTCTTTAGTCTGCCAGGAAACCCCACTGCAAATGCTTTCTGCTGACCAGTACAGATTAACTCAATAAAATGTATCTAAATCCTACATCCGTTTACAGACCTTAGTCCCAATAGGCATAAGTCCACTTCATGGAATATAGCATTAAATAATACTTTGTACTTCTCCAGTGATTCTCAGCTGAGCATTTTGGCACCACAGAGAGATTGTTACTCCCAAGAAATAGACCATTTCCAATTTAATTGCCAATAAAAAGATACAGTTTAAGAATAATTTTGTTTGTTTGTTTTAGCTGAGTATGCATCTGAGAACCATTTGAAGAAGGCTGGGGGGGCAGGAATAATTTCACCTAAAGTTTTGCCCCACAAAAGCCAAAATCTGGGGAGGAATGTGCTAAAAGCAGATATCCATACATCTCCCACTGGCTTTAGAGCCCTTTGAATTGGTTTATACTGAGGGGAATCTTTAAATGCAAAGATGTTCTGCTTAAAGAAGCAACAGCAAAATAATTCAAAAGCAGCTGAAAGCAGTAGGTTCACAATTAGGACTATTCTGTTGTCAAAAAACAAACAATGTCAGACTTAACATATGAGACTGTTGACATGACCTCAAAGTGGACAGGGGCATACGGATCAACTGGCACGCCATCCTCCTAACTGCTCCCAAATATAGGTCTGTCTACACTGGACTTTTGATTCTTTAAGGTACCAAAGACCCATGCATGCATTGGTACCACCTGGAGTTAGAGGTGTTCGGTCCTTGTTTCAAAGGTCTATAGCAACATGGATGTACATCAGCATGATCTCTCTTGGACCTGCAAACTAGAAATATCTACCAGCACCGTTTCTGTAGCATAGCACCCTTTTCAGTCAGCTGTACTTGGAGCATGGCTCCAAAGATACTGACAGAGGCATGCTGCATATGGGCAGCAAAGAAGGTTGAACCCTGCGTTATCGGTACATACGCACCACTAAAAGAAGTAGATTTGAGTAGGTGACACATCTGCTGGAGTCTGTATTGATTTAAGAGGGATTCCAGCTCCCAGTGCATCTGCTGCTGCAACAGTGCAGAGAGTTGGCAGGGATCTCTCTTACTGTGAGGACTTCTGTGCCATCTGACCCCACACCCTGGCAGAGAGCAACATCATAGGCAGACTTCACGCACCACCCTGCTCACCTAGCCAGTGCTTCTAGACAGCATTGAAAGCCAGCTGTAGCACCCAGGAGAACATATTAGAGCCAGCCTCCACCCAGACTATCACTCAAATTAATTCTTAAGTGATATAAAGACATTCAGAGTAAAGAGCCTCTTCTCTTCCTTCTCAAATGCTGCTTCCTCTTAAGATGCTATAACATCTGATCAGTCTCTACTTTTCCTTCCACCTCCTGTAGCCCCAAAGGCTCTGAGAGCTCTAGGTTAACAACTGACTCCACAAAATTACTATCTACAGTCACCCTGACTGAAAGAGAATTTAATTGTTTAATATTCTAGTAAATAAACCATAATTGTTGCTTGCCTCCCTGGGCTCTGGAATATCCATGGAATCTCTT
The DNA here is from genome assembly GCF_035582795.1 of Mycteria americana. Classification (NCBI taxonomy): domain Eukaryota; kingdom Metazoa; phylum Chordata; class Aves; order Ciconiiformes; family Ciconiidae; genus Mycteria; species Mycteria americana. Next base: position 10,939,889 of record NC_134371.1, read on the forward strand.
ACAAGTAATTATATTTCTTTCTTTCTCAAGTCTCTGAGCCACATGAGCTAGTAACATTGGATCCAGACCAGGCTTCTGGCCTGTCCATGCAACACATGGATTTCCAGCCACCCACCTGGCCTCCAGGTCTCCCATGCAGTCTTCTAGCACCCCACTCGTTCTTCCAGCTTCCTAACAGCCTTCAATCCTCCCATACACCCTTGCAGCTTCCCACACAGCACATACCCTTTAGGTCTCCATACAGCATACAAGCTTCAATCCTCAGATCAGCCTTCCACACAGCCTTTGGGTCACCCATACAGCTTTCCAACCTCACCTCCCATGCACCATACTACCTTCCAGTCTCTCTTCTATATTTCCTTCTACACCTAACAATTCTTGTTTCATTTCTTCCAGCTACTATCCCTTTCACAGCTCCTTTGGAACAGGGCCTGTAGTCAGTCTCCACTATTAGTGATAACACCTGCTCCTAATTGGTACCTGCTTTCAGGTGGAGAAATAATAGTTTCACCCCCTCTTTAACCCTTTCTTTGCTGCTCCTTTGTAGCAGAAATTCACATAATTCTACACAGTATTTTCCTGTCTGTCTCATGTTTTAAATATACTTGCTTCAAGAATAGCAATCAACTGTACAAAAAATAAAGCAATATATTTGTGTCAGAAGCATTGTAAGAACCCACCAATGAACTTTAAAATCTCAATACAAATAATGAAGCATAAAGAAAAAAGTCTTCAGCTGGGAACTGAATCCCAAGGTATTCAGGCAATTTGTCTAAGATCAATTGCAATTACTGCAGTAAAGCTGGAAGATTAATGGGGACATACCCAGAAATCTCCCTTTCTTGGCTGCAGCCTTGAACATGGCACACAGAGTGTTTCTCAACTTTATTTTATATCATTTGTAGACATCCTCATCTTTTCAACACTGTATTTTAAAATAGCATCTTGCTCATTAAGGTTTTGCAGTTGTTTGTGTCAGGCTAATTACTACTATGTACACTTTTAGAGGCAGCAGGTCTGATAGTGAAGGCTGCTGAACTGAAACTACTAAGAACGAGCTAATTGGTTGAAATAAAAACAAAACACTAACAAGGAGTTTTAAAATCAGGCTCAGTGACTGATCCCAAATATCAGCACTGGTATTAGACATGGCATGTATTTTAGAGCATGCGGGCTGTACTGAGAAAATATTTTGGATTTGGCAGCAGCATGTAGTCAGGGTCCTGAGTGCACTAATCAGCCTAAACTGCCAGAGCATCCTCACCTGAGGCCCCCACCAACACACCCTCCACCCAATGCTCCAGCTACTCCATTTAAGAGTGCCCCAGTCCCTCTTTCCCTGATGCTGTGGGTAATGCTGTTTTCAGCTGCTTTCTCTGCTGTTTGACCTGCAGTTTAGACTTGCTAGATTAACTTAGACCTGATATGTCATTTGAATCTGTCACCATCTCTGCTTAGGTATTGGGGGACTGCTCTCTGGGGTGTGAGGATGATCACACTAATGCCAGCCTTATTTTCCTGTAAGATATATTCCTAGTCTTTGTATTTCCTGGCAGATGTTTAAGACTTTTAATAACTTCTGTAGTGTTAAATTACGTTATCAAAATCACAACAGATTCTCACATTTGCTGAAAGAGAAGCTGCCATAAGATTAGGCTCTTTCTTATATTTTCCAGAAATTAAAAGGAAGGGATGTGCTTACTCCTAAATAGGAAAATGGCTTTTACATAAAACTTAGACTATGGTTGCTGAAGAGATAAGAATTACACGTATGTAGTCAAGTCATGTCCTTCTATAGTACATCCTAGTTTGGATGAAAAGCTTAAATAAAGAACTTGTGTACCCAAATGTTCAAAGGTTCAGCACCCACCTCACAGGCTATTTATTTCTGGAGACCATGCCTTTTGAATTCGTGCTGTCCGGGTATTTTGCACTTTGATGCTATAGTAGCAGGAACAGGGACATGGTCTTGCTCCTACAGGGCTTGTGCAGAGAAATGGTTGCACCCTCCTGTGCCCTCTAGTGGCTTCTCAGCAAAAGAGGCAGCGATGGGACCATCTGAATCTCGCTGGATGGGGCTCTGTGTCAACGGAAAGCAACTCCTGGGTACCAAACCCTGCAAGTGCCATAAAATCTCTTGGAGAAGGGGCTTGAGGGAGTGAGGCTCCTCTGCCCAACTCAGTAACACCGTACCTTTCAGCTGATCTGAGAAGGAAAGATAAAATGGTTTGACCATATCCTTGAGGGACTTGGACAGTAGAAATCGGAGTGCAAAATGGCACTGACATGCCTTCTGCTCACCTGCTGTGAACAAGGCTGCTCCAGCACAGCTGCCTTCCAGAGACCAACAGACACACCCCCCCTTCCCCAGGCAGCAGCCCTGCTCTGGTATCGTGCTGACAGAGGAAGATGCAGGGGGCGACTGCTTGTGTTTCATCTTGCTTCCTTCCCATGGCTGGACTGGGGAAACCTTGCATGGTGGTGGCACCCCAGCTCTGAAGGGGTGGGTGGGACAGGCAGAGTGTAGCCTATATGGAGCTGCTGTTGCAGATACTGGGTTAGAATGGGCACAGAATATCACTGACAAACTCCTCTTTGCTTCTGTTCAATCAATACTGCTCATCAAAGTGCATGTGGCTGCTAGCTTTCTTTTCCCATTCCAGACACAACTATGCATAAGGCTCTGCTGTATAGCCAGAGTGTAATTCGACATGATCCAAAATGACAATTGCACATTGCTGAAACTGTATTCTCCCCTAGCTGAAAACACAGCCAGAAAGTAGGATTTTTATGAGCTACAAAAAAAAGGACCAAAAAGTTTACCTCAAACTAAACTGTGACTTCAAAGACTGCTGTGAAGCCTCTTCTGGCTTCTGCAATGTGGAAGGGGAAAAGCTACTAGACATTGATAACGGTGCAAATATCTGAGATAGAGGAAATGGTGAGAGTAGCTTTGAATCTCTCTTTTAAAAAAATAGGAATTTTGTTTTCACAAAATAAGCTGATCGCCATAACAACGATTAATCAGATTTTCCCAGCAACCTTCCTGCACCAACTACTGGCATGTAATTACTGGGAGCTTTCTGATTAGTTATGCACCTGATTACAGCTCAGGGTCATACCAAGGCCATAGCTATTTCTGTTTGAAATAACCTTTCCTCTGAATATTGCAAGATCAATAGTATGGCTCCTATGAATATCATCAGCTTTGCCTTTTATGCTGCAAACTCCAATATTGATCACTTCAGAAATTAAGCCTTGGCTTCAGAGATCTCTGAACCAAAGTTTAATGGGTAACAGTGAACTTCAGACTCAAAAGGGGGAAATATTTATAGTCATCCTTTGTTAGGCAAAGGATTACTGATTGATAACAAGAGGTAAGCTCTCCTGATAGTAATTCTAGCCACAGCAATTCTATTAGAATATGAACTCCATACCAGAAAAAAAAGCATTTGAAGTGTTCAGGTTTTAACATACTTAATCAACAGACAACATACCCAAACTTCACACATCCAAATCATCTCGTTTCTATTTATCATTGTTACTAGAGCTGCATGTGTTTGCTGCAGTTCTTTCCCCTGGTACGTGTCTGTTAGCACTTGCACATCCTCAGAAAGTCCTAACTAAACCATAGATACTGCAATAATAATAACTGGAGATGCCAGTAACTGTGGGCTAATCCTCTACATATGTATAATTAAAATATGGCTGCTACCTTAAAGGTCTTGGGATTTAAAGGCAACAATCACTCTCCTGAAATACTGAAAGATACCATCTCTGGTTTTAGATTTTCTTCACCTCTCCACGTTCCAGGTATCCTGAAGTGGTTCTCCAGTGTTAACTGGGAGTAACTCCTATGAAATCTCTGGAGCTCAAGGCATGTATTGAAGGAGGAGAGTCAGATCCTGTCAACAGCTGTTGCCAGGCAGACCAAAATGCTGTACATTAGCATTGTTTGGCTTGTATTTATGTCTTGGAACTGCAGATAACTGCTCTTGTATCCAGGGCCAGCTGTAGAGAACTCATTGCCCAAGGGAAACTGGAAATCACACAGCTCACAGTCATGCAGAGAAAGCAATAACTAAATGGTTTGCAGCCCCTCATATCTCGTTGCCCTAGGCAACAGCCTGCACTGCAGAAGTGCCAGATCCAGCCTTTCTCATACGAAGTCTGTAACATATGGTGCTAATATATGGATTGATACTATGAAAGTCCTACTGTAGTACCACTGGGGTGCTCGCGTATTAGGTGATACAGGTGGGTGCATAAACAGCCTCAGGATAAGAGCGGCTGGTTTCCTTCCAAGATCTTTGAGACATAGATGGAGGTAACTGGAAGCACAGAGATTATAGCTGCACTCATGGATGTGGGGCATCTGACTCAAGATCCTCTCAGCTTGGCTTTCCTTGAGCTCTTACAGGAACTGACCCAAGATCCCCAGATGAACTCAGGGCAATTCTGACAGTAGGTCATAAGTCTCAGCTCCCAAGGCAGTGTCTGCACTGTGCTGCCTCTTAAACCTGTTTGCAGCAGGTGCTTATAGCTGGGTCAGCTACAGCTGAGTACACTCAGACAAAAATATCTGGTCCTGCAGAGTGCTGAGTGCCAGCAGTTCCCCATTTATTCACACAGAAATAAAAAGCTCTTTGCACCTTTCTGGATCAGAGCCACTCCTGTAATATCGATGAGAGATTATTTCCCATCACCTCTTTGCAATGTTTCAAAGAATTTTGGCTTCTGCAGCAATTTAACCTTTACTCCCATGCTTTAAGTAATCTAGGTCAGGAATCAGTGACTTTTAAAATCAAAAGCTGGACTAACATCCCAAAAAGTACCTTTGTATCTCTGTTTAAGCTTCCAGAGAGTCAGCTTTGCATTCACTGTGATAGTCCTGCACTTACTGCAATGGAGTCCTCAGAGAACTCCATCTCTGTTGCATTCGTGTAACTCTGGAATCAGGGAAGCTCTGCCAATGCGAGGGAGGTCTGGGCTGGCTGCCCTGAAGTGCCAAACAAGCCCCTGGGTCCTCAAATCAGGAGGGCACTAGATGGTAATACCTTATACCAGAGCCAAACCATGGGTGCAATCCATCTTTGAGGCAGGCAGGGTACTGATATTGAAATGAGTGGCAGTGCATCTCTATGAAGGCATGGAGAATCAGTGCTTTGGCAGTGCTTGTTTAGCTCTTGATTGCCTAAAGGATTCAGGACTCAGATTTCATGACAGCAGTGATTTCGGAACAACGCATTTTCAAGAACATTCCAAATACAATGCTCAGCAGGTGCAAAGGTGTTTTGGAGCATTTGTGTATGTGTTGTTCTGGTAAACAAAATAGACAATCAATTCATGACAGCATGGATTTTTGATCCTGGTAGCCACTCTTTCCTTTGGCCATATTGTCTGGGATATTGTTCTCTACTGTCAGGTCCCTCCAATGGCTGGAAAAGATGGAGACAGAACACAGCAGCTTTGTAAACTAAATCTGAGGGCCCACTGCAGCTGGGGATTGTCTGTCTCAGTTCAGTTCTTCATTCCCTACTACACTGCAAAGAATATGTTAATAGAAAACAGGAGAAAGGACTATTTATTAATGCTGAATTATTTGCAGGCCTCTGCTGAAAAGGCATCAGCCTTCTGTAATGCTGCACTGCAAATGACAAGAAGCGGGTGGGTACAAATGTGATGTATTTCACCCTTGAATAAGTGTTGTTGCTTCAGACTTATACCAGCCTGAGTTCACATGCTGGACATGGCGCTCTTCCAGTACATGAGCTCAGTCATTCCTCAGAGGCAGTTATGTCTTTGGACTCACAGATGTTATCTATGTTGTGCTTACATGACAGTGGAGCTTGAAGATACTGTGATCTCAACCCGATTGTCCCCTACACATCTGTCCCTATGCCAAAGTGGAGCCTGCTGTCCTCTCTTCCACTAAACTCACAAGCTTTTCTTTACAGTGTTTCTGATCTCAGAGCGGTACCTCCCTCCATGCCATGATTTACAGATCACTTAAGGTATTTACAAGTTATGTTTTTCCATCTATGCACATAAGAGTTGGCTGTTTCTTCACCCTGTCTCCCTCATTCCTCTGTTTCAATTCTGGTCATGTCTGCTGCACTGGCCAGTGTGAGTCGCCAAAGCTGACTGACTAATAATGAACCATGTGCCGTGTTATCCCTTTCACATTATTCTCCAGCATTTTCTTATGTGAGTAGGAGCAGGCAGTTTTGTAGAGAACTCAGATTTCTCCCAGTCACTGACCCACCGGCCACTTGGGGAAATCCAGATGTTTACTGTGCTGAACTCTAAAGTGAGATACAAGAGGGTCAGTCAGTGGGCTACAACACATTAGCATTAGCACAAAGTATTTGTGGTTTATCTTCTCCCAAACACTTGAACACAAGCCCAGCACCGAAAAACAGGAGAAAATATACAAAACGGGCTAGTATCAGCTACCAGACACTGTGCTGTCAAAATTTTTTTAGCAGTCATCCAAGCCTCATGCAGAAAGGTTCATCCTAGATTGAATGCTTAGTCATTCCTCGGGGGCTAAGAGAGGCCTCAAACATGGTGCAGAAGAAGGGAGAAAGGAGTAACAGCAATGAAATTGCTTAGCTTATTCTCTACTCACTGAGATGGTCTGGTGCTGTAAGTACCTTCCCAAATGCTGAACCTGTCTCCCCTAGAGAGATGTCCTCTCAGGGGATCTCTTGGATTCAGGCACCATATGGAAGGTGAGAAAAGGAATTAAATAAAAGATGAGGCAAGAGGTGGAAAAAGGCCCTTGTATTTAACGAGCTGCCAGGAATTGTGATAGATGTCAGCTCAGTTTAATTTCCACTGAGGCCATCTGAGTTTCCCTCTGCCACAGAGATGGGAACAGACAGGGGCTCCTCTCTACCTCCTTTTGGCCCTGTTTGCTTTTTAATCTTGGGACTTAGCAGTGCAGAATGGTTGCATCTGCCTACCTTGTTAGCAAGCGATGACTTCTGTCAGCACCAGCAGCTTTCATTGTGCCTGACCCAGAGACTTCACATAGGAGGAAAACTCCTATACTTGCTTTCCCCTGGAGAGTCCCCCCTGCCTCCTCCTGCCTAGTAGTCCTGGGCTTGCTCTGGAGTGCTTAAGAGGACAGGGGGAAGTGCCACAGTCTGACCAGCTCATCAAATGGTGCTGCAAGGAGTCATTTTTCTCCTGCTTGTGACCTAAACTATCTCATTCTTCCCTTTTTTTATTATTATTTAATAACCAACCTCCCTTCCCACCTCTCCTCCCCAGAAAAAAAAACAAACAAAAAACCCACCAGAAAACCACCACATAGTGTTTGCAAATGCCTGCTCTGCAAGTTGGTAGTTCCTGCTTTCTGCTGTATTAAAACTGTCTGAAATACAGTCCTGAGACAGAGGTGGGTTCAGGAAAGCCATGAGAAGAGCTGACTCCAACGCCGACATACAGACTCACTTGCAACTGAAACATGCTGCTTAGAATAATTCTTCTGAGTCCCAACTACTTTCCAGGTACCAACAAACTGCAGAGCCCAGTAGAGCTTTCTAAGGATGCACAGGACCCAGTGCCCAGCATGCATAGCTGTGGAAGGGACCGTGGGCACCACCAGTACTAACAGCAAAACTTGGATCCTGCCACCTGACTTTCCTTTAATAATTTCCTCACATGTCAAACATTCTTCCATGCATTCATTCCAAGAAACAAACACCTACAAGCCATTACTGAAGTAGGCTGGAAAGTAAAGGACAGAGGGAGACTGCTGTAGCATTAGATTTAACAGCAATTTGGAGGCTTTCGAAACAGATAGTGACCTGCAGATTGACAGATTGGATCACACCTCAGTTCCATCCAGCCTAGTACCCTGTCTCCAACAGTTGCCATCACAAAATGCGTAAGTAGAAAGTGTGAAAACCCTGCAGCAAGCAGATGGTGGATGGTAACTACTCTTACTCCCTTTTCTCCCTGACATCCTGGTCTCTTACTGGCTTGAGAATGATAGCTCAGGGTTTAACAGCCAGTTTTGGGGAGGATATCAATAAATGAGAAAATAGCTAGGGCTGTAAGCAGCCTTTCAGTTCTGTGGGGCTCTGCAAGGCTCTGCTTACTGCATGCTGCTGTAAGAGAAATGATTAATGGTTACACACCTGGAAATTGCAGGATTTTTCTCACTTTCTCTTGAATTCTGTTAAGGACGGTGGAGTCAGAGTCACATCCATATGAAAAAGTATTCAGTTAAAGTAAAAGATGGAATGTAGAAGAGAAACACCTCTGAGCTGTTCTTTCCTGAAACAGAAGCAGCCTTAGTGCATACTACTGTTTCTACTGGTTCTGGGAAGCTCTTTAGTCACCTCTGTCTCCCTAAACACAAGGCCAAACTACCACTTTGCCTTGACACAAAGACAAACTAGTGTTTTGGATCCCCAACTCATAACAATTTCTTATGGTCTTTATTTCTGATCATGCCATGACAAACCAGGTTAGAATGTGGGCTTTAAACAAGTAACATTCTTCATTTTGGAGAGTGCACTAGACACATCTGCACATTTTTCAAGGATTTCTGTGAAAGTTTGATTTCCACTTTTTATAGGCACAAACTGCAGCATTAGCAAAACACTTTTAAATTATTAAACAGTTCCCAGTGAAACAGCTGCACTGAATAAGCCATTTAGAATGGGGTAAAATGAATAACCACAATCTAGGAACAAAAATGTAAACGAGTAGCTTTTTTAAGCTGCGAAACTAAAAAAGATAAATTGTTATTACCGCGCCTTTCCCCCATTCCACTTTCCCATGTGGATTCTCTGAGGTCTAATAGAATGAGCTTATTAGCCTTTTCTTCACTAATTGCATCTTTCTCTTCTCTTCAGTCACTATTTTCATATTTTGCATGAACTTAGTATTTTATGACCTTTGTCACTTCACCAAATTTGGTAAAAATTGGTCAACAGTTCAAAAGCTTTATTGGGGTACATAGAGAAAGGTGCAGATAACGTGACTACAGAAGGTCATTTTTTAATAGAAGTAGGTTAATGGGGAAAGGAACTCCAAACTACCACTTCTCATTAGCATGAGATCTCAAGCAAATTTTAAAAACACATTTCTGCAGTTTTCTATTGTCCTGTTTCATTGGGAATACAGTGATCGATGCACATCCCATGCTTGTATCTTACTTTTGGGTAAGGAAACCTGGTGTGCTGTGGTCAGTGGAAAAGACCAGTCGCCCCTAGCTGCGCACCAGAAAACTGAAATTAGGACAGAGCTGTAGAATCACTGGTTCAAAAAGAGTTTCTGAAATGCATGAATACTCTAAAACAAAGGGAAGAATTTTCTGTTGCAGGCAGGGGAATTTCCATTGCCTTGATTTAAGCCTTTGCATAGAAGTAGCAGAAGGCCTATTCGATATGGTACCTTGAAAGGTAATTTCTTAAAAAATGTCTTTTGAGTGTCCTTACTGTACACAGACACAGATCAGGAACATTGCAATTGTCTATCCAGCTGTGAGATATTAGATTATCTGTGGCTTTGCAGCATAAAACAGATTCTGTGATTTGTGATGCTAAGCCGTTGGCCTCGGACAAGCGCCAGCTCGGGCTATTCCATTCTGCTGACCTAAATTCCTCTCACACAGTCAAGTGGATGCAGTATCATCCTTCACTTCCTGTCCCAAATGGTAGCACAGCTTCTCTTCACATGCAGATCATATTTTGCACTGCTCCTCAGAGCTGGTGGTTAAGCCAAGAGTGGTAGGAATTAACCCACCATGGTTGACAGACAGGAATTTTAAGTGATCATGTAAGTCCTGAGGTGTCCATCCTAAACCAAGTTCTGCCACTGACTTTCCTTCTGATCTCCATCAAGTTGCTTGAATTCTTTTTTCTAATCGTAAAATGGGAGACTGGGCAAATAAGAGTGTGTAAAACCAGATGAAAGCTGACATGAATGTATGGGTTTTTTCTTGTATATATCATTTGTGCAATGTACTGCTTTCTGCAATTTTACATCAGTGCCGCCCCTACCAGGGATGCTGACAGACAGCTCATCTGGATCCAGTTGTCATTTGAAGATGTGAGGAGCTCTTCCAACTTAATTGGAAGTTAAGGGCAGCCTCTAAGAAAACCCTGCCTCTAATGTGCTGTGGAATACTTTACTGGTAACAGAGAGGAGCCAAGCTCTGCTGTTTCCTTTTGAGACAGCTGACATCGGTTCTGGCATCTCCATCTTATTATAAAATAATTTTAAGAATAAAATTCTGTAGAAAATGGGGCACTGGGTGGAGGTGCTTGTGTGCGTAACTGTGCCCAGAACATTGCCCACGCATAGCAAAGCTGGCATCAGACTTCTGGGAACCAACTGCCAAGTGTGGGTGGGTAACGAGTGCACAAAAGCATATTCTGGTGGGCTTTGCAAGCTGGAAGAGCCGTACCATTCCCACATGCAAACAATCCTGCTGTCAGCACCAGGCATGTCACCCAGCAAAGCTTCTTCCCTCCCCATCACAGAAGAGCTGCCACTTGCCCACCTACCCAAAGGACATGCTTTTTTCAAGAGATGAGTGTTTCCCCAACACCTCCCAACAATCAAGTTTAATGAAAGTAGGTTAAATTAAAAAAAGAATCTTGACGCAGTTTTGGTAACAAGATTGGATAACATTTTGTGCTAAATCTTTGAGAGCAAGCAGAAAGCCTGCTAGCATTCACAAACTACTCCTATCCTAGACACCTGTGGTGGCCCCACTACCTCACCCACACCAGGGCAATCAGGAATAATCCCAGAGGGGCTGAAGGAGCACAGGGCTATTTAAGAGATCTAATTTGGTCCTCTATTGTTTGACACTGTGTAAAGATGTGCTACAGGGCAGGGTGTATGGTCCTAGAAAAGTACCAAGTTAAGATAGCTACTGTGGAGTAGGTAGATAACTTCAATGCTTTGATTTTAACCTGGGTGAAGCAGGTAGCCATATGTATGAAGTCTGTAGCAGGATAAGAGCCTTTTTATACAAACACGTAAACTGTCTAACACAACATGAGTCAGCTAATGAGGGATCAAAGCTTCTGCCCAGGACAGATAAGTTGAGCTTGAGGCAATTAACTATGTTTGTGACACTCTTATTGACACATTAAAAATAAACCGGTGTGTCATCTACTTCACACAGACCAAAATGATCCCATAAAGGTTTTATTGCAAATATAAAGGTCTTTCTTTTTAATGCTCCCATAAAGTTCTTGGTTGGCTTTTTGCAAATTTTGTGAATAAGTTTCTTCCCTCCTGCTATTGGGTGAGCTGAGAGCTGTGCTCCCAACCAAGAGCTGGCTACATTCTAGACAGGTTGAATGCCATCAGGCCAAGTGGTAATATGAGGGTGATAGATGCTGTAAAAATAGTAAACACTATAAAGTATGTTCATGGCGAGGGATTCCCTCAGTTTGCCAAGGATGAGAGCCCTTTCACTTGTTTGAGCTGTGAAGGTTCCCACTGAACTTTCCAGAGACCCCTGCAGCTGCCCAGGAATTACTGTTTCAATAAGGTACTGCTGATTCAGCTACTCATAAGGTGTGATTCATAAACATGGTGAACCATCAGTGGGTTTGGAAGAAATGTTCTTCCTTCAGCCAATAACAAATTTTTTAACATAACTTGCTTCCATTTTTGTACAGCTGTTTATTCTAGTTACATGATTTGATAAAAAATGAGCACTGTCTACAAAAAGGCAGGCAGATTCCACAAGTAGGGTCTGATTTCTAGGTCTTGAATGGCTGGGAAGATGGTGGGATTATCCTTCCCTGTCAGAAGCTGGGGAACTAGGCTCTTGCCTCAGTGTGAAATGGAAAAAACCCCAAGATGCATGAGCATCATTCCTTTCCCTAGGACTGACCTGCTGGTTGACCTCCAGGAAACCAATGAGACTCTCTAGCCTCAGCCACACGACCCAGAAACCTCTCCGTTTGTCAGGGAACCGTAGAAAGGTTCATTAACATCTTTGTAGTGTCCAGAATGATTTCCTACATTGCTAAATGCTAACATAATGCTATGTTACCTCTAACAAATCCCTCCTGACATCAAGGAGAGTCCTCAATATGGATGATGGGGACCTGCATTGAGTCTAACAGGAAAACCAGGAGATGCACAAATCTCTTTGGCTCCACTGAAATAGTCTTCCTAAAAAAATAAAGTGTGCCTCATACTGAATCCCAAATCTTCATAATAAAAATGTGAACTCCTGTGACTTTGTGTCAATCTGAATTTGTAAAATTGCAAAGCAACTCGTGTTGGCATCACTGGGGCAAAGAGGCTGACGCTGCAAGCTCTCCTGGCAGTCATGCTCTCTCTCCCATACCAAGCCCCTGCTGAGGTTACCAGGAGCACCAAGACTGACACCTGGAGAAGAGCTTGGAGAGATGGGACCTGGTCTTAAGTATTTTATCCAGTTTAAATCTGTTTTTGTGCTATTTCTTTAGGCAAGCTACTGATTGCATTTGCTTTCTTAAACTTAGTTCAGCTGCTACAGCTAATATCAAACCCAGAAAGAATTTTGCTCTAAAATCTTAATTGTATATTCTCGAAAAGCCACATTTTGGTCACACTCTGCTTCATATACAGATTGAGCAAAGTCAATGGCAAAGGCATTTCAGGAACCTGTACAACATCTTCGGCATTCACAACACACAATCCATTACAAACACTGACAGCTATAAAATTTGCTCCCATGCAATTCAACTAAAAATGTTCTCTTTACATGATGCAACACAGCCACAACCTGTTTTAACTCAACTGTATGTAACAAAAAAGGGTGCCAAAAGCTTTTCTCAGTTGATATTTTAATCACCAGCATCTCCTACTGTCTTGCTAGTTTCAGGTTATTTGGTTCCTTGTCGTTTGGTCACCAATGCCAGCAAGTGGGTAGCCAGCTTAGACTTACAGATGCCAGTGCATAGTATAGGGCCTTACCTGTATCACTAGCATTTGAAGGTTAGCAAACAGTAAAATCAAGCCTGACATGGAGAAGAGGTTTTGGGATCCCATCCTAGCACCTTCCAGAACCCTTGAAACAGCAATGGCAATAAAAAAGACTCTCTGAGAAGGGGCTGGTATTCCAGTATCACAAGCAAATGCAAAGCACATTAGCACTGCTGTTGCTCTAGCATCCTTCCACCATCCCCTTTTCTCTATCACCTCCCTGCAAGAAGGACTGTGCTTGGGTATTTTACACAGATGAGTTCACAGGTAGGACATTCTCTGCTTTTATTGTTTCTGCTTTTCAGAGAACTGCATGCTTGAAAAACAAACCAAACCATCAATAAAAGACTGTCTAATTACCCAAAGCCATGGGTTTGCAATCTCCTGATGGCTCCTATTTCACGCACAGGTGTGATATTGTCACACAAAGGCTTCCTGCCTGTACAAAGCATCAGCACCTCCTGGGGGAATAGGGCCCCCAAATCTACACAAATGTAGTGAGAAGAAAAATAAAGATGTCTTACCCACATGGGTGATAACCGTAGTCAGTCGCTGGGTGAGCTCCTGATGTGACATCTCTTCTTCTTTTAACCAAAAAAGCATTTCACACAGGGAACTGCACAGCATCCAAAAAAAGATGCACCCAGAGTGGGAGGCTGCACACTCACTGCCTTGCTTGCACACAAAGCGAGGACCACTCCCACGGCACGGCCCTTCCAGCTCTCACATCTTCTGCCGGCTGCTCACCTCTTCCAATTTGCTGCCGTCCATGCATGGACCTAGAAAAGCTCCTTCCAAAAGGGGATTTTACCCCCCTTCGCAACAGGAAGGGAACAGGAGGGGGGAAATAAAAAAGGAAAAAGAAGCAGGCGAGTTGATTGCTTATGGCTTTTTTTCTCCCTTCTCCCGCGGATGAGGCAAAGGATAAAGAGACAAACCAGCAGGCAGATACCTTCCTCCAGGGAGACTTTTGGATGGTGATGCTGTGAGTCAGGGAAAAATCCTGGAGGTAGGAATGGCATTGGGAGGAGTGGAGCTGGCAGGAGAGCTGTAACAGCAGCAGCTGCTCTGCAATGCTCTCTTCACCAGCATGCCTAGGAGTCGAGAACAACCCACTGGCAGCCTCTGGTGCTCCCCCTTGGCCCCTGGGGCCCAGATGCCTTGCAGGTTGTCCCCAGATGGAACCCCCCAATGTCCCCAGAGACCCTCCTCCCACCCTCTCTAAAAGCCCTTGCCTGACAAATGGGGCTGCCGCATACAGGGAGGGGGAGGGGGTGGGGGTCAGTGGGCTTTTTAGGGGTGTTGTGGCCAGAGGCTTTGTTGCCCTCCTGCATGGACAGGATCCCAGGGATCCTGCTGTGACTGAGCCCACAGGATCCTCTCCAGCTGCACGTGTACAGGAGGGGTGAATTAATCAGCCCTGGCTGCTGGGCAGGTCTCACCTGTGATCACGGCCACAAAGCTCAGCTGTGCCCATGGGCAGGCAGGCACTGGTGGACATCAGTGGGCCAGAGCGAGTCTGCGGGGAGCAGCTGCCCCTGGGTGCCAGGGACACAGCTGAGCCTTGCACAGATGCGTGGCTGCCATAGGGCAACTGGCTGCTGAGCTACGGGAAAGCTTCATCAACCCTCCCAGCTACAGACCCCAGCTGGGATCTGAGAAGAGGAAAAGTGAGGCAGGCAAGAAAGTGAGAAAGGGCAGGGCATGCCAGAGACTTGTATGTCTCCATTCCCTCTTTGCACCTCCTCATTTGAAGCCTACCTGAAGCTCCATGCAAGATAATTCTGGAAACAGGGAAAATTTATTACACATCTAAAAATGAAGAAATAAAAGAGAAGGGTGCAGCTGCCTGCAAGATCTACTCTCTTCCCACAAAATGGATTCAGCTCTAATTCCAGATTTCCCTACCCATCCATAGGATTTTGCTTGGGTCCACCTTTCCAGACATGCCAAAGAACATGACATCATGTATACACAAAGCTGCAGCTGTAAAATACTCCGGTGGGCTCATCGGATCTTACAGCACAATTTGTGCATCAGTCCTGGTGTTGCAAAAGGTTTTATCTACCTCTGTGATGGGAAAATCCTATAATCAGCTGGCTGACCTACAAGCCAGTCTGAGTATCTGTGCTGTTGTCCTCATTTTTGGATGATTGACCAAGTGTGCTGAGCAGTTTCTTGCATACTTCTGTTGAGTTAGTTTAACAGCAAGTCTGCCTGAAAAGAAGTGAGGAGGATGACTTGAGAGCCACCCACCTGCCAAGATTTTGCGATTAAAGCAAAAGCCATTTTTTTCTGAGATCCTCTTTTTACTGCCCATCTGGGCAGTAAAGTTCAAACTGTAAAGACCTTGACTAACATTAAAAGGATTCCCTCAACCAGGGAAGAGAGGCCATCATCAGGAAAAAAAAAGCATATGGGAAGCAGACTGCCACCCAGACATAATCTTTGGAGGGGTCTGAAAGATCTGGGATGCTTTATTTTGCGCTCAGAGGGTCACAGATTGCAGGTAGGAATACAGGACTAGAAAAGTCATCATGTTTCCAGACACTTAACAGATTTTTTCTTTTTTCTTTTTTTTCTGCAGGCAGAGACACTGTATAATCCCATTCATAAATGAATTAAACTCCACTGAAAAGCGATGTAGATGGTTTGCTCTCACTACTCCTACAGCAAGGCTGTTCAAGAACATCAAGGATAGCTAAGAGCCTTTGTCTTATTTCTAGCTAAATTTATTCTCAGTTATTTTAAGACCATATGCTCCTACACCAACATTGTTATTCAGCATCAGTAGCCGCAGACACGTGTATATTTGCTATTTTAAGATCCTTTTTATCTTATTATTTGTTCTTGCTATGTTAGTCTGCTTTCCAGTTTTCCACTATACCTTCAGTAACTTTGGAACCTGTTGGTCAATTGCAATTCAAAGCAGGAGACAGAAATTAGTTTTTACAGGTTCACTGAAAATTAACAAGGTGTACAAAGTCTGGAAGGGGAAAGGATGCAGTAGGGACTGAGCAATTATTTTGTGGCTGCTCCCTGCCCAGCTTGTACTGTGGGGTGGGTTACACAGGATTCAGCTGGAGCTGAGGGCACTGTCCTATGATGTGAGTTATAATGAACAAAAGGGGGAAACTGGCGTTATTTTGGTGGGAAGGCTTAGGCTGGAGGATGCAGCCATGGGACAGCAAACTCCGCTAGTTTTACCCGTCGCAGGATGACTTCTTTACACTGCCAAGATTCAGTGGTACCTGCATTAAAAAAGGCTGCTGTTCATACTGTATATTGCTATTACAAATTCCCAAATGGAAAAGCCACAGGGACCAAGTCAGAAATACTGCAAAAGCACTGGTGATCCACAGTTCAAGACCCAAGTTGAGATGGGGAGAAACAGAAGCCTGGACTATAGGGATCTCCTGGAGACAGAGTGAAATGAAAGCCCTATGCCTGTCACTTGAGGAATGGCTCGAAGGTGCTGAAGCAACTTAGTCCATCACTGTGATGGTAACAATTTCCAGTGCCGCATATATTTGTGAAACTGAGCCAGCACTTTCACTACTACAAATACAGACTTCCCCTCTGAAGGATAAAAGCCCTTGCTGATATACATGTGTTAGAGGTACAGAGGATGATGATTTACATTTCAGGCATGAGCCAGGGTCTCACCAGAAAGCAGGGCCAGGGGCTGTATGAACACCACGATTCCACGATTAAAATGATGGCCAACAGGCAAAAGAATTTGATTTCTACATAGAGTGACAGCCTGACAAATCACCAGCCATTTATTAGATCCTGAATCAAACAGCTGAGGACAAAGCATTGTAAGCAATTTTAATAAACAGTAAATTGCACACTGCAAACAAAAAATGTTTACAAGATCCTATGGCCTGGCCAGATGGAAGGGGAAACTCTCACAGCAAAAAATATATATAGATTAATCTAATCTTTCCTTTTTTTTAATCTTACGTAGCTATATATCTCTTTCTTGTGTCACTAAAAACCATTCAGCCAACTGAGATTGAAGGGCTATTAAAGATCAAAATTAGATCCATCCATGAAACTAGCCTGTCTTTTTCACTGTATTGATTATCTCCATTTTCCCAGTCCTACATACCCTTTATAGGCTCACCCAGCTCTTAGTTTTTCAGGCAAACCTCCTTCCAGAACAAGACCACAACTTTCTGGTGTACAGAGTGCACCTAAAGACACTTTCATACCAGAAAAAAGGCAGGCTGATAGAAGAACAGAAAAGTTTAGAATCCCTTTCCCAATTTTCTTCTTTTGCAAACAAGCTACTTCGGTATCATACCTCTTCCTGCCTTAACTTTTGTCTATAGACTGTCTGATCCCCATATCAAAGGCTGGGGCTCTATTGCTGGCTGGGAAGAACTGTAACCCTGTTGGCACAATCAGGAAAGGTAATTACAATGTCACCACTTCTGATTGGTTATGGCAGTACTTCAGATCTGCAGTACATTTCCATTAGTAGAAAAAACTGGTAAATGAATCAGATACTTCTTTGATGCATACCTACAAAGAAGGCACAGAGAGTGCTGCTTCCTTTCTGTAACATCAACCATGTAGTAAAGGAAAATATTACTCCGTATTTCAAGTTTTCTTACTTTTGTTCTTTTTGGAACACTTCAGTCAACAGTGCTCCTGCTTAGCTTTTACGAGGGTCACAGTGCTAGTGCTTCTCTGGCTGTTCTTGGCTTTCCACTGTCCTCTCAGTCAGCTCCTGTGACAAATCTGCTCTTCTCTGTCAAAACGCACATGTACACTTTTTTCCCCGCACACAGCTCCCCCGGCAACACTTAGGTCTCTGCCTTCACGCTTGCCCTCTTGCCTAAGCTTTGCAAAGCCTGACCTGCTTTGCCTCAGATGCTGTTTCAGCTAGTTTACTTGAAAAGGAGCACAGCTGCTTCTAACATCCATTCTGAAGGAAAAGAGGCCGCTGAAGACACTAGTTTTAGCAAAGCTCTCTGCTCCTCTCCCTTTCTTCCTTCCCCCTCTTAAACCTTTTGTCACCATCATTTACATAAATCATTCACTGTCTGTGCTCCAGAACAGCTGTCCTGACACAGACTGGGGCAGTAGCCCATCTGTGGGTAGGACCATTAATATACCCTTAGGAAAGAGTGTATGCAACAGGCCACTTAAAGAGAGACTCCCTCGCCAGTACTCCCCTCTCACATTGCAGCGGTCTGTAGTTCATGGCCCTTCTGAGCTTAAGTTTGCATTTGCCAGATCATATTTAATACTCAATTTCTTCATGAATCTGTCTAGTTATTTTTTTAATCTATTTATAATTTTGATAGCCATAAAGTTTGGTAGCAACAAGATTTGCAATTTAAATATGCATTGTGTGAAAAAAACCCAACTTCTTTTGGTTTTAAATCTGAAGCCTGATAGTTCAATTTCAGGCTCCTGGTTCCTGCGCCTTGAGAAGGAATGAATAATTCCTTATTCACAGTATCCATCTTAGCCATGACTTTCCATACAGTGATCATATCCCTCAGGCACTCTTTCCTGAGCTGAGCCAAATTACTGTCCTAGTTACTATCTCTTCATTTAAAAAAAAGCCAATTCATACCTTTCAACATTCTTGCCATCTTGCTTTGAACCTTCTCTTGTTTATGCACATTGGACAGTGAAAACTGCCAGTTTCAGTCTGCTCTGTGTTGCTTACATAATTCTGACAGAAGTCTTCTAATGCTGAAAGTGATTAGATTAATGTTTGCTGTTAAACTTTTAAGAAAATTAATATATACCTATATCTATTGCATTAATTTCTTTCAACACTTTCTAGCATCTTTCCTCTTTTAAAACAAAGCCTGAATGTTGGACAGTGATCCTGTAATTTTTAGAGTCAGCTTACTTCCTAAATTCTATGTAGTTTATTTGAAGGAAGCCACTTGTCCACTTTCAGTGTCATAAAAAAACCTGAGCTCATCTCCCAGGAAGCGATAATGTCAACTGGCTGAAGGTCTACATTGATGGATGCATGGGCAGTTCTCCATGGCAGAAGGCAGAGTAACTTATAAAGACAGATCTCCTCCCCCTAATCCATTCTTCTGCCCTGCTACTGTCCCTAACCAGACACGTTGGTTTTCCGCCAGATGAGCTCTTGAACCCTCACTCCATGGTTGTACACCTGCAAATGCCGGCATAAGAAGACTGGGAAGGGAGGGGACCAGGCTTCCCATTTAGAGCAGCTCAAGCTGCCAAAAAACTGCCCTGCCACCAAAAGATGCACTCTTCACCTCCTTACCCATTCCACCACATGCTCCCACTTCTACCTCCTGTTTGCTACAGTAGTAGCAATGTAATGGATCATTTCACTGAGCTGTTGGATCTACTTGTACGAGTTGTGAAACTAGACCTGAGGTACTTGGAAGATACCAGGGTTCAAGTGTGGCTGGAGAACCTGGCTACGATGAGAATGAAGAATGTTGCCTTCAGTCAGTATCAGTAATATGGCATCTGCCACTGGGGTACTACTGTTTTTAAATACCAACACATCACAGGTTGTATAGCTTTATAAATTAAAATAAATAGTCTTAAACAGTCTTACATAAGAACAAATCGAGCATGCATCAAATGATTAGCATTTTAAAGCTAAACTAGCCTTTCTATGCATTAGACTAGCAGTTTCTACGGGCCACATTTGAGGAGCACTGATGAGGCTAGTGAAAAACATAGTCTTTGCCATGGGAAACGCTGGGGTCACGCAAATGAGAGGACATCATAACTGTCTGAGTTTGATCTGTTGGACCTTAAGATGGTGAGTGAATGCAATTCAATAGAATAGAGCAAGCATAATTTTCAGACCTTGTATATCTGAGGGGCAGGGAGAGAAAAACAGGGAGCAAGAGAGAGGAGCTTGGGTTTGAT
Source organism: Mycteria americana (assembly GCF_035582795.1). Classification (NCBI taxonomy): domain Eukaryota; kingdom Metazoa; phylum Chordata; class Aves; order Ciconiiformes; family Ciconiidae; genus Mycteria; species Mycteria americana. Next base: position 10,959,743 of record NC_134371.1, read on the forward strand.
TATTCCTTTCTGAAATTTTTAACTTTTGTTAAGGTAGTGAAAGAAAAAGTTGTGTTATGAAGTTAAATTAATGTAGCAGACAGGAAGTTCCCTTGCGAAACTGAACCTGAGGCTCATACATAGTTGATAAAATGCTCAAATGCCAGGTATATTTGAAGTGGCCCCATTAAGGAGAGTGGATCAAATAGAGACCACCAAATAGAATGAAGCTTCAAAAATACAACAAAGCTTTATACAGTTTCAGAAAGAAAGCAAATCTGTTCTAGCTGCTTATACATCCTTACCATTTCCAAGTTACCATGACTTGGAAGTACCAAATATAATCACAGTGGGGAAAAAAAATAGCATTGCATTTTCATCTAGAACAAGACAACTTCAGTAATTATATGTGTGGGTTTTTCTTGCTGCTAAGGCTACAATCTGGATTTCATGCTTCAATAGCAGAATGCCAGATGAGAGGAAACAGCTTATTTAAAATCGCCCAGACAAGGATTACAGGCTTGTCTCACTGATAGAATGATGTATTTTCAGCCTAAATTCTTTCCCACACCTCCTCTTCCAAAGACTGTTCATCTGTTGCCATAGAGACCATTTCCATCCACTTTTGTCCCTTGCACAGGTTCTATTCTGGGTGACCAGTACCACGGCTGCCCAGGCCGCTCCGGCTGTGCCTCGTGCCCAGGAGTAGCCAAGGGGGAATAGTAAAGCTGAACATCTGCAACCACACAATATACAACTGCTGGTAGCAGAATTGCTTTATTTCTTTTATCCACAAAACTGGTACATAATTGGGAGGATAAGCTGCAGCTACCCAGCGCATGAAAATGTAGGCGTGCATCACGACTGCCAGATCTACCAGGATGCCTTTTTGTCCTTTAAAGGGTACTGTCACATCAATCACACCCCTCATTTTTTTTCCTGGCTTTGCTGTAATGGAGACTATTAGAAGTAATGGGAAAACAAAAAGGATTCATTTTCGCTTCACTGGTAGCTTTTGCATAGACAACCCCCGCGCCTGTACACCTGGGGGAGCTGCTCGCATGGCAACAGTAAGGGCCGGAGAAGGTTTAAGCAGTGATGACCGTACGATCGCAAATCGCCAGGGGCAGCTGGAGCAGGACAGGACTGGGACAGACTCTGGCTTTCGTGGCTTTCACTTCCAGAGACCCCCAAGACGCACCTCAGCCGCCAGGCGAGGGGAGCGGCCTCCCCCTCCAGGCCCGCAATGGCTCCCACCTCCTGACAGGAGAGGCCCCTCCTCCGCTTGCTTTCGGCGCTGCTTTTGTAGAGCACTTTTTTTTTCCCACTTGCCGGGGAAGGGGCATTTGGGAGGGATGGCGAGGAGGGGTCGCCAGCCGGCCGGCACCCCGCCGGAGCCGCCCTGAGGGGGGGGGCGCGGCCATGGCGCCCTGAGGTAACACCACCCCCGCCCGCAGGGACCCGCCCCCTCCGCGCCCAGAGCGCGCGCACCCCTCTCTCCCCTCCCCCCTCCCACTTCAGAAACCGGAGCATGCGCAGCGCTGCTAGCGGGACCCGCGCGGCCCTTGGCCGCAAGGCGTTACGCCTGCGCCCGCCTCCACGCTGGGGCCGAGCTCTGTGGTTGGCCCTCGGCGGGCGGAAGCGGCCCCGCCCCCGGCCCGTGGCGGGTTGGCGGGAAGGGGTGGCCGGGCCCGGGGTGCGGTGGGGTCGTGGGCTGTGTGGGCCGTGCTCGGCCTAGCGGCTGGGCCGAGAGGTGAAGGTGACAGCCGGGTCCGGCTCAGGCCAGTCTCGCCGGAGCTATGCAGGCCTTCCTCAAAGGCCCCTCTTCCATCAGCACCAAGCCCCCCGCTGCCAAGGAGAGGGGCGCGGCCGGCGCAGCGGGGAGCAGCGGGGAGGGCAAGAGGCTCAAACCCATCCCCTGGGTGGAGAAATAGTAAGGGCTGTAATGGGGCAGTGGGGTCGCTGGCCGGAGTGGCAGTGGCTGGGGGTGGGGTGGGGGTGTTCGGCTCCTGAGGGAGTGTGTGGCAGAGGGAGTGGGTGCATAGCAGAGGGGGTTAGAGCTGTAGGTGTCTCCACCGGGGAGAACAGCTTTAACTTTTTCAGTTATAGGGGAAAACCAGCACTGTGATAGAAGAGCCCTTTCTTGGTGTTACTGAGCAGAAAATTCCTCCATTGTCCATGTGGAGAGGTGCAGTTTCATCGCTGTGGATTGGTGCAGAAATGCATTAAATACTTCGTTTTTGAGAAGCCTTTATCAGCTCACGAAATGGTAAAATATTGCAGGCTGTAATACAGTTCTGCTTCTAAAAACAGCTCAGGTCGGTGTTTACAATAGAAATAGACAAACGGCTTCCTGAGAAATTAGATCACTTCAGTAATACAGACCAGAGGCATTAGACCGATTTCCTGTTATGATTTTGACCTCAACTACAAAATTTGCTGTAATTCTTCAGTACCTGATGTAATCAGAAAGGGAAATGTTGTTTTTCTCAATTTCAATTTTCTTCTGAAATTTTGTTAGCTAATAAATTGCATTTAATGTCTTTTTATTTAGTCGCCCAAAAAACGTGGATGAAGTTGCCTTCCAGGATGAAGTTGTTGCCGTGCTGAAAAAGTCCTTGGAAGGTGCTGATGTGAGTGTAATGATAACATCTACCCAATCAGTACCTTTAGGCAGAAACTTTAGCCAGTGGTAACAAAAACTTCTCTTTTCTAACTCAGCATTGATCATTTTTACAGTGGTACTTTACAAACAAGCTAAGTGGCTTCCTTGTAGTATGTTGTGATATATGTGTAAAATTTGTGATATTTCCAGCCCTCTAAACTTTGTAAAATTGTCAGCTCTGTGATGCAGTTTGGAATTTTTCTGCAAAAGCTTAATTGGTAAACTTCGTGTGAATAGTTTCAAATCTGGAAAGGCTTTTGTTGTGTCTACACTACTATTCAGCTAGTACTTTTGACAATCGTGTTTAAAGGAGAGGGAAAATTTTTCTTTCATAGAAAAGTCTGGATTGCCAGTCATTCCTAAACAGTTCTAGTATCTATCAGTGCTTCTATGAAACTAGCGAACAGTATATTTGTTTCAATGTTTAGCAACGAGGGAAGTTTAAGTTGTAAGTGCCGGGTCTACTACTTAGATAGTGACCCCCAAACTTTTTGGATTAAAGTTTCCAAGTAAGTCTCTTTGGCTTTAAAAAGCTAAGTATGACAATTTCACTAACTTCACTGCAGTGTTCGCATCTGTGACCTAAGGATATAAAGAGGATGAGCAGAACATTTTCAGTTGCCTTTGTTTACACTTGCATTTGCTTTTGGATAAAAATTTAGTAAATACTCAGTATGGATGATGGTTATTTCCTCCAAACCAGGTGATGGGGAGGTGGAGGGACTGAGGGGAGGAATAAAGTAGGTAGCCAAGAGATGGCTGTGTTTTCTTGCAAATCTGGACAATTTCTCTTCCTTTGTACATGCTGAGACTTTTTTTTGCTCCATGTTTCACCTAGAAGGGACATTCTTGGGCTCCAAAAGCTGTTTCTGTTTCCATGGACTGCTAATGCCAGCTGAAGTGGTTGGTGGATGTTCTGAAAATGACATTTGTGTTATGGCTGTCTGCTCACCAAGAGCTAAAAGGAACAATGTGGACTTTTCAGAGTTTTGTGCAAGAAGCCTTTCACTTGTAGTGTGCTCTGATGCGCAGTATGCACAGATAGTCTTTGGTACTTGAAAATTTTATGTTATGATGATTTACTTTGCAGTTCTGGTTTTGACTAATATGAATCAATTTCTATCTGAAAATATTCACTTAATCAGAACTTGCAAAAGCAGAAGTACTTTCTTTGTTTGAGCATAGGGAGCCACAATGAAGCTGGTATGACAAAACTGGGAAAGACTTGTATAATTCCTTTCTTTAGTTCCTGTCTCCAGATTTAGTTTACTTTGAGAATGCTGTTGTAATGTGACCTTGTAATGTAATGTTGTACCCAGAGAAATCTGGGTTTCAACAGCAATGCTGCTATATTGTAATATTTGTACAGTTGAGGTAATTAGTAAGGAACTATTAACAGCTAAGGAGAAATGAGGTGCTGCCACCTATTCGGTCTGGACGTAGTCATGTAACATCGCTTAGGTGATGGGTTGTGAAGTTCTATTTTGAGCAACAGCTATTTAAAACCTTACAGCTTCTAGATCAGCAATGTTTCTCGGATTATGACCCTAGTACACTTGTGTTCACTTTTTGCCTCCTGAGTTGAAAGACAAATTATAACTTCCGCTTATGGTTACAGGCTTTGTATTTTGCCATAGCTACCCAAACTCAGCAAGGCATTTGAGAACAAAATCATGCAAGTACTTTAAAATGCTTGGCACTGTTGGTTTGTGTAATGTGCTTTATTTAAACCTTAGTGTTGAAAATGGAGAGCCAGTTTTGTTGATTGGCCTGTAAGTATTTGTGGGCCTTGGTTTGGGAGCTGCTAAGTAAAGCAGGACTTTTAAGTCCCTGATATATCTCTGTGATGGTTTTGGCTGGGGTAGAGTTAATTTTCTTCCCCGTAGCTAGTATGGGGCTATGTTTTGGATTTGTGCTGGAAACAGTGTTGGTAACACAGGGATGTTTCCGTTCCTGCTGAGCAGTGCTTACACAGAGTCAAGGCCTTTCCTGCTTCTCACCCCACCCCACCAGTGAGGAGGTTGGGGGTGCACAAGAGGCTGGGAGGGGACACGGCTGGGACAGCTGACCCCAGCTGACCAAAGGGATATTCCACACCATATGGCGTCATGCTCAGCATATAAAGCTGGGGGAAGAAGAAGGAGGGGGGAGACATTCAGAGTGATGGCGTTTGTCTTCCCAAGTAACCATCAGGCATGATGGAGCCCTGCTTTCCTGGAGATGGCTGAACACCTGCTTGCCCATGGGAAGCAGTGAATGAATTCCTTGTTTTGCTTTGCTTGTGTGCGCGGCTTTTGCTTTAACTGTTAAACTGTCTTTATCTCAGCCCACGAGTTTTCTCACTTTTACCCTTCTGATTCTCTCCCCCATCTCACCGGGGGGGGGTGAGCGAGCGGCTGTGTGGGGCTTAGTTGCTGGCTGGGGTTAAACCACGACAATCTCCATCTGTAATAGAAAGCATCTGTCTTGTTATAAACTGGGGAGACCAGAGTCCAAGTGGTTTTGAACTGGAGAAATTGATTTCTGTCTGCCAGGGCTGTTGATTTGTTGTTGCTTTTTGCAAAGAAACTGGCAAGTGTCATAGTATTCTTTAATTTTCAATTACTTGATGATATCTTAATGACTGAAAAGAGAGTTAGGTGTAGGATTATCGTTGCAATTTACATCTTCATTTGTACTGAAACTTCTAGAAAAGGACTTGGGGTTTGCACTGTATGTGGTAACTTTCCTATAAGCAGCATGATGCCTGCAGGTATCCTGCTTACCCCTGGCAAGCATGGAAAAATGGATAACCAGATCAGGTTTCAGTCTGTTTAAAAATACTGCCACAGTTACATAAAGGATTAGGCTGTGCTTGGTGAAAAAGTAGTGTAAATACTGGTGATAACTTCAGTGAGAAACAAGCATAAATGAGGTTGAAACAGAAACAGTAATACAGTATGGGTTTAATGGAATTAGGAAACACATTCTTATTAAAACTTTTTACCTGCTAATGCTTGTTTTGAGAACTAGTAGAGTGTGAATTAGCACAGAGGCATGAAATTATGAATCTCCATGAAAATGTCTACCCTTGCAGTGTGCTAACCTAACATGGTGGTTGGTGAATTTTCAGCTGTCATTCAGTAAATACTTTCTCTCCTTGGAGCTTTCCTAAAGGATACAGGGGGTAACAATGTTGTGGTATCTAATTAAACTTGAAAAAACATTTGTTAGTACTGAATGCTGTTTACTTCTTAGTAACTAGGGAAACAAGCAATGAAGGATTGGCAGAAAGAAGAGGCAAAACTTGAAATGGATTTATTTACTATAAATTAACTGAAGAGTGAAATTTTTCTATCTGTACTTTTACAGTACATACACAGTTGAATCTGTTCTGTCTCTTATCTTAGTTGCTAAAATGGGATGCTTGTTACCAAACTGGTCTGTCTCTGTACACATTTTCTGATTGTGTACTCCTGCGTTTTTCTCTGCTCTTTGGATGTCTTTGGTTTTGCTGTTCCCATTCTGTCTTCATTGCTTGGTATATTCAGCATAAAATTCTCTAATCTACGTTTAGTTGACTCTTTAAAAATAGAACATTTATTAAGGGCTGGAAATCAAGTCAGGCTGAGAGGTTTGTCTTTTTGCTATTGATTGGAGGGGACTCTTGAATTCTTGTTCTAAGAAAGTAGAACTGGAACATCCCCTACTGTCAGAGGCAGCAGTTTTAAAGTGCAGCCTGATAATTTGTAAGAGGGATTACTTGGAATAGTAGTATAGAAAGCTGTCACTCCTATGCTAATTAGAAAGCTTCTTGATTTCAGCCAAGGCTAACTTATACAAATTTGGTTTATTCCAACTTTGTTTTTTGTCCCTATGTTGCTCTGATATGGAGATCAGTCATATCCCCTCTCAGCTTTTGTTTTGCTGAGCTAACTAAATTAAACTGTTTAAAAAAGTCACTTCTAAGATAGGCTCTTTGCTCCTTTAATCGCCTTTCCCAGTTTGGCTTAATCATCCTTGACTAAGGGTGGCCTAGTGTGTAGCTTTCCAGATGAAGTCTTATTAGCCCCGTGTTAGTATTAGTAATTTTCCATCTGTATTGAAACCGCACATCCTAGGACCACGTGTTACACAGGCTTATGCTGTTCCTCTGACTGACAGACAAAACAAAGTCAACTTGTATTTTATTCCAGCTGATGAATTCCAGACATCTAGCAGATATTTAGTTCTGTTCTCAAATTGTGAGACTTTATGCTTTGTGCTGCTAAATGTCATCCTATATTATTACTGCGGTCTTTGCTGTGCTGCTTTGATCTTCCTGCGTCAGCATTTTTCTTTGATGCGTTCCTATTTTTCATGCTGAGGTTATTAATTTAATTATTTGAAAGATCAGTTAACCAAATCTCTTTAAGAAATGCCGCTGGTCTCCTCCTCTGAAAAATCCTTGGATGGATGTAGAAATTTGCCAGTGCTGTGCATTCCAGTCAGTCGTTGCAAGCATCTCTGCGATTAGTGTTAGGGTATGTCTGCATTGCACTCACTGCAGTATAGTGCAGGCATTCACAAGCTACCTTGTACTTATTGCAGTGGAGTTAATGGCAGCACAGAATTCTCAGCATGGCTTGAAAAGGCAGTCTGGGGAGCTGTGAAAGTTCGGGATAGTTAACCTGTGCCAAATTTTGTCACAGCTGCACTGTTAGTAGTATCCAGACTGTTTGAAGGGCATCCTTGGATAAATTTGCGTGTTACTGCAGTCATAACAGTAACTTCTGTAGGCTTCAGTGATCTTAGACATGACCTGGAGGGAATATATAAAAATAAAATATGAATTGAAGTATCAGTTTTGATAGAACATGTGATGGTGCCACCAAATAACAGCTTGTTAATGCTGTGTTATAAACAGCAACTGTTTATCGTCCTTTAGAGCACTATGTGCAATGACCTAGAAGCGAAAGATTTGGTATTATTTACCAGGAGAGGAGTAGATAGTTTCTGTTCTATTAGGTGCTCAGATTTTCAGTCGGTTTTCCTGTTTGTGGTTTGTTTTATTTATTTGCTTTTTTTAAAAACAGTGCCTTCCTGTTTCAGCTTCCCAATCTGTTGTTCTATGGCCCACCTGGAACTGGAAAGACTTCCACTATTTTAGCAGCTGCTAGAGAACTCTACGGGTAAGCTGGAATCAAGTTGCTTTGATGTAATCAACTATCACATGTCTTCTAATCATGTGACAGAGTGCCTCTGGTCATTGCCTGTCCTTATGTAGCTTCTAGGTCTTTTTCAGGAATATCTTCACATTCTAATTCAGCTTTAACATGAGATTTCTTTCTCATTTGTCCTCTCACAAGTCATTGATTTCTGTTACCAATATAGACTTACAACACTTGAGACTAGCAGCCGTGTAACCCTATAACAAAGAGTATGAAAAGAAATGGCTTGCATACGCCTTACTGAACTTTGTAACGGAATTCTGATTTTAGTGGTATATTCAGTAAGTTGTTAGCTACACATAGATCTCAAAGCACTTCATAAAATGTCTCAATCATAATCATTCCGTTATGCCCCATCTAATTGTGTCTGGAAGTAAAGACTAAAATTCAGCATGTGCACATTCATCAACTCACTTGTACCACTTGGGAGTTTTTGAGTAGTGAATTCAGTGACCCATAAGCAAAAAGTGGATGAGAAAGTGGTTTGCTCTTATGATCGAATCTAATGTTGACTTTAGTACCTCCCTTCCCTGTCGTTGTCTTTAATTTTTGGCTCATGTTGTTTTTTTGGAGAGAACCACTTCTAGTTTAATAGTAGGAAAACTCCACATTGTGTGTCCATTTGAATTCCCAGAACTTAAAAAAAAAAAAGAATACAGTGGATTTTATCAGAGGTGCTACTGTATAATACTGCTGCTAAATACTGCCTGTATTATACTTTCTAGATATTTCTTTCTGGTAGTGTTGCAATGGCAGAGCACTGTCATGACTGTATCTGGGAATTTTACTTGTTCTTCCACATTGCTCACAGCATGTAAGTAGAAAGGCATATAATTATAGTGAAGCCAACTTCCTACTTTTTTTTTCCTGAATAACTGATGTAATTTTACACTTCATTGTTTTCTGTAGTCTGGGAGGCAATTGTAAAAATAGCTAATGGAAATTCATACCTAACATTTAATGATCTCAATTTAACTGTTTAAAATAACAAAGTATGTTATTTAGTAATGCTGGCAAAAATAATACCTGCCATTCAAAAAGGCCAGAAGGGTTGTTGATATACTTTATATCATTACAAGAGTTAGCAGCTAACATGTTGCAATAAAAATTTTGCAGGCCTGAATTATTCCGGCAAAGAGTCCTTGAGTTAAATGCTTCTGATGAGCGTGGAATACAAGTGATTCGGGAAAAAGTGAAGGCTTTTGCTCAGCTAACTGCATCTGGAAGCCGTTCAGAGTAAGTGCTGGATCAAAGCTGGCTCTGTTTGATGGACTTTCTTGCTTAGGACAAAGCATGTGGTTGTTTTTGTTTAGGTTAAATTTATAATTCTAATATAAATGATGGGTCAGCACTGCCCAGAAGTTTGCAACACACGCAGTGCTTTGACTAAGCTTTGACTTCATATAATTTCATGTTGAGAGTTTGAATACCTGGGAGGAACTTTTACTAGTGCTGTTAGAGTTAGAGAGAGGCAGACAAGGAAAACCCCAAAAGATCAAGCCTTCTGGATTTGGTGGTACATTGTTGCCTTTGCAAATGTTGTCTGACTACCGTATAAAAGCTTCTTTGGGTAAACGGTGGTGGAAATTGCTTCTCTAGTACCTCTAATCTGCAGCATCTTATACAAGATGGGTGTGAGTTTGAGATGCTAACAAGATTCTGTTGTGTTAGGTGGTGAGAAGCCCTGTACAGGTGAAGCCGTATGTGTAGAAACAACAGATTGTGGAAAGTAGCAGGAAGAAAGTGCATGCCAGGGCTATCTGGCAAGAAACGGTCTTGTGTACTGAAGTTAGTCTGTTGCAGTGTTCTCTCAAGTTCAGGCAATCAGGAAGCCTGTAAAAAAAGAAGTGCTGCATTAGTTATTGAAAGAAGAAACTTAAAGCAAGTGTACATATTTTAGAGGACTTTTGCAGTATTCAAATGTCAGTCTTTCTATGGGAACTCAGTCCCCTCTTTATTACAAATGTTACTCTGTTATCTAAAAATAATTGAAAAAGATTGAACCTCTGAATATGTTCTATTTATCCTGTATAAATACTTAAGTAAAATATGACTTGCAGTGATTTTTTTTTTCTTGGTCTATAGATTGCATGTTTCCTGGATAACAGATTTCTTATTTTTCAGTGGTAAAGTTTGTCCTCCTTTTAAAATTGTAATCCTGGATGAAGCAGACTCAATGACTTCAGCAGCCCAGGCAGCCTTAAGACGCACAATGGAAAAAGAATCTAAAACAACACGTTTCTGCCTTATTTGTAACTACATCAGCAGGTATGTGTGGAATTTGTTGCTTATTTGGACTTGTTGCTCTTCCTGTTCCGTACTCTTCTTTTTTTTTTTTTTCTTTTTTCTTCACTGAGAGGTTGATATCTAGTTTTCATAGTTAATAGAGATGAAACTATGTGAATACAAGACTGAAGACAATGTTTAGGTATCAACTTTTACTTTTTACAGTGTTGCAGTTTTAAGGTTATGTTGCCCTTTTCTGCCTTGATAGCTTTGTCTGTATAAACTTGACCCACGCATTCATTTACCAAGCATTTACCTTCCTTTCTTTCAGAATAATTGAACCCTTAACATCTCGATGCTCCAAATTCCGCTTCAAGCCTTTGTCAGGCAAAATCCAACAGCAGAGGCTATTGGATGTTTCTGAGAAGGAACATGTGAAAATCAGTAGTGAGGTAACTTCATCATTGCCATGTAATTTTATTGCTTAATCCAGTGCATAATTGCATTTCTGTGAAAGGGGCTAAGTCAGCATACTTTTCCAGAGTGCTCAGTTGTACTAAATACAATATATAAATTCATTTAGATATTATTCTCCTTCCATAGATGGGATGAATTTTAAGAGTTTTCCTAAAACCAGAGAAATGTCCACCAGAGAAAACTGAAGCAAAACTGTAGGGCTTTTTGTTCTGTGCTGAGTATACTTGCATTAAACTGTGCATCATTCTGAAATTGCCAGCATACATTTATATTAGTAGAGAGGTTGCTTTGTAACTTGTGTATTGTGTCTGTGTGTGACAATCTGCTTTAGGCACTACTCGATGTTTTAAAATCAATGTGCTGAGAAAGTGTACTGGATTTTAATTAACAGTGAACATATAACTTGGCATTTTCTGACGTTATTTTTCAGGCAGTATCTTACCTTGTTAAAGTGTCAGAAGGGGACTTAAGAAAAGCAATTACTTTTCTTCAAAGTGCCACTCGCCTAATGGGCGGGAAAGAGATCACAGTGAAGATAGTCACTGAAATTGCTGGGGTAAGCTATGCTTTACAATGTCCCCTGTAATTACTCTGAAAAGCATTTGTGTAGTAAGTGTACTTGCTACCTTTATCTACTTTTTGCTCAAAGTTTGATTAAAAAAGTTTTTATACCCACTAGCATTGCAGTATGGTACTGATACACTATCCACTAGAATTTTAAAGACTGCCCAATTCTGTACACTTATTACATAGCAAGTTTCTAGCAACTTATTCTGTAAGTCAAGGAAAACTGTAAAATAGTCTTACATTCAAACTGAAGTTGAAATATTCTGCCCATGAATGCAAAATGTATTGCCTTTTTGGGACAGTAGACTAGAACATCTCTTTGACACTTTTGTGTGTGTGTGTTTACGTGTGTCTATGTATAAGTATAGATCATTGCAAAATACGGTTTGGAAACACCACAGGGGAATGACTTTCAGTAGCAGCTCATTTTCAACTTAACATTCACAGTGACAATGTCTCTTCAAGGATCTGTGCAGAACTTGCTTTTTAACAAAACAGCAGTGATTTCTTCTGGAATGACATAAATAATACTGACAGGGACAGGAGAAACCTGAGAGGAAATACATTTAATAAAACTTGTGTGAAGGTGTTTTCCTATAGCAACAAAATACCCCCTAAAGCAAGAAATGTGAGATGAGGAGTTGAGGAGCTGAAAAATAAATGGGCTTTAATGATGGACACACTTTCCTTGAAGGTGCTACCATCATAGCCAGTTGTAAGGTTTTCACTTTGATGGAACCAGAGGTAATTGCTACTGTGCATGTTTTACGGAACAGTTTTAAACAATTTCTCAGTGAACTCGTTGTTCAGTTTTGTGTATCTAGCTGTAGAAAAGAGCTGGATTTCACTTACAGGTATCTGTAAATCACAGTTTCTAAGAAACCTGGCAGAAGTTGACTGTAATGATAGGAAAGAGAAGCATGAAATTCCATTATTGAATAATGCTTGTTTAAACCAAAGGAACCCAACTTTACATCTTCATAAAGACTTCCAAGTTCTTGGTCGTACATAACTTTTGTGACCCTGGAGTGACCTTAGTACAAAATATTAATAAAGGAGCTTTGAAACCAAACTGTCCAGACACTCAACTGACAGGATGACAATGAGTAGAGGGGAGAACGTGTGCAGTGCTTCCCTGCTCAGAGCTAAATAATGGCATCTGTCAACTCTTTTTCTTCTGATTTATTGTCTGGTCTTGTTGCATTGGGCTTTTTTTTTGTATGTCACTGGTGCGTAACTGGAGAGAAAAGTGATTTGCTGTTTTGCTTAGCTGTAGAATGGTACAGAAAGCATTGGCTGATCTAATTGTTGAAGTAGGTCCTCCACTTAGTCAGTGTCCTGAATAAGTGATTGTGTGTTGGATTTATGAAGGTGACTTTGACAATTCACTATCATTCTATAGTTTTTATTTTAATGTCACTAATGTAGGACAAATATTACAGCCTAGCTCTCACTCTTAAAATGTAGCTAGTCTGTCTTATATACTTGCCTGAAAGTGATTGGATGTATAGAGGAATGAAATGCTAAAATGGCCTCCTTCGTAAACAGTTTGTATCTGTTACTGTAAGCATCAACTTCAATTTTAAGTTTACAAAGTTGAAATTAAGAAATATAACTTCTTGTTACAGGTCATCCCTAAAGAAACAACTGATGAACTGCTGTCTGTCTGCCGGAGTGGTTCATTTGAGAAGCTGGAAACACTGGCAAAGGTAGAGTCCTCTTAGTGCTCTAGCCTGGATATTTTTCTAGGTCCTGTGAATCCTTTGTTGCGGGGCTGCAGCTGAAGAGCGTTTGGCCTCAGGTCAGTTAGGATGCACATTTCAGGAAGCATGCCCTTTACCAGTTAGTACTCTGATCTTTCCCTTCCAAGGAAGAACTGTCAAAGCTGCAAATAAGATTCCCTACCAATGTGACTCAGGCTTTCTCCTGAGTTAAACTGATTACATGTGGAGCTGTTAGGCTGAATTAGGCAGAGCAGGAATTCCTAGCAAGACACTTGGCTCAGACCTTTAGAACTGTGTCTTCAGTGGACAGGACTAGGCTCTGGCCTAGTCATCTTCTTCGTTACACAGAAGCTGTGTTAGATGAGAAGTATCTGAATAAAGCTGTAGTAAGTCTTCAGTTTTAAAATATTTCCTGTTAATCTTACAGTACACTAGTGAGTAAGTTTGTCTTACAAACCGCTGTGACTTAAAATAGATCTTGCTGGAGAAGGCGCAAGCTACTGGTTTATAGAGGTGGATTTATTTTCTTTAACGCAGGAAAGGTTCTTACTCTCTTTGAAGAATGGGAAATTCCTAATCTTGTGAGTTTAAAGGAGGCTCAGGCAGACTTGAACTGGATTTGAAGTCAAGGAGTTCTTGCTGACAGAGGGGAGCATGCCATGGTATCATTCTCCCAGTGAAATGTTCCATGTCTGTATGAAAAAAGCCAGTATTGGTCAGCCTCCTGCTTTTTACTTGGCTGAGCCTCATCGGATAGTTTTGGCAGGACCTCTGGTTTTGAGTCTGGATTTATTCTCCTGTAAACTTGCAGCAAATCTTAGAATTGTTGTGCCAGGATTTGTGCACATCACTGCCTTAGACTTTCACATTTACTTACCACGATGTCTAATACGTGTTGATCTTAAGAGCTGATGATATGGATTTTCTAAATCCTTAGAGCTGGTATAGTCTTTCATCAGACCATGATCTAATGTAATGTTGTAGTTTGGAACTGTTCTCCCAGTTTCTGGAGTAGTTGGGGGTTCTGTTTCAGATATTAGTGCTCAATATGCAGTTGACACAATTTGAATGTGTAGTTCTGTAAAGCATGGGTGTGTATATTGCTGTACAGAAAAATAAGGTTGCACCAACTCTTTTTCTGTTTTCATAAACTTCTCTCTGCCTAAATGGCTTCGTGGACTACTGTTCTCACTATTTGCTGTTTTTGTAACTGGGCACTACTGATTTAAAAAAAAAAACAAACCCAAACTCTTTAGTTGCCATGGTTTTTATGTTATTAAAAAAGTTTTGGCCTTACGGATCTCTGTGTGCCTGAGGCTAGCAACTACCAGATGAAGAAAATAAATCAAAGTAGGTGGCACTTTAAAATGTGAAAGCTGTGAAACTGCCACATGATGCTGTGGATGGTAAGCTTTCCTAATTTTAGAATAAGATTGGACAGGTTCAGTGGAGGTTGTTAAATGCTTAAAATGTCTCTAGCACACAAAATCCCCGAGACACAAATTGTCAGAAGCTGGAAGAATATTTGGGCAAAGTTATTGCTATATGCCTGCCATGCTCCTGCAGTCTTTCCTAGGTGCTTGCTTTGGGTCACTGGACTACGTACAAACTACTGACTTATCCTCTAAAATGTAAAAGTGCCATAACACATTCCAGGACAGTCTTTCAGTTCAGACAGAATTTTTCAGATTGGTTTTCCAGTTTGTGGTGTTTCTGCTGCTGAATTATTTCTGTTTTTGTCCCTGACACAGAATCTCATAAATGAAGGGTATGCTGTTGCTCAGCTTGTAAACCAGCTGCATGACACTGTTGTTGAGAGCGAAGATTACAGTGACAAGCAGAAATCTGCCATAGTCGAGAAACTTGCGGTAAGTCTGTAGCTTGAGTTAAAACCCACATTAATCTCCACTGATTAATTTATGTTTACTTGGTCTCTCTCCCAAGAAGTCTACACAATGATTTGTTTTTAGTTCTGAATGTTTCTTGGTAGAACCTAAATTTTTGTTCTGAGAAATTTCATGAGAAGGAATTGAAATCCAGTTAAGGGAATTATTAGCCATATTATATTGTTCTGATGGTGCTCAAGCAAGAGGTTTGTGGGTTTGTTTGGGTTTTTTTAATATAAATTGAGAGGGAAAACTAAGGCAAGATTTTAAAGTCAGCACTTAAACCAAAATGCAAGTCTTTGTTCTGGTGTGTAAAATATGCCTTTTCAAGAAAAGACTTAATTAGCTTGCTAAATTCTGATGGAGAAGACCAGACAGCTGTGGTGGAGGTTTTGCTAAATTCACTGAAGGAAGGCAGATAGCGCTGCTGGCCTGCAGAGTGATGTTCCTGGCAGTTAGCTGCAGTGCAAGCAGTGCATCCCTTCCTGTCTATAAACCGTCAGGTCTTGCCCTCCTCAAGAAGATGGAGGCTGGAGAGGTAACTTTTCCCAGTTTGGTATGATGGGTGACTGCTGGGGAAGTGATTGCCAATTAAGTACTGTCTTGAGCACCACCATTTTAAGAGGGGTTTGCCTTCTCTTTTCCCTTTGCAGGAAGTTGACAAATGCTTGGCAGATGGTGCTGATGAATACTTGCAGCTGATGAGTCTGTGTGCCCTTGTGATGCAGCAGCTAACACAGAACACTTAACTCCTCCAGCCAGTGGCTGGCAGCAGAGGAGAGCAGCTTTTTGTTTCATGGGTGGCTGAGGTATTTGTACTGGTTTTTGCAATAAAAGGACTGCTCAGCAGTCAGAAAAGCTTATGCTGGAATAGTTTATTTTTTTTTACACTAGGCTGAAGAGAGCTCTGGCTGCTGAGGAGCCAGTAATGCTCCTGCTTTGTAGTTCTTTGTTGTAGATTTACACATGGAAAGCTAAATGCATCAAAAATGAGTATATACATACTAGTCAGCTGAAAGCAGTGAAGGGATGAGTTGTTCCTTTCAGCCCACAGCACTTGGTTTTGAAAATGTGACTTGGCAAAAAGCTCACACCTTGACTGAACACAAGGCTCCTGAGGGAACATGTCTCCTGCCACCTCCCTCTTGTATTAAATGCTGTAAAAATCACTTACTAGTAAATGTACTGCAGCACTCATTTCACTCAAGCTACAGAAGTAAGAAAAAATGTGGGGTGACAGGTCAGTGCATGTTCAACCTCCCTGAATGCAATAAAAAAGAAGCCTTAGGCTGGTAGAAGGCATAACTGATGCAGGCAGTGGGCTTTTTGAGTCAGTGCAGATTCTTAAGTGAGCCCTTTTCTACTCTAAGGAAAGGGTAGCCCAGTTACTTTGTCTATCACCCACAAGCTGCGTCACATGGGGACAGCTCTGGCACACCCAAGCTCACCATTTACCACCTCAAAGCTCAGTAACTGGTAAAGCAAAGGAGGTCTGGACCCTTCTACCTGCCCCACTTTACTGAATAGCTCCCACCACAAGACAGGTCAGACACAGCTGCTATCACCCCCATAAGCAAGACACCCCCCTTGACCAAGAAGCAACTATTTACAATTTAAGTGAATATAGAAGTATTTTATTGAACATTCAAACTTCATTAAGACATGTGCAATATGGCAAATTTTACTGGGTTTAACCCTAACTAAGACAATAGTATGATTGCTTGCTTGCTGGGGCTTAGCAACAGGGTCCAGATCACACTTACCACTAATTAAATACTTTATTGAATAAATACATATGAAACAAAAATGCATTTTAATGCTCTTATAAAAGTTTAGAGATTTTGAAAGGCCTTTCCAATTCAATCTGAAGTGTAAGTACATACAATAAAGGAAGGTAGGCTAGTTTAACATAATTGGCTGACTTTATACAGCACTTATATCTTTTAGTCCATAAGTAAATTATTAAATGATAAAGAACATCTAATACAACCACTTCTATGGAACTAGGAAATAAATTTCTAATAAAGAAAAAATTTACAGACCCCATGACTTTCCACCCAACCCCAACAGTCTAACCCTAAAGTGGATAAAGCCAACGGCTTTCCCCACAAGAGCTCACGACAAAAAGTCGCTTCGCTTATCAAAAATCTGTATTTCTGATCCGTTATGAGCATTGAGACAAGATTCAATATATCCCCAAAGAAAGAAGCACAATGCACGTTGTGAATCGCCTATTCAGCAACAGCGAGCACTGCATTCAAAACCACCTCATCCCAGGGATTAAATGAGATCAGCCACATTCATCGGCATCTCCTCCACTGTAGTATTGTAGAAAGTCTCAATGTCTCGCAGGATCCTCTTGTCCTCTTCAGTGACAAAGTTTATAGCCACACCTTTTCTGCCAAAACGACCACCTCGGCCAATTCTGCACAAAAAAAAGCACATTTACACACAAGTTAACTACTCTAATCCGCTCCAAACCTTCACAAGGTCCATTCATTAACTGCTGCTCTTTTATCTGCCACTGGCCAGCTTATGCTGTATTTACAGGACTAGCTGCTACCAAAGTCTTGTCTGGTCAGGAAAAACCAGCAGTTAGTGCCAAGAGTACAGAAGAAGTGTCCATCCTATGGAGTAGCAGAGCAGAAAGGTTACTCTTCTGGCTGCAAAGTAAGATCTTTAACAGTTGGTGCTGTGGTATGAAGTCCTAGCTCGGTCTCCCTCCCCTCTGTTAAACTAGCAGACCCGTACCACACAAATCCAAGCCCAAGCACATGGCATACAAAAGATGAGCTATTGTTCAAAAATCAGACTGTTCCTAAAGTAATCCAATTATACCCAGTAACTTGAGAATTTTGATTCAATGTAACTGTTTCCAGTGGGAAAACTTAGGGTTTGGTTTTTTTAAAACAAAAATCCAAGCTCAGCATTTTTGTGTAAGCCCAAGTCAGTCACTAATGCATCACAGTATAGTTACACCCACCATCAGTTCTACCTTCCTGCAGACTGCACAATAAAGCATCTAGTCAGCAAGAGCTAAATACACAAAAATGGCTCCCAAAACTTAGCGAATAATCATGACAAAAGAAATATATAAATACCGACTCGCTCTTTTATTCAAACTGTGCCGCTTACGAATCCACGTCCTAAATTACGTCAACGCCGTTTCTGAGCACCATCTTGTGTCATCAACTGCTGCTATCGACTCCTGTATTTTTTTACATCAAGTAACAAAGCACAGTTTACTTAATTTAGGGACAGTCACTAGAAGCAGTTAACTAAACCTAGGGAAATAAAACTCAAATTGCTACCAGAAGACACACACCACAGAGGAAAGAATCCCACTGTAAAGAGGAGCTACCAAGACCAGACAAGGCACACAAAACATGGACAGCTGACCTCCAGAAGTGAAGGCAGTCCTATACAACTGTGTGCTAATATTAAGGTCTAGTCACTGAGCAGCAGCAGCAACTGAAGATTAGCTAGGACCTGCAGTCCAAGCTAACGCTGCTGTCAAGATGTTAATGCCTGTCATGGCATTTGTGATCATACTCCACAACCTACATGGCAAAAAGGCAGTTCAGTAGTGGCAATTTCCCCAGACCTCAGCAGTGAATGCTTGATTAGCCATCACTGAACTCACACATCTAAGTTTTCCCACTGCTTTCTTTTATTGACCAAAAGTTCTGCTCCTCCCTCACTTCAGAACCACAGCTGTGCAAGTCAGGGCTTTTTTTAAAGCAAAACCACAAGTAGTTTTGTTTCCTGCTGGCTTTATTTCCTGCTGGCTTTTTAGCAGTTTGTATGAATGGATGCATAACACCTCCTGTTATCAGTTAAGGACTAAAGGGAAAAAACAGGTGAGGTTCTGTGTGGATTTCTGCAGAGGACATGACACTTAGTGTAGCACACCAACTAGAGGACAGAGCCAACTAACCTGTGAATGTAGTTTTCACGATTGGTCGGCAGGTCATAATTTATAACCAGTGAAACTTGCTGCACATCAATGCCACGAGCCTGAAAAGCAATACAGAGTCTTTAACACAAGCCACAGGCTTTAGATTAAATTATTTATCCCATGCTTCTGTTGACCACAAGGTTAGTGATGAACTACAACTGTGTAGTCCATAGTGGAGCGTAGTCTTTACTCTTCCAAGAAGCTCCAAGCAGTTCAGGCTACAAGAACCTTCACTGAATTATGAAGCTTTTGGCACCAGGATTAAACAGCAATGTGTTCAGTGTAAGATAATACTCACCAGCAAGTCAGTGGTGATCAGGACACGGCTTGATCCTGACCTAAATTCCCTCATGATAACATCCCGCTCCTTCTGGTCCATGTCACCATGCTGTAGAGTTTAAAAGTTATAATTACTACAGTTCCAATACTCCAGACAGGAACATCCTTTAAAAAACAAAGTGATGTATGAAACCCAGCGTCCCTACCTGCCGTGGGGACAAAGCAGGTAGGGATAGAAGGAAGCATTTTTCTTTAAGCAGGGGGAACGATAATACAGCACTGCACAGCTATATTATAACTTTCCTGCTTTTCATTCAAATGTAGCTCATTATGATTTGGTTTTTGGTATGTACCCAGCATTTGAGAAGTTACATGGAAGTATCCAGTCTTACCAGAGCAGAAACTGTGAAGTCCCTGGCATGCATTTTCTCTGTAAGCCAGTCTACTTTTCTCCTTGTATTCAGGAAAATAACAGCCTGTGTAATAGTCAGGGTCTCATACAAATCACAGAGAGTATCCAGCTTCCACTCCTGAACAGGACAAAGGAGATCAGGAAATGCATCATGCCACCAGCAGTTCAGTGCATAGCAAGAATCCCAAACAAGGAATAAAACTCAAAAGCAACAACCAATTAAGCATGCTTTGCTGTGCAATTATATTCAGCATGACCTGAAAGGTTGGAGCAAGACATTAAGCAGAGTTTCTGCATCAACTGTTGCACCAAATCTTAAGACACAGGACACTGGACATTAAGAAAGAGGTCCACCCTAGTCATTTTTGATCCAGTGCATAGTTTTTCTTCTTCTTGCATGTACTCTACTAGCATTATTACAGAAACCAAAGCTCAGCCTTGGTTTCTGTAATTTTAGCACAGTGCTTTAACAAGAAGGTAAGAGAACTTAAACTTAACTCATCCAGCCAGAGCAAGTACAACTGATACCAACCTCTCTTTCAACATTAATGTAGAATTGCTTGATACCCTCCAGAGTCAGTTCTTCCTTCTTCACCAAAATACGTATGGGATCTCTCATGAACTTTTTGGTCACTTCCAACACATCCATTGGCATTGTAGCCGATAGCAACACAACCTAGAATGCATTACTCACTATTAGCATGTGCCTAGGACATGGTTTGATTTAGACAACTCAGCAGTTCTCAGCTACACTGTAACCAAATCTGCATCCATCAATTTAACCATGTAAGAGGGTTTTTTACCTGGATGTTTGTGCTTAATTTCTGAAAGATCTCATAAATTTGATCCTTAAATCCACGGCTCAACATTTCATCAGCTTCATCCAGAACAAACATTTTGATCCATTTAGGTGCTATTAAAAAAAGAAAGGAGTATCTCATCAGGTTTCAGAAACACACTAAATACTTTTATTAACGTCACTCTCCTTTTGGACTAAGCTTTCCAGTACAACTCTCTACAATGAGAGCAAGTGCATTACTCAAGCTCTTACTGGGTGTGAAATCTGTACTAGAAGTTTATTAATAGAAAATTAAATTCATACTTACAAAGGTAGCGTCTGTTTAACATATCAAACACACGCCCTGGAGTTCCGACCACAATGTGCGGAGCCTCAGCCTGAAGTTTTTGCATTTCATTACGAACATTTGTACCACCAATACAAGCATGGCATGTTGCTCCCATGTAGTCTCCAAGGGCCAAAATTACCTTCTGAATCTAAAATAAAACCCTTCCATTAGTAGTAGTTCCTGGTACATTAAAGATTAAGCCCTGTTATCATTGGTGCTTATGGACTTTGAAAGCTAACAGAGGATTATGCAGCTGTAACAGTTAGAAAAGCCAGTTGCTAATCATTTTGCCCAACTGCTTGTTACTGAAGATGTTCACTAGAAAGCTTAAGTCAGAGGGGCACTTCAGTTAAATTTTTGCCCTTACTAGTTGAACTAGCTAAAGTGACTACCATGCATCTGCTATGAAGTTAAAGAGCAGGGCCTCTAGAAGCAAACTCAAGTTTTGAACTGCTAAGGCCTGCATGTTAAGCACTTGCAGAAGGTTCATGAAAGCATACAAGTGCACTGCTATATGCCAGGCTTCAAAACAAGTCTCACCTCACCAATGTCTTCAGAGTAGAACAAAAGCTAAACATTCTGATCAGAGGTTCTTGTTCCACTGATCTGCCTTTTTAAAGGTTTCTTTCCTGTCTGATTTAGTATGTTTAGTTTTACCTTCAAGAGGAATCTTCACTATAGCACTGGCATCTCAGTATATTCTAGTTGAAAAAGACAGGAAGTTGTATATAATCTATTTCCTACTCTATTTTGAGTTCCATTCAACATTTCATCTTAAGACACCACATTACAGGATATTTAATTTTTAGGATTAATGTATATCAGTAAGTTTTGTTAAACACTCCCACTTAGTAAAACAGAATACCAAGCCTTGAAAGTGAAGTAGACATGCAACAACAGTCAGGAAAACATCACAAAAATACAACAATGTGACCACATGCGCACTGCAGTTTTCATGTTGCACAACTGCACGCAAGTTCAAATAGCTTCCAAAAAGTACGTTTTGTTTCCACTCAGAACACTGTGCTTTAGTAACATTATCTTGTATTTTGTTTTTCTGCTGAAGATGCTCCCTCAGAACTATACACAGCAGAGCAGCTGGCTCCTGCAACCCTGCCCCAGCACACCCTCCACGTGCATCAACTCAACTTTTCAAGCAGGCAGAGAACTTGTGGGACAGAAGCCACTTTATATCCCCCATTACTCAACACAAAAAGGGTTCTGAATGGATATTAGTTACAGCCCCTTAAGAAGTCTGTTTATTGTCTCAGTTGTGAAACCTGAAACCTATGCAACACACAAGCAGCTTTTTTTTTTTTTAACTACACTATCAATACCTGTTGAGCCAGTTCTCTGGTAGGGGCCAATACTAGTGCTTGGGTCTCCTTGAGATCAATCTCCAACTGCTGCAGGATGGAAATAGCAAATGTGGCTGTCTTGCCAGTACCTGACTGAGCTTGAGCAATCACATCATACCCTAAAAAAAGTAGGATACACATTTACTGCTCCCACACAGGTCATTCATATTTAGTTTTATTTTATTCCCTTTGAAATAAGTGATCAGTAGTAAGAGTTCTCTCCATTTCAGGTCAGTCCCGAAAGATGGTGTACCATCACATCACTTGTTCAACAAGGATTAAAAATAGGTATCAACGCACACTAATAAAACAGTGTATGCATTTTATAACACTTTCCTAATCATCCGATGTTGGTATCAACAAATGAGTCACCTGCATACCTTTGATGCATGGAATAATAGCTCTCTGCTGAATAGCCGAAGGCTTCTCAAAACCATAAGCATAAATGCCCCTTAGAAGGGATTCTTTTAAATTCATATCATCAAAATTGTCAACAATCTCATTCCAATTGCTCTGTAACAAAGAAAAAACAGAAAATATTAAATCAAACACCTATCTCCATCAGTGACTAAATTCTCAAGTCAGTTCACATGTGCTCACCTCAATGACACCATCGGGGTCCATTCCCTCTGGGCCGCCATGGTCTCTGTCACCAAATAGAACAAGCTGTTAGCACAGTAGCAACTAACATGCAGAAGTGAGTTAACTTGGCTGCCAAAACCCGTGACAGATCATTCTAGCAGGTGCTCTGACATTTTGCCAATGGAGAAACTCCTACCCTCTCCCCACTGGCTTGGGTGCCACTAAACCAGAGCCCTCAGCTCTCAATGTGACACAAGATCATCCAAGCCTTCGAGCCACAGCGAGGCTCACAGTGAAGAACAACCACCCAGAAAAATACGGCTCAATCGCGGGTAAACAGCCTTGCCTATTAAAAAAAGGCTAGCCGGCAAGACAACGACCGCATGCCCCAGCGTACAGCGCCCCCCGCACGGAAGGCATCTGTTTAAGGCGGGGCTCTGCGCGCAGGGGCCCGCAGTTGTGGGGAGGGAGCTGGGCAATGGCTGCCGCTGCGCACTCCAAGCTGGCTCAGCTGCAGCGCCTTGGCGTGAGGCGGGGGGGCGGCGGCGGGGGGGGGGGGGGGCGGGCGGACTCCCGGCTGCGCTGCGGTTCCCCCCACCCGGCCCCGCCTCAGCGCCGGGCAACTCTCGCGAGAGCTCCACCCCTGGGATTGCGCAAATGGGCCGCTGCGCGCAGGCGGAGGAAGGCGCCGGGCGATCGCCCAGGGGGCCGCGCCCCTCCCCCCTCCCCGAAAAAATGGTCTCGCCCTCAGCCGGGCCCGCAAACCCGGGGCGAACCAACGGCGGAAGGCGGGTGGGGGGAGGGGAGCCGGGCGGGGAGGAAAAAGAGCCTTTATTAAAAAAAAATCCTTAACAAGGCGCTCCCTCACTTCAGTTACAACTCAGCTCAGTGGGTACGATGAAATTAAAAACAGCCCTTTTTCAGGGGCGGGGGATGCTAAGAAAACCAACAACGAAAAAGCGAACCCCAAGGAATGGTATTAAACCCCCACTGAAACTCGAGTAAGGGGAGAGACGGGACCGAAGCGTCTAGAACCGCGAGGCGCCGGGGCACCAGGCGCTGTCTAACCGCAGCGCCGAGCCGCCCTCAGAGCGCTGTCTCGAGCGCACAGGCACCCTCACACACGCAACCTCGCTACTTTCCCTCTCCCTGGCCGCTTCCGCCCAACCCATCGAGGCCCTTACGAAGAACGGGCCCGGGGCCTCCGCACGCCGCGCCATACCTGCTATAATCCGCGGAGCCGCCTGACATGTTCCGAACACCAGCTCTGTCCTCAACTGAAAAGGCAAACCCTCCGCGGCGCCTGCTTTATATACCCGCCCCGCTGCCGGACTCGTTTTGCTCTGCTCTGCGCATGGATCTACACCTCACGCCACGGGGAAAAAAGCATGAATCCCCGTGGACTGAGCTCCCTTCCCAAGAGATTCTCGTCACCCCACAGTTTGAGATACTCCGAAGGGGGTTCCTGAGCCACTAGAGGCCACGAGGTCAGCGGAACATGGAACTACTTTTTTCCTCAGAGCGCGGAAGGATATTGCACCATTGACTGCGTGACGGTTCCTCGCTCCTTCCTCCCGCTCTGCCCCCGCCCCCGCGCTTGTTCCTGCGCACGGGGTTTCCCGCTCCGGCCCCTGCTGCAGCGCGGGGGAGGGGGAGCGCGGCGGGGGCGGGAAGGGGAAGGGGTGAGGGCGGCCCGGGCCTGGCGGGGCGCGGGGGCAGGCAGCTGGGCTGAGAAGGGCACTGAGCAGGCCATGCGGCAGCAGCTGGGGCGGGCAGAGCGGCTCCCTGTCATGGCTGCGTTTCCCCCTCCATGTCGGTTATTTTTAAAGCCCCGGTGCTCTAAAAAAAAAAAGGCAGGGGTTGACAGAGGAGAGCGGCTTCCTCGGACGGGGGGAGGCGGCGGGGCCGGGCTCCTGGGCCGCGGGGTCGGCCTCCTCCGCTCCCCACACAGAAATGGCTCCCTACTCCTCCCTGCTTGGCAAAACACACCCTGAATTCTCCCTCCTCGCCTTCTGGTGAGGGGCAGGAAGGGGCTAAGCCCGGGCTGGTTAGCGGGGTTGCAGCGCTGGGTGACAGGGAGCGGCGGCCGGAGGGGCCGTGAGGTGAGGGGGGAAGACGGTGCCGCCTGAGGGCTCCCCGCAGCCCCGGCCCCGCTCAGCCCCGGCCCGCAAAAGCACGGGGTGGGTTTGTGTGGAAGCCGGCATCGCGGTGAACGGGGCTGGCCGGGCCGGTGGTGGGCAGGGGCGGGCGCGGACGGCGGTGCTCCGTCCGCCCGGGTTTGAGGCAGCAGCTAGCTGAATCATGCAAATCTGTCACGGGGTGTTAAAGGTGGATAATTTCTAAAGGGGATGAAGACGTATTTGGAGAGTATTTGTAGGAGATAGGCAGGGTGGTCCTCGGGGAGCTACTGAAAACGCGGTGCTGTAATATGCTGCATTTCGTAGTGTAGCAATGTCCGCGAAAAAATCTGTCAAGACTGATTTAAAGGTTAGTGCAGTCCAAAGTAAAGCAGTAAGGAAGATGTTACCTTGCAAACCGATTCAATGAAATGATCGGTGATCATGCCCATTGCTTTCATACTGTGGTAGAAAAAAATATCGATCATTTTAATGCTCTTCTCAGATTTTACAATAATCTGTTCATCAATATTTCTTATGTAGGCAAATAATATAAATCGTAAGCAATAATTTTGCTAACTTTAATGGGTTTATATGTGTCACTTCTCAAAGTTGTTTCCATAGTGATTATATATGAACAAATGGAGGCAGTGCTTGAAAAACTCGACCCTTTACTTGTCTAGAATATTGTAAATTGTCTAGAACCATCTAGAATATCTGTAAAGGGAATCTCTAAGAGACTAAATGTACACTAGCTCTTCCTATGGTAGCATCTGCTGGGGCAGTATTATCTGTAGAAATAGTGCAACACTTATCGATATCCCAGCTAAACTATATAAATGCAGGTTCTCTGTCGGCCCACCCTAATGCTCTCAAGTTTTGTCCACCCATGCTGGGTAGAAAATATTGAGGATGCTGCTTGTATTTGCGATTTAGACAGCCCCGCAACAATAAATGGAAGCCTTTTTAAATGAATGATAGCAGTTTGTGTGGACCCATAAACCTCTGGTTGTAAAAGAAACAGGATGGACTGAAGAAAGAACATGAACACAGGTTCGGGCTGGCACAGTTGGATTTTCCATTAAAAATTACTTTGGGTCTAAATGGAAGAAATAGTACTATGAATATTTGTTTTTATTAAGGAGCTTGGACATTTATTAAGAAAGCTGTAGAACACATATACTTTTAATTTAAGTATTGCAATTAGGTCTTAGTATATTTGCAAACCTGAGTGGAAAAGATTTCTTGACATGTGGGAATTTCAGGAAGGTAAGCCATCATTTTCAACAGATTTTAAATGTCTTTTTAAAAAACATTTGTCATCTCAGAAACAAGTATGTAGTTTATCTTTTCCTGTAAAGAAATTAGTGTAATTTAAGATTACCTGTGTATTCAAACCACTTTGCAAATAGTTTTAACAAAAGTAGTTTTTAACTAACAAGGCTTTCCTAGCTTTCTTTAAGGATAGTTGTAGGAGAAACTGTTCCCACTGCTCTAACTTGCTGCAAGTCTTGTTTTACTCCACTTGACCAAACTTCATCCTGTTCAAAAAAAAAATCAAAACTCAGAAAAATTTTTTTTACTATTAACTTCAATCACGGGACAATTTTTAAAATTGATTTTTGTTATTTACTGTCTGCATTAACAGCATCTGGGAGTCTCTCGATCAGATGCCAAGATTTCTTTATGCAGACATTAGGCAACTATGGAGCCAAGCAGTGCTACCTGCTCCCCAGAGCTCCTGATCACTGGCCTTTATAGAGGAGCTTGAAAATTCCATGTCTCTCAGGATCTTGTTGTCTGTGATTTACCTGATGCTTGAATAAAAAGTCTGTGGGCATATTGGTATCTTTTGTCACGTGGTCATGGCGGAGTTTGGCGGAGTTTGACAAATCTGATTAGTTGGCCATATTATTTGCTGTGGTTCATAATTATTTTAATCCACTGCTATAGAATCAGATGGTCCCCAGTCAGGTGGCCTCTCATCAGATGCTCTCTATTTGCCTTAAGTGTTGTATGAGTGGAACTATGAAATTATGTTTTAAGAAACAAATGATCAGTTCCCATGTTAAAGAGATTCATATGGATGTTCCACATCAAGACATATGAGGAAAGGAATCCAATGTTTCCTCCAGTGAAAATCATTGACTTGCTTCACCAAATGAAAAGAGGAAAGAAATTTTGTTTCATTAATTTCGGAGAAACAAAGGGTTGGAAACACTGAATCCATCCTCTATTTTTGTGAAACAAGACAGCAGAAATCCAGGATTATTGTCCTAGCAATGACCCTGACTGTACGAGAGGAAAACATTTTGACATTCTTTACTCTTTAAAACCTGTGTACCTGAATACGGTTTTTGAGAAATACCTCTTTGGTTACAGCAGGGCAAACAGCCATTTCATTTGAGAGCTCTTATCTAATTTGTGTATTTCTAGACTGGTGGTAGCTATGCTCTGCCTGGGATTATTTGTGTTCTGAACATGAAGCATCACAGTGAGAGGTATCAAAAGGTCAGATTTTGTCACTGACAAAAATCTTGGATTGACACTGGGATTTGTTATGGCCCCCGGCTTTAAATCTTATTAAGCTTTCTAGACCAGTCCTAGACCAGTCTCAACTGAAAACGTGCTCTTCAAGGACCAGGTTCATGTTATCATAGGGCAGAAAAGATACCAAAAAGCTACTAAATAATAAGTTGTGCTACAAAAGATAGGATCCACGGCCACATTTATATGTGCACATAATATACTTCAGTAGATGTCTCCCCAAAAGACAATCCTGGTGAATCATGAACTCTTTAGTGAGAGTGAACATAATTCTACATTTATTAACAGGGGGTAACAGATGGACTAGCTGGTTTAGCAGCTTGGTTTCCAGTCGTCATTCATGCAGATTGAAGTAAAGAATGATGTATCTAAAGAAAGCAGTAGGAGCTGACACCTCCTGAAACCGAGCTCTAGTTGAGAAATCCCTGCTCATCAATATTCTGGCAAAGGCAGTGTCACAGTTTGCATTAGGAAATTTCAGAAATCTCCTTTTAGAAATTTCATACCATGATTTGAATTTACCATGAAACTGTCATGTTACTTCATGGGAAGCCTGGAAGATCCCGAGTTCCTCTCCTGCATTTGCAAGTCTGATGCTGGAGTTCGTACTGTATATTATTTGATTGCCACAACTAGCAGGGCAATGAAAGCAATTGTAAATAGACGGAGTTTATTCACAGCAGATCACATTAAGGATCAAGATGATTTGTTAGGGTGTTGTTAGCAAGAAGTAATGTTTTTCAATTAATCATTCCCAAAGGATCCTGCCTAAACAAAAGTGTACTTCCTCAGATGTAGGAGTGGATAGGAAAGATTCTGGAAAATCCCCAGGGGAGAGAGAAAGTCCAAATTCCGGCAGTCCCATGCTTGTTATTTAAATACAGTCACAGTGTTTCATTAATGCTAACTTACGCTTTTTTGTCATTCCACTGAAATTATAATCTAAACAAACTAAATAATAAAAATTTATAAGATGCAGTGGGTTTAATGCACTGAGAAAGCTTGCTTTGTATTCTTTAGTATCTCAGTGCAATTTGAAATCCACATTATGATGACTTTAGTATATTAGGCTGCTAGGCTTGCTTTGTCATTGTTTTTTAAGGTTATTTTACAACGTTGTTATGCTTTGACAGGTATGTCTACTCTTTGTAACTGTAATCAAACTTGTGTTGTGAAATCTCGAGGTCCTCGTTGAGTGAGTTGAAAGTACATCCAGACACAGGATTTTCTCTCCCAGTTGAAAGTACATCCAGACACAGGATTTTCTCTCCCAGTTGAAGTTTCGTCTCACTGAATAGTTGTGTGCTAGGCCAATAAGGAACATTTTCAAAAATGCCTAAATGATTTAGGAGCCAAGCGCTATAGAAAGCCAGTGGGATTTAAGCTGCTTTAGTTAATTTAATTGTCCCACATGCTCAGTCTATTCAAGATATTCAGACTTGCGCAGAGGATGTAGGGTGGATAGGACCTTTTGCTGACCAGCTGACTCACTTGTCTGAAATGTATGCATGGTGGTTTGTGGCTTGTGCTCCCTAATTGCTTTGAGCACAAGTCTCCAAGGAGTGTTCCTGCTTCAGTTTTGCATAGTTTTGTTTCTTAGCCTGAGTTCTCTCACTCCCAGTAAGATTTTTTTTTTCTTGATGATATTAATTTGTTAAACTGCTTAAGGCTAATTTACTTGTTTTTTAAAGAAATGGCAAAGTTGTGTGAATTCCCTATTTCAGGTTATTTATCCATTAATCCATTTCCTCGTAGAGTTTGGAGCTTAAATTCAGACTTGTAGTGAACTTAGTGCCTTCAGAGGTCTCTAAGTTATGCATTACATATTTCTTATTCTGGAATAATGAAGTTCTCTATGAATTTTTGAGAAAGATGGTTTCTCTTTTATACAGTGGGAAAGTTCTTGTAACCTGCTGCTGAAAGGAAGTGGCAGAAATGTTCTGGGGCCTCAGAGGAACCTGGGATTCTCAGCCCTGTCTCAGAGGGTCAAAAATCTAAAGAACTAAGGGAAGTGAAGTACTTCTTATTTTTATAATAGATACATATCGTTTCATCCAGTGGCCTTTCAACTTGTGAAAAATTTCCCGTTTACTTCAGTTAGCATTACGTTGGGCTTCTAATAAAAAATAGTGTTAACTTTAGAAAATGAGTATTTCCTTTCTTAGAGGAAGTATGTGAATTCCTGTTAATTCTTTAAATGAGTATAAAGTAAGAAAACTACCATATGGGATCACTTATAGTGGTCTTGTGATTTTAGTAACTCTTCTGGTAATAAGAGGAATGTTGGCACAATAAAATCCCAACCCAAATACTTGAAGCAGAAATATACTTTTCTTTCTATGATTTTCTTAGTCATTCAGTCGTCTGCATGCTATAAAACTCGATAGTCATAGTTTTAGGTCTTGAATGTTCTCCTTGATTGAGTGATTAGATTCTTTCTTGCAGTTTTTAAGGCTTGTAGTCAGGCCCAGGACATGGAGTCAGCTTAGTTCTGTTCTCTGTTGTGTTAAAGGCTCCCAGTGTGACCACAGACATGTAATTATAGCACTAAAATTGAACAGATGATATTTATTAGAGACTTGCCATTGACTTTTATTGGAATGAGAGCTTGTTCTGCACTTCAGTTTTCTCCTCTGTAAAGTGAGGATGATAGTGTTTGCCTCAGAGGTTACGTGTGGGCAAATGTTTGAAAAATGTGGAGTTCAGTAATGGTAGGAGGCTTAGAAATCTTTGATAGAAGTTACATGCATACTTTCAGGGTAGAGTTTGTTCTTTCTGTTACAAAAGTAAAGAAAGCTAGAGAGATTAAGCAGGTGGCAGCTGCTGATAACATCCTGACAGAGTACTGTGGTTACATTTATTTTTTAAGTCAATTGGAAGACTTCTGCACTACCGTGAAATAGTGCATGTCATATATTTCTGTGAGACAGTCTGCAAAGAACATTTTTTCCAATTCTGAGAGACAAGTAAATACGAGCCTATGCATTCTTTTGAAGAGAACATTTTTCCTTCTGATATTGGTTAACCATCGATGTAAGTTACTTATTCTCATGGTTATTCAATTTGGAGTCCACTGACCATGCTTGAGGTTTTTAATTACTAAGCTGATTTCAGTTGTTTAATTTTCGAAACAGCCACTACAGGCAGACCTATACTCTGTAGTTAATTCTGAGTACCTTTCCTCATTGGTAAAAAAGTTGAGTGTTATGTTCTTAGGAGGAGGAACTAATGCATGTGAACCAAGCCAAGATGAAAACACCAAAAAGGCCAAGAAGTTATTTGATTTTACAGGGGTGTATTCACAGGACCAGAGTTTGTGGTAAAAAAATAATAATCTCTAATGTATGTTGTAGATATGCTTACCTTGATAGATGCTCTATGTCCTGACTGATAAGACCAAGTCATACAACTCTGTCCTTCCCCATCTAAATTGTGCTTTTAGACATCAGAGCAAGCACACTGTACTTTTCAGAGTTTATGTACAGTGCTATGAGTTACCAGGGCCCATCTCAGATTAGTGACAACAAAATGACTAGGTTTTATCAACTGATACAGCATTGCACAGAAAGCTTTGGTATGAGTGTCTTACAGGCCTTTATTGTCAGAATATTTAAAATGTGTGCATCCCTAAACAGCAAGAGTAAGATATCACAGAAATTACCTCATTGTTCTTTAACAGAAGCTCTTTCTGTCCATATCCAGCCTTGTGCGTTAACTGAAGTCTCTTCCTCCTTCTCTAGCAGAGTATTTTAACCTCCAAAACAGTATTTTGCAGTTTATAGAGCTTGTTACAACATGTAAATGTTAACAATAAAGATAAATACTTTGTCATTAATAAAATGAGCTGTGTAGTCAGAAGTATTGCCTCAAGGTAAATCTTAGTTTCTACAAACTGGAAGTTTTCTACTGAGCTTTACTTTTTGTAAGAAAATTGAGTCCATTCAGTCCTGCAGGTAACTATAGCTCAGATTCCCTGAGTTTTGTTTCTGTCACTGATACCAGCTTAATATGAAATTATAGATGAGTAGTTTCAGCTTTGTACCCTTGTTTCGCCTGCCTATAAAATGGAAATTATGATCTCCTGTCTTTGAAGATCTCTTGGATTGTAAACTGTTTAAGGCTGGGACTGATGGGTTTATGTGCTATGCTTCAGCCTACAAAGCAGTCAGTTCTGAGTGGAAAGCTGAGGTTCTACCTGTGTAAAAGTTTAAAAAATTAATCAAGGAAAACATTGTGACTTGTTTAATAATTTTGTTTGTTTGTTTTATTAATCCTTCTGAGATTTTTTTTGATGAAAAATGTAAATATTACAAGGCTTTTCTCTTTAACAGTGTTACAGATGCATGCTATTGTCATGATTGGGTCTGAAATGTATGCCCATGAAGCTGAAGCTGCCAGGTGGGCTGCTAAGACACTGTCTTGTAACTGTTCTGCTCTGTTTGTGGTTTCTTTTTAGTGTTACGAAGCCTCTGTAGGCCAGTCCTTAGTCCCAATTGTTTGTGCTTTAACCCATCCCAGAATGCTATTATATATTATTTTATATGCTAATTGAATATTGCCAGATGAGACAAAAATGAACACGTAAGGTGCTGGATAGTAGGGAATTAATTCTTTTCCTCTCAGGTTGCACCCAGGAACAGCTGCCCACGTTTTCCTGGGGTCCACTGACACAGGCAAGCACGGACATCTACTGATGCAAGCACGGACAGGATGCAGGTGATCACATTATTTTAGCCAGGAGTAACTATGGCATTGCTTGTGCTAATCCAGGGCATGCACTTTAACACGTCATGTCACAGCAATTGCCAGTGGCCAGAAACCTTTGTTCTTTACACTGCAGGAGACAGAAATGAGAGTTCGTGCTGAATTACAGACATATATCGATTCATTTATTTCATGCATATATTGAAAGTGATTAGATTATAATTTACTGGCAATTTTTTGCAATAAATAAATAGAGAAAACATATGTGCCTCTATTCAAAGTAGTTTTATCTTGTGCTAGGTACTTTAAGAGCTTCTGGTAATTGTTTCTGAGTCTTAAGGAGTTGTTTATTTGCTGTCATATTCAACATTTATTTGTAGCTCATTCTTCTGATTAATTTAAAAGTAGCAAAGTGAGGAAAATCCTAATTTCTAAGCAGGCTGATACTATAGTATTCGGTAACCACCCCGTTACTGGTATTTTTTCTTTGCTTGCTCTTTTGTCCTCCATAGCTTGTGTTACCATTTCTAAATATATTCTGATATACACTTTTCCATGGGTTACGAGACTACAAAATCTTATATGACATTATTCCTTTTATTTCAGCAGGAATTTAACAAACAAACCACTGATTTCATTTGTGTGTTAATAATGAATAAAGACTCAGTCACACAATGACAAGATACTTAGAGTTTCAGGACTTCATTTGGATGTGAAATTTTGTGTATCTTAAGCTCAGAGTTTTCTTTTTTTCACATTTCTGTCCAAGAAAGCTGAGTTATCACAAATATGATTTTACAGTTTATTACACAAAAGGATTTCCTTTACCATTATTCATTTGCATTGCTAACATTCAGCTCTTCTGGGAATACAACTTTGTACCCCTGGGAGCACTTTTCTTTCTGAAATTGTATCGGAATTGTGTTTGTTAATTTACATCACATCAGAATTGTCCTTGCTAATTTACTGGGCAAACAAGCTGTGTATCTTTATGCAGAAGGAAAGAGAGAAAAGTGAGAACCGTAAAGGACTGCTGCCTCAGAGCTGCTGTTGCCATAGAGCTGCTAACGAGGAAAAAAACTGCAGCATGGATTTCTTCTGCTGTTGAAGGTAAGATGAGGGCACAGCAAAGACTGTAGGAGGGGGAGGGGAGGCAGAGGGAGGGAGAAGAGGAAGAAAGTCTGCGTCCTTGCTGTCTAAAAAAGGAAATTCAGTTTCAGTGTTCATGAGCAGAACTGCTGGTGCAGAAGAACAAAGCTATCTCAGTTGTTTAGGGTAGCAAGAGTGATGAGCCAGCAAGCGCACTCCCATGCTTTCAGGAGGAAATACTGCAAAGAGAGGAGGGAGAAGAAGAGTGACTTTATCATTTAGAAAATACTCACTGCTGCTTCAAGATAGCTGCTTTTTGATACTACTTTGGCATTAATATTGTTCCTCTGGGTAAAGACAGCTGTGAAAAACCTCAGTAGGTAGATAAGCAAGAAGAAAGTGGTGCTAAAAAAATTCAGCATAATCTGGAGCTGATGAATTCTGTATGTATTAAAATGTGTCAGTTGTTACATTCAGCTGTGCAGTGCTGTGAAACCTTTCAAAATGCAAGTGAAATGGTGTTTTTTGTGGTAAGATTGTTATGATAAATTGATCTGTTATCAACCTTTTATCAATGATCTTTCATCTTCTTTTATCTAAGCAGATGTCTTTTGAGTGAAAATGTATAATAAATAACTGAAAAGTAAATATTAGATTCTCAAGAATACTGACTATAGAACTGACATCAGACATGCTTTCTGTGGAATCTCTTTAATGGGGTGAGCTTTGTAGACTAAGATTCTTCATGATCGTTGCAGAATTATCTGCAAAACACTCATCCAAAAGCTGCTGCCACTGTTTCTACATCCGTCTAGCATGTTACATATTGCAGCTTTTTACTATCCTTCACCTGCTCCTTCTCGCAGTCTTTTGTCTCTTTCTGAGGCGACTGAACCCACATGCCTTGCTCGGCAAACCCACCACACCTGCCGTGTTTGCATAGTGAGGCCTTGAAGAGAATGAATCAAGCTTTAGAGTGATAACACTGTCTTAGCTATGTTGATACTAGTATGTCGATATTGCTTAACCCTCTGATTGCTGTATTGAGTGTGCTTGGATAGAACAGCCCTTCCTCACCGTTTCTTGTTTTGCACTTTGTCACCATTTATCAAATGGTATTTGACTATTTCTCCTGGAGTCTGTTTGAGGATTGGGTCAGAGTGAATTTTTCCCGTAGCAGCCTGTTAGCTTGATTGAGAATCAGCAATTCAGGCTGTAAATAAATAAAAGTATATTAGGGATTCAGATTTTTTTTAGCATTACAGTCTCTTGCTGTGAAATTGTTATTCTTTGAGATTATAGCACTTAGCTCATACATGCCATTTCCCAGTCATAAATGGCATTGGGCGAGGTATATTGATCATGAATACATCAGTTACCATTTCAAAGGTATGTCGTGAGGAATTGGATGTGTAAGTATATTTTTACTAGTCAGACTCATTTTATGATTCAGACTAATTTTGTCAGACTCATCAGCTGCAGACAGTTTTTCTGTGGTCTTCAGAACCATTCTTTTTATTTACTGTAGACCCCAGTGCAGTCAGTGGTTGATGACATCCTGTTAAGATTTGCATGGGTCCCTTGAGCCAGCACATAAAGATCAAGGCTTAATCCATGATTGAGGCAACCCCTGGCAATACAAGTCATTATGATTTAGTTCAATGTCAGCAAGGGGTTTACTCATCTTCTGCTCCAAACAATTGTTAGTGTCTTGCTGGAGGGAATAATTCTGTTAGGACTGAGTTCCACAGAACATTAGACGCTACATTTCAGAAGAGTTCACTGAACTTCTGGATCAAACCAGTTTGGGTTCTTCAGAGACCTGAGGTGATTATTCAAAGAAGTATGACTCTGTATAATAAAACTCTCTTTGTAGAGTAACTGTTCAAGAAGGAATGGATGGTCCCTATGCAGACTAAAATTTAGCTGCCTTAGATAAATATTTAGTGGAAGGTTAGTGTTGCAGTCTTAGATCAATTTAATGTAGTTCTTCATTGACAAAAACAGGTAGCCAGAAACCCAATGTTGCTAACTGACAGGTTATTCTCATAAGTTTGCAAATAGTATGTATATTCATTGGCTCCAATTGATGGTGGCTAATATGTATTTACATTGAAAAAGAGAAGAGCTACAGTGTGCTAATACAGAAATGTCTTGACTGATTAACTGTGTCCAGTGTGTGAAGTGGAGCGCAGATGTACCTTCGTATCGGCGCTATTCCTATGCTAGACTGTTGGCTACAACCAACAGATCTATCAACTTTAGTGAAAGTTTCAGAGGTGTCTTGGTTGTCTTATGATAGAAAAGTAACTTAATCTGAAGCTAAACAAAGCAGAGTTGTTGTTGTTTGTAAATCTGCTAATCTGTCCATACATTTGTACTGAACTTTGAAGAAAGAGGGGTTCTTGTAGTTTATGCTTGTTTTTCCTGCTTCTTCCATCTGGTTTATATTGTGGGAATGGTCAAGAGAACAAGGAAATGTGGCAAAACATTACCCAGAACACTCTAATCTCTGTATTTGGGCCAGGAAAAAAAGCTGTTAAGCCACTAGTGCTGTTGTGGTTAATGCCAGCACTTGTACCAATTCCCAAAACATTCCAAAATATAAGAGCTATTTTGAGGGTTAATGCTGCCCATAATTACGTTTTCCTGCTTGCAAGGAGGTGTTGCACTGCTCAATGTCCATCTCAGACTCTTCCAGGTAATATCAGTTTTCTAAACCATAGGCTTTGGCTGACTGCTCCAAGGCCTGATTTTTAGAAATGCTGAGTACCCGTAATGCTATTTAAAGTTAATGGGAGCACAGGCTTCTCAGCACAATTTAAAATCAGGCCTCTGCACTGAAACAAGAGATTTTAGTTTAGCAGTCAGAAGACTGCTTAAATGATCAGTCTGAATTCTAGATACCTTCTGGAACTGATTTTTTTTTTTTTTTTTTTTTTTTACAAAGTATATTGCCAATACTTGCTTGATTCCTGGGAAGCTGAGCTATGTTCCATTAATTTTGTGAACATTACTACTCTTTTAGTTAATATACAGCTAGTAGAACAGCTGGCATATATGAACTAGGAGAATTCAGCTATAATGGATTTACTTCTCTGTGACGTTTTATGGCATTAATCTTTTTTCTATTGGATTGAATGGCAAGGAATTAACTTCTGCTGACATGCTTAAGGGTCAGAATAAGAAATAAAACAATGTTCCTTTATTGTTTAAATTTCTTTACATGTGTCTGGTGGATTTCTCAAGGTACTGAACTATAGCATTTTGGGCATGTAGGCCAAAGTCTTTCTTTAAACATGCTCTAGCTTCCCCTGTTCTGTTGATG
Organism: Mycteria americana; assembly: GCF_035582795.1. Taxonomy (NCBI): domain Eukaryota; kingdom Metazoa; phylum Chordata; class Aves; order Ciconiiformes; family Ciconiidae; genus Mycteria; species Mycteria americana. The sequence continues at coordinate 10,995,957 of NC_134371.1, forward strand.
AGCATTATGTTCCCCCCTTAAAATCAATAATCCTCCTTTCTTGTCTACTCCAACTGGTTGGGTTTTTTATAGTAATCTAAGTTTCAGCTAAAAATATGTTCTCCATGGATAAAAGGTGCATCTGCATTCATTCCCTGCCTTAATCAGTTTTGTTCACTCCCTTGTTTTTTGCTCACACAATTATTTTTTCATTTCAAGCCAAGAGGTCTGTTAGAGCTCCTGTAATAAGTACATCCAGTGGAAGATGGAGAGTCATCCACTGAATTCATACAGTGACTTCTCATAAAAGATATTTTGGGTTCAGGCTCTTCAGTTTTGAAACAAATATACTTCTTGGGCATGACTGTGGATTCTGTGGGGAATTCTAATTCTCTGTGACTCACTTTGAACTGAAACAGCAAGATAAGTAGTTTGCTGTGTGAAACCAGTAGTTTAATGCCTGATCTTCTACTCACAGATCAGCACTATCAGTATTCATGGCAGAAGAGAAGAGAATCGCTATCAGGTCTATAGTCCCTGTTACTCCATACTGATAGGAGTTACTCCTTTGAGCTTATGTTTGGGTTTTCACTCAGCAGCAGATTGAAACCAGTTCAAGAACAGGAGTAATACTAGTATTCATTGTAGCAAGATGCCTTACCCAATTAGGAAAACCTTCACTCTTTCCTCCTTAAAGCAGCCTTCCTCTTATTTTAGAACGCAGTAGAAACATTGTGTTATTAATTACATTTTACCAAATGAACTTCATTTGTTATTAATTGTTATTAATTACATTTTACCAAATGAACTTAAAGCTTAATTAAAACTGTGGAAGCTGAATTATACCAATATAGTCTTGTAAACACAGCAGAATTAAGAGTTGTGTGTGGGTAGCTGGTCACAGAATTGAAAATATCTATCCTCATTGGTTTTTTAAAGAATATTTGAGGAATTTGTACATTGGATTTGGTACAGCTCTGCCTATATGACAATGGCCATGCAGTGTTGTTATTTCTAATTCTGTAGCCACTTACACCCATTTTATCCTCAGAGCTGATATTCCTAAATTGGGAGCAGTTATCTTGCTGGCTGAGAGACCTGAGAAAACAAGGAAAGAAATGGGTTCTTACGTCTTTTCAAATGCCAGTGTTCATTGTTAATTCTCTCCATTTTCTCGTCAGGTGCTTGCACATCTCTCTCCCATGGCTACTTACACTACCTGAACATAGCATTAGAGGATGATTGGAATTGCCGAGTGTGATTCAAAGGTTATGTCTGAATTATAGCAAAAATCCAATAGGCCATCATAGTAAAGCTGAGGAATTTTTCATACGTCAGTTAAAATATCTATTTTGTCTCATTGTCACAGATGGAATGAACAAGAGAGCAAGCGCATTAAATCCAGACAGCTGCAGAATGGCCATCAGGTGGCTCTGGATCTCAGCAGTATCATGAACATAGGTTTAATTCAGACATATTTTCATAGCCCAGACTCCTAGTTCCGATTATCTGTACCAGTAAGAATGCAATTTTTCTGGTGCAGGACTAGCTATTATTTTTTATGTTCATGCAAATACACTTGGAGCATTATTTATACTCCTTGCTCCTCATAAGTAACTGGCAAACTTTTTATGCTCTGTTGATAGCGCTTAATATTTAAAACGGGTTGCACAGATGTGGTGTTTTTACCTACAGCGTTACTAACCCAGAAGCAACGCTGAATGTTAAGCCCACTAAACCTTTCCTGGCAATCTCGAACCCCTAATTTGGAGAGCATAAAACCCCGGTGGCAAAAGATTTGCCATCTGCTGGCCAAGGAGAAAAGTACGTGTCAAGCACTGCGGAGCACTGAGGAGAGCGCTCCAGCATGATTGCAGCAATAGGAGAAACTGGTAGTTTTGCAGAGCTCTTCAGCAGCAGATCAGAAACAGGCCTGGTCAGTAGTTTTCTGACAGCATGTTTTTCCATCAGAAAGTGCTGTTTTGTTATAATTAAAACTTTCTGTGGGAACACGTCAATGAGAAATTGAAGTGTTCTGTTCTAAAAATATCACAACATTCTGTTTCAAAATTTTTAGACTGGAACACTTTGATTTTTATTCTAGAATGACTTTTTAAAAGTAATTATTTTTGTACATTATAAAAACAAGAAGTCAAAATTGAAATTTTTGTCTTTGTATTAAACATTAATGAAACCTCACATCATCACTATAGCACGTGGTAAATTCAAGGCAGTCAGGAATCTGGGAGTCTTTCCTTTTACTACCGTGCTCTGACCACTCAGTCTGTGTCTCACTACTTGTGGGCATGTACGTATGCTCTATAGGGAGAATATGTCAAGAGTGTGACTATCTTTTCATACAGATGAGGGAGATCGGAGATGGAAAGAAAACTTTGTTTTTCTCATCTTTGCGTCTTTATTTCTTTTATTGTAATTTTGCATGAATCACTTAAATTGCTGCAGTAATTTAAAGAAAAACTGTTTTAAGCTTATACTCCTTTTAATAATACAACATACACAAAGAGTTCCCAGTTATAGCCAAAATCATACCAGTGAATATTCAGAAAAAAGAAAAGAAGCAGACAAACTAAATATAACTCTCACGGCTTTCCTTTGCCTAGCTTTGTAAGTTTAGTACTTGTCATGTGCTAAAAAGAAAAGATAGACTTTACGTTTTATCCTGCAAGGAAAGGAATGAAAGAAAAAAATGCAGGATTTGATTAGTGATCAGGAGTTCTTATTTGATTAGGAGTTATTATTTTTATATCTTTCCTTAAAATGGTGGTCCAGCTAAGCTGTATGACTTCTTAAAGATTGGTAACTTTGTTTTCAGAAAGAAAGGAATTACAGTGGTTCTGATTATATATCACCAGTCATGAGAGATAATTATCTATCTATCTATCTATCCCATCTATCTATCTATCTAATATATGCCTATATGGCAGCCAATTACACTGTGTTAAAAAATGTTTAGATGCACATAACCAGGCTGAATTTATACTCACAGGGACAGTTTCTAATTTTGGACTTCATGACTTTTTAAATATCATTTTAATGTAGCTTTTAATGCAATTAGAAAAAATGAAGAAAAAGAAATTGCATGTGCAAAATCATAGTGATTCTCCCTCAGCGTGGATTTTCAGAAGGGCTGAGTTCTTTTGCTCACAGTGTGGTTATCTACAGTGTGGTTATCTATGACATGAGCTGGAGAAATAACTGAACACAGAAGGTTGTTTACCTCTATAGGAACCAGGCACTGGATAGGGGAAGTGTGCCTACGCTGTCAGGGAATGTTTAGATTCAGGAAGTATGAGGTCAGTTCTGTGATTTGTAGGGGACTTGTCACGATTGGAGAGACCCTCCTGCACAGGTCTTTTGCTTTTTATTTTTGCTCTTACTTCCCCTCTTTAGTTCCTGTCCTTTTTTGCTCCTTGGAGATGCTACCTTCACCCACTTCTCCATCCCATTCACTCTGTTTCCATTTTTGCCGCTAAGTTGCTGTTTTCTTTTGTTCTTTTCACCCCATCCATTTCATTCTACTCTGCCTCTGTCCTTTCTACTTCTGTGTCTTCTGACCTTTCCTTGTAGCTATCTTCTCTTTCAAGATCCTTCTGGACCTTTTGTGCCAAGACCCCCTGATCCGTTTGTTCCATCCGTTTCACATTCTCTAAGTAGTCTTCCTCTATCTAGTTCTTCCTCACCAGTGAGGTGATGGCAATAGAAGCATAGTACCCAAAAGAAGGACACATTCCCAGCTGTTGAGTATGTAGTCTTGATGCCACAGCAATCCCAGCAGTTGGGATGAACAATTTCAGAGAATATCCTTTCTGTCTCTGCAGCTGTATTGGAAGATACTTATACTGTGGTTTCAAGCAATGTGGTCTTTTACAACAAAATCGGTGCAGTGTAACCATTTGTAGCACCTTACCCTTTCAATAACCTTTTGCGGGACTGAGTAGTGGTTCAAACTGTTGAACTAATCTGGCATTAAAGTATTTATTTACTGCTGACTGTTTTTTCAGCTGAATAAGTTATTGGATGCATAGAGAGGGAAAATTTATTTGAATTTGCTAGAAATATTTGGTGCTTTTTAGCTAATGTATCCCATCAAACCCTCAACCTTTGGAAGATAACCAGAACAGAAAATTAAATCCAGTCTCTAAATTATGCACAACCTAATAATGGAAGAAGGCAGACAAATTTTAGGTAACTCAAGTGTTTGCAGTTTTGTCATCTGATCTGTAATATTCGTGCACCTCTGCCACATGAAAATCTGTCAATCATAGTGCCTCTACTGTGTAGTTAACATAATACGCATAGGGAATAATAAAGCTGCTTTATTTAGGATTCTCTCAGCTATCCCTGTTATCTCATTCAACAGAACAAACTGCTAGTGATAAACTGGTGGTAATATTAATTTGTTTAAAGAAATTGACAGGTAAAACAGGTTCCATTATTTTATTTTTTTCTTTAAAAGATTCATTCCAGTAAATTAGAGAAATATTATTTCAGATGTCTAAGAAAGGCATCCTTGCTCTATATTGGCTTGCTTTTGCCTTACCCATATTTGGTTGAGATTCTTCATGTAACCTGCGAAATTCTTTGTGCCATTGCTTTAAACATAATACAGTGAGATTTGATGCAGTGATTCACTTTGTGCTTGTAGCAACTTGAGGCAGATGAGATACAATTTTAACTTCTGCAGCAGAAAGCTATTGACTTGCCTGGTCCCTTTACTAGACTTCTTCTGAATCATTGGTGCCATTGCCTGATTTACATCTTTGCAACTATATGCAAATACAGAGCATTGTCATATGGTCTTAGGTCCGTGGAAGTGCTGGTGACCTACTTGAGTATCTTAGCTAACAGAATAAGAGCTTTTGCCTCTTCATATTTTATACATTTCATACATTTCAAAAGGCAGTATTTTTCTTATTTTTCTATGTATAATTTCTGAAGAGGATCCTACAATGTTTGAATTATAGGAGAGCATCTGAGAGATCAAGGTCTTTGTTTTTGGGAGGTGTTGAGTTTTCTGTTGCTGGATTGATGTTTTCTACTGCAGAAGGCAAGAGATCCTCATTTGTGAATTCTCTTGGAAAGCTAGAAGGAGTTGGAAGGTCCATAATTTGTTTCCATGGTTTTCCAGGACATCTGGGGAGAGGAGGTTCTGGGCAATCTGGCAACCCATTAAATAAAGATATATGAGGAAGAATTAGTGGTTCTGCAGGTATACTGGTTTCCTTTCTTGCAACCTCTAGATTAACTAGGTCTGGTGCTGTTTCAGCACTGGATGATGGGAGGGTTTCATTTTGATTAAAAAACCTTTCATTGGACTCCTCAGAAGATTTGGGGTTTGGATGTTTATGTTTATCATTTTTACTGTGTTTTTTATGCCCATGGCCAGTTCTCTGCCCACAACCAATTTCATGCCTATGCCTTTTGTCAGACTCATGATCCTTTCTATATCCATGCCTGTGCTTATGCCCATTTTTATGCCTGTGTTTATGCTGATGTTCACCTTCACCTTCTGGTTCCTGTCCACCATCTTTTCTCGTTTCTGTTACAGGTGTTTGCCTTTCTTCATTTTTATCAGCGTATGAAATTTCATTTGGCTGTTGCAGTGTAGCAAAGCTTCGGAAAGGTGTGAAACCAGCAGGCCTTCTTACGAGTACACCCTAAAAAACATTGTAATAGCAGCCTTATTTGTTACATGACAAGAACAATAGCTTCAGATTTGGGAAATTCAGAAGTTGGCTCATTGCAGTACATGAGTCATTTAGCAAAAATATGTTGTCAGATTTTTAAAGTAAACTAAATAATTATCTTTTCTATCTGTGATAAGCACGGAAACATAAACATCCTCCCAAATAACTGCAGAGTATTTTAGCAGTTATGTTAAAAGAACAATTTATATATCACTGAAATTCTTCCAGTTTAACATGGGAATGATACTATAGAGAGGAAAACGTGTACTGGTTTTAATTTATGAACAATACAGTTGCTTTCTAGGACTAACTGTCCCTGTGTTTGTTAGAGTGTAACACTCCCGATGTGTAAAACCAATTTATGTGAAAGGCTAACACATCTCTTGAGTAGTCGCAATACCAGAATATACAAAAGATCTGGGTCATTTTGTTATATGAAATGTAACTATTCAATTTTTTGTTTTTAGATTTGACATATGCTTTTCATAAGACTGCTTAGAAATAACAGATATAGGTTAAAGCTGATAATATGAAACATTCAGTTGTTATTCAGTAATCTCTATTTCCCCATCACTGTTCAACTGGAAGACAAAGACTGAATGCATGGTGTACAGTCACTATCCAACTTGGGTTTCATTTCTGTCCACCAAAGTGTCTGATCATTATCTAGCTACAAATCAGAATTGTTTGGGATGGAGCTAAATTTGAAAGTTGATGTGGATACAGTAGTGTAGTGAAAACAAATAGGAGACATATTTATTAGTTGATACATAATGAATGAATAGGTAGTTATGAAGGTGCTGAGCACAGTGAAATTATTGATTATGAATGCAAGTTAATCAATCTCACTTTATTCAGTGTATCTTCTTTTCATTGGGGAGCATGGGAGTCCCTGCATTTATTAAAAAATCTGCAATCATCAGAACTAAAAAAGTTCTGATGATAAAGATTTATATTCCATTCTGAAATTTTCAAACTGACCCACGTTCAGGGCTAGTTAATCATGGAGCTGGGCAGGAAGAAAACTTAAAGATCTTCCTGCAGAGATTGACAACTCATGGCAGGAGATCTGCTACTCTACTAATATGAAAAGATTCGCAGATGCTTTTGAAATCTGTGGGGTATAATTATTGCATTGCCAAATACCTTTTTGTCTCAGTTTTTAAACCTAGTATGAATAGTAATTTGAAGGAGCTGGTGGGGCTTGATGCTTCAGAGCTTAACTGATAATGCAAAGGAGTAGTGAACAGGCAGAATGTTCTCTCTGTCCTGTTGCCTTTGCATTTCTGTAATCACTGTGTTGTCCACTGTCTCACCTTGTGGTGAAACTGACTTTGATGTAACAAGTTGCTGAGTTTAGAGGGTGGGAGGGAGGAGTGTGGCATGACTGAGGTTGTTAAAAGAGCTATGTGTTCCTTTATTTTTGGTACAAAATATGGGATAATTTGGAATGGATGAAGAATTTAATGACTGCCTTTGTTCTATGCTCTATTTATGATGATGGTAATGAGGAGGAATCATACCATTGGCAGTTCTTCAGAGCAGTTAACCTGGGGAAAGATTTTATTCTCCCATGGGATCACATAAATTTGTGCTGTACACAGCAATGGTGCCTGTTGACAAAACAAAAATCAACACATTAAGGCAACAAAATACCAGACACAAAGTAAGAGAGTTGTGCACGAAAAAATAATGATTTTTTAATAATACTTTAAAATACAAATATACTTGGAACTTTACCCAAATATCTATGAAATCCATCTTAGTGATGGAGACTTCTGTATTGGGACACATGACTGCTTAGCTTTTTGACCTTATAGTATGCCTGTATGAACACTTTAATTCAACTTTGGATTGGAGACTGGATCTTGAAAAATTGGATTTTTCATCTCCAGCACTTTTGGAGCACTAACTGTTTAATCTTCATTATATTCCCAAGAAATATTGTTTGTTGATGGTATTTCTCCTACTAAAAATGGGGAAATTGAGATAGGGAGAAAGGCTTTTTTTTTCTATTTAGTGCCTGCTGCACTAACAGGTTTTAAAATCTCACAAGTAAGCACTGTTCATATGGTGGGAAAAGAGAGGGGAAATAAAGGCTCTCTTTCCCAACCAACTCCCTTGCCAATGGTTTCTGGCCCTATCAGCATTACTTTCCAGTGTCTGGAACACATTTTCCTGGTATCAGCAGCATGCACTCCAGAAACATAGTTCCTTTGCACACCAGTAACACTCCAGTCTTGTGTTTTCCTTAGCTGCAAGTCCACAGAGTCAGGAGTATTGCAGTTATTTTGTTTCACAGCAGCCTCCTCCCCTCCTTTCTTTGATTCATTATTATCAGAAGAAAGTTCCTTTTGCTTTGCAGTGAGCACTGATCCTGCAGTTGGAGTGACTCAGTTTAAGCCTCATGTTTTACTAACATTGTCACTGGCTTGGGTTACAAACAGTGAAAGGTGTCCTTCTTGTTGAAATAAAAGTTTACTTAAGTATTTGCAGTTTCTGGTGCAAATAAATTTGTCCACTAGGAACATTACAGTTGGCAACATCATCATTACTTACACTGTCTGATGTGGCTTCACAGACTTCATTAAGTTTTTCAAACTCTTGCTTTGAGCAGTTCGTCTTCCAGGCTGAAAACTTTAAACGGTAGTTTTGTCCTGCAACCACCTGAAAAATTAGCAAGAAGGCTTTCTGTGGTAAAGGCATTTTTTTGAAAACAGTTTACAGGAAACATGTTTTTCTACAAGCTTATACTACTTATATTCTACAAGTCCTGACCACTGGAACAACATATGTTAAGAACAGTATTAAAATATTTGGCAGCAAACTTATCTGCTTCTAATCAACTTACTTATTTACTCCAGTTCCCATTCTCAAAAATTCCAGCATTAAAATTGAAGGAAACAGAAAGGTCAGAATAATATCAGGCCCACAGTTTTGGCTTTGTTTTATTGGATGCCTATAGTAATTTCATTAATAACAAATGAAATCATTAGAGATACCACTGTAGAGAGCCAAATATGATATAAGAAAAGTGGAATGTGAGTAAAATGAAGTGTGTGATGAACAGGCTCAGTTGAAAATGAACATATTTGCCAAATGCATTAAGGAGAGAAACTGCATGGGTTCAAGAATGTGCCTGGTATGAGTTCTCTTAGTATTTTTTACAGAGCTCAAGATAATACATCTTGCTTCAGAGACGGAAGGCAAAACACAAAATTCTGTCTCTTTTAAGTCTATTTAAAAAATGTATGCATGCTAATATCAATCATGATATGAATAGTGAGAAAGAAGAAAAAAGTTTGAAAGAAGAAGAAAAGGTTTAACAGAAGAAAAAGCACAGATATTATTAGTAACATAACATGACTCAGAAAAACTCTGGTGTGCTTTTATTCCCTTCTCCAGTGGTAGCCCTCATGCTCAGGAGAAGTTGTTGACAAAGTATTTTCTGAACTACTCCACTGTCTTACTTTCAATTCTGTCCTAAACCTCTGTTTTAGTATGTTGGGAGAGTAAAGGCAAATGCAAATGCTGACCAATATTACCCTCTTGATTCCTTGTTCTTCTTTATCCAGCTGTATTTGTCTGTATACCTTAAGTTATACACAGATGTTCTCTTCTGAATCTAGCTGGAGTATTATTAGCAGCAGAATCAGTATATAAATTAACAGATTTCTAAGCGAAATCGGGAAGCCCCCTTTCTTGGAGCTTACAGCTACTGTAGGGTGGACAGTGCCTAAAATAACATATACAGAGTATTGGTGTGGTGGATCAAGTGGATAGTTTCTTCTAATAAATCTTTTCTACTTTAAAAGTCTAAGGTATGTTACAAAGGCTGGTAAAAAATGGGGTAGATATACAGAAATCAGATACCTTAAGTCAATCTTCTTCCCATGCTTTTAAAATTGTGTTGTTTTAAGAAAAATTAAAAAAAAAAAATCAAGAGGTGGGAGATTTTCAAATCACTTCTGAATGCAAGCCAAGATGGATAAAATTTTGCAAGAAGAATTGCATGGATATTTCAGTTACCACATGTATCAACACTTAGAGGAAAAACATTATTTCGAATCTAAATACAAACTTTAGCTAACATTCAGCTCAGACCAATAACACTGCCATGTCTGTTCCTCATCTCTGTGGTATATCCCAACCTGAACTGTTGCTGCTTCAATTTCTCCACCTTTATAGTAGAAATCATAATTGCTCTCCGAATTATACTTCTCCATAGAAACCTTCAGTAGTTTCTTCAGTTCTGGGCTGTCTTTTGGGATAGTCGTTGGACAACCAGCACAAATGCGAGGAATTACTGTGTCCTCAGCTGAAAGAAACCAACAGATTTCAGTTCTAAGGAACAAAAGATTCAACATAGATATAGGCTGGGAAAAATGGATAGTTATAAACCCCTGCCTCCTGGAACACTTCGTATTTGGGTCTATCAAATGAAACCAAAATATCTTTGAGTTTTATATGATAAGTATTATCATATCTCAGTTATCTAGAAGAGCACTGCATCAGTACCTGGTGTCGCATTGGACACCTAACAACAGTTTTCTCATAGAAACAAGAATTGTGTGTACAAATTGCGGGTAGCTAGCAAATAAAGAGAGGGAACATCTATATGTATGGAAGGACCTGCATCAGGGGAAATAGAGGTGCATGTTATTGGCGTGCGCAATGAATGAGTGCGTTGAAGCATATCATTATCATTTCTTGAAGAAAAACAAGTCTGAATGGCTGAGAATGCAGCACTTACTACATGGAGTAGTACTGTACTCCCTGTTCTGAAGCTCTGGAGCTGTGATAATCTGTGTCCAAATAGATGGCTGGAGGAAAAAGTAACAACAAGAGAACCATTTGGGAGTTTGACTGTAATGAACTTATAAATTCTAAGTAATATATTTACTAGGGAAAAAAATAAGCCTCTAACATATCAAATGTAAGTATAGCCATGCAATATGAAAAAAAAATGATGGTATCAATAGCTGAATTACCAATTTTGGGAAAACTCTTAAAGTCCTCAGCTCCTTTGCCTTTCAGAATAATACATTGGAGCTCTTTGGAAAGTTAGAAGTTGTTACTTATTTAAACAACGTGATATTAACTCGCTTGTCATTATGGTGGAAAAGGAATCAGTTTTTGTAGGACAGTTATACTCTTTGAGTTTGTATCTGTTAATCTCCAAATGAGAGTCAGCAACCAGCTCCGTGTCATACAAATACGGCATGATGATAAGGGCAAATGATAAAATGTATCTTTCAGCTGCATATGAAATACTTGTAGGAAGTGAAAAAAGTCTGTGATAATATTCCATTAAGAGGCCATGCCTTTTTGGTCCCAGAAGAATTACTTTCTCTTGTTATTATCTGTTTTCATCTCTTGCATTTTTATCTTGTCTTTTTTTACAATTATAAAAAAGCATTGAAAATTGCAGAACTTTTAAAATTGATAGTGCCTGTTACATACCTGGAAACTTGCATTGGCTTGCAATATCTATGATCTGCGCTTGAAGATTTTCATATGCTTTGGCATCACATTTACCTACACGCTGGAGTAAAAAACCCAAAACAGCTCCTTATTATTTAGAAATAATGAACAAGCTTACATTCACCTTCCTGCTAACAGAGTAAGTCAAGCATACTACTAATAATTCCTTCCTTCCTTCAATGGACTGGGAGCAAGAAGCCTGACAGACAGTCTGCAGAGTCAATAAATGATCAGGGTTCAAAAGGACTACTCAGAGAAAATAAAACCGTAAAAGAGAAGCTAAATTAACTATTTGTATGTGTTCATTACAGAAGGAAATGGGGAGGTTTACAAGTCAGAATCCTATTTTATGGAGAACTCACTGGAATCTGTCTCAAACTGTAGAGACCAATAAGAAGATTACGCAATTAACAAATCAAACATTACTGAATTTCTTGTATTTACTCAGGTGTTCTAAAGGAACTGTGGTAGATGACTGGCTTAAAATTGCCTTGATATCTTAGGGCTGGAAGAAAGCAGATGTTGATCCTGTTCTTTTTTAAAAAGGTTATAGACCCATAAAACTGATGTCTGTACCATTCAAGTGATTAGAAATGGTACTAAGGAAAGAACTAGGAGGCATGAATACATCAAGGTTTTTGTTGTAAACAGAAGTTGTATTTTACAGATTTGTCAAAATTCTTCAAAAGCATCAACAAAAGTGGGTAGAGAGACCTGTTGATAATGTATACGTAGATTTTTAAAAAGGTTTCAGTGAAGTCCCTTATCAAAGACTCTGAAGGAAACTAATCAACTGTAGTATAACAAGGAAGACTGTTACAATTCAGGATCAAGACCTTAGGGCTATGACAGATACCTGAAAATGTCATCCATAAAAAAATCTGCTTAGTAGTGGTTTAGAAAAAATAATTAAAAAATAATGTCAGGGGTTATTATTCAGGTTAAAGAGAATGACATTATGCCCCACTATATCTCTGTGGTTCACATGCATGCTGAATATAGGGTGCAATTCTGGTCCTCCCATTTCAAAATGAATAGTACAGAGCTGAATAAAGGTATGGAACAACTTCCATGGAATTTGGTTATTCCAAGCTGTGGAATATTCTTGGAATATCATATTCTGATAATATCCGTCAGTGATCTATTAGCAAGGCCGCTTAACAGTTCAGGGGATACGTGATAAAGATCCAATCCCACAAACCCTGCATGATCAAAGCAGTATGTGAATGAGGTAGCACTCCTGCATTATATGAGGTGGACAGAAGTCATTACCTCTAGGTGCCAGGTTGGGAAACTCAGACTCGAGCAGATTAAGTAACTTCCCTAAGGTTTAAGGGCAAGCGTGGGTAATGGAGAGATTTCCTTCAGCTAGCCTGATTCTCACTCTCCTATTTACCACAGTGTTGTCATTCTTTCCTTTTTTGATCAATGCTTCATTCTGAAACATTCTTGAAACATCCAAGGAGTAATGTTCAAACAGGAGAGGCTCTTGAGTGTAAGGCTCAACAGTGCACCTCCACAACAGCTGAAACAGATGCGAGTCAGGACTCCTGTGGTTCCTCCCCTCCCGTTTACCACCACTGTTCATTATGACTCTGCGTTCCTGCCCTCTACCTTGTATTTGCAGAAGCATTTGTCTGAGCCCATGGTGAGCTGGTTCACAGAGGCTGGTTGAGAGAGCAACCCTCTATTTTTGGTACAGTTAATTCTGTTCCAGGTCAGAGAAGCAGAGGAAGTATCTGGTTTTGCAACACTGTTTAGCTAGAGTAAGTATGTTTGTTAATAAATTTCTTTTGACGCTCTCTTATTTGGACTGCATAGAGGTTAAGTAATAATTCAGCTACTTACTTTTCTTAGAAAATATGTCTTAAGCTGGAAAAACAGTGCTAATTTTAGTTATCGTTTTTTGGGTTGTACCTGAGTAACTCCTTGAATACCTGAATAGGAACTTCTCAAGGGATTTATTATTTGGGTGGGACTGTTTAGATTCTATAGAGGAATCTGTAAACATTTCAGTGGTCGTCTTAGTCGCTGATTCAGGAGAAGGCATGGATGTTCTAATTGCATAAATAGACAGTTATCTGTAAGACTGGATTTAAACATTCACAAAGTGAAGCAAGACTATAAATATTTTCTTGAGTCAGATCTCAATGATTATTTGTTAATATGATATTTTCTTGATAAACAGATTTTGAAGATTACTTACACCTCTAGAAGTCGTTTTGCACTCTGGAGTTAAATCTTGAAATTGGTCTTTGGAGCAATTAGTCTCCTCAATTTCATATTTAATTATGTAATTCCATCCAGCTACTACCTGGAACAGATATTTAGGAGATACATTATGTAAATCAATACAAACTTGGAAGTTAAACTATTAAATGTGATTAGCAAAGAAAGCAAAACTACTCTTCTAGTGCCTTCCATCCATCAAATCACTGTGCAGTAATTGAGCTGTAGACTATTCATGGACAACAAAAAAAATCTTGTCCTTGTGATACAAAAAGTAAACTAAGTCAGTCATGCATATATTAGAAGTGCACTTTGTATTTGGATTCCACTTCTCCTGGCAAGCCTGCAGCCTCATAATGCTTGGTTTCTTGCACTTTCCTCCAAAGTATCTGTTACTTATTACTCCCAGTGACAGGAAGCTGGTCTAGATAGATGACTATACTAATACAGCTTGGCAAGTCCTACATTCCTGAGCATGGGACATAGTAAAACAGTATCTGAATAATGTAACTTTATACTGCTGGCATCATTTGTTATTGAGTGTCCTGCATTTATCATCGACCTATAATTGTATCTGCCGTGGGCTTTACCTTCCCCCGCCCGCTGTTTTGTCCAGATTTGTGACCCTTTTTTTCATTTCCTCTCCAGGAAGCAGTTCAGTTTTCCTCACCGTGGCTACTGCTTCTCACCCACAAAATCTGTCCATGTCACAGTGTTGGGTCAGGTAGCATTGGATTAAAAAGCGGAAATAAGAAACAAATATAGGAAATTTCCATCCCAGATCAATTCAAGTGGAGGCCTCTAACTAGTCTCTGTTGGCCAGAAGTGATGTGATGGTTCTCTTTGTAGCTGCTGGATTGCAGTCTGTCTGTGACATTTTGTCATGTGCCTTAAATGTTGTGCAAGCTTGTCTTTCAGCTACAAGGATCATTGCCATCAGTGAATAGAAAGAGGACAGTCTGAATTAAATCATGGGTCAAATTGACATAAGACCAGAAGATGCTTCTTGGCTAAGTAAATACATACACATTCAAAGAAAAGGGTCTGTATTTGGTGTCGGGTTATATATTAGTTAAAAACCAAATAAGAAACTTAACTTTCTAGCAACGTCACACCAATTCATAGGAGAGCCTTTCACAGGGAAATAATTGTTGCATGGAGTACAAGATGACACGGAATTTCTGCGACCTGAGCAGTCCTTTCTTGCAAAGCAGATATTCCTGTGTGCAGATGTCTTTCAGCAAGTGACATGCTGGCTTTTTGTTTTTCTTACCCATTTTTCCTGTATGGGGTTTACCCGTCCTATAGTGTATAGCCACTGCTGACATATTGGTCCTATTGCATTGCAAAAACATAGATGCCTGCTGCTGTTTGAGAGGCTGTAGAGTATGAGACATCTGTGCAGGCTGGCAGTTTTGGCACAGAACCTAGGAGAGATCTGCTCCTGCTGGAGCTTCAGGGAGAGGCCAAGTGGAATACCCGAGAGCATCTGAGATGACACAAGATGCCTGTGTCAGCACTGAATGCAAATAAACTGGTGCTAAACACTGGTTAGATGCAACTGCAGATAAAGAAAAAATATGTTTACTATCAGTTTGTAAAGTTGACAGCTCTGAAAATCCAGTAGGTAACCGTTTATGATTCCTCATAAATGGAGAGAATTATTTACAGGGTCTACACTCTATATGCATTTCATATGCTTTTATTATGAAATATAAGCCACCTTAAAATCAGAAACGTGTACATAAAACAACCAAGGTACCTGGTTTGGGGGTTTTGGTAAAATTTAGAGAAAAATTATAGACAAACCTGTCTTTTAGCTTCTTTTATTTCCACAAGCTTAAAAAGGGCGGGTTCAGCGCTGTCCCTGTTAAAGTTTTGAATGGCTTGTTTCAGAATTTCTGACACTTCTGAACTGTCACTTGGTATAGGATGGAAGCATCCAAGACATGTAGCCGCAGTAAGTGTTATATTTGGCGTAGCTGGAAAAGAAACAAACCAAAAAATATAAAGCTTCATGTAAAACAGCCTGAGGTTTTAATTTTTCCTATCTGGGAATGAGAGAAAAGGTTCAATGAGCAAGAACCTTTCCTGCTTTTAATTGGAGTGATCAGCCAAACCCACATTTCAGTTTCATGGCCTGCAAAGACATTCATTGTATTTAGAAACATGCTTTAGTTTGTGGTGGTAGGGACCATCCATGACATTTGGATCCAGTCATGGTTTCAGCAGCAAACTTCATTCAGAGGAGTGAGTTCAGGAGTCACTGAATCTCTGAAAAACCTTGCATGTAGTTTTGACACCACTAAGGAAGGGTCATCCCTCATTCAGTCAGGGAAGAACCTGTGGAGGCTATAACTAATGACATGTTCTTCAAATTCTTCAAAGCTCACCCACTGTGTGCAGCTGCTTACTGTCCTCACCATGTTTCAGGATGGGGACTTTGACAGGAGTGTTTTAGCTCACCCATGTGAACTGCTCTGACTCTGAGCTCCTTAGGGACTGTAGTTGAACTATTCTACTGCTCTCTTGTTTGAACTCCCCCTGCTAGTCACTTTGGCTGCCGGTTACCACTTGGTGTTACCTTCAGGCTTAACCAGCTGGATTGGCTGTGGATAGACAAGCTTGACAGGGATGCTCAAACTTCTGTTTCCTACTACTAATCCTATTAACTCTCTTTCCTTTCTAGTAATCATGGATTGGATTTTCATAAATTAATTTTATAGTTGAGTACATAAATTAATTTCATGATTCAGTGAGCTTGAGAATGAAAGTGGGACAATATGTGGTCTCTGTGGAACTGAAGTAAAATTTGTGTGTCTGATCCTCAGCTGGCATAAACTAGCTTTAATGGAGTTATGCCAGCTTGCAGCAGCCAGGAAACCAGTCCAGGGTCAATATGACCAAACAGTTCCACCAAGAAGGCTGAACAGTATGGTAGCTAACATGGTGGGAAAATCCCTCACCAGTTAGGGTCTATTGTTTCACTCTTTCTGTTTGAATCCTTTGGATTTGATTTGGCTCCTCTTTACATTTGGAATATCTCAGTGTAAGCAATACTATTTAGTCTTAGCTCTCCAAGGGGTACTTGAACGAAGTCTGGCCCTTTGTATTTCTAGCATCACTTATTTTGACTCAGTAATGACAAATATATACGTTACAGAAAAATGTGACCATGTTTTCAGGGAGTAATCACAAAGGAGATAATAAAACAACAGTACACCCAGTTCTAAACCAACTATGGTCTCAGCATTTTCCTAAGTACTGAACAAGTATGTATTCTTTTTTCAGAGTTGCTATAACTTGGTAACAAGAGATGAGCTTCTTATGCTGAATACGCGATTCATTTAATTTATGTATGGTTTTTTAGCTTTCTAAGCAAAGATTCAAATGAAAATTTCCCATGCATTCTCTGTGGCATTCACACACCTTTTACTGGCAACTAGATGTCACCATTGCCCTACAAATGCATCTAAACCAAGCGGTGTTTATTCAGTAGCAGAACATGCAGTTTGTGTGTACTGCAGTTCCTAGAAGGACACTGGCTGTAGGTGTAGCCATTTAAGCTTTAAGCAAGATAACTAGGAACAAAAAACAAAGATAAGCTGCCAAACATCTCAGAAATCATGGTAAATATTTCTGTAGTTAATATGCACTTAGCTCCCTGCTACCAGTTAGATGGATATTTTAAAACTAGCTTGGATATGTTTACATGAAGACTAGGCATAGGCACATAGAGATCTCAGTTGCAAAGCTTTAAAACAATGTGATCTCTTTCTAATAAAGGAAATTACTATGTAAACATAATAGTCATATATGAATGTCTTATAGGCAAGAAATGTAGTACTGCTTATTGTTAAGGTCTAAAAGATACCACAGTCTCTCTTACGTAATTGCATCACTACTAGATTTTTATTTTGTAAACGAAATTTTTTTGCCGTTGTTCTTTTTTTGGTTGGGGTAAGTATTTGTTTTGGAAAACTAACAGAAATAATTTCATCATTTTTAGTTTGGAGAAAATTAAGGTACAATTTTGTCATATAAAGTTTTTTTCTAATAATTTCTGGCAGAATTTTATACTTGAACAAGTAAGGGCAGAAAATTAAAGTGTGACAAGTTGTATCTAGTCTCTAAGTTACTGATAAGCTTTTGGTCTTAAGCAAATTCATTTTAACTTGGTATAATTCCAGTGTTTGAAGAAACTTACTACACATACATGTGCCGGTTTTCATTACCCTAGATAGAAACTGCCAGTGCTTCACTGACTTAGCCTATATAACAGTGAAGTGAAATTTTATCTTTAACATGTAGTTGCTTATGGAACATTATTTGTAGGTGTCTGAGTAGAATGATAGGAGCTCCTACCTGTAAAATTACCTGAAAGTCTCAGTATTATATTTTTCCCATTCTTATTTGTCAATGTACTTGTTGAATGCTGCCCCAAACAGTTACATACCTGGAAAAATTTTGCAATCTTGCAAAACATTACTTGTTTTTTCAGCATTATTCATGTGAACTTGAGCTGTGCATTCTCCTGTTTTCTGCAAAAACATATGACAACATTTGTCTTAAACTTGCTGAAGAAAAATACAGTGCTATATATTCCTCTAGGTATTGAACAAAGTTGACAGTTGCAAATTGAGTTTGGGGAACAAGTTCATACGTACATTTGTAGTAATGTCTAATATGCTGTTTTGTTACTGGAAAAGGAACAGTTTTGTTGATTGTGAGGAGAGTAGGGGATGAACTGAGCAGATAATTGGAAAGATTGCTTTGTATCATGATTGATGCTTATTAATAACTAAAGAATTTACAGTCAGAATAACGGAAATGAACACATCCTCATAAATAAAGTCTGTATAAATTGTGTATTTACCTAATTTCCTCTCTGCTAGTACAAGATATGCAGCAATGGCCATGGCATTTCACATCGATTCAAATGATATTATCACCATCATCCCTTTCTTTGCATTGGGTACTGTACTTCTGCTGGAAATGTGCAGTGTTCCTGCATGCTATGTGTGCCCCAATTGTACCTTGTCTAGGTGCTCTCTAGTAGCAGGAGCCAGACATGCTTTGCACTGCTAAAAGCCGCCTGGTAAATTTTCTGCCATAGTGGCTTCCATGTCAGTATTTTTCTTGGTACAAATCTGAAGGCAATTGGTTATGCAAGTTTCCATTATACATAATTAATAGAAAGTTTTACAGCCCTCACACTCTCACAGTGTATGTATCTTATGTTGAATTTATTGTGAACCTTCATATTGAAGCGCTGAAATGTTCCCTTCTGCACATGTTCAGGATTATAATGGTAAACTCACTATTATAATGGTTAACTTTAAAGTTGTAAACATTTCTGTACTGTACTTTACTCCTATAAGCTCTTAAAAGCAACACAACTAAAAAAGTTAAATTCTCTACTGTATTTTTCCCCAAGGTGACTGCAGTCCTGGTCATTATGCTGCTGTTTCTGTACAGAGAACTTTTAAAGAGGATAGATACTTACAGCCTCTGCAGATACTTTGTAATCACAGTCTTGCCAGAGTTTGTTTTCCTCAGTGGCACAAGTGGTTTCTCGTATTCGGTATTTCACATAGAATTGTGTGTCAAGACCTGCCTGGATAAAAACAATATGCATGTCATCATTTGCGTAGTAATAAATCAAATGAAAAGATAAGAGCTTCAAAAGGTAAATACTATCCATTGGTTACCTTATATTTTATAGTATGGTTTCAGATTAGCTGCTGGCCTCCATGCAAGGTCTCCCAAATCTTGGTAGTTCAATATTAATTTACGTAATTATATTACTGAGCCCTTACCTACAACTACAATATGTTGATACAATAGATATGGTATGCTCAACTACCTTAATTTTAACTTGTAGTACCAAGGGTTTTAAAACCAGAAAGAAGTGGTTAGGTTTTATACTCATATTCAAATGTACTCCAAATAAGCAAATTTGGGTTGCTGCTTGGATAGTTAGCATAATTACCAGCTTGGACTGTGCTCCTGTCTGACTCCCTCACTCTCACTCTTGGCCTCCTCCCAGAGCTGTCTATTTTCCTTCTGTACAACTCTGCGGCATCCCAGAAACAGCAGCCAGCAGCCTCAGGCAGCCTGGCAGTGCCCAAACGGCCTTTACTCTATGGTAACAGGGTACTTAAGCTGCCCTGCCTACGCGGGGGAAAGGGGCAAGGAGGGCGTATGCTCTGGAGACAGCCTTTGGCGGTGTCTGCAGTTTTCCTATAGGTATTAAAAGCTGAGCCGCTCATGAGGGTAGCCTCAGGAATCCCACAAGATGAAACACAGACAAAGTATTAAGCAAAGTTTGGCCTGGCCAGTGGAAGTGTTTCTGATGTTGGTAAATCAGTAGGGGGCATTTTCTCCTTGCCATAAACTGAGTAGTGAGCCTGTGCTTAGAGGTAACATTAACACACTGCAAGGTTTGTGGTTCATCCTTTAGAGGAGATATAAAGCCAGAAGTTACTAATCTTTTACAGCCACTAAAAATGCTCTGCCAATGTGCCTTTTCGAATACAAACACAGGCAGTTGCTGTACTTTAACACTGGTTATCCTCCAATGATACTACTGGGAGAATTAAATGATAATTCTTGCCTTAGTGGTACCAAGGAAGTGAAGCTGAGCTGACGTGGGTGGAATATACTGGATTTACACTGGTGTAAACACAGAATTATATTCTGTGTTCTCTCAATTCCTGTTGTGTATTGCTACAACTACAAAGA
This sequence comes from Mycteria americana, assembly GCF_035582795.1. Classification (NCBI taxonomy): domain Eukaryota; kingdom Metazoa; phylum Chordata; class Aves; order Ciconiiformes; family Ciconiidae; genus Mycteria; species Mycteria americana. The sequence continues at coordinate 11,016,101 of NC_134371.1, forward strand.
GGTGTAGTGGTACCTAATATAATGGTTGCAGATTGTAAAACAGGATGAAAGTGTCTCTAAAAATATAATGGACTTAATCCTCAGCAGGTATAAATTGACATTTATGGACCTGCATCAGATTATACTATCATGGATGTGGACTTAAAAAGAGCCAAATTCTGTTCTCTGTTACAGTGTTCTAAATCTGCAATAAATCAGCTCAGTGAGTAAATGAAATACGTGAGAAAAGACATTGTTTCTGTATGTTATTTGTTGTTGGTTTATTTCATTATTATTATGAACAGCTATGCCTTTAACTGGGGCAGGTTCAGTCTTTCACCAGTCAGCTTTTATGTTTTATTACCTTATCAATAATGAATGTATATGAATATGTAATAACCAGCTATTTAATTAATGCATTCAACATTGTGAGACTAGCGATGAGTAAAATCTATACTCTTTTCAGAAAAAGAATATCGAATATGAGGAAATCTCTATTGCAGATTCCTTTTCTGTTTTTTATTTAATGTCATAGTCAGATCAATGATTCAAGGTAATAACTGATTTCCACCTCAGATCTTATAAAAAAAGAGAAGATGGATATCTAGAGAAGGAAAGAAAAATAGTAATTGCAATAAATATATATTCTTAAAAATAGAACATTGTTTAAGATAAAATACTGAAACTAATATCTGTCCTTTGGGAACATCAGCAAAACGAAGGTGGTGTTACTCTCTGATATAAAGATATTTGCATTTTGCTATTGTTATGGATGTGTGTAGTTCAGTGAAGACAGTGGGACTATTCCTTTTTTTAATATTAATTGTATAAAGGGTTTGCCAGATTTTAGTCTTTGTCACTACATGCTAAAATCTCCCCCGTTTAAAAACGGAAAAACCAGAGGGTAGGTGCCAGGAGATGTGGGTAGTTTACTGTAAGGCATTTAGCAATTCATGTCCCCTTTCTGAGGTCAATTTCTATCTGGATAAAAGTGTCTTGTGATTTAGAGTGCAAAATATTCTCTCTGACACTGGGTTTCTTGTGTTTTACATCTGAAAATTCAATCCCGTAGAAAAAAAATGCTAATGTTGTTTTCAAGTAAAGTAATGCTTGTCATTATTATGGTAATAGCATCTTTGTATGCCTCTCAGAGGTAAATACTCTTTTGTTAGATTAACGCTATACAGAAGGACTCCAGGCAAGGGATCATGTTTCATTCTTTTTTTCTTCTGTAATTTTAGCTGTCACCCTATTTGATTAAAATACCACCTAGTGCTTTTAGATAGATCTGCGACTCAGGACTAGTGTCAATCAAATAATATTCACAAACAATTTATTCAGAGTATTGCCAAATTTTATCAGGTCATTCCTTTTTATGTGTGATACCAGCTCTTCCCAAGTCAAGATAATATTCAGGTTTTTTAGTAAGTGTGTTTTTGCCATTGATCTGAAAACCTTACTGATGATGGAAAAGGGTAGAATTCCCAACAGAGAAAGGAGAAAACAGAGTGGACCAGTAAGACAAATTGTATTAGTGATAGAAATTTTCTATTCTTTAGTCCTTGCATTAATAAGCAATTCACCAGCATACATAGTTCTGTTGATAAGAACATAATATATATCCCTGCTTGTCATGGTAACGAGTATCTTACTGTGCAAGTCATTTCTTTGATTTTTTAAAACGTTTTTGGAAGACAGTTTGCTGTCATGCTTGCTCTCTTATGAGCAAGATAGAGATAATCTGATTCAGAGCGCATAAACAATTCCAACATTTTTTTTTTTTGCGAAGTCTACTTACAGTTCTCTTGGCTTCCATCACCATGTACAGAGCAAATTGATTATCAGTTGCTCTGTCTCCATTGTATTTCTTCAGTGCTGTGTCGACGGCTTTAAAGACATCAGGGTCATCACAATCCAAAAACTCAAATGGAAGAGGGGTGGCTCTGCTAGAGAAAAAACTACAGCAGAGTGCTAGTACAATGAAAGGTTTCATAATTAGACAAAAAAGACCCCCTGAATTAGAAGGGTCTTTAAAAAACCAAGTGGAAAAGGAATGCCTGACGGGGTTTTAGTCACCTCTTCTGTTTTTCAGGAGCAATAGCTAAGTAAACAGAATGAATGGGTTGCTGGGGTTGGTTGATTCTCGTCATACCCTGTTTATACTGCAAATAAACTTCTGAGTTTATCTAAATAAACTTTGTGTGGTCACCAGAATGACACTAAGGTTATCCACCTGCCATCAGGATAACAGGCTAAATGGCTGCAGCGGGGGACAGGTTTAGACTAAGCAGGATGGCCCCTGGGCAAAAGAAAGCAGAATGTGCGTAGCTTTCTGGCTTCTTTTCTTAACATCTAAACTGCTACTGAGAATGAATTTTAGAAGGCTTAAATAAAACACCCAAGAAGGTCACAGTGGCAATGAAGTTCTGGTTCTGGACAAAAACTCTGTAAATTTTATAGATCCGTTTAGTGTTCAGACTGCTACAGTTCCAAGAAGTCAGAAAATGTTTGAAAAAAGTCTGTGGACAGATGTATATCATTGAATGTCACATAACTCTTCAATAACACTTGATAAACCTTGTCCTTCATGCTACTATTGGAAGCGTCCATCTTTGCTGCCATGTGGAGACTGCCTTTGGACCATGGATTAGTTAGTCTTCATAATATTTTGTTATCATTACAGACAGGGAAAGTGACGCCCAAGAACAAGGGATTAAGTAATGTTGCCTGTGTCTGGCAGAGCCAGAATTAGAGCTGGCTGGGAACATCTGGTGCTTGTCTCCAGTGTCAAGCACCAAATAGCTTTGCTTTGAATCTGTGAACACCTTGGGAATGCCTCAGCTCCAGTGTCCCAGTTGTGTCTTGCTACAAGTTTTGGTTAAAGAGAATGTGCTTTAGAGACTTTGTGGATAAACTATGACAGAAATAAAATTGTTCATACATGATAACGCACTTTTAAAAATTAGACAGCCTTCACTCAGTTACACAAAACACTGTTCCCATTTTGTTTTTTTTTTCTTCAGTGTAGCCCTCACACTGTATTTTACTTTATGCCATTAAAAATCTACTTTGAGGACCAAATTACTAATTTTTTGAGATTAATCCCATGTTCTTGCTTATGAGATAACCATTCTGAACTAACTCATTGGGGTCCCAGATCTGTCTGAATGGACTTTATCTTGATGGGGGCTAGAGTATAACAAGACACCAGTATTCTTTCTTCCCGCTCCTCCCAACTCAGTTTCCAGTGAGGAAGGTTCAGTGATAAAGAAAACATTTATGAAAGAGTTATTACATGCATCTGCTTTTCTCCTCCCCTGAGAGCAATTATGAACTATTTGAAAAGGGCTGTCCTTGAATGCAGTATTTCAGGTATATCACCACCAGCAACTGTATCAATGGAAATACCTGCGCAGGTCACCCTGCAGTGTTACGCTACAAGTCATTAATTGTTCTCAGACCTTTTCTAGATAATGGCGGTAACCCAACCACCATTAGTCAATTTATGCTAGAGTATGCCTCATGGATGTTTACTGTGCAGCTAAACATCCATAGTAAGAAAAAACAACAAAACTTTGGCGTCAAGATAAAAAATGTGTACGTATTTTTATTTTCTTTGAATCTTTATAAAGCATGAATGTTGTGCCATGGATAATTTTTTATGGAAGCGGTCAAATTTCCTCTAGGTCAGATTTCCTCAGAGAAGTACATTATAATTATGAATGATGAGAAAATGAAAGATTTTAGATGGTAGTTTTCACTATTAGGGATTTTTCCTTTTTGTTAGAACTAAAGGAGCATTGTTTGCTGCGGAGATTTGTACCCATTCACATTATCTGAGGGACTCAGAATTTTGAGCCTTTCAGTTACAGTGGAGTCTGAGATAGCTGGGATCAAGAGGCAGGTTGGAATACTTGTATTAATCATTATTTTCAGTGCTTCTCCTCCCTAGAAATTGTATGCTTTTTCCCCTTCTCCACGTGCTATTTTCATTCATTGTACAACTGTCATTGGCCCTGCAACTCTGAAGCCAGGAACCTCTTTCTCTGAGGTCATGTAAGAGAATTTTCTGCCATGTGGAAGCTATGTGGAAATAAAGGCAAAATTTTTGGAAGAACAAGTTTGGGGTTTCCTGGGCATGACTTTGATTGTGTAGGGTGATCTGGAAAACCCGGAGCTTCTGGCATCTCCTGTAGACTTGAGCCAGTGAAGGGAATACCTTCACCAGTGCTGGAAGAGTGAGGGTTGCTTTGGGATAGCTCAGGAAAGTTTGCAGTGGGAGGTGTGAGAGAATCCTGCTGATTTAGAACTGGAATGCGATAGACAGCTCCTGTTATTTGGAATGGAAAGTACTTTCCCAATATGCTTGTCTTGTTGCAGTGATGTCTGTAACGGTGATGATAGAGATGAGGAGGCTGTCCTGGAGGAGAAGGGCTATGTGGTCCACGATGGGGAGGAGGATGGGGTTGATGTGGTCCATGAGGAGGAAGAAGACAGTGTGGCCTATGATGGGGAGGAGGATGAGGGTGATGTGGTCCATGAGGAGGGGGAGGACAGTGTGGTCCATGATGGGGACCAAGAGGAGGATCATGTGGGTCATCATGGGGAGGAAGAGCAGCAGGGGGATGATATGGTTCCTCTTGGAGAAGAGGATGTGGGTCATCATGGGGAGGAGGAGCAGAAGGGGGATGATATGGTTCCTCTTGGAGAAGAGGATGTGGTGCATCATGGGGGGGAGGAACAGAAGGAGGATGTTGTGGTTCCTCTTGGGGAGGAGGATGTGGTACATCATGGGGAGGAGGAGGAGGGTGATGATGTGGTCCACCATGGGGGGGAGGAGGAGCAGGTACTTCACGGCTGTCTTGATGTTCTTTGTTGAAACTATGGTTATGCTCAGGGTCTTCAGGTCTGGACTGAGAAGAGGGTGGACATCCATGCCTGTGATGATGCCTGTGATGATGCCTGTGATGATGTCTGTGATGATGTCTGTGACCAAAATGATGATGGGGATGGGGATATCTGTGTGGCTGTCCCAGAGTTGAATATCTGCATCTTTGCCCATTGTCATGCTGCTGTTTGTAAAAACACCAGGGGAGGAAGTATTAAGTGAGATGTTAATAGAACAGAAGAAAGTGGTGAGAAAGAGAGAGAGGTGGGAGTTAGTAGGTTTGCATTTACAGTTCTGGTGATTTGTAAGGAAAAAACCCCATGTTTTTTCAAGATAGAAGAGAAGAGGTAGATGATAAATGCCAAATTACTGAAAATCATCTGGAAATACTACACCATAACAAAATGAAATTATATAACCAACTGAGCAAAATTTGTGATGTATCAAAATGAAATAAAACCGACACTCAAGTAGCTGTTGTAATATAAACTGGAATACCAAATATGATAAAGATCATCTCCCCTTCTCTTGCTTTCTAAAATTCCTTTGAACTTGTTTGCCAATCTCTACTTGCTTTAACTAAGGAGTATGATTGCACTGAGAGAAGACACCCTTGGAGGGAGTAGTAGGGAGAGCTCGACTCTTAATTCATCCTCTGATTGACCTAGCAGTCAAAAGCCAGTCTGTCCTGACATGCTGCATCACACCCAGGCAGTAATAAATGGACATAAACAACCGTTGCAATCATCTGTCAGTCTGGACTAAGTGAGGTTGCTGTAGCCTGCATGAGGGTATAGCCAGAGACATTTCAGTAAGTGAGTACATACCCAGGGACGGTAGATTTCACAGCTTATATCTATTCCATCAGGTTCATCTGGATCACTGATAACTCTTGCCTTGCAGAATCCCACGTGCTAAGCAAAAGAAAAGAAAAAAAACCAATGCACATCTGGGTTCTTGTGATGGAGTTAATAGAAGCTACTGAAAGTTCAACATTTTAAAAGTTAGGATAGTTCCTTCGATACGTAAGTATGTTTACATAACTGTATTGGGTCTGCGTGGCAAGATTTTGGTAGTGGGGAGGCTACAGGGGTGGCTTCTGTGAGAAGCTGCTAGAAGCTTCCCCTATGTCCAACAGAACCAATGCCAGCCGGCTCCAAGACGGACCTGCTGCTGGCCAAGGCTAAGCCCATCAGCAACGGTGGTAGTGCCCCTGGGACAACATGTTTAAGAAGGGGGGGGAAAAACTGCACAACTGTAGCTGGAGAGAGGAGTGGGAATATGTGAGAGAGACAACTCTGCAGACACCAAGGTCAGTGAAGAAAGAGGGGGAGGAGGTGCTCCAGGTGCCAGAGCAGAGATTCCCTGCAGCCCCTGGTGAAGACCCTGGTGAGGCAGGCTGCCCCCCTGCAGCCCATGGAGGTTAATGGTGGAGCAGATATCCACCTGCAGCCCATGAAGGACCCCATGCCAGAGCAGGTGGATGCCCGAAGGAGGCTGTGACCCCGTGGGAAGCCTATGCTGGAGCAGGCTCCTGGCAGGACCTGTGGACCCGTGGAGAGAGGAGCCCACGCTGGAGCAGGTTTGCTGGCCCCGTGGGGGACCCACGCTGGAGCAGTCTGTTCCTGAAGGACTGCACCCCGTGGAAGGGACCCACGCTGGAGCAGTTCGTGAAGAACTGCAGCCCGTGGGAAGGACTCACGTTGGAGAAGTTCATGGAGGACTATTTCCTGTGGGAGGGACCCCACAGTGGAGCAGGGGAAGAGTGTGAGGAGTCCTCCCCCTGAGGAGGAAGGAGCGGCAGAGACAATGTGTGACGAACTGACCACAACCCCCATTCTCCGTCCCCCTGTGCTGCTGGGAGGGGACGAGGTAGAGAATTCGGGAGTAAAGTTGAGCCTGGGAAGAAGGGAGGGGTGCAGGGAAGGTGTTTTAAGATTTAGTTTTTATTTTCTCATTACCTTACTCTGATTTGATTGGTAATAAATTAAACTAATTTCCCCAAGTTGAGTCTGTTTTGCCTGTGACAGTAATTGGTGAATGATCTCTCCCTGCCCTTATATCAACCCACAAGTCTTTCGTTATATTTTCCCTCCCCAGCTGAGGAGGGGACTGATAGAGCAGCTTTGGTGGGCACCTGGCATCCAGCCAGGGTCAACCCACCACAATAATTTAGCTAGATCCTGAGCTTTCTGACCAGTGATACTTGCCAGTAATTAATAATAATTAAAATGTGCCATTTTTGAGTGTCCTTGACTGTGAAGACCACTTCACCATGTGCATCTAGAGGGCTACTACTCTCCATCTTGTCTGTAAGAAATTGGTCAGCTCCCGATGTCTCCAAAACGAGTGCCCTGTGAGTGACTGATTTTTATTCTGTTTTTTCTGTCTTTGCTTGTCAAACATCTATTCAGATTGGGCTATTCTGAAATTTTGCTCAAAGTCCTCAAAACCAGACACTGTGTAGCTATGCTGTTTCAGGCAAAGCTCAAGGTAGAGCTTTCTTCCATATTTATTTTTTGAAAAGTAATTTGTTGTAATCTTTCAGCATTACTTCCCTTAGCATCCCGTTTGCTGTGACTTTCACCTGCTGTCCAGTCATTGTGTGTGGAATTGCTTATGTGAAAGAGCACAGAACTCGAGTAAGGGATTATGTGTATGCTCTCTGTAGTGGGTGCTTTATCTCGATATATGTTTGGGCCATTAGTGGCCTATTATGATCAATGATTACAACTGTTAATAGCTTTTTACACACCCACACCAGTGGTGGCAGCGTTGAGAACAGAATTCAAAACCTCTAGCTATCTGGCTTGTGCTTCATTCTAGTGAACTTTTGGCTTCACTACCAGTTCATTCACAACCTTTTCCAGTCTTCTGGAGCATAAAGAGCCAGAGAAGAAAATGGATGTAGATAAAACAAAAGTTCTACATGTTTAATTTTTTCCATATTTTTATTTCATTCCTTCAATTTCATTTCTGGGGAATAATTTATTCTGAAATTATGATCTTGCCTAGTTGTTTCTTTGGTGCAGACTATTATTGTAATGGTAAGGCAGGGTGAAGAGAGGACTTTGATAGTAATCTGCAGACAAGCCTGAATTATTCTACTCTCCATTCCCCTGCAGCAGAGGGAAAAAAAGTAACCCTGGGCTCACTGGGATGACATAATGCATCTATTTTTTTCAAGATCTATGACTCATGTTAGTGTAAAAGTTTTTATGAAACTAGCATGAATGATTTCCTAGGGAATGGCCGCAATTTGAATGTGAAAGCCAGATCCAAACTGAAAAGCTCAGCTCTAGGTCTGTAATATGCCAGACTCTAGTTACGTTTAGATTTGAGAGTTCAGATTGGCTCCTTATAGCATAAAAACGAGCAGCTGTAAAATTAGGATCTGGACTTGGACATGCTGGATTTTTAATTTTGAGTTTGAGTGCATGCTTATAAGAAACACTTGGAAATATTGTGGGAAGATCTTCCTGGTGCCACCCATTGTACCAGTTCTCATTCTAAGACTTTACTTACAGCGTGCCAGTCATCCAGAAAATCACATTCCAATGCCTGATCTGCTTGTTGTGCAGATTTGGAACAGTTGGTCTCTTTTATAGAGAATCCTAAAATGTGACCTTCACGGGAGGCAGTCTGAAACCAAGAGGTCAAACAAGAAGTGGTAACTAGGTGTATTTAAAGTCCTGTAATTTTAAAAGCAATCATACTTCATGTTGTTGTCAAAATCCTGTCTACCTCATGCTTTCATTACCTGTGCTGTTCAAATGTCCATACATATACGCGTATTCAGTAAGGAAAATAGATTAGATCATTTATACCTTACTTGCCTCACACCTTTATGAGTTCCAGGAATGTTGCTTTATTCCTTTGTCTACTATGTGCATGTTATAAAACTTGTTACTTTTACAGCCTGTGTTTTTAGGGAGTAGCACCCTTAGAGTCTTCTCCCTAAACTGAACTGCTGCTCCTGTGAAAACACAGAGATCTGCTGGATGGCAACCACCCCTTTCCAGTGATGGGAGTGCATAGTACTACAGTGCTGATGTTAATTTGGGATAAAATTCGGCCAGTTACTGTGAGACTGTTGCTTTCTCTGTTGTCAGTGGCATTATTCATAGAGAAGGCATTACTCCGAAAGAACATGGGAGAAGGCCTTTGTGATCCTATTAAAATCCATAAAGAGGTGTTTCATTTTAATTTCCAGCTGTAGTAGTAGTTTATTTCAAGCGTGTGTTGAAGGTGTCCGTAGCATGTGTGTGCACACAAGTTTCACTAGTTTAACTAAATTGGTTAAAAGTGGATACACATACTTTATGGTATCTTTTTTAATTGTAATTCATAGTTTCTAAGTGTTACGCATTCTGTTGAAATCCAGTGGTACAATCTAAATTGTCACTGTAGCTAAAGATGGCAAAGTGTGAAGACAAAGCGTTTAGGGATAAATCCATGAATCCAGACAATCTGAAAACAGCCACTTGCTAAATGGGAGTAGGGATACATCCTGCATGGGACTACAGTGTAGAACACTGTCAAGTTTCTGAGCAATATTAGAAGCTGCAGGGAGGTGGAGCTGGCATGCTATAATTTAAGCAGTTTCCAAGATCAACATGTATTATGGTAGGGGCCATGGGACCTCATTACAGAGGTGTCCTGAACTGACACGTGTTGGCAGAATGATCCTGTGCTGTTTAAGTGAAGGTCTCCAGTATCTACCAACAAGAAATTGTGGTGACATGAGACTTATACTTCAAATCACCCAAAGAATAAGTCTTCATGTTGACATCACTCAAAGATGGAGGAGTTATTTACCAGAGCCAGTAGTTCTTCAAGGGGTGCAGCACAGATAGAAATTTACCTCCCGCCCTTCAGAGCTCTCAGAGTGCTGCTTTGCTCTGCAGCAGAGAGTCAAAATGATGCTGAGCATGTTCTACTTTGTGTTGTACCCATGTGCTAAATACTCTAAAAGTAAAATGTTATCTGACTTCAGTTGGCAGAGTGTATGACTGTGATAATACACATGACTGTACATCTTGAAGAACTCTGGTCAGTAGCAACTCTTGTGTGTTATGATATGATAGGTAAATAGGCACTCAAAATAAAAATATGCACACAAAGAAGGCTCTGACATTTTGGATGCCATCACACTCCCATAGCTTTTAGCAGATGAGAAATTATTTTGCTTTCACATGCCTAAATTAAAGTTGATAACAAGTCTTTGCGGAAGTAGGACCTTCAGTTTTAAGCAGATGATTTATGCTGAGAGGTGACAAGCAATAGTTTGATCCTAGAAGGGTTTGAGTTCTGGTCCCATGGTTTTAGAGCTGCTCACAAAATTTTATCGTTTATAAGTAATTCTAGGACAAAATGCCACTTACCATTTTTAAAATCTTTTCAACTTTGTCCACGTTGAAGTAGTTTGTGTGGTTACCCTCACTGTTGAATTTCTCCAGGGCCTTTGCAGCAATATTTTTATGTTGTTCGGTGACTTCTAAGACTTCAACTTTCACAGGACAATCTTTGCACTCTAATAAATCAGGAGGAACTGTGAAAACAGAGAATTTACTAATATTGCAATGGATATTAATACTCTTGGGAATGTGCATATGCCTTTAATGTGAACTCATAATGAGAAACTGAAATGCAAGTGTTTCCTTGGAAGTGAAATACCTATCCCTCACTCCACAAATATGAGTTTGTCCTGTAACATGAAAAAAACCCAAACCTGTGAAAATTAATATACTTATAAATCTTTTAGCTCCACCTTAGAATCTTACCACCCCAAACAGGCATTCTTTCCAAGTTTACTTTTTTTCTGATATACGTTATCATGTTTTGGTGGACTGGAATGGTGATATCATCTGACATTAATAAAGTCTGCTTTAGAAGAGTAGGGTAACCTTAATTCTATTACTCATTCTTAACATTCCATTTGAATTATCTAAAATATAAATTGCAAGCAGATGAATGAATCTGTTATGGTTACCATACACTAGTAGTGCACAGACTTGTAATTTGGTACTAGGGCTGGTTTGAGGTATGCATTGGCTTACAGCAGTGGTTATTTTACCTGGACTTAATGTACAATTAAATCCATATAGTTGAGGTTTCTTCAGCAGCTGGCTTGTATATGTGATAATCTTACATTGCCCAAAGTCCTGAGAGGAAAAAAGAATACGTGATTATGATGCTATTTGCACTGGATTTAATTGGATGTAGGTGATCATAGAAATTATGCCTCCTTTTAATGTACAGTACTTCTAAGAATAACAGATGTAGACATTAATCGAATGTTTGATCTGGTACCACTCAAAATTTGTGTTCAGATAAAATGGAATCTCCCTCTACAAGAGCCTTAATTTTAATTCTCACTTTGCATGACTGAATAGACAATGGAAAACTAAACCAGCCTTCTCAGTCATTCTAATACTTATTTACAGTAAGATAATACTAGCTAGCAGGGGAAGTTAGGATGCCAGAGATACTCAAGGTTACATAAATCTTTATCAAAAAGTGGATGGACCTTTTCTTCCATTCCTTTCCCTATCTTAATAAAAGGAGTAAATGCCTTCTCTTCTCTCCTCATGGCCTTCCTGCTTTGTCCTGTGTGGTAGTCTCCTGTGTCACCACTCTCCTATTTAAATGAAGTTTTGAACTGGTAGTTCTTATCCCAGGCTGCATCATTGGACTGCAACAATAAAGGACAAGTATTGCTACATATCATATGTGTACTGACACTACCAATATTTCACATTGTCATACCGCAAACGCTATTACATAAAACTGACAAAATATAACACTGGTATTTCTGGCTAATATACTAGGAACATGCTTTAAAAAATAATTTCTAGTGCCCTTTAGTTGTCAGCAAATTATTCTTAAAACATCAGTACTGCTACCAGCAGTGAATGTAGAGTATAGCTCCTTTGAGACAACTAGTTAAATAAAGCTGCACTTATTTGAGGAGTCAACCCTTTTTCAAACCTTTAGCTTATGTTTAACAACTCTAGAATTCAATAGGTTTTATTTTATACTGAGCCATATTAAAGCCTAGTCTTCACTTAGAGATTTTGTGACACAGAAATGTCTGGGCAGTTCAGATGAAGATCAAGGTAATGCATTATTGACATATGACTCTGCCTGGGTGCCATTACTTGCCATGAAATAGGTGTCACTGTATTCACAAGACTCCCAGTGTCTTCTAGATAATACTGAGCATTCCGTTTCCAGCACATCCAAAGTTAAGTAGAGGACTGATGAATTTCCCTGGAAGAGAAGTGCAGGTAAAAAAGAGTTTGTATACAAGAAGTTTGCTCTGAAAGAAACGTTTTTGAAGTAGATATGTTTAATCTTTAATGTAGCTTCCCCAGTTCCCTATTAAGGTTTTTCTGAGTTGACAAGTGTAGAAAGGGTTTAGGCTGGAAGAGACCTTTGGAGGTCATGTTGTCCAGCCATTTGCTCAAGGCAAAGCTAACTTCAAAGTTAGATTCAGCTGAGTTCTATATATCACCAAGACAGATGTTCCACAACCTCTCTGCGCCGTTCCAGTACTTAGCTGCTTTCTCCATTATTTTTTTTTTGGCCGACGTCTAGTTAGAATTTCCCTTCCTGCAACTTACAACCGTTGCCTCTTATTCTTTTGTTGAGAACCTGTGAGAAGAATCTGTTGTTAACCTGGCATCCATCAAGTAGGGAAAATGCCAATGTTAAAAAGTTGCCATTCCCTCTTTCTGATTTTCACATAGAACATATTAATCTATTAGGAAATCAGTTGTCTAGGCAGACAGTTATATAGCTACATCCATTTCAAATGACCTTAATGACCAGATACTGCTTCAGAACTTTGCTTCCTGCTCAGTTTATTCAGGGAGTGACGCAACAAAGCTGTAATAATCCCTACAAAGTCAGGAGCCTTAGCTCTGAAATTATTCTAGTATGTTCTCTCTCCTGAGCAAATAAGATGGAGAATCAGAATTTGAATTTGGCTGCCAGTGTAATGGGATGTGGTGTTAAGAATTATCTCTGGCCCACAGAAACAGTTTTGTATTTTTCTGCAGGAAAATGAATCTCAATTCACGTTTGGAATGTATTATTTAAACTTCATGCAACCCCTGTATGGACATTCAGAATGAATGCAGACCTATTTTATTTTGTCATTTAGAGAAAATGATGCAAAGCCCTTTACTGTGTACAAGTGTCCTCAGGTTTTATGAAATTTCATCCATTCAGATTCCTTTTTCAGACTGTTTCTGTATAGATGAGACCTTGAGAAAGAATTACTGCAGTCTAGTGTAATATTTTTATTAGTAAGAGTCCACCAGTGTCATGTTAAACACTAGTTTTGCAGTACGTGTATGTCTTAGCATTGTCTCTGTTTTTAAAATAGGGGCTAGGTGATTGCACAAAGACACATGTTATTCTATGGCAGAATCAGGAAAAGAATATAGTTGTCCTGGACACCCATCCTGCCCACTAACCACATGATTACTCTCTGCTTAGGGGTAGTTAGCATTTCTATTTTATTTTATAAATCCCAATAATTTCAAGCTGCTAGTCAACAAATTAGTAGAATGCAGACAGAGAAGAGAAGAGAACAGAGACAGTGAGAAACACTATTTTTTTCTGATTTGTATTTATGGAATTGCACTGAATAGATAGGTAAGATAGTCTTTTGTAAAATGTGCTATTCACTAGGAGCCCTCTAAAACTGAAATGACTAAATACATTCACTTTGTCATCCAAACTTGTGAAATGCTAAAGAAGCCGATCCATCCCTGGCAAATATTTATTTTCTTCAGCAGGATGCATTTGGATTCAACAAAGCCTACAGCAGAGCTTGGGAGAAATTACGTGTCCACATCCAAGTATGCAGTAGAATATTCCTCAGTTTGTCTGCTGGATAGCTCTTGGAAAAAAAAATTCTTATATGGTGCCTTCTTGGTTGTTTTAAAAGCATCTTGGGCACCAGAGTTCTGCACTGCACAAGCCCAGAACAGTTGTAGTGTGAATAGTTCAGTATCTTACGCTTCTAGAACTCCCATGTAAACCCAGTAGAGATCCGGCTGCTAGGAATTGCTCTGCTTACGTTTCTAAGAGGGTTGATGTGATAGACTTGATGCACACTATTGCACGGAGATAATAAAAATAATGTTCCGGTCTTTTCTTTTTTTTTTTTTAATATTTTTTTTTTAATGTCATCTTGGCAGTGGAGCCAACATAACTTCTTGCACAATAGTGTACATGATCATTATGCGAAGACCACACCTGGTGGCTTTGGGTCTGAGAAGGTACAGAGACCTTACAGGGAGAATTCTTTAGCAATAAGATAGATAGAAGGGTCTTTTCTGTTCTTGTAGACTCTGTGTGATAGCTGAAGCTGTGGCCCTGGACTGCAAAGACAGCAAAATTCATTAAGGGTACAAAGCAAAACATAAGCATGGTAGTCCAGTGGTTATAGCATTCATCTGGAAGTGTGAATCCTCAGCTCTCGTCCCTAATTCAAGTTATGGTTCTATAGTTTATATAGTCAATAACTGGTTAAAATGTAGAAGCACTGAGATTTTTCTTTTTTAAAACAACTATGGTTTTTCTCATTCATCCAATGAATTCTGCATGTCTTACTGCGCAGTGGCTCCACTTCACGGGGGTGGCACACACATAGCTGCATGGCAGCAGCATTCTTCAAGGGTGGGAGACTTGAGGGTTTAAATCTCTTAATGCTGAAGAAGACTGATTGCTTCCTAGATGAGCCTTTTAACTACCTGGCTATTGCATAAAACCCAATAGTATCACTTGCCACATCCTTGTCTTTGAAAAACAAAATAATCCCTCAGGTTTTTTTGAAAGTATACCTGAAGGCCTGTAGGAATCTGGGCTTTGGGTCACTTTCTGAGCTTTTTGTTGTCCTAACAGGCAGTCTTAAGCAGCTCCATCAAAAACTAGCCTGTCTTTTCAGGTGCCATACTGAGATGTGTAATACGCTTCTTAAACAGTGCATGTGTGCCTGGATTCTAGTTTGATAGCCAAGCAGCTAAAAGGTAGCCAGGTGCATTAGTAAATCTGCATGTCCTTGGTCTCTTTTATCTACTAGTTAAAGAAATTCTTCTGTATTCTACTGCTTTTTCTGCTATTGATTTGCTTTGGCATTTAGGCAATCCTAGAGAGGATACATAAGCCTTAAGAAAGGCTTATGTATCCTCTCTAGGAAACAGAAATAGAAATAAGAAGAAAATAGGAAATGACTGATATGGATTCTCTATCTAGCCCTTCTTCTGTTTTGCTGAGTGGCATTTTCATCTCATTTGGCTTCCTCTGCCTTTTTCCCTTCCCTCCAGTTATCCAGCTATCTCCAAAATTAAGATAATAACAAAATACCGATCTTGCAGGATACATTGATCTAATTAATGTTAGGCATTCGCAGAATAAGAAACCCTCCGAATATAAATTTTGAACACAGCATCTGAGACCTGACAACAGACAGGACAGATTAATTTCTGGTGTTGTATAAAGCTGTTCAGAGCATCTCTTACACTAACATCCTGTCGGCCAAGAGAATAGAGGGCGTACAGCATCGTTTGAAATCAAGCTTACGTACAATAAATCATGCACAAATGAATACTGAGATAGTGTGAATCAGAGCTGATTCATTGAATTACATCAACATTGCTCTGTTAAAAGCAATAAACATAAGCTTTTAATGATATGGCTCATTATTTTAAAATCACAGTCTTGTGTAAATCAGCCTTTAAATTGATACTTACTGTCTGCCATTCTTGTGCATCAGCAACACGGTATAGTCCAAAAACATAGCCATCTCTGCGATGTCTGTTGACCAAATCCAGGGCCCCTCCTGCATCTGTTTCAATGGTATTACAGTCTACAGGTGTAATGCTTGTTTTGTTTTGGGCATTAGAGCACTGCAGTAGTGTTAGAAAAAAAGCTGAAGCTAGAAGCAGCATATTGTTTGCGGTGTTACGTCACTTCTCCTTATGCTCTGATAAAGCCCATAGTCTGCTTTTAAATCAGAGTAGCCCACCAAAGTTATAAATGAATGCTAAAAGGGCATGGTTTTATTTAAATTTAAGTGTTGTGTCACAGGGCCATTACCTTGACCCTGGATTAATGTTTGCAAGCAGCAAGTCAATGATTATTATAGTGATTGAGCAGATTTTGAGGAAAGTAGGCCTTATAATACTCTCTGGACCACCCATCAAAGGGACTATGTGATTCTTTAAGCAGGTATTGGGCAATAGTGTTTTACTATGAAAAATACTTAGCTTCTAACAGTGTGCTGCTGAGCCTAGCATTAAGAAGGTCCAGCTTATGTATGCAGGTATTATGCAATCTTGGTTTTCTGTTTACTGTAGAAACAGTTGAACTGAAAATACGCTTAAATATTTGTGGTCAAATGATGCCTATATCCATATCCCTGTTTTTACAGATCCTTGCCTAGCAGAGAACTAGTGAAAGGGAAACAAGGAAGTCACTCAGATTTGGAAAAGGGATGTAGCTCAAGGTGAACTTGCAAGCTGGTGATCCATAGCTTCTATGTGAGTACCTGCTACTCTTCCAGCTCGAGAAAATTTAGAGCAAACTTCTGTCAGCTTTACATCATTTCAGACTGGTACACAGACTGGGACTGACTGGCTTAACACCGATGTAATCTAGGCATGGCATGAAGTGACATAAAGCTGCCTTTACATTCTCAATCTGAGCAGTTTTCTGTGCCCTTTGGCTGTAGTAGCCTTCATAGACTTCTCTAGAGAATTGCTGGTAATTTTTTTGTATTTATTAAAATAATTTAGTACATATTAAAATTCATTCCTTTCACAGGCTATGCCAATATCCTCTGCTAAGCAGAAAGGAGAAGATGTTTTCTCATTGTATTCAAAATCTTTTATTCAGGATAGTTTAAGACATTCTTAAAAGGCAGTAATCGCTTGTCAGGGAGTGGCTGAAGTTTGAATACAAAATTCAAGCTCTGATTAAGAAAATACAAAAATTCAATGTGAGTCCACAATGACAAGGTCAGATTCAGATGAGAAATTTTCCAAATCCTGGTTGGTGTGAAGGGTTGGATCAGCCTCTCATAGAAAAAGGTGCTAGATATATAATTGACTTGGGTTTATATGTTTGACTTTGAAGTTTTTCTTTGACTTATTTTTTGTGAGAAACATTGGGAAATATAATGGGTAATCATCCATAACCCTTACCTCATTTCATTAATCCTTATTAAAAAATATCCAACTTTTAGCATGTCTGGTGTCTACGAAATCACATTTTAAAATGCACAGAGCTGAAGCAGTGGTTTTCTTTTATAGTTAGTTCAGGACACACTTAACAGTTCTCTGGTAGTAGATAAGCTAAATGGAGAATCTTACAATATGAGAACCAGGGGCACTCAAAACTAGTGTGAATCAGTTTAAAATGGATAAAAATAGTCCTCGTGCAATGGGTAGTGAACTTCTGGAACTTGTTGCCGCAGAAAGATGTGGAGGCAGACAGTATCAGCAGGGTCAGAAAAGGCTTAGAAAAGTTCATGGGCAGCAGGTCCTTAAGTGGATACTGGAAGCACTAAGCAGATAAGTACTCTTTTAAATCCCTACTACAATGATTCTGGGTACTGGAAAAGTACAAGGGGAATGGTTTGCAGAAAGGGGGCAGGTCATATGTTTCTCCTAACCACAATTGTCTTTTGCCACTGTGAGAAATGAATACTGGGCTGGATGAACCACTGTTCTGATGCAGTAGGGCATTTCTTTTGTTTATGTTTTTATAATGTTTCATTACAATAATTCAGAATTTCTTCTAGAAGATTGAAAAAAAGCAGTGAAATAAATGTTGTATAAATAATCAGAGACATTTGAAATACACCTCATCAGTTAAAAATAATATTCACATCATTGCTGTGTTCCAAATCACACCCCCATTCATTACTTACAATACTGTTTAATTTTTCAAATGGGCAGTCACATTGAAGAAAGGCATCAGAGTAGGTAATTTATAACATAATTCCCTTAGTCGTCTATTGTTTGCAGATTGTTTGTTCTTTTTTCTTCTTTTGTTCTGTGCTGTTCATTGTGACACTGATCATTTTTGTGACAGTGGCTTATGTATTTTTTATGTATGAAATAGAAACACCATGAATAAACAGTAGAAAATGTACAATTCCTGCAAAATTGACTGCAGAAGTAAAAGTAAGATTCTGTTCCCACTGTAGAAAGTTTTGTCCTTGATTTCTTTGGAAAAGAAAGATTGGACTCTATTATTAAAGTACAGCATGGACAAACACTCTAGGCACAGTCAGAGCAGTTAATTAAATATTGGTTGTACTTGAGTCAGTATAATGTATTTTTATCATTTCTCATCCAGTTTGATGTGTTTTTTAATACTTATTTTGTTTTTATATGTATTGCTTGTAAGTTTTGTGTGTTGTTTTAATGAAGCTATTTCTATAAACAGATTGCTGGCAGGAGCAGGAATATTTATCCAAACACGACATTTCTCTTGACTAGCTTATCAAAAGCTTGTTTATCTCTGACTTTTACCAAGGCTTGATTTGCAACAGTAAGAGGTGATCCACATTCAAACTTTAAGGAGTTGGTAATAAACATCCATCCTAAACCTCTCTCCAGAAATCTGGGAGAACGCACCAAAAAATGTCTTCTCATCCCGACTTGAAAAACAGGGTATCAAATGCTTAATAAATAGAACTTTATTCTAGGCGGAAAAGAAAAAGAGAGCTGACAACTAAAGGAGATAATATTCAATAACCAATTACTCCTTTCCTAAAGTATAGCCATAACTATTTACAGATATGTCTCATTTCTTGGGAGGACAACTCCTACCCTAGCTGACTATTCCCTACCTTCTGCAGCAGCGCTTCACTCACAGGCTGGGATTATCAAATCGCACAGCTCAGCCAATTATGCAGGTAGCAAGACCTTATCCGTCTTGTAGCCTGTGCTGCTCTGCAGCTGCCGTTGTTTCTGCTCCCAAGCAAGAGTACAGCTAACAAAGACACATGTGGCTCCAGTTGCTTATAGGAGAATTCTGTGCTAGCTTATCTTTTTTTTTAGTCTGTAATACCTCATAGCTTCAGACCAGGGTGGCCTGATTTTACACCTTGATTAAAAAAAAAAAAAAAATTTTGCAGTTTTTGGGGTAGCTTCGCATTTAACGGAAACGCCCCCAAGTATGATGGAAAAATATATAAATGTGTCATGTCTTCATTCACATCTCATTTTTATCTGCTGGGTGTAGACAGGGTGCCCTCTGATGCAAATGCAACGTTATACAAATTTGCTTTGGTTATGGTCTTCAAAGCAGCAGCTGCAGCTATAGCTTCCCCTCCCTGCCTGCAGCTTATTTTTCTTTACCAGTCACCGGTTTTTTATCAAACTTTTAGAAGTTTCATCACCTTGTCTATCAAATTTCATTCAAACAGACCTTAAGTTCAAAAGCTATTTGGAGGAGAACAACTGTCAAGTGAGCAGGTTGACAATGTAGTTACAAAAGTCTCATTGCTTAGGAGGCCTCAAGAACTAATACAGGGAATAAAAAAGGTGTCAGTATTCCTTGTCTAGTCCTCAGTGTCTTTGGCTGCAAATTGCTTTCTAGAAAAAACCACCCTAATTGTAAGTTGATGACCTTTAAGGATATGTTGCAAGACTGACCTGTTTGCTGAGGGGCTTGAGAGGCCGGGGAAAAAGGCAGCATTAAGAATTTGATGTTAAGAATGGGGTCAGAGGAAGTTCCAAGGGATTTGACTTTTTCAGGGCTTGTGGCATTATACTGTTCTTAAAATTTAAGCTTTAAGTCATGCTTATAAGTTGTAGTAGCTTAACATAAGGGAAGTACTGGCAACTGTTGTGATTGTATAATATTTATGATTATATCTAGTGGGAGGTCTTTAAAATCTACCTTTGAAACCAAAATAATATATGTATATTCTGAATACAGCTGCTTAACCTGTATAATCTCAGAGATGCAGAAGAAAATGTTTAACTATGAAGTGTGTACAATGGGCAGGTTCTGAAGTCAGACAAATAGAATTTATACTTAACTTACTTTATAAAAACCTTGATTTTTAAACCCATCTTGAGAACTTGATGTCTGGGCCTTGCTTTTTTGAATCTTTTTGATTGGCCAAGGATGATTGTAGGGGAAGGGTAGCTGAAAAATCTAAACAAATGCATAGCCAATGTATGCATAAATCAGCCAGCATATCTTATTGTGTACCCTTTGAATGTTATTGCCCCTTTTTTTTGCATTCATTATGCCTCACCTATATTCAGAGATAAAGGCTTGATAATATCTGGCAAAAACATCAACAGTCCTGGAGGTCACTGACCAGTGGTTATCTGTGCCTGAATACAAAAAACATTTCTGTATGAAACTGGAATGTTTGCTCAAATAAACATCAGACCAGATTTTAGCTGGACATTGCCCAGATCGCAAGTTAATAATGGATGATATAATATCATAAGATCAATAAGTATTGAAAACCTGTGAAACGAAATTGAAAAGTGAATTGGGAATTGTCTGCCAATATTCACCACTTCTCATCTCCAGTGACTGGATGGAGGGCTTCTGTGTGTTACTGGCCTGTTTTCTGCTGGACAAGGAGAAGCAGCACTTAACAGTTCACAGTCCTGGAAGGATGTGCTGGTTTTGGCTGGGGTAGAGTTAATTTTCTTCCCAGTAGCTAGTATGGGGCTATGTTTTGGATTTGTGCTGGAAACAGTGTTGGTAACACAGGGATGTTTCCGTTCCTGCTGAGCAGTGCTTACACAGAGTCAAGGCCTTTCCTGCTCCTCACCCCACCCCACCAGTGAGGAGGCTGGGGGTGCACAAGAGGCTGGGAGGGGACACGGCTGGGACAGCTGACCCCAGCTGACCAAAGGGACATTCCACACCATATGGCGTCATGCTCAGCATATAAAGCTGGGGGAAGAAGAACGACGGGGGGATGTTTGGAGTGATGGCGTTTGTCTTCCCAAGTAACGGTCAGGCATGATGGAGCCCTGCTTTCCTGGTGATGGCTGAACACCTGCCTGCCCATGGGAAGCAGTGAATGAATTCCTTGTTTTGCTTTGCTTGTGTGCGCGGCTTTTGCTTTAACTGTTAAACTGTTCTTATCTCAACCCATGAGTTTTCTCACTTCTACCCTTCCGATTCTCTCCCCCATCCCACCAGGGGGGAGTGAGCAAGCGGCTGTGGGGGGCTTAGTTGCTGGCTGGGGTTAAACCACGACAGAGGAGAAGAGAGCATTTGGGGTGTGACTGAAGGTACATAGGGTGTGTTACTGCCAGCTGTTTTGCTCAGTTTGGCTTGAAGGTGAGAGACCAGGCCAGAAGATGGAGAGGTTCAGCACTATCTGGGCATATTTTCTAGAGGATTTGCTGCAGTCCTGTCTGATCATGCTGTCACATAGAGTAAATGTGTGGAGACCAGACGCATTGCATCCTGTGCCCTTATCCATCCACATGGGCATGTTGGAGGGAGAAAGCCGCAGTGCTGGCCCACTCACAGATTGGCATAAATCTGCTGAATCAGCAGCAGGATTTGAACTCGTGATGACTAAACATTATCAGCTGTTAATCATATCAATGCCATATGGGAGTGCGGCAGTATCCAGGTACCTCCTGAGGACAAAGGAAACTCAGAAACTATACATCTTCAGTCTCCTACTTGTAGTTCAAGAAATTAGTCTTGGACATTAGTACCAGGCCTCAATTATGGTAAACATCGGTGGTGGCTTAGGTGACACTGAAAGCTGGGCACAGGGATCGCTGTGCTGGAGTGGTCACAGCAAATAAAGGAAATGCCCATGAATCTGCACTGACCACTGATGCTTGCTGATCTGCACTGTAGATACAGTTACCGCTTAGATAAACACCCCGTTCTGATATTTATTTTTAACCCAGTCTCAGATGGGTTAGTCTTTGAACCCAAATCTCAGATCCAAGCTAGAGAAAGTATTGATTCAAATGTCATTTCTGAGCCTTGTCTGCGGAACAGGCTAAACAATATCCAAATTGAATGCTCAAAACTGTGGATCCAGACTTTCAGATGTTCTCTTTAACTCCTCCTGTTTGTGTGCACACCAACTCCACTCCATTTATCTTCACTTGCTGCTGTTGCTGTTCAATTTACTATTGCAAGCAGCTGCAGTCAAGAAAGAGAACTAACTGAAATGGGGTTTTCTTGGCTGTGGCTAGCAGTTAATGAAGCTGATTTCTTCCCCAGTACTCCTTTTGGGGAAGAATCCAGTTACGTATGTTGATATAAATCTCAGTAGTGTCATTAAACTGTTGGAGCCACAGTGAGATTAGAATCAACATGCAAACAGCTAATAAAATAGACCGCATTATAAAATACCAGAAGTGAGAAGTACGGTGATTAACTGAAAAGAGGGGCAAAAAAAGTGTTTTGAAAATCACTGAAGCGTGTCAGGCTGTTGCCCCAACGCTCTTGTCCTCTGACTCACTAAAGCCAACGGTGCCCTGTGTGAGGGCATGGAGTAACGCCTGGTGTCCCCGATTTTGGCATGTGGCAAATCAGCAGTTCCTGTGCGGGGAGATAGAACACACTGGCCATGGTAGGGAAACCTCGGCTGGCAAAGGTGAAACTTCCCGAGGGAAAAACAAGATGCTGTAATTTGATGACTTGATAAAAAGGGAAATGCTGACACAGCCTAGAGCTCATACTGTGGTAAGAATTAGAATTAGAATTTTATGATTTTTGGAGAACTACCTGGTTTTGAATTGTTTTCTACTCTGAAAGGAATGAAACCAAAATATGTTGAAACTTCTCGTGATGTGGAATTGAAATGGAATGATTTTTGGCTCAGTTGATGTGTTTCGCACATCACTTTTTGGCTTTTTTTAATCTTTGAAGCAATTAAGTTACTCCTCTATATAAAATTTATGTTTTTAAGGTTTTTCAAACTGAAAAAACAAATGTATTTGTTGTGAATATAACTCCATACAATATTTCAATATTATTTTGTCTCCACTCAAAATAAAATAATACTTTTATTTATATTTTACTTATAATAATAAAATAATACATTTTAATCAAATTGTGAAATGCCAGAATACTTCAACAAAGCCATAATTTTTATTGAAAGGCTCTTTGAGTGAAGAAATTATCCAGCATCTCTAGGGATGATTCAGCAGCATAAAAACTTCAGAAACAATAATATTTTATTGATTTTGTTTTGAACAAATGATTTTACAGATCTGGTGGCAACCAGAGAAAGGCTATGTGATCTCATACAAGCCCCATAATTATTGTAAATATCAGTGTACTCCTGGCCACAAATGACATTTCTTTCCCATGTTCACTCTTTTTCTTCTTCTTGTCTTCTCATTTATTTATATTTGTTATTGTCAGTACAGTCTCTATGTCTGGCTTTAGTGAAATTGATTTTTCTTAGCTACAGGCTATAGAGTGTCCCTGTGGTTTTTATTATAAGGCAGTTAATATGACCTATCTCAAGAAAGAATTAGGCTGATTTTGTAAATCATCATTTTTCCTGCACAGCAGGGTCAGTAAAGCATAAGAATCTGAATAGCCTGTCCTTGATTCTCCAGCAGCCAGAATTACGTGCAGAGGTTTCACACGTGGGTAGCCTTTTCCACTTTCTTTAAGTGAGGGTATAAAGCATCAGGAAAAAAATAATCTTTCTTGAGATCTTCCACAGGAAATTAAAAAATAGGCTAAGCTCATCACATTATAATTAAGAAGTTAACCCGTAAAATAATAAAAACCCACTAGCTTTTACTGCTGAACACTGTTGGAGCCCTCTTCCCCGTTTATACGCCATTACCCCAGGTGTGACTCTGCAAGGGCCCTGAGAGCATCCCCTCTCCTGGAGGCTTGGCTGCCGGGGCTCAGGGCCAACTTGGCGACAGCGCAGCCGGGGCTGTCCCCCCCGTCGGTGACCCTGGGGACGGGCTCCCAGGCAGCGCCGCGGGGAGGCCACGGCCAGGGCCGACCCGACGCCCCTTCCCACAGGAGCTGCTTTAAGCTGAGGCTGTAGCATTTTGGCCCCTGCCTGAGCTACAGCTCCTGCTGCATCGCAGCTGTGCCTGGCCATGTTGACCCAGACCCAGGTGCAGACCTGCAGCCTGTCTTCCCGGCCTGACCTCAGACCTGCCTCGTCACTGTGGACTTGCTTGGAGACCACTGGGCTGTGCCTGACTCTGGGTAACCGCAACCAGACCTGATCCTGACCCTCGCTTGCTAGCTCACGTTCCGGGCTTGACCTCAGACCTCCCTCATCGCCCACGAACTTGCGTGGTGATCTGGCCTCTTCCTGTGACCTGACTACCATCCCTGGGTCTGCCCCGCTCGCCTCGCTCGGGCACCGTGGGCAGGCCCCTGCCCCGCCAGCCTGGTTATCATGCTCAGCTCCGTCTCGCCATCCCTTGGGGAGCAGCCAGCCCACACTATGCCCTGACAGACTTTTGCTGCTGAGGATACTTTTTGCTGATGCATTTGGGCTGTCTCAGCCCTGCAAGTTCTTTTACCCTCCGCAGTTACCTTTCCTTCATGCTCTTACTGACGGGAGGAATTTGAGAATTAAAAGCCAAATTCTGTTGTTGGAAAACGCCCCAGTTAAATTTCCTTTTCTAATCTATTCTTGTGCTTTCTTAAATCTGAAAACTCCAAAGATGAAGAGTGTAATAAGCAATTTATTTATTTAAAGATGTTACACAAATTGAAAGACCAGGTTGCCATTGTGGCCGTTATTTTGTTGCAGGTAGTTCAGGTGACTGGATGCTGGCTAGGCTTTGGTAGGCTTTTTAGGCAGCAAAGGCTGGAGGATGGAATTTTTCTCCTTTGCTTCTCCTGGGCATGAGTCTGATAGAGAAAGTTCTTCAGGAAAAGAGAGAATAACTGGTCCAGTGACTGGTTTGGTCAAATCTGCTTTGTCTGCTTGAGTCTTTTCTCCATCAAGACTGGGCGTAGATCCTACAGCCTCAGGTGGAAGTGGCTTTCCATCTTTATTTGCATTTTGATTTTCCTTTGACAGGTTTGGGGAAGAGATGTCCTCAGTTGAAGGCGGTAGAATTTTAACCCAGCCCACTGTTTTTTCTAGGTGTGGGGAGAAAGGATTGATTTCTGAAGGGAAAGCTTGTTGTTGATTCTGGCTGGCTTTTCCAGGTGCCTGATTAGCTTGCTGTTTCCCCTCTTCAGTGGCAGAATCCTAAATAACAGGCAATAAGCATCACCTATATTGAAGCTATTACAAATTCTTTCAGATATGAAGAAGGTCACCCTTCACACTAAGGATCTGCTGCAATTCCAGTCTGCAAAGACCAGCTGCAGAACAGAAGCTCAAAGGACAGACAGATGGAACTGCTTCTTATGCCAGTGGAGACAGCTGCAGGAAACTTGGGTAACTACACAGTTATAGCTCTTTGCAGTCCCTTTGTTATCTACAATTTCTTTGTAGAGCATTCTGAACACATTCAGTATGATTATACTTATTCTATTGCCTTTTTATCCACCTAGCAACAGTCTGTTTTATCACAAGAGAGATTTCCTCCCGATTTGGCCTTATCACTTTCTTGAACCCCGTATCTTTGTGAATAAGAAAACTTAAAAATGGCTGGGCTTTCAAGAGTTCAATTCTTGTTTTGTAAAGGAGTATTACTCTTGCAATATTAAGATTAGATTAAGAAATACCTGCAGACTGTAGATTTCACAGGATATTGTGACGAACCGTGTATGTTCCAAGTGACTGTTTACTACAGAGCCTTTGCAGAAACCTATTTGCTGGAAGAAGAAAATGCAAGCATTTTTTCACATTGTAGCACTGATACTTAGCTCTTATCTTGTAAAATAAGTGATTATGAAAGGCTGAATAGTTACAGCTTCTACATGTATTTGTAGGGATAAGCAGCTTGGGCAAACTTTTATTTTGGGATTGGCAAGCTTACAAAGGCAGGCAGCATTTTGAAAAAGGCTTTATGTTTGCAAAGGAGGGTTAGGTAACACGATAGTAAAAATAAGCTGGCAACTTAAGGCCTAACTACAACAGCACACAAGTTCTGCTGCAGCAGAATATCCCTACACAGGCAAGTTGTGTAATAGAACATAATATCATTTTTCAGGCAAAAACAATTTCACACCATACTAGTGAAAGAAACCATGAAAAAATGTTGTTTCTAATAGTTGTGGTTTTACTGGGCTGTAGGTAACATGGCTCGGATAAGATGGGGCTTGAAATGTTATCTCTTGGCAGCATGCCCGTTTAGTCTTTCAGCTTCTCTTATAATTTTTTCCTCAGTTCCTAAATGTTTTCCTTATCTGACCTGATTGTAGTATGAATATACTCTTTATGCATTGTTTGTGATTTATTGCCTATGTCTGTTTACTTGGAAGAAATCCTTAAGAATGATTCTTAAGTTTTGTAAGGCAATGGCTACCCCTCCTTTTTCTGGATGGTATTTTTTTCTGTTTTATTGTTCATGGACTTCTAGGTAAGAATTCAGAACTTTTACTGAAATGTTTTCTCTAGTCTAAAGCAGTTTGTACAGTTGCAAGACAGTATAGAGCTACGACCCCTAAAAAGACACCTGTGGGCTTTGATTCTTGTCTGCGAAGAACCAAAGGGATAAGCTAAGTATTCACTGAGGAATCATAGTATCCGAAAAATAGGTGTTTATACAAGGAAAAGTACTTACAGCTAGTTCAGATGAAAGTGGCTTGCACTTGGAGATGTCAGCAATCGTGTCATTTTTGGAGCAGGATGTCTCTTGAATTAAAAACTCCACAAAATATGCAGGGCCAACAACCCACTGTTAATGAGAGACCAGTGGCAATCAGACCTTGTGCATGTGTCAGGAAGAAGGAAAAATCCTACAGACCTTGAAATAGATGTAAAGTTCCTGCTAAGTGTGGAAGGAACAGGTTATACTTGGGGTATTACTGTTAGTTGTATTACAGGAGAATGATTCTTTGCCAGTGCTGCTTTATTGCCTGGTTATTTTTTACTTCTTATATATGCACAATCCTAGTAACTCATGGATTACCTATAGTTAAAATGAGTTTGGTTTTTGTAGTAAGTTAGCATCCACATAGAACTACATATCCAAAGACCCTCTTCAGTGCCTTGTTGATAATTTCTGGCTGCTTTAATGAACAGGATCACTTTTTCTATTTCTGAAATGCAAGTACCTCAGGGTTGGAAAATGGGAGTGATTAAATACTGTATTGTAGTAATATCTAACAGTTTGAGACAAAGAGTGAAAACCACCTTGTTATCTATACATAATGAATTTTAGAGAGACCGGATATTACTGTGGAAAACAAATGGGATTTAGCCAGGAGATCATTAACTCTCTGTTAGTCTAAACTTAGTTTTAAACTGTGTTTAAACTCATTCAGTGAATTACAGGTATGTGTTGGAAGGAATGACTGTGCTTTATTAAATACTTTCTACTAGGGAGTCACTAATTCATGGCAGTGGTAGAAGAAAGAGCTCACAGTGAAACTTTCCTAAACTTTGGAACACAAGTCTGTGTCTTGAGTTTTGCATAAAGCCCTTCTTTTTGCAATAAATGGAGTCAAAGTCTTGGATCAATGCAGATCCTCATTTCCCAGGAGGATTCTGCATAGAATTATTCTCTGTACTATACAGATACAAATTCTAAACAATCTGTAAGACATAACAAATCATATAAAGTATAACAGGTGGATCCATACTTCTTGAGAGCTAAAGCAAGTCAGATGAGCTTTGGCTTACCTGCATTGAAGCTCTTGTGACATTGAGGACAGAGAAATAATGAGTTTGTTGACTCTCTTCATTGAACTTGGCAAGGCTTTGAACAGCAGCCTCCAAATATCTGGGCTCAGTTGGACAGTCATCAACTGGGCAGTCAGGACATCCTTTGTGAATATATCTGGGTGGAACTTTTTATTCAGACAAAACAATGTCATTAGAGAAAGCTTAACCATAAGAGCATATTGATAGTGTAGGTCACTGTAAATGCATCGATGCCCCCAACCCTACCCACTTGCCCTCCAGTCCCCTGGAGTAACAATATGTAGTTTGATTCACCCAATGATTTTGAATCTTTATGAACTTGCAGACCCATAAAAATGTTGCGGTGGAGGCAGAGGCACTGCAGGAAAAAGCTCAACCTACTGATAGTGGGCTTGCTGCTTTACTTGCCTTTCACAAACCCATAAAAATGCTTTTTGGACCAGAGGGTAAAAGCCCATATAGAGGCTCTGCTGGATTTCCCAGAGATGAAAACAGTTATTACTGCACTGCTTTGAGCTGCAGGACCACACTGAACTTACGATCACTGACTCGAGAAAATTAGGGCAGCTGAAAGCTAATGGAGACGCTGTGGTGCCATAATTACAATTAAAATTTAAAGTAATGCTATATGGCAAAGATTTTTTTTCCAGTCCTCTTTCAAAGTGAGTGTGTTAAATAAAGACATACCTGGTTGTAAAATGCACTCATAACTATTCAGATGAGCAATATTTCTTGGCTGATTAATGTAGATAATTGCTTTGCATTGACCATAAACCTAAGACAATATAAACATTTAGAAACAATTAATATTGCATCCTTTGCACTGATCATCTAGTACCTAGACAGCAAGTGGTTCATTTCCTCCTTGCAGTCATGAAATTCTTTTCAAGAATAAAGTTGTGTTAATACTCAAATGGCAATGAAGCACATTTCTAAGTATCTCCTTTAGAAAGAAAAGGCCAGATCTTCCCATGGTGTAATTCTGAGCTATACAGGCGCAGTGCTTGTCTGCAGGATCGCCTACACACGGCCACTCTTCTGGCAGCTAAAAGTGCCCAAGTGTCACAGAGTGCTTTCCCTGGCCAGGCCCCCGCACCGGGAGCTGGGTCTATGTCCAGAACCAGCAGAGAACTTAAACCTGGAGATCAGCTCAGAGTGTCTGGATCCAGTCACCTGTCTTCCAGCTTCCTGCTTTTCCCTATGTTCATAGTTAAGGAAGGAGAGTGGTAGGAAAGACCCTAAATCAGTTTTGTGGCACAGTAAGATCACGCTTGCACACAAAGAAACTCTGACTTTATGGCAGAAAAAAATACTGGCCTATTAATATCCACTGTGCCTTTATTTTTAAAAGTTGAATGTATATTCTCAGAGTGCTTCTTAAATATTACCACATGTATGATCAAGGCCTCTAGGACATACATTTCTTGACTTCACAGAAGCCATATCAACCATATATTCTTTGCACCCTTTTCCTGCTGAAAGCGCTGTAAGCAGAAGTGAGCAGAATTCTTTTTATTTTTTCCAGTTTTTCATTTAAAAATGGAAACTCATTGACCTAAGCAGCAGCCCGGGACAATGTAATCATAACTTCTCTTTTTTCACCTGTGAAGCTTCTTTCTCATCATTCTTCATTTTATAAGGTTTTTTTTTCACTTGTTCAGAATCATTTTGGTCACCTGTAGCAACAGTCTTAGATCACTTTCTGTCTTTGCAGCTTATCTTGCTGAGCTTTCTTTTTTTTCCTCTTTCAGTACAATTTTTGCAAAGTTGTCAGAATAAAAGTGGAATTAAACTAAACCAAAAATCGCATGTTATATAAAAGTGAGTTTCTTTTATTCCTTTCTTGACAGGCTGTCTTTAAAATAAACTCTTACAGGGTTGATATAAAAAGCAAACCATTTATTCTAAATAGTGCCCTAGCATGGCTATTTAGTTATGTCTACTTATTAGGTCTGGTCAAAAACTTTCTTTTCATTTTCATTTTTTTAAATAAATCTTACCAGTCTATAAACTGATTAGAAAGTACAGAGGAAAACTGTGGACCTTAAAAAATTGGTTTTGATTTCTTCTAAGCTCTGCTGCCTACTAAAAATGCATGTGTAGGGATTTTACTGTCATCAGTAGTACCTGAGTAACTCATCATACCTGAGATTAAATAAGAAAATAAAGTCCTTACAGTTCCTTGAGCAAGTCTGGCCTTACAGTTCTTCCACAACTTTTTGCTGAGTACGTGGCATTCGGTATCTACTACATCCAAGATGAGATAGAAGACAGAACCAGTGATCTCCTGAAAACAAAAAAAGAAAGGGTCATATCCCAGTTTTGTACAGAACAAAGTAGGGTCACATAAAAGGGAGAGATGGAGAAACACAAAACACACAGGTGGGACATACAGATATCCTGAAAACTAAAGATTCTGTGGGACAAATTCTCAATGGTAGCAAATCAGGTGAGATTCAGGCCCTGTTAGAACAGGCTTGGTCATGTGTCTAGCCAGCTTTAATTAAAGAACAGCCTTTTAGAGTCAGTTTTATCCTTCTGATTCTGGTACCAACCAAGCCCCAGGAATAAGGACTAAACATGGTGATGTTTTCATCGTCAACTGCATTTTATGATTAGATTTGAAAGGTAGGTTATTTTGCCTTCAGTAAGAATGGGACAATAAATACCACAAATAATAAAAAACTGCCAACATGGAACATTCCCAGTAGGCATTAGAAACAGAAATATCTTATTTCTTACAGTGGTGTCTTCTTCAAGTATGGATGCTTTGCACTTGCCATAAAGAGGCAATGACTGCGTTGATGCAGACAAATATTCTCTCAGATATCAGAAAGTGCTATGAGGCACCTTGCATACCTACATGGATGTCTCTGACTCACTTGAAGCTTCAGTCCAGTGCTTGAGGTCTGAGCCTGTGCTTAAGTCCAGAAACCTTTATTCAGTTCACTGCAGCACAGGTGCGCAAAGCAGTTAGGGCTCAACTTTTGGGCAAACGCTTCCATGTGAGAGGGACAGGGAAAGACTAAAAGTACAGCTCCATATATTTGGTGATTACATCATGTCATACAGAAAGATGAGATGCTGCATGGTTCAGCTCCTGGTTCTGCTTCTACTGTAGATATGGGTAAGCACCTTTCCAGGATATTTATCAGGGATACAGCTTAGTAGGATCATATTTTATTTTCTGTAGTGGAAAGCTGGAAAGAGAGCAGCTGTCATTTATACGTCCTAAAGAACTTAGATGTGAGCGTTAGCTGCATGTTTAGACTGAGATTATGTCTTTGCTGAAGAGGGAGAAAAACCAAAACTGAATGAGAGCAGTATTCATTCATTCCTAGTGGATTTCACTGGTTTATAGAGAAAGCACTTTATGGGGCAAGAGCCTTGTAGAAGTCTGAGGCCAATATCTGTACAATTTTGGCTTCAGTTTTGATTTCTGTTTAACAGCAACTAAATACCAGTCAATAGGGCACATAAAGGCTGGAGTACTGATGGCTTTTTTGTTTTTATACTGCTTGGAAAAACACTAAGAGGTATCTGTTCTTGAGTTCTAGGAGACCGACTGATACAAACTATTCTGGTCACACAGTATAGAGATCTCTGGAAAGAGACTGGGATGGTGATTTTATGTGAGCTCTACCATATATACTTGTAAACGTAATACTAAACACATTAAATATAAAAGAGCAAAATAAATAGAAAATAAATATAAAGAATGAGTAAATTGTTCTGTAAGCTTTGTCTCTAAGTTACATTCTTACATACGCAACTTAACATGCTTTATACCATTTTTTATATTTTCATATCCTCTTTTTTCCCCGAAGTGTTCTATGAAGTAATCTGGTAATGCCTTGCACTGAGCTCTCAGGGTTTGCCTACGCTAATCCTGAGGTTTAATTACAAGTGTCATTTTGAAGGTCGTGAAAAGATCAAAAGCTATTTTGACAAAGAGGGAAGCTGAGGTGCAGCAGCACTGTGTACAGTGGCATGGCAGTATCCCCACACCTGGCTGCATACATCCTTCTGTGGAAGGAACTAATTGTAATTTTCTGTTTACACACAAGGTACCTAAATATCATAATGATATGTTTCCTTAATATGGTAGCTAATATAGGTTAAATCAGTAAGCAGAAAGTAAGACTGGTCAAAGAGTAATTGCCATTTGCTGAAAATGTGTTTTTCTGAGTAGTGCAGCATTTGGTACAAGCTTGTAACTTCAAATATAACCTCTATGAGAAAAAACATCGCTAAGACTATCCTGCGTGAAGAAGTAATAGCCAAGGAAAATGTGTATCTTTCGGGGGTCCCAAAGCTGGGACTGGTGACTTGAGCTTTCAGGTTGTTCATGTATCCTGCAGGCAAAAGCACACACATATCTCATTAAAGAAATGTTCTTATAATCAAATGCGTTTGATGTTAGATGGGTTTACTCAGCTGAATCATGAAGACTGATTGCAAAGCTTGGTGATCTCGGAAATACTAAATGCAACCAGGGTGGACCTAACTGTATTTCCTGTTGCCTGTAGCTCTCTTGTATAATATCAGCTCTAATATGCATGTGAGGTTATTATGAAATCTATACATCTTTTTGTCTACCTGCCCCTGTATGTATCATCCTCCACTGGGGAAAGGATAATTTGGGGTTTATTCAGAGCTCAGCAGATCTCTGAAGGTTTCATCATCCTTATTTTAATTTTCATTAAAAGACCGTTATGCAAAGGCCTTTTGATATCTGCTTAGTATTGAATAAAAACTTCTATCTTTTCAGCATGGCCAAAAAGTTCCCTTCCTCAGCGCTGCTGATGCTAGGATTGCTGCTGCAACGCATGCTGGGGAGCCTGGGAGCCAGCAGAGATGCGGCAGGAGCACAGCGTTGCCTTTGTGGCAGGGTGACCTGGTGCAAGGGAAAGAAATTAAATATTTTGGCATGTTTTGTAATTTTGGTTAAGTGCCTGTCAATGAAGTTAATAATGAGTATCTTGTTGGAAAGAAAGGCTCTGTCCTACTTGCATATAAGTTAATACCAGATGGCTCATTAGTTTCAATCAGAGCAAAACTGAACCAGAGGTTGCTTAAGGGCAGATTTGAATTTGAAGTAACTTTGAAAATGTTTTTATCCTGAGTATTGGTTAAAAAAATGGGAGGAAGGACCACTGACTGATTTAAAAAAAAAATTCTGTATTTTTTTGAGGGGAATAGAAGGTTGCATAAGGTTGTTACTGTCCATGAACGTGCCTGACATAGCTGACTGCTTCTTATGTACTCAGTCCCCGCAGCAGTAAAAATGTGACAAAGGGCTTAGATTGTCTAGTTTGTTATTGCAGTGTCTTGAAACACCTTATTTACAGGATAAGCATATTAGATGCAAAAAATAAGAATAAAAGTAAATTAAACTCCCAAATGAACAAAGAGCAAAGTATGCCCTAAGGCAATAAGTTAAGTCTCTAGGGAATTAAGTGACAGACCAAATCACAAACAAGGACCAAAATTCTCCTGTGCTGAGATATACTTGGCACAGGTGAAGGGAGAAGCAGGGAGATGAATGAAGTGGTTTACAGCATGTCTGCACCCACCGTGCTGCACTCTTAGGGTGGTCATAGGGGTCCTCTAATTATTGTCAGTAGGACATAGCCCCAGGGTGGGGGCTAAGTACCTAACTCCATGACTGGTGATGTGGGTTCTGGGCCAGCTCAGCGGCATCCCACGTGGAAAAAATTCTCAAGAGACCAGATCCAGTTGCTTAGTGGGCACATCCTGTCACCTGAGCAAAGCAATACAGAGAACACAGTGCAAAGCACAGCAAAGTGTGCATCTTTAGTCGTGAGATCTCAGATTGCTGGAGGCCACGGTGTATCTGCAGAAACTATGTCCTTGTGAGAGCAGGAGGAAGTAGTGTCATATCCTTGCCAGTACAGATCTTTAAACATCTGGCAATGAGCCTGATTTTCTTTAAGGGTTCAGAACTCAGCCTTTCAGGTAAGATTATGGGAAGCGAGCAAGCGTGGCAGGGAATGTTAGTAGCATGCTTCCACAGTGCCTTATGTGTCGTGGGCCTTGTGCACTCATTTCAGGTTGTCCCTGGCTAGTGCCAGTAGATTCAGCTATTGTAACACAAAATAGTAATAAATTAAGCACACATAGAGAAATAAGATACTTGAGGATACGAGTGATATTCCATAGGTATTTCCAGTGTAATTTTTGCACTTGAACTGGTTTCAGATTTCTTCTGGAGAATGAGTCATCATTTAGAGGTCTGTGAAAGAATTCCCTGGTCCCAAGCTGGACGTGTTTACACCTGTTAGTGCTTACATCTTTTGTGCAAAACGAATGATGACTTAATAGCCTTTGCACTCCAACTGCTCAAGGCAGTGGGAGGAAGGTGTAAAATGAAATTAAATCAGAGTAGTGGTGTTTCACACCAAATTTGAACTGACGCCTGGAGCTATTCCAGGGGCAGGCAGCAGAGAATCGTGACTGAGATTTGCTCTCTAATTGCCCACAGTGGTGATGAAACTGTTTCTAGTCATCTGTGCGTAAAGTTGACATGTCCTCTGGAGTCCCGTGAATGTAACTTTACATTTGCCTTTTGAAATATTTCTTAGTTCAAATAGATATT
Organism: Mycteria americana; assembly: GCF_035582795.1. Taxonomy (NCBI): domain Eukaryota; kingdom Metazoa; phylum Chordata; class Aves; order Ciconiiformes; family Ciconiidae; genus Mycteria; species Mycteria americana. The sequence goes on from NC_134371.1 coordinate 11,050,376, forward strand.
GCTAAGGAATAGTGGTAGACACAGGGCTCTTCATGGGAGAAACAGCTAGCGAACAAACAGGTAACCTACCTGAGGATGTTCTCGGACACTGAAAATTCGGTAGAGACTGAGTATGTAGCCCTCTTTTCGGTCAGTGTTGATCAGACGAAGAGCCAGATCTGCAGCCTCCTCTACTGCAGTGTCATTGCAGGTGGGGGAAAGCAATGCAGTCAGTGCCTCTCTGGCAGGAGGAGAGGCAGCCCAGGAGCAAAGCGCCTGTATGCCAAAGAGCATTGAAACAAGTAAAACCATTCTGCTTAGAAAACCAGTGCAGCAGATCAGAATGGTAAGTCAGTATGGAGGGGCTGACTTGCATGAAATAGCAGACTTTCGTAATGGACCTATGTCTCTTTATAAACTTGTATCCCCTTTTTATTATATACTGACCATCACCTTTAAACCTACAGCTGCAACAGCATACACTAAGTTAATGATTACAAGGTTTTATGAAAGTGTTGTCGCTCCCTCTGAGACCAGAGAGCACTTTCTCCTTCTGGCTTTACATCTCCACTTCAGACTTCACTGGGCAGATCGTATAACTTTGACCTCATCACAAGGGACAAGACTGTACACACAAAGCTGCTTTCTTACGAAACCAGAATTGCTTAAATAAACCTACATGCAGGACAGGTCTGGCTCCACTTCTGTTCTGTCAGTGATCCAGTTCTTCTCCCAAATAAGATAATGACAAAGGTCTCAGTAATTTGAATGGGAACTGGATAAGGGCCACAAGGTTGACTGATTTTACACTTTGTATTGTTAAATGCTAATTGTGAACAAATATACTGACTCTCTGTTATATGCGGTCAGTTTGATTGGGATAGAAAGCTTGGTTTGGATTCATTCTTTGAGTATTTCTACTCAGTTGGATACCTACAGATGAACGTTAGCCCTTAGCCCAAGCCAAGCCAGCAAAATGAAGTTCAAGTCCAATCACAAAGCCTGTGGATAAATGGCCTGCTCAAGCCGTTAAATACTCTTAGATAACATGATAACAAGGCAATGTAAAGAATTAAGGGTTTCATCATGGTGTCTGCTTTTAAGCAGAAAATTCTATTGTGTTTATTTGGGACTTAACATTCACTGTAATTGAACATAGTAGCACAGATGTGGTAGGTTTTGTTCTCACCCCAAAGACTTCACTTCTGTTGGTAGGAAGGTGCAAAATGAGCTGCTGTAAGAGGTTGGAAGAAATAGGCAAGTGAACTAGGGCTATCAAAATGGTCTTAGGCTATCGAAGACTCCATTTCAGGATTTGTTCCCGCTCAATGCCTTGACTCCAGCCCAATCATCTTTTGTTGCCCAAAACTCTCAATTTCTTGCCACCTACCAGGTATTTGACCCCCCACTCTGATTTCCCTGATCCCTGAACATTTCCTACTTCACCCCATCTTCCCCCAACTTCTGACTTTGTTCTCACTGCCACATTGTGCAAAGTACTCTGTGAACTTGCCATCATTACATGTTGTTTCTGATGCCAAAGAGCACGTCTTGTTTCCTTGTATCTCCTCCCATCTTAACTTTTTGGCTGCACCTGGTTTCAGCCCCTGCCTGGCAATGCCTAGCTTTATATTCCTGTGGATTTAGAGGCAGGAACAGCTGCAGATGAACTCCACTGCTGACTGTAACATGCTGCTGCGTTTTTATTGCCTGAGAATCAAACCTAGTGATGAAATAAGAACCGTCTGAAATTATATGCTGAGAGGGGAGGGGAGAGGAAGGTGGCCTGTAAGAAAGCTACAGAGCTGGGGCTGATTACGCTCATCTTGGTGCCAAAGGTCTGAAGAGGAGAATCTAGCAGAAATAACTTTTTAAAGAAGAGAGAGCGTGTAACGTAAAATGGAGGGTGAGCTGCCTTCGTTTGGCTTCTTGTAGCCGGTGCCTTCCTCCTTAAGGCACCTCTTGCTCTTTTTTTGCCTGTATATTATTCTTTTTGTACTTTGAATCAAGGAAAACGTACATACAGTTGTTCCTTTGCCAGTTCACATCACCTTGCATAGCTCTCCCAGATTTAGCCCAGACTTCTCTGTGAACTGCGGCTACTTATCCTGTAACTGCCTCGTGGGCGGATGATTTAGGACCTTAGTTTTCTATCTTGTTCAGTGTTATTGTCTCCCTTATATTGTATGGCCAGAACTGGCTCAAGGAAAAGAGTCCCACCTGCTTAATCTTTAGCTCCTTGGCTTCTCTAACCACCGCCACAGCCTACCCCAGGTTAAATTGTAGGAAGCCACAGGAGAATCATAAGGAAATTGGTCCAGCAATGTCACTATTTTAACTATTTTAGCACTACTCAGTGCTCTGCTTTCATCCCTTTTCAGCAACAATAAATAATACAATCCTGATGTGACCAGAGGCTGTGACTCGGGGGGGGAGCCATTCACTGACTCAGCTGCTCGCCCCATAGCATCACAGAGCACACACTACTGTGCAGGTTTAGTTGTACCCTTGACCTACCCCTCACTGCTGAATTTGGAGGTTGATTTGCCAGCTAAGAGACTGCACTGTGGTTACTGTTGATTCTCTGGTGATTTGCTGAGCACAGATGAAAAAGGGTCATGGAAAATTCTGCCTGGAGAAACTTTAGTTTGAAATGACAGTGGTGTGCCTTGTGGCTAACCTGTCAGGAACTCCAGGCTGGAGACGGGGTGAATAGCTGTACAAATAGCTGTTATCCTGAAAATCTGGAGAAGTGACAACCACCATTACTTGGGGAGAATCCCGGTGAAAGTCATTGGTTTTCTACTAAGGGGCAATTCTGCAGTATTTCACCGTGAAGGATACCAGAAGCTGGGTAACCCTTTCCCTGGCCCTCATTTTCTGTCATGGGGGTCTCTGTGATCACAGCTATCTGCTGGATGATACTGAGTACCTTTAGGTTTTAGGGTTGCCCCTGTGTTGAGTGAGGAAGGAAAAGTGCAAGTGAAGGATGTAATTGTCTCTATTTAATACTACTCTAAAGTTTGGGGGTTTTAAAATTTTATATATTGTCATGGTTTTTTACTAGTGGTATAAAGAATCTCAGCTCTTTAGCCCAGCAGGGCTCAAAGCATGTTCCTCTGGGAGACAGCAAAACCTGTGCCAGGGAATGTCCACAGAAAGCTGGGTGGGATTATACATACAGCCACGAAGACCTGCAACAGCACTGGGGCTGAAACTCTTCTAAGAAGACTTTGGTTGGTGGCAGAGGTGGAAAACTCAGATAGCAGGACAGAAGGGGCACATGGCTGCTAGACTGAGCCACCTCATGTGTCACCAGTTGCTTTGCAAACTCAGGGTGAGGGATAATGTACAGACTGTATCCTGGAGGGAAGGGATACAAGGGATGAATGTTGAGAAACACTGCTGTAGCCATAGCACAGGAACAGCAGAAGCAGCAATGCAGAGTCCCTCACATTGTTCCTTGTGCCTGGGAATGCTTCCCCTGTGGCTAAAGGATAATAACTCATTTTCTTTATCCTTACAGTACATGGCATTTCTATGGAGATGGGTGCCAGTTAGTACTGGCTGTGTTGGTGCCTCTTATAATGGGGAATTGTTGTACCCCTGACTCTGTTCTTTGTACTCTTCCTCCCACTGGAAAGGAAAAAATTTCTCTGTTGAAGTAGCTGACCTCAAAACATGGACACAGCTGGGAAATCTGAGCATGTCCAGCCAAAGCAGCACATGAAGTACATATGCTTTAGCAAAACGGGGTTTGAAAAAGCTGAAAAACATTGTCAGACAGTGATACAGACCTGACAAAACTATTCATGCTGCGTTTCAGGGAAGGAGGCATTTGTATTTGATGTGTTGCATTTCGTAGCACTCACTGCCCAGAGAATCTATTACTAAATACTGAATCTGTTACTAAGGTCCAGGTGCATGAATACAGGGCCATACTTGGGGGAGACAAAGTGACTGCTTCAAAGCAGTCATGGAAAATATATCCTGAAGAGGGCAAAAGGTGTCCTTAAAAGGGCAAGTGTTAAGGAGAAAGAAGATGAGGTGCAGCTACTAACTGGAATATAAGAGAGCACAGAGCAATTCTGCTTTTTTTTTTTCTCCCTGTTTTAGGAAACAATGGAGTAGTTAGGCCAGGTGTAGGAGAACATCTGTGAAGTGTGAAGGCTGCAGATGTTCTGCTACGTATCCTTGCTTTGTGTGGTCAGAAAAGGCAACAAGAAAATGCACTTCTGCAGTTCAGAGATCCCCATGGGCAGGGATCCCTTTTATAAACATGCTGTTTCTGCCATCAGATAGAGACTTTTCTAAGCCTGGAAAACGCTGTCTCTTCTGTAACTTAGTGCCCACTTCATTATATACAAGACAATTTACATGGTTTGGTTAAGGCGATTCCTAGTTTTAAAAATAAAAAGCTAGGAAAACTAATTGCTCCAGGTGAGTTAAAAACTCAGTCTCATGTATCTGATGTTAGAGTAATGCAGATCATCATAGTAGCCATTTCATTAAATCCTGTACTGTGTCTCGTGCAGCGGGATGGGAGGACCACCCACCTTACTGCTTCAAGAAATTTATACAGCTTAATACTAGCACTTTTTAAACGAATGGCTGCATGCAGAACATACTGGAGTCACTGCTTTGCAGAGAAGCAAAAAATCATTGAGCAATTGACTGGCAGTAGCTTGTGCAATTGCCTGCAACACACTTCCTGCAAGAACTCAGCATATTCTTGAAACGTGAGAGCTGCTGCCTTCATGGGGAGAGCTTGTCAGCAGTATGTTGCCATCACGTTATACTATGCCTTATAGAGTCTGGGCTGATTTCCCTTTTTCTTTGCCCTCCACACACCCAGTTGAAGCACTGGTGCAAGTGCATACGGCTTTTCCTTTCCCCGTTGACACAGCAGAGCAGAACCCTTCGGTACAGCAACCCGTTGCACTGTCACCAAGAACAAATGTTAGTTGTGTTGCTTACTGAATACTGGAAGGTTGTAACTAAGAGAACAGGATAGGTTATTTGAAACAGTTCAGAAATGACATGTGTTCTGCAGCTTTTGCTGCCTGCATGATAATTATCTTGTAGCAAGTGCTGTTCCTGGTTAAAGATTCATGACTGTCTTTGAGACTGCTCCCCCGGGCCTGCAGAATTCCAGTCTGCCTGGCACTAAAGATCCTTCTGGCCCCTGTCCCTTATTACTTCGCTACTTAGAATAGATTTTGCTTCTAACATGTCAGAAATTCAGGGAAGGTTTGACTGGTAGGACAATGGTAAATTGCCATCACTGTCTGGGTCCTATTATATGAGATACATGTCTGTAGTATATTTTTATTCCCTTGAATTGGTATTCCCTCATACGCACCCAGGCCATACAGTACCCTGTGACCATATTGCACCCGTGTATCTGCTGGAAGACAGAGAATACACATGTGTTTGGCTGGAAGCATTGATGCTTTCAGCCTGCGCAGCAATGAATGTGTCCTGATTCTTTGTTCTTTTCATAGGCAGGGATGCTCTTATGCCATGTCCAAAAGTATTGAGGTACTTCTAGTGGATATTAAAAGTAGGTGCATGCTAGGAAACACTACAAGTAGAAGGGATAAATACATTTTTTCCTGCCACTTTTTTAGTATTATTGGTGCATGATAAAAAGAAAGGACTGACCTGATTTTCCGCAGTGCTCAGCACCCACACATCCCAGCGAAGCTGATGAGAAGTGCAGGAGCTTACTGTTTTTGAAATCAAGCCCAGAATATGACTCATAATGCTCTGAAGGAGATACTTGACAACTAAATGAAAATATATACAGATGGAAGGTACCAAACCATTTCTATTGAACATTTTATTGTGAAGTAACCTTTCAGGTGGTGTTTCTATCACAAAGCTACAACTGTTGTATAGCTCTTACAACAGTTTCATTGAAACAATATTTTCTGTATTTTAGCTAGAGCATCCCTGTACGTAGAGAAAACAACTCTATATGTTGTAATCACCTATATTTTGAAGCAGGTCTTTGCGAGATCCTGACCACGGCTCTGCCCTCTGGAGGGTAAAACTCAGTCGGGCTTTGAGTCAAGCATTCTCACCTATTTGCACTTGATGTTGTGGTCTGTGTGTTGAGGCTGCTGCTGCGTGCTGATCCTTCAGTTATCTGTATTGCCATGTCTGTAACACAGCCTATATCTTGAAATGGCGAATCTTCCCAGGGCATGGAGGAGGAGGAGGCACAAAGCCAACTGGGTGAGGTACTTTGTCATGCTGAGCAACCTCTGCAACCGCTCTCTTTGCTACAGATTTTGCTGAGAGCATGGAAGTAGGAAATTCTGAAGAGCTGGATTCAGATGCAGCAGGGCTATTGTGGGAAAGCCTGAGGTTATGGTTTGTGAAGCCTTGTACAACACTGGGCAGCAGTCCTGCTGATGTATCTTGACCTGGTTGAGAGTAGGTAACTCCAGGCTGGAAAAGAAAAACAGTTTGTGTCTGTGTTCAGTGACTTGGGGCTTATAATATACAGGTCACTGATATTTTACTAGTTACCCTGCTCCTAACTAGATATAGGCCTCCCACCCAGGTACGAACTGTTCCTGACCATCACAGAATGGTCAGGATTTGCATTGGATTTGCATTTGAACACATACACAGGAGCCCAGGAACACATTTTTAATATCCGGTGGATCATTAGCACCCAATTCTGTGCTATGTGAACTTTCAGGGCCACCTGTGCAGCTGGTGAAACATTCAAGACCATCTGTCTTACTCTGTCTTTCATATACCTCCTAGACAGCTAATCACTATTGTGTTACCAAGAGCTCTGGTCCATAGGAAGTATTCCACCACCACCTAGCCCTTCTCAGGCCAAGTGGAGGCTAAAATACCTGGAGAGCACTCAGGTCCAGTGCATATACATTTTCCTCCTCTTGCTATAGCAGTGCAGGTCAGGCTCCCTGAGTTCAGTCACATCTAAGGACTACTAGCAAAAAACCCCAGCTGATTTCATCTACCACCATGGCTCATTTACTTTTTTACATCTATCTGCCCCATCCCCTCAGCTGAGCAGAGTTTGGTTCCCTTTGCCCTACCAGACATGTGAAGCTCCCGGATGGTTAGGAGGACAAACTGTGTCAAGCATGGATGGCAGAGGTGACATAATTCCTGGCACAGAAATCCACAGGATAATCAGGAGCTACCTTACCTTGTTTTTTAGGATACAAAGTTAAACTAAAGTTGTCACAGGTAGCTAATGCAATCTACAGTGAAGGAGTTAAACTCAGGGTGATTGCTTCTAACAGTAGTAGTAGGCTAGAATACTCTGGAAAGGAAGGGAATATCTGGAGTTGGTACCTGATGTCCGTAGAGCTGGCAGTCCACTTTGAGGTCCTTTGAGGGGCTCATTACCATTGTTGCTGTGCAGAAACCAAAATTCTGGCAAAGCAGAACACAGTCAAGAGAAAACAGTTGTAAAATAGAGGAGACGGGCATTAAAATTTTTAATTTCAGTACATTTAGAAATAGCTACATCTTCTCATGTTTTATCTGAGCAGTAAAGTGCTTGCTTTTTAGTCTGTTGGACTCAAAAGCCAATGCATAACCAGCAAAAAAGTGAAACTCCTGTATTCTTCTAGAGTAAGTTTCTTTGTATGTCTGGATATGAGGGAGGGAAAGAATATGTATGAATCTAGGTAAAAGGTTCCCACCCACTAAAACTGCCTAGGACTCAATTTCATCAGAAACAAAAGAAGAATTTTAGCATGATAAAGTATACAGTATAATTCTCAAGAGCCTCTGTATCAGAACAAAGCACACTGACAGCACTTAAATTGTAGGAAGGTGAAACAGTCTGCCCTTTTGTTACGTGTTTGCGTACTGTCCAGTACAAAGAGCCTGATTTTCTCAGGTGCTCATGTTAAGAAGAGTAAACAATAATATATATTGATTAAAAATATTTTCTGTTAAGGACACTTTGGTCCTCAAGCCTTTTTGAAATATATTCAAATACATCAGGATTCAGTCCAGATACCTCAGAGAGAAAAGAAAGGTGTGATATAGCTTTAGGAATTATATATTGAGAAGCATATCATGATGGTATACAGCTCTGGCACTTTCATCCTCACAAAGGTCTGTTCCTGCAGAAGCGCGAGCGCATCACAGCATGCCGCTTTTCTACCTCTGAGCTGGCGAGATCAGGACTGGTGTACCGGCATACTTACAGACTGGTCGTCAGGCAGCAGTTGACAAGCCTCCACGTTGTCTTTAGCTTCTTCTGCTGAGCAGTTTGTGGCAGCCACAGCAAACTCAACAGAGACAATATGCACTGGGTGAGCCTGATAAAACAGGAAAATTGTTTAACTGACTTTGCACTGTGAAACGGCAGAGCTGCTGAGAAAAAATAAAAAGGCAAAGGTTGTGGCTTCTAGCTCTGCATCTCCCACTGAAGTGAAAGGGAATCCCGTGGCTAAAATGACACAAAATGCTTGGGAAATCAATGGCAATTCAGTAGGGCAAATTAGAGCAAGCTAAATCTGTTTGTAAACATAACTAGCTATAGCACTGCACAATTACCACAGAAGAAATACTCTGTTTACGTGGAAGGCTAGACATGGTTCTAGCAATTACCTGTATTTGGGCTCTTCCGATCTCAAGGAGTCTGAGGTAAGCATCAGCAGTTTTGCTGTTGTGGTAATTGAGTGCAGCTGTAACGGTTGTTAATACCTCAGTGTTATTCAAACTTGCCAGCAGTGGACAGCCAGGGCAGAGCTGGAGAACATCTTCACTCGAGTCTGCAGGAGGAACCGAACAGGTTATGTTCCGATCAGCTTGTAGGTTGTTTTGAAAGGCATTATAGAACTACTCAGTCACGCAAAACACTGTTTCATGGTCTGTCCCAAATTATAGTGGAAGGCATTTTTGCAGTACAGGCTATAGATGGCAGTATTTCACACGACTTCTGCCATTCGAGTCTTTTCTGCAAGCAAAAGTGCTGTGGACTTCAATAGCACATTTTGAATGTTCTTACTCAGGTTTTAATAAATTCTCTTTCTGGCAAACTATCCATCACACCAATGAAAAGATGTCTCAGCTCACACGAGGAATGGTGGAAAAATGACGATCTTTTAATTTATTGGAATTGTGTTTGCGTGAGTGTGTTGTTTCATTCACTCACCAGTTTTGAAAGTAGTACTGAAGACTTCTCGTCCAGAGCAAAGAGATCTCGTACAGAGCATGCAGAATAGAGATTCCGCTTTCCCATGCCAATATTGAAAATGCTGGGTTAAGTAAATAAGCTGCATTTGGCAAAGGGGCTCTGAAGATCAACAAGCTCTAGTAAATTCAGACCAACAAGGAATCAAATTCTTGAGGCTAAACTCCTGAGTGAAAAGCCTCAGTACCAGTAATCCCTAGGTCAAATCTGGGACTCGCTCCCCAGATACTCTTATAGTATCTTAATTGTCATAGTAAAGAGGAGCAAAGAGAGAAGGCTGGGTTTGTAGGTGAATCAAATCAGAAAAGGGGAAAAAATTACTTTCCAAACAGCTGGGTTTAGAAAACCCATTAACTGTCATCCTTTATGCCATACTTATACACAGCATTTTAGAATCAGAAAAGCTAGTGAACTGTCACCACTGCTATAATAATAGTCCAGCTTCTAGATTCAAACCTAAAGAACAAAGTCTTTACCTGCATCTGAGTGGCATTTACTAGCAAGTACAGATAACTTTCCATCCAACTTCTGCAGTTTGACATCACAGTCACCCTCAACTGCCTAGAGAGAGACAAAAATCAAAGTGTTACATCGTTCAGATAAATAGGAATTTCTGAAAAGGGCAACTATTACTAAATTCAAAAGAACAGATCCTGGCTGAGCGTTCCTGGCAAAATCAGTCTGATTGCAGAGGCGCTGCTAGGCGTGTCCTGGTGTCTGTGATTTTGTAAAAGGCAGACCAGAGCTGCAAAATTTGGATCCAAATCTGGATCTCAAAAGTATCAGAAGTGCCAAGGTAGCCAAATTATGGACATTTGGTTCAGGTTCCTCTCTCATAAAAAGCAAAGAATATGAATACTTATGAATTAAGACCTCCTGCAGAGCTGTTTGATAACGTTCTCGCTAACCTCAGCCGGTCAGTGGCTATGGTAACAGCAGAGCGTGCTGCCCTGCGTGAGCTGGCTCACACGCAACAGGATCCAGCAGGGGAGGAGATGTCAAAGGCAAAGCTGGAGTCACTGGGAAGAGCGAACAGTTGGAGTCACCTCCCCCAAGATGGAAAATGGGATCTGAGCCCTGGTGAATACAGAGGTGGATCATGATTCAAATTTAGTCATGAGCTCTGTGAATTGGGCCCCATTCTAGAAACAGCAGGCTTAAATTGTCAATTGCTCACTCTGCTTTCTGCTTAGAAACCAGAGCTGCCTGTACTCAGACAACACTTCCACTGCTTTGGTTAGGGAAAGCTTTTCCCAGCTGGATCCCACTTGCATAAGAACAAAATATTTGGGGCCAGTAAATTCCAGCCGAGCATTACTTTGAAGGCAGAGCCTTGTCTGAAGGGAATAGCTCTTCTGCAGTCTTGACTAGGACTAGGTGGCTAGACTTGACGGAATTTCACTAGGTAACACCCCGCGTGTAGGCAAGGGAAGGTTGTGTTTGCACAGATTCACAACCTGCCCTGTCTACAGTCTGCAACGAGCCAGTGACATCTGGGCTGACCGTGGAGGGCTGAATCTGGAGCCCCTAAGCAAGGCCCCATGGCATTCGTGAGCTGTATGTGGGATGTTATGCTGACAGTGACCTGTCCTCTTCACATAACAGGACGTGAAAGAAATCCAGGAGTGAAATCCTTCATGACATGAAGGCAACTAAATCAACAAGGAGGTTACAAGTGATTGGGTCGTTACAGGCTGTTACAGCGGTAGAACATTTGCTTGGAAATCTAACTGATGATAGCCTGGCCTCTAGCATCAACATACTGAACATGCGCCTTCGGACCGAGCTAGCAGTGTTTTAGGTACTCACATGTTGTGTGAAGCTCCTTACTGTGCAATTTGCAAGAGGCGTAGGGCTGAGAATGTGGCACGTGGTCTCCAATAAGTCAAGTTCAAGAAACATTATGTCATTATTCAGCCCCTGGAAGAAAAAAACCCAACAGGAACTGTAGTAATTACTTCCCAAAACATCACCATCAACAATACTCCTGTTGTTTATGGACTGCAGGATCTTTTATGCTTTTTCCTGAACCTGTGCAATTATAACATAAGACATGTGAGTGGAAGGGCAGAAGTGAGGTTCCCTAGCTCCGAAATTGACTCTGAGGTTTGAGTCATGAGTGATTCCATTTAAACCAATTAAGTTATTTTAGTGTAAAAGTATTAAATATGAGGAAAGCAGTGTCACCAGTGTTTTTGTGTGGGTAAATGTGGGCACACTTCTGATCTCATTAATGTCTGTTTTAGTCTCTTGTAAATGACTTTGGTATCCTCTCTCATAACAAGTAGAAAACAGCCGTGGAGTTTCATTCTTGTTAATATTTGGGACCGTTTTCAGTGTTTTGAGAGAATCAAAGGTTCTGAATAGGTGCATACATTGTATTCATGACCATTTCTACAGCCTTTTTAGATGCCTACAATGTTGGCAATAGATCTTAGTGAAAATGAGACTACAAGCTGCAGTTATTTCCATTCAGCTTCCTTGTCAGCTCAATGGGATATTAGGTAAAATTAATGCCTACTACAAAATCACTAATAGCACGGAGTTATGATAGGTATGCATTTAGCCAATAAATAATTACCTGCATCACAAAGATTATCCTCACAGTTTTTCTCCAGATTAGCTACTGGGCTCATGAATCAGCACTTTGAATTACCTTCCCTAGCAAGCATGCTGCATTTGTAACCTGAGCCCTTTCTAGCATTGTACAAAGGTATCTGAACATTTCTCTCTCCCCCTGTGTTCTGCTCTTTGAGAGATACATTCCAGTGACCTGGATTCTCAACTGCTACCAGGTGGCATTGCCCCATTTAAATCAACAGAGCCATGCTGATTTACCCCGTGTGAGGATACAGCCCTTGGCAGGGCTTGTTGGTCATTTCCAAGCATCTCCAGGTTAACACAATGCTCTGCCTGCAAGCTCCTCACTTACCTGGGGTAGCACGCGGATATTGTCAATTCTGTTTAAGGCAAACTTGTATCCGTGATGACTGTGGCTATTAATATAACTCACAGCTACTTCAGCTGCTGCTTCAGCTTCTGGGTCATCGCAGCCCAGGGGAGCAGTGGGAGCTGCTGGTACAGCTTTGTGAATTGGAAGCTGAACAAGCAATATTAAAGCTACCAGTGCCTTCATGGCACCCGAGAAAAAACGATCCCTTTCAGAAATAAAGATCTAAGAATACTGTTCAGATGGTAGCTAGTAGCCAGAACTGGGGTCTCATTTATATAGTACATACCACAGACTTCGCATGAGCGCATGTCTGATATTTGTCCCAGTTCCAAGAGGCATTGCAAACAACAAAAGAGAAAAGTAAATGTTAGGACATCAAGCTGACTGATTAATATTGGCCAAAGTAAATTTTATCAGGTAGGATATTGCAAAGTCTGCTAAAGCAGCTAAAGAAGAAAGCGTCAGCAAAAATGTAACACAATTTTTAGACACTTTTCTACCAACCAAATACGGTACATGCAAAAGGAATATGATCCCTCCTGTTAAATGTGTAGAGATGCTAGCGCTAATTAAGCTTTCTTGTAAACAGGACACATTCTGTTAGGGCCCAAATCTCACCAGACACTGGTCTAAATTGTGAGATCAGTAACATGATAAATTAGAAAATGGAATTTGGATCAGTTCTAAGGATCACATTCAACAGAAAATGTAATTATATAGCAACTTTTGCTACTGAATTCATTTGGAATAGGAAACGAGACATAGTTTCTAAATCTTTTGCATCAGCTCTTTGTTTCTCCGAATAGTCTGAATACTTCCAGTAGTTCCTGGAATTTTATTTTGCAAAGCAGGCATCTTGTAGAAATTCTTCTGGAATATGTTGTACAGATTTGAGGATTTGGCATAAGATCCTAAAGGGCACAAAAGTGTTTTAAGGAGAATGTAGCTGCTTAAATGCTCAGCAGGGCTGGACCCCAGTTTATATTTACATTCACAGTGTACATGTTTACAAAACAGTAACTGGATAACAAAAACCTTCTATGGAGCAGAATATAGCTTCTGTGATGTGTCCAGCATTTAAGGTCTTTATTTTAAGCTGAGATTACTTTAGCTAGATAGACTCTAGCTCAACCAGTAGAAAAGGTTTTCCTGGGGGGATTTCAGAGCAGGTTTCTACGACACATTTTATGGTGGTGATCAGGCTGCAGACTAGTAAAGGTCCCTTTTGTCTTTAAAATATCTGAAACTCTGTCATCATTTTCAAGGATTTCAGGAATTAGCTGCAAATTTGAGATGAATAGGAGGACTTCAGCATATTTAGAAGTTTTCACTTTAGATAAGTATTTCTCAGCTTGCAAGATAAGGTGAGTGAGACTAAAAGATTTGTGAAAAAAGCAGTCTTGAGTCATGCCTCTCTCTCCTAGAATCTGGAAATATGGAAAACAGCATAAATAGAAATGGTTCTGTTGGACAGATTAAGTGATGAAGAAGGAGAATGGAAAGAGACTAAAAAGATGGAATGATTTCTTTCAGCTGTGTAGGATGAGATGAGTTTTCGATACTAGGATTTGCATATTGAAGAGATTCCTGGGGAACAGAAAGGCTCTTCCTCGCTCTTGCAGTAAAATATTGCTCTGCGAGTGATTCGTTTCTTCCCCTCACTTGAAGCAGGTGGTGTTTGGCATTTGTTCTGTTGTGTGGATGATCATTTGTCTTCTTGACTTTGGCCTGGAACACTTAAAGGATGAAAGTTTGGTGTCCCAAAAACACACTCGGAGTGTTCCTTGTGGGTATCTTTTGAATCATGGCAAATTTATTTAGAAAGATAGTATTTTACTCTTTACTTTTAACCCATAGTTCAGTTTCTAATCTGTGAACCTTTTAATTCCCTTTTTCCTTTTCTGGTGTGAAACATTGGGGCAAACTTCCAACAGGTGCAGATTGAAATAATTGGTTTTCAACTAAGTGACATATAATGACCCCAGCGAAGGACTTAGACCATTATTTATAAATGTAGTGTGGTCATTACTCAGTTTCTTAGATGACATCTTCTCCACTTCAGAGTTGCAAATACTGTTGGATGTATAACATTTCTGCAGTCAAGCTCTAGGTATTCCTAAATATAATTTATAACCCAGTTCAGTCAAATTCAGGTTCCATTTTCAAAGAACAACTTGAAAAACTCAAATAGCAAACAGGATTTCTTATCTTCTTTCTTCCCTCTCCATTGTCACTCACATTCAGTATTCCATTTACCAAGCAGGACAAAAAGGTAATACTTTGGAGTCCACTGTACCTCTTCTTATTTTCTCTATAGGCTTACTCAAGACCTTCCTCTCTTGGTGACTGTATGAACTTTCTTTGCTGGCATACAGAGCATTGTATCATATGTAGAAATCATAGAATCATGGAATGGTTTGGTTTGGAAGGGACCTTGAAGATCATCTAGTTCCAACCCCCCTGCCATGGACAGGGACACCTTCCACTAGACCAGGTTGCTCAAAGGCCCATCCAACCTGGCCTTGGACACTGCCAGGGATGGGGCATCCACAATTTCTCTGGGCAACCTTTCCAGTGCCTCACCACCCTCACAGTGAAGAAATGTGCCCACATGATTATTAATGCTCAGTGCAATGCAGAATGTTTGCAGCTAGCCCTTTCTGGGTGACTTGTGATATGCGTGCGGAAATTGGTATTTGGTTTTTATGTTTGGGAATGGAGTTTGAAAGCGTAATCAGGTAGTTTGGCTACAGGTAATACGACAAAGGAGTCTTTCACCTTTTGGATACAGACTGACACAGATCTGCCTAATTATTCCCTTCTGGAAGTGAGACTGCTGATGTTAGTTCCCTGCAGGCCTATGTCCCATCACGACTGGCTCTTTTTTGGCACCCTCACTCAAGAGGCAATAATTGCAGAAATAACTTCTCATCAAACTCAGTGCAGATCTATTCACTCTCTCTCATGCCCAGGACATAGTATAAAGTTGTCCTTTAGTAGTGGCTGCAAATAGTTCTTACAGCACAAGAAAGTGAGCTGAATTCCATGGGCTCCTGGACAGAAGGTCACACCTCAACCCCACTGAAGTGAACAAGTCTTTCACAGAATCACAGTATCACAGAATGGTTGACATTGGAAGGACGTCTGGAGGTCATCTTGTCCAACCCCATTGCACAAGCAGGGCCACCTAGAGACAGTTGCCCAGAACCATGTCCAGATGGCTTTTGAATATCTCAAAGGACGGAGACTACACAACCTCTCTGGGCAACCTGTGCCTGTGCTCCATCACCCTCACAGTAAAAAAGTGTTTCCCGATGTTCAGACAGAATCTCCTATTTCAGTTTCTGCTCATTGCGTCTGGTCCTGTCACTGGGTACCACTGAAAAGAGCCTGGCTCTGTCCTCTTTGCACCCTCCCTTCACGTATTTATAACATTAAGATCCCCCGAAGCCTTCTCTATGCTAAGTCATCCCAGCTCTCTCAGCCTTTCCTCATAAGAGAGATGCTCCAGTACCTTAATCATCTTCATGGCCCTTTGCTGCACTGTCTCCAGTATGTCCGTGTCTCTCTTGTACTGAGGAGCCCAGAACTGGGCACAGCACTGCCTCACCAGTGGCCTCACCAGTGCTGAGCAGAGGGGAAGGATCCCCTCCCTCGACCTGCTGGCCATACTTTGCCTAGTGCAGCCCGGGATACCATTAGCCTTCTTTGCAGCAAGGGCACGTTGTTTGTTCATGTTCATCTTGGTGCCCACCAGGACCCCCAGGTCCTTTCCTGCCAAGCTGCTTCCCAGCTAGGTGGGCCCCAGCATATATTCATGCATGGGGTCGTTCCTCTCCAGACGCAGGATTTCAGACTTCTTGTTGAACTTCATGAGGTTCCTGTCAGCACATTTCTCCAGCCTGTCATGGTCCCTCTGGATGGCAGCATGACCCTCTGGCATATCAGCCACTCCTCCCAGTTTTGTGTCATCTGCAAACTTGCTGAGGATACACTGCCTCATCATCCAGATCATTAATGAAGATGTTAAACAGGACTGGACCCCAGTATTGACCCCTGGGGGTACACCGCTAATTACTGGCCTCCAGCTAGACTCTGTGCCACTGATCACCACCCTCTGGCACCAGCCATTCAGCCAGTTTTCAATCCACCTCAATCCACCTTTCACGTCAGTAGTGTTAGACTTTGGCCCTAGTGAATTAGGTTGCCTGAGAGACTTGACAAGGCTTCACTGTGATGGAAGTAGAACAAGCTGGGTTTACTGCCCTTGTTATATAAAATATAGTATTGATTCCATGCTCAAGAACTGAGGCTCCACTGAATCTCAGTTCTTAATAATTCATATAAACCACAATGGAAAGGTGAGTTGATGGTTTTCTTTTTTGCTTTCTCTTTTTTTTTTTTTTTTTTTTGTTGGATGCTTAGAACAAATAGTGATGGAAACTTGCTGCCCCTGCTCAACCTCATCTGGAAAAAAGCGAAGAATTGCTTCCACAAGATGTCAAGTTGACACCTTCCTAAGCTTAAAATTAAAACAAATTAAACAAGCAAACAGATAAATATCATCTTTTTAAAGCTTCAGATCAAAGTTAAACACTTGTGGGCATTTCTGAAGCTCTCTTCAGATTACTGAAACGTCATTTTTTGGTAAAGCAGACAGAACTGGTCCAATTCTCTGCACCACATCAAAAGACGCATTTCTGAGCAGTCAGGCATTGTGCAGTACTGCAAAACTTAATCACCTCTTGCTTTACACTTGATTAACTACATTACTTTTGGATCATAGAGTTCACAAGATATTGGAACATCAGGGCTGTCTTCTATATAGCCATCACCTACACAGAAACCTGCACACCAAGGCAAGAAAACGCAGGGAAAATGTCAGATAGTATCAGTGACCAGTCTTGTCAAAGCAGCATATTGCTTCCTTAAATGGCAGTATAATCAGCATTTAACAATAAAGTGTATGAAAACCCATAGAGGTCTGAGAAAAACATCAAGACAAATTAGACTTATTGATTTGCATAATCTTATTGGCCTCTTTCCACTACATGGGTAAATCTTCAGCAGATGTAAGTTGGCTTAGATTCACTACAGTCGAAGTCCCCTAGTGTCCCTATACCAGAAATTTCAGGCTGCAGAAAAACCTGTGAAGTCTGAACAGTTTTACCAGACTGTAATAGTAGAACATTATACGTTAATTCTTTTTTAAAAAAAAAAATATGAGTCTTTAAGGGAAGGAAGGCTGATCACGCACCATAGTTTGCTGTAGTATTTGCAGTGGAGAGATTTCTTACTGTAAGAAATAAAATGTGCAGACATGGCATCTAACTTGGGATCCTCTAGTTTTGGCTGCCCAGCTAGAGATTCCTTTTCACTCAACTTTGCTGACCTCAATCTGTTAATCTCTATTTTCTTTTAACTGTAAAATAGAAATAACTATTTTCCATTTTATTTCTGTGATCTGAAATAACTCACTGAATTTTGTAAAAAGTTTTGATATCACTGGGTAGAAGGATTTATTCAAAACATCAGAGGAATCTAAGAGTGAGGCAAGCCAGATGCAAGTCAGTAAAAATTTAGAGATTCCTGGACTTACTGGAGAAGTAGCAGGCTTGAGAGGGTTGAAATTTGGGCTCCCAGATTTAGTATTGATTATTTCAGAGAAATTTTATTAGCTGGAGTTTCTTTTCAAAAACTGTACTGCTTTTTTTTTTTTTTGAAAGAGCATGAAAAGTTGTCAAGAATTCTGAAATTTTTACTAGAATGGAAATTCTAATTTTTGACCAGCTCTCCCAGACACAGCCAACCAAGTCTATTTCTGTTCTGTTCTCTCTTGTTCTATTTTGCTCTTCTATTGTCTGTGCCACTGAAATACTTGAGTGCCTTCCAGAAGTACATCAACTGACATAACTAGCATTTGTTACATGAAAGTCTATTCTCCTTCTCCTCCCAGTGGGAAGATTATATAAGATGTTTTGTCTTAGTGAAGTTTTTGATTGATTTAAATTTTCCTCCCCATTTCCGCATTTTCTCTGCTATGTGTTTTGATGCTGCAGCCAGTAACACAAGCAGTTTTCTGAGTTGAGGGTTTTCAAGCCCCTGTATGACTTACCCTGTGTTATGCTGTCCTGGCATGTAAGACCCCCCTTCCTAAATTTTTATACTTTTTTACCCTTTTATCAAGGTCAAAGATATTTATGTTGCCATGCAACTCTTAACAGTGGGATATTTTTGCTTCAGCCCTGCAGGGATGTCATGGTTCTCTCAGTATCATGCCTGTGCAATTTGATGGGTGTGGGAAAGCTGTGTTGGAGATGGATAGGTGGCAACTGTGAAATCAGAGATTAGCAGCTACTGAAGTTTTCTTTTGGCTTTATGTCCTTATGCTATAGTTTGGGCTTCCAGCTTATATGGGTGCTCCCCATGATCATTGCTTCATATCAGAACCCAGAACAAATAAAGCAAGATACCTGGGAAGAGACTGCAGAGCTGAACAACAGGAGCAAACAGTGGATCAGACAACAGAAACAGAGTATTTCTCACTGAGTAAACAGACACTCTGCAGTCAAACTGACCTCTCCTTGTCTCAGTGAATGGCATGTCAACCTAAGTGAATTTAAAGTCCACTCACTATGAGAACCAATGACTGTCTTGGCATTACCAGGGTATCCACAGACACACACATGGCTCCAGTTTAAAAAGGCAAATTGAAACATGCCACATTAATTCCTTCTACTTACAGGAACGTTTGAAGATGTAAATGCATAATTGGTCTGGATGCTGTCATATCCTACGATGCTGTTAGTCTCTTTGATGGAGAACTCCACATGATAACTCCGCATGTTATCTTCCCTTGCTGAGTTAAATCCCGAAATTTAGTAGCAAGTGCTAGGGAAACCTGCTGTGCTCTCTGGATTCCCACATGCTCAGCTGCAATGACATGTTTTTGATGTGAGAAACCAAGTTCACTCTTGGCACTGTAAGTGCCTTTTCCACTGAGTTTGGTAGAAAAAGCTGTACATTCATTCTTATGCTGTGACAGTCTAAGAACATGAAGTTGTTACCTACTTATACTGGACTAGTGTTTTGAAAATGGTGCCTGTATTTCCATGCGGAGGCTCATTGGCATGAGTGACAGGAGGGTCCGTGCTGTCGCAGGCAGGGCTAAGGAATGGCAGGCGGGAGGATGGCAAACTGATATGCTTTCTCACCTTGGAGCACTCCTTCAGGGGCATGACAAACTCAATCAATATCCCAGTGAGATTTACATAATTGTGACAAGCGGGGGTTTTTAAAAAATTAAAGTTATTTGTTTTTAGTGAGGCAGATGATCCAGAAGGTTTTTTGACTGCTACATGTCCCTAAATCATCCATTTATTCAACTCTTTCTGCTGCCTTCCAGCCACATGGCTAAAAAACTGGAACTAGCATAGGAAACATGAGGGGGACATTTTAATTTAACAGCATGGAGGCAATATATTAATAACACATTTGCAATAGGGGAAGTGGGTCTTTCCAAGTTAGTGCAATTTGAAAGAAATTATATAGACATTCCTCCTTAAGGAGCTGAAATTTTGCATGTTAGACATAAAGTACGGATGACTTATGACAACAAAGTAGCTAGACTTACAGCTTTCCTTGCTTAATTTACACAACATCACATTCACAGCAGACAGGGACTCCAAGCTGTCAAGAGCAATAAGCATGAGGCACTCTGAACAGACACAGGTGCCCAGGTGACCTTCTCCTTAGTGTCTAAAAGAAAGGGAGATGTGAATGTAAGCATCGTGGGCTGATTAAACACAACATCCAGTGTCACATTTATATAAAGAGGTGCACATCAACACCGTTTCCTGATATGTTTGTGAATTTGTTAAGTTTTGTAATGCCAAAGGAAAGAGAGCTGTATCTTTGTTTACATTCAGCCCAGAAATTCTGAACCTAACAGTGATGTTAAATTCTGCCGGTTAGAAAGTGGACATGTAACTGGCTAGTGCAGAATACTGCTTTTGTACTCATGGATTTATGAGTAAAACAGGTAAAGATAACTCACAGAACTGCTTTGGTGAGGCTACAAGATTTTGTAGTGGACATCTCAGCCTTTACCTCTGGCATATCCCCTCTGCTGTTCTGTTGAGCATTGTCGGTCTCAATGGGTTTCTAATTTTTCCATTCATTATTTCCATTCTTCATTGCTGGTGACTTTCCCTGACACCCAAGGCTGCCTCCTGAAGTGGATCTTGGGTCTTTTTGAGTTCTCTTGTTTAACACAATCAGCCTGGGTCTACATCATAATCTTCTTCCTGCCAAATATATCTGAAACCCCTATTTTATCTGCCACTATAGCTCAAATTGTTCATATATGCTGATTTCCATATGATGATGTCCTTTACAGCACAGCCACTGATCCTACTCCCTATGTTAGTCTGCCGAGTATGTCATCGTTTCTCCACATGGTTCTCCATTCATGAGAACATCAAGCTCAATTTTTTCCTCTCATCTGCAAGGCCCTGGCCAAGACCAGACCTTCTCGTTCACCTGGATCTCACCTCGTCCCCACTGCCATCACTATCTCTTTGAGCCATTCAGCCATGTCACTGACAGATACGTCTCTTTCTTTCACTCTCTTCAGAAAGAATCCCATTTCTGAGCTTGTCCTTGAGGCTATCACCTCTCTGAATTCTCACAGGGACTGAAGAACTGCCCCTTGACACATTATCTATAGTCATGTGTTACATGACTTTTAAACCTGTGTTTATTATACAGAGGGCTGCACTTACACTGAAAAGTTTTTAGGACCCCACAAGTCAAATCATTTGAAAATCACCTGAAATGGTAAGTTTATCTGCTTCATTTCTCTTTTGTCAGGTATTTGCCTAATCTGTCCTTAAGAGCACACATGGCAATGCCACTCTAGGGACAGCATTATCTTCTGTGCTTACCAAGAGCAGTTTGGTGTGAAACGTTCCTTTGAAAATGGATGTCTTAGCTGGCCCCTTCCTAACTCTTGCCTGCATGTTGGTGTATGTAAGGAGGGAGGAAACCATCCTGTAGTCCACACACAAGTCTCAAAAATGAGACTGTCCTTGGGATAGCTGGAGGAAAGCCTTTCACTGACAAAATGGAACACATAATATTTACTTGCTATAGAAGAGGAAGTGAGTTCTAGGTCATACATTTTGAAACCTGTGAGTTCCTAACAGAAAAGTTGTTAATACTGGTATCAAACGTTGCTATTTCTCTTGCTGTATAACTCAGCTGGAACTCGGCTGCAGTTGTAAGTGTGCATTAACACTGGAGTGTAAGGCTTGACTAGGATTAGAGTGTGGCAATTCCCAGGTACTTTCTGAAAGGAAACAAGATCTTTTGTTAACTTTGCACCAATGAGAAAATAGTAGATGCCATTTGCTTTAAGTTTCATGACAAATTATTTGCTTCATTGTATGAAGCTTCCGTTATGCTGTTGTATAATGATGCAAGTTAAGGATTCAGTTTTTGAGAGAACTTCTGGGTCTTGGTCAGAAATTTTGCAATCTGAAATCTCACTCAGTAGGTATTTCCAGAGGAAATAAATTTCTGAGTGCAGCTGAAGTACTGTTAAAGATTATTGTGTAATGTTATGTGTGTGTCATAGGAACAGGTAGAGACAGAGCACTAAAAGGGGATTTCTTTGCTTGAAATTCCTAACTATTGTCAGTGTTCACCTCTTTCTTGGCTTTTGATATAGCCCTGCAAGTTCTTGAGAGTCAGGTACTTGGGTCAGGCTCATGGAAATGCCAGTATAGATGGACAGATGCGCTGCATGTGCTTTGGAGAGCTAAAGCACTGTTGCGAAGAACTGCTAGAGACTATTTGTACACAGAGAACCAAATAATTCATATTCCCTGCTCTGTAATCAAAAGCCATTCTTGGCTGGAGGAGATCCCTACAACAACATTCTTGCCTCCCCTTGAGAGAAGGAAGCCAATGATTATTCTGTTACCCTTCATTATCATTCGGTGTGGTATAAACTGGCCAGGACTTGAACTCTCAAGTGCCCAGGAGGGCCAGTACATGAATATACCTTGTGTCAGCAGAGGCCATTTCAAATAATACAGATGATGACAGATTGATGTTGGTAGCTCATTAGGCAAAGCACTGACCGAGACATCAAATTCCTTTCAGCAAGAATATGGCTGGACTGTTTGCTGTTGTGCATTAATGGAGAGACGCATTTTTCTTCTTTGATTTCTCTTGCTTCCTGCTTCCCATGTTTGCATCAGACAGTGCCGGCTATCAGATCTGTCATCATGTTTGACTTTCCTAATGCGAACAGCTGTGCCAGAAGAATCAATGTGTAAAGCTAAACCCAATCTCTAGATATAGTATATATAGTACATTTCAACAAAAGACCTGTGTTCACAAGCCTCCTGTGGCATACAGATTTTAATATAACACTTGGCTTCTAGCTCGTCCAGATCCAATAGTACAATCTTCCCACCCATGCCTGAAAAGATAGAGAACAGATTTCTGAAACAGTGTAAGGTGTATTTAAATTGCTGTCTCCTTGATATGCTAACTCCTGCTCTTGTGGATTATGCCTTCACACTTTGGGGGCATGCCTTAGCCCATGTGGTTAAGCTGGTGGCCTGTGGGCCAGCTCTGGCCTTCTGCCTCTTCCTGAAGAAGACGGGGAGCAGTTTTCCAAGCAGCAAACACTACCATAGTTCTCTACCTACCTGTCACAGTCCAACAGAGGAAGCCAGGTGATTTCTGCTGCCATGACCTTCCTCCCCAGTGGTCTGTCTGGGGAGGAAGACAGAGTGCACTGGGCAACTTGCTGCAGAGAAAGAGAGGGAGGTCCAAGATTTAGTGGGGGAAGGAATCCCCAGACCATATTCGGTCCTTGTGCCCAGCAAGGATAAAATACTGTGTAGTCTGGGGGCTAAGTAAGGGGAAATACGTCTGAGGCTTGTTGGCCACTGTGACTACCCAAGAAGAAGGGCTGGTGCTGATGCCAGAAAAGAGGAGTCCACAGCTGCTGAGGGGGACCACAGAGATGAGATAGACACCCAAAGGAAGAAATCAAAGCAAGGAGAGGAGGAGGGGAGTACTCAGCAACTGAAAAGATCCCAGGGTGCCGACGGGTGCTAAAATAACGGGGACTCTGATGGCTGCCTGCTGCAAACAGCTCCTTAGCCCCCGTGCATACCAGCCGGTTGATCCAGCCTCATTGTACAGCATCATCTCTGGAGGTTCTTTGCAGCCATGCAGTTCTGTGGCTTTGTGATTCAATAAGTAATCTTACAATACACTGAGTATTTTATCCTCACAGCACTCAGTGCTTTCCATATCCAAAATGGTTTTACAAACTATATGGATAATCATCCCTTGGAGGTAGGAAGAGAAAAACATTGCGTTTATACAAAATATAATCCTGGAATAAACACCACTGCCATTCTAGTATGGTAAATGTCACAAATGGACCTAATTGCTATGATACAAAAATGATCTTTTAAAGTGAACATGCATTTTTCCCTGTTTACTGTAGCTTGCTCTGCTGTTAGGTCCTTGTGTTTCAGCTGTGGTCTAAGGTATACCATAGAGTAAATTGCAAGACCGGTGATGAACTACTTTAAATGGAACTGGCTTTAAATAAAGTCAATGAGAAATGACGATATGGGGCAGGAGTAGCCTGTCAGACATTTCCCACCTCTCACTGTTGTGTTAGACATCTTACATGAAAAGATTAGTGTTAACATTACGTCTAATGTTACTAATCTGATGATTCACATATCTTTTATTGATTTTGTTTGAATTGGGGTTGTAACTGTTGGTTTGGTCTTAATTTATATAACCAGTGGCCAAATGCACTGTTTTCTTAGTAATTCTTGCATTACAGAGATCTAGATGCAATGACAGTAACTGCGCCTGGCAGTCTACCATCTGGGTACATGCTAATAAAATAATCATCTGCATAATTTTGGAAGTCATTGCAGATACTGGGGGAAAAATGTATTGGGTTTGATCTGAAAATTGCAGGCAGCCCAGTAGAATAATAATGATACAAATAATTTCCCCTAAAATCCTGGAATGGTCTCTGGTGGGATTTGTTTTACATGCATCATGAAGCTGCCTATGTTAACTTTGCTTTGATATCAAAGGTAAATAGAGGGTGAATGATTAAATCATTTCTGTTCAGTTTTGCTGAAAGTAAAATTTAAGTCAGTAAGAAATGAACAATTTCTGCTCTGTATTATGACAGTAATGAGGGGGGGGAAACCTTTTTTTCTTGCACCATTAAATAATAAACTATTAGGGCCTATAGATCTTGGTCACAGTTGGGTCCCATTGTTAGGATCAATATGCATTTGCAAGGAAAGGACAGTTCGCTCTGCAAGGAATATATGCTCTTGGCTTCTGCATTCTGAAATCAACTGTAACTCACCCCAAATCTGCCCCCAGATAAATCCAGAAAAAGTAACAATTCCTTAAGAAGTATGTCTCTGTGAGAAGATACGTGTGGCTCCAACACATTAGCACCATACTTTATTCAGGAGTAACTTCCCCTATTCCAGTCCAAAGGCCCTTTCTGTAGCTGGAGCTGAACACAAATCATCTCATTTTGGGGCAGGAGTGCCCACACATTAGGTTATTTCTGAAATAGCTATTTCCATATTCAGTTTCCACTCTGTCTCCATCCAGTTTCTCTTTACCAGAAACACTGGAGAGGGTGCAACAGTGCCTGCGGAAGAACCATTGGAGCAATGAGCCAGCCTGGTTGGCATCTTGGGTAGAGCAGGGAGGGGGACTGGAGGTCTGATATTTATGGTCTCGGACACCACAAATGGAAACTTCCCAGCAACTGAAGTCTGTGAAAAGAATTGTGGGAGGAAAAATAGGAAAACCCATTAAATTCCACTGAAACTAATCGGGTTGGAAGAGCTTTTAAGAAGGCCAATGCAGAACTTCTGTAGGTATTTAAAAAAACATTTCCCACTTACTGGCTGGGTTTATAGCCTGTCCCCTCAGACGAGGGACAATGTGGGATAGTTAATGCAAAAAGTTGTACTCAGGCTTTTGAGTGATGGATATTTAAGTGGAGAGCTTGAGCTGGGAAACCGGTTTAGCCAAGTTTGAAGGGACTACAGAATGGAAAATTACCAAGAGCAAAACAGATATCAAGACAGCATTAAACAGACTTGCAGAATACTATGGGAAGCTCGTGGTAGGAGAGAGGGAAGGATGAACAGGCTTTCCTAGAGCAGAGGTTTGAGTTTGCTGTGTAACAAAGGTCAAAGAGATGTGACCTGAAATAAGAGCAGAAAGGTGTCCATGTTTCTAAAGGGAAGCTATTAGGGCAGAAGAACCTGAGCCTACAAACAAAAAATGCTTCAGATTAGCTAGGAACTAGAGGAGTCACTGTGTATGGGGTTACGTACATTTTATCTGCAGCCAAAATCTCTTACACTTATAATTTTTAGTGTTCAGAAAACTCTGGAAAACCTGCACCAGTGACACGTCCCAGAGAGGCATATTCTGGATTCAGGGGTTTGTACCTTCAGCGAGATGGTGAACGTGCTGGGAAAAAATTAAGAAGATGGTGCTAGTAGTAGGTATTAATCACTGGGCTCAGGGACCGCCACTGCCAAGTGTTTTGCAGCCACTGCTCTGTGCCTGCAGACTGAATGCCAGGATCCATGCCTAATGCTTCCCAACCGCAGCAAACTCGGGGCAATCTGGCAAATGTCCATCAGAGGTACTCAACCACATCTGTGACGCTGTGACAGGTCGGGGAAATGGGGCAGGCGTGGAGAATGGAGCAGGCTCAATTCCCATGTCTGCCCCTAAGGCATGGGTTGACGTTACCGGTCGGCTGATGTAGTCGCTAGCTGCCACAGAAAGGGGAGGTCCCATCCCCTGTTCCTAGCCCCAGGCTCTCACCCTTCTCTGGCATTCCTCCGTCGTTCATCTGACCATGCGGTGAGGTGATGCAGGGAGCTATGCCAGCAGAAAATGAATCATTCATTATGGTAAGGTTAGCTCTTTGGCAGATTAACTCCATGAGTTGGGTTAACAGAGATCCAATGAGTAGCTGTGCTGGCACAAGGGAAATGACAGCGGCCAGTGGGGAACCTGGATAATCTAACCAGTTGAGTCACTAAATCATAAAAATTCGTTTGGAAGGGATCTCCGGAGATCATTTGGGCAAACCGCCGATGCAAAGGAAGACCATCACTGGCATTACAACGGTGGTTGGAAGCACTGGCTGTTTCAGCTTCAGTTGCTTCGCGTGTGAAATAGGGGTAACCCCACACTGGTGAAGCTGAATAACTGTTTGGTGATGCGTCTGGAGATCTGTAGGTGACAAGTACTGCCTCAGCACGAAGGACTTACAAGAGCATGTAATGCTGCTGGGTGCCAAGGAAAGGGATTGTGTTTTTCCTGGCCTTTGTATAAGGTTTGCGATATGGACGTGTGATATGGTTTGTTTTAGGTGCAAGGCTGAATTTGTTCAAATGTTAAGACTTCTAAGCACAGCCTATGGAAAAAATACAACCGTATGTCATTGAAAAGGGGATGATACACAGACCTAAGTATTCATCTGTTTATCAGTGGGTTTAAAACCAGTGATTGCCTGGAAGCTATTCCTGATGTGGTAATGGCTGTCATATTTGTCTACCTAAACACAATGATGTCAGAAAAAAGAGACCTTCTTTGCTCCTTTATAGTAGCTGTTTCAGACTGGATCAGTTATAACCAGTTCCTTTAAAAAAAATATTTACTTTTCATCAGAGGTTTACATAACATGTTCTCCAAAGGAACAAATACTGTGTTTCAGCATAGTTTGAAACATGGGAGATGGAAAAGAAGTTAATGAACAACATTTAAGTCAACATCAAAGCGCTTTCTTTCTCTAGTAAATACCCAGACCATCACGCTATGATGCAATAAGGAGAAGTTCACGGTCAGTCTCTTTCAGCTTGCTCTTTAGTACATTTTTGAGACCTCATGCAAAAATCCTGCACTGGCCTTGAAAGAGTTAATTGCAGGCAGGGAGTATTAATGTATATATACACCTTAGGGCGAGCTCAATCTTATTAGAGCGGTCTGAGGGAGAATGATGTTAAAATATTATAAATAAATGAAGAGGAGAGGAGAAAGTCTTAGAATCCTCTCTAGAGGAAGGAAGGGCCTGGTGACAGATACTGTTGTGTTCTTGAAAAACAGGACTGCCAGGCTGGCAAGAGAACAGAGAGGGGTGGAGGAAGTAAGAAATACCAGAAGGGTAGTGTCCTCAGCCCATGGCAGGGGTCTTGCCTGCGAGTCCTGTGCTGAGGAAGAACCAGAGCTTGGTTTCCTTTCTGGGGATGAGGATCTCCCCAAAACAAGCCCGCAACATTTGCGTTCAGAACTGGAGACTGCTGGCTGGTGTGAGGACTCTTCAGTAGCTGAGCAGACCTGAGGCTGAGTATGAGTTAACTAGAGGACTGAGCCCTGAAAAGAGCTAGACCTTGTAGACGTGCAGGAGGAGATTGTGGTCCACGCAAGGGACAATCCCAGTCCATTTAAGCCTGGTGGGAATGATACATAAACCTTTGGCTGCACCTTTTCACTATATCAGGATCTGTTGCCTTGCTCTGACTGCAACAGGAATTAGCAGCAAACTGCCTGCATTCCCCTCTCCTAAAGAATATAAAAGCCATTGGCAGAGGTGGAGCAGAGAAATTATCACAGCAAAATCTGGAGAGCTCTGTGCACTTTCATGGAGGGAGGTGGGCACTGGGCACAAGGCACTTTTTGTCCTAGAACTCTGACAAGACTGGGCACATGAAATTGTTTATTTGCTAACAAATGAGCAAATGGGACATCAGGCTTGTGATTGGAGAACAGCAAATAAAATATTTCCTATATTTACGCGTACTAACAACAGGGTCGCTAGACTTGCAACAGTAGCATGTAAGGCTTATGAATAGACTTCGGAGGGAAGAATAATATGAGAGAAAGGATGGGAGGGAGAGAGAAAGTGGAATAAAATGTAAGAAGCTTTTGCCAATGTTGGGTCATGTCACACTATTATTTTTAAGATGATAAATTTTCATAGCCAGGGAAAATGTGGTAGATCTCCTAGGCTTTAGTAAGTATCTGACAGCTGCCATATGGGGAATTACTAAAGATGTTACTTACACGTTACAATTCTGCTGGCTAAAGGGGAGACAAAACTATGTACTATAAATAGGAGAAGTATCAGCCTGGAGGAAAGCCGATAGTGACGTTTCCCAGATATCTTAGGTTAGTCTTAAAACTGATCCTGCTTTAATATATTCATTAATGTCCTGGGCACACAGGTCGGAACACATTTATGCAAGCCGCTGCTAGCATTTAGAGGGCACCATTAATAAAGGAGGGTTGGGCTATGCTATACAAAGGGCCAGGTGACCTTGAGAAGTGGAGTTACAGAAGTGGAATGAAACTTAGCAAAGGAAAGAAGAGAAAAGCTGATCCATGTGGTTGGGAACGTAGTGCTGTAAGCTCATCAGTAGCATAAATGAGGGGAGAGGACAATGTGGGCATTTAGCCTCACTTCAGGATGATTGGACTGTTAGCATGAAGCATCTGGAAAAGAAGTGCACTGTTTGCTGGTGTCCTGTGGAGCAGCAGGCCAGGGACGTGTGAATGCCATTGTCCAGGGAACCGTATGATGTCTGCAGTGCCGTACCC
The DNA here is from genome assembly GCF_035582795.1 of Mycteria americana. Taxonomy (NCBI): domain Eukaryota; kingdom Metazoa; phylum Chordata; class Aves; order Ciconiiformes; family Ciconiidae; genus Mycteria; species Mycteria americana. Next base: position 11,079,211 of record NC_134371.1, read on the forward strand.
TGGTCTGGTCACCCTGCTCAGGAGTGAGCTTCAGTGGAGGTGGGTGTAGGGAAAGGCTTCTAAGATGAACGGAGAGTCCCTTACACGGGAGCAGACTAGGGAAGAGCAGCTCTTTTATTCTTGGAAAATGAAGACTAAGGGGGGATACTGCAGAGAAGACCTTTTTTTTTTAACAGTACAGCCTGTCAGACATTATCAGTCACTAAAACCTGGACAGATTGAACAGTCTGTCTGTCTGAAACAGAGCAGTTCACCCACGCTTCCACAGCCTGCGTTTGCGTTGTGCAGTGATCTGGAAGCCCTAGGCAGGGGCCAGTCCCTGCAGGCCCAGCAATGGCCCTCGTTAGAGCAAAGACAGCCCTGATCGGGCCCATCTTAAAGAAAAAGGGAGAAACTGCAGAGATGAGGACCGGCAATGTGGACATAATTCCGTCTTCCCTGTGTGGGAGGCCGGTGTGCGCTGACTGCAGAACTATTAGGTATTTGTCTATGTATCCTTTAAAAAGGAGAGTTGGAGGATGCTGATAAAATAGCTAAATCTTGAGATCTACTGCAAAGGCTTGTTCAAGATCAGCCATCACAGATGGATAAAACAAATGGATGTAAAGTCACGTGAACGTACGCTGTATGCAGATCCTATGGCAAGGCAGTTTTACTTCAGTGTGCCAGTAAGGGTACGCACCTAAGTCAAATGGCTCTGACTTGTCGGGGGAAGGCTGGATTGCAGTCTCCATTATGCAGACCTGAATCTGGAGTGACTCTGCTGGAGTCAATGAGGTTATACCAGTTGGCTTTCAGCCCAGTTTGGTTCGCTTGACCAACTATCTTTTCACCTTTGCTCACAAACAGCAGCAGATAAAAGTTGGCCTTGTCTGGTCCCTTTTTGGTGACTTAATCCCCAGCACAGGCTTACTTATCAGACCTCTGTACACAAGGCAGAGTTACTTGGCTCAGATCCACCCGAGTGGAGGTCCCTGGAGCTACGCTGATTTTTACCAGAAGATGTTCTGACCTAGCCACTCGACTTCCTTATGTAAAAGAGCTAGTTGGATTTTTCAGTGAGCTTGAATTAGTGATAAAAGAAAAGCCTTTCCTCATTTCATGAGCTGGGAACATATTTATTGTGTGAGTATTTGCTGGGGAGGTGAAAAAGCTGTTCCCAAGCCATGGGGATGTATTTGTTCCATCTCCCCTGCTCTCTAAGACCAGACTGTGTTTTGGCTGCAGCAATGTGTGTCCACCTGTGAGTTCCCTAGTGTTGATGTCACAAGCCCTGCCTAAGTGGCCTCCGTTTTTATTGATCTTAGCTTACAAGATAAATAAATATTCTTGAAAGATAAATAAGCAAAAGCACAAAAAGCACGGAGACATACGGATGGCTTAAGGTGCAATACTGACTTACTAACAGTAGATGGTACTAATGCATCTCCAGTAACGACATCTTTCTGATGGATTTGAAAGGCCAAAAGAGGCTTAGATCTGAATCCGCTAAAAATCATACAAGCCAAAGGCTGTGGAATATCATCTCCTCAACATCAGAGGGTGTTTAGCAGCCCAGTCACGGCCATATGTCAGTCTGTTGAGCTTTGCTGAGTTCTCAGCTGAAAAACGACCATATAGGAGAGTGGCAGGAAGCATAGCGGTTGTTATAAGACTTTGTGAATTTTAAATCTATTTTCAGGAGTTCATAAAAAATTCTCTCTGGCCTGCACTGGGGAAGCACTCTAAAAATTACTGCAAAAATATGAAAGGCTAAGGTGGAAAACTTCCGAGATACAGCAGCATAGATTTTTACTCCTTATTTTAACCTTCTTTACCCTACTGATGTTTTTGTTCTGTATCTTAATTATCTCTGAAGGAAATCCTACTCTTTCCTTCCTTTGCATATAGGATCCTGCAAATGTCATTAAGTCACATTGTTCCATTGCACTAGGGAGCCCAGGGAGCATTTCTGTCATCCTTATGCATGTGATTAACACAGATTTGTGTAATGGGTAGCAGTTCACCTGGACCGGTTTCCATGGTGCCGTTACGCTGGAAGTGTGGGATCTGGCACTCGTTTGCTAAGAGCTGATGAGGAGTTGAAAGGGAATTTTCCCTGTGACCCCTTTGGTAGAGGTCACTAGTGCTAATCCATTTCCTTATTGGATTTCAAGCATTCAGGTACTCTTCTTTTGCCTGGAGAAAAGGAGGCTGAGGGGAGACCTTATTGCTCTCTACAACCACCTGAAAGGAGGTTGTACAGAGGTGGGGGTCGGTCTCTTCTCCCAGGTAACAAGTGATAGCACAAGAGGAAATGGCCTCAAGTTGTGCCAGGGGAGGTTTAGACTGGATATTAGGAAATTTTACTTCACTGAAAGGGTTATCAAGGATTGGAACAGGCTGCCCAGGGAAGTGGTTGAGTCACCATCCCTGGAGGTATTTAAAAGACATTGTGGATGAGGTGCTTAGGGACATGGTGTAGTGGTGGTCTTGGTAGTGTTAGGTTTATGGTTGGACTCGATGATCTTAAAGGTCTTTTCCAACCTATACGATTCTGTGATTCTGTGATTCTTAGACATACCCTCTGAAAGACATACCCTTCTTAGACATACCCTCTGAAATTTGCAGTAAGGACTGATTGAAGGGAGACGATCCAATTTGCAATATGACAATTCCTTTCAGCAACTACTGAAAGGTCAGTCAAATACTTGCTAACCAGTATGAACCACTAGACTCCTCAGCTTCTTTAGTGATAAGGTGCACTATGTTTTGGTTTGAAGGCTGCATTGCTACCAGCTAGTGAAAGTTCCTGTACAGTAGAAATAGAAAGAGATTAAGATCTTAAAGAACAGGTTTGGTTTTGGCCAGGAATGCTCTGAGTACAGGTGTCCCAGCCTTTGGGCAGTGGGCTTATATCAAGATTCTCTTTTCTAGCCTGTTCTATAAGTTTTATAGTAATCTTCAACTATTCATTAAAATGTGTGAGACATTCAATATCTACTTCTCTTTATTGTGGCATTGATAGGAACAGAAAGCATATTTTGTTTCTCTGTCGGCCACCGTTTGCTAATACAGCTTTGCACAGTGAAAAGGTGCACCATTTACGTGCACACTGATTGGCAAAGAAATGGTAAAAGCAAGTTTACCAATGCCTATTGACTGATGTCTTGCGCATGTTTTTGTATTGCCCTTGAAGTTAAGATTGCTGAGCACTCATAGTTCCTAGTCATTACTTATATCCAGGTACCTGTTGCTAAAAATTTTAGTGATTAAAATCAAAGGTAGCAATCAGTCCAGATCCCAATGAAATCAGTGAAGGTTCCTGTAGATTGCATGAGCGAACAGGTTGATATAGTCTGACCAAATACCATCGAAATCAATGCAAGGCTGCTTATCCACTTGAGCGGATGAACAGTCAGGGTCTGTGTTCTCTCTCTACATATGCACCCTCACCTTTACACCCACATGCATGTGCATGTACATATAGAACTACAGAAGACAGATCCCTGAAATCCGTTCAAAAACATTTTTGAGGTTAGGACTCGTCTTCAAGGAGTTTTGCTTCATCCTAGAACAGTCAAAATTAATAAACTTTTTGTCTAAGAACATACACCAGGTTTCAGTTTAGAAGTATCTGTCAGAAACAAATGCACTTCATTAGGAATTTAGGGGATTTTTTTTCCCAGATAGCTGTGAAATAAATAATGTAAATATTCTCACTTCCAGACAGGCAAAACGTATTTAAGAAATGGTTAAATATACCCGTGAGAGAGCTACCAATCAACACTTTTTTTACTAGTTTTGTTTTGCATTCTTTTCTGACTAGTATGTTCATGACCAGCTGTTTTTAGAGCTAGTAAAAATTCTCAAGCTCACATTAGGAAGGTTTTGAGTTACATGATCTGTAGCTACAGTTGTTAGAACACTTGGCATGGCATTTAAAAATGAGAAAATTGTTTTTGTTGAGTAAAGCACCAAAGCTCTGAAATAATATTTCACTGGACTTACAGAAAATGTTTTTGAACTTTGCTCTTAATGACCAAGTGATAGGCAATTTGGTAGGCAGGGAGTTTCCAAATGTGACTTAAAGTGATGTCCATTTAATCTGTGTGAATATTAGACATTTCAGTGCACTTATATGGGAAGGACTTGTACGCAATCGACCTTGACCAATATTTCTTTATCCACAGTAGCTCATCTCACCCAAGAGTTGCCTCCATATTGGTGGTGAAGTACACACGCAGCAAAAGTCTCCCTGGTCTTTGCTGGTCACCTTAAATGGGGAAGCTAGCAAACTTTAGTCAAATCCTAGCAATTTTTGCTCTTAACTGTGAACTGCCTAATAACAGTTCTTGTTTTCTGGGCAGAAATTACCTACCTTGTGCACCATCAGCCTCTGCCAGGAGGCTTGTACAAAACTCTGTCTCTATTACAGAAGCAAGCACAGTAAGAAGAGTGTTTGGACTACGGTGATAGAGAAACTGAGGCTTATAATGGTGCAGTGGCTTGTTGCTCTCTCAGATTACTTCAGACTCCAGAGGGAAAATAATGCTGAGAGATAAAGGAATGTATGAAATTCAGAAAGGCTACAGGAAACCTAGCCTGCCATTCTCAGAGCAGCAAAACTAATGAAATAAGGATGGGTGATTGGATCTACCACCAAGATTCATTAGGCAGGATCATTTCAGGATTCCTGAAACAAGGTGGAGGGCACACATGCCAGTATTGCCAGTAGCACTGCTTCCTCAGGTGCCCATGGGGAACGCAGGTCTTGCGAGAGCACCGAGATGGGCCAGCCTGCTTTGCCCCTTCCATATGGATGTTTTTGCAGAACAGGGGAAAAGCTCTGTCCTTCTGCCAGCCCCTGTGACATGGCAGGGAACAGGAAAACTAATGACCCAGCTTCGGCCAGGTCAGGAAAGCAACTCAGACCCCGGCTCTGGCCCCTGCAGGGACCAAAGCATCTTGCAGTTAGCAGCAATTGAAGACAGCTCTGCCCTTGGCACCCAGCTCCCGAGACTTGGTGCCTCTTGCAGCACTTAGCACTTTCTCCAGCAGGCTCTGCCCTATGCACTGCCCTTTTGGTGCAAGGCAGGAGGGTCCAGGAGGTGCTGGGGGCACGTGGAGGCTGGAAAACAGGGGAAGGAGAAGGCAGTGAGAACCCTGCCCAGCTAAGAGTGAGGATGTGTGGGGAAGGTCCCTTGCTCCATGTGCACCCACCCATGCCACCCTCCTTGCCTCTTCAGCCCTGGACTTCGGTGCTGCTTGCAGCCCCTTTAGCATTGGGCCATCTCTACCCTTCAGTTGCCCACCAGCCTGCCACCCAAAACACTGGATGCTCCCCGCGGAGGTGGGACCAGCCTACAAGTGCTTCTTGCTGGTGTTACAAGCCCCATCTGCCCCTCCTTAAACCCAGCAATCTGCAGGTACTGGCAAGCTCTCAGGTGGTGCTTGCCCCTTGCTGGGCTGGCAAAGCCCCATCTGCAGTGCAGCCAAGGGGCTGGGAGACACCGCCAGCATGGCGAGGGGACAGCCCTACAGAGCTGGTGTTCACGGGCAGAGAGGGGGAGCTTACTGGCCCATCTCAAATGCCCTGTGATTAATTCCCAGCCCTACTGTTTACTCCTTGAAAATCATTCCTGGCTATATGCTATAGTCACTGTCTCCATATAAAAATTCAGAAATTAAAGCTACAGAGCCAAAACCGATCAGCATAAGTAGTGTCAAAGTATCTGGCTGATGGTTTCAATTTTAGGGTAGAAGTGGCCATTGCTTTGCATATGAGTGGACAGAGGATGCAAAATCCATAAGGAAACCAAACGTTCAGCTTCATATTCACACAACACTGTGTGTCTCCTCTTAACCAATATTACAACTAGAGGTGAAATATCAGTGGGGCTGGTTGAGACTTTGTTGTGGCTGTGTAATGAGAAGTATGACATATTCCTGCTTTTTTTGAACTGAGAGTCAGATGGAGTGTAACTAACATTCGTCATGGTACCACTAGTCAAGTTAAATAAGCTGGAGTGGAACTGAGGGGGAATCAGGAGGAATAATTCAGTCCCACAACCCTGACTTACAGGCTGGAAGCAGGACAGTGTGGAGACGTGACAGTTCCCTGACAGTTACTTTTGTCCTGCCATAGACAGTTGTAACAATTACACTTACACTTAATTACTGCACTTAGACTGTGGTAGGCTAAAGCACTCAGTAGGATAGGAGGTGTTAAGAAGCAGAATGCGTTTTAAATTTAGAAAATCCCCTTGAGAAATGTCCTTATTTCACACTTATTATTAGCAAAGCCAGCTTTGGAGAGAAAATCTTTGCTTCCATGACTGGAACCAGTGTCTTCAGCAAGAAGCAGGTGTATAGAAATCTCTCGTATGGGGACATCGACGTTCCATTTGCTCTGAAAATCTAGTAGTCGCTGAGTCGTCTCCTGTGCCATGTATATTTGACATAATTTTTAAAGGTTATCAATACTGGGGCACTGCATGCTTAACAGATAGGGTTTTTTATCTTATTTCATTTTCCTGTGAGCCTGAAAGTAAATGCCTGTCTGATTCTGCTACTGTTAAATTCAATGACTAAAGTCCTGGTTTGTTCCAATGCTGGAGGATTTAATGTTGCAAATTTAAACAATGGAAATAAGTGACCCATAGTGATAGGAGGCACACATCCAACAGGCAGAAGGTCATTTTCTTCTTAAGCTGTTTATAGGTGTGAATTAAGATGCATATGAAAAATGCTTTACCATTTCTTCCAGATTCACCCATGTAGCAAAATACATGCAGAGCAAGCAGAGTTTATAAGGGGAGGATTGGAGCAAAAAATTACAAATAACATATTGTGCAGCTCACAGTCTTGGCTGAAGCTGTCAGCACCCAGCAGTTTCTGTTGTGCTGCTTATGGGCTGAGATTTTTGGTATCCTGTGCTCATTGTGCACCTTGTGTGTTGGGCTCCTTTGAAAATTTGGGTACTTGTTTTCCTGCCTAATTGGAAGCAGAACTCATTTGAAAATGTATTCACTTACCCTCCAGGGATGGTACTATACCAAAACACAATGTATGCTTTGGCTTAATTTAATAAGTCATAATCTCTTCTCATATTTTATTACATTTTAGTGCGAGGTGATTTTTTCCAGAGATGACTCAAAAGAATACAAAAGAAACAAGCTTGTCCTGTGAACAAAACATGAATTATAGCTGATAAAATCAAGATAGTTTGAAGGCTTGCCAGCACAAAGAATGAACTCCCTCAGATTCCTAACTTACAGAGTAATGTTAGCAACCCCAAATTTTCCTAGTAATTTTGAAGTTTAAAGGAACCTTAAGGACACTCTAAGGAAATCAATAGAAAGAAAAAATTTCCTGTTAATGCAGAAAAGAATCACTGCGAAATGAGGAAAAGAACAAGGTGATTTCTGCTGTTTTGATGAAGACCCGCAGCTTACAGTGCTCTTGGACACACTTAGCGTGTGCCTCTTGGACGTGGATGTTGTTACGCTCATTGGGAACTGCCATCGCAAAAAAGTATGTAATGCTGTGTGTGGAAATGTCAGCATAAGCAGAATCAGGTGTTCACTTGGTTTTCTGAGTTTCTTGCATCGGGGATATTGTGCTGAAGCTCTGTACACTGCGTTATCTCACAGCTCCTCGCCAGGTGCTGTTCAAGATGTGAGCTTTGGCTTTTAAAGCCATTTATGGATGGAATACAGCACACTGCTGGTGCAGGCTGTGAGCCTTCAGCTGGGCGTGTAAATTCAGCATGCAGCTATAATTGAGCATTCAGAGATTTACATTGCGAATCTCATATGATTTGGTACTCTGGTGGTGCTGTTGTTTATTTTAATGTTGGAGAGCATCTTTCAGTCAGGCTTTTCTACAAAAGGAAGTGGAACTGATTCAAAGAATGAATATACTGGTGTTTTTAATATCTGAAAAAAACCTGAAATCATGTTTAAGTATCCTAGTAAATTCATAAAAATTCATCCTATAAAAACCTGTAAAGAGCCTCTCTTCGTCCTTATCAGTTTCTCCGTAGCAGAATGCAAGAAATCAGCTGATTTCAGTGGAGACTTTGTCTTGTGAGCTGAAATCAGCCCCGGTTCAGTAAAGAATAAAAGAATGTATGTAAGCACTTTTACATTAAGGACATGCTTAAAGGTTTTGGATGTAGGTAGAGTTGTGCCTAAAGTGAAACTTGTGTTTTGCTAAACAGCTTTAGGTGTGAAAGAGACAACCACATGAAGCGCATGAGGCTCTGTCTCAGCGAAGCACTTCGGGATGTTCTCAGGAACTTTGTCTCACACTAGAACTTTTTTCACAGCACACGTGACGTACGGTCTTGTTATTTTTAGAATGACAAATAATGCAAAAGGCTGTTCTTACACCATGGCAGATCATTCATTTTTCTAGATGCTTTACACTTGAGTTTTCAGAAGATATCCACTGACTCTGAACCTCAGTGTTGTCTCCACAGTTTGAGGGGTTTATAATCACTGTGCTTCTCTGCCTCATGCTTTAGAGATACGTTCCTGAATGTTCCCCCCAACCTGATCTCTGTTGGTGTATTTTGGGCCTCTCCAAAATTGTAGTTCTCAGAAATTAGACACCTTAAGCCTCTGGCAATATTTTAAAATGTCTGAAGATCATATTCCAGACTTCCTTTGTAGCCTTGGACAAGTTGCTTAACCTCTCTGTAGCTTCAGTTTCTTCACCTGAAAAGGAGGGCGAGTATCTATGTTCTATCCCTGCTGTGCAGCTTAATTCAGAAATGTGAGCAGGAGGTGCTCTGAACTCCTGGGGTGCAGAATGCAATTAAGCTACAAAATATTATTAGTACTAGTATTAGTATTAAATAACAATACACATTTATTCTAAATATAATGTTCCCCTACTTCATACAATATTATCTAAAAGACCATTCACCTTACAGAGCGACATGCTCTGTGGAGTGTAGGTGAAGTCTTAGCTTCATAAACATTTTGCCATTGGCTTATGTGGGGCCAGAATTTCACTTCATGGTCAATCTTAAAACTGTGTAAACCATGCAAGATCAAGGCTTCTATACTGTGAAAATGTGAGTTGTCCTTGATTTTTATAAACCCTGCAGAACCATTTATTGGGCATAAAATACATTTAAAAGGAGAAAAAGCATAGCTATACATTTCAAATCAGTTAAATATTGCCGGCATTAAATATACGTTAGTCTTATGAATAATTTGGAAATACTGTTTCAGTGGAAAGAGTAAGCAAGGTTGAGAAATATCCCAGAGTCAATGATACTCATTGCAACTGGTGTCTGAAATCAGTATGTACTTTCCAAACTCTTCAGAGGCCTAGTCCCTACTCCAAAGAATTCAAAGGCTAAGATGGGGAGAGAGAAATCTCTGAAACAAAAAAATAGCCTCTCTGTTTTTCAGATACTGAGATTGGAATTGGTCAAGGTTGATGGCAGTCTACTAATGACTCTCTTATCCTTTAGGATTTTGTTAAAAATGAAGACTGCAACACAAATGAGACTGAGAGCGTACAAAATCTGAGATGAGGAATCAGTTCCCCACTGCCACATTTTTAGCTTGAGAAGTACATAGCTACAATTTGAGGCAGCCTTTTCAGTTCTCCTTGTATAAGTGTAATAGTGGTTATTTTAAATGCATGCATCATACTGAAAGGATGGTGGAATGGATGCTTTCTAGTTCAAGGTCTGCTGCTGAAAACATTTTCTGCTTTATTAGCTGTAAGCATGCTGTGATGTCTCATAGTGCTCAGTGAGAGTACTCTTGGGTGCCAGGATTTGCAGGATTCAGGCCAGAACAGAATGTAAGATTAGGCTCTGAACCAGTACAAGTGGACAAACTGCAGATGTGTAGTGGGTAGCAAAACTACACTAGTCGCTGCCTACTCACCACCTCCTGATGTCACTTGGAGTTTTCCCCTTCAGCCTGTTGCTGCAACATGTAGGTGTAATAAATCACTTTTTTACATCATATGCTTCAGCTGGATGTCTGCCCTGTTTAGCTCACTAGCACTTAATATTTGTGAGCCATTTTCTCCAACAAAGAGAGCCACTCTTTCATGGAGAAACTCTTTATCAGCCTGGCAACTTGTGAACTCCTTAGCATTTGATCTGATGCAGACAGGGCTCCTGATGAAATCAATAGCTGTATTGATTGAGTAGCAACCTGAGGGACTGGGCCCTGGCCTGGGCTAACACAGCTGAGAGATGAAGTCAGTGATTGAAATGCTTTCAGTAGAGTTAGGAGCTGTCCCTTAAGACAGGTTTTCTGCAGACTAGAGATTTTAGATGTCCTCACATGAACTCTGATGTTTAGACAACTCACCCCTAAATCAATCTTTTCATCCTCTAAACATGGCTCTCAAAGTTCTCACTCTGACTGAATTCCCAAGAAGGACCTGGAGGTGCTGCCTTTCATGCTTCCACAGTTGTGTTCTCCATTAGGGGAAACGTTGTCTCCCGTCCGTACAGAATAGTGCAGCTTACCGGCTCCTTCAACAGAGTGAGTCTCCTCGGAGCGACTGGGAACAGCAGGACCTCAGAGCTACCCTGGGTTGTGCCACCAGAGCCGTTGCAACCCTTTGCTCTCCTGGCCATGAGGAAAGGCAGCTCTAATTGCTGCAGCTCTCCAAATCTTTTCCATGCCTGTGTGACACTTTCACCTTCTAGTCTTTCAGAAGCGGCCCTGAAAACCAGCACTGTCAACCGAGAAAAAACAATGTGTTAATCTCCACGGTCATCCAAGGGGCAAAACAAACTTGGAGCACTTTAGTAGCTGGGCTTCATAACCTCTCTGCTTCATGCCAATGTGACCAGCCTCTGGAGACCTCCCAGGTTCATTCCTCACCTTGGTTAACCAGCTTTATCTAGCAGCATGACTGGGGTCAGTTACACTTACTAAAACGCCTGACCTTGGATGAAGCCTCACTGATCCCCTCAGCAGGACAACATCCTTTTTCAATACTGATAAAAGGCCTGATTCTGTGCACCGTTACGCAGTTTTCCACTGAGTTATTCTTGACTAACACCAGTGTTAGGAAAACACAGCAAAGATTTCTAAAATGTTTCCATGGGATATTATTTTGGGGGTTTTGGTTGGTTTTGGTTTTGTTTGTTTTCTTTTTAATTGATACTAATTGATCAATTCTTTTTCCATGGCACAGTGAGAATCAAAGCTAGAACTGTGTCTGCATCTGCTTATCAGTGCTGCTTTTGTAGTGGAAGACAGTACCATTTGTTGCAAAATATTTGATATCTACAGGATAACTAAAGCTTTTTCTATGTGGGAAAATACAGAGGATTAAACTGATGCATAAATTTAAGGTTGGGTGAAAATTTATGTGGACATTCTTCTTCTGGTGTACAAGAGGTTTGTCTGAGTTTAGCTTACAGTGAAGCTCAAAGAGACATCATCTCTGGGTATATTTCTACCCTGCAAAAAAATACTAACTTAACTGTGTTTTCTGTTTAGTGTGCCAAAATTTTGACCTGGTGTGTGGGCCACAGGAGGTGTTCTTAGGTAAGTGCTCAAAAAAGCTTTATTTTCCTCTGTGGGACCTTTCTTGCCAGGTGATTCAGGTCAGCTACTGTGATAAGCCAGGATCAGATATCCATCTCTGAATCCAATTGTGCTAAAAAAAGGGGTTATTGTCTCCTAGTCTTTCCTCCTCTCCCAGTTGTTTGTCAGTGTCTCCCTGCCAGATGTTATCACATCCTCAGATTGTTTGTAGAGATGTTCAGAAGAGGGTCCTTAAGTTGCTTCTGACAAAATTCTCTGGGTTAGCAAAGAGCTATCACTTAAGCCATCTTAAGTAAACCTGTCTTGTTTTGATTGATAGTGATTGGGAATGCTTAAAAGATCAGCCCTTAAGAGGCTATGTGTCCTGCCTGCCTGCTGATCTGGTGGCAGGGCAGCGGCAGGTAGCTGGAGACAGTAACCACCCATGCATCTGCAGAGAGCACATCTGCCCAACATCCCAGAGTGACTCCTCAGCCTCACGAACACCAGTGGTGCTGGGCTGGGGCTCCTGGGTTCTGTTCCTGATGTAGCTGCTGGCCCACTACGTAGTCTTGAGCACATCAACCGTCTATGCCTCAGTTTCTGCATCAAGGCATAATCCTCTTCACAGCAGGGAGACTGTGAGAGTTAATTGTAGAGCGATTTGATCCCCTTGGTGCTGAGTTACAGGCGACTGGTGCTACTTCTGCACTTCATAAGAATTAACTTTTTTTTTTTCTTTCTCATATCTTGAGTAAATGAAAAGCCAAATTTGTGTTCACAATGGGAAACTATACTTCACTTTGAAGAATGTTGTTTATTCTGATGACTCACTATCGGGATTGTTGCTATGTTAAGTGGCCCAGCAAGGAATCCTTCTCAGCCCTCATCAGAACAAGCACACAATTCCCAGGAGCAATGTGTCAAACTATTCAGCTGTCCACATGGAAGGCTAAAATCTGCTGTCTGGGTGCCCCTGAAATTCAGTTTGACTTTGTATTGCTGGATAAGGTTAGCATGAGTGCAGTCTTATGCGTATTCAATTAAAACTCACATCAGCTTCTCAGAGAAACCAACGCAAGTAACACTGGAGTAGGAAACAGCAGCCTTACCTGGAATTACTCTGACTTTATTTTTGGCCATAGGGTGATGTTAGTTGTTATGATGCGGAAGAAAAAACTGGTTGTTACATGCTAGCTGGGTTGCTAAGACTCTAGTGCAAGCAAGACAAATTGTTGATAGAACACCCTACATGTCAGTGAGAACAGCAGAAAGGAAGAGTCCCCTTCCAATGTTAACACAAGTCAGGAACACCTGTTCTCCTCCTGAAGACAGGCACATAAAGCCATGTTGTGTAATGTCACATGAATCTAAGGCCATAGCTCTGCAGTATATAATATTTGCCAGCAATGCCAGCTTGAGGAGTTCCCATCCCTGGCTCATGCCAGTGACAGAGCACGGTTCCTCAAGTGGTCATCTCTGTTGGCAGCAAACCACAGGGCAGAGCTAGGAATAAACAGTCAGGGCTCATTTCACTCTTGAAGAAAACGGAGTATGTAACTATGCCTGAAAGTGTCTGCCAAGGTGGTGCACGGCTGGGTTGCTCCCCAGTTTGGCTGATGTTCCTCCCTACACCACCCTGGCTCTGTAGAGCAGTATTGCATACATGTGGATATACATAATCTGTAATATGGTCTGAGTAACTCTTCCAGTGGAGTAGCTGGGGTAGGGCAGTGCTGCTTATGTGGCTGGAAGAATCTAGAATTGAGCCCTTAAAATGAAAATTAATGACTATTCCTTGGTGGAGGGTCAGCGTGCAAAGTGAGTGGTTTTGTAATACTGCTATAGCCCAGGAGTTAAAAATCTATTTTCAAGCAAGTATCCTTCCAGAAAATTCTCACTCTTTAAATTATTATAAGATGCTTTCAGCTCTCCCAAGATGATATGATGGCTGGTGAGAAAAGCAAATTAAACATACTGAGTTTAAGCTGGTTTACTGCTTAACTGTATCCTCTACTGGGTTTACTGTTTTTTATTTTAAGCTGCAAAAGGGTTATTACCATCTTAAAGCTGGGAGCTCTAGTCTCCAAATCCCTATAACATCATGCAGAAGTAAATGGGACAGTTAACTGACAGACACTGCCGTAACTTACCCGCTGGAAGCTCACACAAGCTTCTGACACTAAAATCCTGCCTCTGAAGGCACAGAACCAAATCCCGTCATCACCTGAGGCAAACACAGGTTGACCACAGCAGCTTTGGATGGAGCTATGTCCACACCCCCAGACACAGTTAAGGGCCAGCCCTTACCTTCTCTGCATCCAAAGGGCATCCCACCCTCCTGGCCTCTGCCTGAGCAGTCGCAGTGCGACAGCCCCTCGCGTGATTGAAATCTTTAAGAGGAGACATGGAGATGGTGAGGGGAGGGGGGGAGGTGGGAGTTCTCAGAGAAGTCTGACCCAATTCATTCCCCCAGGGGTGGGTGGGGACTGCAGGAATATCTCCTGACAGCCTCATGCGAATGGGGACCAGCTCTGGTCCTCAGAGGCCGTCTCTCTCTCCTTCGTCTCTACCATGCCAGGGCTCCTCTGGAGCAGCATTGCCAGACATCTGCTAGCTGCTGCTACCTCTGATCGATTCTCTGCTTGCCACGCGGTGGGCCCCAGGAGCAGCTCACGCTATCTCAAGTGACATCAGTTAACTGCTCTTTTTTCCTCTCTCCATGGCTGTCTCTGTGGCCACTGTCACCTTTGCACGGGTTTGCTGTGGCACCAGGGTTCCTCCTTCCCCAGCAGGATGGAGCCAGGGGACAGGACCTGGGGCAGGGAGGACAGTGCGAGAAGCCTTTCCCCCTCCTACTCTTGTTCCAGTGTATAGTCCGGGCTTCTCGTCTGTTTTTCTGACACATTTCTCCTCGCTCCCTGCAAAGGCTCATTTTCTCAGGCTGATTTCAGAAGCAGTGGGAGATGCCGATGTGAAGCCAGCGTTGTAAAAGCACACTGAAACCTAGCTTAGACTTGGAGCCTGGCCTAGCCAGATCAGCAATAAAATTTTCAAAAGGAAAGAGGAAAAAAAGCTATTTCCCATCACAGGAGCAGTGGGGTGTTTTCCATGGGAACAATGATGTTCTGGTTAAGTTCTAAGAACTTTTCTAATTATTAGGCCAAACCGATGTGAAAGCTGATGTCAGCAGGAAGAGCTGATGGGAGGAATTATAATTGTGTCTGGGGCCATATGAAAGCATTATACCATGTCTTGCTCCAGACTTTGCATGAGTCATTTTCCTCCTGGTCAGGATTTTGTATTGAAGTGCAGACTGGCAGTTGTCTGGATCTTTCCTTGTGCCAAAACTGCTGTGGAGTTGGTTTTGTTTGGTTTTTTTCCAGTGCCACTGTGAGAAGTACCATCAATAGAGTTTCTTTGCTGTGGAGGGAGCATCAAGCAAGGCATCACACTGCGTGGGGCAGTAATTGCAACACTTGCTGCTGATTTATTGTCAGCAAGTTCTCTTGTGGAAAGAGTGCTTCCTCAGTTCCATCTATAAAACTCCACTGGTTTCAGGAGGAATTATGGCTGCTTGCCACTTCTGAGTATCTGCCTCTGAGCGCTTAGGTCTTTAATTGCACGTAGATTTAACGTAGAAGCCTCTTTGCTGCAGAGACCTACCTTTAGACACCACACTGCAGGAGTCTTCCCCAATTATACTGTAGTTTCCATCTGTAAAGCTGAGATAATAGTTTTGCTCCTCCCTTGATTAGAAGGCATTTTTAAAAGCAGATCCACCAACTGATCTATCTCTTTCCTCCCCTTTCATCGCATCCCAGCTCCTCGTGGCGTCACTGGAGAAGTACTCACTGTTTTCAGATAGAGCTGGACTGGACTCCAGGATACTCTGAAGAGACAGAGTCACCAATTTATTGATATCGTCAACAGGTGAAAGGGGTTACAAGACTGTGTAAATCTAAATTTTGTAGGAAGCAACAAAGCAAGCAGGTATGTCATAGAAAATGGGCAAAGCCTGAAAATGATCCGACAGTTTTGTCAAGCACTTCCCACTACAGTCTTCAAACCAGAGAGAAAAACCCATCAGCTACCTTGTGATCCGTGTCATTCGTGTCCATATGATGAGTTAAGCCACCGCTCTAGCATCAGCTGCATTCATTTACAGCTGTATGGTACTTGCTGAATCCTCACGCAGCCTTTCCGGTGCATAATCTGGAAGGCTTTGTTGTATGTCAAGCCTGCTTAAATGTTCATGCACTTAAAATATTTGAAGGCTTCTGTCACACCCACAAAGCACTGGCAGAGCTACCCTTCCTCGAACCTTTCCTAGGCTGCTCTGGGAGAGGCTTGACTTTTTAGCCACTGTGGGTGTTAAGCGTGTGCTCTGAAGAGTCTGTGCTCAGCCCTGCTATGAAGTCTCTATTCATGCTTGAGCACAGATTTTCCCAGACGCAGACATGTGGATACTCAGAACTTTTCAGTTTATGCATGCAAGAATATGGACTTGCACGGAATGCACCAGCTCTGCACAGGATTTTAAAGCACAATTGCTTTTTACTTAGTACCAGAAAAATATACGAATCTACAGAAAAGAAAAAAAAAAACCACCGACAAAATATCTATATTTCCTGCCTCTGTTTCTTTACCACCACGGGCATTACTCAGAGTCCCGTAAGTTGATCAGTTTTTCTTTGCAGTTCATCTTAGGACTTTTGAGCCCTGCAGTCTCCTTCAGCTCTGCCTTTTGGCTGGTACTTCAGCTAAACCAGAACATGCATGCTGAAAAAGCATTTCCTTCTTCTGGCCTGTCTTCTGTTCCAAACCTTGGGTATTTTGCTGCACGTGTGTTTCTATATCCCAAAGACTGATATATCTTGATTTATGTATTTGTTTTTGATAATTTTCTCTGCTGCAAACAGCAGTCCTCTGCACAAGAGCTGGAAGAAGTGACTTTTCCTGCTTCATCTTATCTTCTTCTGACAGTAACTCCTGAAACAGATAAGCCTCCTTCCATCAGTCCTTCGCTGTTTTCTGATGCAAATTCATAAAACTGGAATTAAAATTCATCCTGCTGCAGTATGTGGTGGTTTCCCTCTCGACAGTTTTCTGAGTGAGAGCAGCAAGTGTGAAGGTGTTGAAAAGCAGCCTGCAGTGCTCCATGTCAGCTGTAGCTCTCTAGCAGGAAACACTGCTGTAGCGAGATCAAACACTGATATTAGCATGGTGTCCGGGGCAATGCTGCCTATTCTTTTTGTTCTGTTAGAGAACATGCTATTTTCTTGCTTCATTGCTTCATCTGTAGCACGCTGGCAGTGGTGACTATCATTATTATTATTAAGGGATAGTTTATCATGCTTTTCAGTGGAAAATTGGATTCTGGACAAAATCGTTTTGCTTAAACTTTTGTCTTTGGTGAGAAAATTTCACTTTTTTATCAGAAATCATTCAAAGAATTTTTTTTTTTCATGAAACTTTTAGAAAGTATTTCTTTAGTGCAACGTTGTTAATTTTTATGGGACGTAGGGACAGATGTGTTTATATTTTCTGTCTGTTTTTATGGCTCACTGTTCTAGCACTGACTCTTGTGGTTCTTCAGAATACCATTCAAGTGCCAAAGAATGAACAGAGGGCCAGTATCTATTTCACAGTTTTATCGGGATAAATCCATGCTAGCGCCACTGAAAGCAAGGCAGTTTCTTTGTATACATGTCAGTCTATCCACAGGGCTTCTTGACTGGTTGAGCACTGGGGGCAGAGCTCCCTAGTGGAGACATGGCTTATATTGGCAGAATAACAGTAATCTTTTGCCAATATACTTCAAACTAGTTTCCCATACTGCATAAACTATGTCTGGAAGAAAACTGGTTTCTGCTGACACTGCTTTTGTCAGAAGAAGAAAAATATCCAGCCTCTGACCGAGACAGTGGTATGACCAGACAAGTTACGTGCAGGCAAGGGCTCAGATGCAGTATCTGGTCCGCACTGCCACCTGGCTAGCCCTGCAAAGGGGTTTCTGCTCTTGTTGCTCCCTTGTAGTAAAACCAAATAACACCCCTTCCCACCCCCCGGATACTTGGGTCGAAATTACAAAGGTGCAGGCAGATTTGGTAGGTAAAGCAAGTCCCCCTACTAGTCTGTGATTCTCGTGTGAATGGCAAGGTTCATCGCCATGACCTGCCAGCAGAATAATGGTCTGTCTGCTTGGTGATAAGCCACAAAACCCTGGAGGCACTCCTGGCACCTTCTGAAGTGCAATCTAAGGTGCGTGTCAGCACTGATTAAACGGAAGCTTTATAGAAGGCGGTTTGGGCCTTGATTATTTCAGAGGCACCAGTAGTCAGGGAACTGGATCACTTGAGCTGTCAGCTGGGTGATTTAGTACAACTCCTATAGGGAATAATGAAGGTTGTGATAAACTGCAGTGTAAGAAGCCAGTAAATAACTTTTATGGTAGGACTGTATTTGGAAACACTGAATAATGGCAACTAGTGTCACAGATCTTATGGAAAGGTGCTTTCCAGCGTTATATATTTAAATGGACATAGTGGGTCTAAGCTGTTCTTTGGGAACTCAGCTGAAATCGATAGAATGACTTCTGGGTTGATTTAAGAAAAGAAAACGCCATCAGCAATGTTACATTTTTATTGATAACATGAAACAATTAACTCCTTTGGAGAGGAGGAGTAAATGTGTTTATGTTAATGCTGATTTATTACTTCTGTAACACAAAACAAGACTTCCAAACCCTAGCATCCACTTGTTTTTTTATCTTGGCCTATTTATCAGTTCTTTTTATCATGAAGCCCACACAAATGAGGAGAGACATTTATTATGTTCTTCTCATTTCACAATGCATAATTCAAACCTGGAAATACTGTTTTCCAGAAGAAGCACACATTTATTTTTAACACTTTTCTCTAATTTTATTTTCTATAGGTTACTTTAGAATTGGTCACATTTGGATCTTTATTTTTATTGGTTTTAAATTCAGAAAACTCCCTAAATTAATGTCCAGTCGAAAAGGAAATCTCGTGTTCTAGTTGTAGACAGAATTGGATCAATAGATTCTTACTAAAAATTATACATGAGATTCCTTTGATTCCTTTTATGCTTTCATGAACCGACCTTCTTTGCTACTCCAGCAAAATTGTCAGAGTAGATAACTGAAGCCACTCTGAAATACTGTTTGCTTTTGGAGTGCTATACCGTGGATGCTGTACACTGGACAGGTGCTTGTATGGACTGTAATTAGGATTTGGTTTGGTGACACTCGGAGTGTCCATACACATGGAGTCAAAAATCTCTGCACAAGTTACAGAGCTCTTTTCTCTGCTTCCCTGCACCTTGGGCACTTGGGGAGCGCAGGGAGCTGACATTTTACTCTGTTGGGGCCTGTACTGACTGGGGTGCATGACTGTGATGTGCTGAGGGATGATGGAGGACCAGGTCTGTGCTGAACCATCAGACCTGATCCTCTTCCAGCTACCGCTGGTGCCCAGGTTTGCTCTGACTTCAGAGAGCGGGCCCCTGGGCTGCGCTGCAGGCAGCAGCAGCTCTGGATGTTTGAGGAAGGAAAAAGTGGCCGTGACCACTACCTGATCTCGGTGGCATTCATTTTGCCCACTGGCTATGTAAATCCTCTGCAGGCCTTGTTTTTCTCAGTCATTATTATTTATTGGAGTGAACTTACCACCAGTGAAAGGTCTTGGTCGGACTGCCTCACCTACTGACATCCAGCCCGCCGTGCAGCTCTCAGATGCTTCGGTGTATATGATGATGCCTAAAGATTTATATGGTGCTGGGCCCTTGCATTTTCTGATGACTTTTTGTCTGCCGTTGCGGTGTCTGTGGCCAGGTAGAGCACAGCGGGATGTGCTCCCATGTAAGAGGTGCTGGAGAATCTGGGGACTCCAAGAGCATAATAACACAAGTACAATTTAGGACAGGTCAGGGAGAAGCTTTTATTAACTGTGATCATAGTGAGAGAACATTTGGACAGCATCTCCCCCTCTGCTCCCCCGTTCTCTGCCAAGTGATTGCAGAGATCCAGCCTATATGCTGTTTCAGAAAAAAAAAGAGGGGAAGAAAACAATCATTTCAATGCAAACAAAGCCAGGTATCTGTCCCTGGGAGGGACGAACTCCTTAAATAGCTTGCTAACTGCCACAATTCTAAGAAGGAATCAAACAGTAAATAATGTGACCATATGGAGAGATGGTTCTTGGTGGAGCGTAGAGGAGTGGTACACCCGGTATTATCTCAGCTCAGAAGTGGGGAGTTGGGAGCAATCACAGGCTGTTAGCTTTTAGTCAAAGAGAATGTTGTTTTAGTTAGGGTAAACTTCTTAGCCAGACCTCTCAAATCTTAAATATTAATAATTTTACCACCACAGAGGTAATGTGGGGTGAGCATTGTTTTTCTTAGGTTGCGATGAATCTGCAATAAGTGTTGAAACTCCTTCACCATACCCCCTGCAAAGAAGAGATTTTAAGATCAGAATTACTAGAAAAGTGTCAGAAAACGTGAATAGCAGCAGGGAGCTGTTATGGCTTTTAAAGTGCCATAAGGAGAATCTGAGGGATGCCAGGAGGGTGGAAAATCAGTTAGTGCAATGCTTGCTCTCTGCCTTTTGAATTTCTGGAAGACAGCTGAAATTTGGGAACATGACGGTCAGCTCTGTGACCCCTCACTACAGCTCTGTGGTTTTGACTTACGAGTCCTAGGCAGCTTCTCACTGACTAGAGGCAGTTACTACCAGCTACCATCAGTAACTATAAAAATGTTCTTTTCTGCAAATAGTATCACTAGATGATATCCTAAGTGAACTTTTGTTTAGGACCAATCAGGGATCCTTTGATGAGCTTTTTCCTTTCACTATTTTTCCCCTCAGAAAAATCCCAATTTGTCAAAATTGAAATTATTCATAAACCAGGATCCTTTTCCACTATTCTTCTAACTCAGCCGAAGCATGGAACTGCTTTTTCAGAATGTGCAAGACAGGATGTTTTAACATTTTTAACCTGAAATCTTCATATTTTTATTTCAATTGCAGTCACTTTCTACTTTGAAGTTTTAAGAAAATGGAGATCAGAAAATCTAAATGAAAAAAAATTAAAATAGAAACAAAATGTTTAAAAATAATGACAACAAAACACCCTGAGTGACCTAACCTGAACGTTTTGTTCAGCTTTCAGTTTGCAAAATTTCCAGGTTTTCCTTATTTGACTGCGCCATGGATGCAAAGCATTGACAAAGCAGGATTCTTTCATTAGTGCAGAGGTTCCTCCTGCCCTGCAACAAGCATGTAAGATTGTGACATAGCAAAGCCATATCTGAGGAGAAGGATTTGGACTGGGGTCCAGGATGTATTCCGACATTTCCAACTATTTCATGAAGTAGCAAGTTTTTCCTATCTCTCTATTCCTGCCTCCCTTGAACTACTGGAAATAAATTTATTTGGATGAAATTAGCAAAAGGCTTTTCATAAGTGCATGAATGGATTCAGGTAGTAGCATATATAACGAACATAAGAATATAAGAGAACAAGAGCAGATTAGAAAATTGGCAATTGCAGTCCTATCATTCTTCATCCGTTCATTCAGTTTAGCCGTTCCTTTCTAGAAACTGGCTGTTTCTAGTCTCCTCTGCCTTGCGTTTCAGTAACGCTGCTGCTGCATGTGGAGCCAGCCCCACGCCTGACCAGCCGTGAGCTTCTGAGACCCCTTCTCGCCACTGAGCCAGGGCACTGCCCCTCGCCGGGCGAGGCGGCAGGGTTTGCTTCTGCCTAGGGACAGAGCCGCAAAGTGGATGTACAATGTCCTGGCAAGAAGAAATGCTGCTCAAACCAGCGTGCGTATACCCCAGAAAACCTGTACGCAGGTAAAGTAATGCAGTTATCCCCTGCTCTGGGTTATGCTGTCATTCTGTATCAAGACAAATTAGTGTACTCGGAAGCAATCAGAAGTAATTACTCTTTAAGAAACAATAGGCGTCACTCTGCGGCTTCCATCTGACAGCTAAAGAACTCGGCTTCCTGTGAAAAGCCCATACAGCTTAATCTTCTTGTGTCAGATCATATTTCCCTGTCTTCTCTTGGTAAATGTTTACATTGCTGCAGTAAAAGGGGCACTGCACGATCTTGGCTAACAGGGGACTGTGTGTTTAGAGATAGTAATGGGATCCAGCATCTTTCAGCTATCACTCTGAAGACGAACGCAAAGAAGGTTTGCAGGTAGAGAACAGCACCTCTGCGGGGGGGCTTGAGTGGTCCCATTCTCAGGAGTAAATCCCGGTTCCGTGAAGTCAGTGCCTACTGTTACATGAGCTGACACTGCGGCACAACAATGATAGGAAACGAAATGATAGGAAGTGAGCACGGAGACCTGGCTGTTCTTTTGCTCTTCAGGTAAGAGCTCAATGACATTCCAACCGATTCATTTTAGGAGGGTAAATATACACACTGAACCCTGCTTCTGCCACCCCTACTGCTGCATTTTCATTCCCATCACCCACATGTCATTTTTAGGTGTTTCCTTAAAGATTGAACCCTTCCTAAAGGCTCCAGTGGCATCTTTGAAATCTTATAGAAATCTGAAGTCAGTGTCAGTCAATGACTGCGTTCTACATTCTCTAGGAGGAACCGCAGGATCCATCTTGGTGAAGATGAAGCTAAAGAGTGGCAGACTGAGATCCTGGTGAGCTCCATACTTGTAGTGATTATAAAGTGTGCCTCTTTCTTAGGTAGTAAAGCAGAGAGAGTCTAAATTTCAGATCCTGGCAAATGCTGTCATCACTGATGCTGCCCTCAGAGGGTTGTTTCAACCTTTTGTAACTTATCTTTGAGGTAGCTTGCAGGAAAAGAAGACTGGGTAACAACAAAGTGATCTTGTGGTTAACTCGGTTAAGCAGTGCATAGGAAATCTGGATTCAGTTCCTGGCTTTGTTTTGGATGTCTTGTGCAACTGAATATACAGTGTCCGTTCACCTCGGTTCTCCTTCCATCAGATATAACAAGAACATTTCCATGCCATCAGAAGGTGACTTTGAGGATATACTCACTGGTGAGAGATTGAAATATTCCATGTTATTCAGTGCTTGGAGGTAAAATAGAGATAGGCCAGTGAAATACTGTTCTTTAATTGGCTTTTAGTCTATCTGTGAGAGTTAACAGTGAGACAAGACTTTTAGGGCGGGACAGCCTCTTTCATCAGACCAAACTTCAGTTGACCTTCATTAGTCTTTTAAAAGATATTACAACTCTCAGTAAACTTTGTCGTGCTTGATTTCTTTATCAGGAGGGTGGTGTAGCACTGGAACAGGTCACCCAAAGTGGCTGTGAAATCTCCATCTTTGGATATTTTTAAGATGCCTTTAGGCCAAGCCATGGTTGACTCAATCTGGTGTTGGCAGTAGTCCTGCTTTGAATGGGAGGTTGGGCTGGGGATGTCCAGAGGTCCCCTCCAACCAGCATTTCTGTGATTCTATGATGCTAATTAGCTTTGTCCTACATGGAAGTACCAAAGTTATTTTAGGAAATATCTGTATCTTTGTGCAGTGGAAGCAAACAAGATAAGTGTTTATTATCCTTTATTCCTAGTATTAAGTAAGTATTCTAACAAAGGCAAACTCTTGAATAGCCTTGCTTTCTGGCTCCCTCAAAGCAAGATTAAGGATAGATATTAGATTAGAGTAGATATACTATCCATTTTTCAAAAGAATTTTTATATTATATCCATTGGTTACGTGCATTGCATAATAATTCATTTGATAACACCATACTTATATCACTTCTGTATAATAATACTAAGACAAAAAATTGTCAAGCATTAACTTTACAAACGTGTTGCAAAATACAGCTTAAGTATGTCAGTGTCTTATGAGGATACTTGAGGCTGAAATATCTTCCTCACCTACAAACGTTTCAAACTAACACATATATGCTCTACAGAATTAACAGCTGTTACTGTGCCACTAATGGGAAGTATTTTCTCTTTCTTATGTTAAAGATAAATCATTATTCATTTCTTTCTGTCTTATGTTCAAGGTCCAAATAGTCCTATCTCTGTAATAGAAACCAGCAGAACTTAATTAGTTCTCTCAAAATTCAGAGTGACTTGTGTGTATGCTCCTCTAGCTATTAATGCTAAAAGCTCTCACATAAAGAACTGTAGTGTAGTAATAACATGAGGTTGTCATTTTATGTTCTTACGTTTACTACTTGTTACTATTTCACCTACATGAACTGATATAAAAAGAGTGCGCATGCATATTTACAAGGATGCACAATGTAATGAATTCTGCACAGTTCTATTAATGGGCTTTTAAATCCTGGTTTTGTCTGTGGAGGAAAATTGTTGCATTTGTGTCTGTCATTCTGTCCTGATGCATATATGAAAAAGGTATGAATGACATGTGCCAGGAATCAGGGAAATGAAAGATATAGAAATTCAAGGCACTGAGTGGATGTTTGTTTGTCTTGGCTTATTCCTCCTGTCATCTTACAACTGCTGTCTTACATCCATATTAAATACCTAAATTCTCTATTCCTGCTGTTTTTGTCCTGAAAAAAAAGATTAATACGTGTAGTCAACAATAATTATTTTCCTTTGATGTTCATCTGACATTTTAAATGTTCCTTTGGAGCGCAAAGGTCTGGCTTGTTACTCTGCACATGCGTACGCTGGGAGAAAGTGGAAGGAACCTCCCCATCCCCGCCTGTCCCTGCCGGGTACTGACTGAGTGCCTTCAGTCTTCCCTCTGAGTTGTGGCCTCCAGAGCGTGGAAGGGAAGCAATGACAGCACCATTTGGCTGATACTTTGGGAGCTCCAGAGCCGACTGTGTAAGCTGCCACAGCAGGACCTCCAGCACCA
The DNA here is from genome assembly GCF_035582795.1 of Mycteria americana. Classification (NCBI taxonomy): domain Eukaryota; kingdom Metazoa; phylum Chordata; class Aves; order Ciconiiformes; family Ciconiidae; genus Mycteria; species Mycteria americana. Next base: position 11,103,585 of record NC_134371.1, read on the forward strand.
GGGCTCCCAAGTGGAACTGGAGTTGATGCGTTCCATCTGTACTTTGGGCTGGTAATGCACCGCCCATGGGACCCCGCCACCTCCTTTCCCTCAGCTACTAGAACTCATGAAATGCAGGGAAAGGCGCGTGCTCTGCTGTCCTGTGAAGTATCTAAGGAGAGTGTTTTTCCTGGGTATGTAGATTCCCCAGGAGGGAGACAGGACCATGAGAAAGGGCTGTTGCAGGGCTGAGGCGAGATTCAGCCAGGTGCAAGGAAGGGCACATGTGGGTAGTGCCACAAGTCAGGAAGAGGGGACACCATGGCTGGACTGTGAGACACAGTGGTCTCCATCTCATACAGCCAACCGTCGTTGTGGGACTGAGGAGGACAGTATTTGCCTAAAAGGCAGAAGACCAAGCAGATGGTACCAAATCATAGTAGGCTCTGTTCTTTTACCATGGAGGTTTTTTTTTTTTAAAGGTGAACTGTGTCCAAAGAAGGGCAAGGAAGCTGGTGAAGGGTCTGGAGCACAAGTCCTGGGAGAAGTGGCTGAGGGAACTGGGGTTGTTTAGCCTGGAGAAAAGGAGGCTGAGGGGAGACCTTATTGCTCTCTACAACTACCTGAAAGGAGGTTGTAGAGAGGTGGGGGTCGGGCTCTTCTCCCAAGTAACAAGCGATAGCACAAGAAGAAATGGCCTCAAGCTGCACCAGGGGAGGTTTAGACTGGATATTAGGAAATTTTTCTTCACCAAAAGGGTGGTCGAGCCCTGGAACAGGCTGCCCAGGGAAGCGGTTGAGTCACCATCCCTGGAGGTATTTAAAAGACGCGTAGATATGGCACTTAGGGACATGGTTTAGTGGCAGACTTGGCCACTTGGTTAGGTTTATGGTTGGACTCGATGATCTTAAAGGTCTTTTCCAACCTAAATGATTCTATGATTCTATGATTCTATAACAGACTGATCCCAGTTTCAAGAGGTAAACAGCAGTGGAGGGTGCCATGCCTGCCATAGCTGCCTGGACTGGCTCTGGAATGATATCTGAACACAGAAACCCATGTTACTCTTTCTGTTCTGTAGGGGTCCTTGCACTGCGCTTTTTGCCATTATATCCAAAGAGCGTGGATTCAGCAGTGGAGCTAACAGCTGTCTTGTGTCATTCGCTGTCTTGTTCTCTGCCCAGGCAGGGAGTAGTGCAGCTTGTTTCAGCAGGGAATGTCTGTCTAAATGTGTACTCTGCTCTGTGTTTATGTTGGAAAAGGCAAGATCAAAGCGTGTGCTTGGAGTTAAAAATGGAGGCTGTGTGATTAGGGACCTCAGCTCATTCCCAGTCACATGTGTATGTACATGCACTTACACGTACGTACCCTGCCCCTCGTCACCGCTGGAACCGGGGGCAGTTCTCTGAAAATCAAGACAGTTCTCTGAAAATCAAGCTGTTCCTTCAGATGGCCATCAGAGGTCAGGGCTGCCTTTGAAGGCAAGTGGACTTAACCTCACCTGTCACTAATTAGTTGTCTGCAATGAGGAGAGCCCCAAGATCAGGTGATGATAGTGGCTCTGTTGAGTCAGAACAAAGCCCTGTCCAGCCTGGTGTCCTGTCTCAGACAGTGCAGTACTGGAAGCATAAGAAAAGAGCATAAAAGGGGGCACCCAGGCAAGAATCCTTTTTCCAATATGTCTTTCCAGCTTCTGGTGCTCTGTATGGAGGCACTTCTGAGCTCCAGGCTGTATCTGAACTGCCATATGTAGTGGCTGTTGGTGGATTCCCATGCATTTAACCAATTCTTTTGAACCCACTTATTCCTTTGGACTCTACATTAGTGACCTCCACATTCAATGACCATTGTGTAAAAAGCGTTTCCTTTGTTTTATAAGGAGCAAAGAGTAATTATCCCCTGTTTGCTTTCCCCATCCACTCCATGCTAAATACCTCAATCACATCCAAGTCCAGCTGTCTGCTTGATAAGCAAATGAGTCTTTGTCTATGAAGTCTCTTCAGTTATAGAAGCCATTTGGTACCTCTGATGTTCTCGCTGCCTCTCTTCACTCTACCATACCTTTTTGAGATGGTGTGACCAGAATTGCATGCAGTGCTCAAGACATGGGCACACCAGGGACTGACAAAATCGCAGAATGATGTTTTCCATTTTGTTGTCTCTTCCTTTCCCATTTGTCCTTAGCATTGTGTGAGAGTTAACAAGCAGCTCTATTGTTAGAAGAGCCTACAGGGAGAGCCTTGCAGGCTTCTCCTGGAGGAAGGATGCGGATAACAGGACATGATTTATCTGTTTAATTTACGTTGGACTGTTTGATTTTGCAAAATTAACTTCCTCCCTGAAGAAAGATGTCAGATGAAATTTTCAGTTGAAAGGTGCAAGGGGAGAGTGAGAGATTAGTGTTCATAGCAGTGCAAAGCTGTGTGCTTTGATCCTTCTTCATGCTTGCTGCTCTGCTCCGCTGTGTATCTTGCCCACAGGACAAAGTTTGGGGGAAGGACTGGGGAGACTGCCTTATCCAGAAACTGCCAACCAGATTGTTTCCCTTGGATCAGGCCCTATCTCAGCAGTTATGTCCTTGGCTTTTCACATGCAAAAGAAGCACTTTATTAAAAGAAACAAGATACTTTCCAGAGTCTGACAGCTTGCATTTTGAACTATCACCCCTAACAAGGGACCTTAAAACTGACCCCAAGACGTTAATTTAACCATTACAATTCCATTAGTCTAATTTGTCATGAAACATCTTTAACTAATTACCTACATTTGTAAGTTAGTCCACATGTCATGAGATAAGAAGTCAGGCATAGTCATAGGTCACTGCTCTGGGCTGCCATCACATAAGACAGACCCTAGATGAAAGGGAATTTGGAGTTGATAGGAGGAATCTAAATGACAGCTACTCAGTCGGTACAAGGCAGCCGTGGCTGTAATGTAAAAATTGGACCACTGTTTTAGAAGTGGTGTTTTGGAAAAGATGGAGCATGCCCTCATTAGCAGAATAAGGTCTAGGCAGACTGAGCATAATGCCTTCCCCACAAGCGTTTGTCTTGAAGGTGGTAATTTGATAAATACAGGTCCCCACTAAAACCATTTGCTAAATTTGGCAGACAATAGTATCAAACATTTACGACTGAATTTAGAACTGTCCCTTTTCAAAGAGACCTGATTATGTCCTGAATGTTACTTAAAAAAGCTCATTTGGGAACTGCTGTTGGTTTCCTCAAATGACAAATGTTGAAACAGAAGGAAAGACCAATTAGGAGTCTGATTAAAGGTTGCTCAAGCCTTTCACTGAGTAGTATGTTTGGATTCAGCTCCCTATTACTTGTTGGAAATCTGCCCATGAATTTATAGTGGGAGCTGCAACATGCTGTGTGCCACAAACACCTCTCTCTCTTAGATTTAGGCAACTGTAAACTTCCCTTCATTTCCCTCGTTACAGTGCCTGTGACGTTCCCCTAGAGACTAGATGAAGAGAAGGATATGGTATGTGATTAATGCAGGATGAAGCATTCAGAAAATTTCCTCATTCTTTTTTCTGTTTCCTTCTTCGCTGAGAGAGGAGGTGCAGAGGGAGGTGGCCGAGAGCGATTCCCCCCATCAATATACAGAGTGTCATCATCACGCTTTTGGCTGCCGGTGCTGGGTGTGAGGGGTAATTAAATCCCTGCCTTCCCCCCAGCCCTCCTGTCCTTTAGCTGATCCTTACAGACAGCAAACATGATTGAATTATTCACTTCCATCACTCATTTGATCAATACAAAGGGCCAGCAACGACACAGCTATAGTGGTCAGGCCAGCCCTACCTTTGTACTCCCTAAGTACGGGCTCTGTCCGAGCCATAAATCACAGCTACTCTAAATTATAGAGGCTGCCAACACATCAGAGGGCTGGAGTGGGAGCTCCCTGTGATCACAGCAGGGAGGGGAGGATAAGGAAGGCCCTGACCAAGCTGTCTTTTCTGTACTTAGGAGCTTTATTCAGAGAGCAAGGAAGAGAGCGGGCCTGGGAGTCTCTGCGCTCCTCTTGCAGGCATAAGCCTGCCGCAGTGGCTCAGCCGTGTTCTGGTGTTACCTGCTGTCCTCAGGAAAAATTGAAATCCTCTTTCTACAGGCCATAAGGCAGTCACTGAGATTAGGAGGAAACGTCCCTTGGTGGTGTGTTACTGCAGCCTTTATACCTACAGATACCCTTTCTTGGCATCCCTGTGGGAAGAGAGGACTCATTGATTTGTATCTTCCCCTTATCGTCAGCCAGCAGTGGGACAGCTCTGTCCTTTGTGAGGAGGAGCAACGGCATCACCGGGCTGCCCCCAACTCCTGCCACACAGCAGCAACAGCCCTGTGCTGTTGCACGGCTTGGTGGTGTGAACACCATGGCACTTCTTTCTTTCCTATGTGGAAGTTCATCTGATATTTTCCACCAATATTCCTCCAAATCTTTAAAAATAAATGAATCTTCAGGTCTCCAAATCTTTAGCCTGTCTGCAACGGGCATAAGGTATCTACCAGTCTGTAATGAAAAATCACAGACAATCCATCCTTTCGATCTCTTGCTTTTATCCTAAGCTGATAAGGGAGGCCCTCCTGTGCTTGTCAGCTTTGCATTCTTGGTGTGTGCAGCATAGCTGAGTGTTGCAGATTAAAGGTGAAGAGTTGAACAGGGAAAAAAAGCAGGAGCGAAGCAGCTGTTTAATGAGATAGAGGGGCTTTCCTCTTGAAAACTGCTTATCCATATCCTGTCTGTTGGTAATTGCACAGAGTATTTTCTTTATGGAGCACATGAGCACTGTTTTCCCTGTTTAATATGTTTTACCCTTTTGCAGGATCATCTTTTCACCTTGGTAGCATTAACTCATTCTTTACAAAATTGTAATTGACCCACAACATATTTTTTCAAGCTGCTGAGTTCTGCCCTGCGCATCTTTTGTCTTATAGTTACAACAAAGTTCAAGTGTGCTCAGGAGTCAAAGCTTAGATGGTCTCAGGCTGTACCTAAGTTTGGGCCCTTGCGGTTCCAGGTTTGGAAACTCCTTTCTACCCAAGCCTGTCTCAAGCTGTAACAGAACCTCTGAAGTAACAAATCCAGATATTGTTGAACTGACTTACAGTGGCAGGATGTGCTATGCTGACAGTTAGAACCAAACCTTGAAAAGATGAGCTGCTTGGCAGCTGTTTTAGCTTAGTCATGTCAATGGCTGGCTGTCTTTCTGCTAGAGTTATTTTCATTTTTCCAAACTCTTCCCTGTGCCTTGCTCTGTCTTTCAGGTAGATCCTTCATCTCCTGGTGCCCCTAAGAGTCTCAGGTGGGACAGCTTCACCACTGGACCCTGTGGCTCCATCGGTGGAGTCATTTGCTGGGATTCACCTTCAGAAAGAGACCTAAGAATCCATCATTACAAAATCTGCATAAGTTTATGGGGGCCAGAGAAGCTACGAAAGATCACTGGAAAATGGCTAATGTATATATGTTACCACTGTACATACCACTGTCTTTGTTGGGCTCTGCAGAGGTGCTGGGAGAGTACAAGAGTTGCTGACAGAAAAAAGCAAGAGAAGAGAAAGGATGCATCTGTCAGGAAGAGATGCAGTCATGACTGGCTTGGTATGATAAACAGCACGTGCTGCTCAGAGATCTGGTTGTGGACAGGCCATCTTCCCCTGATCTCTCTCCAGCTTGCTCCTGACGGTCCTTCTTCTGTGGTTGATGTGAACAAGCCTGGTTCTTTATATCACTTCCATGCAGTTGGGATCTACTGGACTGCAAGTTAGGTTAGGAACAGGAACATTTCAGGGTTGGGAAAAGAGTGATCTGGGATTTTTCTGATGCCAAAAGTTCCTGATCTCATTTGTATAGATAATGTCAATGTTTATATATGTATAAATTATAAGAGGGGGGTTGGAGAAATGGTGGGATCCTGGGTTGGGATAGGAAGGGTTTGCTGTGAGGTGGGGGCTTCTGAAATGGCAGAGGCTTGGGGTCATAGTCTGGAGAAGATGGAAGCCCTGGCTTGCAGAGTGTTGTCACAGTCTGGAGCAGGAAAGGATACTGGGGTTGAGATGTGGGACGGAAGAGGGAGAATCTGCCTCACAAGGGATTGAAGGAATTTATTTTGGGCACTTGAAGGACTGAAGGAACTTATTTCACATGACTGTCCCTCCCCCATCCCGTGCACATGACTGCATGCAACAGTCATTTTTGCTGATGGAAATGTGGTAGCTCTATTTTCTGCCCCACCTTCATCTCCTTGTCTTTTTACTTGTCCATACAGTATCATACACCCTATGGTATCATATAATTAAAATAGATGATTATGCAGATGCAAATGGATCCCTAAGGAAACCTAGCACGTGGACATAACACCACAGGCAAGTTTTAACTGATTATGCAGCTATAAAGAGGTTTCTTCTTTTTAAAATTAAAAATATTTTAACTTTTTTTTCTTCTTTTTTAATGCTAACAGCTTAACATTTTCCTCTCTGGGTAAAATCTGAAATGGAAGAGAAGGAGCTCAGGCTTAACACAGAGTACCTTATGGAAGTGCAGGCTGTAGCTTTCCAGGTTTAGAAACCTCTGAAGAGCACAAAATATTCCCTCCCATTTGCAACACTCCTCCCCCTGCATGCAGAGTGCAAACCCTGTATGCATTTGGCTTCCAGATCTGTGACTCCCACCCTCCTTTTTATAAGCTGTGAAATTTCTCCCTTTTGAAGCACAGACTTCCCCCCTCCCCTTCCCTCCCCAAAGTTTTTGCCCTGCAAGTACCCTGGGCTTTTAAATAATGTGGAAACTCCCTGTTTTATTCTGTGCCTGTACTGCTACCTCCAGTTCATGATTTCTGGTCCTCTGTGGCCTCTGCTAATGCGTAGTGTGGCCTGAATGGGGTGGTTTTCTCTGCAGTTCCAGTGAAACGTGGCTGTGTGTTACAGGCACCGATAAGGATGTTGGAGGGACTGTAGCCTTCTCGCTAGCACTGTTCCGTGTTATGTAGCGGAGAAGAGGTACCGCTTTTTCCCCTCTACATCATCAGCCTAATTTTATTATTATTACCAGCAAGTGATGCCAATACTGTTCATGTTTCCTTGTCCCAAGGCTTGACGGATACATTCAATGCCCATGGTAACCCCCTTCCATTCTCAGTAGCACCTTTACGATGGTATTGCCTTTCCAAGCCACAGCTGATCGTGCAAGCCTTCACACTAGCTAATCCCACCTCTTTCAGCTTCTTTCCCAAACATGTAGAGTTCTAAGGGGAACACTCAGCAAGGGTATTTTCCCTTGATATCAGCGCATCCAGAATTTCTTCTTTTCTTATCTACAGGGCTGCTCATTCCTCTCCATTGCTATCAGCAATGAGGACCAGATACTACTTACAGAGTATAATCATCATTTTTAAGGGAAATAAGAAAGAAAATAAGGAATCGAAACCAAAGCTATCTACATTTTCTGTCTGAAGGTACAAACCAGGTAGAGCTGCCCTGACACTTGTGCTGCTAATTAAAAGATAGCATGTTATATAAACAGAAATACAGTGTCTTCTCTAAGAGTGATCTTGGAGTGAAGCAGGAGATACCACATGTGTGGAGCGACCAAGGATTAGCTGGTGCCTGAAGCGGAGACTGTATGGACAGCTTTTCTGACAGCATTCCTCGGAGCAGCATCAAGAACCCTGGCAGGCCATAGCAGAACTTTTCTACTTCATTATGTGCTGAAAAGCAACTGGTTTCTACTCATTAGATACTAATCAAGGTCACCCCTTCATTGCTGAATGCTCTGCATTCACTACGCTGTTGGCAGGAGGGCTTGCTCTGCTCCCGTGTGTTCAGAAAAAAAAAACAAAATAAAATAAAAGGAGAAGAAATCCGTTGGCCAACCATCTGTTGGAGCACAGGCCGTGGACACAGTGCAGATACAAATGCCTGGATGCATTTTGCAGGTGTGCCCTGTGACCCATCTTTCTATGGAGGAATTCACTGGGAAAACAGACTGCACTAGACTGTTCCTGCACTGCAGTTAATCGCGCCTTTTCTATATTACTGCTACAGGATTAACACAAACATAGCTCCTATTTTCAGGCTTATCAAAGGCAGCAGCACATCTCTCTAATCTCCTATTTCCCTGCTCTCTTTAAAGTGTTTAAATGAATGGAGCACTGATGAGCAGGGATGTGGTGCCAGCAGGGATGGTGTCATTTAGTGCCTCGCTATTTATGCTATTTAATGCCTGTGTGGTTTTATGTGTCCTGGGTGACCTGCTAACCATCTGGCACCTTCCACCCTTTCATAGGACAGACGGAGGTGTAGACAGCACCTTCATTTGTCTCCAGTCCAGAGGGTGACCAGCAGCAATAAAACAGCATAGTTCTGATGTGTCTGTTCCTACATAGCCGTACAGGCTGTCACTGAAGGATGAAGCTTGGAGGCCATGGTTTGGTGACCCTTGATACCAGGCACTTTGGATCTCAATGAGCTATGGGCACATACCTATATTTCTATTGAACTGGTTGGCACACACAACCTGGATTTTTCTTCCAGCTGTAAAAAGCATAATGATATCTGATCTGCCCTAGCACCTGTTTGTACACAGTTAATTTGTCAAAAGGTTTCAGACAAGTCGGAATCAGCAGAATTGTGTATATCACATCAGCTCCTTGTCCTAAGAGTCCTACAGCTGCATTTACTGTATCGCTGAATCACAGCCTGAATTTTTAGCTTTATTACTTTCACAAATCACAAATGCTTGGGTTGTGTCCTCCAACCTACTAGGAAGTGGGCTGGGATCCACCCCACTGCGTTCACACCACTGTCAGCTGGCATTAACTTTCAGTCATTTTCTCCTTTGAGGCCAGACTGAAATCAGTGACCTAGAAGTAGAATACTCTGTATTTTGTTAGCAAGCAGTCCCTGGAGTTGTACGGTCTAAATTGGGATGTTTTCTCAGCGAGCTCTTTTGTATATCTTCCTGCGGCAACTGTACTGTAATTACCAACAATCCCCTTTTTGGTAGCAGAATTTATTAATTGCTTTCCACTTTCTCCTATGTATTTCTGCTCAGATCACAGTGAAATAAGGACTTTCTTTAGTTTGTGGAGGGGTCATGATATCCTACTGTAAAGCGTTCGTTTTCTATGATGACATTCGCAGAGATTGTATTACAGATTCACTGATACTTCTGCAAGGAGGGCAAACTGGAATCTGTGTTTGACACTTACTGCGCTGTCTGTTAGCAACACAGCTGTGGGATCTGACCCTGAAAATGCTCACGCCTGTGAGAGTATTTGCAGAAGTAAGGACTAGTCATGTGTAGAAGCATTTTCTCAATCAGCCTTCATGTTTATGGGATCACTTGTGGACGGCGCCGATAGTCTGCTGGGAGCTGCTGGCTGCCCTTTTCAGTGCTATTGCTGAAGGTTCATTTTATTCAGCATTTTATGGAAGTGCCCAGCTCACGCTGTAACTTTAATGCAGACTGTTAATATGAATAAGTTATATCTCCATGGTTTTTTTGTGTTCAGATTCAAGGTCAGATCCAGTTGGCCACTCTGTGGCGGTATCTAATGAACTGCCAGCATCCCCGAAAGTCTAAAATTTGAGATTAGAAGCAGCACCACCTTATTACCATGATAGTCAATTGCAAGTGGAAGTGCAGTGGAAGAAAGGGCAAGGTAATGTAACATGTGAGTGGAATAGCACTCAATCCGTGTATTATGAAATTGTCATTCTGCGCCACTGTTCAGCATAAATGGACTAATCTTCAGTTTGAAAATGAGGAGAGCTTGACTGTTAAAGAATAGGTCATTTGGCTTCTGGCAGCAGCAGAAGATGCTGTAATATTAGCTGTAAGAACTTGTGCATTCTTGGTAAGGAGATAAAAATGATTAAATTGCACGGCTTGCTTCTCTGTCTTCTAAAGTAATTCATATTTGGACCCGGATTCATCTAAGCATTTGCATAATTCCTCAGGCCATTCCTATTCAGCCATGCATTTCAGCCTGTGCTTAAACTTAAGCAAGTGCTGAAGTTCTTTTCAATTCCTGGGGCTTCAGCCTTGCTGAACAAGGTCTTGGCCATTAGTTTATAATGTTTCAGTAGCTTCTGAGATTGCTATGCTGTAGCAAAGGGAAGTTCGCTGTATTTGTTGTATTACGGGCTGAATATTCTTTAATGACTCAGAAAGGTTAAGGGTGAAGATCTTGGGGCCCTGGAGAGGATCATTTTCAATAGAGTCCTCTGTTGGAAATCCAAGAGCCAGAGAACTGGGGTCATGTCTCCCAAGAGTTTCATGGACTCTGCAAAACTGGCAGTCACACTGACTGCCTCCCTTCCGCTGGGTTCTTCCTCAAAAGGAATGAGCAGAGCCAAGGGGAAGGTTTTGTTGGGCTCTTTGGGACACAGAGCTCTTCAGGCCAAATTCTGTTCCAAATTATGCTTTATTATTCCAGAGCAACTTCTTAACTTTGGTAGGGCTGTGCCAGGTGGTAGCCATTGTTGATGCGAATTTTAGTTTTAAAAAAATCTTTGAAAAATTGCAGTATTACCATAAGCATTTCTATCCAAACTTGGGAGGGGGGGATGGAGAAGAACCTTGATATGCTGAATTTTTTGTTTTGTGGGGATGGAAAGTTCAAAACATATTGCCTGGCATTATCAAGCTATTGTGTGTCAGTTCAGTTTAGCATCAGAACATGTCAGCCAATACAGTTCCACTGCTTCACGAAGACATGTGTGGGAACTGGAAATTTTTTAATTGGGATTGACCCCAATCTAAAATGAAATGTTTGGTTGCGGCTTTTTAACGAAAATACAATGAAACAATTGACTTTTTTTTTTCCTTTGGAAAAAATAATTTTCAAACATTTGGTAGAAAACCCTCTACAGAATAGACTTATGGCCTGAAGTCTTGTTCACAGTGAAACTGGTGGGAATTTTGCTGTTAACTTTCATGTAGCCAGAATTTCACTGAGGTTTCCTTTGCAGCAGGAGGGATTGTGTGGCTCTCTATCTGGAGGTATTAATGTAACTTCAAAGCCTCTTGGCCCACTTTAGAAATAAAAAGTATTCTTATGTATCTCATCCATTTGTTGGAGCTCTTGCTCCATTGAAAGTAACATGGGTTTTGTCCCTATCCCAGAGACCCACAAGGAGCTTAACCTATATTTGTTAAAATGGAGACCGGTAACATGTTCTTCTAACACACCAGTAGCAGAAGAAAGGGCAAATGTCCAGGTTAGTGCTCTACCTCACTGGGCTGTCTTCAGATCATTGCTTTAAAATGTTTGTTCTGTGAAGGGGAATCGTTGCAGGCTCCAGATGTAGGTGTTTACACTGGGATCGTACTTCTGTTTTAATGAAGTGCTGTGCATCATACTGTCTCTGTTGGCCTGGACCCAGCGCATGAGATGATTCACCTGCTGCTGAATTTTCCTGCCTGTATAGCAGACTTTACTAATCCCCAGAAAGGTCTACTTGGGAGCTGTTTCCCCATCCCAAATTGGAGTCCTAGTATTAACAATCTTTTATGAGCAAGGAGCAGTTCATTCTGTTGCTGGGTGGCTGGAGGGTGCTGGGTGGCTGGAGTCCTTTGTCACCTCTTCTTTACCTGGGACAAGGTGTTAACAATAGTGAGAGAAGGAAGAGAAAGGACTGGAAGAATCAGAGGAGGGGGAAAATAAATGTTTCTAAGGGAAAAGGAGTGTTCCGTGAGCGATCTTCATCAGATATACACATTTGGAAATTTGCTAAAATGTGTTTGCAATGTTTTTTACAAGCAACATTAAATGAAAGTACAGTTAGTTCTGGACTTAACATACCCATTTGTCCTTGGATTTAGGGCTAGCTCAGAGCAATTTTCCAGTTTTGCACTTCAAGCCCATCTCTACCTGCTTTACTGGCAGGTTCCACTGCACTGAGGACAGTACTGGTAGACACAAAAAGAGCAGGACCTTCCATGGAAGAAGTGGTTCCTAGGAGGGGCCTGAGAGCAGAGTTTCAAAAGCATCATGTTCCCAAAGAAGGGCCAAGTTTTTCAGAAGGGCTGAACAACAAGCACTCCTACTGTGACAGATGGCTGAGTATTTCAAAAGATCTTCCCATTAAAGCTGGCTGGAAATTGCCTATTCTCTTGTTTTTGACAGGAACTTGGGGTTTCTGTTAAAAATAATAATGGTGCAGAATGGGCAGATTTCCTTTCAGCATTCTATTTTTATGTGAGATTTTTAATTGTTTTGGTCAGGAAAACTCTCACTCCCGTAATACATTCATTTACAACTTGCTGTGCTGGAGAGCCACGTGATAGATGCTGCCGCAAGTTTGGATTGGGAGTGCTCAGCCCTCTGAAAGTCAAGCTGTGTTTATATGTAGCTGGGCACTCAGAACGTGGCATCTTGGAACTTGAGGCTGTTTATCAAAATGGGTGCTTTAACATTTCCATGGTTTAACTTACCCATCCGTAAACTGGAGGTAATTCTTCATCCTCAGCAAAGGACTTACAAAATTCCGTGTTTATGCGTGCAACTTTGGAGAAGCAGAAATACAAAAAAAAATTCTTTCTCTTCCATCTGAATGTCTCAGAGCTCTTCTAAACTGTTAATTAATTGAGCAATCATAATGATGCGCCTGTGGGGACGAAAGGGGAGGAATAATTTACAGGTGGGAGAAATGAGGCATGAATGACTTCCTAGCCTTACCTGTGCCACGCTGTTACTCTGTGTCAGATCCAGACAGATACCTTCTGTCCTGTCTCCTTTCGCATCTGTGATGGGTGGCTGGGAACATCAGCTTCCTCCCCCCTTCCTCCTCTTCTTCTGTGGGGAACCCATTTCCTTAACACCAGGCTGCTGTTTCATGGAAGTACAAGGAGTCCACGTGGCCCATCTCTGAGGGAGCAGGCTTGGAAGCTGGGACATTTGCTTCAACTCGCAAGTGCCACCCACTGAACGGGACATGGCCAGAGAGCCATCTCCACTGCAAGGGAGAAAGGGAGTCAAGAAATGAAACTTCTGGGTGCTCTTAGGACAACCGCACATTCTGCCCTGCCTTCCTCCTCCTGACCTTGTGCACAGCGAGCTTACGGTGTGCTGTCCTCTGCACACCTCCCACAGCAATCCAGGTTATATCCTTGCTGCACTGAGCAGAGTGGCTCAGGAATATCTGACCTGGCTCTGAAATACCAGCTCACCTCTGAGGAGTAACATGGCCCCTCTGTCACCCTTTCTTTCCTGTCTGAACCCCTGTATCTGGGGTGAGTAGACTTCTGTACAGAAAACATTGTGAATCTTCTGGCATATGTAGAATAAAAGAGCACAAGGTTAATTCAAATTGTTTAAAATTTGTGGGATGGGCAGGGTAAAAATACTGCTTAGGAAAATGTCCAACGCACAATTTCATCTACAGTTTGGCTGGGAATCCTGTTTAAATTTAGTTCTTAAACACAGCTGTGAAACTCATGAAGATGTCACATTGGTTGCTCACCCAGCAACCTTTATAGCCGCCTGGGAAGGTAATAAAACCACCAATAGTGAGCAGTAATTCTAACAGGCTGCTTTGCTTCGTTCTTCTAGCTGCTCCTTGTCGAGCTCCTGCAACTCAAGACATGAAGTTTTTCTTCTAGCCAACCTGGTTCCGACTGCTTCTCTCTAGCAGTTACTCATATCTGAAAAGGAAAAGAAAAATACTGACATAATTTGCTGGTCCCTGGAACACTACGTTTTTTATTTAACTGACAGGGCTTACGGTTACCTTTAGCCATACTTTTTGAGTAGTTTTTAGCTGGATAGCAGTGATAAGCCCTCCAGGAAAAAGCAGTGGTAAGTGGTGGCTCATGATAAATATTTTGTACTGTCTATAGTCGTGTTCTCCATTCTTTTTCAGTTTATGTATCTTGTAAAAATTTTCTGGTAAAGCTGCTACTCCTATGTGGTGAATTTAAGCCTATTGATTTCTAGCTTTCCTAATTGCATTTTACAGACCCCCTACTGCATCTGGGACCAGAGCTTGAAAAGCCTGGTTCAGTGAAATGGGTTGTCTTCCACAGGTCATTGACACCCTCTATTCTGCCTTATCTAAATTAGGCAGTCTCCAGTATTCTCTGATCTAATCCCAAAAGTAAAAGGTGTGTGTTATGCGCAGATATAATGCTTACACAGAAATTTCCTATTGAGCAGTTATTGGAAAAGGAGATGAAAGCAGGTAGAGCTTGACCTCGCCGTTCAGTGCACAGGCTGCCAGGGTCGCAGTGCCTGCTAACAGCTGGCTCTTCTGCACCTTGGCAGGTGATGGAGTTCCCACTAGTTCAGGAGCCCACTGCCAATGGTTAGCACATGCTGCTGTGAGAAATCTCATCAGTCAAAAGTGTCTCATAAATAATTTAGAGGAAAGCAATTAGCACACACAGCTGTAGCTGTTTGCAAAGTCACAATTATACCTGCCAGGGCAATCTGGAAATGGAAATTTCAAAACCATTTTTTGAAGTAGCCAGAACGGTCTAGCTTGGAGCTAGGGTTGGTGGGTAGTTGTTGATGAGTAAGGAATAATTGCACTTTCACGTCTTTTTATGTGTAATGAAATCCAGGAGAGAATTTTAGTATTTTTTGCGAACTGGGAAAGGGATCAAAGGGATGCACAGTTTGAACAACTCCAGCAGTCAAGGCCTTATCCTTCCAGAGGCTCTGCAACTCATTCAGCTTCAGAGTGAAGGGGACAAGTTTTAATAGAGACTTGGACTTGCATTTTGAAGGCATCAGCTAGTCAAAGCTTGTGTATATGTACAGACTGCCCAGGAAGGATAGGCAGGAGGAAAAGGAAGAAGATATTGCTTGAAATATCTCATCTGAGTATGTTTGCCTTGACAGATCAACGGGAGTAAATTGTTTGAGAACTTCTGAGTAATGATAAAAGAGAGAGGAACCTGCTCTTTCAGAATCTCAAGCAACTATAGGGAAGGTGTGACGACAAAGGTTTGTTTGTGCAGGTGAGTCCTGGGAAGAGAATATCCTTGTTAAATCTAAAGATGGCACCACACTGGGGAGGGCACATGTAAATATATTTTATGATAGGGTTAGAAATCACCTACCTTGATCCTACCTTGGGACAAGGGGATGGACCAGGTAACATTGCAAGATCCTCTCCAGCTCTTCTGATCGCTGTGCATTCAGTCATATCTCTGCTAGCTGAGTGCCCAGAACATTTTCATCTTTACAGGATCCCCCCTTGGCTAGGGAATTATTATTCCAATTTTACCAACTGGAAATTGCAGTATATTGCCAAATGAGGCTGTCCCAGTCCTAAACTCTGAGACTGCTTCCTCTTCCTAAGAGGAAGTTTGACATTGTATTGTGAAAAATGCATTCAAATGCATTTGTGAAAAATGCGTTTGTATTATGAATGCTACAAAACAGTTCAACCTATGCTTAAAGACCAGCTGAATTACAAAAGGTTAGAGTTACAATTTCTACCGGTGACATTATTTTACTCTGTGGTTCTGCTGTGCAAAACCTTATCACGGTTCCCACTGTTGTCTGCACCATTTGACCTGTTCTCCTAAATCAGGGTGCCATGACCTGGCCAAGAAAGTGGCACAGAAGCCCAAAGAACTGCTTGCCGCTTTCCAGTGGCCAAGGCCTCCATCCAAGGAAACTTTCACTGGTGAGGCTTACACAGCAACCAAAAGCAGCAGCTAGTCATTGACTATGAACGGGATGAAAATCCCTGCAGTCAATCAACAGGCTGCCCCTGCTGGCCTGGCGTCCCAGAGACGAGAAAGACCTCCTGTAAGTGATATTAATTGCAGTCTATCTAGAAATCCCTTACAATCGATTTTGTTTGACAGCAACGGGAACTTTCTCTGATATATTATTGAATACATTATGGCTGTGCGCCTTTTTGGACTGCACAATGATTAGTCATTAGTGTATTTTGCTAAGATGCTCAACTCAAGTCTTTAATTTGCTTATTTCTTTCATTTATTTATACTTACTAAGTTTTAGTAGAATCTGGGAAACTGAAGAATGTCCTCTAGAACTGCAGATGAATAATTGCTCAACAGCCAGAACTTTAGTAACTTTAAAAATCTTTATTGAGCAGATATTCAGCCTTCAGGTCACTGGAGTAGTTTGCGTTTTGTCTTCTTGTTAGTTAATCCAACTTCATTCCAATTTAACATGTTAACTAGCTGTGATCAGTGCTTGGCTCTTCTTAAGCCAATCTTGACCAAATTAACACATTTTATAAGATTCTAGATCGCATTGTCTTGTGAATCACAAATAAGTGTTCAAGAAATGTAAGTTAAAATAATTACCTAACATGCTTTAAATGAACATCTTTCCCTCCTATCCAGAGAAAAGTAGTGAGTGCAGAATTTGGATCACTATCCATAAAAGTCTCCAGGAATATTTACAGTTACCCTTCTTGAAGCAAGCTGAGCCCCTGATCTTTATAACATTATTGCAGGTCTGTACTGACAGTACTGCAATGCAGAAATATGAGAAACTACTAAAAATCTCAACTAGGTCAAATAAGAATGCCTCAGGATTTTGTTCAAAACAATAGGCATAATGTTTTCATAATGTAAGTAAATATTCATTGTACAGGAGAGAGATTAACTTCTGTTTTTAAAAAGGGGATTGTCTGGCTGCAGAGGTTGGCTGGGCTGTGCCAGTGACTGCACTGTACATGAGGGTGAACATCTGCCTTAGATGGTATGTTCTGGATCCAGAGGTTACCGCCTGCAGTCTCCTATCACATCCCCACTCTGGGAGCTGTCGAGTCTGGATTGGGATGTCTCTCCATTGTCTTTGATGATAAGTTAGTCAGGGAAAAAACTGTTCTTCACTAAAGGTAGGATTCATCTCCCTCAGCTTTAACTTGTAGGAGCTGTCTGGGTCTGTCCATAATGAATGGAGAAGGAATGGCTACTTCACCTGGAGATTCCTCTTCTAATCTAGATGGGATGACTTGCCACTGGAGGAGCATGTACTTTACTCTTCATTTCAGAAGTTCTGGCAGCAAGGTCAGACTGGATGTCTCCTTTTTACATAGTCAATTTTGGTTAATACCACAATAAATTTCAGCACAGTAGGGTCCCTGATGTTTCTTGGTGCTAGCATAACTCCAGTAACGTTGTACAGGTTTTGCTTTGGTTAAGTTTTTGTGGGTTTTTTTTGTATACTGAAAGATAATATGGAATCCTTTAACGAACCTTGTTTTCCCCTTTTAGTCTCAGCCATTAGCAATAATCCGTGCGCTTAAACCTTCAGCATTTATCAGTTTGAAGTTCAAGTGCTTACAGTCACTATTCACGGCCCAGCCACAGTGGATACCTTTCAAATGCTAGCAACTGATGCTTCAAGCTAACAAGGCTGGTTATTCACCTGGGGCTCAGCCCTGCATAGGAATCTCTCATTTGACTATGAGAGTTTACATTTGTTTTAAAGACATTCATTATACAGAAGAGGTTAAAGAGGTTTAGCTCTTTTGGCAGTGGGATGTGGCTTTTTCTGTAGCTCCTCCAGGGACTGTAAGGAATCAGAGGTTGTTCCTGAACATTTTTACATCCCTCCATGTGGTCAGGATGTTATCTGCTTAGCTTTTAAAAATTCAAGGACACAGAATGAACTGATGTCTCTGAAGCAGAGGCTGACAGTGAGTACTGGTCTTCTGCTGCATCATCCCTAAATCAAACCGTGCCCATCTCTGAGATGATAGTTCCCAAGCTGGAGTGGCCCCTAGTTCAGGTTGGGGCATTTCCCTTTCACTTGTAACTTCCACTCAGAAAATGGGCAGATGTCTCAATAACAAACTTGTCATCAGAAACATCTTCTGTAAGTGCCAGGTCTCCAATAAATTGCCTGGACTTTCTTTCCTTGGAGTAATTTTTGAGTAGAGATGAATAAGCTATTTTATTTGTCAGTTCTAATTTGAAAAGCGAAGTTCATTATGTTTCAAAAGCTTCAGATATAGAGGACCAGCTCCAGATGATATTGCATGAATGTCTTGATAGGACACTGGGAAAGGCCGACATCCTTGCCTACTTCATTTTGAACTCCCCATTTGATCTTACTTTCTCCTAGTTGATTCTCCGAGGCTAAGAAAAACCCATAAAAACAATTCCCTTTCACTGATCTGAAAATATGTAGGAAGGCCCCTCCAGCACTTTCCTTTCTCTCTGAAGATGGTCTCAGCTTCTCCAGCCTCTCCTGATAATGAAGATTTTCACTGACTGTAACATCCTCATTTCTGTCCTACACTGCACGTTCTACATCCTTCTCCATGTACAATTCTGGTGCTGCAATGACTGTAGCTATATACTGCTTTAGAAGGAGTTTGGCAATTACAATAATGGTATCATTTGGGGAAGCTGATAATCAAATCTCTGCTGCAGGAGGTTTTTACCTCTTTTTCTCTCAAGTTCTAAGAATCGCAGTGACAGCTTTGTCCTGCTTCTAATTTATTCCTTATTCCATTTCATTCTTTTGTTTCTGATGGAACAACCCCTCACAATCTGATATGAGTGAAAGGCAGCACAGTGTCAAAAGAAAGTCCCACGTTTGGCTGCCAAGCAAAAGACAAAATGTTCCAGTAGGATGCTGTGCATCAGCAGTGCTTCCAGGAGACAGCCTTCTTCCAGATCTTGCCCCTAGTGTGTCAGTGTTAGAGGGAACACAGCCAACATGTTTTAATGAAGAATATTGGCAGTCGGTTGGAAGAGACCACATTTATCCTTTCTGTAACACCATTTGGACTAACATCATTTATGCACATTTAAGGGTTGTTGTTCACTACAAGAGCAGTGGCGGGGCATTCTGAGACTGTGGTTCCACGCACATTTTTGCTGGTGGCTAACTGGATTCCTGCCTGCCCTTCCAGCCTTGACTGCTTCAGCCTGCCCCCGCCTCCAGTTGTCCCTGTGCAGCTCTGGAGAAAAACTGTTGGTTATTGCGTCTTTTTTTTTTTCCCCCACCATGTGGATCGCTTCAAGCATGCATTTTCCAGTGAGCTTCACAGATAGTAGTATTGGCACACCTGGAGGGAGGGTGGGAGGGAGCAGAGATACAGGAGTAAAAAAGAGTGACTGGAGGCAAGAAACTTCCCCAGCTGGTTTCACTGCCTAACTAAACATGTGGAAATGTACCTAGAACTAGCTTTAAATTACCTAGCTGAGTAGCAGCCCTGGTGAGCTACAGAGCACAGCAGAGTGTAGTCACCTGAGTATTTTCTGGGTTTCACAAGTGGGCTCTGCAGCCTGCACTGTATTGGTACCATGACGACACTGCCTGTGGTACCTGGAATAGCTAGTTTAAATATAGGCTGTACGTGGTCGCGGTGAGCTCTGGTCTGTGCAGACATACAGCAAGATATAATTATGGACTATCCAAGTTCAAAGCTAAACACTATGTTAGGGGGGCCTTTCTTTCACTTCTGCAGTCCCTTTTACAGTTATACCTGGGGCCCGTTGACTTCAATCTGCTTGTTTTCCAAACACACCTGCAGGGCAGGGAAGCAGCCCTGTCGGGGTCCTGTAGAGTGAGATCTGAGAAGCACTCAGAGACTTGCCTATTTCGCAAGCAGCAAGAATCGCTTGGGACTTACTGCTCCCCCTTGTTTGAGGGCAGTCACCAGTGCCGCGGCAGAGCTGAGGGGTTGTGTGGCTCTTCATCCTTCAGCACAACACTGAGTATCTTACACCACCGGTGAGGGTGGCCCAAGCTATTCTGACTTGCATGCAAAGTGGACAGGGAACAGAAGTGTTTTCTGCCCTGCGGCCGGGGCTAGAGAGGTAACAGCCTCCAACCAGCAAGTGCTGGTGGCCACTGTGGGGTGAAGCACTGTCCTGAAATGCCAGGCACAGGGGGATTCACTCTAGGAGTTTGTGGTGGAGCAGAATGTTGGTGTTAATACATGTCATCCTCAATCACTAAGTGTCCTCTCTCCCTCAAGAAAATTAGCCTTCCCTCTGAAATCTTTGTCAACGTTGTAATTATGAAAGTACAGATATTTTAAATTCAGTTAAGTAAATGTGCGAGTAGCGGTGGTTTTGTACTTTAAAAGCTCTGCCTGTATTTATGTAATTGGGTTATAATCATAGATGAGGAACTGAAAAACTCACCCTGCAGTGATGGAGATGTCACGGGTCCCCTCATCCCCACCTCTGCCAGAAGTTGCCTTGGATGAGTTGTGGGGGCCATGGAGCACACACTAAAAAGCTCTGAGAAGTCTGCTTTTAAAACATTGTGCAGTTTTGGTTTTTTTTTTAAACCAAGTTACTTTGCAGATCCAATTCAGAGTTTGCTGCATACATTATATTGCCAGCCTCTGCTTTGGGCATGTAGTGAGATGAGCAGCTGGAAAATTGGCAACCTCTTAAATGAGGTTTGTACCTATCTACATGGCTGTAGTAATATAAGGCTTAATCTTTATCAAGTCCCTTGAATTTGAGGGAAGAAGAAATGCCACTTTTTGTTAACTGTGAGATAGAAGCCAATGTTTAAATTTTAGGAGATTCAGCTCTGAGATACACTGAAGTGATCTTTTTTTTCAGGAGCTGCTGTGCACTTGTCCTTGACTGGAAGGACAAATCGAGCAAGTAGGGGTGGAGGCACCAGAATCCCAGGCAGAGCGTGAGCATCTGGGGTGGCCACAGGGAGGGCGGCAGGAGGGGCAGAGCTGCTACGGCTGGTCGAGAGTCTCTGCAGCAACTGGGCAGGGGCTGAAAGTACAGAGGCAAGATTATATAGCAGGGATGTTTCCTCACAGGGGAGTCTGGGGTACCTCTGTTGCATTATTGCTTCCTTCCCCCTTGTATTGCTGTGCTATAGAAGGATTAACCTCATGAAGTTTCTCATGGCCTGGAGAAACTTCAAACTTCCTGAAGCATGGGCTGAAGAGTAGCCACGCTCCATTGTCTGTAGTTGCGTTCAGGTTAGAGTTCACCCGCTGTGAATGTACCTTTTTTAAAGTGTTTTTACCTTGTTGCAATTTAACAGCAATCCTTTCAATGTATTTATGGACAAGTATGTGCTGAGACGCACAGATATTTCTGCCAGTATAGTCTTTGCATCACAACTTGAAGCTATGTGAAGGAATGTGCAAGCACTTTGGAGCAGTCCTTAATTTTATTCCTATTCAGAAGTGGAAAAATAGGCAGGGACAACAAAGAACAAATTTAATTTTCCTTCTTAAACCCTGCCAGCTTGAATAATCTTTTGCTGAGTTTCCTGATGTGGCTATTCGCATTCTTGTGTGAATTCAGACTGGCTGCTAGCAGCCTCCAAATAAAACATGGTTATATGGACATTTACCTTGGCCATGTTCTTGCTTGGCGACATGAGACGCAGAGCAGCCAACTGGTTCGGCTCATGCTACATGTCCGCTTCCAGCAACTGCTTCCTGTACAAGCTCACTGCTGTCCAAATTAATGGGATTGTTGCTTTAGCTCAAGATGTAGAAGATTTAGTTCTGGTGTTTGTGTCAGTGATCAATGAAGTCAGGAAACTGCCTTTACAGAGCATTCAAAAGCCCTTTTATTCTGAAAGAATCAAATCCAGGCTTCTGTTAAATGCAGTAAAGGCTGCCATCATTAAAACATTGAGGCTGCAAGTTTGGCCACAAAAATGTTACAGTAATGCAGTTGGTATTCAGTCCTTTCTGTCAGCGTTGCCAAGTCTGGCTTTTATTTATTTATTTATTTATTAATTTTCACAAGTCTCATGTCTTTCACGCGTTCCATAAAGCCTCAGTGTTTACAGGCATCTTACTCATCTGAGAATCTCAGCTTCCAGTTTTTAAAGATCTGCTACTAGCCCTCATGGACAGAGAGGAAGCACGAACACGTGATAAGGCTGATCCTCACAGCTGAAACCAGAAGGCTCATAAAACCCCACATTTAAAAAGTCAAATCATGATTTTTTAAGAGGACCTCATGAACTTGGGCTCCCATTTATGTGTCTCAAGTGCCTGGCGTAGGCTGTACTAATGATCGCCTGGGTCAGGCCATGATTTGAGTGCAGAGGTGCTGTTACATACAGAGAGCCAGAGAGCACTGCAGCACTGATGGGCTGGGGGAGGAATCCTCTTTCCATTTATTACATTCTTGTTTTAACTTCACGGCCTGAGCATTGCCTTGTGCACCCTGTTTACTGTGTGTTTCAAAAAGGCCAGAGGATGCATCCTGTTGCTCTGAAACTGCTTAGCCCATTTTGGCTGGATTTACTGTGCAGGAAGAACAAATGGTTGCTTAGGAAAGCACTGCATTTAATGAGAGAGCTGGGCTGGACTTTTTTCAAACAAACAAAAGCCAGCACCTCTCAGTTTGGCACTGGCTTTGCCATTTTGTTTGTTGCATCACCCCATTGTCTTCTCTATCCCCTTTTTTTTTATGATTTCTTTGTTATAGCATTTCACAACCCACGGCCTGGATACTGTAATTCCTGGAGGAACGCACAGCATAATGGATACTGCGTGAGCACAAAATAGCTCACCTCGTGCAAAGCTGTTAACAAAAATGATGCATCGTGGCTGTTTCCCAATCTTCCCTGCTTTGCTGACTTTTCTTTATCTGGAGTAATTCCTTTAGCTTCTCCTCACAGGGGCTACCCAGTGAGAGGAAGTGTAACCTTTCTCCACCCAGCAACAAAAATGCAATGGTCTTGGAGCACTTCCCACTTTCATGATGTCCCTGACAACACAGCACAGCCGTTAAACTGGCCCCTCTCTTCCCCACGCTTCAGGCAGAGGAACTGTGGTACAGAGATGTTAAACGACCCACAAAAGGCAGCGCACGGAGAAACAAACCCCGCTGCCTCCACCGCAGCCTGGGGAAAGCCCTGCCTGCAGCCCTCCCTGGAGGAGCAGCAGTGCTGCCAGACTGCTGAGGCCGGAGTAAGGACAGTGTTTTTCAATTTGGGTTTTTTAGAAACACATCCATATACCGAGATACTAATGGTTTATTTTAAAAAGTCGGGTTGTTTCTTTAAATTCCTCATTTCTGCGGCCATCGCTGGCGCGCAGCGCAGGAGGGGGCAGCGGCGGCCTGCAGGTTCCGCGGGCCCCGCGCCGAGCAGGGCCGTCCTCAGCCGGGGAGGGGACGGGAGCTGCCGCCGAGTGACGACGGCACCAGGAAAGGCCCGCGTCGCCTTTTAGCACCCCCGGCTCACACGCCCCACCGCTGTGCAGGGATGGCCCGGGGCTGGGGCTGGTCAGTCTCCCCCGGGCCTTGCCCGGGCTTCCCGGAGGAGAAGGGCAGGACGGGGAACCCGGAGGGCCGGGCAGAGCAGGCCCTGCCCCGCCGGCCGCCGACACGGCCCCGCTCCCCGGGCGGGCGCAGGCGCGCTGCCCCGCCGGCCGCTGCCCCCCGCCCCGTCGCAGGGCTGACGCGGCGGCGCCGGCGCAGCGCGCTCCGGCCCGGCGTGCGGCGGGGGGCGGAGCGCGGCCCTGGCGGCGGCCGGGATGAGCCGGGCGGCGCCGGCGGGCAGAGGTGAGGCGGGGGGCGGCGGGCCCGCGCGGGCCGTTACGGCGGTTGGCGGCGGCCCTGGCCCTGGCCCCGGCCCCGGCCCCGGCCCGCCCTGCGCTCAGCCCCGCGAGTGCGGGGCAGCGCGGCCTGGCCAGCGGCCGCCGGGCGGCTCCGGCCGGTCCCGCCGTGCGGGCCGGGGGAGCGGGAGGCAGTGCCCGCCCGGAGCTCCCTGCGGCAGCGCTCAGGCTTCTCTCGCCCGGGTTCGCCCCGGCCCCGGTGGCTGGAGAGCGGCGGGGCCGGGAGCGCGGGCGCCCGGACGCTGTCACGGCGGAGCCGCGGGCGGGCGGAGGCCGCGGGGCGCCGCTTGCCGCTGTGCTGCCGGCCCGCTCTGCCTTCCCGCTTCCTCTCCTGCCCGCTCTGTGGGCGCCGGGGGGCAGGCGCTGCGTCTAGGTGCCTGGCGTTGTCACAGGGGTTTGAGTGGGCTAGCGGGAACAGGGAGTCTGGGGAAAATCCTGGGCTAGTGTGGAGGCGTTCAGTGCCGGTCTCTCCTGGGGAGCACGGGCAGACGCTCCATAACTACGAGTCTGGGAGAGTCAGGGCGCTGATGGAGCTGGGCAGCTGTAGAAAGGGATTTTCAGTTGTTGCAAGAGATTTTTTTCCCATCGTTGGGCTCTCGACCCCACTTCTCTGCCCCTGAGGTGCCTCTTGCTCACAGAGACTCCCAGCCTTTTTGTGGTGTAAGCAGAGAGCTTACCTGCTCCAGTGCTGTTTCCTCTCCCTTCCCTGAGCCCTTCCAAACTGGGCTGTGCTGGTGAGGCAGTGACTGGGAGCTCAGCAGGGGTGGCTGGCGCAGGTGGGGTGCTGAACTGCTGGGCAGGAACAGCAGAGCTGTGTTCCTCAGCTGAGGACTGGGTTTAACTAACACGCTCTCCCTAAGCCATCTCCAAACTAAACTTGTTCTAGCCCAGACTTCTAGCTCTGAAGAGAAGTGGATTGCCTTTGGTAGTAGCCTCGCCTTTACTTGTCTCTGTGTGTGTCACTAACACAAGTAGAGAAGTAATCTTTTTTCAAAGCCACAGGAATAAGTGTTTAATACTTGTGAAAATATCCTGTGTCTTAAGGAAAGCCTTTAGAAAACATCAGGGAGACCCTTCGTCCCAGAGATGTGCAAGGACCTAGACTGAAATTTCAGTTTCTGTTCCTTTCGCAGTGCTTGGACAGCAAAATTTGATAGACTTTGTTTCAGCTACTTCCATGCTTCTGCCCTGCAGAGGTATCGGGAAGGAAGGGACAAAGCTTGAGTGATATTTCATTAAAATAAATCTAAAGCCTGAAGATTAAAAATTATTTATGTCCTTATGCCTTACTTGTACCAAAGTAACTTTGGGCTCTTTAATCTAGAATTTTTTCTCTTTCATCGCTCTGATTTGTGACAGTATTTCTCTTAAATGCTATTTTATCTGCTATACATATCTCCGCTAATCTAAAGGAGGATGTTTCCGTAAGTAAATTATAATCGTCTTGCCAGAAATAAATTTAGCAGATGTGTAGCCAGCCGGCTGAGACTGTGGGTTAGTTCCCAAAAACACTAGCTGAGAGAAGGGAAGAGACCAAAGTAACTGTACGAGTTTAAACATTGCAGTGTGATAACTGCAAGGTCATCAGCTCCATGCCCTGCTGTGTTCCCATGAGTTGGTAACTTTGGACTTTGGCAGTTTCTGTGTGGGCTTGTGTTAATACGTTATGTTTTGTCAAAGTGCTTTTCCCTAGGGCTTGTTTCACCTCTGAGACAGAATATGTGGTTAACAGTTCACAGAACTGTGCTGGGCAGGTCAGAAAAGAAAGCGAAGAGGAGAGAGCTCCCAGTGCTGTGAACCTGCGTTACTTCTGCATGTGCTAATTGAATCATTTCAGACTTCCTGACCTTACCAGCTTAGTTCTGGCCACGCAGTGGTTTGAAGAGAGACACCCTTCCCCGGCTTCCTCTTGTTCTTTCCAATTTTGGATTCCGATTGGGGGAGGGAGGGCATCTTCTTGCACGGCATATCCCAGCTCTCTCTCTAACCTCAGGCCCGCTTTTTCTTTCCTGCTTATCTTCTGTCCTTGAGAGCCTGCCCAGATCTCCAGTGGGAAAGGCTAGACTCGCTGGGTGTTGCAAGAACCGCTGCCTCCCACGGGAGCAGGTGATGCGTAAATTACTCATGCCCGCACAAGACCATGCTCCCAAGGCTGTTTGCTTTATTTACATTACTGATGCTCTTCAAAACAAGCTTCTTTATATTTTGAATAGTAGTATTAAAATCTGGGCACTCTGGGGGAAAAAAAAATAACAACCTAGGAATTAGCAAGTGAGCTGTATTTGAATTACTCATTGGCTGCATGTGTCTCTTGATCTGCTGGCCACCCAGAGGCAGCCCTAGGTAGCCTGTGGTGATCTAAGTATGAAGTAGCTGCAATGCTGCAGTGCTATGGGTTTGTTCTCTATGTGTGTGGACAAAGGTTTCGGTGGTCTGATGCTTCAGGTGTCAGCTGGAAACCTTTGGTTAGAGTCCTGTCAGCAGCACTGGTTGGGTCTGCCTTTCCTGTTTCTGTGCTTTTCAGTTAGAACCTGGGCTCTCTAAACCTGCCAAAAATAAATAGGACTGCCAAGGACTAATTAGTGGTTAAACTGTAACAGGCTTAAAATTGGTGAAAGATGTGAATGGGTAGTGTCTTTTCCAGTTCTTAATTTCACTGAAGGTGACATAAGCTGCAACCATGTAAGTTGCAAACGGAGTGAGCTGCTAATTGCTCTAATGAAAATATAACAAAAATAATGAAATTGTTACTCAGTAGGGGATGAAGGGCCTTGCGTTCCTCCATTCCTCCTGTGTAGGTGTTCAATGAATTTTAGACCAGCTTTATGTCAAGTTGATACGAAGTCATGTTTGCTTGTAACTTACCAGAGCTCTTGGGATAGGTCTCCATTCTGAAAACTGAGTGGCTCCCAAATATGTTTTTAAAAGCTTAGAGTACAAAGCAGATTTATAACCAGAATCTGCCATTAGTACAGAGCTGTAACAGTTCGGGGTTGTCTTTATTCAGTGCAAAAGAGATTGTGCCTTTTAATATTTAATCATTTGCAGATGGTTTGTCAAACAGCTGAAGGGGTGAGGACTAATGACAGTAAATTTCTTTCACTTATGGTCTTTGAGGAGGTGTACATCTTGGGCTTTGCTGGGTTTAAGATTTTGCTGGTATAGGCTTGGCAGCATCCCTGTGCAGTGGAGGTATGGCTTATACTAGCCCAATGACTCTTCATGGTGCGAGTTCCTCGACTTCAGAGGTTTTTCATCTGTGTCAATGTATGGGGCGAAGATGTGACTTTCTCTTCAGGTTCCTAAACTTGGGGTGGTTCTTGCTTTATTTTTGGTCTTATGTTGCTCACTTCAGTTCCTTTTCTAGCAATGCACTTCTAAGCTGTCCTTTTGCCTTGCTGATTTATGTTGCCAAGTAAAACCAGTAATACTCTTGTAGCACTGATGGAAAATAAGTTCTTCAAGCAGTACCTTTAATTAAATATTTGCGTATGGATTATCTTTTGTCACTCTAAGTAATGCTGCTATTAGAAAAGTGAACTGTTTCAGCTCCTAGGACTGGGATTAATTGCTCCTTGGAGGCTTTTGCTTTAAAGGGATCCAGACTCAAAATTGATTATGTTTGAAAAGGGAGAGGGGAAGGCAGGAAAGGTTTGCTTGGATTAAATGGCTTAGTCAGACTTTCTTCCCATTTTAAGGAGAAACTTTTTTGTACAGAAAAAGCTTTCAATGTGGAGAAATTGGCGTGTGCATCACAGACAAACATGAAGTATTTTTTAATCCTGTAAGTTATAATGTGAAGCATTTTTTAATGATCTAAGTTAAAAATGAAGCAGAACAACAGGTGGGTAGAATAGCTTTCCTAAGATCCTCCTTTGTTGCAGTTTAAGAAGCTGGATTTCATGTCACTAATGAGCAAATGAGCTATTTCGATTGCTGTTGCAATTGATTGCGTTGAAACCGTGGCACCACTCTCGTCTCCCAATTCAAGTTTGCCTCGGGTTCTTTTTGTTGTCAGGACTTATCTTTGCTAGAATCTAGTTCAGTATTTTTCCCACTGTGATCATTAGTTCAGCCTACTATGGGTGAAACAATGGCAGATGTAGGCGTTTCAGCTCCTGTGTAATCCACGGCTGTTCAGAAAACCAGCGGTCGCTCAGCCTTCTTCCACATCTGAGGTAGTGCCCATGGAGCAGATGCTTCTTGTTGGACTTTGCTACGAGAGAGCAAGGAGAAAAGCAGTGACTCCAAATCGTTCAGGAGTGTTCTCCTGAACGATTTGCCTTGGTGCTCAGGTTTCAGCCTTGGTGAGGCTGAAACCTGAAAAACCAGCAGGTATATTGCACAGTTACTGGGCACATACTGCTGAGACTCTGAGAAGCAGTGAAACCATTGCCTTCATGTGCTGTGTTCTTCCTAGAGTACTCAAGGCTTGCTGTGTTGGCAGAAGCCCCTTGTATACATGGCTCTGTTGAGAACGCTGCGATTTTGCTGGGTTGGTTTGTTTTACCTGGATGGAAGTGTGGCTGGAATAAGCTGTCCTAGCAAGACTGTGGTTTGACTGGTGTTTACTGGGGCCACTCAAGGAATGTTTTGTAGGTACCGTACACAATAGACAGACATGTAGAGTTTGTAGCATAAAAGCAGGCATAAACTGGATCTAGTGTAGAGAAGTATGTAAGAGCTAGAAGAGCAAGTCTGAGAAAATTGGCATGAGGAGATGTTATGTCCCAATTTTTATGATAACTAAGTTGCGTGGTGACTAGTAGAGGGTTACAAAAGAGCTACACTCTATTGCAGTGCTTATACTGTTAAGCCGTACTGTCTTGCACATCTCTGTCAGTGGAGGTAGCCAGGTTCCTTTCTAGGTTGTAGGTAGTGAACTCTGGACTGTTTTCTGTATGGTGGGAATACCTTACCCGAGTGCTAAATGATATTCCTCATCTTCTCTGCATTTCTACTCCCTTCCTACTCCTCCACAAAAAAAAAAATTAAAAGAATGCCACCTGCTGTTTACGTCTAAGATGAGTAGAGTGAAAAACGCAGAAGAGCTTCTTAAGTCAGACTTTAAATACCTGTTTTTGCAGGTGTCTAGCATTCATATTTGTCTTTAAAGTCCAATTGTTAATGTTTTATTTCCATTTGTAGGCTCCTTTATTTTCAGCTAGGTGAGGCCTACATGTAATGCTTGGGACAGATGTGGCTAAGGGAAAATTTGTTATAACAGTTTGTAAGTCAGGATCAGTTGGATAGAGGGGGAGGGCAAAGTCCATTTCTGAATTTGAGAAAAATACAAACTGTTGTAAAATACAGGATGTGATGTACTCGGTGAGGCTGGGACAATTTGCATGAAACATCCTATGTTGTGTGTGTGGCTGATGCCTTCCCCTTGTGTTTCTGATTCTTCTACCTTTGAATTAATGTTTTTAGTTATGTACTGAAGGTGAATAGATATTACTATGCAGGATTTACACTCTTGTGTAGCCTCAGATATATCTTCATTGCAGACTTTGAGATGCAGGGTTTTAGTGGGGAAGGGGATTTTTAAGGTGGTTAACTGGTGTCCTGTATTGTTATTGCTTTGTTAATGCAAAGATAAACACTGATTATAGAAGCTGGTGGTGGTGTTGTCATATGGAGTGAGCTGTTACTGTAAATATAGAGGAACCACTTCACAGAGTAACTGTGTCATTCTTTATCTAGTCGGAGAACGACCATTTCTGTGGCAGTACATGCATTGCTGTTCCTTTAAGGCAAAAATTTGTGTGAGCGTGTGAAGTGTCTTCAGAGTGCCTGCTAACATTTATTGCACAAGAATAAGTGTTTGCTTTGTACAGTGCTGATGGAATAGGGTACCTGCACACACTTGCTGACTAACTTGGACTTCAAAGTTTTGTTTTTCAAAAGCCTTTTGAGGCAAGCTAGTTAACCGTGCTTGCTCTACAACATGGGTATTGAGAGAGATTTAACCTCGGGCTAGAGAGACAGAAATTACATATAGGGAGCGTGGGCTGGGTGAGGAATTACCTGTTTATTGCTTTACCTCAAGGGAAGGTAAATGAGAAGAGTCTGTTTACGCACCCAGCCATTGCAACTATTGCTTCTTTTTCCTTGTGGTGGAAGTGAGAATGTCCTAGGGAACGTGGGATTGTGTTTGGAGGACGGGTGGAATTTTGGATAGGCATTTTGCCTGAGGAGTGTGTGTTAGTGTTTTGCTATTAAGTTACAGTCCAGATAACTCTGAATTCATTTCCTTTATTCTTTCAGCTGTTTTTCAAGATCATAATGCAGCAGAAAAATGAAAAGCCATAGAAGACATTTGCTTTGGAAAAGAAGTCAGTTGCTGGCCCAGTCTAGAAGATGGACCACTGGATTTGGGGAGCTTGGGAAATACTGCTTCCAAAAGCAATTTTCCCTAGCTAAGAAGAAAAGACAGAGTGCTCAGCTAATTGTGAGCTTAAATCATAACAAACTGTACAGAAGACTGCAGTACAGAAGGAAGGCACTTGAGCTCCAAAGCAGGTGGGCTCCTGATGTGCCTCTAAATGCAGAAACCTATCAAAAACCTACTGTTGAACGATACAGCTTTCCTTACAAAAATACTGAGAGCAAAAAGATCCTGTCCCTATCGCAAAGCCAAAAGCCCGACTGGAGAAGCAGTAAGAAAACTCAACAATGAATCCTTTCAGAGTGCAGGTCCCTTGAACGAAGAGTTTGAAACTTTCGCTATTCTTAATAGCATCCCTGGCAATATCCACTATGTCTCATGTGGTACGCTGGATGGTGCTGCCTTACCTGTAAAGAAAGGTGGTTTTGTATACAGCGGGGAGGAGAGCAATAATGGTGAGGGCAACACAGTCCCAATAGTTTTAAACAACTATAAAAGGAAATGCTGTTGCAAAGGGAGTGGAATGGAACTTGTGGCCCCTTGACAGCTATAAAGAGGTCCAAATTTAACCATCATACTGTAAAAAAGAGATCTTTATTTATGATGCATAAGAAACTTTCTATGGTTAGGTTTCGGTATAGAATTATAAAATCCCCGGAACTTCGAGCAAGAGGCAAAACCTGCAAACTGCGAAAAATCAAGCCAAGGTGGGTGGAGAAAGTTACGAGGGACCATCAAGAGACGCTCCAGCGGGATTTTGAAAGTGGATTGTGTAATTGGCTTTCCTACTGGAAATCTAAAAGTAACCGTCTTTGGAACCAGTACAGCGTACCAGATATGAACAATAATACACCCAAATCTTTAGGTGAGGAGAACGAAATATGTGCACCTGCGATCTGCCGTACGCAGGATGCGTTACCGTGTGCTGAGGAGCCAGAATCCGGAGGGCAGGATGGCAGTGCGGATGCTGTCCTGCCAGAACTGCATGCTAGAGCGTCTCTGGAAGCAGAGACCTTGCACCAAGTGGAGACCAACGGGGCTCTGGCAGAGGATCATTGCTCTGACGTTTTCGTCTCCATGACAGAAAAAGAAATTGCTGTTTCAGGTCAAGATGATGCAGAATCTAATGAGGGTGTAGATGGAATGATACTGTTGCAATCCTTGCAGGATTCTGATGTCAATGATAATTTTGCAAATGGACCTTTATCCATGGAGCTGGCGCAAAATGAGGACAGCTCTAGCCAAATGGAAGTAGAGGGCTCCTTAAACTTGGACATTTTTAGTGCAAAGTTACTAGATCACCCTTACTGTAAAAGTCCTCTTGAGGAGCCTTCACCAGAAAGCACAGGACTAAAATCAGGAACTCGGAAGGGAGGCAAAAGGAACAGTCAGAAAGCTTCCCGGGTGGCTGATGAGCAGTTGGCAACGTGGCTTTGTGGTATACCTTTTACATATCTTAGGGCTTCCAGGAATTCCTGAAAACTGCTGGATGTATTGTGGAGTTTACATGTTATGTTAATTCCTTTATTAAAATGGTTTCTTATTGTGAATTGTAAAGGGTGCTTAGCATAACACTTAATGAAATGAGGCTGCAAAGAGGAAAGCTGCATGAAGGAAGGACAAATCAATGCTTATCTGACAAGCTGTTTTGAGGAATAGTTGAATGGTGCCTCTGCTGCTTATGTTTTAGAGAATACAATGTAATTTCATTGGAATCTTTGTGGAAAATTGTTGATAGACAAATGTCTTTTATCATGTGGTTTCAGAAGATGATACGGGGTTAAAACTTCCAATTTTTTAAATGGTTGACAATTATTACTCTTAACTTGGTTTTTGAAAATCCTTAGTGTTCTAATACTTCCTTCCAGCCTTATCCTCTCTTCTCTTTCTCTCTTAGAATGAAACTAAATCACTTAATGAATCTCAGGTTTTAATAGCCAAATATTGTTCATTGTCACTTAGTTTTCTCTTCAATTTTTCATAAAGTAGGCTTAATGAATCTTATTAGACAATATTTTTTAAAAAGGCAAGACTAGTCTTAGCAAAGGTTCAGTGAAAAGGCTTTGGGATCTTTTTACTCAATGCTGAGCATGCAGTACTTGATAGTCTCTCTGAAGAGGAACATGGTAAAAATAGTAATCAGTGTCTTATTTATGTATAGCAGCATACTGTACATGTAGTAAGGAGCAGTAAGCTAACACGTTGTGCCACCTAGTACCATTAATATAATGTTCAAGTTCAGTGGTGTTCTGATAACTGAAGTCTTCCTTTGGAGAAATTGGCTTCATAGATTCCCATAAATCTGAAGCTGGTGTCAACTGGTGTTAAAGGGATTGTTTGAAGTTTGACATGCTCTGATTTTTCTGCCCACCTTTTTGTCCTTCAATTTTGCAATTGATTCTCTAAAGCAAAACGTGAAAAAGGAGACATTGAACCTCAAAAGATGATTTAGCTTTCCATATCCACAAGTTAGTGTGGGATGTATTTCTCTATGACTGGCTTTACGTGATCCAGCAAGGACCAGGCACTATTTGAGAAATTGAGAGAAACTGTGGTACCAGAGTGAACAGACCACTTCTGCAATGGAGTTTTAAAGCTTGTCCAGCAGAAAAAAGGACGTAATCCTTCTGTAACAGTCAAGAACCAAGATTGTATCAGGGTGGCAAACATTAAAGTTTTGTGGTCTGATAGGCAGTCATGTTCTTGTTCATGAGAGGCCTGAATAACTTAAAAAAATAAAATTAAAAAGACAGACAGCAAACGCACTAAATTTTCCCACGCTTGACAATTTTAAGGGAATTCTTACCTAGCTTCTGAATGAAAGTAGGTGAGTTTGAAAGTTTCCATTTTCTTCAGAGTTGAGGGTTTCTCTCTGAGGATTGAAGCCAAGTCTACACTACAAACACACTCATACTGACAGTATAGCACTTCTGAGTTTTATCAGCTGAAAAGCTGTAAAAAAGAATTTTAATTTTGATATAACTGTGTACAGAAGTTCTTGTCTGTTTAGGACTGTTGTTAGTAATTAACTGCACCCTAAAAGATACTGCTAACCTAGCAAGAGTTGCTAGGGTAGATGCATGAAGGAGATGTAAGTGTTATGGATACTCTCGGGTTTTGAATTTCTCTGCAGCAGCTGAACTTGGATGTTAATGGGCTGCAATATTTAGTGCATTCTGATGTGCTATTAGGTGTCAAACAGAGCTCCATGGTAAATCCTGTTTGTGATGGGTGTCTGATCTTGCACCAGGTCTGAACTTCGTATTTTCCTCCTTGAGTTATGCAGTTACACCAGCCCAAGTGAGGTCAGTCTAGCTAGAGGTGTCTTGGAGCTCTGCTAGTGTTAGTTGTAACTACAAGAACAATCCTTCCTCTGCGTGTATGAATAAAAAGTATTTTAAAATTTTATATACTAAAAGACAATAAGGTACACTTGCATCCCCATACATCTTCTATCTAGACTTCTAGCCAGAGTGAGAAATATCCTCCCTGTCAGTCTACTAAAATGTAAGGGATAAAAGCTGTTAGGCAAGTGTGTGGCAGAGTTGCGAGGAAGGATATCCTTTTGTGAAGAATTCTTCCTTGTTGCTTGATCTCGCTCTTCAATTCTCCCTCCCTTCTGTCGCACATCCAGGTGTACTTCTTGCTGTATCTTCACTGCTTTTCTCATCTCTTTGTGTTTTGTTCTTGGTCTCTCCTTTTTTTATTATTTTCTTACTGCTGTTCTTCTGGCACTTTTTTCTGTCAGATGTTTCTCTCATCTTGCTTCTTCCCATCCTGATCTTTAAAAGTTTCCAGGAAATATTATTATAGCCTTAGTAAACAGAGCGCTAAACATACACTGCACTGTCCAGGGATAGTCTGCCATCACACCCAGGCCTGAGAAGAGTCCTGAAGTTTGGGTTAGTGCAATTTCCCTGGACTCTGATCTCAGATCCAGCTTTCTGTACGCAGAACACGTGTTTTCTGCTGCATTTGAAAACTCATTTTCAGAAAGCTGGACAACGTGGTCTTTTTTCTCTTATTCATGAGCCAGTGTTGAAATCCTGTTTTCCATTCTCTTTCATTCTCGAAGTGGTTTTGGATGCTTGAGTGTGATTTATGTCTCCACTGTTCCAGTCTTGTGTCTGAGAAAAAAAAAAAAATCTATTTCCTAGTTTTTTAATTCCTCCAGCATTCATCTCTTCATTATTTCCTAGTTAATATCTTTTGTTTCTGGTGTTATGGTTGCCCAGGCAATGGCAGGCTGACACGGCTGTCTGTGGCACCTTAAATGCCATCCCTAGGATACTAGCGTAAATGAGTTAAACTTGCTGAGAGTCTGTCTGGTGTCTCTTCCGTTTGCTATGGTGGCAGCAGAGGAGCTGAACAGACTGCAAACATTCTGCCAAGCAGGGCTGCTTACACTTCAGGAGAGTAATTCTGCATACCATAAGGACAAGATACTGGGTTTTCAGTGAAAACTGTTGCAGAAACTGATGGCTTTTCATGTTGCAGTAAAATTATTTAAGATGCCAATTGAAATAAGCAGTGGGATGGATTCTCCTTGTAGCACTGGTATAATTAGTTTGATGTAGATATATGTGTATATGGGAAGAATGGGGTCTGATCTTTCCCTGTAAAGCTGAGTGATCAGATTCCCGCTTTTTAATTTTTGTCCTCCTTCCCCTGCTTTTATTTAATGTTGCCAATTTGAGCTCAGTTTTCTTAAATATATATCTTGCCATGTGTGGTGCTGCGTGTTGGTTAGGTGCAGAATGATTGCTGCTCGTACTTGGAAGAAATGACTGTTTTATTGGACTAGTGAACTCGGAGGGTTTTTTACATGTTTGCACTTTCATTTTTCTGGTATATTTAAAGGATTCCTAGATGAAGTTATGAAGAAATATGGCAGTTTAGTTCCACTCTGTGAAAAAGATGTCATGGGAAGATTAAAAGAAGTCTTTAATGAAGATTTCTCCCATAGGTGTGTAGCAGTATCAAATTCTAGACTTTGTAAAGGACAAATTGCTTGCATTGCTACTGCACGCTCCACATCTAACACCTAACAGAATGGAAGTCCATTTGATATGAACTTGACTTTTTTTTTTTTCTACCTTTTCGATCCTGTTTTAGAAAACCTTTTATCACCAGGGAAATCATGAAGTATCGGGAAAAACATCCAAAACCCTCCACTTGCAATTTCCGGGTCTTCTATAATAAGCACATGCTAGATATGGATGATTTAGCTACACTGGAAGGCCAGAACTGGCTGAATGACCAGGTCAGAGATGCTTGGTGTTTATGTGCTTCCTTACCCCTTTTTAGCCCATTTATATTAGGATATCAGTTGTTCACCTTCTGCTATGTTATAGGTGGTCTATCCTTACTTTACACTTGAGAAGTAAAAGAAATGTTGAGCAGCTTTTACAATGGCAGGTGCAATAATAGTGGTTACAAGTCTGGAAGGCGGGAGGTGTCACAACTGAACTGTTTCCTTTTGAAGAAATAATGCTGCACTATTTTGAGAAAATAGTGGCTACCCATATAGGTTTTAGCATCTCCGCCCATCCCCAAGCTTGAGCAGATTACAAGAACAGCAGAGTGAAGCAGCAGACTGTGGCCCACAGCCAAAAAACCAAGAAAGCTACAGTGCCCAGGGCATGCACCGGTAGACTTAAATTGAATTAAACTGCGTTTCAGATTGAGGCAGACTTCAGGCAGCCAGTTACAGTCTCTCTCCGGGCCGACCGCTATTAGTTCCAGAGTGCTTGTCCTTCAGACTACAACAAAATGTTACTATAATTGCTTACCTCCTTATTGCTGTTTCAAGTGTGAAGGGTCCTACGTTTTATGGGAACTTGTGAATTTGAGTTTTACAAAATTATTCTGTACATATTCAAATATTTACTAACTCTTACAGATAATTAACATGTATGGTGAACTCATAATGGATGCAGTCCCTGAAAAGGTGAGGGTTTTTGTTATTACGCAAATGTACCTAATGAGAGATTGAGAGGGAAGGGTGAAACATTGAATATTTCAGATACAGAATTGACATGTAGCTCAATGATGATCTGAGTGGTTCTGTTATAATTTCTTGCTATCTGCTGCTCAAATTTTCTTCCTTTCCTGTGCTAAAATACAGTTTTCAGTGCTGTTGCTCTTGTTTCAGGAACTTACTGGATTAGCTCTGCAGGTGGTCTCTGTGGTGACCTGATGTTACTGGTGTACCTGTAGAACACAGGTGCCCTGTTTTTGCCCATCCCACTCCTTTCCCCCCTAGAGGTTTCTGTCTCCAGCTTATCTGCTTCTGAAGTGCTTTATCCGTGCCCTTGCTCACCAGTCTGGTGTTTCAGCTGAAATTTCTGATGATGATGGATTTCTGCTGAGATGACAAACCATGAATGGTAGCATCTGAACCATGCACATGTGCTGCTTGCACTCACCCACCCGCCCACCTCGCAGCTGTGGGGGCCGTAACAGCTCAAACTGTGTCAGATGCCTGCCTGGTGAATGTGAATTGATGCAGAGCTGCTGGGTTTCTTGGCAGTATTGGCTCTGCAGGACTCTTTGGTTTGTGCATCCTCAACAGAATGCTTACTGCTTTTCAACTGTAGTGTCTAACTGTTGGTGGCAGTTGAAAAAAAAGAAAGGGAAAAAAAAAAAACAATCAAGAAAACACACACACCACCCTCCCCACCCCCCTTCTGTGACTACATTTGCAGCAGTGGCAATTATAAAAAGCCATCTGTTTACTAGTAGAGCTGAACAATTTTCAGGTGAGACCACAAAGGAAGACCCAAACAAAGCCATTTTTAGATGAGCTTTGCAGAACTCTTAAAGCTCAGAAGAAAGAGCGTTGTTGCTTTGATTGGTGGTGATGGTGATTCTTCATTAGTATTCTCTGTACTTCCTGAGTGTGTGCTAGGGTTGTGGTATTGGAGATTGTATCTGTTTGCTTGTGTCTGCTTTTTCTTCATAGTGTATAATTGAAATCCTCATGGGAGATTTTGTGCTGGTACCTCAAAATGTGGTTTTGAAGTCTGTTGGCATAGCTAATGGGTCTTAGACTGTGTTTTCAGATGCTGAATTTTCTAACTTTTTTTTTCAAGTAATAACTCAAGCCTTCTACCACCTCTACACTAGCAGGATTATTAAAAACAGATGTTGCAGATTTCCATTTGTATTAATCTGTTCCTGTAATTGCAAGAAGCTAAGCACAGGGAATAATAGTATTAACCTGAAGCTAAGTAATTTTTTTTTAACATAAGCCTACATTTTTTGCCATAAATGTAGGGTTTTAGTTACAAAATGGATGTAGTATAACTTAAAAATGCTTTTAAATAGAAGAATATTGGTTTTGTCTGGAGCTGGTCATAGTAGCTGAATACAAATGACCATGTTGTTGGATTAAGTCTCATAACTTTTTTCTTTTGAGTCTCAGCTTCCAGCAACTAAAGCCTGAAGTTACTCCCTTCTCCACCACCCCCACTTTGCCAGTCCAGTGTTCTCTTCCTTAATCCCTGTAAAGAACAACAAAAACTGTAACTCCTTGTCCTGGTGTTTTTCTCCCAAGTCCATCCGCAACAAAAAATTAAACATGATATGCCTGGAGATACAAAAGTGTAAATATAAATGCTGCAGTGGCTCACATCATATATTGTAGCGAAATAAGTCTTGCTTTATTTGCTAGCTGAAGAACAGCAATAGTTTAGGCTTGGCAAAGCCTCTGTTTGTCCCTACTGGGGTTCTATTTCTAAACCTGCATTAAATATTGTCTCATTACAAGTTGTTTTGTATAAATTATCCTGGGGGAAGGGGAATGACTGTGCATGAAGATTTCTGTGCTCATTCCTCCTCTCTCTCTTTTTTAGGTTCATTTCTTTAACAGCTTTTTTCATAGACAGCTCGTAACCAAAGGATATAATGGGGTAAAACGATGGACTAAAAAGGTATCCTTTAATTCTGTGTCATCAGTGCTCTGGTTTTTTCGGGCTGGGTTGAATCGCTAACTTGAAACTGGGTTACAGTGTGTTACCTGCAAAGGACGGGTTTGCAAAGGAGCTATACACAGTAGGGAGAGGTTAATAAAAATAGTAGGGCAGCACTATTCAAGTTAGTATGGTTATGTTGTGAAAATGTACTTTGAATGGCTTCATCATTGGTGGTAGGTTATCTCTTTTGTGTATGTTCATGCAAGCTGTTAATTTAGCTGCAAGAAACGTCTCTTACTGCTCCTGACAGTGCCAGGTACGCTAATCTACAGGAGAGCTTAATTCTGCTTCTTCCTTTTATTTCAAACTGGGTTTGTTTGATAAAATCATTGTTACTCCTGAGTAACACGTACAGGTCCTAGAAAGCAGATATTAGAGACCCATAGTTAATAAGCCAAACTGTTGTTCACATGACAAGAACAGAATTCACCTTGCTTTCTGGAACCCATACCAGATCACGGGTTGTGGTATTTTCTGAGGCAGCTAATACAAAGACCAGTGCTCTCTTTTTTTTTTTTTTTTTTTTTTTTTTTTTTTTTTTTTCTTCTGTGAACATTTGTCCTTTCTAATATGGGAGATGAGGCAAGACTAATCAAGGACCATGTTTGAATGTATGATCTTTCTGCCGAAGCACTTAAATAGCACACATCTGTGAAATGCTAGAGATGAACTCATTATCCAAATATAAAATCTATTCGTATAATTTATTAAAATCTCTTTAAAGAGAGACTGAATATTGGTGCCTAATATTCCCAGATTTTTTAAAAAATGTTCTTTTTCTCCAGCAACCAAAGTTTTGCAAAAACCCAAAAGCGAAGGTAGATTCTGAAAGCAGAACCTGTATTCATGTTGCTGCTGAGGAGGGACCAGACGAGAGCAAGACAGTTGTTTAGACATTTACACTGAAATTCCTGAAGAATCTCCAAAGCAAGGATGAGAACTAAGCAGTTTCTGTTGGAAGGATTCAGTAGACTGCTTCATCCTGCAATATTCAATTAAGGGGAATTTGTTTCTGCCTTTTAAACACACCAGGTTTTATAAATATGCTCTCCTGGGATACAGGAGACCAGAGCCTAGAAGGACATGCTCTGCAGCTAGACACAGAAGTGGTTTCAAAGCTCCTGTTCATGTCTGTCCCTTCTGGCCACTGATCACACTGGCATTCTTGCTCTGATCCGCTGTCACGTCAATTGGCTGACCCTGCATTGTCTCGGTGAAAAAAAATCTAGGTTGCCACCGTTCTTTCTGTACATCAGATCTTAACTAAGGACCCTTCCAGCTTTTGGCTGCCTCTTTCCACTCTTCTGCTACAGGTTTGCACGCCTGCAGCAATCCCACAGCTAGGGTCACATGAGGACCCTTGAGTTTAGCGTGGCTCTGCTGTTGCTGGACATCACAGA
This sequence comes from Mycteria americana, assembly GCF_035582795.1. Classification (NCBI taxonomy): domain Eukaryota; kingdom Metazoa; phylum Chordata; class Aves; order Ciconiiformes; family Ciconiidae; genus Mycteria; species Mycteria americana. The sequence goes on from NC_134371.1 coordinate 11,142,850, forward strand.
AGGTGTAGTTCATTTATCTTATTCTAGTTTTTCTTTGTGGGCTCAGCTTGCTGCTGGCTGACATCTCTTTGCTTCTCTCCAAGAATGATGGATCGTTGTGTAGCAAGTGTGCTGTAATCTGGTCAGAAAGCAGTTCCTGCAGGTGGGAGCAGGGATTGTCGATGCTTGTGACAATCAAAGCACTGTTGTGCGCGAGGCTCAGCTGATAACTGCTGTGAATGCTCAGACATTTTTGTGCCTTCAGCTTCCCACTGTTACTCAAAAAATACACTTTTCTTTCCTGCAAACGACGTGCCTTTACCAGTAGTGCAGCAATTATGTACTGTTCAAATTGCACAGTGCTTAAAAAAAAAAAAGCAGCATAGAAATCTTCCCACAGGATGAGTTCATTTAGTTCAGTATTCGATTTTTGCTTATTTTCTGGACTGTACCACCAAAAACCCAGCAATTAGACAACCATTTCAAGAGGAGCTGGGAGAAGGAAGATTATGAAAGACCTTTCCGAAAGCATAAGGGCTCATCTGCCACACAGGCACTGGGGGTGTTGTATCTGATCTACTTGTTCTGTACTTTAAGACCTTCTCCCTTGTTTGCTTGCCTGTGACCACAGTACATCTGCTACAAAGTTAAGTTCAAGAAAGGATGAATCTGCTCCGTCTTCACCCCCTCCTTTCCTCTGCTCACCAAAGCATCGTGCACTCCTCCTCTGCCCTCCTCTGACAAGTCACAGAGCCTGTCTTAGGGCAGAGGGAGTCAAACTGCACCAGCTTGCTGGTTTTGTGGGGTGTTTGTAATCACAAGTGCCTCATCTGTCAGCTAGCCGTCATGCAGCTCCGATAGAAATCAGTGGTGTTCATACTGCAGGAGTGTCATGACTGAAGATACATCGCTAACCCAAATTGAGGCTCGACTGTATTACCATCATTACTTAAGAAATCCCACTTTGACGCAGATGTTGAAGTGCAACGTGAGCAGGCTTTTGCCACAAATACAGTGGTGACTAACTCTGGTACTGTACAATGGTCCTTAGCCACTTTCTGGACTGTAACTGTATTTTTGTGCCTGCTAGTAAGTTGTGTATGAGAGAAACATGAGGAATGTGCTGAAAGAGTGGAGGGGGCAAAAGAAGACTTCAGTTACGGGGTGGCGGAGAGGAGACTTAGATAAAATTAATATCTTGCTTTGGTGTGTTGTGCCTGTGGAATTGTCTAATGTATATTGTTCTTCTTGCCAGGTGGACTTGTTCAAAAAGACTCTCTTGTTAATTCCTATTCACCTGGAAGTCCACTGGTCCCTCATTACTGTGAACATCCCCAATCAAATTATTTCATTTTATGATTCCCAAGGCATTCATTTTAAGTTTTGTGTAGAGGTGAGTGACAGCTGTGTCTGCAAAATTTGAACTGTTTTCTTGAGCAAACCACGCCTCCTCCTTTTTCTGTTCAGCCTTAAACTTTAAATGCAGTGTGTCTGTTGTCCTGCCGTGTGTGAAATGAGAATCAGCTTGTCCTGCTGAGGAGTCTGAAGCACAGACCTCCAGGGTCACACCAGAGCTGGGAGCTGAGGTCAGATTGCCTATTGCCTAATTAGCCTGACCGTGTAATCGGCACACCTTTTGTGGCTCTGGCTTGTCGCTCCCACAAAAAGCAGGGGCTCAAAGCCAAGTGCCATAGGGAAGCAGACTAGCCAGAAGGAGAGTAAAGGCAGTTCTTTCAACTGCTAAGGGACTTGTGTTTAGGAAAAGATAAATTGTGGTCCTTTTTGGGGGAGGTTGCCTGGGTGAGAGTACAGGACTGAAGACGCTGTAGTGCTGCCCAGTGGGGTTTACGTGTTACTGTGCTATTAACAGCGTGTTGCCTTTGTCCTCTGTCTGCATTGGTACGGAGTGCATACCTCTGATTATAACCCAGCAACCTTTCGAAGCTGCAACCTGAACACTGGAGTTAAATTATCAGTCTTCCTGGTAAAGAGCAGCCAGAAAATTTTTGCTGGGACTAGCAAATTGTAATGATCCTCTTACAAAAGCTAATTTTGTCAACTTAATTGCTGGCTTGATGCAGCAGCCCTCTACTTTTAACTGTGTGTAGTTGTTGGCTTACGGAAGAGTAGTAATTACTGTACCCAGGAGAGTTCCCAGCTAGGACTTCTGAATGAAGATACTAGTTTCCTGCTAGCATTTGCTGAGGATGAAGCTAATGTTTGTTCTGGGAGCGAGAGACCTCATGCTCTCCAGCTTCTGAACTTGCAGCATAAACCAGGGGTCCCTCTGAGCAGCCCTGCACTCTCTCCTGCAGTCTTGCAATGTGGCCTTTCCCATCCTGCTCCAGGCAAGGCATTTGCACTTAAATGTCTCACAAACATGAGAGGCTTTTATTCTTGCCCTTTCTAGGGGAACGGGGCCAATACCAAAAATTACACTGTGATCCTAAAACCCACTGAGGTGAATGTTAGTGTGCTGGAGTGTGTTTAAATTGTGCTATAAACCACCAGCCAGTTTACAGAGAAGTAGAAGGATTTGCTTAACCCAAGACCACAGGCTCATTTATCTTGCTTCCTTCTCTTCGCTTGTGTCAGACTATTTTTCCCTGAATGTCACTAAAACTCTCCCTGGAGCTTTGTTGATTAGCTGCAGAACTCAAAGCGTTTTGTATTGAGATTCAGGTAGGAAAATGCTATCATATTGAATGTAAGGGCCTTAGTGTCAGCCAAGTTAGCCAGGAGAGAACACATGCCAGACTGCACCGTGTGTCTCTGCATGTCTGAGAGCACTCTGACTGTGTGCCTGAGTGCCACAGCTAGTCTAGTATTAAGTATACCAGTGTATACCAGTGTACAGTGGGGCTGAGGGGTGTTAAAGCTCCCCTTGATAGACCAAGATGAGCCTTGATGGTAGAAGGCACAGTACCCACCACAGTTCATCTCTTTACCTCTAGATCTGAGCTCAGCTCCTAATGCTTAATGCTTACCTGAAATTTGTCCTCATTGTCAGAAGGATACCAGCAAAGATGTCAATGTCTCTCTCCTGTTCTTTAGCTGGTGAATAATATTGTTGCTTTTTTTTCCCTTTCCTTTTTAAAGAACATTCGAAAGTATTTGCTGACTGAAGCAAGAGAGAAGAATCGCCCCGAGTTTCTTCAGGGTTGGCAGACTGCTGTGACAAAGGTAAATGGCAGCACTTTGAGCTCTGGAGTCTGACTTTCTGGGAGATTTTAGGAGGCTGCTTCTAAACCCATATATTTGTACAAGTAGTAAATTTTTTTTATGCTGACCACGTGGAGGGTGGTAGGAGCGACACGTGGTTACACATGGGAATTAGAGCTCTGTCGCTCATTCAGCTCCCACCAGGTCTTTAACACTTTCTGCAAGACTTGATGATCTGAGCCTAATCTCTGGACAATTAAATATCCGTGCAGCAAACCCTGTATCTGGTGCCCACGTTGGCACAAGGTCAAGGACTGAATGAGCTGGAGACTCAGCTTCCTGACTTCTGCCGAAAGGACTGTTCTGCACTATGCCAAATGGATGGGGTTTGGTGAGGGAGGGAACAGGCTAATGCTGCTACTGCCTATATTTTATGTTTGCTATGGATAGAGGGCTTTGGTCTCCAGGGCTGTTTGTGGCACATTGCATTTGATCACAAGTAAACAAAGTCTGGCAACAATAAAAGGGAATAACTTGTGTGTAGTGTAAATGAGGAAATATGTGACTTGCGTAGCCATCCCATAATGGCTCCAAACATATAAAACGGGTCATTGCACACTAGACATAATCCCAACAGCTCCCTCCTTGCACAGGTTTATTTTTAGATGCTGATACAATGATGAAATGATTCCTCTCTGCACTCACGCACACCCTGTGCAGTCAGAGTTTGTCCTCCTGCATTCTGTGAGGCAGAAGATCTGGGAGTTGAGGAAAAATAATTACTTTTCCTCTTCAAGTGCCAGAGACATAGCAGCACTAGCGAGTGGGACTTTTTAGCTCCACATATCAAAATCAAGCATGTTTGAAGAAATAATGAAGGTTGAAAGTTATCACTTGAGACTGCCTTGCTTAGTGCTGTTGTCTGACGACGGACCACTCTTTGTGTTCTTTGAGACCCTTTGGTGTGGCTGGGGGAGGAAAGCCACTGCTGGTAGCATGGATGCTGAGAGTAAGCTTCCTCTAGGCCTGTGTGACTTTGCTGATACAGTTTGGTCCTGTGTAAAGCAGATAATGCTGTACAAACATTTATTTAAACTAATTGGGAAGCTGTTCTGTGTAGGTCACTAAAAGAAAATAAACTCGAAAGAAAGATTCATAATTTGTTTTCTGTCCTACACTATATATTTTTCTAAATGTTAGGTGTTATTCTAACAAGGTGTTGAGTGTCACCTTGCAGAAGTTGGGATCAGAATAAGTAATTACAACTCCAGTTTCTAGTGCTGCAGAACAGCTAGCTCCGAGAATGAGATACCTGATCGTTTTGCCAAATCTCCTTTTGGACTTTAAGCAGGACTTGGAGAATAAAAGGATAAGTGAAGATCTAACATGTCTATTCTTGTTTCTTTTCCTTTTAGTGCATTCCACAACAGAAAAATGACAGTGACTGTGGGGTTTTTGTGCTCCAGGTAAGAGTACTGCTTTTTAAAAATCAGTGGCCTGTATTGTTCATACAGTAAATGTCCTTTTTTTTCAATCAAGCCTTTTCCTTTTCCTCAGTACTGCAAGTGCCTCGCCTTAGACCAGCCTTTTCAGTTCTCCCAGGAAGATATGCCTCGAGTGAGAAAAAGGATTTACAAGGAGCTGTGTGAACGCCAGCTAATAGACTAATAAAATGCAGCCAGCCTAATTTCTCTGGCATTTCTGACAAGTTGCAGCTGGTGTTTGTGTACTTGAATTTCTGAAAACTTCCGTGAATTTTGAGCGATTCTCAGCTGAGTGGTGTGGCCACTGTTGTTACCTCAATTTTTTTGACAAGCTCTTTAACTGGCAGAACATAACAGAGCTGCCGTAAAATATTCCTTATGTCAGTTTGATTCTCTTATGTTCTTTCCTGTATTTAATATTTATTATCTCAGCATGCATATAGGCAAAGCATGCAACTAAAACCATAAAACTGTAGATTTGGTGCACCTTTGAGATGTAGCTAGAAATGACAAATACAGGTGATTTTGTCTGGAAACATAAAGATGCATGATATGTTTTCTGATGCAATAATGCTTTGAATGTATCAAAAAAAAAAATCAATGCCATAAAAAGAACAGCTAGAACCTATTTGATAGTTCCATTGTCCCTGTTGTGGCTGTATAATACTGAATTACCACTTTTTAGGGTGGCTAAACTCATCTACACATCTAATTTGTGGAGACCCCTTTTTTAAATAGTTCAAGTTGCTAATAAAGTTTGTTCTGTTAACATTTATCCAGCTGTCATTATCAGCCTGTCCCTATAGATAAAAAGCAGCCTTTGCACAAATAAAGCTTCAGCACTTGTCTGTATAATAAAAAGTACAAAGGTGTTCAGTCAGTCAGATTGATGGTATGTTCCTATATGCTGCAGAAGTCTCCATGATGTGTGTATTAAGGAGAATTATAAAGCTGGCCCTGAAGAGTCACAGCTTAGATACCAAGATAAACTCTTTGGCTGTAACTGTTTAAATCTCAGATGGCTTTGTTTCAGTTCCACAGTATGCAGTGAAATGTACCATTTCGGCATCTCTCCCTTCAGCTCTGTCTTCAAATGAACTCCCTTCAAGCTTGTCATGTTTAACCTCCCATTGGCTTTTGCCTTTGTTCAAATATAAATTAATTCATTTCTGCTGCATTTGCTGTTTGATTGTCTCAAACATCCCTAGTTTTGTTTGCGTTCGGTAGCACCGATGGGTCTGGTTGGGAATAATAGCGCTTGGGTGTGTGCTGTACAAACACAACAAGATTATGTCATTCTGCTCCCGAGGGGCAGGAGGCTGTGAGTCCAGCACTAAACTTTGCCATGTCGTTGCCCTGGACAGGGATAAGTGAGAGCAGTGGATCTTGAGACTTTTGGGTTTTTTGCCTTGATCTGTAAACTATTATGTGCTCCTTGCTGAAGAGAGCTAGTTTTGTTTGAAGAGACTGTTGTATGGGATGGCTACACCAGCAAATGTCTTAGCTATGTTTTTCTGCCAGATAAAGGAGTGAGCCCAGAGGAAAACTATTTTTAATGCTAAACATCATCTGTTGCACAGCTTCACTTTGTGTCTGTCCATAGCCCTGACTTCTGATGGAGGAAAACCACTTTGAGTTCCCTGTCTTGCAAATTAATTCAGATTTGAGCTAAGCCAGGTGCAAATCCCTGCTAGATTACGGGAGGGAGCAGGAAGAAGTGAGGGAGTGCCAAGCGCAGGCAGGCTGGGAGATGGAAGCCTGTGCATGCTGTGTTGTGCTAGAGAAGGAGGTGCTGCAGTATCCTTGTGTGTTCCCACTTCCCCTTGTGGCAGCTGGCAAGGACTGGCTTAATTTAGCAAGATAAGGAAGGCCTTACATAATTTAAGGTTACATTTATGGTTACATAATTTAAACAAGAAACTTACCGAATCAGAAACAACCTTAACACCCAGACTGGCTAAGCATGCATTTGCCCCTTGCGTGGTGCCAGAGCATCCCGCAGCACGTGGTTTCCAGCACATGGTGTTTCCCTGAAGTGTTGCTGATACAAACAGCAGCACCTTCTTGGGGCGAGTGATTGCGAGCAGTGGAGGGTGACTTCCCTGAAAATTGAAACTTGGGATGTAGTTTATCGTGTGCTAGGGTAGAACACGTAAGGCAGTGCTGCCATTCTTGTCTTCTCCCTGCACTGCTATCACATGAATGGTACAAATACTTAATGCTGCCATGTGGTGGGACCAGCTGAACTGATCCAGGTTAAAACTAACCCAGCCAAAAGGCTGCTCTTAACCCAGGGGACAGAGGAGTTCTCACCTCAGTGTAACTTGTCACTGGACATGTATACCAGCATGAATGAAGAGGGAGAATTGGGTGGCCAGGAGGAGACATGAAAGCAGTGCCCGCTTTGGATGCATGCAAGTGAAGCTATATCCTCACGCAAGACTCCCTGCAGAAAGGGAGTGAAATACAGAAAGGGAACTGCATAAGCAAGCTGCCTTTATTTTCAGAACTTAAGCTATTTGGTAAGGAAGCTTGAAAGGTGTGCTGTGACAGTGTACCAGCCTGGGAGACTCGGTGCCTCCAAGGAAGACCCTTATTTTCTGTGGAAGTTGTCTCGTTGATGGATATTTTTCATTGCATGGGAATGTGTTGGTGCACTGGACCACAGGTAGTCCTTTCCTGAAACTTGGTGCCTACTACTGGTTGATAGGAATCCATATTCCTCTATATGAGAGGCTGGGGTGAGTCTTTGTGGTCCCTTTACCAGTGGCATCAGTAAAAGGACAGTATTTCTGTGAACTTTGTGTTTAACGGGAACATGGGTGCTTTGAAGCAAGTGCGTATGTGTACCAGATTGTTGGAGGGGAGGGGGGCTCACATTTGAATTTGCTGCCTTGTGAACTGGGGAACAGGGTGGGGAAAGATGCATGTTGGAAAGTACTTCATATGTGCTTTCTTGTCATCTAGAGGTTTGCTGACAAGTGTTCCAGTTGGTTATGGGGCAGTACAGAGGAGTTGCACTTGAGTCTCCAGCTGTGAACACACCAGTGAGAGGCCTCTGAAAAAAAAAGGAGGGGAAATTGAAAACAGAGCTAATGTAAGCAAAGTATGTTGGTGCAGGGTTGAAATTAATCACACGCAGTCAGAATCTCAGACTCTGTAATGGTGTATCCTGTGAAACTGGACTAATTAACTCCTCCTTGAGAATGTCTTTGATGCCTTAAAGGAGATGGACTCCATAATCTGTAGTCATTTTACCAGTTCTTAAAACATTCAGAACTATGTGGAGTGTTTTTATTATGAGAGGCACATTTATGTGGATGTAGTTATGGCTGTTAGCAATTCCATTAATGTGATCTTCAGAATTTCATAAATCACTCTGAACTGGTTTGGCTGATGCTTAAATTTCACGACTTGTTCCAAAGAGATTGTCTCGCTGTGCTGATTTGTACAAATAGTCCCAGAACTGGTGAAGCCTCCATCTCGTGTGTGACAAATTTAAGCTACCTGAGTTGTAATAAACCTTAAACACAATTGGAAATAAATTATTAGTTTCCATTTTGTTTGCTTTAATCTATAGTTTAAAATGACTGTGCAGCTGACATAAATCAAAAAATGCAAAATGTAGCCTTGATTCTGCAAGGTAAGTAGAGAAATGCCTGTTGCCGAGCTGTTAGATGCTTGCAGAATGGAGGCTGGACCTTTGTGCTATCTAATGTGCTGTTGCTCCGTTCTTACCTGGCCCTCTGGAGTGTGAAGGTGAGATTTCGAATGTTTCACTTGCACTGATTACCGAGCCAGACAGGCTTGCAAGGAGTTGCTGGCTTGTGTTGAATCTCTAGCATAATGCCTAACCTATCTTTACTTTCTCAGAGTTTTGATTGGCATTATCTACTGTAGCATTTATTCAAGTCGATGTGAAAATTTAAACCTTGGGAAGTGATGTAGACTTAACTCCACCGAGCAACAACTGTGTTTTGTGGGTGTGTTCTTGCATCGAATGAAGCCCGTGTTCCTGTGAAGTAATAAAATTGAGTTTTACTATAAACCCTATTTTCTTTCAGCGGTTTGGTTTCATTTTAATTTCAAAAGCAACTGATGTGATGGTTGAGGGAATGTTTGTAGCAGCTTGTTTTGGGATCTATGTTATTAGGAGAAGCCTCTCCAGTTGATTAGTTCAATAACTCTGAACTGTACGCTAATGACGCTCTCCGTTCCGTAGCACCGCAGTGGTATAACTTACTGTGGTTTGAGCTCTGACAACATACAAGATTGTAGATGTCACATAATGCATAAATAAGGGTGGAAATCTTGCGTTAGACACTTTCTACTAAGGTGGTATTTAAAAAACACAAATCTGTCAACAGCACAGGTAGAACTTAAATTGCTTTTCTAGGTCAAACTAAATTAATGCCCTTCTTGTATTGCTTGTTCATTTAGCTATGTAACTATAGAGTTAAATCTTGTCTTTGCTGAATTTTACAAAGCCATACAGCTTGTGAATTTGTGATAATGGGGGGAATGAAGGCTTCGTGAATGTCTCTTTAAGCTATTAATCATGAGACTGGCAACATCATTGTCTTTATTACATTCATAATTTAAAAATCCTATCATGGAGGAGGAAACAGCACATGCTTGTTAAATATATTCCTTCAGTGGAAAGTGCTAAGAAATCAGATCGTTAAAGTACAGAATCATAAGAGACACCAGGGCCTTGCCAGGAACAATAATTACTATTTATATGTAATAGGCATTGGGAGGGAAAGAGATGAGTCTGGTTTGTTTGTGCCTGAACTTAAATGGATTTTATGAGTAACCAACTAGAAGGATTTGGGGATTGAATTTCATTTTCAGAGCATGTAATATTACAAACTATAGAGCTAAAAACTGTTGCAAACTGAGTGAAATATCTTGAGAAATCAACTGGTTGGTTGTCTCTCAACACAAGTAAGCAGAACATGTGTGAAGCAGCTCCTGCTCCTGCCTGAAATTCGGATGAGTTCTTACTCTTAATTTTTGTGTTTGATTTTAGCTTTGCTGGTAACTCATCTCGCCTAACACAGAACTTTCTTGAGGTTGCAGACCCTACCTAATGCTTGGGTTACCTGGGGCTCTTTATGGGCAACTTTGGGAAGTGGCCGAGAGGAGAAGGGATCAAAAATCCGTTGGGGTATCTGTTTGCACTGCCTTGTGATAAATGTGTCGTGGGAGGAAGGGCAGGGGAGAAACTGAGCTTTAAATAAGACGTATTTAACTGGATAATGTGGGTCAGGTCATGTTTATGGTACATGAGCTTGATATAGACAAGGAGCCATCTTGTTTATGAAAACCTTTGGAATGAGGGGGAGAGAAACGTGGGGAAGAGATGCCTTCCGCAGGGACGATTGCTCTGCTGTGCCCGTAGGGACACTGTGTCTCGCTTCAAGCCTGTGCATTTTAGATCAACTTACTGCAGGCAGCAACTGCAGCGAAGGAAGAAACTCCCTCCGCAGCATTCAGCTGAACATCACCTTTGTTTAGGACAGTCGTGGCTTGGCAATTTATCCTCAGCATCTCTGACAGCTCCAGCCTATTGAAAAGCAGACAAGCGTGCGTCTGCCCCACTGCAAGCACCAGGGCTGCCCGAAGGCTCTTACAGATTAAGTTGATTCCAGCTCACCTTTCCGTTCCTGGCTTCTTTGGCGTTTCAGGGTTGAGGTTTTTTGGTTTTTAAAGAAGTCTGAGGTACAGAGAAGTTTTAAGGTGTATCTTCAATAAGTATATGCCCTTCTCATTCAGGAAACTTGTCTTTGGAAATCTGCTTTCAGTTTTGCATGCTGAAGCGCTTCTGTTTCTCTCATTAGTACAAGGTGGCAATCTTTAAATGCTGCTATTAATGGGCAGAAAAGAGACCTCAGGGCTTAATTTTTGGCAGAGTTTTGTTTTGTCCTCTGGTGGATCACACTTCAAATGAATGCTTTTTTCCTTTAGGATATAAATATAGCTAAAAGATGCTGAAAAACTTTAGGCTAATGAAATGCAATGCCTTAAATTTATGTACATTTAGGATTCTTGTAGACACTTGATTGTCCCCAGCCAGGATGCCCAGTCCTTAGAAGGGACTGGGATGCACGTTGAGAGGATCAGTGCTATTTAGAAAACAGGGACTGTACAGGTTCAGTTCCCAAAATCACTATTTGACCATTTTACCATGGCGTACATTAGAAACAGAGGGTTTAGGTCCTGGTGAAGTTCTTGGCGGGGCTGTAGCTCATGGCCTTTCGTCTGGCTGTGGGGGTACCCTGGGTGCAGCCCGTGTCAGCTGGTTCTTCCCGGGGTGCTTTTTGGCCACCAGATGTCACGCAAGGACCATCAGAACAGCGTGTGCTGCTGCACGCTCCGGCTCCCTGCTCATGGGTTGACCAAGCCATGATGTCTTCTGGTTGCGTGTCGCCTGCCACGTTGGTTCTCGTCTTCTCACACGTTTCTCAGCAAAATCTGCGCTGCACTTGCAAAAAGAATGTGTATGTTAAACCAAATGCACGCCCCCCCCGCTCCATCCGGCATCAAATCCACTGAAAATCCCTCTGTATCAAACATGTAAGTGTTTGGCTCCGGCACGATTACTCCGGAGTCCCATCAATTTTACAAATTAGCCGAAACATTTTTTTGGTAGAGAAGTCTTGCATACCAGAAGTCTTGAGTCTGATCAAACTGCTGCCCTACTATAGATCATGACTGTTATTTTTATAACTCTGTATTACCATGGCAAATGCTGGGGGGGGGGGGGGGGGACGCGGGGGGAGAAACCACATCAGTAGCAACTTCTGTCTGACTTGTGGTCATATGCTTATAACTTGACATGGTTTTGCAAATAACTAAACAAAACCAGGAATTCGTTTAGGGGGGAAAAAAACCCAAAACTCCAGAAAACTACTGCATCAAATATCTTGTGTGGAGAGTCTGACTTGCTTACAATTTGGATCTTTTAATGGAAAATGGTTCAGAGCAGGAATGGGAGCCGGTTGCCCTCTGTTAGGCAGTCGGGGCTGTGCTGTGGCTGTCAGTTGCTGTCGAATGCTGTGACAGCCTCTGGGCCATGAATTTTTTGGAATTTTTATTTAATTGCTAGTGTCTGCTCAGGCTTTATCCTAAATTTAGTAACATTCAGCGCTGCTTTTTCTCTGTAATACCTTTATAAATTCCCATATAATCTGATCTCTAATTTTAAAGCCATCTGTCATTTTTGAGCTGTATATTTTCCAGCTTTAAATGTCTTGTTGAAGGAAAATTTAAATTCAAGGTCTACTGAAAATGCGTTTTTCTTTAAATTATTCATTGGCTAAAATGTCTTTGAACTTGTGCTTGTGTAGCTGGTGAGACTAGGGGGGTAGATGGTGGGATGGGACACCTGGGTAGTCCTTGCACCGATGCCATATACGTGCACTGCTCGGCTGGGCTGCTGAGCCCCACGGCAGCAGTGGGAGCTTGCGGCATCGACACCCCACCCTGGGACCAACCTTCAGAGGTGTCCCCTGTCTGTCACATGCCGTCATGTTCACTAGGTGGCATTGCTTCCTAGTCTAAAAGCTTCTAAATACTTCATTAATTATGCTAATCCACACGGTGGACAGAGAAGTGAACAGCACTGCCGTAGCTTTGCCCCTGTATCCTTTTCATTCCGTCTGCTTTGCTGATGGGATTTCTTGGGTTGACAGACCTGCAGCATCCTCATCCCACTTGGGGAAATTCTGGGTCTACGGAAGGCTTTGGCTTGGAAAACTTCAAAGAGCCCATTGGGAAAATACTGCACAGGCTGACCTTGCTGTTGGTAGCCAGCTCTGTGGTCCCAAATCCATCAAAGTCATTGCCCTCCTCAAGTTATTGACCTGGTTTACCATCTTTACTAAAACATGTTAAAGTAACATACTTGCTGTGTGGGGTACCCGGCGCAGGGTTGGTGAAGTCTTGCCCGTCCTAGAGCGGGAGCTGAGTGTTGACGTGGGGACCCTTTCCAACATCTGACCAGCCACGGGGGCAGTAGGAGAGCAGGGTGCTCTGGACAGAAGTGAGCCACTGCCCGTCGCTTGGGTGTTTTGATGGGAATTCGTACATGTTTCCCTGTTATTTTACATTCTTCTGCCCTTCCCTGCCTCCCTCCTCCTCCTCCCCCTCCTCCTCCTCTTAGCATTAATGATCAGATTGGTCAATTAAGGGCTGAAACACGGTGAGTTTAAGGTGCCTGTCTGTTGCCAATGGGAATTAATTGGAGCCTTTGGTAGGCTTTAAAACGAGGAGAGGAATTTTGGCTTTACAGGCTCATTTTACTACCAGGAATACTTGGTTTATCCATGGGACACATCAAGAAGGAAGACGGCAAGGTCTCTGTCAGGTGTAGCTCTCACCTCCGTAGGTGCCAGGCCCCAGGTGTGCGAAGTCGTGGGAACCTGCCAGGCTGAGAACTGCCGAACCCGCTGCAGGCGACAGATGCAGAGCGTGGCTGAGAGCAGAGCGCTGCCCTCCGAGGAAGGTGGTAGTGCCGCTTCCAGCATTACGTAAGTTCCTTCCAGCCCTAAATTTCAAGAGTACTTCTCAGCTTGCAATATTGATGCTCTCTTCCCTTTGCAAACCGTGGAGGTGTAACATCTGAGTTTAGACCTCCCGATGCAGCTCAGTTCTGAGCTGGGCAGGACGGTCATGTCTCACCTGATGCTGGAGCCACACTGGGCTCAAGGATACCCTCGCTTTGCTCCGATGAAAAGACAAGACAAAGTAGTTTTTGAACATGACTTTTTATGAAGGAGCAAGATAAAAATAAATGTAAATTGAGGATCCTGTTTCTCATGTGCGTTTTATTAAAAACTACAGAGTTGTTCATTCTCGCTGTGTAGTATAATTGCTAAAACATGATTTGTAACCAAATATAGCTGCTTGCATTAAATATGGCACTAGTTCTTACTAGGGAGGATGATATGGTAAAGGAATGCTCATTTAAACAATTACATAGTTCGATTTTTGTATTCAAAACCTTAGCATTTTCACTTTTAAAAAAGTGAACGTAACCTTTAGATGGTTTTTAACTTTCATTTCGTTGACCTGCACTTGGATGAAGAACAGTATGCAATTAAAATAAACAATACACTTTTAAAACTGGTTAAATACAGAAATGAAGCTTGTCAAACCATGTTTTGCATTTCTAAGTGATTGAGTAAAAGGTAATGACTATGACAGATTCTGGTCAGAACAGGACAAGGATGCCTTTCATCAGGTGTCCAGGGCCTCTGTAGCCATGGAGAGGATTTCCAGAAGTCACTTATGAGAGACCAAGGGCTTACATTTACTGGTGTAGCACCTACAGCTTTTTGAAATGGTTCGTGTGGCTTTTTTTCCTCTGAAATTCTAGAATTTGTAGCTCTTATCCTTCCATAGTGGACTCAAATTTGCTGGGTGAGCAAGAATGGGAAGACTCCTTGGTTTCCCAGTTCCTTCTGAGCTGGGCTGGGTGAACATCACCTTGCCCTACACTGGTAGGTGGACTGGAAACTGGTGGCATTAGGAGATGAGCTTTCTGCGTGACTACATGTGCGGATATTTACACTGAAGCATATAAATTCCTCCTATGTCCAGTCTAAAGGCTGACATGATGTTTTAGTGTGGGGCACAATGCACTTCAGTAACCAAAGTGCTAGCTGTAAAGTTAAGGACGCTGCTTTCTGGTCTTGTAACCCATTGAAAATCCCACATCCCTGAAACCGTGACGACTGAGGAGCGAAGGCAGCACGGCTCTGTTTAGGTACTAGACTACACTTAAGTTTTTGCCTTGGTGTGTGCTGTTGCATTCAACTTTAGAAACAAGTTATTTTTAAAAAATGGCATGTGAACGTTTGACTCAAATCACCTGACGTTAGCCTTTTTTTAAAATCTAGTTCTCGGTGACCTGAGAGAAGATAGTGAAGGCTGCAAGTTAGTTGCTGTTGTGCTATACATGGCACAGTTCCCGAGACCTCCTCGTTTCTCTCTTGCTCTCGGCTGAAGGTTTAAACATTTGCTGGCTGAAGCTCAGTGTCGACTAGAAAGCCGATGTGTTGTGGCAGTCCTAGAGAGCAGGAAAATGCCCTTTCAAACCTCTTCTGTGAGGTTTCCAAGGGACTTCAAGAGCCAGTTGTATGTCCACATCTTTAATTCCTAAGGACTCTTCTTGTGAGAGCTAGATATAAGCTGTTTGAGATGTGTCTAAAAATCAATAGTCCTGGAAAAGAGTAAACAAGTTCCCTCTGATTTAAGATTAATGTCTCCAAGAGCCTGCGAATGGCTCTGGGGAGGACCATCAAAACCATCCTCAGCCCCAGCTCAGTGCCAGAGTTTTCATCTGGGGAAAAAGAACCATTACATTTTATTTGAAATGCTCTGAGGAAGGGATAACTCTTATTAGAATTAGAATTAAAATTAGAATTTTTTAAAGTCAGTGAAAAGTCTTAGTGTTTCAAGCTTATCTAAATAAAAACATTGAGTTTGGTTAGGTGTCTCCAAAGCCACACTTCTGAAAGCTCGTTCAACAAAATGCTTAAAGATTTTATTTCTGTCCCGAAGGTGAAAGAAAACAACTTGAAAATGTCAGAAATGCTGTTACCTGACGAGCTCTATTTTTTGTAAGGTCAAGAAAAAATGATGGATGCTGTAACAAGTGTTTGTGCTGTTGCCTTTTAAAATATATATGTGATGCTCAAGTTCATAAACGGAGCGTGTGCCTTTCGGAAGCTAAAAAATAGCAGCGGAAAGCAGGAGTCCTTGGTCTGTTCCTCCTTGTTTCTTCTGAAATCGATTTTTGT
The DNA here is from genome assembly GCF_035582795.1 of Mycteria americana. Taxonomy (NCBI): domain Eukaryota; kingdom Metazoa; phylum Chordata; class Aves; order Ciconiiformes; family Ciconiidae; genus Mycteria; species Mycteria americana. Next base: position 11,158,283 of record NC_134371.1, read on the forward strand.
TTTAAGTTCTTCTGGTGTAAATAATTTTAATGAAAAGGAGAAAATTGCTAGGTGGAGTTTATCATCTGGAATATATAGGCTTAGATGGTTTCTTGAAATACAGAAGACAGGTGAGCAGCGCTCTGAGTGCCCTGGAGAAATAGTACCAAACCCTTTAAAAAAAAATTTAAAAAAAAAAAAAAAAAATCGGTTGTCATCCTGCAAGTAGGCTGACCGGGTGCAACTCCAGGTGAGAGGGCTGGGGACGTTGTGGCTGAGAGGCCGCGCAGCCGGGCGGTACCCGAGCGAGTGATGGCTCTTGCAGCTGAAGCGCAGGAAGGCGGCCGGCGTGGGGCTGCAGCTGTGCCCGCTGGCCGGGGGAGATGCTGCCGGGGCCAGACCCCTTTCTTGCAGCCCTTTAAGCAGGGGGCTGAGAGCAGGTGAGAAGGCTTAATCCTCCCCACTTCGTTTTCTCAAAACTGCGATCCCAAGAGATGGGGGAAGCATGCGTTCGTGGAGGGGAGGGGGAATAAAGGGGATTGAGCAAGGTCACGATCCATCCCATGGGGATGTCCAAATATTACAGGTATAAATACTCAACAGAGTATTTGTGTTTGGCTGTAAATTAATCCGATTCCTTGCTTGGATCAGGTCGCCTGTTCAAAGGAATTTCTTCTATAAAGCGTCTTTCTAATGGGGCTGCGTGAAGGTGATTTCGGGGTGATACATCCAAACTCCTTCCCTAATCATCAGGGACCGAATTAGTTGCTAGACGTGGTGTCTCTGGGAGAAAGGGCTCTTGGGAAAGCGAGGATGCTGAGCCTGTAACATTATTACTGTTGCCTGCCCTCCTGGGCAGGGCGGACGATCCTGTCCCAGACCCAGGACTGGGTGAAATTAGAGACAGCTTTTCTGCTCTTAACTCATAACTTAACAGCCCCTGATGGTATTATCTGCTGGCAAGACTGGAGCTGCTGTGAGTCTGGACAGAGGTGTGAGCATCCAGCTTTGGTCCAGCTCCTCCCTTGGTGACAACGGGGACTTGAGTGCTTGTCCTGCGAGGACCAGGCTGCTCCTGCCCCCTCCTCGCCTTCTCTCTTATGCTCACGCTTGCTCTGTGCTCCTATATTCTTCCTTCTCTGCAGCTCTGATAAACACATATAGGTTTGAAGGAAAACCAGAGAGAAGAGGAAATACTTGAGTTAGGTAGGGAGCACCTGGGTCCCAGCCCGTCTCTTTCCAGGAGAGGGCTGCGCGCAGGAACGCGCGTGTCTGCAGAGCTTCGTGCTGTCAAAAAGCTCTTTGTGCTTTGGCCTTTACTGCTGGGGCATCCTCTGAGGGGGTGGTTCACATTTTAGCTCGTGTGTCTCTTGCCCCCCTCACCTTCATCGTGGTCCCATAGAGCATCCTCACCCTCCTGCTCCCCCGTGTCCAGCCTTGCCGGGGCTGGTACAGATCCAGCTCCCGGCCCTGCTCGTTCCCCCCCGGCGTTCGAATCACCCTGCTCTGATCCTCTCCCTGGTCACCTCCGTGTGGCTTTGGCACAATGCTGCCCAGGACTGCGGTGATGTGCCTGCTCTCGGTCACGTTTCTGCTTGTGCCTCTGCCATCAGCGTGGCGGTGACCGTCCCCAGGGCCTTGCGGCAGCAAACAGGAACCTCCTTGCTGACTCCGGCGGGCGTTAGAGGGGGTCCGTAATGCTTTGCAGACCAATTTTCTCTCTGTTATTGTTTTAAACTCCCTGTTAGCCATTCCTGCTTCCCAGGTTTCCACGTGTTTCGAATTATTTTCCCCAGAGGCATCGACGGCATTTTTCCAAATTGAATCTCATTTATTTTCTACCCAGGTTTCCAATCTCTCTGGGGCCCTTTGTATTATTTCTCGGTCCGCACTGCCGTGTACAATATATCCTAATTTAGTATCGTCTGTGAATTATATTACCATGCCCTTTAGTTCCTCTTCTATTTAATGAAGATATTTCCAAGAAAAAAAAAAATCTAAACTACATTTTATTAAAATAAGAAGGTAGAGTCTTAAAAACTCCTTTGTGGTTTTCCAATATGAATTCTAAATCTTTTTCAAGGAAATCTTCAGCGTTTTAAAGAGAAATTAAAACCTTCAAAATATCAAAGTTGGTAGGTGTAAAAATTAATCAGTTTTTCAATTATCTGAGACCTCTGTCCCCATATAGCGAGCTCTGCATAGTGCAGTCTCCAAGGGTGACGGAGACACCATCTACGTATTTGCAGCAGATTTTTTTTTAAACCAGCACCAAACATATGTTTGAATGTCTCAATAAATTTGTGCGCTTTCCCTTCTTGACCTTTTCGGGTTTGCTCTCTGTGGCTGTTCTAGCAAACATGCACATGGGCAGGAATGGCGCTGAAGCAGCACATTTTAATGCAAAGTGTGCAGGCTTATTCATAGGAAGTGATTTTCAAATTCATAATCATGAATATTTGCACTGTAAGGTTGATTCTGTTGTGAGCTTTTTATTTTAAGCTAAGAAGCACTGCCTGTTGGTGCCAGGCTGGGAAAGCATCATGCCTCCGTGACGGGGAACGAGCCATGCTATGGAAGCTGTATGTCCTATCAAAACAGCTCAGATTTCCGACTGTGAATAGGGAAATAGCACTGGCAGCAGGCAATTTGCTGGAGATACGTATCCTGAAATATTTGCTGCATAATTTCTAGCAATGAGCAATTTCATGGAGACTATGATCTGCTTGTGAGGAGAAATAAAGTGTAAATTGGATGAATAAATTGTTCTCTGCAAATGGTTTGCTGGCTCTGAAGGACTTTTCTCCTCTTCGAGGAGCGCTGCAGCTCCCTGGTGTCTTCAGTCCTCTGTGTATTGGCAGTTTAACCCCGCGTGCAAACTAATGCTGGGGAGAGGCATCTCAAATGCCCCGTACTTGGGCACATGCTGACTGTACTAACCCCCAACAGTCTGTCTCTGGCAGCATGCTCCCTGGGGACCTACACCCCTCACGCGCAGGTAGCCACCCTGAGCAGGGCTGCGGATGTTGCCGGCAGTCAATCGGGGGGTCGCCGACTGCTGGGAAAATTCCTGCTCTCTCTTATCCTGGAGAACACGTGAGCTACATGTTCTACATGTAGAAAGCTACACCTGAGCTATATCACGGTAGGATACGTGCGAATCGGGACAGGTAGTGCTGTGCATCTTCCCTGCCCACGGGGAGCATGGAGGGCTGGTGGTGGAGCCTGCAAGCTGTCCTCCGGTGCCTTGGCTAACAGGCTTTGCTGCCTGCATTTCTCTGTCCCCCTTAGATGGGTTTTGCTTTGTTTCAGCGTTAGAAAATGAGCCTTGTTCTCTGCAGATGTAGGGGCTTCCCCAGGCATGAGGAATCCCCCAGGTCCTGGGGCTGTGCCACCGAAGCCACCGAAGTCCCTGCCACCTCCGCGGGCTGGGTTGGGGATGCTCCAGGTGGAGCCGCCGGCTCGCTGCCGCGCTGGTGTGCGGCAGCTGTAGGAAATTAGAGGAGCCTTGGGGCTATTCTGGGAAACACCAAGGGAGATTCCCGAGGTTTCCGGAGCAGAAAACTGGCTCAGAGCTGCCTGCCTCTGTGCCAGGCAGGGCTGATGTGGAGCTGGGCGGGGAGCCCTGTGAAGTGAAGGATCCCGCAGACGAAAGAAAGGGGTCCTGCAGAAGCAATGCAGAGTTGGGGACCACCGAGACAAGCAATGGTGGGTCTGGGCCTGGTGCTCGTGGACTGCAAGGCAGGCTCCAGCCGGGGTGGCTGGGACGTCCCTTGCATTGCACGCGGCGCGGTGTGCGGGGCCCGATGGCTGATTTGGAACGGGGGTGCAGGGTATCACGTGCCTGTCTCCTAGGTCGGAGAAGATATAACTGCTGCGTTGCCTCAAAGGGTTTCAAAGGCAGTAAAGATAAAACCTTGCCCTGTTCACCGTTACTTCGTGGAAACTTTGGCCCTCGGGACTTTTCCATCTCTGTTTCTGACTCTTGCCTGCAGAGAGGTGCCTGGCTTGTGAACCCGCTCATCTTGCGAACAGGGGCACGGTTCCCTTTAATTTCACTTGAGCAGATGAGAGCCCAATTGCTCATCTCCCTGCTAACCCCATGGAGCAAAAACCTTCCAGAAAGAGGGTCTAAAAACCACATAATGTGAAGTGGTAACGTTTGCACTGGGACTCCTACATGAGCACATATGGGTGTGGAAAACGCTGGGTCCAGCTGTCTCCTTGGTAGCTTCAGGTCTGATGAAGCTGTGCTTCATTTGTTCTACGTAAAGGTTAGGTCCACCTTTTGTCACTGAAACCACCTTTCTTTTAAGTCGTGGTCATGATGGGAGACTCCAGCTCGGTGAGAGGCGTTGCGTTACTTAAGCAAGCGTTTAGAGAGCGGCACGTCCTCAGGGACAGCAGTGGCTTTATCCCAGCGGACAGACCCAGACCTGTCCTCCCCCTCCCGCGCCACGGGCCAAATACCGAGTTCTCTGACCGAGCGTCCTTCCTCCCCTTTATCAATAATTTTAATCGTTTTAATAACGTCCCCTTGCACGGATAGGATTACGATTAGAAAATGTCAGAGCCTTGTTATCATCTAATTAGAGTCACATTTCAGCAGAATAGAAAGGAAAATCTTCAAGCGCTGCCTTGTGCAGTGAAATGGGAAGAAAGTGATGATTTAAACCAGCTGCGGGCCGATCCCCGGCTGCGGTCCCGCCCGAGACGCGGGGCACGGCACAGGACAAGGCGATGGTCCCTGGTCGGAGCCCTCCGAAGCAATCAGTGCGAACTGCTCCCAGAGCTCTTCTGCAAAGCGAAAAACTCTGGCGCAGTCCAGTAAAAACAATCAGGCTGTCAAGTTTGCCGTCTAACAGCTGAGGGGGTCAGAGCAGCAACACAACACAAACCAAAATAAACACCACCTCGCTCTGCCAAAAAGCCTTTATCACTCTTCTGGGAGAGAGGGAGGCACTTTCAGACGGCTTTAACTTTTTCCATTTTTTTGTTTGTTTTTGTATGCTTAAATGTGAGCGGAAAGCTAAGATCTCTTCCCGCCCTTCTCCTAATGCCATTATGGCAGGCAGAGGTACGTGGGGTTTTGTTCACTCAGGAGAGCCTCTTTGTTTGCCTTTTGCGAGGAGGAGGTCGGAAAGGCAGCGGGGAGAGCGGGTGTGCACGGCCCCTTAACCCCTTGGAAGCTGCCTGGGGGTTTGCTTTGGCTTAGCTCGTCCTCTGGCCTTTGCAGCACATCCCAGAGAGCATCCCGTCTGGGGAGGAGGATGCGTGGCCACGGAGGGGGCCAGGGCTCTGCGGCGATGCTGGAGTACCGGCGCCTGCGTGGGATTCGCGGTGGCACGGCGCCTGGTGGAGAGGATTCTCGGCTCCTCCAGGTTTAACGGCCCCGAGGGCCGCAGCAAAGCATGAGCGATATTGCAAAATGTTATTCCGCGTACAAATAAGGTTTCGCAAGCGCTGTGGCCGCTTTGCGGCCCGGCCAGCCGCAGGGAGGACGACGCACGTGCCGGCCCCTTGGTCCCTCCGTGCAGAGCCCCCTTTGGCAGCCGCCCTGCCGGGACGCTGCCCGCCAGCCTGCCCAAGGCAGGTAACGTCTGGCAGCAAAGCGGGGTGGCTGTCGGGGAGCCGTAGAACCCGAACCCGCTGCAGCTGTGAGGCGCGGGCACCGGGAGCTGGGGGCTGCAGTCGTGCTGGCATCCTTACGGGACGAGCAGAGCTACCTGCGCTTGGCCAGATTGCAGGGCGGGGGGAGAAAAATGGAGCATTTCCTGCAAAAGTAGTGCCTGCTTGTGTCTCAGCCCACTCCGTAGGGATGCAGGCCTCGAAGCGTGAGCTTAAAAGCAGCAGCATTTTGGTGCTTTGCTGTGGGGAAGCAGGACCTTGGCTCCCCCATGGGTTTAGCAACCTGAATGCCTCCAAGGGTCTGGGCTTAAGCACCCTCCCAAGGGCTGAAACGTCTCCGCCTTGTGACTCTTGCCTTCGGGAGCCCGTGGAAGGAGCAGGAGGACCACGGCCACCTGCTTTCGCGATGCTGGCCCGAGGCTCGCCAGCATTACACCGGGGTTTCGTGCCGGGAACACCTGCTGTGTGGAGGGGGCTGGACCCCGGCACCGACCGGCCCCACATAATAAATAACAGTAAAAATAGTTATCGCTTAAATAGCGCTTCACATCCTCGGGATGCTGTAAAACCCCGACTGCTTAATCACAAGCCGCTCTCTTAATGTTTACAGTGAACTGAAATTTTTGGTCTCGGAGGAAAATGTATTTTCTGGTGCCAAGAGCTACAGGCGGCTGGGCCGGCAGCTCTGCCGGGGAGCACGACGAGGCCACATCAGAGGCAACTACAGCTCAGGTGTCACACCGACACGTCGGAGGGTCTCAGCCCACGGCCGGGGGCTGTTTCTGAGCCAACACCCGGCCCTGCCTCCCCTTCGCCGCCGCTTCGCAGCCGCCTTCGAAACTCCTGACATTTTGGGACTTGCTATATTTAAACAGGCGGATAGTTCAGCCGTGGCCAGGACCACGCGTCTGACGGTGATGGCTACCGAGAGTGGCACTGGGCTGTCCCCACCACGCCGGGGGCCAGCAGTGGCATTTCTGCCAGGCAGAGCTCCCCCCTTCCCAATTAGGGGTGCTGCTAATTTTAAACGAGCTGCCGCCACCAAGTAGAAGCACTTTAAAATATCATCCAGCCACAGTGCCTTTTGTGAGAGCCGAGGGTTGAGCGTGAAGCAGATCCAAGCCTCCGGTCCCTGACGTTTCGGGGCAGGGAGAGCCCTTCCCCTCTGTGAGCTGGAATGGGCCGGCTTGGGAGAGGAGGATTTTCTTCAGATCAGTGTTTTCCAGAGCTTGGGGAAGGAGAGGGGGTTTTCTTTAATCAAAATGAAAACCATCTCTGATTTCATTTGAAAGCATGCTAAAACGTTTCATTCGACCTGATGCAAAGCGTTGCATTTCATTTTGCGTTTTAATTAATTTTGTGATCCTTTAATGAGGTTAATTTCAAAGAAAAAATGTTTCTCTCAAAACTGGAAGTCAAAACATTTTGAAGATCATCTCTGCCTCTGAAACGCTGCTTAAAAGCATTAGACTCTCTGCTCTCTTTCTAGAAACCCAGGCTAATTCCTGCCTTTACAGAGTTTCCAAATGCCTTGGGAGTTAAACCTAAGGAGTACTTTAAAAAAAGGCCCTTGTTCCTCAGAAAGTGAGCACTGCAGCCTGTGATCCGAGGATGAAAGGGGAGAGGGTCTCATCTCAGACCTTTCCTACTCCTGAAAAAATTCAGGGCGCTGCTAGGTACAGAGGGAGCTGGAGCCCGGCCCTCGACGAGGCCCCCATGGCTTTAAACAGTCGGGGAAACTCCAGCAGCGGCAAAATCTCACAAAATCTCACACTGCCCGAGTCATTAGTCAGTACGAGGACACAGCACAGGACCCGGGACGGAACCTCCTGAGATATTTTGTGCTGAAGAGGCTTTTCCCCCCCTGTATTGCTTAGCTGCTGCAATGGGCTACAAGTTTGAGGACGAGTTCCATGCAGAGCCTTGGGCTCGGTAGCCAGAGGGCTGAGCCTCTGCCAGCTCCAGCTTCAAGCCCCGTTGGCACTGCAAGTATCCAAGCTCACCTGACAATTTCCCAGGTTTTAGTTTCACTTTAACGCATCGCCTTTGTCAGTGAATTCACAAAATAGAATCACAGACTTCAAAATACATAGATGCTTACATAGTATTATGGTCAGTAAATCCCACTCTGAGGTCTCATGCGTTTCCCAGAGCCATCTGGGCACACCTGAGCTCGATGCATTCCTATATGTAGAGGCAAAATCAAAATTATTTAGAGAAAAGTGTTAAAAATCTCAATGGACTGCTATAGCTGCACCACGGGCTCGGGGGGGACGCATGCTCGGCTGCTGCTCTTGTGCTGTTTCTTGGCACACAAAAATCACCAATGCCAGTATGAAGGAGACCTTCAAACCATGCTGAGCCTTAAATGAGGAAACCGCTCATCTGCTGACCACCGGCAGAGCTTGGGCACAGCAGGACTTCGCCTGAAGAGTCCCCTGCTCCGTGCAGGTAAGTCTGTGTGTGTCACCCTGGGATGCTGCTCCCTGCTCCGTGCTCCGCCAAGGCAGCTGCAGTCCCCTCGAGGTGTTCCTGAAGCTTGTGCTGGGTCTCATCTTCTCAGGCTCCACGGAGCAGTGGCATTCACCTGCCTGATGCCCACATAGGGAGAATGGGCTCATGCGGGCGCAGCCAGACACAACCTCCAACTCCACCATACCCATAGCTCCCATTTAAAAAACTGCAGGTGATGGGAGGAAGGTGCTGTCCTGGAGTGGCAGGACACCCGGGTGATGCTGAACCCATGAGGTGAAGGGAGATTTCAGGAAACTAGAAAATTATGGGGGAATTTAGCAGCACCCCCACCCCTGGAGGAGGTTATCACAGGGCTGGCAAGGTAGGTTATTGCTTTTCCAGATTCCTTGTTGGTGCTTCAATATATGTGAAGTTCCATTTATAATTGGATTTCTGGCTATCGGTCCAACTTTGTTTGGGGCAAAAAGTCTTGTTGGGATGCTTGGAAAATGGGCGATGGAGGAGCTGGCCACTGTTGTATGTGGCTTTTCGCATGTGAAGTTGAAAGAAGAACAGGTACCAGACACGCCAACTGCTTTTGGGAAGTTTTCCGGTTTGTTAGCAGGACAGAGGGCTGTATTAGCAGGAGCTAACTTTATGCCACGTGCAGCGTGCAGGGGCGTGCGAACGAACAGCAACCCTCTGCACGCACAAAGCCGTGTTTTACCCAGCGTGCGCCCCTGGACCGACTCAACTGGTGGGAGCGTGTTTCCCCGTACCCCTGACCCGCTCCGAGCCAGCCCCCAGAGGCTTTTCTCCATGTTCGTATGCCTGGGTGTATTTTCTCTGCTCAGATGATTAAAAGTCAGGACTCAGAGGCTCGCAGAACAAAACACTTTCCTTGAGACGGCATTTGCATTTGAAAGGCAGGATGGCTGTTCCAGGGACTTCGCTGTTTCACAAACTTCTTCTGTAGAGTCTCCTGGCTCCCTTCTCACAGTGCTTAATTTGGGGCTCCGTGCTCTGATCCCAGCAACCTGCATCTGGCTTGAAGCCAGCCTTAATTGTCCTGTCTTGGGGTGGTTCAGAGCCGTCTAGCTCTGGCACAAATTACAGTGCTCGGAGGACGGCTGTAATTTCTGTCCTGCTGCCCCCGGTTCCTGGGAACTCTCCTGGCAATCAGCAAATGATATGACTCATGCTCGAGGAAGCCAGATCCACTCCAGCCTAGCACGGTATTTTGATTCCTAAAAGGCTGGCATGAGAGCTGAGAGGTTCCTGCCTGTGTACCAGGCTGCACGCGTTATTCCCCCACTGCACCGGGCTCTCGCTGCTGGAGCTTTGGGGAGCGGGTAAGCGCACCGTGCCGGGGTGCACGCTTGCACCCCGCCTTCCGTGCGATGGGGTGAGGAGCTCCTGCTGACCGGCCTCCCTGGCCACCCCAGCAGGATGCTCGCAGCCTTGCTTTCCCTGCGGGACCGGGCTTGGTCCCCATGGGGCAGGTTTGGTCGTGCGAGCAGGGCTTTGGTGGCACGGCTTTATAACCCAGCCCCGCCTGTCCCCCCCTTTCGTTGCACGGGAATTTTATGGCTGGAAGTTTGTTGGGCTTTGTTTGCCTGGAAACCCGGGCGGCTTTGCAGGACTGTGACTTAGGTCCCCAGATGTGTGGGCGAGATGGGAAATTGCATGCGCTCACACCTATATACGTGTGTGCGAGCTGGGACGTGCTTAGAAATGCATGCTTTTATCAGCTGCGCCTACTTCTGGAGATGCCTGGTTAATTTATCAACTGAGAAGCTCCATCTCGCTAAAAGTCTCATTTCCATATTCTTTCCAGATGGTCAAGATGCCACAGAGACAGTTTCTAAGTAAATAACTTGCTGCTTCACACAACCTACCGTCAGCCTCCGAGCTAGCTGCCCCAGATGGCTGGAGAGTCCAAGATGGTACCTGGGTCGCGAAAGGAAGCGCCGAGTCGCATGAATAATAGAAACGGCGCGGCTGCAGCGTGGCAGAGCAAAAACTCTCCGTCTGCGGCTCGGGATCCGGGCTGAAGAACTGCTGGAAAGTGACAAAGCCCCTTCCCCGCGCGCGGGTCCGTCGCAGCGGGCCGGGGCTTCGGGGAGGCCCTGCAGCCGGTGCGGCCGCGGGCAGCCTCCCCGGCACGGGGGGCTGTGCCGGGCTGCTGCTGCGTGAGCTGGGCGGCCACGCTAAGCTCCGGCTCCCGTACGGCACGCTTTTCTTTTCGCCGCCACCCGCTCGCGAGTTAAAACCGAAAGGTTAAAAGCGTTTAATTATGCTGATGCTTTCCCAGCAGATTAAACAAGAGGATAAATAGACTACAGCGTGTTATTTTGGATTGGATTTTGTTTTTCAAACAAGGGGAGGGAGGCAGGAGGCTGCGGCTCCTTGGCAGCTGTCACACGTTTCGCTTTTGATGGTGTCAGTTGTGTCTGTTAGGAGGTGTTTCTCTTGCCACTGTCAGCATTTTCTGGGGGAGGCTGAATTCATTGATACAGTCTGTTTGCTGTCCACATATTCACAGTTCATGTGTTACATTTTACATAAAGTAAACTTAGCAAGGGGAAAAATAATTCTGCAATTCTTCAAAGCTAATGCACAGTAAATATATTCTGACACTGACAGGTATTTCTTATTAAATAGCTCTGAACTGCGGTACTAGGTTTTGCTTAAGTGGCATTATTCTCCCCGAGCAAAGACAGTTCATTTATTAGTCATTCTGAAAACCAAATAACAAATATTATTCTCTAAGCAAACTAAACAAACCATTTAAAAGGGGCCTGTCTGAAATGATTAAAGTACAGTGTCTGAAAAGCAGCTGACATTTTAGTGCCAAAATACCATATGGAGACTCAAGTGCTTTATTAACATCCTTTGACCTAAGCTGCAAAATCTCCCGACACCTTTGAGCGTGGCGGAGCAGCCTTCCTGCGTGCAAGGGAAAGTGCGGAGGCAAATCTTTCTGCCAGTTCTTAAGATGTCATTTTGGCACACCGAAGAGCGAGGTGCAATAATTGAGGGGCCGGATGCGAGCAGATTTTTTCGATTTCTGCCAGAGATATGCTGTAAAATAATTCAGCGAGGCTGAAAGCGCGGGCTTTCCATTTACGCCATAAAAAATAAATATATAGTGTTTGTCTTGCCTTCTTACAGCTCTCTCTTTTTCTCTTAACTAAATATTTCCTTTCTTCTGAGCATCAGACATTATTTCTAGCTTTCAGGCATGCAAAATAAAAGAGCGCGTGCACTTACATATATTTATTTATGGTCTACGTGGGGCTGCGTTTGTGTATCCCCAGCTCTGCTCTGAAGATTTTCTTCAGGAGCAGGGAAACAATTTTGTACTGCAGGTCAGACAGTATAACTGATACCGCTGTTTACAGATCTCTGCTCACCGGAGAAGCTTATTAAGCCACAGCTGGCTAAGAAAAAGGCTGTTCATACACAGCGGGACGATAAAGATATGGGTAAGCACTCGCGCAGACACTGTGCCAGGCACCGGTGGGAAGGGCCCCGGCGAGCACCAGGGAGCCGCTGGATGCCAGGAGGAGACGCTCACCAAAAGAGCCACTCGAATGACCCGTTATAAATCGTTCGGTCAATTGTTCTCAGCCCGTTCTGTGCACAAAATACTCGGGATCTGACCTAGGTTTGGTTTTGGTTTGTTTGGTTTTTTTTTTAAACAAATGTTTTCATTATTCATAAGAATTCATCAGACAGCGAGAGCAAATAAGTTTTAGCCCGAGGTTTGTTCATGAAACATCTCCTGTGAGTGCGTCCTTGCTGGCTCCGAAGCAGGGCAGCCTGAGTTGGCAATGATGAAAATAATATAGAAGTTATGTGAGGAGTTTAATAAAAAGCTAGCAGATACCGGGCTGATGTATGTTATTAACTTGCTTCTCTGGGATTAGGTAGGTCTGGGTAAATGAGGAGGTATTGGTCCAGGTTTGCTTTCTTTCGGTGTTGTCCCAGTGACAGAAGATTACGTGCTGTTGGGGATTAGCCTGATGACATTACATTGCCGGGGTAACGATGCACGTGCTGATGTCCTTCAAGAAATTTGGTCGGGGCCAGAGTTCGGGTGTGAGCTGACGTTTCTTCCCCCCGTTAGCATCCAGGCATGCCATCCATCGGTGCTCTCCTCCTGGCAGGCAGCGGGCGATCCCTGCAGTCGTTCCCTCCTTGCAGACGGGAGCGCGCGGATAGCGTTTTCATAGCTGGCACCGGCAAGTGCCGTAAGGTATCGGGAGTGCCCAAAGTTCCTCTACGGACAGACGAAATGGTTCAATATGATGCTTTAAATAGCTCCTCTTTGGAGAGAAAGAGAGAGAGGCTCAAAAAGGCACATTCGCCGCAGCATTGACGTTGCGTAGTCATCGCCGAGTGATGATACAAACAGCGGACGCGTTTTACACTTTCAAAGACACTACTGCCGGTAACGTGCGTTAGGGAAAACGAAAGCTGATCTGTTCTTGCAGCTCGGTAAGGGGGTGCAAGGCACCTACGTGATACGGGTGGATATAATTGGGGTCTGGGGGAAACGCAGCAGGACGGGCTCTGGAAACCACCAGGGTCCTGCTGCCGCCTTCCCACAGTGGTGCTGGGTCCCCGCAGCCGGTTTCCCTTCCCGCAGCCGGGCAGCAGGCTGCAGGTGAAGTGGCGGCCTGTGCTGGCAACAGGCGCTGGTACGGTCACGGCACCCATCAGCGCCGTGAAGGAACAACTTCGTTAATCTGACTTTGAGAGCAAATGTTGCTAATGAGGAGCCCAGGCTTTGGTAACCATGGTAATTTATGTTCCTGAAAATGCGAAACGAAGTCGGAGGGAGAAGGGGCCAATCCTACTACCCTGTCCACTCCTACGCGGTTTGCAATGCCGGGGATTGCTGGAGGGGTACGGGGTCCGGCAGCAGCCAGGAGTGCGGAAAGCCAGTGAGCAGGAGCAGCTCGGGGGCCTCACCCCCTCCCCAGCGCTCACAAGAGCCCACCCCACTCCCGAAACACCGCCCGCCCGCCGCCAGCCTCAGCCCCCTTCAGCCTAGCGCAGCGCAGAGGCTTCGGCCGGTGCCAGCAGCGCTTTGGCCGTGAACCCCCGGCTGCGGAAAGGCAGCGTGCCGTCGCGCAGGCTGCGGCACCGCTGGCTCGTGCTGCACGACCGCCTCTGCCAAGTGGCAATTCAATGTTTGCTCTTCAAACTGTGTCTCTAGGGCCAGCTGGGTTCCCTATAAATTTTTATAGAAAATATAAAATTACATCTGGAAGCCTACGGCAGATAGGCTCTCGTTCTTCCTGTAAGCAGGGAAGAGCATTGCTCTCTTAATTTTTCACAAATGTTGTTGTCAAGCTTGATGGGGAGAAAAAAACCTAGTAATTGGGTATCCTGGCTGCTGGAAACTCTCTCTGCTCCTGCTCTGGCTGCAGAGCCATCACTAGCTATACATATTTTTGGAGAACAAACACAAACCCCAGCCTGTGCAATAGCCACGGAGCCATTTGCAGCCCCCGGTGCCGATACAAGAGCTAAATTTTGATGCCCTGAGCCTAGAGCAAAGCCAGGGTTTGGACCAAAAGCATCATTTCCCAGGACAAGACCAGTCTCCGTTTGATGAGCAGATGCACCTGGGTGCTTCCCTGGGTGTCGGGGCATCCCGTGCAGGTACCCTCAGAGGAACCTTAAATCCAGGGTTCACCCATTCCCCCGGGCAGCCGGGGAAAGCTGTGCTGCCGGTAGAGGAGGAGCGGGCATAGAGAAGTGTTTCAGTTGATGAGGCCTTAGGGAAATCCGCTGGTAAGCGAAAGTCTCTACAGCAAGGAGGGGCTTCACCTTAATTAAACTGCAGCGGTGCAGAAACCTGACAAGGTGTCGGGGGGATTATTTCGGCTGGGGAATGCGGCAAGATGCTGCAGAGCCGTCAGGTCGGCCGGAGACGTCTGTCCGCGGCGGCAGCGAGTGCCGGTGCCGGTGGCGGGGAGCACAGGCAGGGCCGCGTGCTGCCGAGGAGCGGCAGGCGGAGACCAGGGGTACGTCTCAGCGAGGGAACACGGCTGTTAGACAAAGCAGGGAAACAAAAATAGGCAAATAGTAAAAAAAACAGTAAAGCAACACAAGCGACAACCTACGAAGGTTTGCAACAGGAGTGAAGCTTAGAGAGTAGATGCATTAGGATCCAAAAAAACCCCAAAGCCAACCCCAAGGCTTTGACACAGCCCAGGTTTCCACCACACCGCAGGACGAGGAGCAGCCGCTCGCTCTCCTCCTGCTGCTGCCGCGCTGCTGCGTCGCTTAGAAGATTTTTCAAAGGCACCAGGAGCAGGGAGGGGTTCGCACGACGCCTGCAGAGACGTGCCCCCCTGCCCGCAGGGCTGAGATCTCCCTCCGGAAAGGGCTCGGACGACCCCTCTCCCCCCAGGCAGGCCCACCTTGCGGGGAATTTTCTTTTTCCCCGCTTGCCCCGGCCCCTCTAGCAGTGCCGCGTGGTTTCTCTGCCTGCAGTCTTTGCAGGATCAGGCCCGTGTTTCCCCGTCTCTCCTGCCCCTCTCTAACCCCGCTCGTGTTTATAAGCTTCAGGAGACTGACTCTGGTAGAACAGCTTAGGTTTTTAAATTTTCTCCTTTTTGATGAAGTCAGGGTCTGGGAAGTCCTCAAGGACTGCCTCAAAGGAAGTGTTAGGTTTATGTGCAGAACGAGGCAAAAAAATAATAATCTCATTTTACTCTCTTTGGAGCAAGAATTGTCCTCTCTCCAGTCGACTCCCCTCCTTCCCCGTGGCTGGGAAGAGAGGAACCGCATCCTGCCGCCACTGCCGTGCGTGTCCAGAGCCTGCGGGTGGTATTCCCTGTAAGCATGGCGCACCCTCGGAGCTGCAGATCCCCCAGGATCTTTCAGGAACTGGTTCCAGTAGGTTGCTGCGAGAGCTCCCGGGCTCTGGGAGCGGGTCGCACCCCGCGCTGGGGCTGCCCTGGCCCCGGCTCCGCTTCCTCCCTCAGTGCTTCGTGTCTGAGGCCCCCCTGCAACTCCCCAGGAACCGCGGTACCACGCCTTGTGATGCCACTATTGTTCCTTTACGTTTTGGGGTTTTTTGAGGAGGGTGATTACTTTTCTTTATTTCTGACTTTAATTCCCATCTCTCAGGGTGCCCTGCATCAGCCCACCAGCACCGCCTGCAGAGGCAGGGATCTAGCATTTTGTTTTGGGAGCTGAAGAAGGGATGGAGGAGACGGAGGAGAGGGTCCAAGGTGAAGCACCGAGGCAGAGGAGGGGTCAGGAAAAGACCTCGGTGGGGAGGAGGAAGGCAGGAAGGGAAGGAGAGGAGGCCTGGGCTTCAGCTGCAGCTCAGTAGGGCTTTTAGAGATGAAAGCTCCTGGGCCGGACACAGGCTGTCCCGCCGCTTGGCCGAATAAACAGCAAGGCTTCCAAAAAAGCGTAAGCAGAGCTGGGGCGTGTGGACGCCCAGCCTGAGACCAGGCACCGTGAGCAGCCACCCGCCCCGTTTACATCTCGGAGCTTCGCCATCCATCTCACGCAGCTTATGGTGACGCTGAAACGGGGCATTTACTGACAAGTACCCCGTGCGCCTGCAAGGATCTGGTGGCCACAGCAATTTCCAGTGCTGGCTGGGTGCTTCTGGCCGTCGAGGCTGGGGTCCCCCCTCCCCGCGCGTGCGAACAGGCTGCCTGCGCCAGGGAGAAACCCCTCAGCCCGGCGCGGGGCTCCCGGCTCCGCCGAAAGCGTTCATCACGCTCTTGCTACCTGAGCACACATTTTGGCAAGACGTTCCGCTTTGCCGTGACTCGGGGAGCTGACAGCTCTCAAGTACATCCCAAGGATGAACACAAAGCGACAGAGCAGGTAGCGATTTCTGCAGTCAGCCAGAGCCTCTGCAAAGACGGTCTCAAAACCGTCTCGCTGTCTTAGTGGCCAGAGGACGCTTGTCACGGCCACTTGACCTGCAGGCAGATGGTTACTGTCTGTCTAACACTCTGTCTTTTGGGGCTTGATAGGCACTTTTAAAATGCAGATAAAGGGCGAGCCCTCGCTGGGGGAAGGAGGCAGCACTCGGCAGCTGGATGCCAGCGTAAGGATGTGCAGGGTGAGTTGTTGGGGAGCACGGCGTGTGTCTTTTGTTGGGGGGCAACTCGGTAGCCCCCATCCGTGTTGTGCAAGCCCAAGGTTGGCAGGACAAGGTCGGAAGGGTTCGGAAGAGCGGGAGCCTGTCACGGGGCTGATGTCATCCGCCTGTGATGTCACCACTGTCTTCTTCAGCAGAGCACTTCCAGTGATAGCAGAGCTTCTGCAGTGTGTCTGCCAGCCTGGCACTTGCTCTGTACAGAGTAATTAAGCAAATATATTAATAGAATGGGAGCCAGGGCCTGGGTAATGTTCTTCTGTGACAGACAAATGCGGAGACAAAGCAGACGCTTACTTCAGAAGTACTGCAGGATGCTATTAGCGGGCACAAACTCGCATCCCATTAGTGCCATTGCTGTTAGGGAACGTCGAGTCATTTGCATTTTAAACGAAGCTCCCAGACCAGCTCCAGTCCAGGATCAGCTCCAAGAAAGCTGCAAGGCTGTGTCTGCACAAGGGGAGCCTTGGGGGCGTCCAGTAATACCCTGCTAGTGAAAACGGACATCGCGTGGGCTCAGCTTCTGTACCGATTGCAAAGCCACCCCCCCAGAGGTGACACAGGATGGGAACAAGAGCACGGGAGATGCTGGCAGGGCTCATCTCTGCCAGGACGGCGGTGATGCTCCCTCCCGACCTGCAGCCGTGCCCGGCGGAGCCCGCGCTCACAGGGCCTGCGCTCACGTAACCCACCAGTGATCTGAATGTGGCCCACGGGGTGGCCCAACGGGGAAGGACCCTGCCAGCCCCGGCTGCAGAGACAACTTCCGCACATCTGCATCGCTTACAAGCAGAATGTGCTGCCCGTCTCCGCTGAAACAGCTCTGCAAGCCCTGAAACTGCCAGTTTCCCATCCCTGGCCTTACATGATGGTCTTAACAAATTATGGCATAAATATGCCAGGCAAGGGAAGGCAGCTTTCACAGAGGATTGGGAACGTGATAAAGCAGGGGATGGTTTTTTTCATCGAAAGGGAAATCTATTCATTTGAGTGGACAGCGCTGCAGAAACAAGCTGTTCAGAGGTGTCTGGAAGGGAGGAGAGGGGCATTGCAGACAAAAACCGAAGGGCTAATTGTGTAAAGCTGGTGAGGAGATGCCTTGGTCTGAGCCACAAGTGTGCTAATGGGGAGGTTGCTTAGCTACGGTGGCGATGGAACCTCAGCCACCCCCAGGTAGGGGAGGGAAAGCCGAGCATAAACAGCGAGGAGGAAGAAGGGTCATTAAAGTGTGTCCCTAAAGATGCTTAACTAGTGGTGGTGGGAGGAAATAAATAAGGAGGAAAAGTTGGTCTGAGTGCCAGGGAGGAAGCCAAGCTGTTAGGAAGATGGCTTGTTTGCTGCTTCAAGCCATCTCTTGTCACTAATTTCAGCTGGAGACTTTTGCCTAGCATGGTTTCTCCAGCTCTCAAGCATCCCTGGCTTTATCCTCTCTCTGCCACTTTTGCATTTAATTTCTTCCCCTTGAAGGTGAAGGCTGGGGAGCGCTGGTGCATGGGACTGCAAGCGGGGCCGAGGGCAGCCCTAGCGCGGCCGGGAAAGCCATTCGGTTGCCCGTGGATGGGAGCGCAGACGTGCCACCCCTTCACATGCTCCTTGAGCTCCGCAGAAGGAGCAGCCGGGTGGCTTTGCAACCTTTCCTCTATCAACAAACATCGCCCCAACTGACTTGAGCCTGAAGCCTACAGTTCACGTTAACACAAAATCGTTAATGAAGCTTTGCCTGCCTCCTGGTCCCGTCCAGCGCTCAGCAGTGGGCAGGGAGAAAATCACGGCAAGCGGCACTGACAGCAGCAGCCCTAAACAACAGTTAGGAGGAGAATTATTTTAATGAATACATTTCCTTTCAATTGTATGCGAATAGCGAGATCCCATTAGAACGGGGAAGCAATTAGAGCTAATAAAGATGAACGCACAGCGCTGGGTGCATGTGGAATAACAAACAGCGAACAAAGGATTCAGGAGAGAGCTGACTCTAATCCAAATAAATGAGCGGTGATGAAAGGGAAAGCGGCTCGGGTCTCCTGCCGTGAGACACGCTTCCTCCCTGCCAGCTCCCTGCCCGTGCTTCACCTCATCGCGGCAGGGAAAGTCACGCTTGGGGCTGGACACGGAGGCAGCCGGTCAATGGGACGGTCCCCGCCAAGCCGTGCCGTGATGCTGACCCAGCCCAGAAAGCATTGGAGGGGTGGCTGTGGTCCCTGGGGAGCATCCTTCTGGATTTTGCATGGAGGTGGCAAATGGCCCCAGCTGGGGCAAGAGGGTCCAGAGGCATTTGGCAAGGTTTCTCCAGCTCTCAAGCATCCCTGGCTTTATCCTCTCTCTGCCACTTTCTCATTTCTCAGAAGGGACTGGAGCGGGAGGGTGGAGGGAGTGCATCAACTGGTGCCGTTTCCCATCTTGTATGTGATTATTGGTGGTGATCGCCCACCAAAATTAACAACCCTGATCACAACGGGCACGTGACTAGCCCAAAACCATCAGTGCTATGGCGAGGTGGAGCGTGGAGGAAATAATAGCCTTTTCACAATGGTGTATTTACACAGTAGGCTCACAGGAAAATTGGGTAAACCGATAATTACCCAAGGATATTATTGGTTTTGGCAGAGTTAATAATAATTAGTACTCTTCCTTTTCCAGGCTCCTTACAGGAGAGACCTTTTATAGTCCGCAGAATACAAAGGACCCAAACCACCAAGAACTGCTTCCACGTGCGGCTTGGGAAAAAAAACACCACGTCTTTCTGCTGACAGACTCCAAGGGTGAAAAATCACCCAAAGACACCAGGGAGCCAGTCTGAAAAATAATAATAGTGGTAGTAGTAGTAATAATAATAATAATAATAATAATAATAAACAATTTTCTATATTTGGAAAAATCTTGGGATTGCATTTTCCGTAGTCTATCTAGTGCAGTTGAGCCAGAGATAAATCTAGCCCTGACACTCGACAGACCTCCAGGTCGGCGTGGGATGCTGGAAACTGCCCTGCTGTTCCTCTCCCAGCGCTGGCAGCGCGTGGTTTGCTTTCTAGCTGCTGCTCTCGGTGGCAGTGCAGGACTTTCCCTTCCCAGAAAGCAGATATTTTCCATCGCCTCTTGCTGCATTCCCTGTCCTTGCGGTGTCTCCGTGCCGCTGCGAGCTCCCCGGTGCCTGCGAGCCAGCAGCTCTGCGCTGCAAAGCGCCCGGGGCTGCAGTGCCGAGGCTGCGGCCGCCGCTCTCCACCTGCACCGGCGCCTGGGGCTGGGCACCCAGCCTGCTCGCCAGCGCCGTGCGGGGACAGCCCTCCCGCCCGCTCACCAGCCTGCTCTGCCTGCTGCCACCCTGGGAACAGCCTTTCCTGGGTCAATGCCGCCTGACGGTTTGGGTTAAATGGGGTGAATTTGTTCTGAGACGTGCTGGAAGAGGAGGAGTCCCTCCCCAGCCCGTGGCCTTCTGGCTTGCTGCTGCCTGGGGGAGGAGGGGGTGTGGGGTGAGAGGGCTGAGCCGGGTGATACGTACTCAAAATTGATGTGTGTGGTCAGCCGCGTGCGCCCACCGCCAGTGCTGGATGCTGGGAGGGGTGGTGAAGGAGGGCACCGATTTCTGCACAGATACCCAGTCTCTATCCAGTTCAGCCTACGAGAGCCATCGCCTCCCCCTGGGTCCCCCACCTCCAAGCTGAGTCCAAACCTCAGCAGCTCTTTAGACAACCCTAAGACACAGCTTTGCCTATCACTCCCACAGCTTCACCTCTCATCCCCGGCACTGAAATATCCTCCTCCCTCCCCACATTCAGCCCTGCCCTGCTCCCGTGCAGCTGCAGCGTGGTTGCAGAGACCCTCCGTGCCGCTCCAGGCGCTGCCCGTGCTGCCCTCGCCCTCTGCCCGCAGCGGCTGCTTCCCCGGCACGTAGGATGTTGGCTGCCTCTTCCAGTACGGGCAACCTTCAAACGCTCAAAAATCACCAGTGAAATCCCCCCTGCCCCAAGCTGGCCCATAAATCACGGCATTATAAAAATAAAACAGTTTTGTGCGTGCATGCACATTTCAGGTTGCCTTTTAAACCTGAACTTGTTTCTCACACGCTGGCAGAAGAACAGAGGGGAGTTGGAGTCAAAAGGCAAGCTTGAAAAATAAACGCATACTTCTCTCTTGCTGCTCGTGAAGGGCTCCCAGAGGAAAACAGAGAAAAACAGGGCAGGAAGAGGCCCTGGAGGGGTCATCATGCCCGTTCCCCAAAGCAAGAGCAAGCTCTTCCCCCCAGGCATCAAGCTAGCTTGTGCCCAAAGACGGGGGTGATGGGGGGTACCTGCTTGGTACCCGCAGTCCCTTGCTTCCTTTGCTCTCCTGATTTTCCTCTTTCTTTTTTTTACCCCCGTCCCTTCTTCCCTGCTTCCTTGTGGCCCCGTGCTCATCCCCCCTGCGCCGGTCGCACATCTCTGCAAGGGCTGCATCACTGCCGTGGTGCCACGGGGACGTCCCTGCCCGTGCTGAGCCCTGCCCCGGCCGTGCCACGTGCGCTCTGCTCCTGTGTGAACCACCCAAGGATGAGACTGAAAGTTGTGCTGTCTTAAGCCACAGTTTAACATAATTAGATATCCTGGCTTGAGGGCAGTAATTACTTTTATAATCCTTAAACATATTTAAAAAAAAAAATAATTGCCTCCCAATTCAATGCCTTTCAAAAATCCTTTTAAACGGCACTGCCTTCTTCAAACACAACTCAGCCAACAGTAATTACAATAAATTATTCCAAGTTCTAAAAAAACATATAGAAACTAATCTATGTGCGCAAAGTGCTAACCATTCCTTGTTTAACCTTCCCTCCTGCCAGCCAGGTGCTTCCCGGCTCCCTGGCTGCAGCCCTGCCCCTCGCTCACACCCCAGCCCGCTGCCCACCGAGAGCTCCCATCCTTGGGACCCGGCAAAGCAGCTGCCTGCCTTTGCCTGGCCCCGGGAGATGTGCATAAAGCTCGTCACATCGGGGTTAGGCTGGCGGCAACAGCAACCAGCTGTAGCCGGAGCTTTGCAGTCTTGGCTGCATTTCAGAGCACGGCCATGGGCAGGCATCGCCAAATTTACCAGCTTTTTAGGCAGAGCTTTGCTCTGGCCTACGAGGCAAAGGTGGTAGGAGCGCTGGCCGATGCATTTGATCCTCAGCTGGGATAAATAAGGTATAATTCTGCTCAAGTCAAAGGCGAGAGCGTGATTCACCGCAGCTGAGAATCTGGCCAACAGTGTCAGCAGCATGACAATAGCGTAATGTTTTCATTATGCATTGTTTTTTCCAAATACTTAAAAAATTATCTAGGAATTACTCACACATCCAGTAATAGTTACCAGTCTTGGGTGCTTAGGCAAAGGTTTCTTGAGACGGCAACGGGATTGCAAAAGCTTTAGCCATCGCCTCTCCCGCTCCGTGCGCTTCTCCTATCACTTCTGCT
Organism: Mycteria americana; assembly: GCF_035582795.1. NCBI lineage: Eukaryota > Metazoa > Chordata > Aves > Ciconiiformes > Ciconiidae > Mycteria > Mycteria americana. Next base: position 11,179,910 of record NC_134371.1, read on the forward strand.
CTCCTCCTCCTCCATGTACACAGTCCAGTAACCTCTTCCTGACAATCTCCAGATCCACAAAATTGCTCACTTGGAATTTTGCAGTAAATAGAAAATTGCTTTGCTCCTTTCTCTCAGGACAGCACAGAAAATGAATCCAAATGAAAAAGCAAGTAGTGTGTATCTGGTAGACATAAACAGCACAAGAAAGGCAATTCTGCTTTTCAGCCCTGCTGCAGAGCAAATGACCTTGGAAATAATAAAAAGCCTGGGGCCTGAGCATGTTACAGAGTGGCACGAGCCTTTATTTGGGGAAAGGCTGGAAAGCAAAACCTGGAGGGATGGCTATGTTGATGTGCAAGTCCTCACCAGCTGAAATATCTGTGCTTGGGTCCGCGGCTCGCAGCAGAAGGGGGAAAGAGCTAATTAGTCCTTTCAGCCTGTGCCCGGTGCTTGTGGGGCTCTTCGCCCAAACCGTCTTCCTCCCCTCTGCCAGCTGCTCATGGCGTGCCATCCCCGGGCTTGAAACGCCTTCCCCTGGTCGGGGCGGCGGGACGATGCCACGGGGCCAGGGGCGAGCAGCCCTCCCCACCCCAAATTGGGTCACCCCCACGAACATGTGCAAACGATGAAAACACGGCGAGGAGATCAGGGCTAATTCACGGCCGGGAGAGGGAGGCTGGTCTAAATTTATAACTAATAATTCTAATTACACGTCAAACCACTGCACCAAAACATGACCAAATAGAAAGCATCTGTCGGGCCCCCGGCTCAGCTCCATGCCGGCACATCGCAGCCAGCGGCATCACGCGTGTCCGCCCGCGGTACCCGACAGCGAGAGCCCGGCGGGCGCCTGTCGCTGCTCCACGGAGGGGTCGCGGGAGGACCGAGGAGAGAGAATGAGAGGTTGGCTCTGAGCACGGTTTATGTCACGGGGAAAAGCTGCTTTTGCTGCTGGAGCTGCCAAGACACCCAGAGCATGTCTCCCAGCACCCAGCGTTGCTCCTGAACTGCCGCCACCGCGCAGCTCGCTCTGAACCGGCTCCAGCAGGCGCTGCCAGCGCCGGCACTGGCGCGCTCGCCAGGTCATTGTGTGCTGCGAGCAGTGAAAACGGGCTGGTTTGGGGTTTGCTTTTTTGTCTTCCTGCATTTTTTGTTAGAAATGTCAGAAAATTAAAAAGGAAGGAAGGGAGGGAGGAAGGAAGGGAGGGAGGAAGGGAGGGAGGAAGGGAAGGAGGGAGGGAGGAAGGGAGGAAGGAAGGAAGGGAGGGAGGAAGGGAGGGAGGAAGGGAGGGAAGGAGGGAAGGAGGGAGGGAGGAAGGGAGGAAGGAAGGAAGGGAGGGAGGAAGGGAGGGAGGAAGGGAGGGAAGGAGGGAAGGAGGGAGGAAGGGAGGAAGGGAGGGAGGAAGGGAGGAAGGAAGGGAGGGAGGAAGGGAGGAAGGAAGGGAGGAAGGGAGGGAGGGAGGAAGGGAGGAAGGGAGGGAGGGAGGGAGGGAGGAAGGGAAGGAGGAAGGGAGGAAGGAAGGAAGGAAGGAAGGAAGGAAGGAAGGAAGGAAGGAAAGGAGGAAGGGAGGAAGGAAAAAAAAGAAAATATATATAAGCCCTGGCTGCTCCCAGGCAGAGCTGGGGGCTGGGTCCACAGCCCGCAAAGCCGACTCAAGGCCTGGCTGCCGGGATGCTGTGCAAAAGCAGCTTGCCTGGCTGTGAATAAACGGCGGGCTTAGGTTTCACCGGCGCTGGAAGTGGCAAAGCAGTTAGCCACGGGGTCTAGACAGCTGAGAAATGCCCCAGTGACCTACTCGCGTATCTCCCGGAGTGGCGTCTCCCTAAATCTCAGAGCTTGTTAACTCGGTTGCATTTTTATTTTGTAGCAAACTAATCTGAGCTTCAGAGGTAGAGCTTGCCCCCACAAAAAGCAATGAGGGGGGAAAAAGGGAAAAGTAAACCCCACCTGTTTCCTGTTTTTATTTCCCCCACCCCCTCCTTTCTTTATTTTTTTAGTGTTCCCTGGCTATTTGGGAGCTCCTGCAACTTGTCCAGAAATACCTCTGCTAGTTCAGTGGCGTTTCAGAGCCTAGGAATTTAAGGAGGGCTTAGAAATTCCTAACCCAGATCTCAGCTGGTTAAACGTGGGTGAGGGTGGCTCACTGCGGTTTTAGTTAGCATTTCTGCTATCCTTTGTGTCTCCCTTCCCCTCTCCTGACCTCCCCCTCCCCGTCCCCCCATGCCCGGGGATGTGGTACCCGGCTGGTCCCTCTCGCCCCGTGTCCGTGGGGGTAGCGCAGGCATGTGGTGCACACGTGTGGCAGCGGCGGCGAGGTCCGAACGCTCCTCAGACAAATCCTATGAGCAGCTCCTGCAGACTTCTGTGTCTCTGCGGGGAGTTTTGGGGGCAAATTTCCATAATGCTTCACCGTACGGGAGAAATCCCTGGCTGCAGGACTGGTTTGAAGAGGTCAGTTGGGAGATACAGGTTTCACCTGATTTCTCTCAGGGTCCGCTGGCATCGCTGGGATGCTGCTTTACTGCCCATCGTGTGTCGGGAGCAGCACTCACTTTGGGAGAGGAATTTCCTAAGCACCGCACGCCTCCGTTAGAAGCGGCCAAATTTCCCCGTTAGAAAGATTCCCTGAGAAAACAGTCAGGATGGAAAACCACCCCATGAAAGCACGTATCACCTTCCCTGCAACAGCCAGCTATACCTCAGCTGGCTGGCTTAGCAACGCGGTGAGAAAAATGTTTGTGAGATGCTGCCCCGCTACCTAGAAACCCGTATACATCTCCGATATGATCTGTACCGCTCGCCTTACAATAAACCAATATATTTTAACTACAACCCGAAATGTTGCAAAAGAACCTTTTGAGCAAGCCTCTTTGGCGCAATACAGATACGTCAAGGCTGATTGTTATTGTACATGTCAGGGCTGTTGAAGCGCGGGATAAAGAAGGCCATTGTGCTCCCGCGGAGGGGACAGCTCGGATGATTAATGACTGCTCCCTCAATTCTCCGAAGAAGAGATGGAAGTCGGATAAGGCCTCCGCCGGCAGCAGGGGCAGAGCACCAGAAGACATACCCGGAGCACAAAAAAGGACAGGGCTCCGCGCAGAGGGGCAGGATCAATGGGCAGCGGCCTGCCGGAGCGCCGGCAGCTTGCCGGCTCGGTGTGGGAGCGGGGAGGTGCTGCCCGACACTGGGGCTTGTGTTTGCTCCTCTCACCTCCCTTGCTAACCCAGGCTTTGTTCTCGCAGCTTTTCTGCCTCAGAAAGTTGCTGTCAGGAAGGCGGATGGTCGTCTATTAAGACGAAGGGCAAAAAATCAGGGAAATTGCAAATTGATCTTTGCCTAACACACACGGTGGCTTTGTTACCTATTTTTTGAGGCTCCGCGCAAATACCTCCCAGTCTAATTCTAAGGCGTGCCAAAGTAAATTACATTTAGTTTGCCTTAAATAAACAATGACTCTTCCAGGAAAGGTTTGTCTCTTCTGGGCACTTGCATCATTTATCATTGCTCCACTGTTTTGAGTTGGCTGCCCTTTTAGGGTGAGATGTCTCTTGGTTTTAGTGTGTGCACAACCATAGAGAGGACAAGGTCTTACCCCAAGAAAAATGTACTGAGAAGATGTCATTAAAGCTAATGAGAGTCCAGGCAGCTGCAGCTCATTAGAGATTGCCTGGGGCCAATTGTAACTGAGACCTTTAAATATACATCATAGTCAAATAAACAACATCATATTCGATCTGCAAAGTCTCTATCAGTTCCTGCCCAGTCCTTATCGCTCAGCCTTACATTTTGCTGAGAAAATGTTCCCTGTTCAATAACAAACCCAGAAGCAAACGAGACCATCGCACTTAGGAGCCATGTGCTGAGAAACGGGGGCGGAGGGGGTCCCTTCTTCTGAAAGCTTCATTTGAAATTAATTGATTGCAAGGGTAGGAGACACTCAGGGCTCAAGCTCTCCACCCTGCCCACAGGACAACGCGGAAAACAGGTCGAAGAAGCTGCAAAGATGCTGAAGACGGGCACGTTTTAAGCAGTGAGTGAGCAATCGTTTTTCCTCTGTGTCCTTTCTCTGGCTTCAGGACACGACTTTACCGTAAAAGAAAACGAGAGGTTTCTGACACTACTTTACATTTGTTGTCGTTACGAAGCATTTAGCGAGGAATTACAGATTTACAAGCGCGGGGGTTTCCTCCTCAATCAGCAGAGCCCCCAGCGGGGCTTCCCACCGCCCCCCTTCCCCACGCGGGCAGGAGCCCCCGGGCTGCGGCCATGGGCAGGCTGCGGGCTTCCTCCTGTCCTCACCCCACGTGTGATTATTAAGTTCTTATCGCAATAAGGAGTCACTGACACTGGGCTGCTTTCCAGGGAATGCTGCTCCCTTAATAGGCCATTATATCTCAGTAATAAGGGCTAAACTCTTCTGGGGGCATTTAGTCATAAATTAAGTAAAATAACACCACCGATCCCGCCTTTCTCCCAGCCCTCGCTAAGGGGGTCGATGCTGTCTGTAGGTCTGCTGCCTTCTTGGGGCTGACGCAAGGGCCGCACAGCGCTGCCTGGATGGTGCAATGCCCCGTCCCGCTGTCGGGGCCATGTCTGGGTGCCCATAAACAATGCAGATAATAATAAAATAAACTGGGGATAGGCCGCAGCTGGGTTCATTGACTCCCAGCCCAAGACCTGGCTCCCAGCTGAGGTCTCTGCACCCTCACATAACAGAGAGCATCGGGGGCTGGGAACGGGGTGCTCTTACCATGGGTGTCTGTCTGCCCTAGGGCACGGCATCGCGGGCAGGCTAATCCCCGCAAAGGGGTCGTGAAGGCAGCGCAGACACCCACCTCAGCTGGAAATCCTGCATCTGGGCGGCGGAACGCCATCCTCTGCAGCTACACCGTGGGGTAGGTACCCGCCTGGGCACATCAGACCCAGAGACCCGGGTGTTTTCTGGCTGTTGACCACAGCTTGGCCGGAGAGGTTGCTGAAGCCGAGCAGCACCGACCATGCCCCCCCCCAGGGTACCGAACTCTCACAGCATCCCAGATAGGGCGACCATGTCCACCCTGCCAACCGGGAAGGGTCCCTGCCCCACACAGCCCCAAGCCATATTTAGCAGAGCTACCCAGCCCAGCCCAAAGGTGTGCTAACCATTTCCCACTCCCTGGCACCGTTTTATTCATTACTGTGGGTCCGGCCACACCACCCCCTAGGGCCCTGGGGGAGCTGAGCTCGGGGTCGTCGCTGCCGCCTGGGGCTGCTGCACCCTCTGCATTAGTGGGAATAAAACCACGGGCCCATCTCTGCCTCATCTAGAGAGCTCTGGAGCTTGGGATGGGGCAGCCTCCCACCATGGGGGCTTGCAAGGTAACCTCCTACCACGGGGGCTTGCAAGGTGGCCTTCCACCACGAGGGCTTGCAAGGTGGATGGTGGGCTCTTGCCTTCTTCCTCTTGACGATGCTGAAAGGCAGAGTGGATTAGGACACGGAGCAAGCAAGGGACATGGGTGACAGCACAAGGAAGGAGCTTCTCCTCGCCAGCAGCTACCAAGGAAGGAGCATCACGGGGGTGGAGCTGGGGCAGGGCGGCCGTATTCTGAAAAAGGACTCTTCCCCCCGGGTCTGGTTTGCACTGGGGTGGGATCCCAGGTGCTACGACCCTGTAGAGACCTCGACCAGATGGAGACCCTGCTGCAGCCAGCCTCAGGCACTGCAACGGGCTTCGGCAGAGCTGGGGGGATGGAGGGGACCTGCCAGCGCGCCTGACGTGCTGGCTGGGGCCCACGGAGCTGCCAGCGCACTCAGGGCTGTGCAAAACGAGGCAGGCGTGTCTCTGTCCCCTGGCAGCGGGGACGCTGCGGGCTCTCCTGCTCGCGCTGCGTCTCCAGCCCCCGTTAGCGGGACGTACAGCTGTGCTGGCCTGGGAAAGCCCTGCAGACACCCGCCTCGTTGGAAACGGAAGTTGCAGCGCTTCGACTTCACTTGTCTTTAAAGCCAATCTGGTGCAAGCCGTGCAAACCCTTCTGCAGAGACCCCCCCGCCGCCCCAGCGCCAGGTATATTGATTTAATTTGCACCTGTGCATTTCTTGGCACAGCCCGACCCGCAGCAAGCCAGGAGTAAATTCACTTAGGAGACTTCTGGCACAAAGCTGCCCCGGCTGAGCTAAGCCAGTGTGAAACAAGAAGAGTTCAATAGGTTCAGCTTTGCATGCAGCCTGAGGTTGGGCCGTAGCTTCAACCCTGCCCCGAGGCGGCAGAAAGAACAGGAGGTGTTTGGGGTGAAGGGCTTTGCTGCGGGTAATTTATGTCTCCTTGGAGCAGCTCCTTGCTGCTACCCGCAGCGCAGGAGGGAGGCTCTGGAGCTGCCTGGCTCCCCCCTGCCCTCCCTGCTCTACCAGCACCCTGGAGGCAGGGGGATGCTGTGACCAAGGGGGTTCCCCCTTCTCCCCTCCCCAGACCCCGACGTAGCCAGGAGCAAGAGCACCCCGGGGGCCGTCCTGCTGCTGACCTCTGCTCGGGCGACGGGGACCCGCGAGCAGGATGCTGATGCTTGTATTTGAGGTTTCGTGCTCGGTTCCTTTCTAATCCCGATTTTCAATTGCTCATAACTTATGTCATTTGGGCTGGAATTTTCCAGACGTGAGCTCCCTACAAAGGTGGCTCTTTCCTTTTCCTTTTTTTTTTTTTAACCAAATGGAAGTGTTCAGCCAAATGGTCTGGCCGTGTCCATTTTCTTTTGTCTTTTTTTTTTTTTTTTTTTTTTTTTAGTAACCATACAGCGAACACAGACTTTTCCCATTATATATTAAAAATATAGTTATAGAGTCACCTTTCCTGCTGTGGTGTCAGTGGGGAGAGAGCATCTGGCTGACCGCCACGGAGCTGGCGTGCAGTGGGGGATGCTGCCGTCCAACCGAGCTCAGTCTTCCCCACCTCACCCAAACACTGACCCTCCCCACGGCCCTTCGGGTGCCCCGGGAAACCTGAATTACGACCCTTTGAGGAAGACATTTTGCCCAAGCCAGAGCAATGTATGTTCCTACTTTAGTATTTGTTCTCCTAAAGCAAGCCGGGAGGCAGGGCGGGCGGCGGGGCGGGCTGCTTCCTAGCCTAAGCCTTGCGTAGGTACAAGTTCAAACCCCTTTTCCTCCCAGATTTCTCAAAGGCACTGATTTCCAAGCAGGGCTGGTAAACACACATCTGCAGGTATTTTTGATGTATTTACACTGTCGCTCCTCGTTGTCTCCCCGCTGTGAGGGACTGGGGGACTGGTCCCCACCGGGTGAAGGCATCTCATGAGCATCCCCACTTGGCTCAGGACGGCCAGCAGTGGGGACAGGCAGCACACGCATCCACCACCATGGCAGACAATTTTGCAAGCTCCCTCCTTCCTTCTGGCAGCAAAGGGGTTAAAGCCGATGGGGTTGAATCCCGGGGGCCGTTGGGGGGCCGCGGCCGTGCAGAGCGGGGAGGAAGCGGCTCCCCCCTCTCTGCCGCTGCTCCCCATGATGTCCCCTCCCCGCTCTCCCCGGGGACGCGTTAAACAAGCCGGTGCGCTAAGGGGGGCGGTGGGGCCAGGCCACGCAGGTGGGCAGCACCTGGCGGGGGTGCCCATGGCTGGGGCCGGCGGAGGACCCCAGCCCGCAGCCAGCCCTCGCCGCGGCCACGTGCCACCTCCCGGCTGCCAAAATGCCTCGGAGCAGCCGGCGGGCGAGGGGAGTCGCGCTGCGACCCGGCGTTGGCCCTGCTCCCTGTCTGCCTTCTGGCACCTGATGGGAATGTGGAGCAGGCGGCGGCCGGAGAAAATCCCCGTTACATTTTCCAGGCATGAACGGGTCATTCCACAGTGCAGGGGTCGCCCGGGCCAAGACCCAGGTGGAGGAAACATTATTCCTTGGTGCTTTTTTTGGGGCGAGGATGACCACAGGGCATCCCTGCTGTGCCTCCTCCATCCCCATCCCATCCTGCCAGGGAATGCAAGGTCCAGCCCACACTCTTGTGCAAAAAAGTCACTTCCCGCGGCTCCTCTCCTCTGCAGAGAAGAAACACATGCAAAGAAGGCTCCTATGTTTCTCCAATTAATGTAATTAAGAGAATTAAACTTTTGGAGAGAGTGAGTTTTTCATTTTCTTTTTATTTGATTAGGGAAATTCCCACTGCGCGCTTTGTGCAAATGAAACCCAGGCTCCTTTCTGTTGTTCGGCGGCCCCGGGAGGACGCGTTACCTTTCAATCTCGCACGCTAATGTGTTTAGAGTTAAAATCCCCCCCGCCCCGGGCGGCTGAAGGAAGGATCCCGGAGCCTTGATTAAAGCACGGCTTCCCGAGCAAGGATGTGCACGTGGAGCTGCCGGGCTCGCGGTGTGCCCTGCGCAGCTAGCCCAGCCTCCGCGCGAATACCGGGAGATGCCAGCGCATGCTGGGGCTCCCAGTTTTCTGGCGTTTAGTCCAGGATGGTGCAATAAAAGCCAGGGAAAAGCAGGGAAGCCCTGGGGTCTGGTGGCCTGTCCCCACGCTTGGCCGTAGATCTATCCTGGCCAGCTTGCCCATGTGAACTCCAGTGCCGTGGCCCCATCAGGTGGTTTACCGCATAATACTGAAAAGTAATTATTTTTGTCAGCCTGAATATTAAAAACTCTTCTCCGCAAGACTGGGTTTAGCTATCAAGGTTACTGAAAAATAAAACACAAGGAAAAGCCTTTGTACAATCCTACCATGAGGCCTCGGGAACTTATACTATCCCACAAGCGCTCCACAATTACGAGCCAGGTCCCCAAAATGAGATAGGCTTAAAAATCAATAAGAATAAAAAAATACATTATGGCTTTTAATTTTTCCTCTGCTTTCTGAGCTTTTTGGGCACACAGGGGACGTGTTACACGTTAATGAAAGCTGCTATTCTCATCTAAACACAATTTCAGGTGGTTGTAACTTTGAAAACCACGGGAGACATCACCGGGTCCGCAGCAGGTACAGACCTGGACAGAAAAGAGCAATCCAAAACTTGGGGTAGAAAGGCTCTTTTAGCCCCGCTGGGGTTTCTTGCAGCGGGAAGCGTGTCTAGAGAGAGCCAAACCAGCTCTTTTTTATTTTTTCCCCCAGCAAAAATCTGCTGACCCGGAGCCTGGCTTTCCGGTTCCTCCCAATTAGCGTAATGAATTGGAGATAGAGCTCTAGGAGCGCCGTCTGGGATGGGAGGAAACCACAGGACGGCTTGGGAGGCGGCGTGGGGCCGGTGGGGCCGCGCCGGCACGAGTACAGGTGGCCCAAGAGCGGGCTGGTGGTGAGGCTTAGATTTCCCGGCGTTTGTCGCCTCTCCAGTAAAAACTTTAAAGATCCGCTGCGGAAGATGAACGGGGTTATCTGGATTTAGCAGAAGGCGTTAGCTCTCTTTTCCCCTCCAACGGAGGAGCGGGAACGGCTCCCTGCGGTCAGGAGGCTGAATTTGAAGCTTTAAAGCCCATCAGGTTTCTGGGCTCGCAATGAGCACTTCTGATTATAACATTTTTTTGATTAGGTGAAATATTTTTCTCTGTTAATCCCTAATTCCTCCAGTTTTCCCAAGGGTTACCGAGAGGAGAGAAGCTGGGGGGGGAGGAGGGAAGGGTTGGGTGATGCCACATTGGGACAATGGCACGTGGAAGTCCTATCTGTTATGGATGCTCTTCCAGGTCCCCTTTGGCCCTCACTCTGTAAATAACTATAAGGGCAGTGACGTGCTGGTGACGGTCCTGCCGCTGCCCTGGGCACGCCGTTTCGGAGCAGCGAAGCACCCGCAGCCGGCATACGGGGCCCGGCTGCCCACCATGACGGCGCTGGCAAACCTCCGCTTTCGGAGGGCAACGAGTGGGTTTTGGCTGCAGCAGCGACGTGATAAAACGCCACGAACCGCTGGGTGCAGGCTTCTGCCGTTGCTGCTCGGGGCATCTGTGGAAGGGAAAACTTCCCAGCGTAACATCCACAGCCTCTTAAGTAAATAGCCTTTAATGTTGCACTAAAGGGTTGTAGTCTTAATATGTAAAATCTGTTTAGCTTTTTTAATTCTTGGATCGTGCTGTGGAAAGTCTTCCAGAACTTGCCTGTTGGCTTTTTTCCCCCAGCCTTTGGTCTCGGAGCAGCCACGGCAAGGAATGCCCTCCCACAGCGCCGGACGTAACCCCGGCTGAGCAGGAGCCGGTGGGAGATGCCCTGAAGATGGCAGCAAGGCCATGGGCACCACGCAGCCGGGGCTGGCGGCAGCGCAGGGACAGCGGGTCCCAAAGCGCTCCGCTAAATGCTGTCTGAAGCAAATATTTTGCTTTTAAGAAAAAAAAAAAAGGGGGGGGGGGGGGGAGCTGAGAGCTGTTTTGTAACAAATGCCGAGCGCTGCCTATGGCTGGAACTTTCTGCTAAATCAGGGTGGCTGCAAACCTGCCAGGATGCTAAAAGGCTCCTCAGCTCCTCACAGCTGGGTCCCTCCCTGCCGAGCCACAGCTGAGCCTTTTTAAAGACCGATGGGTTTCCTCGAGGGCTTTAGGTGCAGGCAGCTTCGTGCGGAGGGAGTTATTTCAGGGTCTCAGCCTTTTTTGTTTTTTGTGCTCGCAGCCCTTAGCAAGGCGGGCTCGGCGCTGGTCTGTGGCTGTTCAACTGGTGGCACGAAGGCAAGTGTGAGCTGGAGCCAGTACCTGCTCGGCTCCCGACGGGGCTGTGTGCGCTCGGGTGCCTTGACTGGGCTGCTGGGTGCTGTGTAAATATGCAATTAAAAGAAAGAGTGATCTTTCCCTGGAGATCTCCCAGCCCCAAATTAGGGAGGCTGCAGCGCTGTCAGTAAAGGACAGGCTATCGCCAGGAGAGGCACAAACAAACGGGGGGGAGCACCGGGAGGAGGAGGTCAGGGCTCTGCTTGCCTGGTTCTGTCTGGGCTAGGAGCGCTGCAGCTGAACCGGCCTCCTGCCCGGGGGGCTCGGGGAAGGCCAGCCCTGCCAGGGGATGGGGACCTGCAGCACCCGTGGGTGGGTGGGTAAGGGAGGGGGCTGCAGCCGGGCTGGTGGAGCCGGGCAGGAGAGAAGCAGCGGGGCAGATACCCAGCCTCAGGCACGGGGTCGAAGGGGTTTAACCCACCACGGTGGAAAAGTGCGTGCAGAGAGGTGGCTGCAGCTTGCGATGAGGACAAGGAACACGGTGGGTTTGAGCAAAGACACCCGGCAGCAGGGTTTTTGGAGAGACGTGAAGAGGGGCAGGCGGGAGCGTGGCCAGGCAGGGACAGGAGGGTGCGGTGAGGCCAGCCAAGGCTCTGGCAGCTTTGCCGTGGGAAAGAGCCATGTTCAGGACGAAGCCGTGGTGCAGGGGGGATGTGTAAGGGCTTGTGCGGGCCCAAAGCTCAGACCCTCCACAGGTGTTTTTGAGGAGGTGTGGGAGCGATGAGTGGAGCTGGGTGGAGGTCTGCCGGCCGGGAGGCTCAGCGATGAGCGCTTTGGGGTGGAAATGGAAAGGCCGTGTAGATCCTTTATAACTCAGCTTGGAGAAACACAATGACTTTGGTGCTTTTAGAGAGCAATAAGCCTGGAGGGGGGGCATTTACAAGCCAAAATGCAAGAAATCAGCAGCCTCCAGTGCTCTGATCTCCATGTCCACCTTGCAGCCAAGGGACCTTCCCCATGGCCAGCAGCACCGGGGCACTGTGCGGGCAGAGCAGCCTTGCCTCCTGCAGAGCTGGGCCAGGCAGCGAGCAACGGGCTGGCCCTGGAGATGGGGCTCACTTCTGCGTGCAAGCGGGGGTCTGGAGATGAGGAGCATTTGGGCCCCCAAACCTCAAGGTAAGGTCCCCGGGCAGCGTTAATGGCCCCAGAGCTGCACATTGGGGTGGTGTCTGGATGGAGGGTGGGAGGGGAAGGGAATGGATCCTGGGACCTAAACATCCACGTGTTGGAGGACGGTAGCTGTACAAAGAGAGCTCTGTGTGCCGGGAGGCAGGACAGAGCCCACAGACAAACTGGGGGAGGATTAGGCTGAGATCATGTAAACTCTGCAAAGGTAAGAGATGTTGGACCAAGGCATGAAGAACATGCCGGCAGGCGGCCAACAACAGCTCTGGACGTCTATACACAGACGCAAAGGGCTTCAAAGGAGAAGGCGGCGAAGCAGCACGCCGGGTGGAGGTGGAGGCGGATGCACGGCAGCGGTGCTGCACGGTGGAAGGGCACGGTGAAGGGACGCGGGAGCATGCAGCTGCGAGCGCACACAAAGCCCCAGCGCTGCCGTACCCCATGCAAGCCTATTTGCGCAGTTGTGCCCATGGTTTGACTCCGGCCCAGGACACCTTTCCTAACTCTGGTACGGAGGAGAGGCTTGTAAGTCACCGCCATGCCTCCTGAACCGTGACACGTTGGCCTCGTGCTTTGCAGCTACCACCAAAATGAGGGTACCTGAGGTCTGCAATCCCCTCTGTGGGGACGGTGTCCAGCCAAGCCAGCGATGCACCCATCTGTCCCGCCAGCATCACCCATGTCCTTCCAGCAGCTGGCAGAATCCAGGCAGCATCGCACTCTTGTTCAGACAAAATCTCTCCATGCAATGTGTTGCTGGGCCGACCGTGGCCAGAGCAGGCACCGCTAAGCTGGCATCCTTGGTGCCCGCCTGCGGTGTCAGCATCCCTGGGGCCCCTGTGAATCAGCGCTCGGTCCCCTCTGCCTGGAGCCACGCCAATCCCTGAGCAATGATTTCCAGTGCATGTGGCCAGGTTGTGTGTCAGGAGGATTAATGATAGAGGCTTCGCAGGCTTTAAGAGATCTGGGTCTAATTTAAAACCAAAACAAAACGTAGAAATTTAGGAGCAGGGGAGTTGCTATCCTGGGGCAAGCCTGGGATGCAGCTCGTCGCCTATCCGATCTTGCAGTAACATGTGCCAGGATCTTCAGAGAAGGTACAAGCAAACACCTGGTACACAGGAAAAACCCAGCCTCCCAGGGGTGCTTTCTTCTTTGTCTTTTGCTATTAGTCATTAGCTTATGCTCCGAAGCACATGGCCTTATCTCCCCTCCAGGCATCTTCCTTTTATCTACCTTGACTCATGGAGCTACAGAAACTTTTATTAGCCGCATAAATGTCAGATCTTCTTTAAAATCTTACAAAACTCTCTGCCTCGTTGTATCTTACGGCAATGAGTTCCACACATTAATCATGTGTTGGTGTAAAAATGAGTTTCTTATCAGTTTTTCGCTTTCTGTCTTTGGATTTAGCCATCTGTCCTGGTAGAGCTTTCTCTGCTGCATCCACGAGTGTCCATCCCTCATGCAGAGCGAGCCGCATGCCAAGACAAGCTCCGGTTTCGCTGACGTTTTCTGGTAATGGGCTTAAAGCCGGTGACTGGAGCAGCTTGACAGCAAACCTCCTTTTGCAAAGTCTTCAGCAACTTTCTTGCTGAAAAGAGGGACTGGCGGCGGAGCAGTTCTGCGTGCCAGGGAGATGGGAAGTTCAGGCTGAAGATGTCTCCCAAGGCAAAGGCTTGGGGTTGTGCCAGGTTGTGGGAGGTGGAGGTTTGGGAAAGGGCTGCAGGGCTTAGCCAAGGACCAAAGGAAATGTGGAAGAGGGGAACGTTTGTCTTGATTTGATTTGACACTGAAACTGGAAGGGGGTGATTTGTAGCTGTGTGCACTTAAAAAACTCCTCAAGATAGGGAAGTGGAGGCAATAGCAGGTTTGGATGCCAGATCAGATAAGACCCTGTGGGTAATGCCTCTACCTTACTCATTTTTATTCAGCTTTATCTCCAGGCTCCTATAAAACCCAATGGCTTGAAATCCTCCACTCCTGACTCTATTTCCAATATCTCCTTTGCAGTGAGGCACCTGAACCAGATGAGACGTGCACTGCTGTGCTGACTTAGCCTGGCACAACGCTCCCTGGCCCCGCCGTCGCGCACCCAAGGGCAGTTTGGCGCCCTGGCCGCTGCTGAACACCAAGCTGTGAGCCGTGATGGACTGCCACGGGGAAGCTCCATGGGACGGTGCCCTAGAGCTGCTGGAAGGGGGTCCTGCAGACCCCCGCCGTGCGTGAACTCCTGGTTGCTGCGTGCTAGATGGTCCATATGGATCTTGATATAGGGACTGCTCCTTGCAGAAGGTGGGGGCGGGGGGGGAACGGTGTTGCAGGGAGCATCGAAGGTTTTACTCGCCAGGCCCCATTGCTTGTGCAGCAGAGGAACAGAGCAGCCGCCTCGGGGCTCACTGACCTCCCGGGCAGCCAAGCACAGGAGCACTGCAGGGAAGGAGGGAGCCTGGGCATGCGGAGGCATCACCGAGGAATGTGCCTGCACCCTCCATGGGGCACATCTCTGGGTGCTGGCATGAGCCGAGCCCCATACAGCAGCCGGCTCCCAAGACAGGCCCTCGGCAGGTACTGGAGCGGCTGGTGGAACACGTGGAGGCTCAGGAAAGCCCTGGCCAGGATGAACGCGTTTTGGCACCGACCCTAATCCTTTCCTGCCAATACACTGATTGGAATTGAATTTCCAATATGAACAGTCTTGGGACTCTATGCTCAAGCCGGCGTGGAGAGCTATAGATTTTTATCATGTGTTTCACAGCTATTTCTTTCATTTAAAAGAAAAAAAAAATAATAGGAGTGACTGCTGAAAACGCTCCAGTGGCCGAGCTCTCCTGGCGGCGCTGGGCAGGGCGAGGTGGGTCTGGATGTGAGGAGGGGATGGCGAGGGGGGCTGTACCCCGTCCCCTCCCCAGCCACCCGCGGGGCAGCAGTAGCTGCCAGGGCTCCGGCCGGCACTGAGGCAGAACCAGCTCAGCCCCGGCTGCGTTTGTTGGAGGTTTCTCAGCCCCTCCGGGATGGAGATGGGAATCCCGATGGGCTTTGCAGCTGAGAGCGTTGCATCCAAACTGAGTTTCTCCTCCCTGCAGCTTCAGGCCGTTAGAAACAACTGCGCGGACGAGTCCCTTCCTTCCTGCAGCATCTCCCCACCCGAGGGGCCCGGGCATCTGCCTCCTGCCCCGGGGGTGGCCGACCCCAGCCAGGCACCGCTCCGAATGGCTTTGCGGACCTCTGGCAGGTCTCGCTCTCCTTGGCCACGCTCTCACTGTTTATTTCCCACCTCCGCTACACGGTGGCACCCAAACCGGGGCGTATTCACAGGCAAGACTGTGGCAGGGCTGGGGAGGGGGCTGGAGGCAAGATGCTCTTTTTATATCTCCCAACAATGCTCCTTTTTTAATCTTTGAATTGTTTTGCCGCAGTACAACACCCGTGCCTTGCGTTCAGCCTGCGATACGTTACACCCCCCAGCTCTTTTCTGCAGACTAGCTGCCTTGCCAGCTTCTCCCCGTATTTACTTAGGCTTCCTCCCCCCGCCCCGTTGAACCTTGCACTTGTCTCGGTGAACACCCTCCTGTTTTTCCTGGCTCTATCTCTGATTTATCAAGATCATTTTGAGCTCTAATCCTGCCTCGCCGTGTTGCCCGAGTAGTCCTGGCTCTGACACGAGGCATGAGCTCTCTAGCAGGTGATGAGAGGTGAATTTAGAGCCTCGCACAGGTTAAGGACAGAGCCGGTTCCTCTTCCTCTGACCCTTTCCACCCTCATCTCTTTAACAAGGCTGGTCCACGTGGGGCAAATACCCCAAGGGAATGCTCTTGCTTGAGGATTAAAAAAAAAAGGATAGGCAGCATGCCCAGGGAAAAGCAAACATCCTAGAGATGCTGGGAAAGGGGCACAGCACGACTCTGCCCTGGAAGAGCCTCCCCTCCACCCCTGTTGTTATTGCTGCTCCCTCTTTTGACCTAAGCAGTTTGCAAATATTTTCAGTCCTGCAGGTTGTTTCCATTAGGAGGGAAAAAAAATCAATGAGGCAGCCAAGAGTCTGTGGCTGAGCCTGCTCTCTGCTAAAAATGGACCGAACGCCGCTTTCCTGAGTGCAGCGGGGTGGGTTTGCCTTTTCCCGGCTCTGACTCCATCGCTTCCCGAAAGCTGCCTCTTGGGGCCGGTGCTCCGGGTCTCCCTGCCTTAGAGCTGCTCTGGCTTCTCCTCCTTCCCCCGTGCCCTGCCCTGGTGCTCATCCTGGGCTGGGGCTCGGCAATTCCCGCTAATGGGAAAACATTCCTATCATTTCATCAGGTCGCTTAATAATTTGCCAGAAATGCCTATTGATTTCTTGCACGCTTCTGTGCAGACAGAGGTAAATAAGAGTCGTTCGTCATTGCATTATGTATCAGTAATTAAAAATTACTAGGTAACTTCAACCAAAAATTGAATAATTTGAAGTAAAATTAAATAATTCTAGGTAATCAGTACTAAATGAGACCATTATTTTACTTATCAGTGACTAAAAATTACGAGGCATTTTTCCTCATTTGGATGCTCTTCCTCCCCCTCCGTGTCAGTAGAGCCTTTCTAATTTGTTTTAATTGTTAATTTTAATGAGTAGTGTTTTTCTGATAACATTTTAGTGTGCTTTTTGTTGTTGTGGTTTTTTAGAGATGGCTTTTATTGCGTTGCGCAAAGCCTGAAGCACCTCAATGTGGGAGCAATTTGGAAGCTAAATTATTATTATTTATTTAAATCAAACCCTCCAGCCTCTTTAACCGTTTGGCTGATTCTGTAATTGCCGTAGCAGCGTGATGGAAACGCTCAGTGCTTGCCTCCCCGTGCTACGGGGCTGACGAGGAAGCGCCTGGGTGCTCTTCTGGGCTCCGTGACCTCCTGCACGGCATGTCCCCTGCCACCCGTCCCGGTTCCTGGGAAGTTTTTTTGGATCCAGAGCTGTTCCTTTACCCCGGGTTTGCACAGCAGCTCCTGTCGGTGTCCCCCAGCCGTGGGGTGATCGTGGCTCAGAGGCATCCGGAGATGACCACAGGTAGGAACCTCCTGCTGCGGAGTCTCGTCCCATCCAAGGAAGAAGCAAGATTTGGGGGCAGGCAGCAAGACTCACAAGTTCAGCCTGATTTTTATCTGGTTGTGGCAGGATGTGATGTGGCTGGTGGTGAATTGGTTTTGGAAAGGGAGGTGCTTCTTGGATGTGAAGCCACTGTAGTCCTTAGGTCAAGGACATCTGAGATGCTCTTTGAAGCTCTCCAGCTGTCCAGTTCCTTGCCTTGGCTCGTGGGGCTGTGCGGGTGCATTGTCCATGGACCTCCCAAGATACTCCACGGCCCCGAGAGGCAACCAGGACCTGTGTCTGGTCAAAAAGCCGCAAATGGCTCAAGGTGAGCTGTTGCCCCAAGGTCCTCTGACCCTCAATCTGCACCCGTCCTCCTCCAGCTGCTTCCGAGGGACTCCCAGTCCCTGTGCTCACAAACTGGCAGGGGAGAGCAGGGTGGGACCCGCCAAGCGCTGCTGCCTTCCTCTTGTCCTCAGATCTTGGGGAGATCTTGAGGCTGATTTGCCTGGTCCCCTCTTGAGCCTCCCTTCCCTGCAGGGGGGTGCCTGGACCTCCGTGTCACCTCCAGTCTGCCCGGCCCACGTTTGTCACCTCCCTGCTCCATGGCACAACGCGTTTGTGCATTCAGCCAAGAATGATGCTGGCCTTCTTTGCTGCTGCTGGGTTGCATTACAGTCTCCTGTCTGTGGCAATTTGCTATGCACCATCGCCCCAGGGGCACGGCAGGATCTTCGTTTGCCAGGTTGCTCCCTGCAAGCCACGCAGACGCCTTTTACCCACGGGCCAAAGCTTGGGGAATCCCTGTAGGTATCTCACTTAACGTGTTCCTGTCCTGGAGGTGCTGATGGGGCTGGGGTCCGGCTGCGAATGGCACGGGGCCGGCTGGAGAGCCTCCGGCTTACTGCTGTGCCGGGGCGCGGGGGTCCCTGCTCGGGGTGCCCGGGGCTCTGCAGGCATCCTGCCCTGGGCTGCCCTTAATGGCTGTTAAAGGGGAAAAACTGCTGCCTCCTCTGTGGAGGACGGAGTTTGTAAAATATCCTTACACTGTCCGCTTACAGGGCACCAGCCCTCAGCCTGCGATAGCCCTTGCTCTCAGCTGACCAAACAAGACGGCAGATGGAATAAGCAAATCGTTTGGGGATTTTTGCTTTTTGTCTTATTTTCTTTAATAAGACCCTCTTCTCTTCCCTTCCCTGAAGTCCTAGAAAATAACTGGTTGGAAAGCTTCATCTGTTGCTGGTGTCAGGCCTGCTTCCGCTCTCGGTGCGGTGGTGCTTCCCTGGGCGATCCTCGGGCTCCGGGCAGGGAGCGGGCTGGGAGGCAGGGCTGAGGATGGGAGCTGGGGATGGCTGCTGCAGCTGGGAGCAGGGAAACCGTCGGGATTTGTTTAGGCAGCCAAAAGAGGAATAAGGATGGACTTATTCCTGCAAGCTCTGCTCCTCTTCCACGTGCGTGAGATCCTCCATCTTCCAAAATCCAAGCAATCCACTGCCAATCTCTACGCTGGGCTGGGACTGGTGGGGAGATACCTGGCAAAATCTGCTGCCGGGCTGTTGGGGGGCATCCCCAAAGTCTCCTGCCCACTTGCCCAGCCCGGTGGCCCCAGTCCCCGGCTCCGTGGCCAGCCCCTGCCCTCTGCTGATGAGACCTGGAAGTGCCAAATTCAGACCAAGCAGCCCCAAATCTGCGGGGTCCCTGGCAGAGCTGGGTACCGGGGGGTCTGGACGTGGCTTTTCGTTGAGGTCTGCCTGAAAAGGCTGCTCCCCACCTCGTACCTCTCACACCCAGGAATAGTTTTGTGGTACTTGGCATTCATTTCCCTACGTTTAATTTCATCCCATTTAGAGCTAGTAAAAACTATTCCCTGCAAGCAATTTATTCAACAAATGTAGCTGGCACTTTCTGTTACTGAGTTGTCCAGGAAGAGACCACAATTTTTAATGATTTTTTTTTTTTCCATTCAATGAATGCTCTTTATGACCGTATTTGAGCTCGGGGTTGTTCATAAATGGCAGTATAGTAAAAAAAAATAAAAATCTGGTGGCCTATCTGAGCTGCAGAGTTTGCTATTCAGGCTGCGAGGCTGGGCACCTTATCGCACCACATATTGTTTCTCTCCTGTGAATAGGAGCCCTCGTCTCCCTCAACTACCTCCACTTCTACCCAGAACAAAATTAATTTCATCCTGCAACAAATCTGGCTGCTTGATTAAATGAATCTGTTGCCGGCCCCGAAAGATCTCTTGGTGAGCAAAGTTTCATTTCTGGTTGAACACCCGCCGAGCCAGCCACGGATACAAGCGGGCGGTACCCGAAGGAGCTCAGAGGTGTATTTACACTGCTAACCTGCCTCTGATCCCTTCGCTCCTGCTTATAACACCCTGGAAGGCAGCTCCTGGAGATGTGCAAATACCCTGGGCACCCGGGGCTCCCCGTCGAGCCCCCGTCACCCCGATGCCTGCTCCTGGCTGATGCCTAGTCAAGCTTGACAGATTGAGCTCTTTTAATTTTTCCTTGGAAATCAATCCCTCGAGCCCTTTAATCTGTTGTAGGGGATTTTTTTGCCCCCCCCCACATTAATTTCTCTGCAATTTGGTGTGCTCTGAAGACCCAGGTGGGTTACTGAACCTGGGGTTGGAGGTATGATCCTGCCGGCATCACATCCCCATCCCTACCCAGCTCTAACCCTGTTACCCGCAGCCCGGGATGACACCGCCTGCTCCTGCCGTCATCCCACGCACTCTCTCTGCCTTGTTTCCAGGGCTCACGAACGGCACCGAAGCCCTTTTTATTCTGTCTAATCATGAAAACATAGAGGAATACTCATGGTCGCTTGCCTGGGGAGGGGTTTGCCAAAACCATCCTCTTCTGGAGCGTTTTTATAGTAACTGTGTGACGAGGAAAAGATGGTGAGGGCTCACTGTTCTAATTAGGATCGTTCCTGTCTTGCAAGAGGGATTGGCGGGTAGTATTTATGGATACGAGTAGGTTCAGAAAAATTCCTAGCACCATCTGTTTGAGGGAGAACAGGAAGAATTTCAATATGCTTTAGACCTTGAAGAGTAATGTTTGTATAACAGGCTCATAAAATCAATTTCTAATAGTTACAGGTACCCCCTTAGGAATTTAAATAGTCTGTTAACAAAGTTATTCCATCTGCCAAGCAAATACATTAAATATGCACGCACCATACTGTATATACAGTTGCATGTGTCTTTCTACTGCATGGCGTGCCCTCGGGTCCTGCGTGTGGGTTTTACTCCCGGGTTACGGTCGGTCTTTGCCAGTGGCACCTCGCTGCGTATCCCTGATTCAGTGGGAGCTCACTCGCCTGCCTTTGGCCTGGTGGATAAATCACCTTTATGGCCACCTTGTCCCCTGGGAGCCGAACGTGGGGGTCGCTTTGTCCTGGTCCCCTTTCCCTCTCCAGCTCGGCTGCCCGTCAGGTGCCAGGGGAGAGAGGACTGGCCGCAGGGGTTAGAAGGGCTGTAGGCAACAGGAGAGTCTGAATGTGCAAATGGGGAACGTGCAAGGGGCAGGATCAGTCCCTTCACACCCTGTTTGCAGACTTTTTAAGCTGGTGTTGCAGCCTGGCCGTTGCGCCAGTTGGGCTTTGCTCTGCTTCCAGCCTCCTCGCTCGTCCGCGGTGCCTCGCTTTTCCATCATCGCTTTGCATCCATCAGTGCCCTGCTCGGTGCCGGAGCTCCGCCACATCCTGCCTCGGATGTTTGAGAACAGACCGACAACACGGGACGTATGCAGGTGAACTGCAAATATGTGATCCCCTTAGTTAAACAGTTTGCATTTAACATTGCCCATGGAGCTGCACGACACCTCGCCAATTCTGCAAAGGTTGTATTCTCCGTGTTATCGGGAGTGATTTATGGCGAGAGTTAGGTTGTGTGTCCAGAATATCGATGGAGGAGCTTGCTGCCTATTGTGTTTAATAGCTGTTGGGGTCCCTCTTTGTACCACTGTGTCATTTGCTGCCTGCCAGCCTATGCAGGTCTGGGAGCATGTCTCCATCCAGGCAGAGTTATTGATTACAGCATATTTGGGTAGCCGCTGGCCAGGCACCAGCCGTGGGTGCCTCCTCCAGATGGCCAGCACATGCCGAGCTGCGGCAGGCACGGCGCTTGCTGGCCACTGTCCCCAAGTCCCCCCGCCCGCCCGGCACAGCATCGTCCGGGGAACGGAGGCCAGCTGGCAGGGAAGTGTTCTGCCCTCCCCACCTCGTTTCAATGGGAACCAAGCGAAACGTGAGCAGCTCTCTGTGCCAATAGATTTATCTCCTTTCCCCCCCCTTCTTTTAATATAGTCCGTGAAACCTCTTTGCTGGGGAGCGAAGCTGGAAGGCTCAAGCCTCGGGTGAATTGCAGCGTGCGCCGCTCCGTATGGTGGCGAGGCAGCCCCCTGCCCAGCCCAGCCTGCACGGTTTTAATGGATTTATCCTCTCCCCCCCGCAGGCAGGTGAGGCACAGATATCCCGTGGGATCCACCAGCGGTCGGGCAGGAGGTGTCCCGGGGGGAAGAGGCAAACCCCCCGCACACCGGGGGCGCGCCGGGAGGCTGGGATTCCCTACGCGCTCTTCTGGGGGTGATCCCTTTGTGCTAGGCAGTTTCTTCTTCTTTTTTAATTTAAAAATCCACATTCCCACTTCCACATAGCTCGTTATCTCAGGGCGTGTGATGAGGTGTCCAGGGGTCTGTCCCGGCAGAGATGATGCAGAACACATTCACGCAGGCTGTTGGATCTGACCCCCTCTCCCTCGGGGAGCGGGTGGTTTTCATTTCAGCCTCTTCCATTAGAAGCACTAAGGGGAGCTCCATCTATTAACTGAGAACTGCAGGCCTGTAAATGTTGGCAAGAAAAAGCCCTTGGAAGAAAATCGTCTGTATTTTCTCAGGGCTGTTTGTCCTCCCTCTTTACATGTGCAGCCTTTGCTGGTCGGGAGGCAGGTACTGCTGCTGACTCCTTCTCCACATGTGCAGATTGATGGTGTCTGCTCCAGAGCCTGCTCCCTCTTCCCTTCCTCTCCCTCTTGGTTTTGTTCCTTCCCTTTTGAGCCGTTTCTGCTTTGTTTGGGAGACTCCTTTAGCTGCCAAGTCCTGATTTGTATCTGTTCATTTCCTAGGGCAAATGCATTGATCTGTGATTTCTGTTATGATACTGCAGATTTCTGCTCCCTTTCTTCTTTTCTTTTTTTTTTTTAACTTTATCCTGCCGTCCAGGAGGTGGTTTCTGTGCTAAGGAGAAGTGCAATGTTTCTAGAAAAATGTGCGTTTCCCTGACTCATAGCTGTGCCTAATTACATACAGAGCAAGCGTCCATCCCTCTTAGTTCCAGTGTAATTGTTTGCGGTGTGTTCCTTTGTGATTGTGTTATTCCAGCAATAACAGCCACTCTCCTTCCAGATATTTATTCTTTTCATGAACATCAGCATACTGGCAAAGGGTTGGGCTTTTTTTTTTTTTTTTTTTTTCCGTCTGAATGCTCTACTTCATCGCTCAAATCTGGGATTTATGCTTTGGGGATCTCAGAGAAGACTTTCCTCTTTTCTGCTACCTCTTTCCAGAAGCGCTGTCTTTCTGCACCAGGATTTGGAGTTCTTGGACATGTGTTACTGCTGCCGGGGACGCTGCTCGCTGCTTTTATGTTTGTATTTACTGCAGCGCTTTGCTCTTTAATTTTGTTGTTCTCTTTCTGGTGCAAAGACGAAGCGATGCAAACGAAGGCTGGATCATTAGGGTTGCAGACAAACAAACCCCGGCCTCCCCAAGAGCAGAGGCTGGGGGGGCGGGAGGGCGATGGGCAGCATCTCTCCGTGCAGCCGCTGCAGCCCCAGGCATCCCAGGAGGGCTGCGATGGAGGGACGACAGGCTGGCAGCGGTGCGCGAGCCCCCGAGGTGTCCCCAGCACCTTGCGCAGCGAGGGCAGGAGGAGGAAGCACGGGTAAGGCAGGGATGCCTCCCAAACGTACTGCTTTCCTGTATGGCACCTCTCCCTGTGCTGAGGGTAACGCGTTAGGCTTTCATCCTGGAAGGCCTTATTTTTTATTATGAGTTAGTTTTACAGCACCCTGATGTGTGCTCAGCACTTTACGGTGCGGGGAGAAAGATGAGGTCCATGCGACAGATTTAGCCGGCATTAAATCCTGACCGAGTTACAAACAAAAGAAGCAGCGTGGCTGTGTCCTGGCCTTCCTCCTGCCTTGCTGCCACAGGGGCTTTGAGCCACTTCTACATTTTTCAGCAACAGGAGGGGGTTTTCCAACCCTACGGCAGCCTCGCCGCCTGCCACGCTCCGCTCCTCATGTTTCCCCCCCCCTCCAGCAATTTGGATGCCAATGGGCACAAGCTGCAGGGAAGAGCAGGCCGTTTTGCTTGTAAAATCAGTATTTTTCAGCTCACTGGCCGGGTCGGCCCTTTGCACAGCGTGGCCCCTTGCACAGCTCGGCCCCAGCTGCCGGCTGCACGTGTGGCTCCAGCTGCCCCGGTCTGGCACCCCCCCAGACCCGCTCCCAAGGCGCAGAGTGGCATTTGCACTGCAGCAATTCCTAGGAATGAAGCGGCAAACAGCACTGCCCTCCCGGGAGCAAAGGCAGGGATGGTGCTGGAGCGGGCTCGGCAGAGCTGAGAGACCATCCCTTCCCGCGGGATATGGGTACCACCTCCCTCCGTCATCCATCCCTCCTGCTTGGGACGCTGGCCACTGCGGGATGGCACCAGCAGCGAGCGCCAGTCGGCTCCTCACCCAAGCCACGGGTTTTGGCAGGCGGGTACCCCGTGAAAGCGGCAGCGAGGAGGGCATATGGCGCACAGCTCCCAAACGGGGACCAGCCAACGGTGCGGTGCCAGGGCTGTTTGACAGCCTGGCTCAGACCTCCCCAGCCACCTGTGAGCGGGAGGGAAAACGTCGGTGTCCAGCGAGGGCTCATGTGCCCAGCCCGGGGTCTCAGCTGCAGGCTGTGCTGGAGCCGGCAGGACCTGGCAGCCGGCAGCGCCCGCGTCGGGGCAGCTTTGCAGCCAGGAGCTGCTCTGGAGGAGGGCAGCCTGCCCCGGAGCCGTGCCCTGTCTATCTCGGGCGAGCTCTCAGCGCCCTGACAGAGGGTGCCTGGGTGATGGCAGCACCCTAACCCCCTTATCTGGGCGGGAGAGGTGCAGCCTGCCTCCGCGGCTCCACGGGCTGCAGGGCTGCTCGTCCTCCACCACGGTTGAAACGAGGAGACGATGGGCCCTCTGCCACCTCCCCATCCCCGGGCACTGCCGTCGCCCTCCCCGGCTGCGTGGGAACGGCTCCCGGGGCTCGAGCATGCCGAATTTCACTTTTCAAATGGGGCTCCTGGCGCCTGGCCAAGCAGCGCTTCGTGTTGTCAAATATTTTGGCAAACCGCGTCTTGGCTTTAGTCTGAAGCGTCTTTCGCTGGGGAAACGGCGTCGAGCCGAGCAGCGAACGCGATCCCGGCGCGGAGGGGAGCGCCGCGCTGCCGGCCGTATCCTGCGTGGGAGGTGCTGGTGCTGGGGTGCCGGCGCGTCCCGGCTAGGCTGCGCTGGGGACCGCAGCTGGGCAGGGTGGCTGCGGCAAGCAGTGAAAGGGCCAAAAAAAGGTGTTTCAAGGTGACTGAAATGATTTGTGGAATCAGGCTGAGCAAAGCAAATTGTATTGACAAGAATAAGAAAACCCTAAAAAGCGATTTTTCAAGTCTCTATTTTGGCTTTTTGTTCTGAAATTGCCCTGCATTAAAAAGGGAATAAAAGAATAAATGAACACGCTCTAAGTAAACTAGAAATAAGGGGACCGTATTTTTTTACCAGCTCATTGGAAAAATGAAACATATTTGTTCTGGGTGAGACCAAAATGAGCACAGCAATCAGTTATCTGCAGAGCCACAGTGCAGGCTGGCTTTCCTTCTGCTCGCTCTCCTGGGCATCTTTGAAAGAATATCCTATACCTTTTTATGATGTTTGAAAGAAAATATCTCCGGGGAGGGGAAAAAAAGCGAGGTGTGATCCCAAAAAGTCTGCTTTTGCAGCTTGGACGGACCCATCTTTCCTTCCCGTGGCCGCCGCTCCTTCCCCTGCCGTCACGTTGTGTGGTTAGAGCACACGTACTCACGGCCCCGGCACCGCGATGGGTTTTGAAAGCCTGAGAAATCCTCCCCAAAGCTTGGTTTCCGGCCAAAAAAATCCCGAGGTTACGCAAACATACGCATAGCTTGCAAACAGGCTGTGTGTGTTGGATGGAGAGCAGCTTTGCGAAGCAGGTGTGAGCTGATGCGGGAAGAGCTGCGCTGCCTGATGTCTGCACCGAAAACCAGTGTCAGCCCGCAGACTAAAACCAGGTCTCTGGAATTAAAAAAAAAAAAAAAAACCCAAGGAATAAAAATCCAACCCTGCAGCAGCATCCCAAGCACAATCCCACCGGATGCCCAGGCCGGCAGGTGGTGCCACCCTTTTGGGTTAGTGCTGCAGGACCCCTCTTTGCAAGGCCACGGGCCCACCCAGGGGGCTGTGGGTGACCCCCCCAACCCAGCTAGCCCACCGTGCTGCCGCATCCCGGTCATGCCCCCCCGAGCCCTGCAGGACTTGCTCGTGCCTTTGTAGAGGTTTGAAGGCAGATGGCTCCGTGGCGAAGGCACCTCTGAAGTCTTGCAAGCCGGTGAAACCTCCGAAAATCCCAGTTTCTGGCAGCTGCCAGGAAAAAGCTTGTTTGGGTTTAAAATCTGTTCAGAAGAGTCATTCTCTTCTGAAAAACTGCGGCTGTCAAAGCACCGCAGTGGGGTTGCATTTATTACATATTAATGACTCCACATCACATGTGTTTGCTTTACAGTACCAAAATATTGGAAATATCAAGGTATTAGCATTCCCGAATGCAAATTGTCAGCCGTGCGAATCTTGGGGTCTGGGAGCCCAGCGGAGCCATCGCGTTACCCACAGTAAGCGCTCCCTGGGCCAGTGAAAGCTGTCGTGGCAGGGTGCAACTGGTGCGTGCATGGTCATGACCCTGTAGAAGCTGGGACACCAGTGGTGTGACAGACGTGAGTTCGTCTCGCTCCATCCCGGGGCTGTCGGCTGCACCAGCCTCTCATCCGGATGCTTTCAGCAAGCACGGGGGCAAAGCGGCCGCGCCAGCGCGATAACGTGGAAGGAGGTGCGTAGTGTGAAAAGCCTCGGGGGGGAAAGGGGACGGCGGTGTTTGCACTGTGGGATTTTTGACACCCGGTGTCGGAGGCTGAGCTGAGCGGAGAGATGCTCTCTGGCGTAGAGACGGTCTTTCAGAGCATATAAGCCTTTCTCCGATTGCTCCCCGGAGGGGCTTATTTGGGGATTGAACTTTATCCCCCGGGTTGCTGAGCGGAGCAAACATCTGCAAGAGGGGCCAAGCCCCGCGGGGTGACCTCGGCCGAGTGTCTTCCCCCCTGCGCCTCCCTCCTCCGGTCCTTCAGGGCAGGGAGGGATGCTGCGTGGCTCAGGTAAGCGCCGGGCAGAGCCCATCCTCCTGCGGCTGCTGCGGGAGAAACAGCAGGCACGAGGCTGGGGAAGCCGTGAGTGGGACTCTGCTGCTCGCATGATTTCTCCAGGCTGATAAAGGAGACTGGAACAGCAGCTCTCGCTGGTTCCCTGGCCAGGCGCAGGCACTAGGAGTTATCCCTCGAGATGGCTTTCTGCAGCCTCCACCATCACCCCATGAGGCACCAGACCCTGACCGAGCGTGGGCCCCATGCACGGCAGGGCTGGCTCTCTCCCCGACACCTTGCTGCCAGTGGGGCTTTTGCTTGGGCTTGCAGATATCCCTGGTTAGTTCATCAATAATAACCTCTTCCCCCACACGTCTCTCCACCAGATATTGGTGGGTTTTGGGCACGCTTCCTGGCCTCTCTTCTCCTCCTGTTTTGGTTGGGGAAACTGAGGCACGGGGCAGTGGGGATGCAAGCACAGGCATCTCCTCTGGCGCAGGCAAGTCTGCGGCAGAGCTGAGACCAAAACTCGGGGGTTTGGTGCTTCACCTTGTGCCTCTGCTGTAAATCCACCGTCCTCCGCCACTCGCTGCTGCTCGGCATTAGCATGGTATTAGTTTGAGGGAAACATTGACACTGCTGGCTTTTTTGTTAAGCGTGTCATGTGGGAGTTATTAAGAGTTGCCTACATTTTACAAATATTTCCAGGAACAAACTTGCCGGTGTCTGGGGCTGTGGAAGAGGGAGCAAGATGCTGACCGGTGCAGGGCCGGCTGCCAGACCACGCTCTCCATCCGTCAGTCTGTCCCCAAAACCTCCCTTCCCCCAGTGAATCAGTAACAGCGATGGGCCAGGGTGCCGAAGCATCTGCTTACCCTGCTTCACCTCAGCCCGGAGGTGAAGAGGCTGCTTTCCTCTCCCAGCCTGGCGGGGGGGCCGGCTGCCACCCCCCGGTGCACGTTCGGTTTGGGGCATTTGCAGCATCCCCCATCCCCTGGGGATGGCGGTGCCTGAAGGAGGACTGTGAAGCTGCCAGGCTGCTGCCTGCAAGCTGCCTGGTCCTTGGGGGCACGGGGAGCTGCTTGTTCCTTGGGGGGAACGAGGAGCTGCCTGGTCCTTGGGGGGAACGAGGAGCTGCCTGGTCCTTGGGGGGCATGGGGAGCTGCCTCTTCCTTGGGGGGCATGGGGAGCTGCCTGTTCCTTGGGGGCACGGGGAGCTGATCCTTCCCGGGGAACAGCTGTGATTTGCACCACGCTGACGGCTGCTGAAGCACGGGAATGGCTGGGGCTGGGGCTGAAGGCTCCTTCCAGGGGCTGCCGGTGAGAAGCAGGAGGAGAAGCTGTGCCTAGCAGAAGGGCTTGTTAAAAGGCTGGGGGGAGCATGGAGAAACTGGGGAGTTTCTCTGCAGGAGATCTCCAGGTAACGACGAAGCGAGGAGTAGCGGCAGTTCTCAGTGCCACCGAGCGCCTTGATCCCCCCGGCCATAACTTACACGGTCATGACTCAGTGTAAAGTGCCTCCCGCACCTGCCTGCCTCCATAAAGGATAAATAATAATAGTTTGCGGTTAAAATATTACCCTCAGATGATAATCTGTGGGACATGGTTTATTTAGAGCAGCTGTGCTGGGAGGGGGTAACCTCTCCGTCCTCGGCAAGAAGTTGATTTGTACTTGTGGTGCTGGCTCCCGGGCCGCAGGGAGAGGGATGCTGTCGCACGTAGGGTTTTGCAGGCGCCGTGCATGGCTCCACGCTCCCCGAAACAGGCGAGGTGCAGGGAAGGTCTTTTACCATTTGCAATAGAAGCAGTTACCGCGCTTGCAGACAGAAATTGTATCAGTGAAACCTTGGCAGACGTCTCACCCAGATGGGCAGGTTGTGCTACAATAAATCCGTGCAACACCACTTTCCCAGGGCTGTTACCTCCCTCCGAGGACGGTGGTTCCTCGGGGCTGGGTGACCGGGATAACACCGGGGCAGGATTTCAGCCTGGCTCTTGAGGCTCAGAAGAGGTTTGGGGACAGACAAGAAAAGTCTCCTGCAAGTGGGTGGCAGTGACGCAGGGCAGAGCAATGGTATTGCTGGTATGTCGAGCACCTTGTTTATTACACCTCAGATGTGTTGCAACAGTGCCGGGTTGTGTAATGGTTTCCAGGAGATTTTCCTGCTTTCAGCTTTTGGGGCTCTCATTCCCAGGGTTTGGTTTCTGCCAGAGGTAGGATGTGGTAGAGAGAATGAGTTAAAATCAAACCCTGCTCAGGTGGGGTTTTGCGTGGAGATACCACGTGTGTGATGGAGAGAGGGAGGAGAAGACTTCTGCCCTTCTAAATTGTTTCTTTTGTGAGCACGTTCGTTCCCGAGAGCTTACGGGCACAGGGGGAAAGCTGGGTGCAGTTTCCGATCTTGGTAGCCTGATGCTACTCCATTTCACGCCAGTCGTACACACTGACACCAGGCGTTTTGCCCACAGGGAGTTAAATATTTCTTTCTAGCACCAGTAAGAGTTGGTATTTGACAAATGGCTTTGGCGTCTCCCCGCAGGAGGCTGAGGATCCCGTGATCCCGCCCAAGAATTTCTGGGGCACACCTCCTGCCCCCGCCTGCCTTCCCCGCCGAGCCCTCACCCTCCCCAGGCCCTGTTTCAGCACGTTCCTCCCTTTCCCTTTGCTCCCGTGCAGTTTTCCTCTCCCTTCGCTCCCTGCCTGGGACGGGAGAGTTTGCACCAGGCAACGCGAGTCCCCCTGGCCCCTGCGAGGTGCAAGCACAGAGAGAGCTCAGCTCCCCCCCCGCATCCCCAGTTTGGGGCTCGGATAAATCCGCAGAGTTGCCAGTCAGCAAACGCGAGCTCCTCGCTCAGCACGGGTGACCCGGGATTTTCAGAAGCTTAAAATATTGCACAACTTGGAAGAATTATCACTGGGAAAATTGCTGCAGCGCCCCGGGGAAATTCAGCCACAAACACGGAGGCATTTGAGCTTCTCCTTGAAGCGGCTGCAAGAATTTCTCAGTTTGGCCATCTTCATTTTCCAGGACCTCATTCGGCACATGGGCTGAAATATTCCTGGCCCGGGTTGTGCCCCCAGCTCCGGGGGATTTTCTTATTTTTGAAAACTCCGGCTAAATGCTGGCACGGTTATAAGGAATTGAGGGAAGATCTTAAAATGGAAAATGCTGGGCAAGCCCGGATAGCGTTGGAGCACGTGGCAGGGTGAGGAGAGCCTCCTCGGTGGGGACCGGGCTCCCTCGTGCTGCCGGCTGCCGCGCTCGGCTGGGCCTGGCACAGATGGGGTCTGGGTGTGGGAGGATGCTCCCGTCCCCGCTTCCAGCGAGCGCAGCAAATGGGGGGGTTCAGCAACCCCAAACCTCCTTCCCAGTGCGTTTCTCTGCAGGGAGGTGCTGGGCAGCAGCTAAGGGGGACCTGTCCGGCTCACTGCCTGTCCAGGCTCCTCGCACAGCCGGGCTTCAGCCCGCAGAGGATGGGTTGCACCACGTCGCCGAGCCCACGGCGAGGTCCCCCTCTGCGCTTCCCTCGCAAAGAACGAAATAACCTGGAAGCTGTTGGTCTCTGGAAGCAATTTAGCGTGGGACGTGGCTATTAATTTAAATAGATTACAGAAATTTGAACTAAGCTGCGTATAAATCTTCTGACCGGCTCTTTGGGCTTTGGTCTCTGTTGTTTACACTTTTTTTTTTTTTTTAAATTGTGTTTTATTGATTCCTGAAGCTGTGATCTTTTGGTTGGAGCTCGCTGCTCCCTTTCTGGGCGCGGATGGCAGGCAGCTTCACTCTTCCACACGTATCACCTTTCAGAGCTACTGTGAGTAGGACGCAGATGTTGTTAGGTCTCAGGTAAAGCCATCAAAGGTGGACGTTCAATCAAGTTTGACATCATCTTCAACCTGAAGGCAAACGGGTTGGTTTTGATTAGCAGCCCGCGGGGCTGAGCCTAACCCCTATCAGAGCTGCTGCTGCTACTTTACCTGAATGGCAAAACCACAGATGGTAATTATAACGATAAGTGCTTACAGATTTCCTAACAACAAAGATAATTTGTTTGCTCCATGCCTTGTTAGAAGGGGAATTTTGTTCTGGTGACTGGGTGGTTTGTGAATCAGTCGTTGCCCTTTCACCCCTCCGTCCCCGGCTCGGCTGTTCCCCCCAGCGCGGCCATTAGACGTTGATCCGACAAGAAGGGTCCCGCCGAGCCTGGTCTCCTCCGCAGCGGCCGTGGAGACGCCAGCCCAGCGCAAGGAGCCGTCCTGGCCCGGCGGGGAGGGGGACGACGTGCCGATGCCCCCGGGGCGGCCTGGGACGCTGGGCGGGGAGTCCCCCCGGCTCGATCCCCCCTCTCCTCACCCCGCGCTCGTGCACGCAACTTCTGGGGTGACGGGGGTGAAACCTTGCTGCCGGGCTGCCCTTGAGCCGCTGGACCGCTGCTGCCGATTCGCAGCAGGGTAAAGCTCGGCCGCGTCCCCCGTGCTCGCCCCATCGAGGCAGCACGTGAGCGGCCAGGCTCACACCTCTTATTCCGGGAACCGTTGCCAAAACCCACGGCTTTCCTCCCGGCTGAAGGTGACCTGGCATCCGAAGTCTTGGGAGGAAAAAGGGGAGAGCTTGTCATTATTGATCTCTGACAGCCGGAGGTCTCTCTCCACCCTGCCACCGCTCTCCGGAGCTGGAGACGGGTTACCTGTAAATTAAACCAGCTGGTGCCGGGGGCCGGGGGCTCGCCAGCAGCCCTGGCCCACATCCACAGCCGTTCCCTGGGCAGAAAGCCCACGGGTCGGCTCAGACCCCGGCTTGGCGGCGACCAAGGGCAGCGTCTCGCCCGTTGTGTGGGCAGGCAGATAACAGCTTTGATTTCTGGGTCTCACTTTAATTATAATGGAAGGACGCGGCTCGTTAAGTGCCCGCTTTGCTTTCCAGCGATCCCTCCCGGCTGCCAAGTGCGCTGGGCTAACAAAAGCATTCCTCTTCCCGCCGGGGCCGGCCGCGGCAGCCCGTATGGTGAGCAGACGGAGGCGATTAATGCACGCAAGAACAGCCTGCCCGGCTCCCGGTCCCTGCGCACAGCCTGAGACCCCTGAGCAGCCTCCCTGCGAGGAGAAACTACCCTTGGAAGAGAGACCTCATCCGAAAAACACCCGTACACCTTCATACCAGCTCATCTTTGCTTCTCTGCCTGGTACCGGCAGAATACCTGCAGGGTCTTGCCCCGGAGCATGTTTCTCCTCTCCTGCAGCTCGGATCAGATGATCTTTTCTGGGCCAATAGTACCTGGAGTTGTTCAAGACGGTGATGTCGATCTTGTTCATATTTGTTGCCTTAATGAGTCACAAATTCTGTCTGTGAGCAAGGTGGTTTGGAGGTGCCGGCTGGCTGCTGCTAACCTGCCTTTCTGGAAGGGTAGGAATTTCAGCAGATTTGGAGAACCGGTGTTTTCTTAGATTCCTAAAGGAAATTACACTAATTGCAACAACCCCCGTGTCGCCGCGGAGAGCAAATGCGATAGGATCTCCCCAAATGTCTGCTCCTGATGACAGTAACTTTCCTACAGCTCTTCTCCTGCCCCACAGCACTGAAGGACCTGCAGCGGGTGATCTGCCAGACCAAAATATTTGTGACCGCACCGAGACCAAATTGTTTCTGTGCTGGTTCATCTTTTGGCTGTGGATGGTTAACCGGGCTGAGCAAAGACGTCAGCTTTACCGCATGGGCAGGGGACTTGGTCCATCGGCCACCGCTGCTCGCATCTTGGCTGTGACCAAGATTTCATTATTTTGAAATGGTTTTAATATTCAGGCTACACTAATATCCGCACACGGGCATGGTGCACGGGGTCACAGCGTGGTGCTAGTGTGGAATTAATATAAATACTCCATGGGGTATCTCTAAACAATGGTCCCATATTAATCAGCTTAATATTAATCAGCTTTCTCCTCCGCTCAGATCTAGCAAAGCCCCTGCTCCTGAGCAGGACGTGCTGCTGGTTTGGGGACGCAGGCTGTTTCTGGAGCGGTGGCAGGAGCGGGACAGTGCGCTTCTCGAGTCTCTCGGATGCTCCTCAATAGGCTTAATTTAAACATTAACTCCCAATTTGCCTCTGGGCTCAGAGCATGGAAAAAATTAGAGCAAAAGCAGAATTTTTCAGGAAGCTCTGAGTGAGTAAAGCAGGGTTATAATAGAAATAGTTTTTGACCTTAATTATGGCTTCTAATGGAAATAGTTGTGCAACCTCAGCAGTGGGGTTTGGTATGTGCAGGCACATCTGAGCCGAGGATGGTGACAGGGGGACAGCGAGGGCTCGGTGGCCTTGGCTGCTCACTCGCGGGAGGCTCTCGGAGACCAGGGCCGAGGCCGGTGGGGTAAACGTCCCTCATTTCCACCAGCCGCAGTTCTGACTCGCTCCATCCACAACTAAGGCTTCGCCTCATTTCTGCTTCAGACAAGAATATAAGCGGCCTCGAGTCCCTCATCGCTGCCGGCGGGATGCGCGGCCCCGGGCACCCAGCACCTCCGGATGCAGGAGCGGGGAGAGCCTGGGATGGGCACGGCAAGGGCCAGCAGGGAGGCACAGCTTGCCCTGCTCAGCTCCCCCCCGAGCAGAGGCGGGGGGAGCGGGCTGGCAGCCTGCTTATCCCCTCTCCTCCGGGGAAGCGGCTCTCGGCTGGGAACGGCAACGCGATGAACCCCGGCGCCGCTCTCCAGGGATAACCGACACTGATGAGAACTGCCGACCTGCAGAGACACTTGTTTGAAGGATCCAGATTGCAAAATAATGACACGGCATTAGCCAGGGGTGGGAGCGGGATGGATTAACGACTGAAGAGGAAGCACATCACCTTTGATGTTGGGTCAAACCTTCTCGCTCTGGAAACCCGCCGTTATTATTCCTGCTATAACGGGTCACTTGGCACCGCCTGGGAGTAATGACGTGTGGAGCTAATGTGATTCAGAAACCACCGTTTGGGGCGACAAATGGCCCTCCGAGGGGCCGGGGATCACCTGGCTCATCTTCTCTCCTGCCACCAAGGCATCCAAGCTTCTCAGGCCACCAGTCCGGCACAAGGCTTGCTTGTGGCTATGGAAATTCAGGTGGGACGCGTGATTAAGTAACATAGCTGCAGGGCTGGAGGACGCCAGCCAAGACCACTGCCGTCAGCGGGACGGACTGGGGTGATGGGAGACCCGGAGGGACTTAAAGAAGGATGTGACCTCCTCCTGTGCCTGCACGCTGCCTTTCCGCTGCCAGGAACGGACAGGGAAAATGACGGCGACATCTTGCAAGGGATCGCTCTCCTTCCCATCTGCAGCGGTGCCAGGGTGGGTGGCAAAGGGCAGCCCCTCTCCCCCAGCGCGCTGTGCAGAGCTCTGTGTCACACCGTCCCCTTGCCAGACCTCAGCCAGCTTTAGGCTGTCCCCGAAGGGAGCAGAGTCACCTCCCAGGGGCACCCATCCGTCTCTTCTGGAATTAAATGTAAGAAATGTGGGTCGCTTCCCAGGGAAGAAGGGACGCGGGGTGCAGCGAGTCCCCTCCGGGCCTCCGCGGGATTTTTGGGAACGGGCTCGTGGCGTGTATCCTGATTTCCCGCTGCCAGAAGCGGTGTCGCGAGTGTGACCGTGAGGAGGTACCAGGGCTGTAGCCTGCCACGCTGCTCGCGACCGCCCGCTCCGTGGCTCCACTTCCCTCCCGCCTGGGCGTCAGTGGCCTGCAGTATCCCAACGGCATCTTCTGCCTTAGCGAGAGCGGGGGGACGATGCTCCGCTCTGGGGCACGGACCAAGGGCAAGATCTCCCCAGGTGCTCGGAGCCTGGCAGCTACTGCCGAGGCACATGCCGTCACATTTTCATCTCTCAATTCTTGAAAACACTGCGAAACCTGACCATTTATTTTGGTCCTTGAAAGGGTGCTGGAAAACCCCAGCCCTGATGTGGGGGTTGAGCTATTTGGAAAATTCAGGCTTTCTCGCTGAAGACGCAAACACGTTAGTTCCCCTCCATTGCCCGTGTCTCTGTGTAGGCTGCAGAAATAAAGCAAGTGTTTAACATGCAGGCGCTTAACCCTTTTGAGATTCCAGTTTATACATAGCATTAACTAATATAAAGAATCGTTCAGTCCGTTTTGACAGCTACTGTTTTAAAGTTCTTATCACATTTATTCTTTTATCACAGTTTTTGTATTGTGTGGTGAAGATTCGTCTCTTTCCTTGCCTAGTTTATCTATGATTCAGGACGTTTTTACACTTAGGTTATAATTGACTTTTCCACGCTGCAGTGACTCAAACAATAACTATTAATATTCAGCAGTCTATAGTGATAAAGATTTCCATTTACTCTCTTTTACTTAACCGTGTGAATATATGGCATCCTATCTCACAGTTAGTATTGAATCCATTCATATTTACTCTCAGTTTTCCCGTACAACAATATTGAAAGAGCGAGCACTGAGGTTTTGGGGACATCTGAGTCCCGTGCCCGTTCTCAGCCGGCCAGCCCTGCTCACGCAGAGGGGAGCTGGCCCCTGCGGGTCCCAGCGATGCCGAGCTGCTGGGTGGCCATCACCCTTCGGGTCTTCCTGAGGCTGGGGAAGAAGGCGGAGCAGAGCACGAAGCACAGCATCTCTGCCTTCCTCGCCTCCAGGAGCGGGACCCGGGTCCTGCCCCCGACGAGGTCACTGCATCCACTGCCTCTGGTGTTTGCAGCCGAAAAGCAGTTGTCTCAAAAACCCAAAGGGGTTTCAGCGGGAGGGCTGCGAGCTGAGCCAGGGGAGGCTGAAAAGGGGCAAAATGCCTTGGTACCCCACCCTGGGGTTTCTGGTACCCCATGTGGTGTGAGGTGGTGCCATGGATGGACGGGTGTGCAGAGTCGATTGATGGTGGAAGGAGCTAGGGGCTGTGCTTGGGGCTGGGAAGGCAGAGCAGCTCGCTGTTTAAGGGGACTGTGCTGTGACACAGAGCCGGGAGCCTGGTCCCCTGCCCTGAGGGCTTAAGGTGTGACCTTACACAGCACTGGCGAGGGAGCCTGAGGACACACCGGCCAGATCCCCCGTCCCTTTTGCTGCTGTAAAATGCACGACGGCGGCAGGTTCAGCTGGGAGGCTCTGAACGCCAGCGCGGCAACCGAGGCTCTGACCTGCCGCCGTTAGCACCAGCAATTGCAAAGGCATCTTGGTTCTGCCGCGGGGGCTTTACTCTGCTGCAAAGCCTCCTCCTGCAGTGCAAAGGCACCCTACGGCTGGGTGCTGCTGCGACCAGTGCCAGGCTGGCAGAGCAGCTGGGAGGGAAACCAGTGGGAAACCCCAAACCCACTCGCTCTGACACTGGGCAGCAGCAGAGGAGCAGCCATCAACAGAGAAGATGGGGTGGTGGGAGGGAGAGCTGCCCCTCGCTGCTGGGGCGCGGGGACGAAGCCGCGCACGGTTCCTTCCCGTCGCCCCCACGGCAGCTGGATGCCGTCACCCCAGCCGTGTGGGGCCCTGCGTGGGACCCCCGGAGGGGCTGGCACCACCCCTCTGCCCGGGCTCCCGGCACATGGCTGGTGCTGCAAGCGTGGGGAACGCTGCCCCGGGGAGACGCCCTGGCCTCCCCTCATCTCCCCGAGACCACGGTGGAGCGCGCTGCGCGGCGGAGCAGGGGCCGGCTGCGAAAGCCAGCAGCAGGCTAACTATTAATTGCAGCTGTGTCGAGCCGTTGTGACTGAGCTCTTCCTTGTAATTATGAAAAATGTCCTGCACGGGGGAGAAGTGGCAGGGCTGCTCCCCCCTGCTTGGAGAGAATGACTTTCCCAGGCAGCTTTCCTCAAAAAAAGAGGGGCTCTTCATGCTCTCGGCCCCAGCCACCCACAAAGCGGGGCTGTTCCCACCGGTGCCGTTGGTGAGCTGTTCCTGCACTTCACGGCTAGTTAAGGGCTAGTGGGGTTAACCGGATAGTCCATTAATCTCGGCCCCGCCGAGGTCAGAGCTGAGGGACACACACGCGGCGGGTGATTTATGGCCAGCCTGGGCCCGTGCCCCCTTCCCGGGGCTGCTGCCAGAGCTACCCAGCGCAGCAGATACTTGCCAAGCGCTGGCAGGAGGGACAGCGTGCCGGCAAGCTGCTCCCCGGAGGTGGCACCTTCGGCGTTTCTGCCGCCTTCCCCCCGAAGGGGCCGTTCCGCCTGCGGCCGGTGCCGCTGCCGCCCTGACTCAGCCCCGGGGAATAACTTGCCTTGCTGCAGGAGCAGGACTCCCCGCACCGAAGTTCTCGCCCCAGCGTGGCTGCAGACTTGCGGTGTTGCCTCCGCTGCCCTCCTTGCCTCAGTTTCCCCATCGCTAGACAAGGCGCGGTCTTCCACGGCCTCGCGGGACCCAGCCCGACGCGAGGGAGGCTTCCCGCGCCGCCGGAGCAGCCGTCCCCAGCGTGCAGCAGGTGGGACGGAGCCAGCCGGTGCTCCAGGGTCACCGCAGCCACCGGGGAGCCGGGGCTGTCCCTGCGGCACGTGCGGCAATGGGTTTCCCTCTTTTTTTAATGTTCCTCTTGGCCTCTGATCAGAAGCGTGCGCTATCTGCCTGTTATTAGCCTGCCTGCTGCTATCTGCCCCGGGAGCGATCGCAGGGTGAATGAATAAACACAACAGCGTTTAGCAAGATCTGAAAGGAGATGTGATGATAATTTCTTCCCTGCAAATTGTACGCGTTCATGTTTTCAGCACGCTGAAGGCAATTAGAGCAGAGCGGAGCTGGCAAGACGAGGGGCGACGCTGAAGAAGCCGCGACTATGGAGCCGTAATAACAATTTAGATTCTATTTAGATACAAGTGGCTACAAGTCGCGTCTCAATATTGAATCAATCGACACAGACAAATGATTTAATACGGAGGCATTTGCCTGAGTGGAAGGAGAGGGACCGGCCTTTTAGAGACGGCCAGGTGGGGACAAGCGGATGGGCGGCCGGGGCGGATCCAGAGCTCCCGGCGGCGTGGAGGGGAGATGGGAAGGGGTGATCCTGTGGGGAACAAATGGCTTTTCTCGCAGCTTTTGGCACTCTGGGTTGGCTTACGCTCGGCATCGATTGGGGAGGTATTTTTAGAGGCAGTCTGGTATTTGTTAACCTTCTCATGCAGAGTGGAGCTCGCTTCTAGAAAGCATGTGTGCGCGCACGCGTGCAAAAGGCAGGAGAGATCCTGCCAGAGATAAAAAGTAAGTAGCCAGCCCCAGCCAAAGGCCAAGCGCAGCTGTATAAATACGCGGCGGCCCCTCGCCCCCACCTCCTCGCGGCGAGCGGGGCTGGTGACACTGGAGAATGCTTTGCTGTCATTAGTTAATTGAGCTGCTGATGTTAAGAAAAGGTTATGTATTTCTCCTGGTAGTTTTTCTTTGTAAAACTCTGACAGGGATCTCTTGCAATATCGGTGGTAATGCCCCAGCTGGGGAGTCGGAGCAAATCTCTCCTACGGTGGGGATTTTTTTTTTCTTTCCCTTCCCCTCTTTTCCTTTTTTCCCTTCCGTGTGGCGGTGGCTCTGCGGAGGAGCGGCGAACCCCGAGCCGCCCTATGCGCCCGCCTCCTGTAAGCGATACCCCTCGCCGTCGCCCCATGCAGGGTCTGCCCAGCGGCCTGGGGACCACCGGCAGCGCGGGCCCTCCGCCCCCTTACCTGCTCCAGGAAACAGCCCAGGGGCTGATGCGCGGTGGCTGGCGTCCCCTCGCAGCCGGGCACGGAGCACCTGGGGAGGGGAAGGGGGACCGGATCCTGTCTCTGGTGCTGGAAGCACTGAGGAGGTGTTGGCGTCTGCCAGGGCTGCTCCCACGGGGGCTGAGGGGCCCCACCGAATCGTACTTACGTGCACGGTGCTGCCCGCCGGGTCCCCGAGCATCCACGGCTCCGCTGGCGCCATGAAACTCATTTCCCTGCGAGCGCTTTTAACGTACGTCCCTCGAGACCGAGTGCCGGTGGCCTGGGAGACAGTCTCCCCTCTCTGCCTTTGCTCCGAGTTGCTCTGCTGGGAGGTTTTCCCAGAAGGAGAAGGGTCTTGCCTGGGATTGCTGTGAGCAGTGAGGCAGGCTGCTCTGCAGGACGGTTCCAGGAGAGAAATGGGGGCGCGGGGGGTCCTGGGGGGCTGCGGTGGGTTGGGTTCTAGCAGCCTGGGTTTGCTGCTACAACATCCAGCCCTTTGCTCTGGGGAGAGCAGAGCCCCTCGTGCTTTCTAGCCCCAGCAGAGGGGGAGGCGGGGGGGTTAGCTGTCTGTAGGTGCGAGGGCACGTTTGCTGGGAGTGCAGCAGAGGCGCGTCTCGCATTCACGCTTAATGGCCACTCGAATCCCCTGTGCATGTGAAACACCGCCCAGGCGTTCAGCTCCTCCTGGGGACGGCAGGACCGGCTTTTGCCATGATTCATCTTCAGCCGCAGCTCTCGGGTGTTCACGGCCGTATGAAACAGAGGGCTGTCATTATCCGCCCCCTTGCAGCCGGGGCGCCGAGGTGGAGGAGCAGGCTGGGCGAGCTGCCGGCTGCGACGGCTGCACCCACGGTGAGAGCGGCTCCGGCCGTGCTGCGCGGCGCGGCCACGGGGCTGGCCGCTACGGCCATCCTCACGCCTCGCTGCAGGAGCAGCCGCCCTCGTCCCACACGCTCCTCGTGGAGGGGATGCGGCCTTCCACAGGGCCAGGAAGGGGACGGCTGGGCACGGCGAGCTGGTATGAAAGCACTGAGCGCATGAGATTTCACCTGCACTCCTCCCGTGGAGACGCTTATGCCGGCATAGCACATCTTGCTACAGCT
The DNA here is from genome assembly GCF_035582795.1 of Mycteria americana. Classification (NCBI taxonomy): domain Eukaryota; kingdom Metazoa; phylum Chordata; class Aves; order Ciconiiformes; family Ciconiidae; genus Mycteria; species Mycteria americana. Next base: position 11,218,964 of record NC_134371.1, read on the forward strand.
TTTGCTCAACCGGTCACTTCCCGCCTCTTCTACCTTCAGGTTTCCACCGAGTCTACCTAAACCTCAGTGCTTTTATTCCCCAAAACACCTCTGTTTAGTGCTCTCAGCCCCTGAACCAGGAGATCACTTGGCAACCAATTTGCCAGCGAGGCAGCACTGTGCCAGCCTAACAGCCGGCCACGCTGCCCGGCAGCGAGCTCAGCTCGGCCGGTGCGACCCGTCTGCATCCCCGTGGCCATCCTGGCCGAGGAGCGGAGCCTCGCGAGACACCCGCCATAAAACCAGTACCGCGGCAGGGAAAAAGCAGTGAGGGGCGGCCAGGTGCAGCACGGGGGCGATGCACTGCCGTGGTCCCGCACACCGCTCCTGGCACCACGTCTCCGCAGGATGAAACGTGACCCCAGCCGGCCACCAGGCCAGCACCGTGTCACCCCGCCGGGGTCAGAGCCCGGCCCAGCAGTGGCCGTGTCTGCGGAAGAGGTCACTGACCCCAGCTTCCCACCGCTGCCTGCCACGGGGAGGTCACCACGGCCCCCGCCGCCGGCACAGTGGTTGCTGGCTGCTCCTTAATTAATCCCAGGCAAGATTAATCAGTTGACATCCAACAGCTGAAGAGCGGATGGCAATCGCTCTGAGGCTGTGCCTCCTCCGACCGGCAGCTCTGGACCCGTCTGAGCGCCTCTGCCCCCGGTTTTGGAGCCAGGGGCTGCGCTGGCTCTGCCCGGCGCTGCCGTCACGCAGCCTGGCCAGGACACGGGTCTGCTGCTTTCTCCTCCGTTTGCGGCCAGCCCACATGAAGTGGGAGCAACGCCATCGCCGGTGTCCCAGGGGCTGCCCCTTTGCACGGAGGGATGCTTGAGCAGGAGGTGCTGTGCAGCAGAGAGCACTGCGGCCACGGGTTCTGCTCCTGAGAAAGGTGACAGCAAAATGGCTCCAGTGCACCCAGAAAGCATTAATTTACACCACATGGCCTGGTTTGCTCGCAGACAAGACAGCATAGGGCTGAGCCTGCTCTTGCCAGGACCCTTCATACCCTCCTCACCTGGCAGATGGAAGAAGCGTGGTCCTGGCAGCATTTTGGTTAGGTGGCACTTCACGCCTACCAGGTGTCTCCTCGGGGACTCCAGGAGGTCTGCTGGTGGCAATGAGTGATGTTTCCTGCCAGTCCAGATCATCGAGGTCTTTCTTTCAGTGTGGTCACCCTGAGCACGGCTGGGATACAGTCGAAATTTCCTGGGGTTGTGTTTGCCGGTCTTCATTCCCAATGGGAAGATGCTTTCCCACCGCTGCAGAGCAAATCAGTCCTGGGACCGCGGCAGCAGCTGTTTCGGTGACCACACTGCGTTCCCCTCATCACAGAGACGATGGCTTCCCTGACCGTGCCTTCCCATTTCCCACTGCCTCGCTCCCTCCTCCTGGCCTGAGCCTTTAATCCTTCCCCTACAGGCTTTGCCACTTTGGATTTGTAATCACGGCCGGTGGATGCTGGAATTAACGATTTGATCCAATAGACACCCGTGAATCTGTAATGAGGCTCTGCTTTAGATTAATCAGTCATTAGGCCAAAATGCCAACACAGTGCCTGAAAACTATTTGTCTTTAGTGCCATGCTTTCTTTTTATTTGTTTCATTTTAAATGACTCCAAAGGGCTCGGCTCTTCCCCTTCTCATCCTCGGGAGAGGGAGCAGTTTCACTGCTAGGAGCACCAGCCCCGGGTGCTGACCCTCTCCTGTCCCTTACAAGCAGCCTTGGATGCTGCTGGCTCTGCTTCTCTGCAAATCTGGTAGTTTGGCACATAAAAAGAGGAAAGCCAAACCCAACCGTAAATGCAATAACCAGGGGTCGTTACGGGAGCGGGCACACGCCCTGGCTGGTAGGAGCGCTGCTGGAGGGTGCCAAGGCTTCTGCTCCAGCCCTGGCTTGCGTTTTGCTGGTCTCCGAGCGTGGGGGATGCTGCACAGCCGTGAGGTCCGTGGGGCCCTGCCGCAGAGGCGATGGCAGCGCCAGCCACCGTGCCCCGCGTGCCGCCTGGGCTGGGGTGCGGTGTGGATGTGGGTGTGGTGGGTGCTGCTTCGGAGGTAAGGGTGAGAGCAGCCGGGGTCCAGTTTTGGTGACCTCATTCCTGCAAAGGATATTGGCAAACAGTAACAAGATCAGAAACAGGCTGAGATACGTGGTGGGGCTGAGCTGCGAGATCTGCTTACCGTGAGAAATTTAAGGATCCCAATCAGTTGATCAAAGGAGAGGAGACCTGAGCTGCACCAGGGGAAGAGATCTGATAGCAGAGGCTTCTCCAGCTTAGCAGGTAAAGCAGGATGCCACAGCTGGAGGTTTCAAAGGAGGAAAAAAAACCTGAATTCAGGCACAAATATTTATTTGGGAGAGGAATTAACCGCTGCAGCAAGGGCATGCTGCAAGTCCTTCAGGTATGGGGTCCTTAAATCTGCGGGTGTCGCTCAGACGCGGAGGTCCGATTTCCTACACATGCTAAAGGAACTGATGGGGAGATTTCTCTGCCACGTGCAATGCAGTGCTAGCGCCTGTGGCCTCCTCTGGCTCTGAGAGATGAATAAAACAAAACCAGTTCCCAGCTCCTTCACGCACACCTCTCTGGAGACGGAGGGGGTAGGAGCAGGGTTTGCAGCATGTCTCCGTGGCTCAGCCTGCTCGTACCTCCGTCCCAGTACCCTCCTGCCAGAGAGCTGGGTAAATCTGGTAAGGCACCCGGGGTTAGACTTTATCCCACACGAGTCATTTCTGAAACATGCCTTTTTTTTAGCCAGACCTGCTCCTTTTCCTGGGGAGCTGCAAACCGACCTCGCTCAGCTCGCAGGGAGCAGCAGCCGATCTGTAAAACAGCTTACCGGCAGTGCCACGGCGGGCTGGGAGGGCACGGGGTTCGTGCTGGGGAGAAAGCCTGGCTGTGCCCACCACCCTCTGGAGAGCAGCAGGAAAGCAGAGGGGAACGCACAGCCTGCGCTGGAGCCCTGCCACCGCCTTAGCTGCCTGACGCTGAGCATGTTTTACCGCTTCTTCTCCTCCGCTGCTCTAAAGAAGGGAGTTTCCAGCTCCGCAGGAGCTAAGCATCCCCCAGGAGCGGGGCTGCAGGCAGGGGGGCGTGTGGGCTCTCTCTCCCCATGCTACCCTGGTGCCCCCCGGCCTGCTCCGTGCTCAGCGCCGCGGCGAGGCATTGCCGGGGCAGAGCCTTTGCCGCAGAGCACTGGCGGCTGAAGGTGCCGGAGCCGCCCTCGAGAGCTGCACCCTGCAGCGTTGCGGCGGGGCTGGACCCTCTCCATGGCCAGAGACAGCAGACCGCCCGTGGTCATCCGTAACGCCGTGGGGAGGGGGAGATGGGGCTATAACGGGCACGAACAGCCCTCCCCCTGCAAACCCCATCTCCCACCCCACGCTGGTCCCATGCAGCACCCCCTCCCCACCCACGCTCGCGGGTGCCACCCCCGGGAGCCAGCCCGGCTCCAGAGAGGTAACTAACCCCCGGGGCTGCCCCGCGCCCCACAATTAGGAACCCCCCCTTGCAGCGTAGCCCTGGCTCGCAGCCTGCGTTTCCAGCCCCAGCAGCGGAGGCTGGGAGCAGGAGATGCCCCACCGCAGGGGCCGCCGGGCCGGTCGCCCCCGGGGGTCAGCCCCTTCCCTCCGGCTGCTCCGAGGGGGACGGGGGACCGAAAGGTGCCGGGAGCTTATTCAGGCTTCTCGCTGGAGGAGGGGAGTTTATTGGAAAACACCTGGAATCTATTAGGCCTGGAATATGGAGTCAAGGTTTTGCCGCCTGCAGGCAGCTCAAGTATAAATAGCGGCAAAGGGTTTGTTTTGACTACTTTAAATTGTGCAGGTTTCGTGCCCTGAGAATTGGGAGTTTGAAGCTGCTCCTAACGTAATAATCCTCCCGCTTCCCCCTCCTGCCCCAGCGGCCAGGAATCTGCACCTTGTTCTCTTCTCCTTCTCATTCCTCTCTTTGTTTGACTATTTTCCCTATTTCCCATCTGTTTATCGCAAACCTCCCTCTTCCTGGAGCCTTCGGGAGTCTCCGAGGAGGGGAGGTTGGAAATGTTGTTGCACGCAGGGAAGTGGAGGGGAAAGTTTGGAGCTTTACAATAAAAACCAGAGAGCTGGCGGTAAAAAAAAGGAAACAAAACCAAATGCCAAAACATCGGGGCAGAGCCTTCTGTGTGATGGGGTGACCCATCAGTGATGGGGGACAGCCCCCCCCCCCCGCCCCGGTGATGCCGTGAGCATCGCCATTGCATCCTGGCTGGGAGCAGAGCAGGGAGGTTTGGTGGGGACCCACTGCCCCACCGCAGCCGCATCCTCTCCCACTTCCACGGCTGCCACGGCAGCGGCGGTGCTCCTAATGCCGTAGTAATAGAGTGGCATGAGGCTCCTAATGGAAATGCTACATCACTGCCGGCACGGAGTCCCCTTGGTCCCCGCACTAATGGTTATTGCTACTCTCTCATGCCGATGCCACCGCGCCGCCGTGTCTGGCGATTCCAGGCAGAGACTGATGCAGCCTCCGCTCCAAGGAGCTGCTGCTCCAAATTAGACCATATATCTGTGAGGAGAAGGAGGAAGGGAGCTCTGAGGGCCGCGGGCTCCTGGAGGGGAGCCAGGCTGTCAGCATCACTACCACATAGGAGCAAAGGGTGAGCATGGCCGCCGAGCTGCCCCAACCTGCCCTGGCCTCCCCCCGGCACCGTGTCCCCCCTTCGGCACCGTGTCCCCCCTTCGGCACCGTGTCCCCCCTTCGGCACCGTGCTCCCTGCCCGAGCTCGGCCCTTGCGTCCTGCCCTTGGCATGGCGCCTGGCTGAGTTGCTTCTCGAAGTGTTTTGGCATCACCCAGTGCAAGCAGATCTGCACGAGAGGCAGCGCACAAGAGCGTCGGCACGGTGGCACCCATCTGGTGCGACAGCCGCGCGAGTGGAGCCTCTGCTGAGCACACCGTGGTGGGACACACGAGACCCCGGGGCTGCCGTGGGGCTGAACCACGGCCCCCGGCCTCCGAGGAGAAGCGCCGTGAGGGCCGGGGGCTGCCGCGCACGGCGGGGAACAGCTCTTCCCCCGACTTCAGAGGTAGCCATCTGTGCTGTAGACCTGAAAGTCAAACCCTGCTGACAAGCCATCTGGGGTGTCCAAACGACTGCACATGGTGCAATTTATTTTCCTACTTTTCCTTTTAATCATTGGTTTATTTCATTCATCTAGTGAGAAAACAGCCTTGAAAACCAAGGGTTTATGTCCTGGAAAGAGCCTGCGGTGGCCGGGGCAGCCGGGCGCACCACCAGTGCAGGTGTTGGCTTCTCGGCCGCTCGTCGCACGTGGCCGATGGCTGAAGTCACGCCTGGGGGCTCGGGGGGCCAGGAACCCCAGCCAGAAGCCCTGGTGCAGGGACTGGGGTCAGGCTGCCTGGAGACAATAACAAAATGCTAATCCACAGGAATAACAGCGGCCGCAAACCACCCAGGAGTATCGTGGCGCTGCGCACGCCTGCGCAGGGGGATGGGCACGCCGTCGGATCGACCGATGTTGCCGTGGAAATGGGAATTGGGGACCGTCACTCCAAAACGTCCTGCCACAAGGCCCCGGGCTCACAGAGGGAATTTCCCAGGCTTGGTTTACCCCATGTATGTGTTTCTGCTCTTCATGCTCTTTGTCGTTTTAATCCAGTTTAAGAAATAGAAGTGGATGAAACCAGGTTGGATGTGAGCTGCTCCGGTAAAGCTGAGCCTGGCCCTTCAAGGTGGGAGCCAGGAGGTGCTCACAGTCCCGCTCAGCCTCTGAGCAGCCGTGCCCATCACTGGGGACGTGACTGCGCCCCGGGCACGGCATGTCCTGCTGCTGGGGTTACCCAGCTCCCTGGCTGGTGATCGCTTGCAGCCGTCCCATGGGTTGGCCTCGAGGTATCGGCACGGGGCTTCAGCAGCAGGCGAGCCCGGGCAGCACCCCTCCCTGAGCTGCCTGTGATCAAACCCAATGCCCCGTCTTTGCACCAGGAATGCCCATGGAGCCTGGACAAACTCAGACCATGGGCTGTCCCCTCCGCCCTGCTGGGGCCCTGGCTTTGCTCCCCAGCCTCCCAGGCTGGCAGTGCTCCCAGCATCCCAGCCCCACGCACGGACCCCCGCGGCACGAGCCAAGGGTCCCCGGCGTGGGGTAGCACCTTCCTTTGCCCCCCTGCGCTGCCCAGCATCTCTCTGCCGCCCACGCACGTGCACCCCAGGGTGCCCTGGAGCAGCCGCGCTGTCTGCACAAGATGGCTCTGCCGGTCACCCCGTTATCTCCGGAGCGGTCTCTGCTGCTCGCTGCCGGGCTGAACATCACGTGGCAGCACTGCGGTGACCGGGCCACCACGGGGCAGGAGATGCCGCAGGCCGGGGTCCTGCACCCGCCGTGACTGCGCACGTGCTCAATCTTGTCTCCTTTCACGTGGAGTTAGCGTGACACAATTAAACCATCTCGTTAGACGGCATTATTTACTCCAAAGGAAACGCGGGGCCGGCCGCGGGGAGCTGGCAGCTCGGCATTTCGCACATCATTATGTTCCCCTCGCAGCTTTGAAGTCAGAGAGCCGAGGCAGCGCTTATTCCCTCGGCGGGCTCCCGCGCGCCTGGGCGGAGGCCGTGGCAGGAGGGCCCCGAGGAGGCCATGCGGCACCCGCCGGCCGGTTCTCACCCCGGGTCGTCACCCTCCGGAGCACGCCCCGAAGCCATCGCCGCATGGCTCAGCACCCCAGCAAGGCAGCTGGTGACCGCTGCTTGGGGCTGCAGGGCTGGGAACAGGGGCTCTCCACCCGCTCCTCCGCACGTCCCGTTCCCGGATGCCTGGATAACCCCCCTTGACGTGGCACCGGCTCCTGCAACGGGTGAACAAGCCTCCAAACGCCCCGGTGCCTCCCCGGGAGCGCTGGTGTGCTCCCCCCAGAGCCGTGGGCTGGGACCGGTGCGCGGGGTGGGAGACGAGGGCTCCTTTGATGCCGCGGGTTTATTTACAAATGACGTGTGATATCCTGTTCCTCTTGGCACGGCGGGAATGGAGCAGCAGAGGGTGTGGGTTTGCTCAGCCTGCCAGGCCTCCCCGGGCAGCGCCAGACCCAAACCCTCCCTCACCTTTCCCTGTTCCCCGGGCTTATTCCACCCCTTCTTCCATCTTCCTCTGCCCTTGCTGCTCCTCCTTTTCTTTTTTCAGCATGACTTACTGCTCTGTGCCGGCGGCGCAAATCCTTTTATCCCTCCGTGCCCACGCGGTGGGGCCGGAGGAAGCTGCCTGGGCAGATGGGTCATCTCCAAGGTTAAGCAGCATCTCGGCTTCGCTCCCGGCCGCCGCTCGCCTCCGTCCTTGCATTAAGGTTGGAGGCATCTGCCAGCAAGGCTGGCTCTGCCCCGGCTGCGGGGATTTCACCAATCACTTCTTTTAATAGGACTGGGGGGAAAAAAAAACCAAAACAAAATGTTATTTTCACACCTCTTTAACCAGCCAGCTCATCCTTTCTGTTAGGCGCTGGCTGCGGGTTGCCTTCCCCGCGGCATTTCTGCCCGAGCTCTGGCGCGGGTCCCAGCCGGGGCCAGGCTCCCATGTGTCTGCAGTGACCGGTGGGGCCGCTGGAGCAGGCGAGAGGGACGGAGCGAGGAGGCACCACGCCGCGGGAGCAGAGCACGGCAAGGTGGGCACCTCCTGCCCTGGGGTGCCCCGAGAGCCCCGTCCCACCACGGCATCCCTCAACAGGTTCCTTGAAGCGGCTCCAGCCCCGGCAGACCCTTGCGGGTTTCCACCAGCCGCCTCGTCTCAGCCGCCGCTGCCAAATGTTTGGGGGAGAGGAGCCAAGTCAGGCAGTCGGGAGATAAATCTGAGCTCTCTCTGGCTGCGCTGGGACTTTGCTGGGGATTAATTGGAGGCAGCGGTTCTCCTGCTCCTCTCCCCCGCTCCCAGGGCTGGGGCGGCCAGGTTGGCAGCCCAGGCTAGCCTGGCTCCTCGCGGGAAGCTGCCGACATGTTTTCAGCATGAGGAAGGTGCGTGTGTGTTTGAGCTCAGACACAATCGCTTGTGAAGGTGGGAGGAGGCGGAGGATGTGCTAAACTATGAATGAGCACAGATCGGAGCCTCTCCCCTGCAATCCTGACAGCCTCTCTCCGTGAAATATTTAGAGGCGCTCGCAAGATGTTGTTAGATCTGGCTGCTCGTGGGATTGCTTTTTTTCCTGGACAAAAGCCTGGCGTCCACCTGAAGTTAAAGCTAATCTAAACAGTAGGGAAAAATAAACACTGGGATGTAAAGGAGGGACAATAGCCCCAGCACTAAAAAAGCAGGGGAGTGGGAATCGGCAGCGGCTGGTTTATTAGCCACGCAGCACCAAAAACATCCGACGGGGTTATGAGATGCAAAATACAGTCTCGGTGCAGCAGGATAAAGCACGGGCTGATGTCGGCGCTTGTCATCCGGGAGCACCGCAACCCCGTTCCTCGCAGCCTGAATTAATCAGTCTGCCAGGAGCAGCCTTGCTCTGACCTCTGCCCTCCCCTCCACCCTCCCCAGCAGCAGAGAAGCTGGGAGTTAAATGCAATTTAAAGACTACCTCTTTCCAAACGTAAAGCATGAATACACCTGGAGTAGCTGCAAGCGCCTTGCAGCCGCCGGTAACCCCCAGCCAGGGCGCTGACGGCTTCGGTGCCAAGGGTGCCAGCGCACGTTGAGCAGCAGTCCCAGCCCACAGCCGCCCGGCATCCTCCTCTGGCATGTTATGGCGAGGATGTAATTTCTAAAATAACACGTTACTCTTGCTTAATTATCCCGCTTTATAGAAGTCACTTCCGGCGCCGAGCTCAAGTTATGAGATGCATTTCTGAGCTGTTGTCTGGGTGCCAGGAAAGAAGAAAAAGAGAGAGTCAGAGTTATGATTGTTATTGGAGTGTTTTATTTTGGTTTTTAGATGTCTGGATTTCTGTTATAAAACGTATGAACTGCAAAGGAACTTAAATCTTTATGTTCACAATATTAGCTTCTCATTTCTAGGCTGAAATAGTTATGGCTATTCTTAATTCTCTTGGAAATATTCTGCATGTTTATTTTTTTCCCCAAATGTTTATGTAACTTCCTCTGGAAGCTCGATTTTTAGTTAATTAACTTTTTGTCCAGAAATTTCTTTGCTTGGTTTCTTTGTTAATATACCCGGCATTTCCAGTTAAGACCATAGCTGCGTCTCTGCTAAGTTCACTTGGTTTCTACCACATAAAATATATTGCTTGAAGGGTTTCGGCTTTCCTAGGAGCAGACCCAGCCCAGCTGCAGCTTCAAAGATGCTCGAGGAGCCGCAGGAGGTGTGAGTCCTCCGTGGTCCGGCGCGGTCGGAGCCGGCGCAGCCGTGGGGGCAGCAGGAAGGAGGAGCGGGTGCCGTTCCGCCGGTGATGGTTTTGGCAGGGCTGAAACCCACCCGGACGGGGATCTGGGGGTAATGGGATGCTGGGGCTGGAGCCGGCGGGCTGAGGTCGCTCCCCACTCGCCTGCACGAAGGCAGCTCGAGGCTGGGGGCAACGGGGTGCCTGGAGAAGAAGCCTCCCCCCAGCTTGCCCCAGGTCCTCCTCGGCAGCGGCGCGGCTGAGTCAGCCTGGCTCTCTGCTCGCTGCGCCGCTGCCTTCCCCAGCCCCTTTGCACGTCCCTGCCAGTGTCTAACACCTTTTCACTGTAATGTCATCTGAAGATTTAATTAAGGTGCTGTTTGTTCCCTCTCCTAGATAATTAATTGAAGGTGTTAGATAAAACCAGGCCTAACACCAATCCTTGCTGGGTCTGAACAGCGCCTTCCAGCTCAAGATATTATTGTTCCCTTTTGTTTCAGATCCTTCAGCTTGTTCTCAGCCCCTGTGAAAAGGCTTATATCCAAACCAATTTGAATTAATTTTTCAAGCAAGATACCACAAGACGGAGATACTATTAAAGGCTTTGCTAGAAATCAGGATTCGTTAGAATACACCCAGCCGCCGTTCCCTCCCCTACACGTTCTGCCCTTCAATAAAAAGACAAAAAAGAAAACCAGTTTTAACTGCCAGGGCTTTGGTGTTTAAGCCACAGGACGTGCGTGGCTGTAGGGAAACCGATCCCTCATGTGCCGTGGCAGCAAGGAGGCTTTCGGCGATGACCTCGTACGTCCTCGACAGCGGCTCTCCCGGCAGAGCCCGGTGGTGGTCCCGGCGGTGGTCCCGGCGGTGGCATCTCGCCCAGGGAGGTGTGCCGTGATGCCGGCATCGCCTTGGCCAGCGGCAACCCAGCCTCCGTGCGTGCTGCCCCGTTCCCATCACGCAAACACTGTGCCATGGCTGGGGTCAGGGCTGGGACTCAAATTTTGCCACTTGTTGACTTCGGGGAGCAAGCTGCAAGGGCTCCTCGGAGGTAACATGGACATCGCGTGTAATCACCAGCAAACCCCCCACTCACAAACCCCCCAGCATTTCCCCTCTCCTTTCACCGGTCTGTCCCAGGGGCCAGGACCATCCAAATCCAACCAGTCACAGTAGCGATGCCGGGCTCTGGAAACGCGGCTGCGGTGGCCGGCCGGGCTCTGGAAACGCGGCTGCGGTGGCTGGCAGTGCTCTGCACGTGGCCGAGGGATGTCTCCTCCGAGCAGGCGAGGAGAGCCTGGCCAGGAGCAGCCCTGCCGACCACCTCCCTCGACTCAGCACGGTTCCCTTCCTCCTCAAGTCAGAGGCTCGCTCTCTCCCGCGCTGGAAAGGACCCTTACAAATGATCAAAGGAGATGGAAAGCTGCTGTAATTTCTCCTTTAAATGGAATTTTATAAAGCGAGAAGAACCCAACGCTTGTTATTTAAAGAGAGGGCCCTATCAGCAACGGGGTTTTGGTAATGAGTCAGTTTGAGAGCGTACCCGCTGACAGCCCGGGTGCCTTTACCCTCATCTTAATGCGAGATTTTTAACGTAATTAGCAGTGAGTGTTGCACAGCAAACGTACTCTCAGGGCACGGCACCCTGGTTTGCCTGCGCCGCCGGCACCTTGCAGCCCGCAGGGGAAGAGGGATGCTGTCTGAAGGGGTTCGGCCCCTATTTCTTGCCTCTCTCCAGCAAGATGCAATTCCTAGCGTCAGCTGTGGGTAGCTACGAGCGGCACTGGGCTGCGCGGCTCTGGCAGCCGCAAGGAGCGGCAGCAAGCGGGGCAGAGCAGGGCTGGGAGAGGATGCCTGGTCTGTCCTGATAGCCGGGGCAGGAGCGGGCTGGGGGACCTGTGTCTGAGGTCGCTTTTGATTCAAACCCCGGGAAGCGCTGACAGGAAGATGGCAAAAGGCCCTGTTTTCGGTGCTGGTGTATTCCAGCCATGTACGCAGCCTGCCTCTGCTGTCAGAGAAAATGCAAACTGCCCTCCCTGTTTCCCCAAACCACTGCGGGGAGGCACAGGGTATTCTCCCAGCCCGGCTTATGTCACCCCGCACACCGCATTTAAATGGAGCCCTTTCTGTCTCCTTAACAAGAATGACACCGCTTTGCTTATTGCCTATTAACTTGAGAGGTGAACACATCAGCCGGCAGAATCAGAAACATTTACCATGAAAAGGAAAAGCTGAAATTCCATTTTCTACCCACAGCTCAATGGGAAACAGTCTGTCAGGGCCAGGCGGGGCTGCGAGTGGCTGCCGACTCCGCAGTCAGCACTTCCCAGCCGCGCTGGAGGCCCCCCAGGAAGGAAAAGCACCTCGACAGTGCCAGCGTCGAGGGTCAAAGGGATAAATTCCACCGTGTCTTCCCAGTTTCCCTCCCCAGTGCTCCCACCTGTCCACTGGTACCCCTGCCCATGCACCCCCTCTCATCCAAGGACGATGCCAGCGGGCCGTCAAAGCTGGAGAAGGTCACACCACTGTCCAGGGACAACAGCACAGGAGACCCCTGCTCCCTTCCCTCTGCTCCAAGCACGACCCGTTAGTTCTGGGGATTTGGGTTTCCATAAGCACGGCTGCTTAACTTCAGTGCATTTCATTAGCACAGAGGTTTCTGTCGATATTAGAAAGTCACTGTAATCATCGGGGGATTTGCACGGCTGTTAGCCCAGGCGCTTTGCTGGTTGGCAGCATTTTTGGCAGCATTTTTGCGGAAGAAGGTGCCTTCGACATGCACCCTGTTGGCAGGGACTTCATACCCGTGTGTCCCGCTCTGCACTGAAGGTGCTGCAGCTGCGGCTCCAGCAGAGCAAAGGCAGCAGTGGAGAAGCCAGCCTCAGCCAGGAGCTGCCCAGGCTCACCAGGATGCCCACGCCTATTGGGATGTCCATGCCCACCAGGATGCCCATGCTCGCTGGGGTGCCCATGCCCACCAGGGTGCCCATGCCCACCAGGGTGCCCATGCTCACTGGAATGCCCTTGCCCGCCGGGATGCCCATGCTCGCCGGGATGCCCATGCTCGCCAGGATGCCCTTGCCCACCAGGATGCCCCTGCCCACCAGGATGCCCTTGCTCACCAGGATGCCCATGCTCGCTGGGGTGCCCATGCCCACCAAGGTGCCCATGCTCACTGGGATGCCCCTGCCCACCAGGATGCCCATGCCCACCAGGGTGCCCATGCCCACCAGGACACCTGTACACACCACGGCATTGGTACCCCCATCAGCAGGCACTCTTGCCCCTTCCCAGCCACGGGGCACGCAGCATGCTGCCAGGTCATCCTCCCTTCGGGCCCTTCGCCGTCACCTATCTCCTTCCCGTGACACCCATTTCTGCTTCCCCCCTGCTCGCTCTTTGCTGGCATTTTGTGAGCCACAGCGACAGCAGAGGCAGGCAGAGGGATGCAGGGCAGAGGGGTGCGTGGCAGTGGCAGGGCGGTGGGGCTGTGGAGATGGCCGCCCATCCCTTCCCACTTCCCCGGCGCTCTTTGGGGCCGGCTAGCCTTTCGCGGACAGTGCAGTTCTGTTTTGCATCACCGCTTTGAAAAGCCCTTGGAGAGAGCAGTGATTTATGAGAGGTTTCTTGTACGAGGGGAAATAAACCTCTGACCAGACCCAACTGAAATCCACACTGCTTAATTTTCTGTGGAATCAGGATTTTACCCCTATCTGAGGATTTTACTTCTTTCCAAGAAAAACAACCAGTGCCTTTCTCATAAACAGCCACTTTCTCTCCCTTTTCAGAAGCAGGGCTGGCTGGGAAGGTCTCCTCTCCCCGCCGGCCCGCGTGCCCCGGTCCTCACTCCTCTGTGCTGGAGCCCTGCGGTTCGCAAATCACCGTGTTTCCGACCAGCGCCGAAGCGAGAACATCTGCTGGGAAAGTCAACAGTAATTAATTAGCTTTTAACTGGGAGATAGAGAAGCGGGAGAGAGGCACGGACCCCTTTAATGAGAACAAAAGGTGTTTAAGTTTAGAGGAGCACAGAGGCACCCCGGTTACTCTGTAATACGATAAGGGGCTGGGAATTTAAACCAGAAATGGAGGGGCTTGGGAGGGCGTTTCGGGTGCCCCGGCAAACTCTGATGGAGCCTAGGAGGGAGATGGTGCCGGAGAGCTGCAGTTCCCAGAGCCAAGGGGTTCCAGGTGGGAGCAAGAACAGCTCAGCCCCCGCCCTGGCCCCAGCCGTGTGCAGGTGGGGTGCTGAGGGTGGGCACTCGGTGCTGCAGGCAGCCAGGTGATGTGGAGAGGACGGGCGGCAGCGAGGGCGGGTGGTGGTGGTGGTGTAACCGGTCAGCGTCCCTCCCACGGGTGACAGATCAGGATGGCTTGTCCCTCTGACACCAGGTTTGCTGGGACCCTGTGGCACCGGAGGGGCTGGGGGTGGCTCGGCAGAAGCCCCTCGCTGGCTCGGGGAACTGAGAGTGCGTGCACGGAGGGGGTGTGCCTGGATTTGGGCATGGCTGAACCAGAGAGGCTCTGTGAGTTGCTGGAAGCAGAGACCTTGAGACCCTGTTAAAAATAGCACAGGGAGAAATGGAGGAGCAGGCAGGGAGGGGAAGGGAGGAGAAAGAGGTGATGCTGGGGCAATGGGGTTTGGGGGTGGAGGTGAAAAAAGCTATGGGGGGACAGGGGGTGAAAGGCAGGAGCTGCATCCAGGGTTTGCTCTGCTTGACCTGCCCAGGCTGTGGGTAAAACAACAGTGGGAAAATGGTGCTGAGGCAGCCCTAGAGAAAAGGGGGAGGGCTGCTTATGGGAGGAAAAAAATTACCAAAGGCAGCTGGAGGTATATAATTAAAATTATGATATGTTAAGTGTTAGAGCAATATACCCTCTGCAAATGGATGGCACCGAAGCTGTGAGGGAAAGGCTGGTGTAGGAAGAAACCCAGTTAATTAGTTAATCAGAGCTCTTTAGGAAATGTTTCCTCAGCTCGCTTTCCCCCCCCTCTATTTCTGTAACTATTAAATCGTTTGTTGCTCATCTTTAAAGTGAAACCCCTCCGAGCCTGCCATGGGAGGCTGCTCTGTGTGGAGCAAAAGGAGGAAAACCAAAGAACTCTGCTGTGGATAGGAGAGCTCACCTGAAAGATTTTTAACTTCTTTGAAAAGCCTGAATTTTTTTTTTTTCCCTGATACACATGCAAAACTGAACCTTGGAAATTCCCTCTGTGTATTTAAACCATCAGCCCGTCTCACCTTGCCTGCTGGGGTCTACCCCAATGTGCCCCTTGAGCTGTCCCTGAACAGGAGGGGTGTGAGCTCCTGGCCCCCCTAAACCAGTCCTGAGCCCTACCCCCAGTGCTGCCGTAGCCCTGCCAGGGAAGCAGAGGGAGAGCATTACCCAGCTTCGCACAGGGGAAATGATATAATTGGAGCTGTTTGGATTTAGAAATTAAAATAATTTGGGTTTGCTTGGAAAGGTTCACACAACGTCAGCTTCCATCAGGTGGATGAGAAGCAGAGATGCCCTGGAAGTGAGCACTCTGACAAGTCTCCCAAATAACGCCCGCTCTGCTGGGGCTCCCTGCTTTTATTCACCCTGCCCTGTTCAGGGGGTGGTGGGAGGGAGTTTCCTCCCATGCTGGACAAATCTGTGTGCCCTTTCCCAGATGTCACCCAGATGCCATCTCCCTTGGGTGCCCGTCCAGCCCCGGCCACGCCACGGGAGGCAGCCAGCGCTCCAACCCCCTGGAGCCAAGGGAGCAGCTTTCTCCTGGTCCCCAGAACCACCCTTTCTGCCCCAAAACCTCCAGGCAAGACAAGCAAGCAGTGTCCTCCTTGTGCTGCAAAATGCCTGGCCAAACCCTGCTGTGCCAGCGGTGATTCTGAGGGACCCTGATGCCCTTGAGAGCGCTGAGAGTGCAGGACAGATGCATCGAGAAATCCCACCTAAACTGCTGCTTGCAGCCACCTCCCGTCCTGGGGCTGTCTCCCAGCTTGTCCCCACCACCTACGTATTTCTGTTGAGGCCACCTTCTCCCCCGAGGTCCCTGCATCCTTCCAGGCTCACCGCTCACCCAGTTCCACCCGTGTTTCAAACCATCCCAGCTCCTGTTGCCTTATTTCTGTTCTCAGCGTGACCTAATTAAGCATCATCTACAAATGCAATTACTTTGCCATTTATCTTCTTGATCATTAATGTTCATCCCGAACAAGACCAGGCCTAGTGCTGGTTCCCGAGCCAGCCGCTGTGCCGTGCAGGCTCCCAAGCCGGTCTTGCTTTGCAGCCAATTAATTCCTCCAAGAAAGATCTCTGAGACGCGGGGTGAAATGCTGTGTGTCCTGGTGTCATGATAGCTTTTATCCACCAGTCCCTGCCTCCAGAGAGGGTGCGATGCCCTGTAAAACACCAGTTGGCTTTGACCGCCATGGTTTGTCCTTAATAAACTCTTCCTTTGCATTGCTCGTGGCTTTGCTCTCCTCTGGGAGCCGGCAAATGCCTTTTCCTTAATCCCCAGTTTTTGTGGTGTTCCTTGCCTGGTGGATGAAATTAATTTCCTGGCTACTAATTGTCAGTCTCCTTTCCAGTCTCTCCCCTTTTTTTTTTTCTTTTTAATTTTGCTTTGTGTTTATTTCCTTCCCTGCCAGTCCCTGCCGCCCCCCCGAGCCCTCCGTTGGTTTGTTACGCCAGCTCGGAATTTGGCCGACTGCAATTTTATTTTTGTTGATGGTGGTGGGTTTTGAAGTGGCAGAGGCCGGCTAAGTTTGTTAGCGAATTCCTTTAATAATTCAAAATGCATGTTGCTCGCCCCGGCTGATTTGTGTATGTTGGGTTTGTCAAGCATTCCCTTACGTGCTTTTTATCAGTAAGTGTATTTACAAGGTCTTCATTACTTCCTAATTGACCATGCCTCTTCTCTTTAGTTATCGCCTTAAAAAGCAATTTAAAAAAGCAATTCAGCAACAGCCATTTTAAAGCTCTTCATTCCTTCCAGCCCCTTTCTCATTTATTATTATCCTTCTGTCTCACTAGCACTTCTTTCCCCCGATGTCTTTAAAAGCCCTTCGTATTCCCCGGAACGTTTTATCAGCTCTAACTTATTCCACCCGTCGGCTGCCATCCCTGAGGCTTTACCCACCTCACGTCCCCTGTTTTGGGGCTTCCCCCCTCCTCGCTGACAATGTTTATTCTGGGGTTTCTCAGCCCCAGTCCCCCCAAGGATGCGGTATTTGGCAGTGGGATTTCTTCCTCTGTGCGTGGGCGTTAGGGGATGGGGAGCGATGCTCCCTTTGGCAGTTGTGCATCTTGCATCTCCTCCCGGATCCCGCTGGCCGTGGGGCTGATCCTGGCCCAAGGCAGACGTTCCCTCCAGCCCCAGCAACCACTGCCCCTTCCCACTCGTCTTCTTACTTCTGTACGTCGCTTCACCGATTCCTCCCGGCCACCAGCCCCGAAGTCAGTCTCACGCTGTGCAAAAACCAGCATTTACCTCAGGGGCTTTCAGGTTTGTTCAGTGTCGTGCTCCTACCCGGGTGCTCCCTGAACCCCCCTCATCTCCATCTTCCTGTGCTGCTTCCACCGCCCATCCCTAATTTCCCTCTCCTCCTGCTGCGTCATATTTTTGCAGGCCGGGGGACTGGAACTAAACAGGTATTCCCTTGATTTATTCATACATTCATAGGCTTTAAGGCCAGGAGAAACTATTAGCTCACTTAGCCTGACCTCCCGCATATTACAGGCCATTAAACGTCATCCGGTTATCCCCATACCGAGCTCCATAATTTGTTTGGCTGAAGCGTATCTTTTTGGAAAGGCCCCCAGTCTTGACGTGAAGACAGGTTTATATAATAGTATTTTCTCTCCCGCCTTTTATATATTCTATAATGTTTTATTTGGGTTTTGAATGTTGCTGCCCAACGCCTAGATGCATTTGGGGGAATATCTGTTGTGATGTTCAGGCGTTTTTCTTTTCACCTCAGCTGCATTTGAAGCATTTATTGTGCACGAATAGCCTAAGACATCCCCACGCCGGGCGCTGGTTAAGCAGCGCTCTCCTCTGCACCAGGACCCAGTTGGGCTGGGGTCCCTCTCGTGCCCCACACCGCGTTCGCTGCCCTCCATTAACCCCCCCAAATAGCTTTGCAAGTTTTCATCACTTTACTGCTGACTTCCCCAGCCCTGGTAGAGAGGGAGACAAGCCTGATTCTGGTGGACATATCTGGGCACCCCATGGTTTAATGTTTTCTTTCTCTTTCCTCTTTGAAAACCGGTCTGTTTTTTTTTTTTTTCCCTGTGTTTTGTCTTCTGTGGCTTATGTTCCTTGACGTGTCGGCTGGTTTTGATCTTTTTTCTCTTTCTGCATTACAAAATTGTCAGCTGTGTAACCTAGAAACAGGGCTGGCTGAATGATATGTTTGCAAATAATATTTGTTAGAAGTTTATCTCTCTCTAGTTCGTGAATCATGCCTGCCCCAAATCTGGTTTCGGGGGACACGCTCGTAAGGAGGAACGGGTGGCCTGTGGCGTGCAGCTGGCCAGCTGGGGAAAACAGGCTTCGCTCCTGGCTCCCACACCAAATTCCTCTGGGACTTGGTGTGGGTCACATCGTCACCCCCCTCCACGGCACCCCTGCCTTTCTGAGCCGAACACAGATACGTCCCTCTCCCCTTTTTTCTTGGAGCTTAAGCAGGAGAGCCCCAGACTCACAGGGCTCTGTGCATCCCATATCTAGAGCCCAGAGGCGCAAATTCACGCGGGCACCGTCCTTCTACAGGTCATTAACGATCAGCCCTCCCGGCCCCTCTGTGATATTGGCCGCTTACAGCACGTGCCAGCAGAGCCCGTGTCTTAAAATGTCGCTTGGGAGCTCAGCACAGGCCAGGCACCTTCCTCGTTCCCACCACTGCTGTTTGGGGGAGCAGACGCTCCCTATATCTTCTCCTTTGGCTTTTCCTTCTATATCTCAGCTTCTTCCTTGGATGCCTTTGCTGCCAGCTTTGCCGTTGCAAGGCTGGCGTGTGCCCTGCAACCTGCCCCGTGCTCGCAGGCAGCGCCCATCCATCTCCTCCCTCCTCGGGGCAGCACCTTGTTGCAAAGCTGCCTCTGGACTTGGGCTGCAGCCCTCGCCCCACCACCCCTCTTCACTCCCCTTGTCCGCAGAGGCAGTGGCGGCACTTCTCGCCTTCTCCTCTAGGTAGTTCATCTCCTTTTGCAGCACATCACCATCCTCAGCCCCTGCCTTGTGCTAGGCGTGCAGTCCCAGGTGTTTCTGCCAAAGCCGGAGTACCTTCATGTCCATCCTCATTTAATTTAAACACCAACAAATTCTCCCGGCCACGGTGTTCATCCATCTCGTAAGCTGTCCAATTCTTGCAGCCACCTCGCAACTCTCCCCGGCTGTGCAGTTAATGTGTCCCTGGGCTGGCTGAGCATCAGAGCTGGCTGGTTTTATTTATTTTGCTTGCAGCTGGCCTTGGGTTTCCAAGCAGGCATCCACCTGCACCCTGCTGTCTGCTCCTTCCCGGTGGCTCAAGCCCCGCTGGTTAGGTCACCGGTTCCTAATCGCAAACAGCATTTCTATGCCTTTCTTGGGACATAATGGCGAGGACGCACTATGGGCAACACCAAGCGGTGTCTTGGCACAGATGCTGACCATCCTCGGCCCCATCTTTGATGGCAAACCATCAATATGCAAACCCCAGGGTGGGGGCACATGGTTCCCTTCCCCTCTGTGCTCCCTTACATCTGCCCACCTGGAGCCTTGCTACCCAAAGCATCCTCCCTGGTGTGCCTCGGGGCTGGTCGGCCATTCAGTCCCTCTGCCCGTCCCCTGGGAACGGCGAGCAGCCGGGGCCGTGCACCCCGCTCTCTGCCCCTCTCCGCACCGGCCCCGCTTGGCTCCGTGGGTAACGCTCGCATCTCAGTCGACGCTTCGTACTTCAAGTGCTCACCCTTCACGTATTGGAGCCTGTTAATCTTGGCAATTAGCTCTTGCTCTGATGCAATTTTCGTGCAAGCTCTCCCTCTCCCAAATCCCTCTAAGACCCCCTCGGAGCGTGTTCCTGTGCTGCTGCAGCTGCCTGCTTGGCTCCACACCATCCCTCCCCGGCGGAGCCCGAGCACCGCAGGGAAGCCAGGCATTTATTTAGGTGTTATGTGCACTTAGACGCCTGCTCGCTGACATCGCTTTCTGCAAATCTGACGAGAGCAGTATGTCACCCTTCTACCTCTGCCCTCCCATCCCGCTGGGAAGACGAGAGAGCCAAATGTCTCCTTTATGTCTGCGAAGTCCAAAGGCCTGATAAAGATTCAGGGTGAGCTATCGTCGGAATGAGGAGCAGGGAGAAATCCGAGCTGCATAATTAGATACTTTGGGGACTGTATCAAAATGCAGCTGACTATAGATTTCTGTACAGTACGTGCTCTTCTGCATTGACTTTCCTGCTCCTTCTTCCACTAATGCACCGGGAGGTGGTGGGAAGCCCCTTGCCCAGGCCCCTGGGGATGTAGCTCAGCATGATCCCGTGAAAGAGCTGAGCAAGAAGTTGGAGGTGAAGGGCTGGTGGGATGCAGCTTGGAGCCTGGAGAGAGGAAACTTCAGCCGCTTGCTTCCTGGCATGCTCTGGGCTGTGTGACTTTGGACCCCCTCTGTAAATAGCCGGGGTTCATGGAGGGTCTGCCTGGTGCCACCATCAATGTCTATTCCTGGCAGGAATAGCCCACAGGACCCACCTAATGGCTTAGGTTAAAAATATGTAGTTGCTTAAACAGGTCAAAAATTACAGTGTGTTTTCCCTCTCAGATCGAGACAAAGTTGAAATATCAAAAATGTTCACAGAGTGGGAACAAGAAAAAGATTAAGAAATGTCAGGCTTCGCTGCCGACATTTTTGATGGAAATACTTTGACATTTGCAAACTCAAATGTTTAGTTTGTCAAACCAGATGGAAATGTCACACCGAGCCAAGTTGAAACGTTAATCTGTCTGTTCCTGGGAGGCTGTGGGCTCCCGTGGGACCCCCCCCTTCCCCAGCCCCCCCCCGGGTCTGGCAGGAGCGGGGCTGGGGTACGTCCCTCTGTATTTAAAGGTCCAACGTGGCCAGGCAGGCAATAACGGCCGAAATCCCTGTGGAGGGATGCCGTTCATGGGAACGGGAAGGGAAAGGCGGATTTGGTATTAGGATGCTAATCCGAAGACAAGAAACCATGTCCCCTCGCCTGCTTCGCTACAGATTTTGCTGTGGATTTGGGCAAGCCAGCCCTGCTGTGTCGTGGTTCCCCCTCTGTAAACAGGAGTAATAACTCTTCCCTGCTTCCGCTGGAGGTTGCAGGCTTAAATCCATTAATGTTTGTGAAGTGCTCGGATATCAGAGTAACGGGGGTCCTGTAAGCACTGGAGAGAGCCGCGCCGGCCGTTTGGAGATGGCATTACGTGATACGCGGTGGAGGGCTGCCTGCAAACCCGGCAGCAGTAAATCCTCACTGTGGGAATAGCATTTGAAGTGCAAAAGTGAAACGTGAAGTGAATGCATGCAGCGTATCGGGGACTTCAGAGCGTGGCTGGACTCCCAGCCCAGTGCTGGGCAGCTCCGCGCTGAGATTGTCTGGCAGAGGGAGGCTTGGCTGCCCCGGCCCCCGGCAGCCCGCGGCCATCGGGCTGCTGGTGTGCCCCAGCAGCGGGGCGGGTGTAGGCTCGGTGAGAGCCAGGGTTTGCCCATCTCGCCTGCCACGGCCTGGGTATTTTATGTTTTTGTTTTGGTTTTTTCTTTTAATCTCTCATGCTTGTTGCTAGAAGAGTTTGAGGAGAAAAGGCAAAAAGATGCGTTTGAATTAAGAAACACTTCTTCCGTGAACTGCTTCTCCAAGTAATTTTTACTGTATTTTGTTATTGTCTGGCAAAAAAATGCCTGTATTTTTTTATCTGCCCTTACACTAATGTGCTGGACCAAAGCCTGTAGGTGAGCCATGATTCACTGTGTGACAAACCTCTCATCCTCTATTGCTTTGTGGACCAAAACTACAGTCCAACCAGCAAAGCTGTTGCCTCTCTCCTGCCCACAAACAGGCATACCTCGGGCACCGGTTTCCATTAGTGATGCCTTTCTGCCGTCGAGTTTTCCTGCCTATAATTATCAAAACCTTTGAACTATTTAAGCCTCCAGTTGCTCTTTTGGGGTGATGATCCCCCAGAGCTGCCCTTGTCTTTTGCCAGGGCAGCGAGGGCTGCGGCAGAGGCCGTGGAGCAAAGGCAGCCAGAGATGCTCGGTCCCCGCGGTAGGGTGGGATGTCTCGTGGTGGTTATTAATGCCTCCACTTTGCTTACCCAAGTGCTTAGATGGTTCAATACATTTTCAGACCTGTCCTTACACTATTGTTGGGAAAGATTCATTAGGACTTTGGCTGGAAATTATAGTGACAGATAGAGCTGGGTAATTTATAGCTTTTCTTGAGGGTTGTGCAATTATTCAATAAGCGTCTTTCCTTCCTCTACCTCCCGCCAGCCACTTGTTGGAAATAAATATTGCATTTATTTGCGGAAAAATAGCCATTGACGAAGCTGTGAATGTCCAGGAGAAACACAGCGGGGCTCTTTGGGCATCTTTGCTTGCTTTCCTCTGCAGGGATGAGCGCTCCCTTCCCCGAGCCCGCTCCTCGCTGCGTGTGCGTTGCCTCCTCGGCACCGTCTCCACCAGGTCTTCCCCATCTGCTCCTCCCAGATGCTCACCCCGGGCTGCCCGGCGGCGTTCGGCTTTGTGGCCATCCCCCAGCCTGTGAAGGGGAACTCCCCAAAGCCAGTGCTGGGGCTGGGCTGTCCAGCTTTCAAAGCAGAGCCCCGACTGAAGCTTGGTATCTCTCAAGTGTCAAAGCCGTGCCGAAGGAGCCCCCGCCGCGGTGCCGTGTTGGGACCCTGCTGGCATCTGCTCCCCAGCCCCTGGGGCACCCCCTGCCCGTCCACGCACCCGCACCTCCCAGCAACTGCCCCTCAACATCTGCATCTGTTTCAAAGGCACCGTAGATGTTTATCGCTTCCAAGCGCCCGCTGATGGGACCTGTTAATGCTGACAAAATCCAGCCCCGGCTCCTCTGCGCTGGTTTCGGCAGCGTCAGGCAGGAGCGGGGCGAAGCGGGGAGCCGGGTCCGTCCCCAGCTGAGCAAACAAGCAGCTCACCCTGTCCCAGGAGAGAGATGGCGTCGGGGTCAGGCACAGCCCGGACCTTGCCAGACCAGCCGATCCGGTCAGACCTGGGCTCCGCATGCGACTTCCCACCTTCCCGGGCGCCTCAGAGTGGCACTCCTCTGGGACAACCGATCCCTCGGGAGGCCGGCGCGGGGATTTGCCTTACCTTGCTGTCGGGAGGTTATTTGGCTGGATAAACGCCTGGCCGGTCTCATTGGGCTCTTCCTCTGGGCAATGGGGAGGGTCCCTCCGAGGGCAATGCCAGCCCCCAAAATCAGGCTCTCGCTCGGCAGCTCCTGCTGGAGGAGATGCTGGGTCTCGCCCCGCGGGGACCTTCTCCATCTGCCCGGTCCCAGTGCCTAAGGATGGGCAGGGTCCCCCTGCGCCCGTGCAGCCCCTGGTGCCTGCCAGGGAAAGCGGGGCTTAAAAGTGCCGTCATCTGAGGTGAAGCGACCAGGGCTGAGCACGACGTCCTCGATGGGGGGGTGCTATCGATGGAGGTATTGGCACCAGAGCGTTTCCCCTGTTATCTCTCCTGCTCCTTTTGCGTTTTAACATTTTGTTTGAATTAGTGGGGCCTGTGCCTCGCAGCGTGCATGACTACGCATTTGTCTACTTTGGATTTCATCTGCCATTGACTGGCCCATCCATCAAGCTCTCTTCAGGCCTTTTGAAGTTCCCCATAGTCTTCTCTTGTTCTGAACGCTCTGTGCAATTTGGGTCCTCTGCCAGATTTTTCTTATGACGTTTTTCACTCTCCTTTTCCAGATCATTAAGGCATCTCTTTAACCACCAGTATTAACATGAAAACTTGGGGAGCCTCGCTGTGAGTAACGTAGCCTTCTGGAAGGTAGCCCTCATTAATATACGCTGTTTTGCCTCTTTGTTTCCAATCGTTAGAGTGACTTTTTCCATTTGCTTTGCGACATTTAATTCCCTTAATAGCCTCTCATAAGGGACCTTGTCAAAGAGCTTTGAAACCTCAAACACGTTATGTCAAGTAGTTCTCCTTGCTTTACCCTCCTGATGATGGGAGAAAGCATCCTAGCAGATTAGAGGCATGAACTTCCTTTCAGGAAGCTGGGACAGCTCGCCCCCCTCTTACTTAGTTAATTTACGGGTTTTAAAATTCAGCTTCTTATGAGCACCTTCATCTCTAACCACCGATTCAATTCTCGCAGCCTTAAAAAGAGACGTGTCTCTACGCCTGCCGGAGAGCAGACTATTTCCCTCGCCGGCTCTTTTGTTAGCAGCCAGGTCACTCGGCGAGTGAGAGCCGTCAGAGCCTTTGGGTGTTTCCCTTTCAACTCCAGAAGCTTTGTGTTGGACGGACTCGTGCAATCTCTGCTCCTTTGGCATTGCTCTTTGTAGAAATACTTCATTGTTATCACCTGAAAATAATAGGCATCTCTCTGCTGTCCCTGCTAGGCACCAGCTGGTTTAAAGGAAACCCTCCTCGGCTCTTCTGCAATGCCTTTGCCTGCCCCAGCTCTTCCCATCGCGCACCGGCGATGCCGGCAAGTCGAGTCACGCACCAGTGCCGGAGGAGGACGGGGCTGATAAGATCCCGGCCAAAGCTGGGCTGTCTCTGCATTAAAGGTACGGGGTAGAAACCTGTTTCACCCACCGCTGCGTGATTCATGCCGCTTCGCTCCCATGAATCATCCTGGCTGTTGTGTAAGGTTTACGCCGCTCGCGCGGCAGGGCTGTATTTTCTGCGGCTTTTGTAAAGTTCTGCACAATTTATACGTGCTGCTCCTGCCTTAAAACATTTACACTCTTTATTCGAGGCTTTAGGATTTACACTCCCTTTACCTGGGACCCTGGGAATGGTACCGCTGGCAGGATGATCCCGGGGCCAAGACGCTATTTATTGTTATCGGAAACAAACCTGCCCCGCGGTGATTTCTGACCACAAGGAAGGGAAAACCGCTGTTTTTCTCTCCAACACAAATATCCATGAATCTTTAAACAGAAGGAATTATTTCCCCAAATAGCGCGCGTCGGTGAAGATGTTTAACAATATGTGACAGCTCATCGAACGAGGGAGCGAGATGGTTTGGGGACGGTGGAGGGAATGCCGAGCGCCTTTGCCGGGAGCTCCCGCAGCAGCCGCGGGCAGCTTGCCAGGCAGGAAAACCAACCGCGCTTCATAACGGGGTGAAGCCCCCTCTTGCCGGGGTACCCCGCGCCCAAGAGGCTGGGGGAATTCCCTGGTGCGGCCGCTCGCCCTGGCCAGGGCTTGAGGCTTTGTGTTTTTTAAACAGCGTGTGGCGACTTCTGCCTAAGCTTCTCCAGACAAACCTTTTGTGCCAAATTACCTGTCTAGCTGGGCTCTTATCTCGGTGTTTATCACCGCCGCCTCTCGCTGTCAGCACTGTTTATAGGCAGGGGAACCGAAACCCTATGCTAAGAAATTTCCTCCTCCTCCTCTTTTCTTTCAAATCTGCATCTGTTCCAGACTCCCTTTCATTAGAGACCACATGAAAGCCAAAACAATCCCAGGCTATCAGGCACAGAAACCTTCGCAAGGTAAACTCCTCTCTGCCAGTAAATAAGGCACGCCCTGGCTGGGGCTCTGCCCTGGCACCCGGGGAGGTCCCGTCCAGCCGTGTCCCCTGCGTCCCTAGTCCTGGGTACCTGCGAGGCCTCCAGCACCCACCGGGGTGTTTGCAGAGCCTGGTGCGAATTTACGGTGCAAATTCGGAGGGCAAAGTGATGTTAGGCCCCAAGGAAGTCTTCCCGCACCTGCATCCCAATTGGTGCAGCGATGGTGCACGGCGAGCACCCTGGGGAGAGGTTTGGGGGCGGGGGGATGCACTCCGTGCCTTTTTTTACCTGTTGTAAAAATATTTGTAGAGTTGCGGCAGGCTGTAAAGAGCGATGTTGGGGAGGGAGGAGCGGGGCTGATACCAATTAGGCAGGAAATGGCTCGGCGTGGATGGCATCCATATGGGAGAGCTGATAGATTTGGCGTCTCACAGGCATCGCTTGATGGATCCACTGATAACCTGGCAGCAAAACAGACCTGGGCTCTCTGATTCCCTGCCAGCAGCTGAGCCGCAGCCTGCTTGGTCGGCCTTCGTTAACACCTTTCTGCCATGGGAACCTGCCACCCTGCCCTGGGGACCGGTGGCCCTGCGGTCCCCCCAGGAGCCCTGGGGGGCTCGGCTGGCCGGTCCCCACGGTGCCGCCTGCCGGGGATGCTACTCCGGCTCCTTCCCTTTGAAGGCTCAGCGTGAAATCTGGTCGGAGTTTAGGGAGGCAGGAGGGCAGCACGCAGAGCAGCCTGCGTCCTTGGGATGAAAAAGCTTCGTTTTGCAGCTCTGGAAAGAATCAGCGGGTTTCCACGCCGGGCTCCCGCCTTGCATTGGAGACAGATGGAGAGTGTGAAATGCGGGGAAGGCAGCCGGCTGCACCCGCTGTGCCAGGGGCTGGCTCACTCATGGGCACGGGTCCTGCTCCACATCTTTCTCCGGGCGGTTTAATTTCATGACCCGCCTTTTGTACACCTCCATCATGTCCAAAGCCTGCAGGGAGGTGGTGGAAAGCCAATGGCCCAGACATGCCACAGGAGGCCCTTGAGGTGGCCAGGAGCCCAGCAAGGTCTCCCGGTGCCAAGGAGAGCTGGTGCATCCTGTTCCACGGTGCCTCTTCCTCTCTGGAAGCTGGCAGCACAAACAAGGGGACTTCTGAGAAAAATCAATACGTAGCTTGCTGGAAAGGAAGCAAGATGGAGAAAATGGTCTCGTAGCAGAGAGCACTGGTCCCTTGCAGAGATGAATTGGAGGAGACTTGGAAGGTGGTAGCCACCGTTTGCTGGCTGGTGCTTAGTGCTGCTGAGGGTCGACAGCCCCCTTCACCAACCCCTGTCTATGCTGATAAAATGCAAAGCGTGAGACTGAGCCCCGCTATGGCTTGGCAGGAAAGTTTTGCATGGGCAGGATCCCTCCCTGCATGGCTCGCTGGGTAGTATTTTGGGGGAAAAAACCCTGTCAGCCCTAGCTCTGCTTCCCTCCACGCTCCCAAACAGATCTAGGGCAGCGGAAGGTCCTGGCACCCACCTCCCTGGGCTCCCATCCCATCCCTCCAGCCCTCACTGCTGCTGCCTGGCAGCACCCAGCGCCCACGGGGTTCCTGGTGCAGTGTGACTCGGCTCTGCCCGTGCTGGTGACAAGCGCGTGCTCTGAGAAAAACCAAGCTCTTGTGGCGGGAGGCGAGCTACGTAATGATTGCTCTAAAGCTGCCTGGGGTTACGGCAAATTTGATGGCTACAATACAGCCCCCAAAAGCCCCGGCAGCCCTCCCACTCGCTGGCTGCCTTAGTCACGGGGAGAGCTGTTTGCTCGTGCACCCGGGTCACAGCCTCCTCGGCTGCAAGTCGGGACTGTAATTTCCCTGTGGTTATTTCTAAGATAACTTATTTCAGGTTTTTATGATGCTTACAAATTGGACAACATCTTAAAACATAATTCAGGCCTTAACTGGCTTTAAATGTGTGTGATTTTACAGGGATGCGTAAAATATTTTTAAGTGTTGGTAAATTCCAGGGACTGTGGGCGGGCGGGGAGGGACGAGGGTCCGGCCTGAAAAGGCTTTTGGAGACAGAGGCTGGGAACCAGCAGTGGGAGCCGTTTACAACCATGAGGAGCTATGGGGTTCGAGCAGGTCGCAGAGCACGTAGCGACGTGCGTATGGGTAGCGAGTCTGCATCTCCTCTTCCCCTTAAAATTGCTTTAATTTGTAATTTCTACAAATCACCTGTGGAGCCGGGCACTTGGCCCCGATAGCGATGATGTGCTGTGGTGGGGAGATGGCTCCCGGGTGCTGGAAATAAAAGGGAGCAGATGAACCTGAGTGAAAGCGTGTTCCTCGGGAACACCGATCAAGGTGGCAGGAAGCGGCCACGTGAGCTGTCCTGTGCCTTTGCACGATCGTTCACCAACCCCTTCGTGCTGGGGCAGGCGGCTGCTCTGGGGACGCAGCCAGGCGCTGCTGCCCTGGCTTCTGCGGCGCTTGCTTGGCTGCCGGTGAAGCATCAAGTGTGGGCGGGAGGCAAACCCCACCCCGAGGATTTTGGGGTCCGGGATGGGTGTGCGGGAGTGGAAGAGGGCTGCAGCCACCCTGCCTCTTGCCTGGGGCAGGCGCGGGATCTGGCAGAGCCGTGGTGGCTCCCATCGTTCACGCGAGACTGTGGCCGTGCGGGGGACCGGCTTGCTGCCACGTGCGTTAGAAAGCAACCAAGCAAGGAGATCATCCCAGAGGCGGCTTGCAGGGGTGGGTAGGGAGGTTTCTGTTATGTACTCCCTTCGTTAATGAGCTGGCAGGAGGCGCCGCTCCGACTGGGATCGGATTTGCCAATACCGACAGAACCGGGGCTGCTAACACAGCGCACGGCCCTGGGGCAGAGGCACCCAGGCAGATCACACCGCTGAGACCAAGCGGGGATTTGGTCCTTGTCCTTTGCAAGCAGAAGGGATGACCCAGCTGGCTACCACGGAGGAGAAGCTCAGGAAAACGGCTGTGAAGAGAAGAGATGGAGGGAGAGCCAGATCGCAAAAAAACCCACGGTCCCGCAGTGAGGAGCCGGAGCCGACGAGCGGGCGCTGCTCTTGATGGCGCGGTGCTGGGGCCGATGCTGCTTCCGAGCAGGGAGGCAGAACTGTCCCAGGCAAACTGGCCGTGACAGGAGGTGACGTCTCGGTGAGCAGAGCTCGGGGAGGTGGGAGCCGCGCAGCCGCGGCACCAGCCTACCTGCCCTCGTCTCCAGTGCCCGGAGCGGGCAGGGATCTCTGTGGGTGTTTGCGTTTGCAGAAATAACACTGTTGCCTTGCTCTGCCCTTTCGTGAGGGTACGGGGGTTTCATTGAAATGCAATAATCCCAGGAAAGGCCTGGGATTTTGGCTGTTGTTTCAGGCACATAAGGAAGATGTTACTGTCAAGTGCTCCCCTCTGTCCCAGGGCTGCGGTGCTGCAGAGGTGGCCGGAGGCTGTGGGGAGGCAGGGGCAGGCAGGGCCCCCCTGGGCAAGGCAGGGCGGCAGCAGAGAAGCCAGGGGAGCTCTTTGGCACGTGGTCTGCCGTCACAACGGCACCCATGGCCAGGCTGGCCTGGCCCGCCAGCTTCTCCCCGCTGCCGGGCTCGGATGACGGCAGCCGCCAGTCTCATCACCAAAGCCCACGTGAGCTTTCCTGCTTGCCTCTTCCAAAAAAAGCAACTTCCAGCCCACGGGAGAAAGCTGAGCATAATGGTGGAGACGCTGCGATGATGCATCGTCTCACCGACACCTACCCGTGTCTGGGGGAGGAGGGACCCGCCTGGGCAGGCGTCCTGGCCGGGCAGCCCCAGACCCCTGCCGCAGGGGATGGAGGGGGGGGGGCAGCCGTGGCCGCCTGCTTTATTGGCACTGGGAGCTTTCATATCCCCATCGGTGGAGCAGAGGAGAGTGTGTGATTAATGTCCCTCCGGAGCAGATTACTCCAGGAGATGCTGCCGATCCCAGGAGACACCCCGAGAAAGCTTTGCATGAAGATCCTCGGGGACGGGCAGAGCTGGGGGGTCCCTTCCTCCACGCACAGCCCGTGCCTGCAAAACGTGCCGAGCTCCTGCAAGGCTGCCCCAGGGGACAGCGAGGGGTTGGGGACCAGCGAGGCGGTTACTGGGCTCTGGCCACGTGCTGCCAGCAGGCGCCGGGTGCCCTGACCGCAGCGGCTGTGCGAGAGGCTCTGGGCGTTATTTGCTGGAGGGAGCCTGGGGACGGACCGTGCATTTGGGGGAGGCTTTCTCCATGCCTGAGGTCCCCGCAGGGCAGGTTTGCAGGCAGAGGGGAGCGTCTTGGGGAGGTAACAAGGTGCTGACAAGACCTGGTTTGTCTTTCTGGAGGGTGTTTCACAGCTCCCCGGGGGGGTGCCCCATCTCCATGGGGTGAGGGGAGCGCCGAGGCAGGGCAGCACCCTGCGGGGGCGAGGGCCAGTCCCGCTCGCAGGAAAGGGTGCAGGAGACGCTGGCTGTTGGTACGAATTCAGCCCGGCTCCGCCATAAGGAAGTGATTGAAGCTTTCACGATCTGTTTAACCGGTGACATATGTTTCCTGCAGGCACGGCGGCGTGCTGCATGCCGGCGGATGAGATACGGCCACGCGGGCGCTTGTCCCTGCCTGGCTCTGCCGGCACGGGGAAGGGCTGGCCCCATCCCCGCAGCCGCGTTTGATACGGCCACAGGCCGCCGCTCCCTGTGTGGGAAGGGGAAATTGCTCGCGCGGCAAAGGGAAATAAACATGAGGAGACCAGCCCTGACAAAAAAAGCGAGTGTTTCTCTCGTTTGAGGCCCCGCTGCAGGCGAAGAGCCACATGATGCGTGGCGGGGCTGGGGGCGAAGGAGGGGAAGCTGGAGCTGCGGCGATGTCTGCGAATTCCCTCTTGCTTACGGGAGGTCCCTCCCTCCGGGTCTCATCTCGGCTTTCATCGCTAAGACATCAGAGGGACTAGCAAGGGGGGAGCCAAGCATTGCGGAAAAGGTCTAATTGCCCAAACCATTGAGCCCGGGCGAGGTGCTCCACAAAATTCAGCAGCAGCCAAAGTGGGCTGAGTGCTTTCCCCAGGGAGGGGACTGTCCCATAGAAATCACAGCAGCCGAGCGCCCAGGCACTGGTACCCAGGCTCGGGCTTGCGTGTGTCCCTGCTCCATTCTTACCTGCACCCCTCAGCTCTTTCTGCCCCACCCCTCCGCATAGGGGAAGCCATTCCTAAGGTAAAGACCAACTGGGTGCCTCAGGCCAGGAGCATGCCAGGCTCGTGGGGTGCCGGGGTGCCACTGGGCATGGGGCTCACCCCTGCCAACGCTGCCGTTGCAGAAGCGAGGGGCTGAGGGGCTGGCGGAGTGGTCACGGGGGCTGCCCTGGGGCAGGGAACGCCAGAAAAGGCCCCCAAAGAGGAAAATGTTTGTCTCAGAATAGCCTATGTGTCCCCATGTGGACTGGGACAGAAGGAGGCACTGCCAGCTGGGTGGGTGTGCTGGGGATGCCATGAACCAGGCAGGCTGGGGTGGGGACGGAGGAGACATTGGGTAGCTGCAAAGCTGTGAGCAAGAGGATTTGGACATTATACAGGAGCTGGAAGCAGGGGAGGCTGGTGATGGTCCCCAGGTCTGAGAAGGGTGTTGCGATCAACTGCAAGCGACCAGGGGCTTTGCACCCCCAGGCAGAGGCCAGAGGCGGTGGGATCCTCCGCCGGTAAGTGAAGCCACACAGGGGGCTGAGCTGGGGAAAGGGGAGAGGGCAAAGTGTTGGGAGAGACCCGTGGCCAAGTGGGCTGGGGGCCACCGGGAGGGATGCTGGCCTTGCCAGGGGCGGGGTCCACGGCGGCCAGCAAGGCTGACCCCCACCAGGGCCCCCGTGCAGCCTGGAGCCCGGCCAGGATGAGCCCGAAGACGAGTTTGCGGCAGAGGTTGTAAACTCGGCGTGAGAGCACAGGGAGGAGTGAGGGAGGGAAGGGACGAGGAGGTTTTACGGATGAGCTGAAAGCCCCGGGGGG